>NC_134225.1:19659485-20859485 GCF_965140235.1 Caretta caretta
AGTCCCGCATTGAGAAAACTAATTTTTTTTTTCGTTTCTGGTGCACTGAAATGTTTCATTTCAATCTTTTCAACCCCAGTTTTGTTCAGACTGGCCAATTTATTCTCTTTTTTTTAAATCCTTTTCTTTTTTTACCCATCTGATTAGCTTCAATCTCCCAATGAAAAGTTGTTTCCAACTGGAGAACCGGAATTTTTCCATTCTGAAAATGTCCAAACGACACATTCTGACCATCTCAAAACTTTCTTCAGAGTCAGGAAGAATTTGGCCAACCTGTCCCTCTTTCACAGCCAGTTTTGGTGTCAACGAATCAGCATTTCGGATGAAAAAATGATTTGCTGGAAAATTCCTACCCTCGATATCACCCAGTGCAGGACTCTGGATCCCTGGCTCGTGGATTCTAGACCCAGGTAGGCTGCCTGATTTGGACCATAAACTAGGATCCTTCCTAGCAAGGAGAGGCCAGGTGATATTAATGAACTACCAGGCTGATTTTCCCATCCACCAGCACATTCCAAAGAGAAATGAAGCCACCCCTCTCATGCATATTCAAATTCCTTGCTGTAGCACTTAGCCGAGGTGCGTCACCATCCATACTTACATGATCCCTTTGGATTGAGCTATCTGAGTCCATGAGAGAATCGACAAGGTCTCGATCACCTGTGAGGAGAGAGAGGGGCGTGCTACATCAGGGGACAAGATGGACAATTGCAGGGATGGCAACAGAACTGTAGCGAGGGTGGATTGGACCCACAGAACCCAGATTGGAACTCCCCGAGGCTCTGGGAATGCAGTGTTGCCCTGTGAGGTGCTCTAATAAATTTCTTAGTCTCTAAGGTGCCACAAGTACTCCTTTTCTTTTTACGGATACAGACTAATACGGCTGCTACTCTGAAACCACCCATTGAGCGCAATGGAAACTCCCACTGCCAGTGGAGCTGCTGAATGCTCAGCACGCTTGCAAATATGGCCCCTTGGTGCTAAACCCAAGGGGTTTCCATGCCCTGGGTTAAAATGAGCAGCAGGCTGGGGATCTTCCCAGGATTTTCGCAGCCCCAAAGCCTGCTGGGCCAGCTGACCTCAATCCCCAAATGTGAGGCTTTCCCAAAGTACAAAAAGAAAAAACCAGGAATGTCTCTGTCCAGGGAGCTTTTATTCCGGAAAGCAAGAAAGAACCAATGTAAAGTCTCCATGAAAGCGAGATGAACATGTACTCAGAGACGCAGGATCTCTCACACACAAAGCCCCTTTGTAACACCCGGCAGCTGGACTGCAACACAGAACAGAAGCTGCCCAGCAGCTGTCTCTGCAAACAGATAAGGAGAACCCTCCTGGACACAGATCTTCTTTCAAGCACCATATATCGCTACAAACAGCACACCAATTATCTGGGGGCTTTGGGTGCTCCCCACTAACCCAAGACATTCACATTCTTGGGCTTCTTCTGTACACATGATTTTAAGGACTTTGGGATCTTTGGATTGAAAGGAACAATATAAATCTATGTGAAACTCCTGCTTCCAGAGTGCCCCCTGCTGCTGTGATGGGGAAAGCACCACAAAACCAACACGGGAGCTACTCAGAGGCCAGGTGGGGACACCCACTCACTTCTCAAGAACTGTTATTTATTATTGTTATTATTTATTCGTGTTACAGTAGCACCTACAGATCCCTAAGTGAGATCAGTCCCCCCCCCACCCCACATTGTTCTGGGCATTGCACAGACCCCCCCCCCGCCCCAAGATCAGGGCCCCATTGTTCTGGGCGCTGTACAGACACAGTAAGAGACAGTCCCTGCCCTGAAGAGTTTATAATCTAAATAGACAAAGGGTAGGCGGGGAAACAGAGACCCGAGGGGGGAAGCGACTTGCCCAAGGTCACCCAGCAGTTCAGTGGCAGGAAATGCTCCCGACCTTGTCCCCAAACTCTGGGGCATTTGACAAGGGTCTCGGTCCGAGACTGGGGCTCCCAGGCACGGCCATGAACACGATAAATAATAATTCTCGGCTCGATCCAGCAACACCGAGGTGACACTAAGGGACTATTCCAGACCCAGAACGATGTCGCTGGGCCGCAGCGTGACATGGCAGCCCTGCAGACAGTGCCCAGCGCGCTGATCCTGCTAGGCAAAGGTTGTGGCGCTGACCTCCTGCCTTCTTCCCTAAGACAGAGCTGGAGCGTCGGGGCTGGCTGGGGAGCAAGGGAAGTGAGTTTTTGGGGGTGCGTACAGTAGGGCCTAACTCGCTCCGTGGCTCCGGATGGCTCTCCAAGATGGCTGCCTCATGAGCCAAAGCCCCAAGTGACTCCAATCTAGGGCTGCCAACCGGACAGTCCAGGTTTCAGCTTCTGTGTCCGGGTGCCATTTGACAAGCCCTGAGGTCCTGCATTTTGAAGGGGGGGAGAGGTGGAGCAGGGCGGGGCTTTGTGGAAAGAGGCGGGGCCTTGGGGGTCCGGTTACCAGCCATTAGAAAGGTGGCACCCTACTCCAGTCAAGGCCAAAAGGGGGTGAGGGAGGGTGTGGGTGTGCTTGGGCACTCAATGGTCCACAGGCACCTTAAAGCCTCTTAAAGGGGGCAGGGCAGGGTGGAGAAAGACGCAGTGATAAGCTCTGTGGGATATCTCGGGCCATTTGATCTGCGGTGCAGGTTATGTCACCTCAGACTGGCCTGTCTGGGAGGAAGCACAAAACTCTCCACTTCCTCCTTGGCCAAGACTATTTGACATGCTCTCGGGCGTGCCGGGGGAGCCTTTCCCTTTTCCCTGCTCAGCAGAGTTCATGGGAGACAGCTCCGGGGAGGGTGTCACTGTCACAAAAGTCACTGAGAGGCAGCAGGGAGGTGGATTTACTAGCACTGACCATGAAGCCTAGTGCATGGATGGGGGGCTTCAGAGACGGGCGACGGGAATGATCAGGAGCCTGGAAGAACTCTCCTATGAAGAGAGATTGAAGCGAACAGGAGATAAATATACGGATACAGAATAAGGAATTCATAGATTATAAAACCAGAAGGGACAAATTTGATTAAGTCTGACAACTAGAGAAAACAGAGGGGGAGCTTTTAGTTGCCCTGTCGGGCTACCGGCACAAGTGGCCCCTTTGAATGAAATTGAACAGTGGCAAAGGAAGTGCTTTTTCCACAACACGGGTGATTAGCCGGTGGAACTCATTGCCACAGGACACTGCCATGGCCAAGAATTCGCCAAGATTCAAAGGGGAATTGGCTGTTTACCTGGACAACAAGGAGATCCAGAGTTAGACCAGCAAATGTTAAATGTTTTGGAAGAGAGAGAAACGCATGAGGGCACAAAACAACCCCTCACTATTGGGGATTAAGAGAAGATTTTCCTGAGGGGAGATTATCCCACCTGAGTCTCTGCAGCATGTGGTGCTGGCCACTGTCTAAGGCAGAATAGGGGACTAGATGGATTCTGAGTCTGACTATTATTGTTATTTATTAGGTTTATTATGGCAGTGCTAGAAACCCCATTTCTGCACCAGGACCCCATTGTACTAGGCACTGTACATTATTTATTAGGTGTATTATGGGTAGTGCTAGAAACCCCAGTCATAAATCAGGTGCTAATTGTGCTAGGTGCTGTACAAACATAGACAAAAGAGACAGTCCCTGCCGCAAAGAACTTTTTCAGTCTGGCAGTTCCTATGTTATTTCCCCAAAGCCCGGTAAACTACTAGTTCTCTTCCCTAGGTGCTTATCTGTCCCCCACCCCTGTCATGTCCGAGCACCTCACAATCTTTACTGCATTTACTCTCACAATACCCCTGGATGGCAGAGCAGGGCTGTTGTGCCCACTGTACAGATGGGAACTGAGGCACAGAGATTTGCCCAAGGTCACACAGAGAAGCTGTATAGTATAAAGGGGGAAACTGAGGCACAGGAGGTGGGGGCGAGGAAGCGATGTGCTTAAAGTCATGCAGTGAGTCAGTGGCAAAAATGGGAATAGAATCCAGACTCCCAGGCACCCTGCTCTAACCACTAGATGCCACTCCCCTCCCAGAACTGGATTTAGAACCCAGGAGTCCTGACTCCTAGCCCACCCTGTTCTAAACACTCCCCTCTCAAAGCTGGGGAGAGAACCCAGAAGCAGCTATTACTCCAAAACTAACAAATGCCAGACCGTGGCACATAGGTAAGGAGACCATCCATCCATAGTTGGAAATGCCAGGCAAATAGGAGACAGCTTGCTGAGTAGGCAGCCCAGGAGACACTGAACCAGGGGATCTCCACAGCTTTCAGCATGAGTCTCTCCAGCTTCCGCTCCACAAGCAGCTTCATTGCAGCTCTAACCAACCCACTGTCTCTGTGGCTCAGGCACAGAATGGGGGACACATAACACACGCAGATTGCACGTGCACCCCAACCCCTTCCTGGATGGAATCAGAACTGGGTCAACTCCGTGTGTGTGTGTGTCATAGGCCCTATACTGCCAACAGGAAATGGCATTTCCGCCATTGCACTGGTGTCAGAGGATGACCTATAGCAATAATAGTATCATCTAGCGCTTTTCATCTCAAAGCTCTTTGCAAAGGAAGCCAGGTTTGTTATCCCCATTTTACAGAGGGGAAAACTGAGTCATGGGGAGGCAACATGATTTGCCCACAGTCACCGGCAAAGCTAGGACTAGAACAGAGGTCTCCCAGTTCAATGGTCTAACCACTAGACCACACTGCCTCATATTATCAGACCTTTATGGCCCCAAATATCACAATATCTGAGCACCTGACTCTCTTTAATCTGTATGAATCCTCACACCATCCAGAGCGGTAAGGCAGTGCTATGATCCCCATCTGATAGCTAGGGGAGCAGATGCACAGAGAGATCTGCCCAAGGTCACACTGGAAGCCTGTAGCAAAGCAGGGCCTTGCACCCAGCTGGGCAGCAAGTGCTCTAACCATTGCACCACCCCGTCCCCGAGTCTCAGCTCTGAAGTTTGAGCCTCCACCCCTGTCACCGTGAAGCCTTCGTCCCCCATGACGTACAGCAGCATCGTAGCACGCAGCCGGTACGTGACACCCGCACCCAACCATTCAGCTCTGTGAAAGCCAGAGAAAGCTGCCGGCCCCAGCTCCTCTTCCACGCCCCAGCAGAACAGAAACTGAGCGAGCAGCCCAACCTCGACAGGATGCGAAATCTACAAGAAAAACCACACACGGGCTGCAGCACCAGAGCCTCAGAGACACAGCAGGCGCGTCTCACGTGCAGTGAGAACGCGGCCTTCGCAGATCCGCAGATTTTGGGACCAGACGAGACCATTCAAGCATCCAATCGAAGCTCCTGTAGAGCTCAGGCAGGAGAATTTCACCCCGTCACCATGTCTTGAGCCCAACCACTTCCGTATTTGAAGACCTCAAGAGATGGAGAATCCACCACTTCCCTGGGGAGTTTCTGTCAATGATTCCCACCCCCTCACGGTTTAAAATTGGTGCCTAGTTTCTAATTTGAATGAGTCTGGCTTTTCCCTTCCAGCTGCTGGTTCTTGCTGATCCTTTCTTCAATTGATTAAACAGCCCTTTAATAGACGGTATTTTTCTTCTGGATCTGTGGGTATGTTGTCTACACTGTACATTCTGTCATGTTTAAACTGCAGTCATAGACCCATGGCACGGCCGAGGCTGGCCCAGGTCAGTTGACTCGGGATTGCAGGGCTGGCAAATTACAGTGCAGTTATTTGAGCTCGGGTTGGGGGCGGGTCTCAGAACCCCGGGTCCAGCCTGAGTGTCTACACTGCTATTTCTAGCCCCACCGCCCAAGCCCCACAAGCCCGAGTCAGCTGGGCCAGGCTCTGAGACTTGCTGCCCGGGGTTTTATAATCACTGTGTAGACGTACCCCAAGCCTGGGGTCTGATTCAGGTTTGAGCCCAAGCCCCCCTTTCGTCTATGCACAAATCAGTCTGTCTTGGGTCAGCAAGCACTCCACATCTAGACCCCTTTTAGGGGACTGGGTCAGAGCCCAAGTCCTGCGGTGACTTGGGTCCAAGCCCTGTCATTTTACCGTGTGGATGCAGCTCAAGCCACAGATCCGAGTCGGAAAGCCTGTGTCGTGCAGTGCGAGCCGAGTCCAGCAACTGGCTTACGATGCAGTGTGGACAGTCAAGCTCGGGCTGGGAAACACTGAGTCCACAAGCCTGGATCCCATAGACCTGGGCTTCCTGTGCAGTGTAGACATACCCAGTGGGATCAGGAGGGCTAGCAAGTCAACTTTTCTTGGGGAAAGGTTGACACTCCCTAAAGCAGTGGTTCCCAAACTTGTTCAGCCACTTGTGCAGGGAAAGCCCCTGACGGGCAGGGCCGGTTTGTTTACGTTTCTCAAACGCGGCCACCATGGCTGCATGTGGCCACCAGGGGCTTTATGTGAGGCCACGAAGGCCTCCTGGGCGGTGATGGGGGGGCAAAGCATTGCAACCCCCCCCCCACCTTTGTTGCTCCTGGCTGCGCCGCCCCGCCCCGACTCTGGAGACAGGTGGGGAACAACGCTGCAGGAGCAAGGTGAGTTCTTAACCCACGTTGGAGGGAGGGGGTTTGGGCGACAGGTTCCAGTGCTGGGACTCCATGATCCTGGCAATGCAGCCCCGGGCTCTGACCGCGGGGCAGCGGGTTCTGAGCCCCCTGGCTCTGGCCACGCGGCCCTGGCTTCCAGCTGCCGGGCTTCAGCCTCCGGCCCCTGGTTCCAGCTGGGTGGCGGCAGGCGCTGACCCCTGGCTCTAGTCCCAGACTCCAGCCGCACAGCAGCAAGCTCCAATCCCTGGCTCTAGCCACGCGGTTCCTGTCCCCAGCTCCAGGTTCTGGCTGCGGGCACTGGGCCCTGGCCCTAGTCACATGGCAGCAGACACTGGGTCCTGACTCTGGCCACACAACAGTGGGGCTCATCACTCCTCCCCCCCCAGACCCTGCTACCTTCCTGGCCTCGCATCCATCCCCCGCATTGCCCTGGGCCCCCGCTGCCTCCCCTTTCAGCTCCCTCATCCCCCCAGTCCAGGGCTTAAGGTTGATGGTGGGATGGAAATTGTTGAAATCATGGTGGAATTCCTCAAGAGCTTCTTTTCCATGGGTCCAGAATATGAAGATGTCATCAATGTAGCGCAAGTAGAGTAGGGGCGTTAGGGGACGAGCGCTGAGGAAGCGTTGTTCTAAGTTGGCCATACAAATGTTGGCATACTGTGGGGCCATGCGGGTACCCATAGCAGTCCTGCTGATCTGAAGGTATACATTGTCCCCAAATGTGAAATAGTCATGGGTGAGGACAAAGGCACAAAGTTCAGCCACCAGGTTTGCCGTGACATTATCGGGGATTCTACTGGAAACCTACTGACTGCTATGACTACCTACATGCCTCCAGCTTTCATCCAGACCACACCACACGATCCATTGTCTACAGCCAAGCTCTACGATACAACTGCATTTGCTCCAACCCCTCAGACAGAGACAAACACCTACAAGATCTCTATCAAGCGTTCTTACAACTACAATACCCACCTGCTGAAGTGAAGAAACAGATTGACAGAGCCAGAAGAGTTCCCAGAAGTCACCTACTACAGGACAGGCCCAACAAAGAAAATAACAGAACGCCACTAGCCGTCACCTTCAGTCTCCAACTAAAACCTCTCCAACACATCATCAAGGATCTACAACCTATCCTGAAGGAGGACCCATCACTCTCACAGATCTTGGGAGACAGGCCAGTCCTTGCTTACAGACTGCCCCCCAACCTGAAGCAAATACTCACCAGCAACCACACACCACACAACAAAAACACTAACACAGGAACCTATCCTTGCAACAAAGCCCGTTGCCAACTGTGCCCACATATCTATTCAAGGGACACCATCATAGGACCTAATCACATCAGCCACACTATCAGAGGCTCGTTCACCTGCACATCTACCAATGTAATATATGCCATCAACTGCCAGCAATGCCCCTCTGCCATGTACATTGGCCAAACTGGACAGTCTCTACGTAAAAGAATAAATGGACACAAATCAGACATCAAGAATTATAACATTCAAAAACCAGTCGGAAAACACTTCAATCTCTCTGGTCACGCGATTACAGACATAAAAGTGGCAATTCTTCAACAAAAAAATTTCAAAAACAGACTCCAAGGAGAGACTGCTGAATTGGAATTAATTTGCAAACTGGATACAATTGACTTAGGCTTGAATAAAGCCTGGGAGTGGATGGGTCATTACACAAAGTAAAACTATTTCCCCATGTTTATTCCTGCCCCGACCCTTCCTCAGACGTTCTTGTCAACTGCTGGAAATGGCCCACCTTGATTATCACTACAAAAGGTTCACACACACACACACACCCCGCGCTCTCCTGCTGGTAATAGCTCACCTTACCTGATCACTCTCATTACAGTGTGTATGGTAACACCCATTGTTTCATGTTCTCTGTGTATATAAATCTCTCCACTGTATTTTCCACTGAATGCATCCGATGAAGTGAGCTGTAGCTCACGAAAGCTTATGCTCAAATAAATTGGTTCGTCTCTAAGGTGCCACGAGTCCTCCTGTTCTTTTTTGAGGATGCAGACTAACACGGCTGCTCCTCTGAAACCTGAACTACGCTAATGCCACTTTTCACAGCAAGCCCCAGGACCCATTAAGCCCCGGATGAGGGGGCGGAGGGGGGAAGGCATTATTTTTGTTATTCAGTCTGCCAAAAATCCCTAGAAATATAAATTACAGTGATCTGGGTGTGAATCTGTGCATAGTGAACTGTTTTTCCTACAGTTAATTAAGTATTTTAGGGGGAAAGTGTCAGTGCACCCACCAATGAGAGTTGTTGTGAGACCCCTTGCCCTAAAGGGAGAAGATTTATTGTCCAACAGATACATACTCAAAGCACTTTACAACAGTGAGCCATTAACCCCATTTTATAGTTGGGGAAACTGAGGCACAGAGCAATTGTCGCGTCTTCAAGGTCTCACAGAGTCAGGAATAGAACCCACATCTTGTGAGGGTTAGTCCACTGCTCTAGCCACTAGACCATACTGCTTTAGGAGGCAAGTGGCTCTCCTTGAAGGCTCAGCCTGAAAGTCCCAGCCTTGCAATGGCCTTGGCTGCAACGATAAATTCATTATGGCCAGCCCCAAGCATTCAAAAATCGGGAGCCAGATTGGCTTACACATCACGAGATTTAAAAACAATAATAATGCTCCATTTGGGGTTCTTTTTCAGATCTTTCGTTTAGCATTTTAATATGAAATTTTTCAGTAGAGGAAAAAAATGCAATAAAACGTTGGACAATTATTTTGAAAAAAAACGTTAATGACAATTTTGGTAAAAATGTCACTAAAATTTTCACCCCCAAATTCATCAATATTTTCACTTTCCCCCTTTTTCCCCCCCCCCCAAATATTGTCCCCCTAACTGACTAGTATTTCTTGAAGATTTTCATTAATATTTTCCCCAAAATCTGTGTGCATTTTTCCCCAAAACCACTAAAGTTTCCAAGAAAATTTTCACTAATATTTTCATGACAATTTTCACCATTAACCCACAATTGGTCGCTAACATTTCCACCAACGTTTCACATTTTCACACACAAAAGTCACCCACAAAAATTCACAAATATTTTTGTGCAAATGGGTCTGTTTCGATCCATGTTGACATGTTGATATTTTTCACCAAATCGGTTCACAGCTTGTCAACCACTCATTACGGCACTTGCTAAATGCTAGCAGTGACTCATTGAGGCTGGGGTTAGGGGGCAGGGGAGCTGGGTTTGGGAGGACTCTGACTCTTTCTGAAACTATTTGAGAAACCTCAGGTGTAAAAAGAAACTGAAAAAAACAAAAAGAGGTTCCACTTCTCTGGTGTGGGTGGAGGGGGGAGAGGCAAGATTGGGGCAATGGGTCTCACTATGGCACGCTAAACACACAGATCTCTCACAGATCTTGGGAGACAGCCCAGTCCTTGCTTACAGACAGCCCCCCAACCTGAAGCAAATACTCACCAGCAACCACACACCACACAACAAAAACACTAACCCCAGGAACTTATCCTTGCAACAAAGCCCGTTGCCAACTGTGCCCACATATCTATTCAGGGGACACCATCATAGGGCCTAATCACATCAGCCACACTATCAGAGGCTCGTTCACCTGCACATCTACCAATGTGATATATGCCATCAACTGCCAGCAATGCCCCCGTGCCATGTACATTGGCCAAAGTGGACAGTCTCTACGTAAAAGAATAAATGGACACAAATCAGAAGTCAAGAATTATAACGTTCAAAATCCAGTTGGAGAACACTTCAATCTCTTTGGTCACTCGCTTACAGACCTAAAAGTGGCAATTCTTCAACAAAAAAACTTCAAAAACAGACTCCAAGGAGAGACTGCAGAATTGGAATTAATTTGCAAACTGGATACAATTAACTTAGGCTTGAATAAAGACTGGGAGTGGATGGGTCATTACACAAAGTAAAACTATTTCCCCGTGTTTATTTCCCCGCCTACTGTTCTTGTCAACTGCTGGAAATGGCCCACCTTGATTATCACTACAAAAGGTCCCCGCCCCCCACCCCCCACTCTCCTGCTGGAAATAGCTCTCCTTTCCTGATCACTCTGGTTACAGTGTGTATGGTGACACCCATTGTTTCATATTCTCCGTGTATATAAAATCTCCCCACTATATTTTCCACTGTATGCATCCGATGAAGTGAGCTGTAGCTCACGAAAGCTTATGCTCAAATAAATTTGTTCGTCTCTAAGGTGCCACAAGTCCTCCTGTTCTTTTTGCGAATACCGACTAACACAGCTGCTATTCTGAAACCTAAACACACAACGTGGCCATTTATTTTGATAGGGGCAATGGTTATACTGTACACTGTCTAAACAGCAGCGGGGTGTACGTTAGAGCAAGGCATGGAGCGGATGGGAGTCAGGACTCCTGGGTTTAATCCACAGCTCTGGGAGGGGGGTGAGGGCTAGTGGTCAGAGCAGGGGGGCACCCAGGAGCCAGGGCTCTTGAGTTCTTTCTCCAGCTCTAGGAGAGGAGGAGGGGAAGGCAGTGAGGTCTAGTGGTTAGAGCAGGGAGGCTGGGAGTCAGGACACCTGTGTTCTATTGCCAGCCCTGGGAGGGTAGTGGTGTCTGGTGGTTGCGGGGGGGCGGCATTGGGTTGGGAGCCAGGTCTTGTGGGTTCATCACCAGCTCTGATAATAAGTGTGGTTTAGTGGTTAGAGAGGGACACTAGGCGCAAGGATTCTTGGCTTTACTGCTGATGTGCTGTGCGGCCCTTTGTCAAGACACTTCCCCTCTTTGAGCCTCAATTTCCCCACTACGGTGACCAGATAGCTAATGTGAAAAATCGGGACGGGGTGGGAGTAATAGGAACCTATATAAGAAAAAGACCGAAAAATAGGGACTGTCCCTATAGAATCGGGACATCCGATCACCCAATTCTCCACAGACCATCTCAGAGTCGAGAACAAGACTGGGGGATCCATTCCCTGCTCTGCCACCGACTCCCTGGGGAACCGTGGGCAAGTCATTTAGCCACCCTGTGCCTCAGTTTCCCCATCTTAACACAGGGATATTAGCATTTCCCTGCTATGCAATGGGGTTCCATGGAAAAATGCATTAAAGACCATGAGTTGCCCAGATGCCACCATGACGGGCACCAAATAGATACCAATCAATAATCCAACCAATCAAAGGCTGACCTTCCCGAAATCCCGTACGTCGAAGAGATCGAAGACTTCAAAGAGCTCGTTCTTGCGCAGGCCGAATTTATCGCAGCAGGTGGAGAGGAAGGTGCGGATGTTCTTGAGACACAGGAACTGAAAAGGAAACAGGAGCTGATGCTTAATCTGCGAGCTCATTGGGGCAGGGACTTCCCTTTTATGGCCACATGTCTGTGGCAGCCCCAGAGGTCCCTGATCCCTGACTGGGGGCCCAGGGGCTGCTGCATTACAGATACATGATAATAAATTGGGGACGGCAGGCCTTTTCCTCACCAGTGCCTCCTCTGTGCTGGAACTGGTGGCCACCAGTAAAGCAGCATCGCGTCCCACTGCTCAGTCCCCAGGACATGAGCCTGCTACTGGCCGGCTCATCCGCTTGAGCCCTCAGCTCAGTCCCTGTCTTGGAAGCCACTGTGCGGGGTTCGTCAGGGGGAGAGCAGATCTCGAGAGAGGGGGATCTGGGAATGGTGACAGGGCAGTCCCAGGGGACAGGGAATTGGAGGGTCAGACAGAAGGTGGGCTCCGGGGGGGGTGGGGGGAGATTCCTCAGAAAAGGTGCGGGACACCGCAAGCCGTTCCAGCCACCCAAACAGCAAAGGCTGGTGCTGGGAGGTGACATCAGGCACAGCCAGGTCATGGCACAAAATTTACAAATGAAGAAGCTTAAGACAGAGTGACACAGATAGGGTGAGATGAGCAGTTTCTGTGCATAAACCTGTTTTTTTAATACGTCCAGCTCCGTGTTGGATTAGATTTGCTCTTAGTGTAATAAATATGATGCTTTGTTTTCACTAACTCCAAGCCTATGGCCTGGTCTACGCTAAACACTTCAGTCGACCCAGCTACGTAGCACAGGGGTGTGAAAAATCTACCCCCCTTGAATGGTGAAGTTAACCGACCTAACCCCTAATGTAGACAACACTAGGTTGATGGAAGAATTCATCTGACCTCCTGTATAAAACAGGCCACAAAACTTCCCCAGGGTAATTACTAGAACAGAGAAACACACTCATTCCCAGAGACTTGGGCCCAGACCATCAGAGGTGTTTGAGCTCCTAACTTCCAGTGAAATCAATAGGAGTTAGGTGCCTAAATACCTCCCAGAAGCTGTGCCTCTGGGACTGCCTGGGGGCATCAAAAAGGCTAGGGGGGCTATCAACCCCTTCCCAGTCCTGCATTCTGAGGCCCTGCCTGGCCACTGGGGTCATTTAGAGCAGCCTCAAGGCTGTTCTAATTCTTCCTCTGCTTCACTAGGAAGCTGAAAATAGCTGTCGTGCAGTGTATTCTGGCTGTGAGGCTGGGAACACAGTACCTGTAGGGCTCTTACAAGTTCCACACTGGTCCCCTCTCTGGGGAGATTCTCAGGGAGGCTGTTTCCACCCGCTTTAAGGCCCCTCTATGCTGCACCAGTTTAGCTACACCGGTGGCTTAAAATCCCACCATAGATAAGGCCCAAGTCTGAGTCCTGTTTTAGTCACCATCACTGAAATAGACTGAGATGTGTCTCCAAAGCATTGTGAGGTCTCAGTGGTCAGGTGCAATCCGTGAGACATTCAAAACTGGCCTGAGATTTGTGTCTGCTTGTTGCTCCCGGAAGAGATGGCTTAGGTTCCTGGCCTGTGCATGCTCTGAATGCAAAACCCACGTGGAGCTGCTGAAAGAGCTAAGCTTCGGACCTTCATTGTAGCCGGTCAAAGCTACCAAGTCTCCCAGGGGATCTGCTCTTGGAAGGCCTGAAGGCTGCAGAATGGGGCACCATCACTTGCAGAATGGACAGTGGCAAAGGGACATATCCTTTTCCATTTGCCGACCTCAAATCCCTCAGGAGACCCTCTTCCTTGACCTCAGCCTTGGACACTGCAATCTCCTTGATCGTCTGCCCCACTATCCTGGTGTCTTCAACCCCTAAATAACATGTGTTGCATGCCCCACCCCTGGGCATCTTGTCTCGTCTCCCTCTCCAGGCCACGCCCTCTCCCATGGTGGTTAGGCCGTTTCACACTTTAACCACAATTGTCCCCTTCCTTCCAGCTTTCTCTCTCTCGCCGGCCCCATCAGCAAGCTGGCTCCGTCTTACCTCGAGTGGCAGTCTGGGCTAGCGGATAGGGCACCAAGCTAGGACTTAGTAAACATGCGTTCCATTCCCAGCTCTTCCACTAGCTTACTAAGTGATGCTGGGCATATCTCTTCTCCTTGCCGTGCCTCAGTTTCCCCTCCCACCTTTAGACTATAAACCCTTTGGGGCAGGTGCTGCCTCATGTGTGTACTACACCCCCAAAATGAAGCCCTGATCTTGGTCAGCATCTCTAGATGTTACTGTAATACCCATAATAGCTTCATGAACCTGCTTTCCCATCTTATAATCTTGGGAGTCATCCTTAACCTTCCGGGTCTCCTGGCATTCCTGCCCCCTTCAAAAGTTTGCCAGAAGATGCCCACTTTCCTGTGGTGTACAGGAACAGGGTGGTATCCCTTTAAATACCGAGGGAGCCCTCTGATGGTGCACACTATGTTCCGTAAAAAGAAAAGGAGTACTTGTGGCACCTTAGAGACTAACCAATTTATTTGAGCATGAGCTTTCGTGAGCTGCAGCTCACTTCATCGGATGCATACCGTGGAAACTGCAGAAGACATTATATACACACAGAGACCATGAAACAATACCTCCTCCCACCCCACATTGTGAAGAGAGTGATCACTTTGGATGGGCTATTACCAGCAGGAGAGTGAGTTTGTGTGTGGGGGGGCGGAGGGTGAGAAAACCTGGATTTGTGCTGGAAATGGCCCAACTTGATGATCACTTTAGATAAGCTATTACCAGCAGGAGAGTGGGGTGGGAGGAGGTATTGTTTCATGGTCTCTGTGTATATATAAAGTCTGCTGCAGTTTCCACTGTACGCATCCGATGAAGTGAGCTGTAGCTCACGAAAGCTCATGCTCAAATAAATTGGTTCGTCTCTAAGGTGCCACAAGTCCTCCTGTTCTTTTTGCGGATACAGACTAACACGGCTGCTACTCTGAAACCTGTCACTATGTTCCGTGTTTTAGAAGCCACCAGAAACCAACCAGAGCAAACGATGTGGCCGGAGCTGGGCCTTGTGTGTTTGTATATATGCAGTGAACACAATAGGTTATTTGGTTATGCCCACACGGCCGTTTTGCGTAAAGAGCAGAAGGCACAACAGATGGCCTGGGAGCTTATCCTCTGAGATTCAGCGGAGATCTGAGCTGAGCTCTGCTGAAAACCTGGTCACCTCTTCCGGTGCCTAAGTTGGAGCCCAGATCTTTGGAGATCTGGCTCCAGTTTGACTAGGAGCTCAACACAGGTCATGAGTGGATGGCCGGGTGTTATGCAGGACAGCAGACTAGATGATCGAATGGTCCCTCCCCATCTGAAAATCTCTGGTGATGAATTTCATTCCCTAGCCCTCTGCCAGTAAATTGGAGACCTAGATATAAAGATTCCAGATCACCACAGCCAACCATTCCTCCAAACACCTGCTTCTGCGGAGAGTCACACGTTGGCTGCTGCAGAATGGGACCTATGACACATACTTGGACAGATCTTACATTTCAGCCATGATGCTACAGGCTTTTTAAAGCCTCAACATGGCTGCCATGAGACCAGGCTGGGAATTTTGATAGGGTCTCCATCCCTCCTCCCCAGGCAGGAAGCTGTCAGGAGAGAAGATCTACTGGTGGACTGCCTTTGCAGCTCTCCAGCTGCAGTGGTTCATCACATCAGCCCCGCTACTATGGCTGCTCCTTGAATGGCCTTTATCCCAAAGACACAAAAGCCTCCAGAAATTATCTTGGCAGTACAGATTCATAAAATAGCCCTTTTGCCATTCTAAGCAAATGGTCCAGGATTAAGTTTGCATAACAAATCGTGTGTGTGTGTATGGCATTGTTAAAGGGGAAAAAACAAGCATTATGTTTCAAAGCACACAAGGAAAGCTGGACAGCCCAGGGGCATCAAGGTTTGGAACCCTGTGTGGCGAGGTAGAGCTATTTCTCCTGATTCAGCCTGGCAGCCAGGACAGGTGGGTACTTTTATTGCCAGCTCAGGAGTATCGAAGGGTTTGAATGTCCTGCTGTCAAGTACCAAGACCCTTCGCAGAGATGCAGGGCGACTTCTGCTGACACACCCCAATGCCAGGACCAGGCTGAGCGATATCTCTGCCAATTCACCCCAATGCCAAGAGCTTCACGTGGAGCGGCAGAGCTACTTTTGCTGACTCACCCCGATGCCACATCCCTGCACAGAGAGGTGGAGCCTTTGCACCACTCTCACAGCTCAGAAACGCAGCACTATTTCTGCCGACTCACGCTTGCTTCCAGAGCAGAGGCTTCCTACTAATTCCAGCCTGGGAATATGAAAAGGCATGTGCGTCCCAGAGAGAATTAAGGTTAGGAACTGAGGAGGTTTTATAAAAAGCAACAGTCAAGCTCGAGAGGAAGCGCCAGTTGAAGTCTGTGTTTTGGTGTTGTTCAAATGAGGAAAGGGACAAGCACCGAGAAGCCCTGGTTGCGGGTTGGTGCTGAAGAGGCTACAGGGAGGAAACACTTTAATGCACCCCCACTCATCTCTCATCCCAAGGACCAACCGGCTCTGGTCATGCTTAGTCTCCAAAATCGTAGCCTAATCCCCCCGTGTCAGCGTGTAACTACAGATCCCAGTCGGTCCCTGATCCACAGAGGATATGAGTCGATTACAGCGTGAGCTAGCACAAGCCACACCATCAGTCTACGCTCTGGAGGTTCCCAGGTCTATCCCCAGTGTGGCAGTCAAAATGGTGGCCATCACGTTAACATCGCTTGAGACTAGAGCCAGACGGGAACTTTTCAGGAGAAGGTTTTTTTCACTGATAAAATACATCTTACGAAACGTTTCAGGGGAAAGGGTTGGTTCTGACAATGATCTCTGCTAAGAAAAACAGGTGAAACCGGTTTTCGACTTAAAAAAAAACAAAAAAACCCGTTGAAAAAAGTTCTGAAGTTGTCAAACGGTTCTGCGTCGACGGGAGAAATTTCTCAAGGAAAATTCTGGTTCCCTCTTTGAAAATGTAAGCAAATTAGAGTTGAAAAAAATTGCTTTTCAATCAAATAAGGGATGAAATCAAAATGAAACATTTCAAAATTCTTGAAACCGAAATATTTCTATTGACCTGAACTGGGGTGGGGGAGAACCTGGATTATCGGTCTGTGAAGTTTTACAAGATTTCAACCTCGTTTGGTTTGGGGGAGGAAACTTTTGCAGGAAACTATGGCCTAGCCCTCTGGGGCCTGACCGAGGCTGAGGGCCGGAGCAAGGGACAGACCCGTGATATCTTTGGGGAGGATGTGCCACCAACTCTGGCTCGTAGAAGTGGCGTGTGTTTGGCCTGGCCTACTGGGGAATTTTGATTTTAAACACCCCAGAAGTTTGCGGGCGCTCACATTTGGGGGGGGGGTCCTCCAGTTTGAGGGGATGGGGACACTCGGGCCAAGAAGCAAGGCCTAGCTCCACCCCGTCTCTCACAGGAACATCCAGCTGCAGCCCCCCGCACCCCAGCGACGGCGGGACGGGGGGTCCACAGGAGCTGAGCCACTTCTGCTCTTTAAAATCACTTATTTTCTCTCCTCCACCCCTGGATTCCCTCCCCCACGCCTTCCTCTTCCTCTCCCCTGGTATGCCCTCCCCTCCCCCTACTTCCTTTCCCTCACCCCTTCTCCTCCCCCTCCCCCTTCCCCTGCCTGCCTCCTCTCCTCTAAACTTCCTCCTTCCCCCCTTTTTCTCCCCCCATTTACAGTAACTGGAAGCTTCACACCCCCTGTCAGCTAGCTCGTTCACAGCCCGGAGGCCCTGGGCCAGCTAAGCCCACAGAGCCCACCGCAAGCTGAGCTCATCAGCCGCAAATATGCCCCCGACTCCCTGGTTTCACTTTCCTCTCCTTGCTAAATTTCAAGGACCCCGAGTTCGAAAGAGAAAGAGAGACTGGGGAAGGGTGCACGTCAGACCCAGAACCCCGGATCGGAATGCGCCCAGCTCTGGGGGAGCACCTGGGGCCCTGGTGCTAGAACAGGCCAAAGAATCCAGACCTGAACTCAGTGTAACCAGGCCCAACTCAGCAGAGCAACGAGATGCCACTGCCAACCCTGGTGCGATGGAAACCAGCTCTGCTGCTTGGGGAATGCCCAAGGTAGGGGTGGTTAAGTGGCTTTATGCACCCCCTTACATTCCCTGGATGCTGGGGCTGTGCAGAGCCCTGCCTGGCTCTTGGCATCAGTGAGAGCAACCTCTGGGCTGCTCTAACTCATGCTCTTCGCCATATGAACCCAAGGGGAACAGGGAATAGTCACAGAGCAGTGCACGCCAGCCATACCCCTCATCCACCCCCTATGGGCTCAGGGCCGGGAGGGAGGGGTGGAAAATACACACAGTTCAGTGTACTCCAGCCATGCTCTCAATCCGACCCCTTCGGGCCCTGGAGAGTAGGGATAGCCACAGTGAAGCACATGACCCAGTCCACCCCGGCACTAGGGGCTGGAGGCTCCCTGCACTGGAAGGGTTCTCAGGGGCCAGAGCAATCGGAAGGATCTTAGCATAAGCAAGAATCCAGCCCAATAGGTCAAAACTCATCTCTGGTTTGACTCCACCAAACTCAACAGAGCACTAATGGACAGAGAAGCCAAGAGAGAGTGTAGCCTGGGAAAGTTCACGGCCGCGGGATAGTTCAAGGGGAGAAGGAGCAAACCTGAATTCGGTAAACACCAGATTATGTGTATCCCAGACAGGAAGGATCATCCAGGGGTAAAGGCATTAACGTACAATTTGGGAGACCCAGAGTCAATTCTTAGCTTCGCTCCAGATTCCCTGGGTGACCATGGGCAGGTCGCTCCATCTCTCTGCGCCTCAGTTTCCCCGTCTGTATCATATGGATAATAGCAATGCCCTGTCTCATGGGATGTTGGGATGACTACATTAAAGACTGGGAGGTGCTCAGATCCGACAGTGACGGGGGCCAGCCAGGTAGCTTACGTAGCTATCACCCAGGACTCCATTGTGCTGGGTGCTGTACGTACACAGAATGAAAACACAGTCCCTTCACCCAAAGACCTCACAATCTGAAGCTTGAAACTCTGAAACCTAAAGGGCACAACCACTAAAAGGCACATAAAGAGAACCCCCACTTTTGTCGTTATTTAAAAATCTCATGATTTTAAAGCCAATCTCACAATTTTTATTTTTTTGGATGGGGCTGCACTGTATTTTTTTGGCAGACGTGAGGCTGGCAGCGTTGCGTGGGACATGGCAACGTCACAGCCAGGCCGGCAATGCTGCAAGGGGACTGGCAATGCCAGGCTGGGGCTGGGGCTGCCGCCTGGGGGCTGCAAAGCGAGGCCGCATGGGGGTCTGGTGAGGCTGCACCGGGACTGGCGATGCCTGGTTGGGTGGTGCAAGATCCACCGAGAGGTCATGCTCCCTTCCACCAGCCACATCTCTTTACGACTAGGGAGGGCTGGGCCGGAAACAGGAAGCTCTGCAGAGCCATCAGAACGGCTTCCTCCTCCCCCGACCCCCCACGGGGGAAATTGGCTACCGCAGAGAGCAACCAATGAGCGCAACAGGGCTGGCGTTTTCCTCTGGTTGCATCTGCACAGCCTGGGCTGGGGATGTCCCATATCAGGCCTACCCACTGGATGCTGTGCTGCCTGGAGCAAACGCTTAGCAGCAAGCGAATCCAGACCGAGTCTGAGCCGGCGGCTCATCAGTGTCCATTACATCATTGGTGTCAGTTACACTGGCTTAGACCCCACCCCTCACGCTTGATTCTCAGTTACCCCATTCCCCTGCTTTGGGCAGGAATGGTGGGGGGGGGCTTTAAACCACCCTTTGTGGTCCTCGTATTCTGGGCCCTGCCCGGCTTCTGGTCCAAGTTAGAGCAGCCTCAGGGCTGCTCTAACTCAGTGGCCCCTGGGAAGCAAAGAACAGCTGCAGCGTGGTGCACTCTAGCCGTGCCACTGCTCCACCCTCTGTGGGAGCAGAGCCTGCCCCTTCCACCAGATCCATCAGGTGGGGAGGCCCCCACGTGGGTGGAGGGGATGCTCAGGGCGGGTGTACGCTCCTACAGCAGCCTAAAAGGCCCTTAGCATCACCAAGAATCAAGCCCCCGGGGCCTCCAGCTGCCCCACTGGGACGGCCAGTGGGCTATGAGCAGCCCCGATGCAGGATGCTAATGGAGTTGCCACAGGGCCAACTCCCACCAGTGCCACGATGCTGCCTCCCTCGCTATTAGCGATTCAGGGGCTCGGTGCAGAGCCCCGCTCTACTCGCGAGGTCTGACCTTAGCCAGGCTGAGTCTGGGCTGCAGAGACCCATCTCCTCTCTCTGCGGCTGCTCTGGAGACAAGCTCCTCTGTGGCTTGGGGGCCTTGTGCTAGCTGGAAACCACCGGCTCTGTCTGTAGCTGCCCTTTCAGAAACCCCAGAGCTCTGAGGTCTCCACGCCCCCGCAGGGCTCTGAGCATGCTCCCCAAAGGGAATCAAAGCACAAGGCGAGTTCCCAGGTGAAGAGCAGGTCTTCACTGCAGAGTTAGCCTTTGCAGCATGGCCCCGCAATTCCCCTTCTGGTTCCATCCACACACAAACCCCGCCCAGCTGGCCCAGCGGGTTAGAGCCGGGTTCCACTTGCACTTTGCAGTGTGGATGCAGGTTAAAACCACTCTAGTTCTCCAACGCCTTCCCACAAGGGCAGAGAAGTTCTCCCACAAGGATCAGAGCTTAATGCCACACTGAGATCCCCGGGCATGTGCCTGCAGCCGTTCGAGCAGTGGCAGCTAGTGGACCAGTAACTGGGGTCGGGCTGGGCTGCTCCCGCCCGGGCTAAGCTGAGCCAGGCGCCAATCAGCTGGGCTATCTCTGCAGTGAAGCACTATCTGGGGTCTGTTGTATTTGCCTGCACCGCACTGGGTTTGTACTGGAAAAGGCCGATCGAAGAAGTTTGTCTGGTGCTTGGAAGAAGAGGAGGGGAGGTTTGGAATGGTCCCTAGTTCTTGTGGCAGGTAGTTCCACCGGTTGGGACAAGGAGGCTCTGTCTGGGGCCTGAGCAGCAGGAATGTTGACTATAGGCCCCGTCCCGGAGCTTAAGGCTGGGCCCAGGCCAGCAAGAAGCTTGACGAGAAAGACCGAGCCCTTGAACTTGACTCTCTATCCAACGGGAGCTGGTGCTGAGAGCAGCAGGCAGGGTGATGGGTTTGCGGGAGGCGTGCTGCAGACTACTGTATGAGCTGGAGTTTCCCACACACTGAAGGCTTCAGCCAGGTCTATCACATGGCTGTAGTTCAGTGACGAAGGCCTGAGTCACTGAGGCCAGGTCTTTGTCCAGGAGGGATGGGATGGAGTCCCCTAGCCAGCCGGCTGCACGCTCCTCAGCGGGCTTCCCTCAGTCCTCCAGCGTCACCTCTGTCTTGCTCAGGTTCAGTGTCTCTTCAGCTGTTCTTCAGCCACGTGCTGACCTCGTCCCGTCCCTGGGCCACATGGGGGTGGGCGGTGCATGGTGATGGATAGGCAACATCTGCTTATTGCTGGTACTTAAGTCCATGTTGTCTGACCTCGTGCCCGCATGGAGATGTTGACTGGGACCAGCGGAAGAATGGATTTCTGTGGGACTCCACCAGGGAGGGGTCCAGTGGCCGAGGGGCGGTTCCCCATCACTGCTTGTCGGGCGCATCCCTCCAGGAAGGACTTAAACTATTTCGGTGCATTCCCTGGACCCCATGTCATGGGGCAATGATCCCCGCGCTGTGACCCACCGCACCACGAGACGGGATGCCGGAGTAGATGGGCCATTGGTCAGATCTGGTTGGGGCAGGGACCATCTTTTTGTTCTGTGTTCATGGGCAGTGCCTAGCACCATGGGGTCTCGATCCATGAGTGGGACTCCTAGGCAATACCATAATGTACCTAATACATAATAATAATATGGCAGTGGGTCGCACACCAGGCTAGTTAGACCGTTGCTCTGATTCAGTGCAGCAGGGGACGAGAACCAGATTAGATTACTAGGAACACAGGGATTGCTGGACAGGATCGGACCCGAGGTCCTTGCAGCCCAGGATCTTTTCTCTGACAGTGGTCAGTGCCAGATGGTTCAGAGGAAAGGGAGGAGGTTTGGGAATGGTCCCTAGTTCTTGTGGCAGGTAGTGCCACCAGATGGGACAAGGAGGTTCTGTCTTCTGCACAGACCAGGTTTACCCTGCAGTAGCAAATAGGGAATAATCTGCCCCTCACATTAGGTCTCCTGGTCTCAGAGATCATCTCAAACCCTGAAGTTTAATCTCCTTTCACAATGTGGCCACCAATAATTATTACAATTCTGGATATTATGTGTATTACGGTAGCAGCCAGAGGCCCCAACCTAGATCGGGGTCCCCCATTGTGCTGGATGCTCCACAGACCCTGACTGAAATCAAGGCCCCCATTATGCCAGGCGCTGCACAGACCCCGACCAAGATCAGGGCCCCCTTGTGCCAGGTGCTGCACAGACCCTGACCGAGATCAGGGCCCCGATGTGCCGGTTGCTGCAAAGGCCCCAGCTCTATTTAGGTGCCAAAATCCCATTGACTTTCAATGACACTTAGGCTCCTGGGACCCCAATTTACTTCTGAAAATGGGACTTTAGGCACCTAAGTCATGTAGGCGCTTTTGAAAATCGCACCACAACAAGTTGGGAGCAGCGTGGAAAGCAGCTCTGGGGAGAAGCAGCGAGAGCGAGCGGCTCCTGCAAGCGGAACTGAGGAAGGAACTTGAGTGCAACCCCAGCAGAATGACGAGTTTCAGCGAAACAAACAGCTTTGCTCTCTCAGCATCTGCCCGAGTCACACACACGTGCAGGGAGGCTGGTACGTTTCATGTCTCCTGGGAAAGCTCTGATTTGCCGCCCCCCTCACCCATCTTCCCCTGCAACCAAGGGGCTAGAGACTCTCAACCAAGCCTGTGTTCACTCACCAAAGGAGCAGCTAGCACACCTAGGGTTGGATCCAAACGCCCTCTGAATATCGGATCATGGACTGCACTGAAGTTCAAGTCCACCTCTAATTTCCACAGCGCATCATCCATCCCGTGAGACCTCAGAGCACTTTACAAACTAGACAAGGATCGCTTTGCCACCACTAAAATGCAGCCACCTCTGAGGTAGGACATGGCAGCTGATCAACGGCACATGGTGATGCTGAGCAGGCATTGCTCACCCTGCACTGAAATGCAGCTAACTCTGGTGTGGGACACAGCAACTGTCCAACGGGACACAGCAACACTGTGCAAGGGATCACTCAGCAAGTGTTGAAATGCAGCCACTTCTGGGGTGGGATGCAGCAGCTGCTTAATAGCTGAATTGCAATGCTACACATTGATTGCTCACCCAGCACTGAAATGCAGCTGCCTCTGAGG
The DNA here is from genome assembly GCF_965140235.1 of Caretta caretta. Lineage (NCBI taxonomy): Eukaryota > Metazoa > Chordata > Testudines > Cheloniidae > Caretta > Caretta caretta. The sequence continues at coordinate 19,682,633 of NC_134225.1, forward strand.
TGGGACGTGGCAGCTGATCAACGGTACACGGCAACACTGTGCAAGGGATCGCTCACCCAATACTGAAATGCAGCTATCTCTGGGGTGGGATGCAACAGCTGCTTAACAGCTGCACAGCTGAAACGTGCAACAACTGCCTGGGACAGAAACCAAAGGAGAACTAAAACAGCAAGGGGGATAATTTAGAGAGGCAGAATGGAATGACTGAGATTAGAAATCGGGTAGAGCACCAGAGTTCACACCCTTGAGCAAATTGCCCTGGGCTCTTTAGTGACCTAAATCCCCCAGTGAGAGGCGCCTCCGAAATATAGAAGTGGTGAGAGCCTCAGAACAGGTGAGAGCTAGCCAGCAGGGCGTTCCATGGCGGTGACACCAGGACTAAGTGACACCAGGGGCCAAGAGAGAACCATAGGGCTGGTGTGCGTCCAGCAGCCTCCGTAGAGAATCCTATTTACAGTCATCACAGCTGAGTCCTAGGTTGTTCCGACCACCAGGGACGCTCTGGATGGTCTCCCAAAGTGCAGCACCCTGGTGACGGTGCATTGGGGTCCGTCCTGGAGTCAGGTGGCAACCCACCCCCAACAGCACTCTGGGTTTCCCATCCAAGGAGCAACAAGACCTGGCTAAATCACAGTATAACCCAGCACTGAGTGCACATTACGGATCTCCCTGAAGCCCCTATCCACGGGGAACACGAGCTTGTTACAGCCCCAGAGCACAGGGCTCACCCACCCACCACTGAAATGCAACCACCTCTGGAGTGGGATGTAGCAGCTGCTTAACAGTGGCAGAGCCATAGCAGACAACAGTCCAGGACGGGAAGTGGGGGAGCGTTAAAACCGCCGGGGGAGGGGGATTTTGAGAGGCAGCTAGGGAAGCCTGGCTCTTCAGTTCAAGCCGCTGTGGCTTTGAGCTCTGGGGCATTCAGTTCAATGACCGTGACCGGTGTGTCAGCCAAGATAATTCGCTTGGCAGCTTCCTTAAAGCTCCTCTTCTTGGGAGAGCCTGCCTGGGGCATTCTGGCTCCATTGTTCAGTCTGTGGTCACCCTAGGAACAGTCCCGTAACACGGCAACCTCACCGGGGATTTGACTATCTAAACACCGCAGGAGCTGTTTACAGCATTTTCCCCAATCAATGGGGATGTTGTTTTTAAACACCGGGCCAAGTTTACATCTTGTTGGGGCCAGTTCCTAGAGGCAGTAGAGCCTAGTGGGCAGAGCACTAGACTGGGACTCAACAGACCTGCATTCTAGTCTCAGATCTGCAGCTGGGTGACCACGGGCAGCTCTGTGCTTCAGTTTCCCCACCTGTAAAGTAGGGATGTTGGTGCTTAACCTCCTTTGAGATCTACCAATGAAAAGGGAGAGCTAGGGATGATTATTATTCAGGACCCAAGTCCTATTGGGCGATAGGCAGGGAATATACGGTCTGCCAAACTCTTATCGACCAGCACTCCCTTGAGCCCAGTGCCAGCTAGTTCCACAGTCTCATAGAGTTTAAGGTTAGACGGGACCATTAGACCACCTAGTCTGCTCTCCTGTGGAGTACAGGCCACTATATCCCACCCAGACACCCCTATACTGAGCCCAGTGACTCTACTTAGACCAAAGCACTTCAGCCCTCAAGAGACTAAATTGCTTTGTACCACACACAGAGACCTGGAGAAACTGAGGCCCCTGTGATGGCAAAGCAGGTGAGACATGCCCCGGTGATCCACCAGAAAGGCATAAAACCACCAACATCCCTGCCAATTTGACCCAGGGGAAAATTCCTGTTCCGATAAGTTGCTTCAGAAGCAAGGGGAGCCCATATGCCGCATCTAATGATGTGACCGCAAAGCACTCCCTATCCGCAAGTCTCAAAGAGTTTTATTCTCATCCCCAGAGGGAGGAAACTGAGGCACAGAGCAAGACCGGTCACCCAAGCGTGTTGGTGGAACCCAGGCGTCCTGACTCCCAATCTGGTATCCTGCCCACTAGAGCCAGGGAGCGGGTAGTTCTCGCTGACCCTGGTCAGCGGTCAGCCCTGAAACCTGGAGATGGCACGGCAGCATAACGCCTTTCCAAAGAAGTTCCACGTCGTCATCTGCCATTTGTGCAAATAGGGAAACGGAGGGCCAGGAGGGGAAGCAGCTTCACAGGCAGAAGCAGTGGCAGGCTCGGAAATGGAACATAAAAGTCCCAACCGCCCCACCCCTTGCGCCACTCACCCGCACTTCCCTCCCGGTGCTGGGAATAGAGAGAACTCAGGAGAGCTCCCAGCCAGCCTGCTCCGACCCTGCTTCCCTCCCAGAACCCAGGAGTCCTGATACCCAGTCCTGCTTGTCTGATCACTTCCTCCCAGAGCTGGGACTAGAACCCAGGAGTCCTGAGTCCCAACACCATACAGAACCCAGTTAGTAAACACTGCAATTGGGACTCAGCAGCACACAATCATGCCAGGGTTGGCCACACACACTCTCCTGCTCTGACTGGTTTCTGGCAGCTTCTCAAACACAGAACACAGTGAGCGTCACTCGTCACTCGGGGACTCACAGATCATTTAAAGGGAGACTCCCCTATTCCCACGCACGACAAAAGGCCTTTCTTGCCAAGCAGGATTCCAAGATGATTGTCACCCTAGATATGGCGCCCGCCCGGAGGAAGACCTTAGTTAACAAAGACAAGGGCTCACCTAACACAACCCCCCACATTTCCTTTTGATCTGGTGTAAATCTGGAGTAAGTGCCTTGACATGCTGGATTTACACCGGGGTAAGTCAGAGCCTGCCCTAGCCTCCCTTTTTCCTCGAGTCTCTGAGGAGTAAGAGACTGAGAGCGATTTGTTTCTTTTGTCTCTCCGCGCAATCACATGGGAATGATTGAGACACCCGAGGACTCATTTCCAGACAGTCACTGTCTTACCACTAAGAGAAACGCTAGCCCATTCTGCCCTGCTATCCTGAACCCAGACCACCGCCAGTACCGATCAGTGCCCTCTCACCCCAGAGCATGTGTCAGGGGTGGAAACCAAGCCCAACTTTTGCCTTATCTCAATACACCCAATTCCGGATTTTCCATCCCTTCTGACCCTCCTTCGAGCCTAGATCAGATTTCATGGAGGCTTAATTCACCTCCTGGCCATGATTTCCAGATCTCACACGTTTGGGCCTGGTTATTTAAAAGTAACGCCAGCCTAGCTGCATCAGTTAGGGATGTGGGTTTTTACCGCCCTAGCTAAGCTCTAGTTTGTAGGGACGCGGCTATACCAGGAGAAGAGGGCCGGAGAACCAAAATCAGCAATTCCAGCGAAAGCCCTCCGAGGACAGGTCTACATTAAAAACGTTGCCAGTGTAATAATGTTGCTTAGGGACGTGACATCCCCTTACCAGCAAAAACTCTGCTAGAACTGCAGTTACCGTGGCCTAGACGTGTGTATGCCGGTATCATTTATTTTGTTGTACGATGGAAGTACTCATTTGCCACAAGCTGCGTCTCTAATAACTATCCGTTAGTCTTTAAGGTGCCACCGGGCTCCTCGTTGTCTTTATACTAGGAGGGTTTGCCGGTGCAGCTATTCCAATATAAACCAGGCCTTAGTGTCCACACTAGGAGGGCATGGCTGGTATAGCTATGCCGGGAAAACTTAAGTGTAGACGTAACTTGAAGGTCCATTTCGTAGAATATCAGGGTTGGAAGGGATCTCAGGAGGTCATCTAGTCCAACCCCCTGCTCAAAGCAGGACCAATCCCCAATTTTTGCCCCAGATCCCTAAAGGGCCCCCTCAAGGATTGAACTCACAACCCTGGATTTAGCAGGCCAAAGCTCAAACGACTGAGCTCTCCCTCCCCCCATTTGTACTGGCATCTTTCGTAGCAGGACAATTGTTGTTGTAAAAGTTGGTCCAATATTCCCTCACCCACCTTGTTTCTCTAATAGCAGGACCATGACAGAGCTGGGAAAGGAACCCAGGAACCTTGACTTCCAGCCTCCCCTGGTCTAACTACTAGACCCCACTCCCTTCCCAGAGCCATGGATGGAACCCAGGAGTCCTGACTCTCATTCGCCCCTGCTCTCACCCACTTGACCCTACACCCCTCCCAGAGCTGGGAACAGGGCTCCCCAGTCCTGTCGTAAATTCCTCTCCACCTACATGCATGCTGCACACACTCACCCGGATGGTGGTTAATGCAGCTCTGAACCTCAAATTTACTTTGAGAAATGGTCTTATTAAAGCACAAGTCTGAGCATCAGGACTCCTGGGTCCTGTCTCCAGTTCTAGGAGGGGAGCAGGATTTAGGGGTTAGAATGGGGCGGGGGGGACGGGAGGGTGCGAATCAGGACTCCTGGGTCCTGTTCCCAGTGCTGGGAAAGTAATGAGGTCTAGTGGACTGAACCAGGAGGGCTGGGAGTCCGGACACCTGGGTTCTATTCCTTGCTACCATTGGCGTGTTATGAAAGGCTCCGATTCTGCCCACTTTGAGTGTCACACCAAGCCCCAAAACTGAGGGCCTACTGAGGGCCCAAAACTGAGGGCTCACTGAGCCTGCCACTCTCCAATTCCGGGCACAGCTGGGTATCCGTTCCCCAGTCCCCTCCTATGACTGTCGGTCCTCTACAGAGCCAGGGCCTGCTCGCGTCTCCCGCCAAGGCTTTGCAGCTCGGACTCCAACCCCGCTCAACAGGGCTTGCCAGCCCCCACCCCACCATCATTCACCCTCCTGCCTGTGCCCTGACCCAGGGGAGCTGCCCCAGGGGCTGCATTCCCATGTGCCAGGTTCACCCCAGGGCCCGTCTCAGCCCCCACCCCCACCCAGCCAGCCCTGCTGTTAACCCCTTAGCTGCTGAAGGGTTCGTTGCTGGTGTCTGCTTCCCCCCCCACTGGATCCCATTTCCTCCCCATCCCCAAAGACAGCAATGCCTGCAAGCACCCTCCTCCCACACCACCCACCTTCCTGTTAACCCCTTAGCTGCCAGGTGAGGAAGCATATAAGGCTCCCCAGTTCCGTGTTAACCTCTTAGCTGTCAACTGGGGCCCGTAACCACCCACCACCCTGCTGTTAACCATTTAGCTGCCAGCTGTCCCAGCAACTCCCCACCCCCAGACACACACACTACTGTTAACCCCTTGCTTGACAAACGGGTCTCATAAACCCACTTCATCTCTCTCTCAGACACACACCCAGTGTTAATCCCTTAGCTATCAGCTGGACTCCATGAACTCCCCCTCCTCTTGGATGTTAACCCTTTAACTGTCAACTGGGTCTCAACCCCTCCACCCCTTTTGGGGGGGGTGGATATTAACCCCTTAGCTGCCAGTGAGCCCCCATAAGCCTTGCCTCCCCCTTTGACGTTTACCCCTTAGCTACCAGCTTGATGCCATTAACTCCCCCACCCCATGGACATTAACCGCTTCACGGCCAGCTGGATCCCATAAGCCTCCGCTCAGCTCCCAGATTAACACCTTAGCTGCCAGGCCCCATTCCTCCCCCGGTTCTCCCGCTCACCCACCTGGGACATCTGGGGCCGCAAGTTGATCTCCCGCAGGTTGACGGCATGGGGCATTAGGTTGTTGAGAAGCTGGCAGAGTAAGACGCCGTCGCGCAGGGCCTGAGCCAGTTCGCACACCTGGGAGCTGGGCCAGGTCACTCGGTGGTTGGGGGGCAGCACCCGGCACTGGATCAACCAGTTGGCACACTGCTTCCACAGCTCCATCTCCCTGACGGAGCGTCCTTGCTGGCTGGCTGCTGACGGCTTCGGCTGCCTCCGCCTCCTCCTCGTGTCTGGGAAACCGATGCCTGAGAGCGACAGCTTCCTCTTTTGCAACTGACAACACCAAACCACAGAGCAAGGGAGCCCATGTGGGGGCTGGGGTGGAGCAGGCCTGGGAGCTTCCCCCTCCCGCACCCCAGGGAGGAGCTACAAGGGAAGGGTGCCCCTCTCCTCCAGGGGCATCAGAGAGAGCTTCTCTGGTGAGCAGGATAAGTGCTGGCAGAGGAGACAGGCCCTTTTAAAAGCACCTACTGGGAAAAAAAAGTCACAGTTCGTTCCTGTGTGCACACAGCTTGGGGAGCCGGGGCTAGTCGCTCTGCTCTGCTCCCAAAGACTTTGGTCCCCTGAGCTAAAGGAAAAGTTCCTCTGCTTGCGGCAGTAGTAGACACCTTATCTTCTCTATAGAACCGGGCAGTATGCTCTTGCTGTCTCTTTCACACACATGCACCATGTGGCAGGCAGGTCAGTATGATCCCTGTTTCACAGGTGGGGAAACCGAGGCACAGAGCAAGGGAGCGATTTCCCAAAGATCAGCTAGGAAGTTGCCGGCAGACTTAATAGAAGCGACTCCCTGTTTCTGTCATAAGAAGGGTGGGTGGCTGTTCTTTATGGCATGTTTGCCCCTCATAAGGCAAATCAGTTCCCATCAAGCACAGCCGGAGGGGGTGACAAGAAGCAGAGACGCAGCCAGCGATCTGAGCAGTGGAAGCAACAGGTGGGTTTGCTTCCACGGGGAGATCGTGGGAGGGGGCAGGCTGAGGAGCTGGTATCTACAGTGAGATGCCCTGGGTGGGTCAGCTTCTGCACTCAGCCTAGAGCAGTCTCCATCCACTAACCTCCCCGTCCCCACTGCAAATTCATAGCAGTGCTTCCAACCCTATCTCCTCCTCCCCACACCTTCTCCATTTAAATCCCTGCGGGGCGGCCACCTGTTTGCCCAAAGTGACCACTAGGGGTCACTCTTTGCCACATTTTGCAGGGGAGGGGGCAGGGCTTGCAGACAGATTTGTGAGTGGATGGTAGGAAGTGGTTGGGCTTGGACCTGAGTCTGATCTCTGGATTTACAACGCAGTGTAAACAGCACATTGGGGTGCCTGGCCCTTCACACCCACACAGCTGGGATCTAACCCTTTACCTGGGCTAAAGGGTTGTATCCAGATTGTATCCTCAGGGTGGGGAGTGGAGTATGGAGAGAGAGAGACAATATCTATTTATCCCCATGGTCACCTATTCATCTATCCCCATTAACAACCCAATGCCCCTCTGCCATGTACATTGGGCAAACTGGACAGTCTCTACATAAAAGAATAAATGGACACAAATCAGACGTCAAGAATTATAACATTCAAAAACCAGTCAGAGAACACTTCAATCTCTCTGGTCACTCGATTTCTGATCTCAGAGTGACTATCCTTCAACAAAAAACCTTCAAAAACACACTCCAACGAGAGACTGCGGAATTGGAATTAATTTGCAAATTGGATACAATTAACTTAGGCTTGAATAGAGACTGGGAGTGGTTGAGTCATTATACTAAGTGAAACTATTTCCCCTTGTTTATTCCCTCCCCCCCCCCCCCCCTCCCGGTTCCTCAGATGTTCTTGTTAACTCCTGGAAATGGCCCACCTTGATTATCACTTCAAAAGGTTTTCTCTCCCCCCACCCCACTCTCCGGCTGGTAATAGCTTATCTTAAGTGATCACTCTCCTTACAATGTATATTTTTTCAAGGTCTGTGTGTATATAAAATCTCCTCACTGTACTTTCCACTTTATGAATCCGATGAAGTGAGCTGTAGCTGACGAAAGCGTATGCTCAAATAAATTGGTTAGTCTCTAAGGTGCCACAAGTCCTCCTGTTCTTTTTGCGGATACAGACTAACACGGCTGCTACTCTGAAACCCAGACTCTGTCTGTCAAAAGCAGTGGATCTCAACCCGAGGTATGCATACCCCTGGGAGTACACAGGGGTCTTCCAGGGGGTCCATCAACTCATCTGGATATTTGCCTAGTTTTACAACAGGCTAAGCCCTAGCGAAGTCAGTGCACACTACAATTTCATACAGTGATTGGTTTAAACTGCTCTATGCACTATCCACTGAAATGTAAGTACAATACTTATAATCCAATTGATTTATTGGATAATTGTACGGTAAAAATGAGAAAGTCAGCCATTTGTCAGTTTTGTAATACTGTGCTGGGACACTTTTGTATTTTTATGCCTGACTTTGTAAGCAAGTGCTTTTTAAGTGTCGTGAACCTTGGGGTACACAAGACAAATCAGACTCCTGGAAGGGGTACAGTAGCCTGGAAAGATTGAGAGCCACTGATCTATGTAGCAGTAGTTGTCAACCTGTGGTCCTTGGATTCCTGTGGATCCACAGACTGTGTGTAAGATTTCCAAAGGGGACCAGACCTCCTTTTGAAAATTTTAGGGGTCCACAAATGAAAAAAGGTTGAAAGCCGCTGATCTATAGCCAGGAGAACTGTTTGGAAATGGATGCTGTGTTTCATAATTTTTTTTAAAGCTCATTTTCCAAATTTTCAAAAATCCACAAAAAATTTTGATCCCCAAAAACCCAAAAATGTTTTAGTTTTTTAGTTGTGAGGGCAGGAATGGTCTCTTGCTATGTGTCTGTGCAGACCTGGCACAACGGGGGCCCTGATCTCCGTCAGGGTCTGTGCAGCATCTGTGTTTGGCTCAAGCATGTTTTCTGGAAAAGCATCCACTCTGGATCCGAAGACATCAGAGATGGAGAAGCTGCCCCTTCCCTTGGTAGTCTGTTCCAATGGCTATTCACCCTCACTTTTAAAAATACCTGCCCTAGTTTCTAACTGGAACGTGTCCAGCCTTCCTGTCCAGCCGTCAGCTTCTGTGCTGCCTGTGGGAGTACTTACCCAGCCTGATCAAGTCACCACATTTGTGGTCGTGGGTTTGGAGCTGAGTTAAACCAACCTCAATGCCAGGTCATTTCCTGCCCAGTCACCCAGCTCAGAGTTCCCCATCAGAGCACCTGCAAGGAAGGTAGGTTTCTGAGTCACCACAGTAGCAGTGGAGACTCCCAGTGCCAAAGCTCCAGTTCAAAATCTGTGAAACTCCTCATCGCTCACATCTGCCATGCTGCACCTGATAACAAGCTAGGCATGCTGCAACCACTGCTCCTGTTTGGCCAAGGATCGGGCCCATCCAATTCTTCCTGTAAAACCAACTTCCCTGGCCCCCACCCCCACCGTCTCATTTGTCTCACCCACCCTATTACCATATACCTCACCATACATGAGGCAGGAAAGGGATTTTATGTCAGTTTCACAGTTGGGGAAACCGAGGCACAGTCACACATACACTCTGTCTATAGAAAAAGGGGAGAGTGGAAGCAACTTTGCCAGGGCTGCAGACAAAGCCTGTGACAGAGCAAGGAATTGAACCTGGTCTGCCTTAAACCCCAGGCTAGTGCTCTAACCACTGGACCACTCTTCCCCTTTCTTTTCTGCTTTGTCTACTTGACTCAGAAGCCCCTCGGAGTGGACCTGATATTTTCTATGTTTGTCAGCACCTAGCACAGCTGCAGCTCTCTGTGCTACTGTTTACTGTTTAAAAATTTAATAAACAACAACATACTCTGGCATGTGAGAGGCAGTGGGGTCTAGTGGCTAGGGCATGGGCTAGGGACTGAGAACCTCTGGGTTCTAATCCCGCCTCTCCCGCTGTCCTGCCAGGTGGCCTTGAGAAAGTCATGCCCCTCTCTGTGCCTCAGTTTCCCCTCCCTTTGTCTGTTTGGAAGGGGAGCCCTTGGGGGTGGGGACTGTGTGTAAGTGCACCATTGAACTCCCTGGAGTTCAGCTGATTTACACCAGCTAGGGAGTTGGTCCCCAGGTCAAGGCTGGTGATTGCAGCCCCCGGGTGACCTAATAGTGACAGCATCATCCTTCCCGACGCAGAGATTACTCATGGCCCCGGACACGGTGCTGCTGAGATGAGAGTCAGCCAGCTTCTCTCAGCCTCAGCTCTGTTCCAGGCTGACACAGTCATGGTAACAGCGGGGAAAGCTGTCAGCAAGTACCCACCACCTGTCCAAGAAACTCGTTGGAAAAGTCAACCCACTCCTTCCAGCCCCAGCTGCCACCAGCCATCTGGCCCGTTGTTCCTGCTTCAATCCTTGCTGGGCTCCTACTTCCACAGTCTTTTATAAGGGAAAAGTCTTTTATAAGGCCGCGATCTAATCCCTCAAGTGAGGTCGGGCTGGATCCGACCTGGGATGGGGAACCTTGCACTAAAGAGAGTGGTGAGGGTGGTTCCGAAGGGGGCGCTCTCCGTTCCGAATCAGCGCTGGCCCCACTACCCCAGGGCAGCACTAGGGGGCGCTGTGCTGCAGGGAGCAGAGTGGGTGGCTGGCTGGCTTATTCAAGAGGGCTCTCCCCTCTGAATCAGTTCCGATCCCAATCCCATAGCCTGGTGGCAGGGGGCGCTGTGCTCCAGGGAGCGGGGTGATGACTCAGTAGGGGGCGCTCTCCCCTCTGAATCAGTTCCGATCCCAATCCCATAGCCTGGTGGCAGGGGGCGCTGTGCTCCAGGGAGCGGGGTGATGACTCAGTAGGGGGCGCTCTCCCCTCTGAATCAGTTCCGATCCCAATCCCATAGCCCGGTGATAGGGGGCGCTGTGCTCCAGGGAGCGGGGTGATGACTCAGTAGGGGGCGCTCTCCCCTCTGAATCAGTTCCGATCCCAATCCCATAGCCTGGTGGCAGGGGGCGCTGTGCTCCAGGGAGCGGGGTGATGACTCAGTAGGGGGCGCTCTCCCCTCTGAATCAGTTCCGATCCCAATCCCATAGCCTGGTGGCAGGGGGCGCTGTGCTCCAGGGAGCGGGGTGATGACTCAGTAGGGGGCGCTCTCCCCTCTGAATCAGTTCCGATCCCAATCCCATAGCCCGGTGATAGGGGGCGCTGTGCTCCAGGGAGCGGGGTGATGACTCAGTAGGGGGCGCTCTCCCCTCTGAATCAGTTCCGATCCCAATCCCATAGCCTGGTGATAGGGGGCGCTGTGCCGCAGAGGAGTGGTCACATCTACCGCACAAACAGCAACCCTCGCCGTGGCTCTGCTTACACCCTCACCCCCCATCACACCCACACCAGCTGCCCCTCCACAATCGGACTCACAATAACTCATAATCACGCAGGCTCCCAAACACACTTCTCACACCTTCAAGGCTACACAAACACACTAGCACCCAGGCACACTCGAAACACAGACTCACAAAGACAACCCAGCTGACACCCACAAGCCTACCCGAGGACGCGAACGTGCCATTACAACAATGTACACCCAGAGATCAGTCAGACTCGCAGACATACCAGCTCACACTCATACTCTTCAAACTCACACCCAAAACACACAACCAGACTCACCATCTCAGTCACAGAGACACACTCAAACTCACACCCACTATCACATCCAAAACACAAAACCCAACTCACCATCACACAGATACATTCAATCTCACACTCACTAACACACCCAGAATACACAATCCAACTCAGCGACGCACAAACTCAGTCACATACACTCCAATCACACCCAAAACACACAACCAGACTCACTTTCTCACAGTCACAGAGATGCTCTCAAACTTACACCCACTATCACCCCCAGAATACACAACCCGACTCACCAACTCGGTCACACAGATACATTCAGACTCACACCCACTAACACACCCATAATACACCAGACTCAGCAACACAAACTCACAGTCACAGAGATACACTCAAACTCACACCCAGAACACACAACCAAACTCACAGTCACATAGATACATTCAAACTCACACCCACTGTCACACCCAGAACACACAACCCAACTCACAGGGATACACTCAAACTCACACCCAGAACACACAACCAAACTCACAGTCACACAGATACATTCAGACTCACACCCACTGTCACACCCAGAACACACAACCCAACTCACAGGGATACACTCAAACTCACACCCAGAACACACAACCAAACTCACAGTCACACAGATACATTCAAACTCACACCCACTGTCACACCCAGAACACACAACCCAACTCACAGGGATACACTCAAACTCACACCCAGAACACACAACCCAACTCACAGGGATACACTCAAACTCACACCCAGAACACACAACCAAACTCACAGTCACACAGATACATTCAGACTCACACCCACTAACACACCCATAATACACCAGACTCAGCAACACAAACTCACAGTCCCAGAGATACACTCAAACTCACACCCAGAACACACAACCCAACTCACAGGGATACACTCAAACCCACACCCAGAACACACAACCAAACTCACAGTCACACAGATACATTCAAACTCACACCCACTGTCACACCCAGAACACACAACCCAACTCACAGGGATACACTCAAACTCACACCCAGAACACACAACCAAACTCACAGTCACACAGATACATTCAGACTCACACCCACTGTCACACCCAGAACACACAACCCAACTCACAGGGATACACTCAAACTCACACCCAGAACACACAACCCAACTCACAGGGATACACTCAAACTCACACCCAGAACACACAACCAAACTCACAGTCACACAGATACATTCAAACTCACACCCACTGTCACACCCAGAACACACAACCCAACTCACAGGGATACACTCAAACTCACACCCAGAACACACAACCCAACTCACAGTCACACAGATAAATTCAGACTCACACCCACTAACACACCCATAATACACCAGACTCAGCAACACAAACTCACAGTCCCAGAGATACACTCAAACTCACACCCAGAACACACAACCCAACTCACAGGGATACACTCAAACCCACACCCAGAACACACAACCCAACTCACAGTCACACAGATACATTCAAACTCACACCCACTGTCACACCCAGAACACACAACCCAACTCACAGGGATACACTCAAACCCACACCCAGAACACACAACCAAACTCACAGTCACACAGATACATTCAAACTCACACCCACTGTCACACCCAGAACACACAACCCAACTCACAGGGATACACTCAAACTCACACCCAGAACACACAACCCAACTCACAGGGACACACTCAAACTCACACCCAGAACACACAACCCAACTCACAGCCACAGGGGTACACTCCACCTCACTCCCAGACTCACAAGCGTTCCCCACCTCACATCGTCACCCCCACAGCCCCTCACCGTTGCACGCAGCCCCGCCCACACCCACAGGCTCGCAACCCCCCCCGGCTCCGGCGCCCCTGCCTGCTCCCGGGCTCCGCTGCTCTCGGGGGTGGGTCCGGGCCCTGGGCGGAGCCGCTGCCGGGCGCTGGAATGTGCGGAATGGGGAGAGCGGCGAGCCCGGGGCTGGCGGGGACCTGCCGGGGCTGGAGGGAGCCGGAGCCGCGCACGGGACCCCCAAGCGCAGCGCTGCGCCCCAACCGCTCAGGTACGGGAGAGATATTGGACACCCACCCCTGCGCCTGCCCTGGCTGGGGGTGGCCAGGAAGGGGGAGCCCTGCGGGGGGGCGGGGGGGCTGCAGGGGACCCGTTGCTTCTGTTTGGGGGAGCGGCTAGAATCGGGGGGGGTGTATCCTGGAGGTGAGATCTGGGTGGGTGCCCTGCCCTATAGGAAAGGAAAGGAGCCAGAACGGGGTGGGGGACTGCCCGGGAGGTGAGGTGCGGGGGGAGGGGACCTTGCGCATAGGAGGAGATCCAGATGGCGGGGGTGTCCTGGAGGTGAGATCTGGCGGGGGGAGCCCTACCCTATAGGAGGTGGCCAGGATGGAGGGCAGCTATCCAGGGCCTTGAGGGGAGATCTGGAGGGGATGCAGCCCAATAAGAGGTGGCCAGGATCTGGGAGGGGGGAATCTACTCTGGGGACCCCTGCCCTGGCAGTGACATGGGAGACGTTCCCACTGGCTCCTGCCCTGATGGGGTACCCAGTTACAGGGGTGGGAGGAGATTTGTTTGCGGGGAGTATGTTAGCAAAGACCTTCTCCCCCACCCCTTGGAGCCTAGGGGGAATCTTATCTCTGTTCCCCACCGCCATTTTTCAGACTGTTTCCCCAGAGAGACTGGAGCTCTCCCTAAATCCCCTGCATACCCTGCCCACACCCCAACACCCTTTGTTTGTTGGTTACCCCCCAACACACACACAAACACACACACACACCCTACAGCTGGCTTAAAAGCACAACCCCCCTTATCTAGCCCTTGGAAAAGGGGCTTTGGCTGCGCGATGATCTGTCTGCGGGCAAGACAATTGGGGGGTGTAGGGGCTGGTTCAGCCCCGACCCCGTGGCAGTCGGAGGGGGACCCTGGATTTACCCTGGGGTATCTGAAATCAGCACGTGGCCAGCATGTGTCCTGCCTATGCTGTGGTCAGGTGGCCCGCGGTGCCCACCGAGCCCTGGCAGAGGTGAGTCCCACAGGCTTCACTGGTGGCGGTGGGCCGTGGCTGATCGGAACAAATACACATGTCACGTCACTTATTTCGGGTGACCGGCTTCCTTCCCCGGCGGTCGTCCAGTCGTTGGTGTCCGTTCCCTTTGCCAGTTTTCCTTTTGGGCCCCGGGTAGATGGGCGTTGCTCCGCGGGAGTTGATGGGGCCAGATCCCCGGCTGGTGTAAACTGGCTCTGCTCCTTTGAAGTCGTGGCTGATTTACACCGGCTGAGTTCCCCAGGGAGTGTGGGAGGAGGATCCAATCCCTGAGCCTGCCTCAGCGCTGGTGCTGTTCCAGCAAACCGGGCCTGCAATGGCCGGGGGGGGGGAAGCACGCCAGGGTGGAGGATTTCCTCCCCATTGTGTGGCCGCCCAGCCCTTTGTGTTTGGATTCCCAGGGATGGAGCCACAGGGCCAGGGTTTCCATGTCCTGAGCCAGGCGTGCAGCTCCCGTCCAGTGGGGCTGCGCTGGGGGATTAGAAGGGTGGTGAGAGCCAGGAAAACTACAGCATTACCAGGCCCCTGCATTGCCGCTCACCTAGTGCCATGGAGTTCAGGGGCCAGGACTCAGGGACTGTCCTGCAGGATCAGGCCAATGGGCCCATCTAGCCCGGTATCCCGCCTCCTCCCTCCCCACCCACACCATGGTGCCAGGTCAGGCCAATGGGACCATCTAGCTCAGTATTCTGCCCGCCCCATCCTGGATCAGTTCCATGGACCCATCTAGCTCAGTATTGCCTCACCCTTGATGGGCCCATTGGTCTGAGCTGTCACAGCCAGCCTGGTATCCCCTCCAGGACCCCCCCCCCCGGTCCCTGTTGCATTAGATCCAGACAATAGTGTCAATCCGGGGATGTCACTGAAGTGACTCTGGATTTACACCACCCTAGCCGAGGCCAGAGCCCGACCCTGCGTCTCCCCATTCTCCGTGGAGCTTGGCTGGTGCACGCACCTGGCTTAGCTGCTTATTTGGTCTGCCCCACGGATAAAGATCAGGCCCAGCATGTGTCATCATCTCCCTGTGATTTTTTATCTGTCTCTTTAATTCTTTGCTGATGAAGGCTCCGGGTCTGGGCCCAAGAGCTTGGGAGCCGCCCCTTCTTTCATCTCACTTGACTCGCCATTCAGTTTCTTCCCAGAGGGCTTTTGATCTGAATCTCATCCCCTTTTAGGAGGAAGCATCTCTGCGGGGGGTTGGCGTGAGCCCTGGAGGGTGGAGACCCAGTGGTGAATGGTCCTAGCGGGTTGGATGCCCCGTCAGACTGGGCATCCCCCCACGTGAGGCCCCGGAGTTGCCTGTACGTCGTAGATTCTTGTATCCCTTGATCAGAGTGATTCAAACCGGCCTCAGAGTAACAGCCGTGTTAGTCTGTATTCGCAAAAAGAAAAGGAGTATGCATCCGATGAAGTGAGCTGTAGCTCACGAAAGCTCATGCTCAAATAAATTGGTTAGTCTCTAAGGTGCCACAAGTCCTCCTTTTCTTTTTTCAAACCGGCCTGACTCTGAGAGAATTAAGCAGCCTGATTTGTTTCCGTTAAGAGGTGACTTGATCACAGCTTAGAAGCACCTATGCTAGGCAGCTCTGACATTTAGCAGGAAGAGATGCAGCGGCTGGAAGCTGAGGCCAGACAAATTCATGCTGCAAATAAGAATCACATTTTTAACAGTGAGGGGGAATTAGCCACGGGGGAGGTCATGTCAGATCTGGGCTTGTGATTTACAGAGCTGGGAAGCTGCACTGGCTGGCTCTGGTGTAGGGGGCTCAGCCCTTCTGTAGACGGGGGCCTGTCCCTGACCTTGGCAGGAATTTTGTCTTGGGAGCTCTGCTGCAAAGATCAAAGGAAAAAAGCAGAGGGCTGGCTGGCTGAGCAGGGGATATAATCAGAGCTCTAACACGGTGCTTTTCACAAGCAGATCTCAAAGCCCTTCACCGGCTTTAATATATTTATCCTCCCAACTCTTCATCTGAGGCAGGACACTGCTGGTACCCCCATTGTACAAATGGGGAAACTGAGGCTCAGAGAGGCTACGTGACTTGCCGAAGGTCACCCTGGGAGTCTGTGGCAGAGCAGGGATTAGAACGTGGGTCTCCCAAGTCCTAGGCTAGGGCCCAAATTATTGGAACATCATTCCTCTTGGAGCCTTTTCCTCTCTGATTCCAGCGCAGGTCTGTAGCAGCTGGTGCCCACCCTTGGCAGCTCAGCAGCACCTGTGTTGAATGAAGGGGTGGGTCTGAGCCCTGTTCCACATGGGCTTGTGTCCCTCCTGTGGGAACCCAGTGTCAAGATTCAGGGGGGCAGAGCATCCTGGCATCTGCAGGATGACGGCCCAGGGGGTGAGTCACCGTCCTTTAGGTCTCCAGGGCCTGATCCTAGACCTGTTGCCATCAGCTGCAGAATGCCCACTGAGTGGGATCAGGGTTGGAGGTAGAGCTTTTCTGATGCCAGAGCTGGGGCGGGTGGCCCATGCTGCAGCACCCCACAGCTGGAGATGGGACACCACGGGGACCGGTGCTCTGAGGAGGTCCAGAGATGTCTGGCTGGTGGGTCTTGCTCACCTGCTCAGGGTCAAACTGCTGGCCAGATCTGAGGTCGGGCAGGAATTCCCCCCCTGCCCTGGATTGGCAGGGACCTGGGAAGTGACGGGATTTGCCACCTTCTGCAGCACGGAGCGTGGATTACCTGCCGGGGTCATCTGGGCATGTCCCCATGCCCTGATCATTTTGGGCCTCTAGCTTGTTGGGCCGAGGAAGCGGGTTAAACTGCAATCGCTCCTCTTTCGCCCAGCAGCATCCTTGTGCCGGATGGGCCAGTCCTTGTTAATTGCATTCGAAGCAAGCAGGCTTTGCGGGCGCCTAGTCCCCTGCGAGGAGGCTTCAGACCAGAATCCCAGTTGGCGGCTGTCTGATGTCGTCTAAAGGGGGCAGAGCGTCCGTCCGGCTTGGTTGTGGTACCTGCGGGTGCACAGATGCGCTAAGTCTAGACAGGGGTTCTCAAGCTTTTTCTTTCCGAGCCCCCTTCCCCTCTCCCCCTGCCCCATGCTATACAAATTCCACGGCCCACCTGCGTCACAAGGGTTTTTCTGCATATCCGGTAGATTAAAAGCCAGGGCGGAGGTCAGAGGGCAGCAAGCAGGGCAATTGCCCGGGGCCCCACGCCCCACAGGGGAGCCCCCGTGACGCTAAGTTGCTCGGGCTTCGGCTTCAGCCCCAGGTGGTGGGGCTCGGGCTTGGGCTTCCTGCCCTGGGCCCCAGCCAGTTGAACGCCGGCCCCGCTCTGGTTTGTTTTGGCGGGACCTGCTGAAACCGGGTCGCAGCCCCCCGAGTTGAGAACCACTGCTCTAGGGTTCCCGTCGTGGAGACGCACCCAGGCCACAGGGAAGGACGGTGTTTGGGGCCAAAGGGGCTGGGTGAGCCATGTGGTGGTGGCACCGAGAGCTCAGAGTCTCAGTGACCCACCGAGTTTGGGATCCCTCTGTTGCCTCTGTTGTAGAAGTACCACGGTAGGAAATGTAGGCTACCCCAGCCCTGGCCTCTCCCAGCAGGGGGTGCTGTGGGGAGCGGGGCAGGAGCGCTGGCTGTCGCGGGAGCTCCTGGCTACCCCAGCCCTGGCCTCCCCCAGCAGGGGGCGCTGTGGGGAGCGGGGCAGGAGCGCTGGCTGTCGCGGGAGCTCCTGGCTACCCCAGCCCTGGCCTCTCCCAGCAGGGGGCGCTGTGGGGAGCAGGGCAGGAGCGCTGGCTGTCGTGGGAGCTCCTGGCTACCCCAGCCCCGGCCTCTCCCAGCAGGGGGCGCTGTGGGGAGCAGGGCAGGAGCGCTGGCTGTCGCGGGAGCTCCTGGCTACTCCAGTCCCAGTCTCTCCCAGCAGGGGGTGCTGTGGGGAGCGGGGCAGGAGCGCTGGCTGTGGGATGTGCTCCAGGCCACTCCAGTCCCAGCCCCTCCCAGCAGGGACTGGGAGCCCCAAGGTGCAGCCCCTAACTGGAGGGACCACAGCTGTGAAGAGTCATGTGACTTATTGGGGGTCTCTGTAAGTAGAAGAGGCTGGGTGTCCGGGGTGGGTGGAGGAGACGGGGTGCTTGTGGGGGCTGGGGGAAGTCACAGCAGGAGCAGGGGCAGGAGTCCAGCAGCAAGGCTAGCAGGGGGTCCTGATCCGAGGGTGACCGAAGCCCTAGGAAAGGACTAGACGGACGTGGGGATCCTGGATCCAAGGGCTGAAGGTGACTGTTTTCTGTTCAGTAAGATGAATTAACCAGGCTCTGGGAGGGCAGCGGGGTGTAGTGGTCGGTGGGGAGACTGGATTAGAACCCAGGAGTCCTAGCTCTGGAAGGGGAGCGCCAGGCAGGCTGGGGAGTAGGACTCCTGCATTCTGTTCCCAGTTGCCATGGTCTCTGAGTGCCACCACGGTGAAGGAGGAGGGGAAACTGAGGCACACACGCAACCAGGGTGCAGTGACCTTGTGGGGCGCACGCTGGCTGCAGGGCAAACCCCCAGCTCCTGCAGTGCCCTCTCCCTCTCCTCCGTAAGCAGGAGCGCAGACTCGTATCAAACGGCCCCGTCCCCTGTGCTGAGAGCTCTTGCACGCCAGCCGGTTGGAGCTGCACCACGGGGCCCGCTCGCTGGGCTGGAACCCTTCCGGCCTGCCAGGGTCACGGGCTGCTGGCGGGCTCCCAGTGCCGCTGACTCAGAGCCCAGGCATCCCAAGGTGTGCTCGGCGTCTGATAACCTGCCTAGGCAAGGAGCTGCGTGAACCGGAAGGAACCGCCCCGAGCAGGCAGTCCGGAGGAGCCACCGTTGGGACAGGAGGATCTGATCCTGAGGACTAGACTCCTCCGGGTCCGGGTGAACAGCCAGGCTCCTCGCTGGGTAAAGGGATCGGAGAGGGTTACATGCCATGGCTGCTTTTGGCACTTTGCTCTTTCCACTCCCCCCGTCTTATCGTCTTCCCCTCGTCTTCCCCCTCTTCGCACAGCCATCCCGGGCGCCAACCGCAACCTTAGTGGTGATCTGACAGTAGGTTCTAGAGCCGTGGTTCTCAGGAAACCAGTTACTGTGGCACGGGGGGGGGCGTGGAGTTTTTATAGCATGTTGGGGAGGCCTCACAAAGGAAAAAGTTGAGAACCCTTGGTCTAGAGGCCCCGATCGGGATCGGCTCCCCCTGCCATCGGGCTGGGTGCTGTGCAGGCCCCAGTTGAGATTGGGGGTGCCCCGGCCATGCCGGGTGCTGCTCAGCCCTGAAGAGCGTCTCTGCCCTGAAGAGCTCACAGACTAAAGAGACACAGCGAGAGGAAGGATTGGTATCCTGCATTTTACCATTTTGTCTATTTCTCGTTGTCTGCAGCGTCCGGCACAGCGGGGCCCTGATCTCAACGGGGGCATGGACATGCAGGGGGTGGGACTCGATGACCTCCTGTGGTCCCTTCCAACCCGGATAGTCTGTGATTCTATGACACTGCCCTGTCCTGAGGTCAGAGGCTGGGAGAGATCAGGCTGCGTGGGTCTGGGGGGGATGGGCCGGGAGGTCAGAGTCCGGGGGGCGGGGGGGGGGGCACTAAACCAGTTGCTGGGAGGAAGATGTTGCTGCTGACCTGTGACCCTTTGCCGCCCAGGAGGCCTACGCAGAGGTGACCATGGAGTTGGCCAAGGAGAAGCTCAGGAAGGAGCTGGAGGAAGAGCTGAAGCTCAGCACGGAGGAGCTGCGGAGCCACGCGTGGTACCACGGCTGCCTGCCACGGGAGGTACCCACGATTCCGATCTATTAGGCGTATTATGGTAGTGCCCAGAGGCCCCAGCTGAGGTCAGGCCCCATTGCCCTGGCTGCGGCATAGATCCCATGGAGCTCAGTCCCACCAGCCCAGGAGGCTCGGTATCCCTGGTTTACGGAGGGGGACCCAGAAGTGCAGGGAGGGGAAGTGACTTGGCCAAGGTCACACAGAAAGTCAGTGACAGAGCCAGGGATGGATCCCAGGAGTCCTGACTCCCAGCCCCCTCTCCCCCCCCGCTCTAACCACTAGACCCCACTCCCCTCCCAGAGCCAGAAATGGAAAGCAGGAGTCCTGACTCCCAGCACCCCCCCGCTCTAACCACTAGACCCCACTCCCCTCCCAGAGCCAGGAATGAAACCCAGGAGTCCTGTCTCCCAGCCCCTGCTCTAACCACTAGACCCCGCTCCCCTCCCAGAGCCAGAAAAGGAACCCAGGAGTCCTGTCTCCCAGCCCCTGCTCTAACCACTAGACCCCGCTCCCCTCCCAGAGCCAGAAAAGGAACCCAGGAGTCCTGACTCCCAGCCCCCCCCCCGCTCTAACCACTAGTCCCGCTGCCTGCCATCCCCACCAATGAACAGCCCTTGTCTCCCCAGGAGGCCGAGTCCCTGCTGGGGGAGGACGGGGATTTCCTGATCCGGGACTCAGGCTCCAGCCAGGGGGACTATGTGCTGTCCTGCCGCTGGCGGGGCGAGACCCTGCACTTCAAGATCATCCGGGTGGTGCTGCGCCCTCGCCAGGGCTACTCCCGCACCCTCTTCCAGTTCGAGCAGGACCAGTTTGACAACGTGCCGGCCCTGGTGCGCTTCTACGTGGGCAACTGCAAGCCCATCTCGGAGACCTCGGGCGCCGTGGTCTCTCGGCCCGTCAACCGGGACGTGCCGCTGCGCTGGCTGCAAGAGCGCTACGGGGCCACCGGCCAGCCCCGTCTGGACGAGCAGGAGCCGGCTGAGGGGGACGTGGCTCCTGCCCACAGACTCGGCCGCCACAGACTCACCGCTGGGGAGATGCCGACAGAGGGGAACCTGCTCCGGTGAGCGCTGGGATGGGAAATGGCGCTGGTTAGAGCTGGGGCTGGGAGTCCGGACTCCTGGGTTCTCCGCTCAATTTCAGGAGGGAGGTGGGGTCTAGTGGTTAGAGCCAGGGAAGGGCAGGGAGTCAGGACGCCTGGGTTCGGTTCCCAGCCCTGGGAGGGGAGTGGGGGGGGGGGGTTGTGGGTTTGAGCAGGGAGGACTCGGAGTCAGGACTCCTGGGTTCTATTCCCGCTGTACCATAGAGTCACAATGTGACCTCGGGGGAAGCCCGTTCCCCTTTCCTTGCCTCAGTTTTCCCATCAGTGAAGTGGGTCTTCTGATCTTCTCACCTGGAGATGGGTTGTGATGCTAAATTCCTTGCTAAGTGCTTTCCGAACCCAGGGGGATAGGGGCTGCCCTCATTATTAACCCTGTGTCTGCCAAACTGCCCCCCGCGCTGTGGGCTGGGTCTGAAAGGCCGGTCCCTGGTGCCGTGCATGACTCACACGAGTGACTCGGGCTCCAAACTGGCTTCCCCACGAATGATCACGTTCCATGAAGCAGCCCAGCCCTGGCACGGAGGGCAGGATCCCCGATCCAACAGCTGGGCACATTACTCCGGCATCCCCTTCATTCTGGGCGTGGGTCCTTTGCAGCTTGGGGGTCTGCAGCGGCCTGGGGCTCACAGTGTCGCCACTTCTCCCTGCAGGGTGAAAGACAAAAGCGGGAGCCAGCCCACCGGGCTGGATCAGCTGGGCCGGCGCCCCCTGCTCTACACGGCACAGTCAGACAGTAACCTGCGGACAGGTGCGTGGGAGCTGGGGCTGGAGGGCAAAGGCTGCCTCCACTGGGGGGAGGGGTATTAACCCCTTCCACCACTTGGGGGGGTACAGGGCAGGGGTTGGTTTGGCTGCTACCTTCAATGCAGTTCCTCTGGATTTACGCCGGTGTAACAGGATTTGTGCAGCCCCCTAGTGCAATGCTCCCAGGTGGTTCCGTAATGCACCTAATAGATAATGTACAGTGCCTAGCACGCTCCTGGTCCATTAGCGGGGCTCCTAGGTGCTACCATAATGCATCTATTAGATGCCTTAATATGCAGAAGGTTTAAAACAAACAAAAGGAAGTATTTTTTCACACAACACACAGTTAACCTGTGGAACTCCTTGCCGGAGGATGGTGTGAAGGCCAAGACTATAACAGGGTTAAAAAAAGAACTAGATAAGTTCATGGAGGGTAGGTCCATCAATGGCTATTAGCCGGGATGGGCAGGGATGGTGTCCCTAGCCTCTGTTTGCCAGAAGCTGGGAATGGGCGACCGGGGATGGATCATGTGATGATTCCCTGTTCTGGGGCATTCCCTCTGGGGCACCTGGCATTGGCCGCTGTCAGAAGACAGGATACTGGGATAGATTGACCTTTGGTCTGACCCAGTGTGGCTGTTCTTATGTATAATGTACAGCGCCTAGCACACTCCTGGTCCACGAGCAGGGCGCCTAGACACTACCATAATACATCTAATAGATAATGTACAGTTCCTAGCACAACAGGGTTCTGGACCATGACAAGGGCTCCCAGGCATTACCGTAATACACCAAATAACGGACTCCTTATAAGCCAGATCCTCAAGCTGGTGTAAATTTGCATCTCTCCATTGACTCCAATGCCCATTTCTGCCAGCTGGGGATCTGGCCCTGCTACATATCACCATCGCTCTGATTGCCACCCCGCTGCTTTCACGCCAGTGTAACTCCCCTGTCCCTTTGGGAGCGACTCCGGATTCACACCAGTCCTGGCTGAGATCAGAACCAGGCTCTGTGGGAACCATGTGTCCGGCTGCTCCGCTCCCCGCTCTGACATGGTCCCGTCTCCTTCTGCAGGCAGCCCGGAAGCTCCAGCCGGCACCCAGGAATGGAGCAAGCTCCCGCCCCCCTCACCCGTCTTCCGCACTGGCAGCGACCCCGTGCTGCGGCCCCCCGCCCCTCGGTGCCTGGACCCCGAGGGGGGTGCAGCCCTGAGCGGCTCGGAGGGGCAGCTGCACTCCAGGGCTCCCCCCAAGCCCCTGCGGGCCCCTTCCATGCTGGTGGGCGACGCCCCCCAGGAGCAGCTCAGCACCTACTGCGAGCTGGTGCCCAAAGCCCCGGCCGGCCTGCGGAGCCACGTGGCTCGGCTGCACACCGAGGAGAAGTGGCGTGGCCGGGCCCGGGCCACGGACACAGCCTTTGGCTTCCTCGAGGATGAGGGGGTGCCGCTCCCCCGGCCACGCCACTACGAGGAGGACTTTGTGCGCCCCCTACTGGAGACAGCCTCCTCCTTCCAGCCCCACAGCTTCCCCTCGCTCCTCCTGCCCCCCGACAACAAGCCCCTGGAGCCCGGCGCCCTCAAACGGCTCAAGGACCTCTTCACCCGGCATGACTGCCGGACCATGGCCCTGCATGTCCTCTACATGGACTGTCTGGTAAGGGGGAGCTGGGAGCCAGGACTCCTGGGTTCTATCCCTAGCTCTGAGAGGGGAGTGGGGTGTAGTGGTTAGAGCAGGAGGGTGCTGGGAGCCAGGACTCCTGGACTCTATCCCCAGCTCTCGGAGGGGACTGGGGTCTAATAGTTAGGGGGGGGCACGGTGCCAGGATTCCTGGGTTCCAGTCCCAGCTCTCTTGCCAACTCACTATGCAACTCTGGCCTGTGCCTCAGTTTCCCCCATCTGTATGGTGAGGGGGCTGAGAGTGCCCTCCAGGGCAGTGGGGTGCGGGGAGGTGAGCTGCTTGTGAGGCTTTGAGATCCTTTTTGTGGAAGACCCCACAGAGCCATAGCATTTAAGGCCAGACAGGATCAGTGGCCTGGATATCACGGGCTACCAGCGCCACGGTAGCCCGTGACACCCAGCACCCAGACGCTAAACCCGACCGGCATGGGTATGTGGGTGGCATTACCCCCTGCCTCTAACAGCCCTGGACCCCAGGACCCCCTGGGAATGCAGTCGGACCCTGGGGGTAAAAACTGGCCACTGGGGTCTGTGCACTTGTACCCCAGCCATGCCCGGCGGCTGCTCCGCTCTCCCCCGGGGGGAAGCTCGGGGGGCTTGTTATCCTGCGCGGGTGGCCCCATCTCATACCTCTCCAGCCCAATTCATAGAGAGCTCCTCTCCTCTCATGCCCAGCCCCACCCGTGGTTCTCAGACTCTCCCCCCTCCAAGAGGGCCCATTGCACTGGCCCTTCCCAGAGCTGAGACCTTGCCAGCTTAGTGAAGCTGCAGCCTGTGGGTAGAAAGGGTTAAATATTGAGGGGGTGGGGGAATGCTTGGGGGGGTAGGGGATCTCGGGGGCTATGGAACTGTCCCCACCCCCACCATAAGGGGAATGGGTAGGAGCCCCATAGCTCCGATGGGAAGCAGCCCTGGAGAACAGGAAGTCGGAGATCGGCATAGTTATAGCGGGTTGGGGTCGGCACTGCCTGTGGGGGGAGAGTGCCCCCTCCTGAGCCCCCCGCCCTGCTCCTTTGTAGCACAGTACCCCCTAGCATAACTGTGTGGGGAGAGCGCCCCCTACTGATCCCCACTCCCTGCAGCCCAGCGATCCTGGAGATGAGTAGGGGGTGGCTTATGGACCGACGGGGACCCTCCCTCCTTGGTCTTTGCATGGGCCTGCTTACGCCTGGCTGGGGGTACTGCTCGCTCCCCAGCAAATGTGGAATGGGGAGATCGGAGTATCCAGGGGCTCTCAGTGTAATAAGAAAAGGCCCTGTCCCTTGGGGGACCCAGTGACCTCGCTCCCCCCGCCGGCAGGAGGGTCCCTTTGTCCCGGCAGATCTCAGGCCCTCACCCCTGCGCTTGTTTGTTGCTTGCACCAGGTTGGCAGGATCACCAGGGTGCCTAGGGAGCAGCAGCAAGCGATGGGGGTAAGCTCGGGTCTGGAGCTGATCACCCTGCCTCACGGGCACCAGCTGCGCCTGGACCTGTTGGAAAGGTACCAGCCTGGGGGAGCAGGGTGTGGGGACGGAGGCTGCGGGATGAGTGTAGCAGTGTGGAAATGCGGCTGGCTCTGGGTGAGGGCGTGAGGGTGGCGCAACAGCTCAGCAGGATTTGCACTGGCAGGAGGAGGAGCTGGAGTCTAGTGAAAGCCGCGGGGGACAGTTAGAATAAAACTTAGCCGGACATGGCTGGGTAAAGCCCTTTACTGACCACAGAATAGGTTAAGACTGCACTTAAGGGCTCGTCTGCATGAACATTTAGTTTGCGGCAAGCTAGGGTGGGAGCCTACCCCCCCCCACCCCCCCCGGCCTGCACGCTCTGTCCCTGTGCACCCAGGTGACGTGCGACGTGCAGTACCAGCTTGTGAATGTGCTTTGAAACACGACTGGATCAACTCACATTTCCAGTGGGCATCAGCCGGGGGGCTGGTGGTGGGGGGCAGTTCACACCCCTGGGTGCCGGAGTTATAGGTGTGTAGTGGAGACCAGATCTTAGAGCGTGGCCGGCTGGGGTAAGTTCCCAGCCCCAGCTTGCTGGGCACTAAATGTTTGGGTAGACAAGCTCGGGGCCTCCGGTGAAAGATGGCAGAGCGCCTCCTAGCACTGCAGTGTGGTACTGAGGTCTGCACTGGCTGCCAGGGGGAGAGCGCCCCCTCCTGAAAGCCCCACTCACTGCAGCAGACCCCAATAGCACCATGCTGGGGCATTAGGATCTGCGCTACACGCCCTACGGCTGCAACGTGGCCCCCCCCCCGGCACGACAGAAGGGGTTTTCCCATCGCCAAGCCACCCCCTCCAGCGGCAGTAACTAGGGCAACGGAAGAATTCTTCTGTCACCCTAGGGTGTTTGCACTGGGGCTTAGCTTGGCTTATCTAGATCATAGGGGGAAAGGGGGGGATTAATTTCTTACACGTAGGCGGTTAACCTATGTTTTAAGTGGAGACCAGAGCTCAGCGGGGAGCACTCCCCCTCCTGAGCCCCTCCCCATGTTACGCAGGGGGGTGTTTCCCTTGCAGGTCTCCCATTTAACACACGCCCAAGCCCAGACCTGCTTAGCTTGCCCCAGGTAACGCCAGCCTCCCTTGAGCAGCTGCAGTCCCACCGCCCGCCCTGCTAGCGAGCGGTGGGGTTCAGCCCCTTGCGGTGTCTCTGTCCCTTCCAGGCACCATCTCATGGCCCTGGGCATCGCGGTGGACATCCTGGGCTGCACCGGGGGCGTGGCGGAGCGAGCCGGCACCCTGCACAAGATCGTCCAGCTGGCTGTGGAGCTGAAGGGCTCGGCCGGGGACCTGTTTGCTCTGTCGGCCGTGATGAAGGGCCTGCAGCTGCCCCAGGTGAGGGGCGAGCCGGGGGGGGTAGAATCATAGAATCATAGAATATAAGGGTTGGAAGGGACCCCAGAAGGTCATCTAGTCCAACCCCCTGCTCGAAGCAGGACCAATTCCCAGTTAAATCATCCCAGCCAGGGCTTTGTCAAGCCTGACCTTAAAAACCTCTAAGGAAGGAGATTCTACCACCTCCCTAGGTAACGCATTCCAGTGTTTCACCACCCTCTTAGTGAAAAAGTTTTTCCTAATATCCAATCTAAACCTCCCCCACTGCAGCTTGAGACCATTACTCCTCGTTCTGTCATCTGATACCATTGAGAACAGTCTAGAGCCATCCTCTTTGGAACCCCCTTTCAGGTAGTTGAAAGCAGCTATCAAATCCCCCCTCATTCTTCTCTTCTGCAGGCTAAACAATCCCAGCTCCCTCAGCCTCTCCTCATAACTCATGTGTTCCAGACCCCTAATCATTTTTGTTGCCCTTCGCTGGACTCTCTCCAATTTATCCACATCCTTCCTGAAGTGTGGGGCCCAAAACTGGACACAGTACTCCAGATGAGGCCTCACCAATGTCGAATAGAGGGGAACGATCACGTCCCTCGATCTGCTCGCTATGCCCCTACTTATACATCCCAAAATGCCATTGGCCTTCTTGGCAACAAGGGCACACTGCTGACTCATATCCAGCTTCTCGTCCACTGTCACCCCTAGGTCCTTTTCCGCAGAACTGCTGCCTAGCCATTCGGTCCCTCGTCTGTAGCTGTGCATTGGGTTCTTCCGTCCTAAGTGCAGGACCCTGCACTTATCCTTATTGAACCTCATCAGATTTCTTTTGGCCCAATCCTCCAATTTGTCTAGGTCCTTCTGTATCCTATCCCTCCCCTCCAGCGTATCTACCACTCCTCCCAGTTTAGTATCATCCGCAAATTTGCTGAGAGTGCAATCCACACCATCCTCCAGATCATTTATGAAGATATTGAACAAAACCGGCCCCAGGACCGACCCTTGGGGCACTCCACTTGATACCGGCTGCCAACTAGACATGGAGCCATTGATAACTACCCGTTGAGCCCGACAATCTAGCCAGATAACTTAGCTCCTGCTCCCCATGGAGGCCGGCCCTGGCCCCAGCCTGTAAGGCAGCCTTGATGAGGCCGACAGAGAGGGACGGTTCGGGCTGGCCCATAGAGAGGGGCGTATGGAATTGTCTCGTCACGGGGTGGGCTGTGAGCCCTGGAGCTTGGGTGGCTGGATGGAGCCCTGGGGAAAAAGACGGGAGGGAGCAGAACTGCCTTGGTCCCCATTAGTGGGGAGGAGAGGGAGGGTTAGGGGGAGGTAACGTGTTAATGGACTAGGGAGACCTGTGACCTTGGACAAGTCGCTTCTCGTCTCTGGGCCTCAGTTTCCCCTGCCCGCACTGTGCGTGTTCACAGTGAGCTGTTCAGGGCAAGGACTGCCTATGGGTCTGGGCAGCACCCAGCCCATGGGGGAACCCCCCCGATCTCAGCCAGCACCTGAGCAACACCTGGCACCAGGTGGCCCCGACCTTGGTCAGTTGGTCTGTGCAGTGCCCGGCCCAGTCTTGAGTCGCTCCATCGTAATGGGATCCAAGAGGCCTTGATCTACCCCTAAGGAACGGGACTCCCATCCATCTGGCGAGCAGCCTGCGTCTGGTCCACGACGCTTGCCCCAAGGCATGGCACCCACCGTAGCCCGCCCCCCAATGTCTCACTCCTGTCCCTGCCCCCCCCACCACCACTCTGCAGGTTGCGCGGCTGGATCAGACGTGGCAGAAGCTGCGGCAGACCCACACCGAGAGCGCCATCGCCTTCGAGAAGGACCTCAAGCCCTTCGTGAAACGCCTCAACCGGGGGGAAGGTGAAGCACGGCCTACTGGGTGCCCAGTCTGTGGACCTGAGAGGGGATGGAACAAGCTGGGGAGGGATCTGCCTGGGCAGGGAGGGATCTGCCTGGGCAAGGAGGGGCCGTGGTGGGAGCATCATGGGGGTGAATCTCGCCCCGGGAAGAGAGGGCTGCAGGGGGTGGCTGACACCTGGAGAGGTGGGAATTAGGCTGGGGCAGGGGGGTATGGACGGATGGCCTCACCTGGGTTTGTGTGCCACCAGCCTGGGCTGGCTCAAAGCCAGGCCCCCTTCCCCCACCTCTGATGCCAAATGGTACAGGTCCCCTAAATGTGCTGCTCTTCCCCCCCCACCCCACAAATACCCTTTTATGCCAGAGCCCTGCCCAGTCCAGGAGGATGGCTTTCCCAGTGGTTAGAGTGCTGGCCTGAGACTAGGGAAAACTAGCTTCAAGTCCCGGCTCTGCTCCAGCATCCCGGTGGACAAATCACATAGGCCCTCCGTGCCTCAGTTTCCCCATCTGTACAATGGGGATGAGAGCCCTGCCTCTCTGGGGGTGGTGAGGATAAATGCATTAATGACAGCAAGGTGCCCAGCTGCTAGGGTGGTGGGTGCCAGGTCAGTACCTAAGCTAGAGTGGACACCCTTCTTTCTGTCCATGCGGGGGAGAGGATTCCTGTCTCAAATGGGATCCGATCCTCTTCTTCTCCCAGCATCCCCTGCACTAAGCCTCAGTGCTGGCCATGGATCCACCCTTTACACCAGGGCTGCATTTCACCCTCCATGGCCAGTCCTTCTTACTCTAGCCCCAGCCTGCAACAGCAAAGCATCATTCAGGTAGAAGGGAGAGAATTAGACCCTCCCCCCCAGGCCCCATACTGACTAACGCTAGGTGTGACGTGTGATGGCTGGAAGCATCTACAATCATGTGGGAGGGCGCGGGGGGGAAGCTGTTGCCCATTTATCCGAGCAGCTTCCACTGCAGTTTCGGGGTGGGGGGATGTGATTAGGACAGACCTCTTCTGTGCCTGGTTGCCGGATACATCAACCGCAGTGGCTAGACTTGCAGAGACCAGGGCCTGAGATAAAAAAGCTGCTGCTGAAGCGTTCTTCCAGCTCGAGCGGCCACGGTGTGCATGTCTGGGGTTGCCGGCCCAGCTCCCGCCGGGTGCCTGGCCTCCAAGGCACAGGCTGGATATGCGACCCTGCTTGGAGGTGGCTCTCTGACCCCTTGTCCCCCTACTGCAGGGAACTCCTCCCCCGGAGAGGTCGCCGTCCCTCACCTCCTGCCTCTCATCAGCCTCATGGAAGGGGAGCAGCTCTGGGACGACCACGAGGAGAGCTGCGACCTCCTCTTACGGACGCTGGAGTCCGCCCGCTCCATCGCCACCAGCGCCGGGGCGTACAAAGCCACCGCAGAGGCCAAGCTACAAGGTAGGGCTGCAAGGAGCTGTGTCTATCAGCCCAGCTTGGGGCAGGCTGAAGGTTTTCCAGAGCCTCAGTGGAGTTGTAGTCCGGTTACCTCCTCATGCTCCCCGTTGTCTCTGGGCTGGATTCCCCAGCTGGACTACATCTCCCATGATGCCCCCCTGACCTGGGACTCCCATGATGCCATTGCTTCACTGCACCATGAAGTGATGCTGTAGTGAATCATGGGAGATGTAGTCCAACAAGGGAGCCCTGCCCCTAGAGGTGGTGGTGGAGATGAGGCCACTGCACTGCAACTCCCACAAGGCAGGGCCGAGGCAGATCCAAACAGTAATATTCTCAAACCTAGCTGTGATGGAAATGGTTTGAGTAGCCCCACTGGATGTAGAGCTTGGTCTCGCCTTCAATAAAGCCAGTTCTTAGTCCCCGGGCCTGCGATTACACAAACAGCATAGGAAGGGGCGGGGGGAGGGAGAGCTCAGTGGTTTGAGCATTGGCCTGCTAAACCCAGGGTTGTGAGTTCAATCCTTGAGGGGGCCATTTAGGGATCTGGGGCAAAAATTGGGGATTGATCCTGCTTTGAGCAGGGGGTTGGACTAGATGACCTCCTGAGGTCCCTTCCAACCCTGATCCTCTGATTCTCTATGAAGGAATGAGCCAGAGCCCCAGCCCTCCTGCACCTCTCAGCCCTTCCCTGGTATCTTCTCTCCTCTTGCTAGGATTCCAAGCCACGGCGGAGCTCCTCGAAGCTTTCCAAACCGAGTTCGCGCTCCGCTTATTCTGGGGCAGCAAAGGAGCGGCCGCAGACCGGGCCGAGCGCTACAGGAAATTCGACGCCATCCTCACGGTGCTGTCCCAGAAACTAGAACCAGCGAGGAAAACGGAGCCCTGAGTTTCCTCCACCGCCACGGCACAGCCCACGAACAATGGCTTGCAGAGCCAAGACAGGATGGAGGAGCAACAGCGCCCCACTGCCCGGAGATCTCTCCCCTAGCCTGGCCGCCAGTGCCGGTAGCAGGATGGGGGCAGGGGAACGAGCCCGAGCCCAAAAGCCTCCCGGGCCCCACCTCTGCAGAGGACGGGGGGTACAGAGATTTCAGCGGCTTACGCCCGGGCAGTATTCTACCAGCCCCCCGCCTTGCTGCTGGAGGCGGCTGCTCCGTGTGCAGAAGCTTGCAGGAGTGAGGAGGATTGGTGGACCCATTGCACCCACGGCTTTTTAAATGCAAAATGCCACTGCAGCTGCAGCTTCCCCCGCCTCTTTGCCAGCGTGGGAGGGTGTGAGATGGTGAAAGGGAGCAAAGTAGCAGGGGGGATTCCCCCTCCCAGCAAAGCGTGTGTGGGAGGGGTGGTGGTTGTAGCAATAGGAATAAACCAAAGCCTTCCAGCTGGTTTTGGTAACGGCTGCAAGGGTTGCTCCAGGCCCTGGGGTGCTGCAGTTACGCAGGGGCAGCGATGTGGGGCTCTGGCAGAGGGGGGCTAAGTTGCAGCCTGGGGCAAGTTGGACTGGTGCAGGAGGAGCGGGGCTAGAACTCTCAGCCTGGGGCTTGAGGGCTGTTGTCTTTCCCAGGACAGGGCAGGGCGGTAGACACCCATGGGGCCCTTCACCCCCATTCAGGGGGTGCCCTAGCCTGAAGGGGGATCCACGCCCTGCCCCCTTAGAATGACCACTGGAGGCTTAGAGGAAGTTAAAAATCTCTGCCCCTGTCCCCTTCTCCCCTGAAATGAAGCAGGTTTGTGCTGCCCTCAATGCATGGGGGGAGCTCCCCTGAGCGGGGGTGGCAAGGAGGCTGTTATCTCTGCCCCAGAGGTGAAGAATTGCCTAATGGTTACAGCAGGAGACACCTGGGTTCGGCAGCCAGTTCTGCAGCAGCGGGAGCAGAAGGGGTGAAGACCTAGAAGAGGCTGGCCAGGAGTTAGACTAGGACCCCCGTAGCATCCCCACCCCCACCCCGGTCCCCCAACACGCTCCTCAGCCGAGGGCAGTGGGGAAATGAAACCAGACAATGCACCACAGAGGGGAACAGTCCAAGCCAGGCTGTGGTGTCCACCCCGAGTCTATGCTCATGTGAGGGGAACCAGCTTGAGGCAGTGCCCCCCCCCCCCCCCCCGAGTCTATGCTCATGTGAGGGGAACCAGCCTGAGGCCGTGCCCGTCCAATGCCCTAAGGAGCGGCTGGCCAGGAGGGTTATGCCTATGAGAGCCTAAGCTGGGAATTTAAACGAGGGTAGTTACAAGGGGGCTTAGCCCTGTGTGGATGCTCTGAACTCAGGCGAAGCCCTTGTCTAGGGGGAAGCCATACCACTCCAAGTGAGGGTGTTAATTTAAGCCCCCTGCTCTCTGTAAACCAATGCACACTCCAGCTCCACTAAACTGCTCTTCCCTTCATGGGGTCCCCCTCTCTTCCTCACATCCACTGTGGAGTAAGAAGGGGGGTGGCTGGAGACAGCACAAGTGTGACTGGCCCCCTGCTCTGCTCTAGCAGAAATTAGCAATTGAAATGTTGCCTCTAACACACTATTGGGAACTTCCAAATGGAAGTAAAAGTACCACGTCCCTGACGGGGAAACTGAGACAGGCCGATAGTCACACAGCAAAATCAAGGGAAGGCAAAGATAGGACTCCACACCTACTTGAGCCCATGCCCCTCCCACAGCTGAGAATAGAACCCAGGAGTCCAGACTCCCAGTCCCCCTCCTCCCCTGGGCCTAGCCCTGCTAATGGAACCCAGGAGTCCTGGTGGCCAATTCCCCCTACTCTAAACCCACTAGCACCCTGTGAGGCCACCTGTGTTCTGGTCCACCACAGCGCAGCTGGGGGGTTGTCACTGCCTCTGTGCCTCCGTTTCCCCAAGCGAAAAACAGGGATAATCGTTCCTTAGCTCTGTCCTCACTGAAAAACCAGGATGCATTTTTACTGCCGGGTAGCCGCAAGAGGGCTGTACATCGCATTAGCAGACAGGGTAATTTACCTCACCCGAGGTAGTCCAGAACAACCCTCCAAAGCTGGGGCTGGCCTCAACTAGCTACATAGCATTTAAACGCTTCCCGGGCCACATCCCCATCCAGGCTCTCCAGCACACGAGCAAAAAAGAAGCGCCCTTAACTCGTTAGCCAACACACTGACGCAAGGCGGAGCTCCAGGGAAGAGCGGGCGTAGCCTCAGGGAAACCTTAAGCCCCTCCGTAGTTTGTAGCTGGACCTGCTAGCACCTGTGAACACTAGACCCTGCCTCGGCCACACGAGAGCGTCCTCACCTGTATGAGAATCCCTCCGGGTTTGTCTTCGCCGTACAGCTGCATCGCTGTAGTGCGGGAGTGAAAACGCTCCTCTCCCGCCAGGGGAGCTGCTCCCGGCGGCGTAGTTAAGCCTCCGCCCCGAGAGAAACTCTCCCGTCAACAGAGCGCCGTGTACACAGGGGGTAAGTCGGTATAACGGCATTGCTCAGGGGTGTGGATTTTTCACACCCCCTAGATCGACAGAGGGGGTGTGGTGTAGACCTCGCCCTAGTGAGGACGAGGACCGGATGCCTGGTCCCCGGGCCACCACAATGGGGCCCTGCTCTCAGCTGGGGGGCTTCTAGACAGGACGGTAACCTACCCAACTAGCCGCGCCCCTCTCCCTAAGAGCAGGGTGGGCTAGGTGGCGCTGGAATATGGACGAACCGCTCTACTCCCCTCCCACGGCCGAAACAAACCGAGGCCACAGAGTCTGTACTGTTTTTATAAACTTCTTAAAAACTGCACTGGGGAAGGGAGAGAGAGAAATCAACTATTTACATAAAGTGTAAAAGGCACCAGGCTGCAGTGGAAATACATTCTATGGCTCGGGGGCCACGGGCTCCAGCACAGCGACCCCCCCCCCCCCCAGACCCACTTCTCAGAACCGGAGGGGAGACAGGATCTGACCCCCTCCCCCCCCCCGGTAGGGTGAACAGACGCCAAGACCACTGGGACATTTACACTTATGTTACGGGTTAACTGAGGCATAGGCTAAAACGAGCAGTAATTGGTCACTGTATAAAAGGCTAATATATTAGAGTCCTCTAAAAAAAATTACACACAAGGGGTGGGCTGCAGCGCGGACCCCTGGGCTCCCCCCAGCGAGATCACCCCCCCACAGGACAGATTCATTTATGCAGCAGGCACTTTATGCATATTTTTCCCCCCTTGGCTGGGCGAGTTTTGGAGTCTGGGGAATAAAGTGCATGTCGTGGCCCCAGCGGCGGAAGGGGAAGTGGGCTGGAGCTCGGCCAACGCTCGAGCTGGTGGCATTAGCTGCAACGGGCACTCGCTCCCACCCAGGGCCAGATGAATTGAGACCCACAGCCCCTGGCAGAGAATGGCCAGAGGTTTAGGCCCGGGGGCTCCCGGCCGGCTGGCACCTCTGTTCCATTAACATCTGGGCTGGCGCCAGCCTAAGCAGGAAGCCACAGGTCCTGGGTTCAAATCCCAGAAAGGAAACAACTGACCCAGGATTGAGGTTCGGCATGCTGCTTAACATGCACCTGGAAGACGCCCAGATGCCAGGGTGATGAACATGGAAGAATCGATGCACTTTCTATTCCATAAGCCCCCCCTGAAATGGGCTCTGCTCATCACACCCACATTGAGCCTGGATCCCTTTGCCCTAAACTAGCAGGAGGCGGTGCAGCTCCCTTCACCCCAGAGACCTCATGCAGCCCCCCCCCACAGGAGGAAATAATAACGGGCTCCTATGAGCCCCACCCAGGAGGGGGTGGGGGGTAGCATGGGAACCATGTCCCCACCGAGTATAGAGGGATGGAATCTGAACCATACCCCCTTGTGGACACAGGGATTATTGCAGCCACGCCCCTGGGGGAAATGTGGGGTTCACAGCCCAGGTGCTTAAGAGCAGGGGAGAGGGCAGGGTGCAGCAGATGCTTTTAGGAGGAGGTTGAGTTACTCACTCACTCACGGGGAACTGACAGAGGGGGCACAGTATGGGAGTATGCAGGGGCAGCAGCCAGAAACCCAGTCCACCCCTCCCCCCAGCACCCACTGCGACCTCCCCCCGCAAACCGAGAGGCCGTGCTGAAATGCGAAATGCCACAGAGCTGGGGCTTGGGCAGAAGGGGGTGGGGGGGGGGGTTCTCCTTCCCCTCACAGGCGATCTGCTTTGCAAGCGGGCACCACTGCTTGCCCACAAGGGCCACTTGTCTATGCAGGGCCAGGGGCCACTTCCAAGCCTGTACCCGTGGAGTCCCAACCCCCAGGCTCCAGCAGCGTTGCTCCAATCCCCGCCGCCCCCCCGCAGCTCCACGAGCCAGCTGCCGCTCTCCAGCCGGGCGGGGAGGCCCGCACTCAGTTCAGGGTGACCCGCAGGTAGGAGGTCGGCACGTAGCCCTCATCGCCTTTGCTCCTCCGCACGCGGGTCCAGCCGTCGCCTTTGTCCTCCTCCATCAGGCTCAGCTCCTCCCCCTCCGTCATGGAGATGGTGCCTTCGCTGGAACCTGGGGGGGGGGGGGGGGGAGAGGGAGGGAGGAAGGGGGTGGGGGAAATCCAGGCAACGGGGTGAGAAGAATCGCTCGTTTCAGAGCTCAGCTAGGTTCCCCTCCCTCATCCCTGTGAAGGGATGGGAGGGCCCGTATGTTAGAGCTCCCAGAAGCCCTGGGGGAATCACACCTGCAGCAATAGGCCACTGGGGGCTGGAAGTTTCCACTGGAAGACATGGGTGAATGACACAGACCCTAAGTGACCCTTCCTTGTCCCCCATTAGCCAGGAAATATTCCAGTGGACAGCAGTTAGACGGGAACTTATGCCAAACCCCTACCTGGGGGTGTGGACCGAACAGGGGGTTGGAGATGTAGCCTGCTTGGCGGTGAAGGCTCCAACCCCTAAGCGGAGTTTGAACTCAAGGCCTTTCAGTATTAAAACCTTTCAGTAGGTTCCTACTGTTTGACCTAAAGGAGGAGCTCTGTTAGCAGCCAGCACTAGTAAGACTGTTATCCTCATTGCGCACCAGTCACTGGGGTGTGGAGGGAGGGGGAACTGGCAAAGGATGGTTGAAAAATTTCCAGCAGAAAACTGGTTTTTGACTAAATGAGATTTTTCAGGTTAAGTAACAGCTTCCCATGGAAATGTCCATTTTCTGTTGAAAAACTACCCAAAAAGCAGAATATTTTTTATGAGGAAATGCTGCCATGATGCCTCATGGGAGTCATGGTTCAGGTGTGCCTCATTCTCCTTTCTGGGCCCAACTCCCAAGCGGGACTTCATTTCCCATGATGCACCATGGCCCAAGACTCCCATAATGCACTGCTTTCTCAGTCAAAGAGGGGCAAGACCCTGGTGAATCATGGGAGATGTAGTCCAACCTGGGACCCTGCCTCCGAAGTGTCTTGGGCAAGTACCTTCAAACTGGTACATGGCCACACAGGTGCCGATGGGCGAGGCCAGGTCCTCCTCGAAGTCCTCATCAAACTCTGTGTAGATTGGCTGGTTCAGGGCATCTTGGCTGTCGTCAGAGTGGGTGGCATCAGGGCTGAGGGGGGAATGACACAGAGTGAGCAATTGTTTCTGGGGGTAGCTCCAGCCACAGGGAGTCCAGTGTGGCTGTTCAGAAGCAGGAGTGTCATCTAGTGGTTAGAGCAGGGGGTGGCGGGCTGACAGCCAGGACTCCTAAATTCTAATCCCCATTCCGGGAGCGGTGCAGGATCTAGTGATGAGAACAGGGAGCTAAGGAGCCAGGACTCCTGGGTTCTGTTCAATGAAAAAAATCCTTCCCTGGCGAGACAGACGGCACCCGGCCCAGAGATCCCAAACCACACATGCGGATGAGGATTCAGCAGCACCCACACCTGGGTATTACGGCTGCCTGCTCCCTCTAGCTCCTGGAGGCAGGACATTTCACCTCCTCACCTGTCCTTCTCATGGGAGCCATTGTTGCTCAGGGTGGTGGCGTGGTCCAGGTGACGGCTCTGTCTCAGGATGCTGTCCGGCCGGTTACTCAGCATTCTGCTCTCTGCTTCAGCCAGCCATGACTGGGAGGCGCGGGGGAGAAAGAGAGAGGTTCAAGTATTTCATTCCTGCCTCCCCACAGCAGAGATGGCTCGCACACGGGGGCAAGCGTCTTCATTCACATGGGGCTTCCTTCTCTGCTCCTAGGCCTAGTCCCCTGGCAAGGCATGCCCCTCAGCAGCTGTCCCCCGTGGGGTCTTGGCCCCATCCCTGCCCTCAGACTATCTACAAACCCAGTCCTCGGCCAGGCAGTCAGGTGCTTTTCCAGAGCAGCTGCAAGTACCCCGATGCTCAGTTCTGCTTCACGCAGTCTTTGGGCTCCCCATATTTTGTCTTGCCCGGCCCACCCCGCCCCCAGCGTAAGGTAGTGCAAAATCAGAGCTCAGAACCCAGGAATCTTGGCTCCCTGCTCTAACCACTAGACCCACATTCCTCCATGGCGGTGCTAGGCGTAAGCAGACTAAGCAACTGCTTAGGGCCCCAAACGGCTCACGGGGGACCCGCTTTAGTATTACCCCCAAAATACCATTCACCCTATTTAACAAGCTTATCAGTTATGTGTGTTGGTGTATGTGTTATGGAAATACCATTCGTAGTTTTAGGAGGTGGGTGAGGGGCAATGGGGGGGGGCTCCCCCCAAAAATATTCCCGTTGAGGGCCCCCAATGGGCTAGCATCGCCTCTGCCACTTCCTCCAGAGCTGCAAATAGAACCCAGGAGTCCTGCCTCCCAGCGAGTTTGATACTGGAGTGGGCAGGATGGGACTGTAGCTGAGACATGGGCTATGTATGTACTGTAGGAACAGGACACACCCAAGAGGGTCTGAATCACTGGAGGAAGGGGCGGGGGAAGGTGCCACGACCTGAGCTTTTATCAGGTTATGCAAACTCAGCCGACTCATTCATAAAATAAACCGGTGGCTGAGAATAACTTCCTTAGCGAATAAGGAAACTGGGCAGAGCCTTTTAACAGGCTTGTCTAGTGTAACGTTCGTCGCTTGAGAAAGAGGAAGCGACTGAAGGCCCAGGTTGTTTCTGTGAATGAAACGATACTGGACACTGGGTTACACATGATTCACCCCAGAATAACTTAGGTCTGACTCAGCTGCTCATAAATCAAACCAGCAGCCTTTGAGTCATAAGGACACCTAACCTAAGAACCAATGCGGTCGTGACACCATTATTTGTAGGGTCTCTGCCTGGTTTAAGATATTTTCTCATCTTTTGATATTATTCATATTGTGGGTAATGCCTAGGAGCCTCAGTCATGACCCAGGTCTCCGTTGTGCTAGGTGCTGTACATTATTTATTAGCAAAAAGAAAAGGAGTACTTGTGGCACCTTAGAGACTAACCAATTTATTTGAGCATAAGCTTTCGTGAGCTACAGACTAACACGGCTGTTACTCTGAAATTATTTATTAGGTGTATTACGATAGTGCCTAGGCACCCCAGTCATGGCCTAGGTCTCCACTGTGCTAGGTGCTGTATGAACACAGAACAAGATGCTGGTCCTTGCCCCAAATAGCTTCTAATCTGAGTGGGACCCCACTACGCCTTACAGAAGCAGGATGGTGCAGCAGATAGGGCACTAGCCTAAGACTTAAGTCCCAGGTTCAAGTCCCTGCTCTGCCACAGACTTCCTGTCACTTAGCTTCTCTGTGCCTCAGTCTCCCCATCTGTACAATGGGGATAACAGCTTTGCCCTGGGAGGATAAATACACTAGAAATGGTGCGATGCTCAGCTGCACCTGTGACCGGGACCAGATAAGGACCTAAAATACTTAGAATCTCTCAGTAAGACAATGGACAATGAGTGGACCTGGAGCACATTGTGCTGGGGACCAGACAATTTTGACCATGTATTTATATCGGTTAGGGGTGTGATTTTTTACATTCTTATTGCAATATACAAATGCTATTGCCAATGTCGCTTATTTCGCTTGGAGAACCAGTAGACACTACCCTATCGAAAGCATTCTTCTGCCACTACAAGCTGCGTCAACTGCGTCTACACTAAGAGTAGGCTTCCTAGCGTCCACTTGCTAGTGTAGGTGAGGCCTTAAATGCAGAGTAGCGTGGCCTAGTGGATAGAACACTTAGCCAGGGACTCAGGAGATCTAGGTTTTATTCCCAGCTCCGACACTGGCCTGCTGGGTCAGCCTGGGCAAGTCACTTCCCCTGTGTTTTGCCTCAGTTTCCCCCGCAGTAACATGGGGATAACGCAGCTCCACAGATGAAAAGCGCTCGAGAAGAGTGAGGTGCTGTTACAGGGTTCGGCCACTAGAGGGCGATAAAGACCTCCCTTATGGCTTTACCGCACTTTGAACCGGTTCAAAGGAAGGACTGGCCGGACACACCGGGCATCGAGTGTGTCTGGAGCCACAGATGGCAGGACAGCAGAGCCAGATGTGTGGATTCCCAAAGGGGCCTGGGGAGCGTGTCAGAGGTAACCCCACCCTGTGACCCCCGCACTCCCCCCTTACCTCGTACTTCTGGATTTCTAGGCGCAGCTTCTCGATGTTGCTGAGGGTCTCAGAGATCTTTGGCTCCAGGCTAGCGGGATCGCCCATCTGGGGCGTCTTCTGGTACACGTCCTTCATCTTGTTTAAGGCATCTCTGGGGGGAAAGCGTGAGGGGGGGAAAAAGAGTTCGGGGAAGGAATTTAAAGGGACAGCACACACAAAACTTCTGCCTTCTGGCAAAGAGATCTGAATGCAAATTGTAGGATGAAAACTGATTGGTTCCCTCCCTTTATATCCTCCTGCATATAGAGAGAACAAGGGGAAGGAGTTCTTCCTAACAGATAGGGCACTGGACTAGGAGCTACATAACATCAGAATGGCCTCACTGGGTCAGCCCAGTGGTCCATCTTGCCCAGTATCCGGTCTTCTGACAGTGGCCAACACCCGATGTTTCACAGGCAGTGAACAGGACAGGCAATTATCGAGTGATTAAACCCCTGTCATCCACTTCCAGCAAGCAGAGGCTAGGGATGCCCAGAGCATGGGGTTGCATCCCTGACCATCTTGACTAATAGCCATGGATGGACTTATCCTCCAGGAACTTATCTAGTTCTTTTTTGAGCCCCGTTTAGTTTTGGCCTTCACAACATCCTCTGGCAAGGAGTTCCGCAGGTTGACTGTGCGTTGCGTGAAGAAGCACTTCCTTTTGTTTGTTTTAAACCTGCTGCCTAGTTCTTGTGTTATGAGGAGTAAATAACACTTCCCTAGTCACTTTCTCTGCACCAGTCACAATTTTATAGACCTCTATCACACTCCCCCTTAGTCTCTTTTCAATTACTGGCTGTGCCCCTGACCTGGGGGAAATCATTTCTCCTCCTCCTGTTTTCCCATCCTACCCTGGTCTATTTAGACTGTAGACAAACTGGGGCAGGGACTGGCTCTCACAATGCACGTCCAGCGCCTGGCACAATGGGGCCGCCCATCTCGCTTGGGTTCACTGTACAATGATTATTTGAAGGAGTGATTACAGTTCAAGCGCACACACTATGTGGAAATAGCATTTCCCTATTGTGCGCAATCTACAGAACTCACTGCAGCA
The DNA here is from genome assembly GCF_965140235.1 of Caretta caretta. NCBI lineage: Eukaryota > Metazoa > Chordata > Testudines > Cheloniidae > Caretta > Caretta caretta. The sequence goes on from NC_134225.1 coordinate 19,722,731, forward strand.
GGAGGCCAGACTGTGGATAAACCCTCAGGGACTAAGAGCCTGGAGCAGGGAGGGGTGGTGCATTGTGGGAGTCCCTGTCCGTGAAGCCTCATGGAAGATGTAGTCCAGCAGGTGAGCCGCCACCAGAGGAGGAGAACAAAGACAGGAGGCACCCAAAAGGCACCGCGCGCTTGTACCTCTGGTCGATTTCCTTCTGCAGCTCCCGGGTCCTCTCCTCCATCTTCTGCTGCAGCTTTTTCCTCCTCTGCTCTGGCGGCAAGTGGCTGAAATCTTCCGTGATCACAGGCTGGCGGCGGGAAGGGGAAGAAAAGGATACATCAGTTCCCTTCATGATGAAACACCCCCCACCCCCGTGGCCCCCGACTCCTTCACACCATGGGTTGCAGGGGCTGCCAACAGCCCCTGCCCTGACTTGCAAGACGCTGGCCAGTGCCAGGGGAACGTGCGTGTCCCTCTCTGAGGGCCCGGGCCTCCTCAACCTTCACTGGTCACTGGGAGAGCTCGGTACCTAGCAGGATCGGGACAGCCCTTGGAAGCAGGGCAAGACGCTGCACGAGGCCGTTCTGCAGCAGTGGCCGGGATCCAGAGATCTAGGGTTGTGCAGCGAAGAGCGCTTGGCACCTAGCTGTCAGGGAGACACCAGCCACGGCCCTGCAGCTTTACACCAACGCGGGCCGGATCTCGGCCTCCACCAGCAGCACAGAGGGTTAAGATCCCGGTTCTCTCCCCGCTGCAGAACCCTCAGCCCGTGGAGGAGGGGACAGCTCACAGCATCCGCCCCAGCAGTTCCGGCTACGGGGGAAACCCAGCACTGAGCTGGGACTCAGGAGACCCGGGTGGCCCTCCGGCAAGTCACTTGGTGGACAGGCCTTGGACAGAGGCATGCAGCACTACAGCCCCGCGTAACCAGGCCCAGGCAGAGCAAAGATCAGCCCATCGAGGCCAGGTCCTCGGAAGCATCAGGCGCCGCTCGAGATGCTACTAGCTGGACCGTGGTCCGGCCTGGCAATACTTTTATTCACACGACACAGTTACTCAGTTGGAGAGCAACTAATTTCCACCCCTTGCCGAGGCAGCACCAAGCAAAGACATCGGTGATTTTTTTTTATTTATTTTTAAAAGCGAAACACACTGGGATCCTGGCACAATAACCACGTGCCCTCAGCCTGGCAGAGTCAGGGCCCCCCCGCGGCATGGAGGGTGAAAGCCATGTGGGCAAGCCCTGGTTTGTGGAGGTGCTCCTACATCCTGGGAATCCCGGAGGTGGTGGGGGAAGAGGTGCAGGGGGAGAGGGAGAGAGGAGATGAGAAATTGGCTGCTGGATTGGGTCTTTGGTCTCCTGCCTTGCAATGGTTCATTTAGAACAGGAAACGGTTTGATGTTGACTGGGGCTTGACCCCACCCCCACAGAGTCTGTACCCCAAGCAGCAAATGCAGCTTCCTAACAGGAGAAGGCAACAGAAGGGAAGCCTGGAAAGCAAGGGACGGCTTGGGGTTTGATGTGGCACAGGGGCGGAGGCTGCAAATGCTCCTGGCTGGAGGATGCAAAAGGGGAAGCTCCTGGTTTGGATGGGCAGAACAAGGTGGAATATGGTGCTGTGAGGGGCAGGCGAAGGGCTGGGGTAGGAAGACTGGAAGGAAGGCGCGTGTCTGGGGAGCTGATGTTTTTGAAATGGGTGGAAGCACTGACTGCTGTACCATGCAAGGGAGGCTGGAGCTACGTGGAAAAGAGCAAGAACATGGGGGTTTAAGAAGTGACCAGTAAAATAAGAAATAATTGGGTGTGTGCTGGGGCTGGGCAAAAATTCCCATGGAAACTGAATTTTTATGGGAAAAACTTGGATTTGGGGAAACGCATCTGCTTTGGGCAGAAAGATCGGATGTTCTCATTGAGCAAAACAAAGACCTGAAACCCAACGCATTTAGATTTGACTATGCTGCCGCGGTGCCTCCTGGGAGTTGTAGTTCAGTTAGTCTCTGTCAAGCTCCTTCAGCGGGCTACATCTCCCATAATGCACCACAGTCTGCCCTCTTTGTAAGGATTGGTGGTGCATCATGGGAGATGCAGTCCCATCCGGAGCCGAGCTCACAGCGGAGAACAGGCACATGAAGCAACCGAACTGCATATTCCTGTTCTCCTTTGTGAGCTCGGCTCCGGATGGGACTGCATCTCCCATGATGCACCACCAATCCTTACAAAGAGGGCACACCATGGTGCATTATGGGAGGTGTTGTCCAACCAGGGAGCCTGGTCCAGAGGACAATGGCACGTGAACTACAGCTTCCAGGAGGCACTACGGTAGCATTTCTGAATAGTTCCATTTTCAGGGGGGTTTTGCCAGAAAGCCAAAGTAGATGCAATAGGGCCTTAAAAAAAACAAAAACAAAAAAAAACCTTTAAGCCTCCTTCCTGCACAGCCCCGCTGTGTTTCTCTCTTTGCAGGTGCCCTTCATAACAGCAGCAACTTCCCCCGGCTTGGTACAAAGCAAAAGACAAGACACAAAACTTACCCCCCGTTTGAGGCTGCGGAAGGAGGCGATGCGGGGTTTGACTGTCTTATTGATCTCATTCAGACAGTAAGACAGAGGGTCCCGGGTGAATTTGGGGGATGGAGGTCCGTTGGTGGCAGACGAGGAGGAAGGAGGGGCAGAGATCACCGGGGAGAGGGGAGGGGGTGGGAGCTAGGGACAGACAAAGGGACAACAGAACACATGGGGACACACAATGGAGAGAACTCTGTAAGAAAATAAACAGGCACGCACACACACAAAAAAAAACCCCAACGCAGCACAGGGAATAAAGGGGAGAGGGGTCAGGACAAGCTGCACCATCACAACCCACCAGCCGGGGGCAGCGAGGGGGAGGCCCACCACTCATTTTGGCTGTCTCCCACGTGTAGAGACTCCCAGCAGCGAAGGGAAGGGGATTAGGCTCAGAACCCTTTCAAGGCCAGGTATTGTTCAAATGATCCTAAAGGGACCCGAGTCCCATGGGAAGACAAAGGACTTTGGGTGCCTAATTCCCCTAAGACCCTTGGAAATATGCCTGTCTTAAACCCTTGGGGTCCCATCCTGCACCAGGGGTGTGACTGACACCATGGATCGGGCCCCACCCTGCACCCTTGGCCTTCCTCGCACCCATGTGACTGGGAAGCTTGACACCGACAAGAGGACCTGGCTTTCGGCTCCCACCTTCCTCTCTTGGTAGAGGGGCACTTTGGTGGGAAAAGTGAACTTTGTTCGTGTCTCCCATGATGCACCACCTACCCTCACAAAGAGGGGAGACCATAATGCATCATGGGAGATGGTAAGGAGACTTGGGGAGGGGGACATGTTACAGCAGGAGGTGAGCAACATGAAGGTCCCTTGTCTGCTAAACCAGAGGCTGCTTTGCTCCTACAGGCCTGTGTATAACCCCCCCCACACACACACATACCTTCATCTCACTCTCTCAGCCTACCTCCCTTCCCATCACAGGCCCCCCCCCAGCTAGGGCAGCTTGAAGCGTTTCGCTGGATCCAGGCCTAAATTCCTGCCAGCTTCAGTGTGGACAGTTGGTCTCATTCCCTTTAGCAAACCCCTGCCAGGGTGTGGGGGGAATATCCATTCCCCTACCCCACCCCTTACAGCAAGCTATTAGTCCCTCCATAGGGATCCTTCCATGTGATAACTCCCCCCCACCTTCTTGAGTGCCTTGCACCCCATGACATATCCCCCCATAGAGGGAGCTTTTGGTTAATTGATGCACCCTCACCCCAGGGGTCACCTACCTCAGCTGGAGTGGGGGAGGGGGGAAAGGAGAGGGGTGTGGAAATCTGAAGGCAGGATAGAAGGGTGAGGGTCTGCAGGAAGCATTCATGGGAACACATGGCTAATCAGGGGGTGGGGACTGATGCCCTAGAGTCTCTGCCTTGGATATATGTTCCCTAGGCCTCCTTATCTCGTCACCCTCCTTACCCACCCCTGCATGGCGCCAATGCCCCCTGCTTGCCGCATGGCACAATGTGCCCTACCCCCACTGCAGCTCCAGGGGTGAGAAGAGGCGAGATGCTATTTTTATACCCCTGCTGGCAGAGGGGAAATAGGGCCCCAAGCCAGAAACCCCAGATCCAAACCACAGCTTGGGTTTCCCACCAGTGGGCTACCTCCTACAGGGGAGACCCCTTCGGGTTTTCCCCATGCCACCCCGCTCCTGGGCGGACGCAGGGCGCCGAGCATCGATGTCTGCGTGTTGCCAGGTAGGAGTTTTTAGCGCATGCAAAGAGCGAAGCAGCAAGCGGCTTGGCTATGAAACAGGCGCGAGTCGAGGAGAGCAAGAAGTTCCCTCTGGGGTGGGTGAGGGAGGGAAAACTTGACCCGGCCAGCAGTGCCTGTGAAATGGGCCCAGCACACCCAGGGAGGCTCACGGAGCCTGGGGCGGAGTAGTGGCTCCGCGTGCAGAGTGCTAGAGCCCAGGTCCTTTTCTACAGGCTGCCATAAGCTGGGAGTCCCCATCCAGCTTTGCTGATTGGCCGGCCAGATCTGGAGCAGGAGGGGGTACTTGGCCTACTAACCAATTGGGCTTCACTCAGCCCTTCCCCGCCCCCTTCTCCTGCTCAACGTCCTTCCTGAGGGCCACTCTAACTTACTCTCTGCTTCCCATAGGTCCCAGGCAGCGGAAAAAGCCATAGCGTGGATCACGCTGGCCATGTCCCCAGTATGCTGGGGGATAGGCCCTTATGCCAGCTCCACGCTGGCCTGGGAGGTCCCTGAACAGGGTCTTCTCCACCCACATTAAGTCCCCTTTATGCACTGCAAAAAGAACGAGGAGTACTTGTGAGATTAACAAAGTACTTTAGAGATTAACAAATTTATTTGAGCAAAAGCTTTCGTGGGCTAAAGCCCACTTTATCAGATGCATGCAGTGGAAAATACAGTAGGAAGATACACACACACACACAGAAAAAATGGGGGTTGCCATACCAACTCTAACGAGACTCATCAATTAAGGTGGGCTATTATCAGCAGGAGAAAAATACTTATGTAGTGATAATCAGGATGGCCCATTTCAAACAGTTGACAAGAAGGTGTGAGTAACAGTAGGGGGAAAATTAGCATGGGGAAATAGTTTTTAGTTTGTGTAATGACCCATCCACTCCCAGTCTTTATTCAAGCCTAAGTTAATGGTAAATAGTTTACAAATTAATTCCAGTTCTGCAGTTTCTCCTTGGAGTCTGTTTTTGAAGTTTTTTTGTTGAAGAATTGTGCTCATGCTCAAATAAATTGGTTAGTCTCTAAGGTGCCACAAGTACTCCTTTTCTTTTTTGACTTTTAGGTCTGTAATTGAGTGACCAGGGAGGTTGAAGTGTTCTCCGACTGGTTTTTGAATATTATAATTCTTGACGTCTGATTTGTGTCCATTTATTCTTTTATGTAGAGACTGTCCAGTTTGCCAATGTACATGGCAGGGGGCATTGCTGGCACATGATGGCATATATCACATTGGTAGATGTGCAGGTGAACGAGCCTCTGATAGTGTGGCTGATGTGATTAGGCCCTATGATGGTGTCCCTTGAACAGATATGTGGACACAGTTGGCAACGGGCTTTCTTGCAAGGATAGGTTCCTGGGTTAGTGTTTTTGTTGTGTGGTGTGTGGTTCCTGGTGAGTATTTGCTTCAGGTTGGGGGGCTGTCTGTAAGCGAGGACTGGCCTGTCTCCCAAGATCTGTGGGAGTGATGGATCGTCCTTCAGGATAGGTTGTAGATCCTTGGTGATGCGCTGGAGAGGTTTTAGTTGGGGGACTGAAGGTGACGGCTAGTGGCGTTCTGTTACTTTCTTTGTTGGGCCTGTCCTGTAGTAGGTGACTTCTGGGTACTCTTCTGGCTCTGTCAATCTGTTTCTTCACCTCAGCAGGTGGATCTCGTGTGGACTCATCCAGGCTGAGGTTGATGGTGGGATGGAAATTGTTGAAATCATAGTGGAATTCCTCAAAGGCGGAATCATGGTGGAATTCCCCGATAATGTCACAGCAAACCTGGTGGCTGAACTTTGTGACTTTGTCCTCACCCACAACTATTTCACATTTGGGGACAATGTATACCTTTAAGTCAGTGTCACTGCTATGGGTACCCGCATGGCCCCACAGTATGCCAACATTTTTGTGGCTGACTTAGAACACTTCCTCAGCTCTCGACCCCAATGCCCCTGCTCTACTTGCGCTATTTTGATGACATCTTCATCATCTGGACCCATGGAAAAAGAAGCTCTTGAGGAATTCCACCATGATTTCAACAATTTCCATCCCACCATCAACCTCAGCTTGGACCAGTCCACACAAGAGATCCACTTCCTGGACACTTCAGTGCTAATAAGCGATGGTCACAAACACCACCCTATACCGGAAACCTACTGACCGCTATTCCTACCTACATGCCTCCAGCTTTCACCCAGACCACACCACATGATCTGTTGTCTACAGCCAAGCTCTGCGATGCAACCGCATTTGCTCCAACCCCTCAGACAGGGACAAACACCTACAAGATCTCTATCAAGCATTCTTACAACTACAATACCCACCTGCTGAAGTGAAGAAACACACTGTTTCTCTACTGTTACTCACCCCTTCTTGTCAACTGTTAGAAATGGGCCATCCTGATTATCACTACAAAAGTTTTTTTTTCTCCTGCTGATAATAGCCCATCTTAATCGATGAGTCTCGTTAGAGTTGGTATGGCAACCCCCATTTTTTCATATATATATATGTGTGTGTATGTATCTTCCTACTGTATTTTCCACTGCATGCATCTGATGAAGTGGGCTTTAGCCCACGAAAACTTGTGCTCAAATACAGTTGTTTGTTTTTAAAGTGCCACAAGGACTCCTCGTTCTTTTTGCTGATACAGACTAACACGGCTGCCACTCTGAAACCTGTCTTTATGCACTGCGTGACCAAATGGGGCCTCCAAACCATCTTTCACTAGACAGCAGCTCTAGGATCCCCAGCATCGGAGAGACGGGACAGCCCTGTGACAGACTTACAGTAACCCCTAATATCCTGGACAAGCCGGACGGAGTGAAGAGAAACTTTCCTGAATGAAGCTGCACTTCCCTGTGTTAAGAGTTCATACCTTGGGGGAGCCCTGTATGAAAATGCACCGGGCTGGGTGTGCGTGGGGTGTACCTTCTCTAAGAGGGAGGGGGAATGCTAATTAACTCTGTTGGCCATCTGGGGAGGCATCCATGTCCCTGTTCAAACCGGATTCTCCATAGACCAGGAAGAGACGATCTGGATAAAAGCCAGGGTTCTAGCTAGATCAGAGCCTTCTTTCTGATCCAGCCAACGGACTGGTCCACGGAGGGGCCAGATCCTCAGGGAGCCTTGAAAGGACTTGGCTGACAGAGGCCTCCTAAGGCGGGGGGGCTGTTGGGAGCCGAAGTGCGGAGGAACCGCAAAGGAATGGGTAGGGCAGGGTGATACCGGGGGAGCTCGCTCGCTAGCGGGCGTATGGGTTCTTTTATTGTTCGTAGAGGTTCTCTCTGTAATGCCCTTTATCTTAAGCATGAAGGTGTAACACAGATCTGAAGCAATATCTCCGTTCTCAGCAGGGCTGTCCTTGCTAGGAAACGCACAGTGAAGGCAGGGAACCGTGTAGCCGGGACTCCCCCCGGCAGAAGGGAGCGAGACTCGGGGCTCCCTGCAGAAAGGGGACCGCTGCCGTTGCCCCGAATTGTGACGAGCCTCAGTGGGAGTTATAGAAAAGCCCAGAAAAGCCGAAGGGAGCTGACCGCACCATTGCCCCCATCCCCAAGGATTTCTCTGCCAGAAACATGTCCCTTCCTCAGAGCAGCAGCCTGCGCTAGCCTCCCACGCAGGCCGGGATGTACAAGGGGAAAGGGGAGAATGCAGCCAGAATGTGGACGCTGGAGGAAGATGGAGCATGCAAAGGACAAACGTGACGCGGGGGAGCAGAGCTCAGAGGACAGCCAGGTCAGCGGTTCGGATCGGGGCTCCGTTCTGGCCTTAGTCTGACCTCCTGTGTCACCCACCCAGCACCTGCCCACTAAAGCCAATAGGCCAAATACAGCCCACTAGAGACTAAACACACACATGCCGCAGGCAGAGAATCGGAGGGACCCCTCCCTGGGGCCCTGCGTCGGCAGGGAATTAAGTGAGATAAACCCAGATAAACCGACTCACACCCCACGCTGCAGAGGAAGGTGGAGAAAAAAAACAAAACCCAAGGCTGTGGCCACTCTGACCAGTGCGATCTGGGGTGATCTCTGTTCTGCACAGTACAGACGGGACATGGGGGTTAGGACACAGGTAACACATGGGGGAAGAGGACGGAAGAGAAATCCTACAAACACAGACATGACCCTGGGGGGCGGGTCTCAAAGGGCTGAGACGCATGTGGCTGTGACCTGCTTTTGCTAACAAGCCTCTTGCTAAACCGGGCGTGTTGGGAGACCGAGGTTTTTTTATTATTATTTTGAAAAGGATCCCACAGACAAGAGAGAGCTGTCCTGGAGCATGGCCATCATTGATCCTGACCCATTCCACAGGGGAGTGTGTGTGTGTGGTGGAGGGGGTGAGGGGGGGCAGGTTATTAATAAACAGCCTCACAGTTATTCAGGGATCCCAAAACCAAGATGCAAAAAAACACACCCACCCCCTCCCTGCCCCAAGAGCTCTAACCTGGCGTAAAAGCCAGGTCAAGATTCCTTGTTGGAACAGCATGTTCCCAAGGCTGCTCTCCTAGGGCGCGGGAGGGAGGGGTGCCTCGGATGTGACTCATGGAGGACAAGAGGACTGGGCAGGGCCAGCAGTGGAGGAGACAGAAAGAGAGGGGCTCATGCTGGCTGATTTGCAGCCTGTGCTCCAGAACTGGTTAATTATTAGCATCTCAGCCTCGCTGGACCAGCGCTCGAGAAAGACAGGGGCTTAATGCTCTTTTATGGCATCATGCACAGGCAGGAAGATGCAGCCAGGGAGAACGATCACAGACCGGGGTCAAACGGGGGCGTAGCCTGCAGCAAAGGGGGTTGCAGGCCACTAGCTACCCGGGCATCTTAGCAGCGCTCGGGCCGGGGAGGGGGGGGGGGCAGCAGCTGAGGCCCAGAGCACCCAGAACTGCATTTGGCAGCTGTTCCTCTATAGTTGATAAGGGATGTGGCCCAGGACCGGTGCCTGGTAGCACCTGCCCCTCTGCATAGCTAGTAGGCTAGACAAAGGGGCAGAAGGAGATATGGACGGGCATATGCCAATTGGTAGTGTAGGAGGTGGGGGGGGTCTAGTGGTTAGGGCAGGGAGTCAGGACTCGTGGGTGCTAGTCACAACTCCGGGAGGGGAGTGGGGCTGGGAGTCAGGACTCCTGGAGCTGTGAACGGAACCCAGGAGTTCTGACTCCCAGCCCCCCTGCTCTAGCCACTAGACTCACCCCCCACTCACCTGCCACAGCTGGGACTAGAACCCAGGAGTCCTGACCCGCACCCCCGAGAGGGGACTAGAACCCAGGAGTCCTGACTCCCAATTCAGTGCTTCGACCGCAAGGTCCCGCTCCCAGTTCCAGCCAGGCTGAGCTGCCCCAGCCCGAGCAGCGCCCAGAGCCAGGGACTCAGGGCCTTACTGCCAGTTCCTACCTTATTCTTCTTGCTGAAGAGCCAGCGCTTCCCTTTATTCTTGCCTAGCAGGCGGGGGTCCAGCCGGCCATCCAGGGTGCCCCGGGGCGTCCCCAGGCTGCTGTCCGAAGAGGTGCGGTTGATAGGCTGGCTGAAGTCTTCGAAGTCCACGTCTCCCGGCCTCTCGAAGCCGGACTTGTGTAATTCGATCAGCACCTGGGAGTCCTGCCGGCGGTGGGGCGAGGGGGAGGGCGTCACCGCCGGGAGAACCAGAGCTGCTACCCTCCCCACCTAGCACCCGCTCCTCCTCACTGCAGCGTTCCCATCTCCCCAGAAACACTTGCACGTAGGGCTGGGCTCCAGCTCCTTGAAATGGGCTCTTCCCCCGCTCCACATTGATCTCTACAGATCGGACGCCAATCCTTATTCTATCCACGGACACATGTCCAAATAGGACCCAGGCGTCCTGACTCTCAGCCCTATCCCCCCTCCACTAGACCCCACTCCCCTCGCAGGGTCCTGACTCCCTGGGTCTGCAAGAGGAGCAGGTGTGGTGGTTAGAGCAGGGTGAGTTGGAGTCAGGAAGCCTGGGTCCTTTTCCCATTCCCTAGGACACGAAATACCCACAAATCCCTCTGGGTTTGCAATCTGGGGCCAGACTGACTTAACTGCTCCAGGTGAAGTAAAAGCAAAACTGCCCCCATGCTGGCCCGGGGCCCCTAGTAGAGGGTGGAGGTTATGACACCTGGATCCCACCCAGTTAGCCCCGCCTACTTGGGGGGGGAGGTCTGCCTTCCTATTGGAGGGCAGGTGCTGTAGCAACTCCAATGGGCTTTCCACTCCTGGGGCACTACATTTAAAGAGACTGCAGGACCCACGTTCTTCTCGTTCACTGAGTCGGCCGCTGCCTTCATGCCGTCTAGGCACTTGCCGATGATGGGCATGACTTGCCGCTCAGTCTCGGAGAAGATGCCGTAGCCTTCCTTCAGCCGCACCGTCCGCCTTTCGTCCATCTCCTGCAGCTTCTGCAAGGGGCAGGGAGCAGAAAACAGTGAGAATGATAAAAGCCCTGGATAAGACTACAATTATTATTATTAATACCCAGCTCTTATAAAGTGCTTTATCCACAGATCTCCCAGTGCTTTACAAAGGAGGTCAGTGCCATTATCCCCATTTCACGTATGGGGAAACTGAGGCACAGAGAGGGGGCATGACTTGCCTAAAGTCACGCAGCAGGCCAGTGGAAGAGCCAGATATAGGACCCGGGAGTCCTATATGCTGGACGGGCAGCTAGTTTGATTGAAAAAGGCTAGAGTTGTTTACCTTGGGGATGAGACCGACCCCACAGAAATCCACACAATAATGGGTGAGATTGAGAAGGGAAGATCGGGTAGGGCTGTTCCCACAACACAAGAGCAATGGGATATGTGTTTTGAATTTTCCACCTTTCAGTTTTAGTAGATGAGGAAGAAATACTTTTCCTCACGTGTGTACTTTGCCATCCTTGAGCAGTGAGTTCCGCAGGCTACGAGACCAGGACCTTCCCAAGATTCACACACAAAAGCTATGTAGTGAAAGCATCACAACTCCCCATAGCGCACAGGCTGTTCTATTCCCATCTAGCTATTTCCTTACTTAGGCTGGAAGCTGTCTGAGGCAGTGACGACAACTTGATCCGTGTTTAGACAGCACCAAGCACGGGAGTCCAAGCCATGGGCCAGGACTCTGCTAACATGTCAAAACCTGGCCTAGTGGTTAGAGCACTGCACGGGGCCTCGGAGACCTAGGTTCTATTTTTGGCTCTGCCACTGGCCTGCTTGGTGACCTTGGGAAAAATCACTTTCCCTCTCTATGCCTCAGTTTCCCCATCTGTAAAACACGGATAGTGATACCTTTTGTGAAGGGCTTTGAGATCCACAGATAAGAGCTAGGCATCATTATTATATTGGTATAACTGGCATGAAGAGGGAAAGAAAAAGAAGGGAAGGACAGAAAGGAGGAGGCAGGGCTAAGATTAAGTAGAAGGGGCTTATATTGATGGCAAGGAGCTTATAGTCAAGGGGAGGGGCTTACATTGAAGATCTGCGGCATCTCCAGGAAGTAGAACTGGCTCTGGTCCCGGTTGAATTTCTGCAGGAAGGAGGCGTATTCGTTCTTGCTCTCCTCCGCCATGTGACTGCGCAGATTGGCCTGCTGCTTCGCCTGCCAGGGTTAGAGCGATCATCACACCAGGCCCAGCTCCGTCCCCGGGGGCAGACACAGCACAGGGAATCCCTTGTATTCAAACCTTGGGCCGGGGGCAAATTCCCCATCCTCAATAGCAAGCCCTGGGGAGGGCCTCTCTCCCACCTGCTCTTCTCCTCTGCACCATACAGTTAACCCCCCCGCGCCCCCATCACTGCACCCCCTGGTAAGGCTGGGAGGGGGGTGCCCTGCATCGTGCCAGGTGCTGCAGACACGGCCCCTGAGAGGTCAGCCTGAACAGCCTCAGGAAGGATCGTTAGCCCCATCACAGAGAGAGTGAAACTGAGGCACAGATGAAGTGACTGGCCCAAGGTCACCTGGGGCGGGGGGAAGAGGGGGGGTCTATGGCAGAGCCAGGAACTGAACCAAGATCTTTCCAAGCCTGAACTCCGGCACCATCCTCTTTCTCTAATCCAGCCTCTCTGAACGCGGCCAGTTCTGGATAGTCAGCTCTTTGGGGCAGAAACCTGGTCTTCATACCAATCTGTGAAGCAGCTAGCAAAACCCATGGACTACATCACCCAATGGGTCCCCTCCTATCCTGCTGGACCCATTCCCATGCCACCTGATGGTTCCCCCATCCCCAACAGGCCCACGCTAGAGGGATTCAAGCCAAGGAGACAGCAATGTTCCAACCTTCTCCACGTCCGCCTTGGTGGCATTGAGGTCCTGGTCGAGCTTCTCGGCAGCCAGCATAGCTTTCTCCGCCTCCCTGCAGTCCCGCTCGAACTTGCGTTTGCTCTGTGGGGAGCGGGAAGGGGGGACGGCGGGGATACAAGCCAGCGTTACCTTGCCGGAGCGCACAGCCCCTTCCCACCCACAGGATTTGGGGGAACCACAGGGAAGGGGGCTCAGGGACTCTCCCCCATTACAGAGAAGGAAGCTAAGGTGAAAGGTTAAGGGACTTGCCCTAAAGCATGGAGTGAGTGTGTGGCAGAGGTGGGAATAGAACCAAGGTGTCCTGACTCCCAGCTAACCCACTAGACCCCACTCCCCTCCCAGAGCTCGAAACAGAACCCAGGAGTCCTGACTCCCAGCACCTCCCATTGGTCTAATGCAGCAGTTCTCAAACTGTGGGTCACGACCCTACTTTCGCGGGGTTGCCAGGGCTGGCGTTAGACTTGCTGGGGCCCAGGGCCAAAGCCGAAGCCTGAGGGTTTCAGCCCTGGGTGGCGGGGCACAAGTTACAGGCCCCCTGCCTGGAGCTGAAGCCCGTGGGCTTCGGACCCCACTGACGGGGGACTCTGGCTTCGGCCCCCGCACCCGGGACGGCGGGACTGGGTGCGGGGGGAGGCGCTTCGGCTTCAGTCCCCCCTCCTGGGGTCATATAGTAAATTTTGTTGTCAGAAGGGGGTCATGGTTCAATGAAGTTTGAGAACCCCTGGTCTCATGCATCAGAGCCCACTGCCTTCCCTGAGTTAGCAACAGAACCCAGGAGTCCTGACTTCCAGCCTTCCCCCCACCCGAACCACAGAACAGTTTTGCTGCACATGTTCTGGACTTCCTCTGAATAAAGCCCCTTTCATTCTCCTGAAGGCATTTCCTTCCACCAGCTGTGCTCTCTGCAAAGCACCAGCTGACCCGTGCAGCTGGGTCTTGGCGAGTGCCATCCAAAGCTTCCTCACGGCCAACGGAAAGGCTCCCGGCGGCTCCAAAGAGCTTGGATCAGGCCCAAAGCGAGCATGAACAGAACGTAAACAGCTGGCCCTGTTCCCCGGGACTCACGTTTTCGAGTTGCTTGAAGGAGTTTTCTAGCTGCTGCTGGGCTCGCCGGCCCTCCTGGAAGTGCTGCAAAGAGGAGAAACGTCAGCAGAACCTCGTGATTTTCAGCCGTCTCTCCGTTCTGTGTTTGTACCGCACCTAGCGCGGCAAGGCACTACCAATGAATAACGTACAGTGCCTAGCACCAAGGAGCCCTGGCCTCTACCGTAATACACCTAATGAATAAATTAGCCAACACCAGAATGTTCTTCATCACAACCAGAATTTGCAGAAGTGGCTAGAGATTTGGGAAGTTTGAGACTCCTTCAACTGACCCTGATTTTCAGACAGCACCAAGCACCCTGCCCCAGTGAAAAAGTCGGGGTCCCTTTAAGAAGTCTCAAGGGCCCCAAATCACTAGGCACTTCTGAAAATTCAGGCTGTGATGAAAAACGCTCTGGTGTTGGCTAATTTATTCATTAGGTGTATTACAGTAGCGGCCAGGGCTCCATGGTGCTAGGCGCTGTACGTTATTCATTGACAGTGCCTTGATGGATGTCCTGCTGTTGGCTATTTATTAGGTGTATTATGGTAACACTTAGACAGCCCCAGTCCAGGGACGCTCTTGAACCCCTATAAGCTGTATTACAGCAGCACCACGGGGCACGTACACGTCCCTTCTCTCCAGGAGGACGGCAATTTTGGTAGTTCCCCAGGTTCTAAAAAAGCTCCCCAAAAGCAGCGTGACTACTGCACCCTACGATGCACCCACCGATCCCACGTCCAGCCACATGCAAACCCTCCAGGAAGGCAGAGATGGCCCCAACTCCCAGAGGGAACGTCAGTCATTACAGCGAGCTGGCCGAAATTCTCACCCAAAGGACGCAGCATCTGCAGGGACTGAACCTGGGTCCCGTTGGAGCTAAAAGCACCCTCCCTCTACCACTTGAGCCAAAGGCCCCGTACCTTACTTCAAGGCAGTAGCAGGCAGTTTCCCCCTAGTGGGTGGGCCCTGCAAAGAGGCACACTTGGCTGGTACCATTACCCAAGCTCTTCAGGCTCAGTGGGGACCCCACGTATGTAACCCGGCCGCAAAGGATGCCCAGGGCTTAGCTGGATCCACATCCCCCACCCCTCTAGATATTACTAAGCCCTGGACAGTTGCACTGGAAGACAGGGAGGGAGAAAGCGTTACCGATTTCCTCTCCTGCTTGAGCTCCTGGGCATTCTTAGAGAGCTCCATGCAGATCTGCGTCATCAGGTTCTCCGCCACCACCTCCCTCTGCCCAGCAAAGTCATTGAGCTCCTTCACCACCTGCAGGAAGGCCTGGTACTGGCAAAACCTGGAGCACGGGCAGAGTTAGGGGGCGAGCAACAAGATCATGCGAAGGTCGTTGGTGCAGAGGCTCAGTACATACACCCCCAGCCCCTCAACCCCCCAGCTCATCTGCCCCAGGCATCTCCAAACTCAGCCTGGATCAGAACAGGTTTCAGTCTAGGCCAGGATCCCGCCTCTGCTAAGCCCAGATGGGAATCTCCATGATGCACAAGGCCGCTCCACCGTGAGGAGGGGCTCAGTGCAACTACCTCTGGAGGGAATCCTCCAGCCTGCAGGAGGTCACGGATTCAAGGTCAAAGACTTCGAGTGATGGAGGATCCACCACATCCCTCCGATGAGTTGGCCCAAACCTGTACCTGGAGGGGTCTACCTAGCTTCATCTTCCGGCCATCAGATCTCATTCTGTTTTTCTCTGCTAGAACAAGAGGCCTCAGCTACCGAAAACCTTCTCCCCATGTGGCTATTATAAAATAATCATAACGGTTCATTCTGGCCTTAATCTAGGAATCAATATGAGCTGCCTTAGAGGATGGTGCAAGAAACTCTCAATTAGTGCATGACAGGATAACCTGCTGACAGGGAAAGATGTCTCCGGTCCCCCCGCAGTTAAAGGCTGGGGCACATGCCTTGAATCATGAGGCTTTATATCCTTTCCGAAACTTTTTTTTTTTTTAAAGTTATTATTCTAACTCTAGATTTTCTAGATGAGGCAGGGAGAAGAGAAATCCATTACTAAAACCGGAGCCTTATCTGAGCTTTGAGATGGTTTAACTGTCAATGAAACAGAACTTAGATCCAAAGCCACTGAGACTAAAGATTTTGCAAACCCAGAACCCAGTTTCCTTCATCCACAATAGTGACATCCTTGTCTCTCAATACAGCCGATTGCAAACACTCCGGCGCAGTTCTCCAACTGGCCAGCAGGGGGCATCCTACTATTGACAGATCACCTGGCAGCTCTATTAACGCTCCCAGCACTACAATGGTAATCCTGGCCCAGTGCAGAGGCAAGGCTGGGGGGTGGGCCTGGAAAGCAAGCCCCTGCCCCTATCCCCACTCACCCCGCAGCAGCAGCAGCTCGGGCAGCCCCTGTGTCCCGGGGAGCTGGGCCCAGCGCTCGGCTCCCGGCACGGCACCCTGGCGTACGGGATCAGCGTGCTGCTTGGGCTTGGCCCGGCCAGACCTGAGCAGTGCCGTGAGCCGGTGCTCTGGGTGGCAACACCTGCAGCGGGGAGCTGGGTCCAGCCCCACAGGAACCGCTGCTGCGGGGTGAGTCAGACACAGAAGAAAGCCACGGACAAAATGGGAAAAGTCACAGGGGTTTTCCCCAGCCACAGCATTTATGTTTTGTAGCCAATTTCTCTGTAAATGGAACAGCCACCTGTTTCGTGCAGGCCCAGCAAGGGGAAGACGTTTGGGGTGCAAAGTTCTGGGCTGGAAAGTTCTAAAGGAAGTGGCCAGTCTCGATATCGGCAGCGGAGCAGAGGGTTAGAGGAGGGTGTCTGATGGGCTGGATTAGGGCCGGAGACAGAGGTTGATCCAGGCTGAAGGTTTGGATCAGCCATGGTCACCGGCTCCGGTGGGCTGCCTGGCAAGCTAAGTGTTCTGCCGCTTCTGGCCGATCTCATGAGAGCAGCAGATCTCAGTCAATTTCCCCACCATCCAAGGGCAGAGCCCGGACCCAAACTGGGGGGCAAACAAACAACAAGATCAAATCCAATGGCCCGACACTCCTGACGTTTCTGGGGTCCGGCTGAGAGGTTCCAGCCCATCTCTGCACCCTCACAGAAGCCTTTCCAGTGCTCTGCGCCAATCAGAAGTCATGGGCCTGGGGCAGGAATACACCAGACTGCATCAGACAGGCAGTCTACTCCATCGAGTCCAGGATCCGGACAATGCCAGCACTAGACTGGATCTAGACTGTTCTCAGTGGTAGCAGGTGACAGAACAAGGAGTAATGGTCTCAAATCGCAGTGGGGGAGGTTTAGGTTGGATATTAGGAAAAACTTTTTCACTAGGAGGGTGGTGAAACACTGGAATGCGTTACCTAGGGAGGTGGTGGAATCTCCTTCCTTAGATATTTTTAAGGTCAGGCTTGACAAAGCCCTGGCTGGGATGATTTAGTTGGCGATTGGTCCTGCTTTGAGCAGGGGGTTGGACTAGATGACCTCCTGAGGTCCCTTCCAACCCTGATATTCTATGATTCTAGATGGCAGGTGTAAGAACCCCGCTGTATCCAATGTAAAATAATTTGCTCCCCGCATTAAGTCCCATCCTGGCCTCTAACAGTCAGAGAGCAGTTTAAATCCCAATGCCTGAGGTTTAATAACCCTTCCAGAATAGTCGTTAGCTGTAATTGTGATCACTCTGGATATTCCTGCTCCCCACATAAAAGTGTCCAATCCCTTTTTGAAACTTACTAAATTCCTGGTTTCAACCACTTCCTGTGGCAAGGAGTTCCAAAGGGTGACATTCTCTGGCCTTTTATGTACATCAGGCTAGAGGACAATGCTCCCTTCTGGCCTTTAGATCTATTAAAGAAACTTGAACCATTGCAATTCATAGAGTTTAAGGCCAGAAGGGGCTATTCTGTTATCTCCTCTGACCTCCTGGAGGGCACGGGCCACAGAATTTCACGCAATTACTCCTGTGCCAAGCCAGATAACTTGCGTTAGTCCAACACAAATGCACCTTCCAGAAAGGCAGCCGGCCTGGATTTGAAGATCAAGGGATGGAGACTCCACTGCTTCCTTGGGGAAGTTGGACCAATGGTTTATCACCCTACCATTAAAGCATTGTGCCTTATTTCTAACTTGAAGTTGTCTGGCTTTAAACTTAGAATCATAGAAACATTGGGCTGGCAGGGACCTCAAAAGGTCATCTAGTCCATCCTCTGCCACACTGAGGCAGGACCATTTATACCTAGCCAGGCTTTTGTGTCCTTAAAAACACCCAGTCTTTGGTTCTCATTCTGTCTCTCAACTAGCTTCAAGAGAATGACGTGCCAAGATCAGATAGACAGAGGCACTTACTTGGATTCTGGATCTTCTCTTGTGTTCCGTTTCGGAAGATACTTTTTCACCAGATTCCTGCAAACGGGAAAGAAAAAAAACCCACAGGAGAGTGGAGGTTTCCTGGGAAACAAGGGTAGGGGGTTCCCTGCACCAGGAAGATTCCAAGACAGTTACCAGCCAGAGATAGCCATCAGACCAGAAGGCCCCGGATAGATAGAAACCATCGTAAGAAGTCGTCAAGGAACCCCGAGACCCAGTTCCAGCACCAGAAATCTACCAGCCCCACCCTGAGGACAACGGGAAAGCTGCGGACTTTTTGTGAGAGCGCAGCCCTGCTCCAAACTGTTCGTGAGCTAATCCAGGCCAGCAGTGTGAGGGGCAGCTGAGGCAGGGAGAGAGGTAGTGACTTGCCCAGGGTCATCGGCAAAGCTGGGAACAGAATCAGCTCTGCCAAGTCTCAGTGCAGCGTCTGATCCACTGGACCCAGCTGGAACTAGGTTGTAAAGTCCTTGGAATCCCTGTCTGTCTGTCGTACTTACCTGGTACTGTAACGTCTGAGTGCCCCTCAAACTTTAATATACTTCTCCACACAGCCCATCAGGTAGGGCTGTTATCCCCACGTCACAGATGGGGAAACTGAGGCCATGAGCAAGAAAGAAAGAAAGACAGACAGACTTGATCATTTCCATATAGTGAACCAGTGGCAGAGTTGAGATGAACCCAGGAGTCCTGATTTCCAGGTCCCCTCTGCTTAACCACTGCACCTCACTCCCAGAGCTGGTCACAGAACCCAGGAGTGTAGTCTACTAGCCAGAGCAGGGCACAAGGAGCCAGGACTCCTGGGTTCTCACCCTGGCTCTTGGAGGGGAGTGGTATCTAGTGGTTTCAGCAGGTGGGGCGGGGAGTCATGACTCCCAAGTCTTACTCCCAGCTCAGAAGAGAAGATTCTGTACTTCCAATTTCCCCTCTGATGTAGCACTAAACCACGATAAAAACCCAGGAGTCCTGACACCCAATCTCCCACTGCTCCAGCCATTCGACCCCACTCCCCAGAGCCAAGAAGAAAACCCAGATCTCCCCCTGGGGCAGTGGAAGAAAGAGCGCATCATGGGAACGGAACAAAACAAAACAAAACCCTTTTCTACACACAGCCATGACGGGAAGGTGCTTTTTGGTGGGATTTCACCCCAAGGCCCGACGCAAGCGGTCTCTGAAAAAGCTGGGCAAGAAAAGAGAAACGAAACCAAAAATCTCCTCTGCTAGGAGCTCGGAGAACCCCCCGGAGTGGAGGGACAGACAGGCAGCCTGGTGTGAAATGGGCTCGAGAGGGCAGCTCCCTGTAATGTGGTTTGCAAGAAAAAGGCAGCGTTCAGACTTCTCTGCCACATGCCTGCTCTTCTTGTCAGCTACCCCGGGGCTGAGCCAGCCTGGATGGGGCTCTTCCTTCCTCCTGCTAAATATAGGCCAGTGGCTTCTGACTGGCCTGTGGCAGAGACCTGCTTAGCAGAAAGGCTAGTCTGGCCTGGCACTTGCCCGCAGCGTGAACAGCGGCTGCTGCCCCTTAAAGGGGACAGGACGAGGTGGCTGCCTTCACCACCAGCGTCAGCAGGAGGTGAGGGTCTGAGAAGCAGAAGATGGGGATGAGGTTTTAAAGGAACAGGCCACCCCCTTCCCACCCACCCATTGGGCCCAAGCCTCTTGATCAATAATAAAGCGCATTTCACCCACAAGCCTTCAAGCACTTCACAAAAGCATCACAACCCTCGTTTTAGAGATGGGGAAACTGAGGCACAAGAAGCAGCAGCAACTTGACCCAGGACACCCAGCTCTGGCTGCCGGCAGAAACAGAGGCCCAAGCCCCAGCACATCCATTCCCAGATACACAGCCCACCCTGCTAGTACGGAACCAACCATTGTTTATTACAGTCACAGCTACAGGGCCCCAGCGGAGACCGGGGTCCGCCATGTGCTGGGTGCTGCCCAGACAAAGGCCCTGCCCTAAAGGGGCTAGAGAAGAGTGTGTCCTAGGGAAAAGTGAGGCAGGGAGTGGGGACACAGAACAGGGGAGGGGCAGAGCTCAGAACAGAACCCAAGTCTCCCAGCCCAGGGCTCTACCCACTAGGCAACGCTGCCTATGCTGGCTGGTTGGTTCAGGACAGACTTAAATGGCACGACCCCCTCTGCCTCAAACAGAGAATTTCCTAGCCCTGGCAGGAAACTCCCCGCCTCTCTTACATGATGTAGCCTTCTTAGAAACCAGAGCCACGGAGAGAGCCAGGCAGCCCACGGTTTCACCTGCAAGTTTGAGCACAGCCCCTCCCAAGAGCTGGGAGTTTCTTTCCTGGTTAGAAAGGAGATGGAGCCTATTAGATGAGAAAGGGGAAAAAAAAAAAAAAAAAAACACTGGACATCCAAGAAGCACCTTGCAAACAAATCCACACCACACTGCTGAGTTGGCAAGATCTAGCTCGCTCAATTCACCAACAGACGAAGCACGGCAGGGCTGGCCATGAGCCCACGATACTGCCAGACGCTGCCTCTCCCGGCTTTGTCTGCCACTCTTTAGTCATGATCTGGAGGCAGGGCTGTTGCATAGCAAAATCTTGTCCCCTCGCCCTGAGTTTCACGTTGGGTCTTTTTTTTTTTTTAATTCACCTACTGGTGGGGGCCCGGGGGGGGTGTGCTTTTTGGTTTGTTTGGTTTTTTTTACTTCAGGTCAGTTTCAAGCTTTTCCGGGCAGCCACAAGGGCTAGAAATTTACATTTTAAACCATCTTGTCAGCAGAGATGCTTGTGCAGACACCTGCGGCCAGGAGCCGAAGCGTTCGGAGACATGCTGTAAGTCGCGAGACTCGCAATACAGTGACAAGAGTTGGCTGCCCCCTACTTGAATTACGCCTTGCGTGCATGTCCGCCCAGGCAGAACGCTGCCCCCAGCTGGCGGGGTGGATCACAGCTCTGCATGTGTGTATTTACAGCCCACTGACCGACCACATCCCCTCCCCCCACCTCATCCGCCGTGGCGCTTTTGCGCAAGGCCAGCAATCATCATTGCCGCTTGGCCCCTTTTAGACAGGGGAGCAGCGGATATGGACAGTCGCTCCTCTGCTGCATTGTACGCGGTATTATTGACCGATCGGCGTCCCAACTCACTCACCCACAGCGACTGGGATCTGAAGTGGCCACTAACCACGGGCCGCCGAAGGCGTAACACGACTAGATCGGTTCTGTGGCTGGATGGGTCTTGCCTGCGAAAGTTTGTTGGTAAGAGACCAAGGACTGGGCCAGGCTGGAGAAAGACGCCGAGACAGATCGCTCTAGGGCAGGGGGTGGAGGTGCACCAGCAGAGGAAGGGGCAGCAAGACACTTGCTCACTTAACGCCCTCCCGCTTAACGTTGTTTCCAAGTTACGCTGCTACTCCATTAGGGAACGTGCTCCTTTAAAGTTGTGCAATGCTCCCTTATAACGTGGTTTGGCTGCCTGGTCTGTCCACTGCTTGTATGATTCTGTGGAAGAGCAGCGACTTTACAAGGGAGCATTGCTCAAGTTCCTCTTCTCCGCCTCCTCCCTCTCCCTCCCAGCGCTTCCCCCGCCGCCAAACAGCTGTTTGGCAGTGCTTAGGACTTTCTGGGGAGGGAGGGAGCAGGGAAGCTGCCCTCCCCTGGCGAGGCAGGGGCATTAGGGGCTGCAGGACCCTGGGCTGAGGGGTCCCGGGGCCCTGCCTGCAGCTCTAAAGCCGCTTTCGGAATGTGGTGGGCCGGAGGAGCAGGGGCAGCCGCTCAGCCAGCGGCCGGAGAGAAGCTGTACTTTCCCCTTCAAAGCACCGCTTCTCTCGGCCGGCTGGCTGCGTGGCTGCCCTTGCTGCTCCCGAGTCCTCCGGCCCGTGCTTGCAGGGCCGCATTCCAAAAGGGCTTTAGAGCTGCAGGCCAGGGCTCTGCAGCCCCCGCGTTCCAGGTGGCCCTGCCTGGCCAGGGGGGGCAGCTCCCAGAATCGGGGCCATGGGGGCGGTGCCTCACTGCGCAGAGCCACCTGTGCACCCCCTGCACCAAACAGGAGCTGCCCCAGGTAAGTGCTCTGTACCTCCTGCCTGCCCCAGCCCTGAGCCCCCTCCCACACCCTAACTCCCTCCCAGACCCTGCGCCCCCACCTTGAGCCCCCTCCCACACCCTAACTCCCTCCCAGACCCTGCACCCCCAGCCCCAGGAGGAAAATGGAGAGAAAAAATGAAAAACGGGGGGGAGGGGAGATGAGAGAATGGAGGTGAGGGTGGAATGAAGCTGAGCACAGGGCCCCACTAACTCTAAATCTGCCACTGGAGGGAAGGGGAGGAACGGGGAAGTGCCGCGTCCCTGCTCCTCCCCCCCTCTCTCCCAGAAAGTCCTAAGTGCCTCCAAACAGCTGTTTGGCGGCAGGGAAGCACTGCGAGGAAGTGGGAAGAACAAGGACACGGCGTGCTCCGGGGAGGAGTGGGAGTGGGAAGAGGCAGGCCTGGAGCAGAGCAGGGACAGGAAGAGGCAGGCCTGGAGCATCCCACAGCAAAGTTAGGGCTTGTTCTTCTCGGGGGAAGCTGCTGCTGCACAAGGTACTTCCCAGCGTCCTTGCCTGCCTCATTGTCTGCAGCGGGCTGTGTATGTGTGGGATAAGCCAGGGGCGCATCCCCACCACAGTACAGTACTGTGCAGTATATAATGCCGAAACAGCTTCCTTGGAACCTAACCCCCCGCATTTGCATTAAATCTTATGGGAAAACTGGATTCATTTAACACAGTTTCACTTAAAGTTGCATTTTTCAGGAACAGAACTACACTGTTAAGTGAGGAGTTACTGTATCACCACTACTCCTAGTATCTTCCAGAGGAGCTTTTCTGAAAGCCAGTGGGGCACTGAAACCTTTAAAGGGCCAGTGACCACTTCAAAGCACTGTTCCCTAGGCCGGGTAGAGACCCCCAAACAGCCACTTAGAGCTAGCATAGGAGGACCCAAGTATGAAAGTGACACATCAGAGGGAAAGTGACTTAAGGCTCCCTGGTGAAGAAAGCATGTAAATAGGGAACCAGCCAGAGAGCAGGCCTTGAGGTTTGTATAATTAGTCATCCCAGTGCACCACAACCGTGGGGGAGGGAGAGAAGAGGAGAGTTTGTTTTATTTTTAACACTATTTGAATTTATTGTCTGGCCAGCATCCCTGCAATAATAGGATGGGATGTGGGGTTGGGCGGAGCAGGGGGGAGAGAGTGTGTACGTGTACCACTCACTGCTCTCTGCTAGGTGGAATCAGAATGACTTGATTCTGTGTCATAGGCCCTGTACTGCTAACAGAGATTCTTCTGGGGAGGACAAAGGAGCGGGATGTGGGGGGATACTTGGGGTCGATCCCAGCTGCTCTTATCTGTCTAGCTAAGGAATTTATCTAACACCCCTGCCACACACACACACACACACAGTGATACCCTTCAGGGCAGGAACACTTTACAGGTGGGGAATGGAGGCCGAGAGAAGATAAGGGCCAGGTTTTTCAAGGTATTTAAGTACCCAATTCCTGTTGATTTCAATAGAAATCAGGCATCCTAAATACCTTGAAAAATCTGACCCTAAGTGACTTGCCCACATCTCCCAGGGGTTTGGGGCAGAGCTGGGTTTAGAACCCAGATCTCTTACATCTGAACAGCCAGTCAGTCCCCTGTCCACTGAACCACACAGCCACCCAAGGCCCATGCTAGAGCCCTAGCCACCGCACTGTCCAGGCTTCCTCGGGGTGAAATGCCCAGCAGCCGTGCTGTGCCACATAGGGGCAGTCGTGTAGCATACGTGGGAATCACAGAGCCCCTAACTCAGAAAGACTCACCCCTGCATCCTCAGAGTCCCCCCTGAACAGCACAGTGTGCAAGGGGGAGCAGCAAGTTGCTCTCTTCCACCCCAGAAGCAGCCGCATTCAGCCAGCATCCAACCCTCCCCAGATGCTCAAGAGAAACATGTTACCCGGCAGCCAGGTCAAGAAAGCACCTTGTGTTTCCATGCTGGGTCAGCTCAATGGGGTGGGGAGGAAGCCCTGAGCAGGGCAGAGGGACTCGGCAGACAGCGGTTAGAGGAAAAGGCTGGGACCCAGGTGACCTGGATTCTGTTCGGGTTCTGCCACTCATCTGCTGGGTAAGTCACCGCCGCCGGCATTGCAGAGGAGCGTTAGGTACTTTCCAGCTAGGCTCCCTCCACTTTCTCACGCAGTTTTTGGTTCCTTCCCTTGGAGGTTGCTAGGATCCCTGACTGATATCGCCAGCCCCCTTGCCCCGGGATCTGAACACCCGATTCCTTTTAAATTCTAACAGGAAGGGAGTGTCTACACCCCTTCGCCTGCTTGGGAGCATTCCCCTGCCATCCTCTGAGCCGTCTAGTCCCCCTTGCCCGGGTGGGCCTGGCTTGGCCGCTTCTCCCTGGGCTCGGTCTTCTCTGCAGAGTTAACTCAAGTGTTGTCCCGAACACGGGTCCTGTCGGTGCACAAACCCCTCCCTCCTGTGCTGCGGGGCTGCTACCTCGAGCCAGTTGGCCCAAGATGGAGCATAGGCTAAAGCCGGAGCGAGCAAATCTCATCAGCTGCTAACACAGCCACCTTGGAGTGTAGACTTGGCCGCAGGCTCGTGCCCCTTGGATGCTGCTAGCCTTCCCACCATCCCCCACACGAAAGGATAGCCAAGTTCTCCCAGGATGCACTGGGAAGGAAGTCACAGAGGGGCTCAACTTAGTGCAGTGCTAAGAATCATGGGACACGCCCCCAGAAGCCCCAGCAAGCACAAAAACTGGGGTAGTGATGAATACTGAAGAGGTCAGGTCCCTCACACAGAGTGATCTGGGCGACTTGGTAAAATCGGTGGAAGCAAACCACGTGTGTTTTAATACAGCTAAATGTAAATGTGTACATCTGGGACACCCAGAACGCACGCCATGCTTACAGGATGGGGGCCTCTAGCCTTGGAAGCGGTGACTTTGGAAAGGATCTGGAGGTCATGGTGGATAATCAGCTGAACATGAGCTCCCATTGTGAAACTGTGGCCAAAAGGGCTAATGCGATCATAGAAGATTAGGGTTGGAAGAGACCTCAGGAGGTCATCTAGTCCAACCCCCTGCTCAAGGCAGGACCAACACCAACTAAATCATCCCAGCCACAGCGCTGTCAAGCTGGGCATTAAAAACCTCTAAGGATGGAGACTCCACCACCTCCCTAGGTAACCCAGTCCAGTGCTTCACTACCCTCCTAGTGAAATAGTGTTTTCTAATATCCAGCCTAAACCTCCCCACTGCAACTTGAGACCATTGCTTCTTGTTCTGTCATCTGGGACCACTGAGAACAGTCAAGCTCCATCCTCTTTGGAACCCCCCTTCAGGTAGTTGAAGGCTGCTATCAAATCCCCCCTCACTCTTCTCTTCTGCAGACTAAATAACCCCCGTTACCTCAGCCTCTCCTCATAAGTCATGTGCCCCAGCCCCCTGATCATTTTCGTTGCCCTCCGCTGGACTCTCTCCAATTTGTCCACATCCTTTCTGTAGTGGGGGGGGACTAAAACTGGACGCAATACTCCAGGTGTGGCATCACCAGTGCCGAATAGAGGGGAATAATCACTTCCATCAACCTGCTGGCAATGCTCCGACTAATGCAGCCCAATATGCCATTGGCCTTCTTGGCAACAAGGGTACACTGCTGACTCATATCCAGCTTCTCATCCACTGTAATCCCCAGGTCCTTTTCTGCAGAACCGCTGCTTAACCAGTCAGTCCCCAGCCTGCAGCAGTGCATGGGATTCTTCCGTCCTAAGTGCAGGACTCTGCACTTGCCCTTGTTGAACTTCATCAGATTTCTTTTGGCCCAATCCTTCAATTTGTCTAGGACCCTCTGGACCATATCCCTACCCTCCAGCGTATCTACCTCTCCTGCCAGCTTAGTGTCCTCTGCGAACTTGCTGAGGGTGCAATCCATCCCATCCTCCAGATCATTAGTAACGATGTTGAACAAAACCGGCCTCAGGACCGACCCCTGGGGTACTCCACTTGATACCGGCTGTCAACTAGACATCGAGTCGTTGATCACCATCTGTTGAGCCCAACAACCTAGCCACCTTTCTATCCACCTTATAGTTCATTCATCCAATCCATACATTTTTATGGATTGGACACTGGCAAGAATACTTTGGGAGACTGTATCAAAAGCTTTGCTAAAGTCAAGATATATCACGTCCACCGCTTTCCCCATATCCACACAGCCAGTTATCTCATCATAGAAGGCAATCATCTTGGTCAGGCATGACTTGCCCTTGGTGAATCCATGTTGACGGTTCCTGATCACCTTCCTCTCCTCCAAGTGCTTCAAAATGGATTCCTTGAGGACCTGCTCCATGATTTTTCCAAGAGACCGAGGTGGGGCTGACCGGTCTGTAGATCCCTGGGTTCTCCTTCTTCCCTTTTTTAAAAATGGGCACTATATTTGCCTTTTTCCAATCATCCGGGACCTCCCCCGATCACCACGAGTTTTCAAAGATAATGGCCAATGGCTCTGCAATCACATCAGCCAATTCCCTCAGCACCCTTGGATGCATTAGATCTGGACCCAGGGACTTGTGTATGTCCAGCTTTTCTAAACAGTCCTTAAGCTGTTCTTTCACCACTGAGGGCTGCTCACCTCCTCCCCGTGCTGTGTGGCCTCTGCAGCAGTGGGATGTGAAAACAGAGGAATCTCAAGCAGGGGCAGAGAGGTTATTGTCCCTCTATCTGGCACTGGTGCGACCACTGCTGGAATCCTGCATCCAGTTCTGGTGCCCATAATTCAAGGAGGATGGGGAGAGGTCAAAGAAGAGCCACGAGAATGAGGAAAGGGTTAGAAAACCTGCCTGATAGCGAGAGACTCCAGGAACGCCAACTTCTTTGCGTAACAAAGAGACGGTTAAGGGGTGACTTGATCACTGTCTATACATACCTACCTGGGGGACAAATCTTTTATAAGGGGCTCTTCAATCTAGCAGCAAAAGGTCTAACACGGTCCAGTGACTGGGAGCTGAAGCTAGACCGATTCTGACTTGAAATAAGGCATACATTTTTTAACAGGGAGAGTCACTGAACACTGGAACAACCTGCCAATGGCCATGGTGGATTCTCCATCACTGAGGTTTTAAATTAAGGTTGGATCTTTTTCTAAAAGCTCTGCTCTAGGAATTATTTGGGGGCAGTTATCCAGGAGGTCAGACCAGATGATCACAGTGGTCCCGTCTGGCCTGGGAATCTGTAAATGTGGGCAGGAGGCGGAGGGCAGCCTACCCTGCCACTGCCCCATGCCATGCGCCAGTTTCTCCTGATGCCCATCACCAGGGTATGTGGGAGGCAGCGAGCATATCTGCTCTGGAGCTAGGCAGAAGACGGTCTCCGGGGCAGTCCAGAGCAGATTCACCAACAACTCCCCCCCAACCAAGGGCCAGAGCATAAAGCGAGGAGTCACTGGTAAAATCCAGCCAGCAACCCGGGAAGGAGTCAAACAAACTTGGACAGCAGCTCCCAAATCTCCCCCCCCATTCGTCTGTATTCCAGGCTGGAAGCGCCAAGGGACTGGCTGCCCTGCTGGCAGAGCAGCAGCTTTTGGGAGGGGAAGAGGTGGAAAATTAACTAGGAAACATTGAGTTGCACCTAGTTAACCCTTTGCTCCCTGCTAGGCCAGGCCAAGCAGGGATCTTGGAGCACAATGCAGATAATATGGCAGACATGATGCATGGGAGTGGTGGTGGGGGGGGGGGGGGGGGCATGCAGGGTTATGTGCCTCCTCCCCCCATTTGCTCTTTGGCTTGTACTGAGCATGCTCAGTAACACTACTGAAGCCAGGAGCCCTCACTCTGCCACCGCCCCCCTCGACTATCGGCAGGTATGAGTGGTCTCTGCCACAAGGCATGGACAGGTCAGGGATGGGGGAGAGACAAGGGAAGGACAGAGCTGTGAGTGGGGCCTGGGATCCGGCCATCCTGCCAGCCAGTTCCCTGCACGACTTTGGGCAAATCCCTTCTACTGCCTTTGCCTCAATTTCCATTTCACAGATGGGGAAATGGAGGCACAGAGGGTCTATCTACACTGCAACGAACCCCAGCCGTGGGACTATAAGATCGCAGTACAGACGTTTGGGCTCAGGCTCTGGGACCCACGTTACACAGCTCAGGCTCCAGCCCGAGCATCAACACTGAAAATGTTTAGCCCCGCATCTCAAGTCAGCTGACACGGGCCAACCCCGTGGGCGTTTTACTGCAGTGTAAACATATCCAGAGAGAGGAGACTGTTTGCTCCAAAGGTACCAAAGGAGGAGCTGAAGAGAAAGAACCCAGGAGTCCTGGAACCTGGCTCCATCCTCTAACCACTAGACCCCATTCCCCTCCAAATGCAGGGAATGCGACCCAGGAATCCTGCCCGGCCCTAGTTCTGGGAGGGAATGTGACTAAAATCCAGGTGCCCTGACCACTAGGCCCTTGTGCCTTAAGCAGCAGTTCTGGCCTTTGTCCCCTGCCCTCCTACCTGAGCTGCTTGGCGTAGGCCTGCTCGATCTCCGTCCGCTCCTTCACGAACTTCACGTACTTCTCCATCAGATCCAGCCCCCACTGGGTGTGACGCTCTATGTCGTCAAACTGGTCCTGAGGGGGAAGAGAGGTGGGAGGTGTCACCGCACAGCTGGAAACAATACAGCGTCCTTCCTACGCCCAACCGCCCACTCTGATGCCCCCACCCCGAACGCTGGGCTCAAACCGCAGCGTTCCCCACCCCACCCCTCGCAGAACCCCGGGTTCAATTCCCAGCTGTGCCAGCTCGCACCCGTGGCAACCCACCCCTCTTCCGCCCCAAACACGGGGCTCAATCTCCTGTGGTCACACAAACACCCCCCCAGCCCATGCCCACTAATCTCAGACCACCCCCCACCTCCTCAGTACCGTTCCTCACCCCTTGTGGCCTCTCTTGATCCTACAGACTGGGCCCCAGACTTGGGCCCCAGGAAAACACAATGGTAGGAGTCCCTAGTGCTCCCCCCACACACACCCCCCACTCCCACCCCTCTCCACATCCCTGTCCCCAATCCCAGGCCACACACCACCTCCCCCAGATGACCAGCCCTGACCCCCAACCTCCCCTCCTCCCAGCTCCCCACTGATCCCAGCTCCCCTGCATCCCCACACCTTCCCCTCCAGGCCCTCATCATCCCTAATCCCCAAGGCCTCCCCTAAGATCCCCAGTCCCAATTCCTGCCCTCCCAGAGGCTGGGAAAGGAGCCCAAGTGTAGCAGCTCGCCTTCTGCGGGCAGTGGAGGAAAGGCCTGCGTTCCCGTGGGCCCCCCCACGGGCTCGCCTCGCTGGCGGGCAGCCAGGCCCATTCAGAGCTTGGAGGAGAAAGACGCCAGGGCGGGGGGTGTGTTTATAAACCCAGCCACACAATGCGGCCTTGTTTACAAGAGCAGCTTTTGCCAGGGCTCAGGCAGGTTTCACATGGAGACCAGATTCCCCTACCCAACGGCTCTTCTGGGCAAGGGAGAAATCCCTGGCACCGGACCCGTGCCCTTCCCACCCCGATGCCAGAGCCACCCACCAACCCAGCTGCAGCCCAGTCAAAATGCATCCTTACCCCCGCCTGGCCTCCAGCCCCTGTCACAGTGCCAGTCGTCCACCCCCAGCCCCCTCTGTCCCTTCTCCATGCCACCTTGGCACCATGGGTGCAACCCTCCCCCGCTGCAGGTGGGCAGCGCCTCTCAGGCATGGTCTGCAATGGGATTTTAGCCACTGGTGCCTCTGTGCAAACGGGTACACCCCCTCCCCGCCCACCCCAACCTGGGGCAAAAACTGCACTGTCGCTAACAGGGTTTTCGGCCTCAGAGTTATATTAGTCGTAAGGCATTAAAGTCAACTCAACCCAGACACCCAGTAGCATGAAAAGGATAAAACCCTCATGCTCCAGAGCCAGATGTCAGGTGGAAAACATCCCCATGGGGGAAAACGTGCCTCTAACGGCCACCCACAGAGTTTCTTGCACCATCCTCTGAAGCACTGGATGCTGGCCCCCGTCAGAGATGGGATGCCGGGCTAGACGGGCTCCCTGTTCTGATCCAGTGTGGCAAATTCATATGAAGACACATTCCCTGACCTACGCCCCTTCATTTCTCTCTTCAGTGCTCTGTGCGTGATGGCAGTGCCTCGGGGCTCAAACCATGCCCCATTGCGCTAGGTGCTGCAGAGACATGGTCCCTGCCCTGAAGACACAGGCAGAACAAGAACTGCCGGGCGTGTGCATTAACTATTATAAAAAAAGGGATATAAAACCTCAGGCTTAAAGCAATCTCTGTTAGTAATTGGCACAAGACTTCACAGGAGCCTGAATTAGGAGACCTATGGGTGTCAGCTAACATTAGACACACTATCTAGATTCACACACTGAAAGGCCAGAAGGAACCACCATGATCTACTGAGCCTAACCTTCTGCATAACACAGACCAGGACGAAATAGACCCAGAAAGGGTGGAAGAGGAACACAGCATCTGGGGCACGATTTTCAGAAACCATTAGTGGTTTGGGTCCCAGCTAGGGCCCACCTTAACGCTGTGTTGGCTCAGTTCTCGGGACCCTGATCCTCAGAGGGCAGGTGCTCAGAATTGTGACCCACGTCTCTTTAAGGAGCCTCAGATCATGCACTTGGTGGCTTCTCCAAACACTTGAAGCCGTTTAGAAAGAGAAACCCGGGCTTGATCTAAAGGTACACTCTCTAGCTCAACCACCAGATGTGGGCTGGAGGCAGGATTCTCTGGGTTATAAAACAGGTCAGGTTCATCCAGCGTTTCTCAGCCCTTTCAGCTTGGCAGCTCCTTATTCAACATCAAACATTCACGGCAAATGTCCCTGCTGGGTCCTGGGCATAAAGCCAGCCTTGGAGACGCAGCTCACAACACACTGCTTTTGGGCTGCCAAAGCCACCCCACAAGGCTGGGGGCCTTGCTCCCCCCCAGGAGCCAGCACTGGGACCCCAGCAAGTTACCATCAGCCCCCCTCCCCCCGCCCATGGGGAAGAGTACACTTTCCCTGCTGTCCCAGCACTCAGCAGGGCATCTCTCCCCTGCTCCCGTCCTTATACAAATAAAGAGACCAGACCGAGACTCAGGAGATCTTAGCTCACTTCCCAGTTCTGTGTCACACTCCACGTGACATCAAGAACCTCTGTCTGTCTATTTCGTTATTACCATAGCGTCTCAAAGCTCCAGTCACGAACCAGGACCCCACTGCACCAGGCGCTGCACAAACAGAATAAAAAAGATGGACCCTGCCCCAAGGATCTTACAATCCAAAGAGAAAAGAAAAAGATGGCAGCTGGATATGGACAGACATACTTACCCCTCCATAGCACAAGAAAACAGACTATATTGGTCAGCCTGTCTCCCTCTCTCTGCAGTCTGTGCAGTGCCCAGCTGCCTTGGTGCAACTCAAACAACACAGAAAGATTTTGTTCAAAATATTAGATGCGAGATTCCAAGCGAAAATAAAGGTGGAGGGGAGAGGTTTAAAACACGGCTCGTTAGTGAGGAGAGCTCAGCAAACAGGTAGGAGCAGGGAGAAAGGAAAAGTCATGACTTGGACTAGAAATAAAGTGAAACGGACCCATTCTAGGCCCGGATCTCTCTCAAGAAGATTTGCTCTGCTGCAACTAGATCGATAGGGGCTACAGGAGTGCAAAGCAAGAGAGTATTTAGAGAAAGAACTACGCCACTTTTTAAACCCACATCCTACATTTGGCTGCTGTCTCTGGCAGACTAAATCCAATCCACCTTGCATGAAGGAGAAAGATCAGTACTGAGGGATATTTGAAATACTTTGCAAGGCACCTAACGAGCTCCTTCCATCAAAGGCTCTCTAAGCCCCTTGGAAACTTTGCAGTAACCCTCCCAGCAATTTGTTAAGTAGGGAGCTATCCATGTGTAAGATGGGGGTGGGAGCGAATGACCCACAAGGAGGAAGTGAACTTGCCTTAGGGGAAGTTCTGTTGCCTGTTATACAAGAGGTCAGACTAGATGATCACAAGGGAATGTTGGAGTCTCTGAATCTACAGTTAGTGAGGGCCCACAGGGCAGAAGTGGCGGAGCTGGGAGGTGGGAGGCGGAAAGAACCCAGGAGTCCTGCACTTCCACCCCAAAATCATCCTTCTCCCCGTCCCCAAGCAAATGAGGATTAACGAGAGACAGGCTGAGATTTCAGGCCTGCACTCTTTGAAGCTTAAGTAATGGACCATTCTCCCTAGCGGAGTTGTCAGAGAGGAAGGCTGGCACCGTGGTTAGGGTACTAATCTAGATCTTGGGAGATCCAGGTGTAAGGCCCTGCTCTTCCACAGAGACCTCGGGAGAGTCACTTAGCTTCTCTGTTCCTCAGGTCCCTAAAAAGGAGATAGCCCCGTGAGGTAGCACATCACTAATGGGAGGATAAACAGACATTGTGAAGTGCTCAGCTACTCGTGACGATGGGGGCCAGAGACGTGCAATAAATGGTTCCGTTTGCGGAGTCCTGACAGGATGCGACTAGAACAGTCAGTTCCCAGAGTCAGGGCACGTCTTCACTAGACAACAAGGCGGCCTCAGAACACGACCTCGGAGTCACTTTAATGAGCACAATGTCAAACTAATACTTTGCAGATCGTGTAGACGGGAGTGCGAGCCGGGTTTAACATCCCGTCCACTGGTCAGGATGGACTAAGAGAGCTCACCCCAGCCAGCTGACGCAATGTTAAACCCAGCTTGCGCCCATCCACACAGGAGCATTTTAATGTCCTGCTAGTTAACATGACTCTTCGAGGTTACAGTCTAACACTGCCTGGGGAACCCATAAGGTCATGGGCCACCGCGCTGTTCAGAGCGGGGGGAAGGTGACTCCTATTGCTTGAAGGGTTTAAGGCCCCCATAAAAAGAAACTTCACTGATCTAATCACCTCTGTAACCCCCCTCTCCCCCAAATGCGACAAGAAAAGCCGAGCCAGCCGCAGAGGGGAAGACAGGACTGCCTGTGACAGAATAGGGTGTGGCTTTAGGGGCCTCACCTCGCATAGCTCAGAGCAGGCAGGGAATGGGGCCATTCAGATAAGGGACACCACACCTGTCACCTGAGGATCTCAAATGCTTTGCAGAACGTCCAGCAGCATCCCTGGGAGGGATTTTTAAAAGTTTTTAGAAGGGAGGAAACAGAAGGGACTGTCACCTGATCGAATAGTGAGTTACTAGCAGAGACAGGAATAGAACCCAGGAGTCCTGACTTTTCACTAGACCCCACCCCATGCTCTAGCCACTGGACTCCACTCCCTCCCCACAGCTAGGGATAGAACCCAGGAGTCCAGGCACCTGGGATCCTGTTCTAACCATTAAGCCAAAGTCCATCCCACAGATGGAAACAGAATGAAGTTCAGACGCCCTCCTCCCCCCCGTGCCCCTCCCAGAGCCAGGAATAGAACCCAAGAGTCCCGACTCCCAGCCTGCCTTGCACTAGTCATTCGACCCCGCTCCATCTCTGGTGTAACTGCTATGCAGCAACACTGAGGGGCATGTTCGCAACCAGAGTTACAGGGGAAGTTGAAGTAGAAGATTTACCCAAGATAAAGCCATTATATTAGGGCTAGTCTCCACTGGACCGTGTAGTCGGGGCACAGCGCTGGGAGAGAGCAAAAAACCCACCTCCTTGAGGGGTGTAGCTCCCAGCACGGGGCACTGTCTACATTAGCACTTTACAGCGCTGAAACTTGCTGCACTCGGGGGGGGGGGGAGGGGGGCGTTTTCTCAGACCCCTGAGCAAGAAAGTTGCAGGGCTGTGAAGTGCTAGTGTAGACAAGCCCTTAGTTTCTCCTGTAGCGAGCACAAATTTTATTTATTTATTTATTTATTTTAAAACAGACATTTGACACAGGATTGTCAGAACCCGGGAGTCCTGGCTCCCGGCCCCTCTGCTGCTCTAACCACTAGACTCTACTCCCCTCCCAGAGCCAGGTATAGAACCCAGGAATCCTGGCTCCCAGACACACCATGATCTCACTCCCCACTTTCTGAATACAATCCAGGTATCAACTCCCCATCTTCACTGCTCTACTCAGAGCACACTCCCCCTCCCAAAGCTGGGAACAGAACCCAGGAGTCCCAGACCCCCACACCGCTGTGTAGGAGGCTGTCCTTCCCTAAGGAATCAGCCAGGAACCCTTCCCCAGTGACAGTGACACGCTCGCCCTTTCGAGTGGAGTTGGCCCGTTTGCCATCGGACTAGGGCCTTGGCACCAGAGCCCTGAAGCTCTCAGCACCACGCACAGGCTTCCCCAGCTGGCGCCAAGCGTGACTCACCAGCTCCCCTGCCTTCCTGCCGTGCGTCGCAGTTGATTGTACTTAGATGCCAAAGAGCTACATGCCAGGTTAGATCAGCCTGGGGGCGGAGGCACCCGAGTGTGAAGGGGAAGGCAGCTCTGTATCACCGGCATAAAAAGCCACAGGACGCTGGTTCTCAGTTACCTTGACCTTAATGGACCGTCCCTCTGCACCATAAAAGGGCCTTAGTTAAGGCAGCAAATCTTCCCCATGCAAGGGGCACCGAGCTGACACCTGGGTTCAGTAGTCAGCACACCATGTACTGGGCATAGCACGGTGCCTACTCTCTGCTCCCACCGGCTGTGGCCTTGGCTCCAGCTCCCATCCATATAGTGTGACCAGATGTCCCGAGTTTAGAGGGACAGTCCCGATATTCAGGGCTTTTTCTTACAGAGGAGCCCCCAACTACCCCCCCAACCCCTGTCCTGAGTCTTCACACTTTCTATCTGGTCAGCCTACATCCACACCAGCACAAGCGATTACATATCAGGCTGGGGCTGCCAGAGCAGCTAGGATTCAACTTCCTTGTGTTAGGCAGGGTTGTGAAGGAGTCCAAAAAGCTCAGGTTCTAAGGCCACCCTCCTCAGGTCTGATCTGGTACAAACACAGGCCACACGACTTGCTTGGATCCCTTCCTCTTTGAACTGAAGCAGATCTTTTAGGAAAAAAAAGCATCCAATCTCGATTTAAAAATTGCCAGCGATGGAGAATTCACCACAGCTGTTGGTAAGTTGTTCCCATAGTTAATCACACGCATCGATGAAAGTTTACAACATATTTCTACCCTGAATTTGTCTAGCTTCAACTTCCAGCCATTGGATCACGTTAGACCTTCCCCTGCTTGACTCAGGAGTCCTCTGTTATCAAGTTTCTGTTCCCCATGTGGGTACTTATAGATCAAGTCACCCCTTAACCTTCTCTCTGCTAATCTGAGTAAATTGAGCTCCCCAAGTCCCTATTTGCCAATCCTTTAAATCGTTCTCATGACTTCTCTGACTCCTTCCAATATCTTGACATCCTTCTTGAATTGTGGCCACCAGAACTGGACACAGTATTTCAGCAGCGGTCGCACCACTGCCAAATTCAGATGTATAACCTCTGCTCTAGATTCCCGTTTACACATCCCAGGATCGCATTAGCCCTTTTGGCTACAGCGCCACACTGGTAGCTCAGGATCAGCTGATTATCCACCATAACCCCCTGATCTTTTTCAGTCACTGCTTCTCAGGAGTGAGTCCCCCCACCCTGTAAGCATGGCCGACATCCCTTGTTCCTAGTTAGTGTCACATCACAGTTAGTCTGACGGATCTATTTTCCATAAACTCATGTTGATTAGCATTAGTTACCTGCCTTTAATTCTTTATTATCTTGAGTCCCAAATCAGCTGTTCCATTATTTACCCTGGGATCAACATCAGTCATCCTGTTTAGCCTTTTAAAATATTCTTCAAATAGACCCTTTCATCCAGACTTATAGATCTTCCACAATGATCAAAGAGTTATTGGGGGAAGGGGGCGGAACAATGCAAATGGTTCAGGGAGCTCCTCGCCTAGCTCTTTTATAACTGTTGGGTGCAAAAATACTCAAGGAAGGTTGACTTTGCACAGAATCTAGTACAATAGGGTTCTGGTTAACGCCTGGGGTTTCCAGCACTACTGTACCCATGGCTCTTCTATGGTGCCTTCCACCCATAACCGCAAAGCACTTTACAAAAGGTGGCACATCATCCTCCCTCCCATTTCACAGATGGGGAAACTGAGGGACAGAGACACAAGCCCAAGGGCTCACACAGAGAGCAGAGTCGGAAACAGAACCCAAGCCACCTGCCTCCCTGACTGGTGCCCGATCTGCAGACAAGACCTAGAAGTTTAGCCCAGCGTTCCACGTAACTCTGGGCCTGATCCCAGCTGTATTAGCATGGGAGGGTGGAGAATGAGGTCAGAGTGCCAGGACTGCCCTCCCCAACCCTCCAATAAGCCCTCCAGCAACTGAGACAGGGTGCAGTCATATCTTTTATTGGACCAACTTCTGTGGGTGAAAGAGACAAGCTCTCGAGTTAACATGCAAGCCACTAAAGGTACATCTACACTGCAGTTAGACGCCAGCCAACTTGGGCTAGAGCCCAGGCTCGAGGACCCTGAGAGGAGGGAGGGTCCCAGTGCTCTGGCCCGGGGCCAAAACATCTACATTGCAATTAAACAGCCCCTTAGCCTGAGCGCAAGTCAGCTGGCAGGGGCCAGCATGGGTTTTTAACTGCAGTGTAGACAGACCTGGTCAGCGCAGCCTGGAACAGATGCTGCAGCACAAACAATGCGCCAGATTCTGCTCCCATTCACGCCATCATAAAACGTGATTGCAGGCAAGAGGAGTCACTCCGGATCTACGCTGGCAAGCAGAGATCAGGACGTGGCCTGTAGCCAGTTCCGGGATTGGAGCCTCCTTCCCGAGCAGCGGACCTCATGTGACCTGCAGCCGTTCCAGATGCCTGGTTCCATGGCTCTCGCTGAGCTTTTCCCCAGCCAGGAGGGTTACGATCTAAGCTGCAAACTATTTATCCTAGGGACTCCCACTCCAGCCAAGTCTGCCCCACCCAGGAAACAATGACCCCTGCCCGGGCAGAGTTAACTTCTTGAGTGACAGAGCCGTGTCCCCCTTGATAGACCCCCATCGTGACAGCGGCACTGATCCCTGCAGATGGCTGAAATCAGCCCAGATTTCCACCCCCGTCCGTTATCTGATGAGAGACAGATGGCAGCAGATTGGGTTGGAGGAGAGAGGCTTCCCAGTGGCCCAACTTTCAGGCATCGGTGCCCAAAACCAAGAGCAACATAAAGCACATCAGGAAATCTGGCTCAGGACAGGGGCCTGGCATGTGTATCAGAACAGAGCAGCCCAGCTGGGAGCTAAGGTGACAGACACCGATAGATGAAACACCCTAGAAGATCAGTCTTCTTACTGACCCAAAACGACCAGCCCATAGAGCGTGTACAAAAGTCTTGCAACAGGCGCCTATGAAACTTCTGAGGCTGCTTTTAAAGTTTGGGGGTCTTTTTCCATTTAATTCCTGGATTCCAAGCCTTTGCAGTCAAGTTCTGAAGGTTTCCCCCACAGCCCTGAAGGTTAGAAACTTAGCAGAGACTGTCACATTCACATGACTCCAGAAGCCTCTGCCTTTAAGAAAAAAGCAGCCAAACGGCATGAGAGGCGTCAATAGGTGGCAAAAGAGGGCAAGTTCCTCTTAATGCAGAACCCCCACCCAACTCATGACATCTGCTTACAGAGAACTAGCCTCCATCCCACCAGGGGGGTGGGGGGGGGTCAGATTAAAGGATGTTCTCTGCTGTGGGTTTCCCCAATCCGACTGGGGAGTGTCCCAAGTGACCCTATTATTTCCAGCAAGAGGCCAGGATCTTATTGATCTCACTTTTCTCTTGCCCTTGGTATCCAGCCAAGATTCAGTTCCAGGTTACACACTAAGGTAAGGCCTTTACTATTAGCGGTTACAGATTGAGATCGGGCCCCCATTGGGCTAGGTGCTACACGGTCAGTCCCTGCCCTGGAAAGAGGAGACAAGTCCTGAGAGGTGAATGACTTGCCCCAGGTCACACCAGATGGCAGAGCGAAGTCTGCTGATTACCAGTCCAGTGCCCTACTCCTGGACCACCCTAAGCACTGAGGAAGGAAGATGACCCTCCCTGCACAGACTCCTTTGCGCTAAAGTAGTAACTCCATTAGCAGGCAGCAGCAGTAGGCTGTTATCTTTCAGAAGGCTGGCCACCAGAGGGAGACATGATTGGGTGCATTAATACCACCTAGCCTTACATACAGCCCCGTTCATCCACAAATCTCAAAACACTTGGGGCCAGTATCATTATCCCCATGTTATAGATAGGGAAACTGAGGCACGATGAGGGGAATGACTTGCCCAAGGACACCCGGCAGGCCAGTGGCAGAACCAGGAACAGAACTCACATCTCCCAAGTTCCAGTCTTGTGCTCTGTTCACTGGGACACACTGCTCCTTGCTTAGCCAAGCTGGTTAGTTCTTACCCTCCGATCCCCCGCATCCAATAGGATGCATCCTCATGTCCCTAGTTGCAATGCTACGTCTTGCCATGCTGCAGAGACACATCACAGCTTTCCTGATTGGGGGTGGGGGGGAGAGAAGAAATAGGACTGTGAATTTGAAGGGCAATTCACGGTTAAGTACCAGGCCTGTAGGACAGGAATGATGGAGCCTTCTCTCCTGGGAACTCCCTCGATAAACAGCCAAGACACCCTCACAAAGGATGGAGCTAGAAGCTGAGTTGATCACATCTATGCTGCACCTAGAGCTACCCAGCCCCAAACTCCTGTCCCCAGCGGCACTGGGCCAGGATGAGTTTTCCAAGAGCCAGCATTCTCCTGCCTGGTGGTCCCGGCCCGGAGTCAGGATTTGGAGGTGGATGTTCCCCAAGGTACACAGTACGCTCCGAACAGGAGCCACGCGAGTGCAAGAGACACCCGCCACCGCAGATGACAGAGAAATGGAGTCAACATGTCTTATATGGCCCCTGTTGACTGTTCTGACCTGGCCGCTCTGCAGGAAACATAACGGGTAAAGGCAGGCAGACCTCTTGCCTTACAGCCCCAGCAAGCTCAGTAATCAGACGCCAAAGCCAGATACTACAAACCCACCTGGCCTTTGCTACCGAGTGATACCGATGCCGCCAGTTTTGAAACAGGCTTGGAGGGGAGATATGCCGCCGAGGACAGACAGAGGCCTCCTAGAGCCAGGAAGCTGGGCCAGGAAAGCGGAGGTTGGCTCGCTCAGATCAGCCGAGGTTCGGCTGTAATAGACCGAGACTTGCTCTCCAACCGCAATCCTCCCGGAGCACGGACCCTCCGAGGGCTGTCATGGAAGGAAATGCCAATCCACCCACGGACTTCGGTGTCTTTCAGTGAGACGGGGGTGGTGGGGGAGGAATGTAACTCGGGGAGGTTTGTTGCAGAAGGAGTTTCCAGAGTCCGAAAGAAAAGCTACCCGCAGGAAGACAAGCCCTGGAGTTGGATGGAGAAGGGCCACAGGTCGAGAGAGATGGAGCCTATCAGACAAGGCCCATTTTGCCATGCAGTGGAAACACAGAGGTTCTCTCGGCCAGCTCTTCGGTTAGGATCTGGAGCACCACAGGAGACATGCGGACGGCCAGGATTCCTGGGGCTAAAGGGGCGCTGTGCTGCAGGGAGCAGGGCTCAGGAGAGGGCGCTCTCCCTTTACATTCAGTGCGGACCTCAGTGCAGCGCTAGGGAGCAGGGTGGGTGCTCATTAGGGGCAGCTCTCCTCCCCTCGCAATCCGTGCGGACCCCAGTGCTCCACTAGGAGGCCCTGTGCTGCAGAGGGGCTCAGTAGGGGGACTCCCAAGTCCTGGGCTCAGATCACTTTCCCCCAGGACATTCTTCACTTCCCATCCTGAATGGGGTGGATATTAAACAGTCGCTGTGCCCCACTCCAGAGCCAGCTACATCTCAGTGCCAGGTGAACGATCCCCGCACAAACAACTGCCATGTGCCACCCCAGAGGCAACTGCACCCCAATGCTGGGAGCAAGGAGAAGATGGTTCCGTGGTTCGGGCATTAATATGGGACTCAGAAGACCTGCCACAGACTTCTTGTGGGACCTTGGGCATGTTGCTTATCTCCATTTTATGGCTGAGGAATTAATACCGCTGCCTTCTCTCAGAAGGTGTGTGAAAGGCACTGCTTAGGAACAGGGCATTCAAAATTGAGAGGCACTCTGATACTATGGTAATGAGAGCCGTATCAGACATAGAACACTTGGGGCCTGCTGCATCTCTGTGCCAAGCAAGTGCACAATCCTCATGCCCCACCCCAGAGGCGGCAGCCTCTCACGGGTGGCCTTAGCTATCCCTGTGTAGCTTGTGAAGTACTTTGGTCCCTTCAAATCTATGAATCCTGTCGAATGGCATTGTGATTATCTAGTGTGGCTCCCTGTAAAATACAGGCCATAAAACTTCCCCAGAAAAATTCCTAGGGCAGATCATCTTGAAAAACTTCCAATCTTGATTTAAAAATTCCCAGTGCTGGAGAATCCATCACGACCCTGGTACAGAGGCAGATAAGGAGGGTGTGGGGGGCCATCCCTACCCCTTCTGGCTGCAGTCCCCCCCACCTCCTGGAGCACCGGGTGGGTGGAGCGGGTTGGAGTGCCGGGGCTTCCATTTTTCCAGGGGGCCCCCCCCCAACTGGCTAGGTCCTGTGCCCACGGGCCCTGTTGGCTCAGTGGCTAATCTGCCAGTGCCCTTATAAATTGTTCCTGTGGTTAATTACTCTCGCCATTAGAAACATTTGCCTTTTGTCCAGTCTGAATTTGTCAAGCTTCAGCCTCCAGCCATTGGACCGTATTACACCTTACACAAATGTTTATTCTGCCAACGACCTGCAGCATGCGGGTACGGAGCAATCCCTGCCTTCGCGATTCCCTTTTCACTTGCCCAGTGATCAAATCCATAGCTACTGGCGTCGAGATGCAGCTGGCTCTGGAGTGGAGCACTGCTATGGCGTAACTCCACCACCATTCAAGATAGGCAGCTACCACCACCACCCTACCTGCTTCAACCCTCTAAGAAGCAGTGCCCCAAGACAGCAGCTCCCCCTCTGCTGACTGGGTCAGGCAAAGAGTTCTCCCCCGCACCCCACATAGCTGGATCCAGACTCCTGCAGCCATTCACCAGCTGGGGGAACGCACAGAAGGGAATATCACAACAGACTCCCTGGGGATCTTCTGGTTGTCAGCTTCCCACAGCAAGGTGTGTGCGCGCGGGGGGGGGCTGGGGGGGGGGGGAAGGGTGGTAGGGAGTCTCCGAGCAACTGCGCCCAAGGATCCAGCTTGCTGGCTCACAGAGGGTTCATTCCTCCCTAGCCCCCAGCTAGTGCTTCTGGAGTTCACATTAGGGCAGAACGCTGCGGCTGGCTTTTCCTGGCTCAGGGCGAAGGGGAGAGGAGCAGAAGCAGCAAACAGGAGCGTCTCCGTGTTTTGCAGAGGGCAGTCTGGAGATTGGGGGGGGGGGGGGGGTTGTCAGCAAGGGAGTCATGGAAAAGAGATTTACCATCCCTTCTACCAGGGCCCTGCCCCTATTTTAGGGCCAGGTAGCATATGGCACAGAGCCACTAGCGAATCTGGGAAGCAGTTTAGCCTAGCAGTTAGAGCAAAGGGAGCTGGGAACAGAACCAAGGAATCCCAAGTTATTCGCACACCCTGCCTACATGCACAACCTCACAGCTCTACACACTGGACCACACTCCCCTCCCAGAGCCAGGAGGAGAATCTGATCCACACATGCTCTGCTCCAGACCCCACTCTTGCCCATCACTGGAAACACAGAGAATCTGATCCACACATGCTCTGCTCCAGACCCCACTCTTGCCCATCACTGGAAACACAAGCCAGGGATGTTGCCTAGTGGTTAGAGCAGCAAGGCTGGGACTCAGGACTCCTGGGTTCTACTTCTGGGGTCTAGTGATTAAAGCTGGGGGGGCTGGGAGCCAAGACTCCTGGGTTATACTCCCAGCTCTGGGAAGGGAGTGGGTTCTAATGGTTGGGGGGAGGGAGGGGCTGGGAACCAGGACTCCTGGGTTCTATACCTGGCTTGGGGAGTCGGGTCTGGGGTGGCAGAGCCAGCATGAAGGACTCCTAGTTCTCTTCCCAGCTCTGGGAAAGGAGCGGAGTCTAGTGGTTAGAGCAGGGGCTGCTCATCAGGACTCCTGGGTTCTATTCCTATGACTCTCTGTGGCACCTTGGGGCTGGGGGTAGGAACAACCTCAGCATCCCCCTCTAAAGTGGGGGTAACCAGGGGTGCTGGAA
Source organism: Caretta caretta (assembly GCF_965140235.1). Classification (NCBI taxonomy): domain Eukaryota; kingdom Metazoa; phylum Chordata; order Testudines; family Cheloniidae; genus Caretta; species Caretta caretta. The sequence continues at coordinate 19,764,859 of NC_134225.1, forward strand.
CTAGGGGTGCAGCAGCACCCCCTGACTTGAAGTAGCAACAACAACAAAATACATGGTTTCCGCTTTAAGTACTTGCACGATACAAATTGCTCCAGCACCCCTGGGGGGCAACTCTTATGGCAGGGGTGGGGGGCAGAGGGTTAGCTAATAAGTGTTCTTTGAGATCTTCCAATGATAGGCAGCAGAGCAGGATAACACACGAGCTAAGAGACTCATCGGCGCGATGAAGTTTTAATAACTCTCCCCAATACACACCCCCCCAGAGCAGCCCAGCACGGCCAATGCTCCCCCCTCGCTGCTTCACCTCACCACCCTCAGCCACGTGACCATTATTTGACTATTCAAACCAGACGACCCCCACGTCGGCCTATTTGCCTATTCAGAGGAAGCTGCAGCCTCATTCCCAGGCAACGCCTTTGGTGCGGCGTGGAAGATCAGGCAGAGAGACTGGTAGAGCCAGCCCCACCAGGTGGAGGATCAGCAGGGCCGCGGTTAACGCTGTTAAAAGGGCAACGGTTGAGTGTCTGTGAGAGAGAGAAAGAACGAGAAACAGGACTAGTTAGAGGACATGGGCCTGCTTTTTCATCGATCCCAAGGCCACTGTGATCCTCTGGTCTGATCTCCTGCAGAACACAGGCAGAGACCTGCCCCCAAACAATCCCTGTTTGAACGAGAGCAGATCCTTCGGAAGCAAGCCAGTCTTGATTTTCAAATTGCCAGTGAGGAGGCCCAATGGTAAATGACCCTTGCTCTTAAAGATGCACACCTTCGCTACGGGCCAAGTTTGTCTAGCTGCAACATCCAGCTGTTGGATCTGGTCATCGCCCGTCCCTTGCCCACGCCCCCCCAGCTCTGCTCTTCACAAGCAGAAAGAGACCATGCACATTTCATGATTTAGCTGCATCCCCCCACACACACACTGTTCTAAGCAAAATAAACAGACCAAGTCCCTTCTCAGGACTTATCCACATGGAGAAACTGACTGGAATAGCTCCCCATTTGCACACACGACTCCAGAACAAAAAGCCACTTGACTGCAGTTCTTCCCCTCCCATTTATTCTGCCCTTCTCTGCCACAAATGCACAAGAGAGTCAGCACAAAGTCACTAGCTCGCCCTCTGCAGCTGGTACCTCTGCCCTCTCCTCCCCATGAATAGAACCCAGGAGTCCTGACTACCAGCCCCCCAGTTTAACCCACTACCACCACAGCTGGGAATAGATCCCAAGTGGTCCCAACTCCCACCCACCCTGCTCTAACCCTACTCCCCTCCCTAACCGAAAGGGCCGACTCCTTGTCCACCCTGCTCTAGCTGATAGACTGCACTGCCATTTGGCCAGGATGGAGAGTTACAGAGAGGGCACAATTAGAGGGAACAATTCTCTGACCAGCGGTAACGGATGCAAATTTAGTATACAATGCCAGAAACATTTCACGCAAGTGGGAGACCTCCCACCCCATGGTAGGCAATGGTGGGAGTAGGCCAGAGAACGCAGGAAACCTGCAAGTTGGTACCACGTTGGACTAAGATCCCAGCTGATCACAGAAGCTAAAGAGGGTCAGGCTGGGTCTGTGCTCGGATGGATGACAGACACCTGAAAGGGTATTAGTGACACTCACTGTGGCCCCAGTGGGTGTTTAAATAGCCCCAGCGGACAGATAATTCTGTCCAAATTCCATCTCAGGTGACTCATTCTGCTGCCTTAAACCTCCCCCTAGGTACAAAAATCGCCAGAGCAGACTTCAGGTTTTAGCTGCCGAATACGAGTCGGTCTAGAGCACCCCGATGCAAGAGAACTGGGTCATTATCCAGCAGCACTGCCCCGACCCGGCTCCAGCCACGGCACAGACTGCCACCCAGGATTACCGCTAGGAGACGGTCTAGCCCATGGGCAGCGCTCCCGCTGCTGGCACTGGGCTCCTTGGACTGCCGGTCACAAAATCAGTTTGCAATTCACAAGGAGTCTGCAGAGATCTCCACTGGAATCCAGGGTCTAGGATTCTGGGAGCGGAACACAGCCCCCGTTTTTAGAAACTAGGTGCAAGTTGTTTTTTTAAACAGCGAGGGTGATGAGCCACAGAAAAAGCCTGCCTATTGCCGGAGTAGATTCTCCATCCCCTGAAGTCTTTCAATCAAGGTGGGGTATTTTGGTTAAAAAGCAGCAACAGCTCAAACAGAAGTTACTGGTTTGATACAGAAATCATCGATCCCCAACCTGGGCTATGCCGATGTCAGGCCATAAATGTCCCTTCTGGCTTTCAAATATATCAATCACCAGCAAAACGTGTGGGCTTCATGGCAAACTCCCCAGAGCCCAACCCACCGCGAGCGAGAGCAGAGAATTTTCCACATCAGCAGGCTGCAGGTTATTAGGCGTATTACGGTAGCATTTAAAGGCCCCCAGCTGAGGTCTTGTCTACATGGGGAAGTTGCACAAATTTACCTTAATTCAGTTCTTAAGCAGATCTCCTTTGACTGGTGCAAACCCCAGCGTGCATGTTCCCATTTTGGTTTTACTCAAGTAGATTCAGACTTTTTTTGGTTGAGCACAATTCAGCTGGGAACAGGATTAAACTAAATGGAGAAAAAAGCACCCAAATGGGAGTTCGCACCCGTTTTAACTACATCGGTTTAGAGTCTCACCTTCGTTAAATTGGTGCAACTTTCTCGTGTAGACAAACCCAGAGATTTGTCTCCACCTCCCCCATGCAGGGGTGCTGAAACAATGTGTATAGCAGGGTGCTAAGAGCCATTGAACCAAGCGGTCAGCACTGTATATGACGGAAACCACTTCAAGCCAAGGGGATTCTGCCACACCCCCAGCACCCGTGTCTCCACCATGCTGGGTGCACAGACAGTGCAAGGCAGTCCCTGCCCCACAAAGGGTTTATGATCTAAATGCACAAGACAAAGGAAGGACTGTGATCCCCATGTTAGAACTGAGGAAGTACAGCCCCAGAGAAGACGTGATGGGCCCAAGGTCATACAGGAGTTAGTGGCAGAGTCAGGAACTGAACCGAGACCTCCCAAGCCCCGCCCACTAACCACAAGGCCACCCTCTCTCTTTGATGAGGTTACACCACTGGCCTTTGACAGGGGTCTCTGCAAAAAAAAACATCCTCCTGGCGAGTCTAGTGATTTTTGCAGCAGCCGACCAACTTTTCGCCCTGCCCTCTGGGCGGAAGGGGCTGTGGACTCTTTACAAGTTGATTTACCGCTGGCCTGTCAGACCTGGAGTCCTCCTGATAACAGATCAGGTAATAAGGTACAACTCCCACCCACCCCCATCCACACACCAGTGAGTCGCTGCCCTATCCTGGGGGGCAATACAGGGGGAGCAGGAGTGGAAGGGGAATTCTGTCTCCAAGGATCATTCTGTTCTTGTTGAGATCTGCAGTGGGGGTTGGGGGCGAGGCACCCCACACATGGAGTGAGCTGTGGAGTCTCAGCACAGTTCGTAGCACACACACAAATGGGGTGTGATTGTCCAAGACTTGCTGCAATCAGCTGGGCTGAATCCGAGCTAGGAAGAAGAGCGAATGGGCTTTGTGTCTCATCCCTGACCTCCACCCCCAAACTAGCGAGCTCCCGCCCCCATATAATCACAGCCAGGTCTCCGTCACCAGCCCCTTCCCATCTCCAATTTCCCAGCCAGCCAGCCAGCCCCCCCCCAGCCCAGCTCTTCCACGAGCCACTCCCAGGGTTTATGCAACCAGTACAGTGCATGCCAGCTCGACAAAGAGCTGCGAAGCCCATTGTGCAAAATCGAGAGCCAGCTCCAAACCCCAGTGCCATGGAGGGGCATGCACGCTAAAAGTGCCCCCGCAGCCCAGCCCAGCCAGGGAGATCCACAGCTCAAGTGACCCCCCACAGTCTCCCGATCAGCAAGAGGGGAGCCTGGGGGAACTCCAATCTGGATAAACAGAGCCGGAATTCTAATGAGGCCACGAGGAGTGAGTCACTCCCGTTCAGAGCCAGAGAGCTGCATTGTTCGAGCTAATCAGCTCAGCAAACCCATGGCTGGTTTCTGGACTGTCTGCCCCAGCCCTGAGACGCGAGCCAGCCTGCAGCAACGAGCGCCCAGTTTGACAAACAGCAGCTGGACGGCGTGGGGAGATCACACAGCGAGTCGCATGGAGCCGGGAATCGGGGTCTCAGCCGGGCACCTTATTACAGCAGTGCCTACCCGAGAGCAGGGGCCTATTGAGCCAGGTGCTGTCTGTACCCCAGCTCTCTGGGGCAGATTGTCTCTTGCTTACAGTCTTAGTTGACAAGAAAGTCCAGGGATGAGAGCAGGGAGGTCGGCAGTCAGGACTCCTGGGTTCCACTCCCAGCTCTGGGAGGCAAGTGGGATCTAGTGGGGTCGAGTAACGAGGTCTGGGAGTCAGCGGGTAGAGAACAGAAGAAAGTAAAGAGGTTACACAACTTGCTGGCGGCTGGGGCACGTGTCGGCGTCCGGATGCTCCTCTGCGAGAGGGATAAGCTAGAGGACGAGCGAGAATATCGGTAACCCACTGCTGCTCTCGAGTTTCAGTGCCCCGTATTTATACACAGCCTTGTCGATCGCCAGGCTTAGCACCTTCCAGCCAAGGACACCGAGTGCATTCAAAGCTGGGAGGGGGAATGGTCAAGTGCCATTTTAATGACTCCAAAACTGGGGGACGCAGAAGAGAAGTGACTTGCCTAAGGTCACCCAGCAGGTCAGTTGCAGAGCCACGAATAGAATCCAGGAGTCCTGACGCCCAGCCCCCTCCCCCAACCTACTAGACCTCACTACCTTCCTAGAGCCAGCAATAGGACCAGGAGTCCTGACTCCCACTACCCCCACCAGACCCCCCTTCCCCTCCCAGAGGTGGGGGGCACAACGCAGGCATCCTGACTCCTGAGCATAGGACCATCTTCGCCACCCCTGCAATAGGGAGTCTACCAGCGGCAATCTCCGGCCGGCTCGCGAGTTTAAGCGGCGTGTTTCACTCCAGGTGTCGTCCTTCCCTCGCCCTGCTTGGTTTCAGAGGACCCCCCCACCCTTCAGGGCCGGGGTGGGGGTGGGGGTGCGGTCTCAACTTCCTGCTGTCTCTCTTCCCCAGCAGAGCAGGAATAAACACAGGCAGGAAGTGGAAATAAAGTCCAGATGTGGGACCTGCAGAAATGCCTGCTGCATCCCGGTTCTTTTCTCTTTAATCCCCTGCCCCTCCCCCCCGCCCCCCCCCCCGGTAGGGTGGGGCTCGAAGGGCTCAGAGGCAGGAAGGCTTGGATTGGAGAGAGAGCACCCCGGCAGCAGCGGTGGAAGAAAGAGGCAGAATTGTCCTGTCTCCTGTACCCCTTCACAATGATGCTTAGAGAGGAAATTCAGCCCCCAGGCCACACTGATTAGAAACACGATTTATAATCATCTGTCACAACTCCGGGTGGGGGAGAGGGGGCGGATGATGAGGAGAGACTGATAGGAGTCAGCTGGTACTGAAGTTCCTGAAGCAGATCCAGGCTGGCTCAGATGAGAAGAGACCAGATCAGGCCTAGCGGCTAAAACAGGTGACAGGGGAGACTGGGAGCATCAGCACCAGGTCCTGCATGCCCCAGTCAGTCGGGCTTTGTAAAAGTCCTTTCCCTGCTCGGTGCCTCCGTTTCCCACCCACTCCTCTCATCCTACAGATGGGGGAGATCAAATTATGAGGCTTGCTCACTAACATTTGTCTAGGGAAGCTCTAGTCTGAAAGCGACAGGGAGATGCACAAGCTCCATCACCGTGAGGTGCTTAAACAAGACCAAGTATTCAAACAGTCTCGCTCTGAGCAGGGGCAGCAAGAGTGGCCTGGTGGTTAAAGCAGTGGGCTGGGTCTCAAGAGATCTGGTTTCAGTTCTTGGCTCCAAACGCCACCATGAGCAAGTCACTGCCTCGCTCTATTCCTCAGTTTCCCCACTGCAAAAGGGGGACGATCCTTCCTGCTCTCTGGGGCAGGGACTGTCACTTGCTAGATGTACATACAGCACCCAGCACACTGGGGTGAAATTATCCGGGGGGGTCAGATAAGATGATCATCATGGTCCCTTGTAGCCTGAAAATCCACTAGTCTCAGTTGGGGTCTCCAGGTGCTACAAATAAGGCAGCGGGCTGGGCCCTGGAAGATGTAGGTTCAATTCCTAGCTCTCCCACTCACTCTGTGCCTCAGTTTCCCCATCGGCAACTATTAGCACTGTCCATTTCCCTACCTTGCAGGGGTGTTTGGTGATGCAACAGCAATGGGGAGGGACATAAACGAATCTAGCTAGAGGCCCTGATAGTTCTTTCCTTCCATAATCCCTCTGCTTTTACAGCAAAACACGTCTATTTGAAAACTCTGCTGGGATTCCTGCCCAATTCCTTTCAGCTGCCCGACCTGTTTGTGTCCTAAAAATAGCCCATGACAGAGTCTGCTTCTCCTGGCCTCTGCAGAGCAGTGCCTCACACACACACACTTTTTTGCTCCTAACAAACAGGCCCTTGCTCACCGCAAACAGGTGGCGGAGGATGGAACAAAGAGGGCAGATAATGCTCTGATCTCCCCTGACAAACTGTTTTCCAAGGCGGGAGACCCAGTTCCAGGGCTCTTTCGAGGAAAGGCTTGTGGAATGGAAACCTAGGTCTCGGATCCCACCCCTCCTGTGTCCTACGATCTCCTCCCACACGATGTGGCTGGGAACCGGAACCCTGAGCGCAGACAAACTCACTAGCGGAGACACAAATGTATCAAGATCATTTATTCCCATGGTTGGGGTCCAATTCTGTGACTGTTCCACCCCCCTCCACGCACAGCGGATCTGTACCAGATCAGGCATCCTTGGAGTTAATAAGGACGACTTTGTGGTTTAGGCTTGGGAAGCAGGACTCCTGGGTTCTCTTCCCAGCGTTTTTTTTTTTTTGGGGTGGGGGGATGGGAACAGAATCCAGCAGTCCTGACTCCCAGACCTGCTGCTCTAACCAGTCGGAGTCAGGACTTTTGGCTTCTATATTACACAGGTAAGTCTGCTGAACTGGGAATGTTAAACAAGTCGCCTCCCTGTTCTGGGCCTCAGTTTCTCCTCCCATCCTTTGTCTATTTAGACTGAGCTTTCGGGGGCAAGGACTGTTCCTCACTCGGTGTCTGTGCAGCACCATGGGCCCCTGATCCCAGGTGTGGCCTCCAATCAACACAGATAATAAATCTCTCCCCAGGATCAATTCTAAGGTCCACTCATGGCAAACTGGGGACCCCACCAGGCTGAGTAAGTGACTGCTTGCACGCCCCTTGACCGGCCCCCCTCCCAAACACACCCACATCCCACCATCCTGCACCCAGGACCAATGGTTTCTGCATAGCGTGGGCCCACAAACTCTTACAGGCATTGTTATCTTTCCAGATAAAGTCTTTGTTACACAGCAAAGATCGCTAGGCCTCACAATAGACAGGGCAATTTGGGCCATTGTATTGGGAGTTGGTTATCAACAGGGAACACAATGACTGGCCAGATTAAGTTGAAGCCCAGAGATTAACCGAGGAAAATCGGCAGGGCCATGGCCAGGAGGAGGACTGCACAGACTGGGATTTTAGGTACCAGCTTAACTTGCACTAGTGCAAACCACTGAGCACAGACGTGACTTACAAGACCCGAAGAAGAGCTCTGTGACATTCAAAAGCCTCTCTCTTTCACCACCAGAAGGTGGTCCAATAAAAAAATATCACGTGTGTCCCCCCCTTGCCTCTCCTATCTCCGGAGATCTCACCGAGGGTCGTGGTGAATCGCTGGCCATTTTTAAATCAAGCTTGGATATTTTCTAAAAGTTCTGCTCTAGGAATTATTTGGGGAAGGGTCTATGGCCTGTGTATTACAGGAGGTCAGACTAGATCATTTGAAGGCCAGAAGGGACCGTCATGATCTATGAATTTATGACCCACCCACCATTTTGTAACTAGGATAAACCACAGCATCGTTTATGTTAGGTGCAAAATGGTGTATTGGTGTAAATCATGTCTACGCTAAGGGGTGGCTGAAATCCCAACATAAACAAGGTCTTTCATGAGATCTGGTCTATTTCACAGGAAGAAAGGATGGGCCCAGCGGTTAGGGGCACAACCGAAGACCTGGGGCACCCAAGTTCTGCACCTGCTCTGCCACAGACTCCCTGTGTGACCTTGGGCATGACCTATGTGATTTTTGAGGTGACACATTGGATATGTCTAGGCTGCAGTCAAGAGATGTCTTTGTCTGAGGGATTGGAGCAAATTCGGTTGTATTTTAGGGAAGGAGGCCCTTGAAGAATTCCACCTGGATTTCAACATTTCCACCCCACCATCAACCTCAGGCTGGATCAGTCCACACAAGGAGATCTGCTTCCTGGACACTACAGTGCAAATAAGTGATGGTCACATAACCACCACCCTATACCGGAAACCTACTGACCGCTATACTTACCAACATGCCTCCATCCAGGACACACCACACGATCCACTGTCTACAGCCAAGCCCTAAGATACAAACGAACTTGCTCCAATCCTTCAGACAGAGACAAACACCTACAAGATCTTTTTCAAGCATTCTTAAAACTATAGTACCCACCTAGAGAAGTGAGGAAACAGATTGACAGAGAGATGGGTACCCAGAAGTCACCTACTACAGGACAGGCCCAACAAGAAAAATAACAGAACACCACTGGCCATCACGTACAGCCCCCAGCTAAAACCTCTCCAGCACATCATCAATGATCTACAACCTATCCTGGAAAACGATCCCTCACTCTCCCAGACCTTGGGAGGCAGGCAGGCTTACAGAAACCCCCCCCAACCTGAAGCAAACACTAACCCAGGAACCAATCCCTGTAGCAAACCTCGTTGCCGACTCTGTTCCCATATCTACTCGAGTGATGCCATCAGAAGACCCAACCACATCAGCCACACCATCAGAGAGCTCATTCACCGGCACGTCTACTAACGTTATATAGGCCATCATGTGCCAGCAATGCCCCTCTGCCGTGTACATTGGCCAGACTGGACAGTCCCTACGTAAAAGAATAAACGGACACAAATCCGACATCAGGAACGGTAACACACAAAAGCCAGTGGGAGAACATGTCAATCTTTCTGGACATTCTATAACAGATTTGAAAGTAGCCGTACTTGAACACTTCAAAAACAGACTTCAAAGAGAAACAGCAGCACTAAAATTCATTTGCAGATTTACCACCATTAATTTGGGCTTGAACAGGGACTGGGAGTGGCTGGCTCATTACAGAAGCAGCGTTGCCTCTCCTGGAATTGACACCTCCTCATCTATTGTTGGGAGTGGACACCATCCTCCCTGATCGCACTGGCCCTGTCCACGCTGGTTCTCCACTTGTGAGGTCACTCCCTTCTCTTCATGTGCCAGTATATTTACGTCTGCACCTGTAATTTTCACTCCATGCATCTGAAGAAGTGGGGTTTTTACCCACGAAAGCTTAGGCTCAGATAAAGCTGTTAGTCTTTAACGTGCCACCGGACTCCTTGTTGTCTTCACTTTTTTTGGTTAATCTCCAATCGGTTTAGATGGATACTTATTCCCAATTACAAAAAAGGCAGCTGAACTATTAACTCAGAAAAAGGCAAATCAGAGACACAAATTCTAAAAAACCCACATGCATGTCCCCACCATGCAGCCATTCTTGCTGGAATATCTGACATTGCCTATTCGGCAGTCAATCAACCGGCTTGCCAAGCTCACCTGAGCTAGCTTTAAGCATGGGCTCCCTCTTCTCCGAGTCTATACCCAGGTAGACCCCGGATGGGCTTGCACTTGAGCAGCTAAGCACGTGCTTCCACAGCTTCACCACTATTGATAGCAGAGCCGGATTCAAGCTAGCTCGGTACGTCTATACACGCTGCAATCAGACCTCTGACCACAGCGTACCCACACCCTTAAGTGGGGCCTCTCTAATGTGGGGACAACAGCTCGTCCCTCCCTCACTAGAGGGTTGTGCACAAAAACACATGAACAAGGGAGATGATCAGATACCATGCTGATGGGAGCCACATCTGAGACAGACATATCTGCGAGACTCACCTTACGGACACAAGTCTCTGCTCCATCAACTCAGCAGTGAGTCTATCCATCCTGATTTCAAAAGCTGCCTTTGCCAGACGCTTCAGAGGAAGAAATCCTCGTGGTTATTATTTGTCTTACTGTAGTGCCTTAAAGCCCCCGGTCATGGAGCAGGACCTCGCTGTGCTAGGTGCAGTCACAGAACAAAAAGATACTCCCTGCCCCAAAGAGCTTGCAGTCTAAGCAGTGAGGGGACAACTTTCCCCCAGGGAAAGTTTCCACCTAAGCCCAAGAGTTACATGCCACAGCAAGCTTCCTAGCCCACAGAATATCAGGGTTGGCAGGGACCTCAGGAGGTCATCTAGTCCAACCCCCTGCTCAAAGCAGGACCAATCCCCAATTTTTGCCCCAGATCCCTAAACGGCCCCCTCAAGGACTGAACTCACAACCCTGGGTTTAGCAGGCCAATGCTCAAAGCACTGAGCTATCCCTCCCAAAAGCTTCCTTTTAAAGCTCCTGGTTATTTGTTCCATTCTCACACATCTGGCTTCCATGAAATCTTGTGGCCAAGGGTTCCACTGGCTAGTTGAGTGGGGAAGAGCGTGGTTTCCTTTCCTGGGAAAATAAGGGAACATGTAGAAACCCTGGGAATCTAGGGAAATCTAGAGCGGGGAAAGACAACACAGAGCAGGGGTTAGAGATAAACGTTAATGCTCCTTTTACTGTGACAAGCCAGACACACTAATTTTCAAGTGTTGGTTTTACGACTGTTTGAGAGGGGGAAATTACGGCTTAATTCTGTCCCCACGCAGAAGGGATCAAAGCACCGCCAGATCTGGCTGTAGCTCCAAAATCCATCCTGGTGAGATTTAAGGGGGCCGTTGGCTCCCCTCTCCCCACACCTAGCTGTCCCAGTCCCCCAGGGAAGTGCTAATCAGGGATGATGGTAATCGCATAAGCAGCAACACACAGCACAAGGGATTTTAAAGGAAGCAGGGAAATCTGGACTGGGGTATTTAATCTCAGAGTCCAAGCAATCAACACCTTGGTATTTTCGCTACCTATTTCTCTCCCGCGCAGTCAAGAACAGTGTCCAAGGGGGCGTCACCTGAGAATGATGCAGCATTAAACTTGATGTTATTTATGCGGCGTCAGACAGGATGCACCCCCCCTCACCCAACACCGCAAATCTTCCGTAGCCCTTTTAATGACCATTATCCAGGAGGGCGGGAGGCCAGACAGCACCTTCAGGCTGCCATTTAGAAAACACAAACCACACATCAAGGTTAAACAACGATTAAACCACCAATAATGAGAGTAGGGGCACTGAACACACACATCCTATTTACTGCACCAAAAGCAGCTGTCTAACAGGACAGAGCCACCTTTGCTGGTGCAGGGCAGCGCCCAGGCGTAAAAAAATTTCCCCAGCTCAAAGCTGGGCGATTAAACAGGTGGCTCCATTTTCAGGTCATCACCAGGGTGGGAGTTGGAGGCTCGACGGCTACTTGGGTGCTAGAAGTTTTAGCCCTAAAGGCCCTTTTCTGCATTGCGAGCCGGACACCCACACAAACACACACGAACACAGACCGCGTCAGTGCAAACAGGCAAAGCAGAGTTTTGACCTGGAAGAGACTAAAGCAGAAGCAGCAAACCGTAGTGCTGCAAAGCCCAGTCTAGAAAATCTTACCCTGTCTACCAGTAGTGGGGCCTAGTGGTTATCTCCTGTCACCTCGGGAGACAGGTTCTGTTCCGGACTCTGCTACTGACTTGCTGGGTGCCCACGGGCAATTCACTTCCCTTCTCTGTGCCTCAGTTTCCCCTCCCACCCTCTATCTGATTGTGAGCTTCTTGGCGGGGGCAGGGACTGTTTCTGCAGAATCTAGTAGGATGGGACCCTGATTTCAGTTGGGGTCTGTAAGTGTGGCTCTCCTACTATTACTAATCATGTTTCTTACGGTAGCTCCAAAAGACCAGCTGAGATCAGGGCCCCTTTGTGCCAGGCGCTGCACAGACTCACAGCAAGAGACAGTCCCTGCCCCCAAAGAACAGAGAATCTTAATCCCAACCCCTTGTTTAATGCATCTACATGAGGGACTAGACACTGAAGGCTGTGGAAGTGGGGCAAATCCCCATTGCAGATAAGGCCTCCATGGCTCATCTCTGCTCAGAGGGGGAAATTCCCCATGGGCCCCTCCTCACAGCTGCGGGTGGGAAAGGACCTTGAACAAGGATGGGGGTTGCGTCAGAGAGCCATTTATCTGGTTGGAGAGCATTTAAAGCCCCGAGCAAAGGAATGAGGACGGATCAGATCCAGAAAGCCACAGCCTCTTTGTGCCCTTACACATCAGCTCCTCACATCTCCATCTCCAGCGTTTTGGCGGTTTAGATTGGCAACAATTAACTTCCCGCTGTTGTCAGCACTGCAGAGCTGTTATAGCCTGTGAAACAAGCCGCGGTCCATTCTGCTACGATCAAAGAACGTCCACCCTGCTGCAGGAGATGTCAGACCCTCCCCTCCCTAGCACTGATTGCCAAATAGCATATGCCCTGTGGCAGTGAAAAGACTCATGTGGGCGGGGGAAGGAAGGGGGGGACATAGAAAGGTTCAGGGGCCGACAGAGGGAGTGCACCTTGGGGGGGAGAGAGAAAGAGGGTCGGTCTGCCCTTGGAGAGGACAGATAGAACAGGGAAGAGTTGTATAGTTCCAAGGCAACATGGTCAAGTAGATAAGATCAGAGGGAATCAGGATTCCTGGGTTCTTTTCCCAGCCCTGCCACCGACCTTGGAAAAGTCACATCCCCCCTCACCTGGCCTCAGTTTCCCCTCCCTTTTGATTTATCTGTTTAGAGCGTAGGCTGTTTGGGGCTGCCTCTTAGGCTGTGTCTTCACTAGGAAATCGGCATATTACACTGGCACCCCCCTCCTAGCACGGATGCAGCAACACCCGCAAAGCTGCACCTGGTACCACTGTATTAAAATCCACCCTGAGCGAACCAAGCTGTGCCGGTTTTGCCGACATCGCTGCGTCCACACTTGGGGCTTCTGCTGGCCCAGCGGTCGATCACCCCTCTTCACAGAGCTGACTGACACAGCTTTGCCGGCAGAAGCCTGCAGTGTAGACACAGCCTTATCAGGGAGTCTGATCTCCCAGCGTGACAGTAATACAAATAATCATCACAAAATCAGGGTTTCAGGTATACACACAAGTGACAGGATTTCTTGCTTAAAGGGCTGCCATCAATCTAAAAGCAGCGTCCTTTCCATCGGAATTCCACCCTCCTGTCACAAGTCACACCCAAGGGTTCTTACAGTTTAAAGGTAGAAAATCACACACACACTGCTGCTACTTGATGCATCTGAGAGTACTTGAATCTGGTCAGTTTCACCAGTTTTCGCCTGCAGCTGCCTTTTACATAGCAACAAGGGGAAGGGAAATTCCTTTTTAAAAAGAGAGGACAAACAAACTGTAAAACCGCAGTAAACAGCAGGGAGAAGCTTACAAGCCCCTGAAGAGGTGAGGCTTCTGTTAACACTGAACATTGCCTCAACTACAAACTGGGGATAGGAATCGCCATGCTGGATAAAATGAACCATCCGTCTCACCCAGTGGCAATCTCTGCAGCAGCTCCAGATGCTTAGAGGAAGGCACAAGAAACCCCAGAGTTACTGGGGACCCGAGCGAGAGGTCAAGAGGAGCCTGGCCCTGGGGGGGAGGAAGTGTCTTTGCTGCAGAGTTAACTACTGTGATCAGCCCCCGGATCTGAGCAGCCAGCCAGGGTAGCCTAGGCCTGGCGTGAGCAGCCACCCTGCACAGTCCTAGCGTCATCCCCGCTGCTGGGTCACTAGGCCATCTGGGGGGCACATCCCATTATCCTCCGTGCTGCAGTACACTCCATGATTCTTCCCCTGGTGAATGGTGGGAGAACCTGTTGGTCCTCCTGGACACGCAGAGGAATTGTGGGCAGGTACCGCAGGACCAGCGACACTTGGGTGATTTTTAGCCTGTATCCCCCTGCACACTGGACGGGTTCTAGGCCAAGTGAAAGGTGTACCACCAGGCAGACCAGCTTGCCTGGGGCGAGATGATTGTGTGTGGATAAGAAAGCGGTGGGGGTAACACCCAAGTAAGACCCTAAGTTAACTCTGCAGAGAAGAAGGTATCAGCCATCCTAAGGCAGGAGGATTCATGGCCTTACCTAAACTTTGGGGGTTTCGTTTTTTGTTTTATTATAAGCCAGGATGCTCTCATCCATATAAGTGCCTTTTTTTAAATCCTGCTGAGGTTTTAGCTAACAGTGTCTTGTGGCAATGAATTCCACATGCCAGCTACATGTAATCGGGGGGGGGGGGGGGGGCAGGACTTCCTTTTATTGGCTTGAACTCTACCACCTTTCAAGACATCCCTTAAAAGGGAAGCTCCTACGTAGTTTAGATCCAACATTTATAACTACTTAAAAAAAGTTTCACAGCAATTTAGCAGAAATCAATCTTTTTGTGACAGTTTGTGCACATTTTGAAGGGGTGGCGGGGGAAGGGGGGGGGTCTTCCCATGCATGGTCTGCCACCAAGCTATCCCAGCAGGCACTGTTAACTAGGAAGCGAAACAGTCTAGAAACAGTAGTGAAACTGACTAACACAACTTCAATCTTCAAGCTGAGCGAATGTGAACTAGAGCTGTAAGAAACCGGATTTTAAGTAAGAGATTCAGGTGTAATCACCTCCAGCGTCTCTAGCACGCTTCGTTTTACAGGTGGGTGGAGAAGATTAAATGGACTTGCCCGAGGTCATGCAGCAAGACTGTAGCAGAGCTGAGGATTGAACCCAGGAGTCTGACTCTGAGCACAAAACCACACCCATCCAGAATCTCCACTCCTAGCTTTTCCCCCCTCCTCCAGAGGCTACAAATTTCTGCTTCCCTTCAGAATCGTCTATTTCACCATACTCATAAAAACCCAGCCGAGAAGTTCCTTTACCACTCCCTCCAAATGACTTTCAAGATTTTGGATCAAAGATAAGACAACCAGGCTTCAGAACAGGATTGATCTTGCATGCAGAAGATTTAGGAACCGAAAGCAAGAGGCCAAAAAGGTGTGGGGGGAGAAGGACACACATTTTAAGTCAGAAACGTGTTGTAAAGTTTCTGAGTGGACTTAAAATTCAAAGCAAGGGGGATCATCACGCTAACGCTCAGAGAGGTTTGAACTGCTAGGCACCAGTTGGGTCTGCTGAGATTTGGAGAAGCCAATGCAAAAGCAACACAGCACAAAAATAAAAAGTTCCCTGAAAACTGATCCTGCTTTGCTGGAAGCTGAGACCTTGCAATAGCTGCTCGAATTGATATGGCAGCAACTTGAAGTGACCCCACTTCCTCACCTCATCCCCTCTCATGGTATCATCTGGGGAAAGTAACCCACCTAGTAGCATCCCCCCAGAGGGGGGGTACTTCGTGTTGCAATGCTCCCCTGATGGCTCCATGGGTTTGGACAGACTTTAAAGGGCCAGAGCTTCATTTACACTAAGGTCCCTTTTACGCCTCTCAGGCGGCCAAACGAAGCCTTAAAATTGGCATCAGCATTAAAAGAATTTGGCGTGAGAATCACGTCCAGATTTCTCTTTAGCTTTCAGATCCAGGCTTGGGCCACATCGGGAATTAGCTGCGTTGGTGTTGCCAGGTCAAAACTGCTATTAGCCCAGTGGGTGCTGACCCCCACCTTGAAACCAAAGATTAGTCAGCACTGGCAGCAGCCTCAGCGTTTGGCTTCTTACCCTGTCCCGAGGCTCTGTCGAGGGTGCAGCTGCATTGGAAGGATTAGGTGGCTTCCAGCCAGCTGGACCCCTGGCCAGTAGCGGCTTCACAAGCGGCCTATCTGGCTGAGCTCGTGGGGAGTTGTGGGATAGCGGCGAAGGACCAGCCCCATTTGTGTGTGGTAACACGACCCAGCCCCGCATTGGCACCCACACATGCCACTGGACAGCCACAGCCTGCAGCAGAACCCTCCATGCTATTTAACGGGGCTCACAGGGAAATTACTCCAGAATGAAGTACGGTTTGGACTTTCAGTGCTCTAGCTATTCTGGAATCAGAGCACCCACATGGGGAGTTTATCCAGATTAGCTATTCCGGCCAATTTCATCATACAGACAAGCCTTTAGTAGTAGATTACAGTAGCACCTAGAAGTTTTAGCATATATCAAAGCCCTGCTGTGCCAGGCACCATCCATGCACCTAATAGAAAGTTCCTACCCCAAAGAGCTTCTCAAAGGACACAAAGGAAAGATCCTTATTTTACAGATGGAAAACTGATGCACGGAGCAATTAAATGACTTGCCCAAGGTCACACAAGTATGCGGCAGAGCCAGTAATTGAACCCAGGTCTCTCTCATCCCAGCCCAATGACTTAACCACCCTTCTTCCCCACCCACCCACCTCCCCCTGTCCTCACAAGCCTCGTAAGACTGGTACTAACCTCACTCAGCAGGGCTGGTTACTAGGTTGCGTTTTGATACAGTCCCTTCCGGGAAGGCCCCTCCCTGGTGTCAAATGCAACCCACATGCCACACATCACAGAGGCCAAGGACAGGCTTAGTCAGGGAAGAGGAAGCCAGCAATCCTATCCATCCGTGAAGTCGCACAACAAACAAGGGACATTAGGACGCAGCAGTCCAGCGCCCGCTAGCGAGGTGCCAGAACAGACAGCAGCAGGGCTAGCTCCAAAGACAGCCCACCCCCTGGGCCGGGACCAGTCCCCATGGGCCATTCAGACTCTGCTGAGGGAGGCAACAAGAGATGGTGCTAAATAGGAAAGTGGTGGGGGAGGTTGTATGAAGCAGACACTTGGGAACAGAACCAATTTGCCTAGTCACACGGCATAAGTGCTCGCCCCCCTGCCACTACCCATGGACTTTGGGGGCACCATGGGGATTGTTCAGTCTGACCTCTCGCAGAACACAACTTGCAGAGTCCCACCCAGCTGTGGGGCCTAGTGGGTAGAGCACTGGACCAGGTCTCAGGAGCCCTGGGCGTTATCAGCTCTGAGACGGGCCTGCTGGGTGACTTTGGTGACATGTCCCTGCCCTGTGCCTCAGTTTCCCCCTCTGTAAAATGAGGGTAATCCTGTGGCCCTTCCTTTGTAAAGCACTTTGAGGTCAGCTGATGGAAAGTGCTGTAGACCAGCTAGGTGATATTACTACTCCTGAGCGAAAGCCACCCCTTCATCGCCACACGCAGGGCTAGCTCACTTCTTAGCAAAGAGACCCTCTGTGCTCCTAGGGCACCAGGGACAGTCTCAGGTTACCAGCCACAAGTTACAACAGTAGCTTCCCCGTGCACAGTCTGTCCTCCAAACATAGTCCCCTTCACAAATGACTAGGCCCAGAGCTTGCATCCTTCGCTTCCTCTACACCCCCTTCCCCAGATGCATTGTTTTCCTGCCCCCACTCAGCCTCTGATCCACACCCACCACTTGCTTGAGCCTACAAAGTGTGAGACAGTCTCCATGGTAACTAGGGCTAAGGCTTCTCCAGGCAGAAGCCAGATTCAATGGGAAGGGAGCGGGGAGCTCAGTGGGTTCTGCAGACACAGGAGAGACCACGAGACTTGCAAAAAATGTACCATTCGCACCAAGCGGAAGACTAGCCCCTCCACTGCCACCAGCAAAGGTCTGGGGCAGGGCCCTAGCAAAAGAGACACACGCTGCTGGGAAAGGGGCTCTTGCTAGGATTCCTCCGCTGGAAGGATATCATCTCATGTCCGCTTAGAAGAGGAGCTCTGCAAAAGTGCCTAGTAAAAAGGAAAAACCCCTCCCCGTTTCCCCCACCCCATCGTCATGCCCTTCAAAACACAGAGCTGTCCCATCGCAAGGCATGGCGGGTTTGCTATGCGACCCTCTCCTTCCCGCCTCCGTCTGTTTGGGGTGAGGGGAGACTCCTCTTTCCCAGCAGAGGGAACTGTTGCCTTTCAGGGATGAGAAACTCCCACAGGGGTCCCCCCAACAGCAGCTGCAAAACTTACCAGTCTTGTTCATTTCGTTACAGCTGCTGTGGGCAGAGACGCCCTCCCTCCGCCGCATCAGGTCTCCTTGGGCTATAACATTTTTAAATCAAAACTCGTCAACTCTGCAAAAGTTGATGGCTCAGGGTCATTCCACCCCCCCCCCCCCCCCCCCCCCCGCAAATCTTCCTCAGGAATTTCCTACTTACTTACCCACCTGGGAGTGGACTTTCCCCAAATGTATTCAGAAAAGCAGGGGGGGGGGGGGATTCCTTCAGCAGAGAACTGGGGGGGGGGGAAGGGGGAAGGGAGGCGATGCACCATTTCCAAAAGGTGTGTCAGTCAAGGTAGCCACATCTACTCGAGACATACTAACTACGGAGAGCGAAACATCACCTTTCCCATTCAGAGCAGGCGAATTGGGTTTCTTAGACTTTCCTCTGAAGCATCTGGTGCCAGCCACTGTCAAGACACTGGACTAAACGGATCCCAAGCCAGATCTGGGATGGTAATACTTTTGTTAACCCCTTCGCCTTACACTTTGAGGGTGCGAACTTGTACAGAAGAGTCCATAACGCCAAGATGGACAGACGTGTGTGAGAACACCCCAGCCCCAAGGAGAGAAACCGAACACGCTGGTGAACCCAGATGCAGCATTGCCAACGAGCAGCGTTTTCTCAAGACTGTCATGATCTCTGAGGCTTTTTTTTAAAAGCTCCAATGTCTGGAACCAAGAAACTGCATGAGAATAATTCTTTTTCCCCATTAAAATAAAAAGGGTTCTAGCCTCCAGCTGCAGATAAAAGCCTGGAAATTTGAAGCTAATGCACCCTAAAGGCTCAGAAACTGGCAGGCAAACAAAGTGGCCCCACAGTTATTTTTTTTAAAAAAAGGGTTTTTTTGGGGTGAACCCTCAGGGTTAGCAATGCTGCAGATGCATTGTTTGCAAGTGGCACCCCAGACTGGAGAGCATCGTACACAGCTTCCTATGGGAAGAGAGGAGAACATTGATCATATCTGCGTGTAGGAGGAGGGGGCAGAAAAGCCTGGCTTATTACACATTCTTCCACAAGAAGTTCTGGCCAGGCTGTAAACATGGAACATGCTTGATCCCGCTCAACTCATTAGTTGAAATGGGCTCCCTTCTCCTCCCCCACCCAAAGCGCACAGATCCACAACTAAGACAGCCAAACAGAATACAGTAGGCCCTACGTAAACGCTGGATAGAAGTGAGCAATGGATTAACAGATCACGCAGCGCTTTGCAGATATGAAGCAATTATTACTAGCAGGTATAGGTTCCATAGCCTCTTTCAAACACGGATTCAAGTCGTTTTAGGAGTTAAGCCTCATCACCCTTCTCTCCTCCCCAAGGTATTAGCCGCACGTTATAGACAGGGAAACTGAGACAAAGAGAGGTTACAGGACTTGCCTTCCCCAAATCTCATGGCAGAGTCAGGAAAAGAACCCAGGAGTCCTGGCTACCAGCCCTACCATGCTAGCCACTAGAGGCATACGCCCTCCCAAAGCTAGGGAGGAAAGGCAGGAGGAGTCCTGGCTGCCAATCCCCTGCACCAGCCACAACTCCTCCTAGAGTTTACAGTAGAATCCGGGAGTCATAGCTACCCCCTCCCCTGTACTCACCACTAGGCACGTCACCTCCCAGAGCTGGGAAATAGAACCCAGGAGTCCTGTTCTAACCACTCCCGCACTGCTCAGGCATGCATTATAAAGGTGTCCCTATTTCATATAGGCAGGAGCAAGCCAAGATCTGTACGACAGACAGATAAGAGCAACAAACATCTGGGAGTCTCCATATTCCCCCCTCGCCCAGGGCAAGCACTCCCAGCCACAGTCTGCTTTTGCCCAGGCAGGGGTGGGCACTGAGAACTCCTCCCCCCTCCCCCAAAAAAATAACAGGAGATTTTTTACTCAAGTGACCCAGCTCAAAGTAGATCTGATGCCTGTAGAAAAATTTGAGATTAACCAGATTAGAGGCAGACCAACTCCTTTCAGAGGCCAAGGGCAGTTTTTCAAATGCTTCCTACCCACCCACCCTGCCCAGTGGCATTTGAACACTTTTTATAGCAGGGGCACTGAAAACCATGGATAGAAACTTCAAGCCAGGGGGTGCTACCGCACCCCTAGTTCCAGCAGCTCTGCCCCCACCGCCCCCTGGCCTAAGGGAAGCCATGATCCCAAAATGGCAGAGAAACTTCTGGAGCTTAACTTACAAAAATGCTCCGGGGAGAAAACTACACAGTAGAGTTACACACACAAACTTTTAGCCCAAAGGACCACACAGAGAAGAAATTGACACACACAGGCTGGGGTCAGGAAGCCAAGTCTCCACAGAAGCCCCATTACAAACCCATCACAAGGAAGGGGTTGAACCAAAAGTGTGGTGCAAAAATGGATCGCAACCCCCCCCACTGCTGAGACAACATCCCCCTCAAAATAAAGTGCTTGCAGAAATGTATCAGTGTGGACACTTAAGATCTAGACTAGGTATGTTGCTTTCAAATCAGGGTGAGTCTCCATTTTTGTGATCTGGGGGCCACTGACAAAGGGGGTTCATACAGGAGGAATGGGGGGTGGTAAAGTGCATCCCAGCACTGTGCAACTCCACCACCCCAGAGGCTCTAAGAGGGGTTGGGGGGATAAGTTACATGACATCACATATACACCCCAACCCACATGCCCCATTACAAGGCTGGGGAATTCCATACCCAGGAAGTGTGTCCATCCACTGGGGGAGGAAGGGGAAACACCCACCCTGACACGGAGAGCTGGATGGAAATAAGGGCTTCCCCCCACCACCAGGGCTGGGAGAAAATCAGCACTAAGCTGGGCCAGGGGAGGGAGAAGCAGCCACAGTGGAAAGGGGGAGAGGGGAACAGGGAGGTAAGAAGAAGGGAAGGGAAGAGCCAGAGGGGTTTGGGGTTGATCACAAGGAAAAGGAAATGGGGCTTAGATGGGGGAGAGAGAACCAGGATAGAGGGAACAGGCTCCCAGGAACTGGGGAAGGGACAGAACTGGAGGAAGAGGGAAATAATGGGGAGCCCAGACCGAGGATATGGGGGGACAAAGACAGAAGAAGCCTAGCCCAGGGGACGGGGGAAAGAAAGCCAATCCCAGGGGATGAGCGGGGGACACGGGGCAGAGAGAGAAAGGGGACGGGGCAGGGGGGAGGAAGCCCAGCCTAGGGGGAATAAAACTGGGGGGCTTGCCCAGGGTCTCAAGAGGGGAAGGAAACCCAGCCTTAAGGAAGCAGGAAAGAGGGAGGGAATTGAGACAAGGGGAAACCAGCCGTGGGATGAGAAGGGGAGTTGCGGGGACTGGTGGGGGGGGGGGGGGGGAAGGGAAGGGAAGGGAGTTGGGGGGGGCTGGCCCGAGGAGGGGAGGGGAAGGGAGGGGAGTTGGGGGGGGGCTGGCCCGAGGAGGGGAAGGGAAGGGAGGGGAGTTGGGGGGGGGGCTGGCCCCGAGGGGGGGAAGGGGAAGGGAGGGGAGTTGGGGGGGGGCTGGCCCCGAGGGGGGAAGGGGAAGGGAGGGGAGTTGGGGGGGGCTGGCCCGAGGAGGGGAAGGGGAAGGGAGGGGAGTTGGGGGGGGGGCTGGCCCCGAGGGGGGAAGGGGAAGGGAGGAGAGTTGGGGGGGGCTGGCCCCGAGGGGGGAAGGGGAAGGGAGGAGAGTTGGGGGGGGCTGGCCCCGAGGGGGGAAGGGGAAGGGAGGAGAGTTGGGGGGGGGCTGGCCCCGAGGGGGGAAGGGGAAGGGAGGAGAGTTGGGGGGGGGCTGGCCCCGAGGGGGGAAGGGGAAGGGAGGAGAGTTGGGGGGGGGCTGGCCCCGAGGGGGGAAGGGGAAGGGAGGAGAGTTGGGGGGGGGCTGGCCCCGAGGGGGGAAGGGGAAGGGAGGAGAGTTGGGGGGGGGCTGGCCCCGAGGGGGGAAGGGGAAGGGAGGAGAGTTGGGGGGGGGCTGGCCCCGAGGGGGGAAGGGGAAGGGAGGAGAGTTGGGGGGGGGCTGGCCCCGAGGGGGGAAGGGGAAGGGAGGAGAGTTGGGGGGGGGCTGGCCCCGAGGGGGGAAGGGGAAGGGAGGAGAGTTGGGGGGGGGCTGGCCCCGAGGGGGGAAGGGGAAGGGAGGAGAGTTGGGGGGGGGCTGGCCCCGAGGGGGGAAGGGGAAGGGAGGGGAGTTGGGGGGCTGGCCCGACGAGGGAAGGGGAAGGGAGGGGAGGGGAGTTGGGGGGCTGGCCCGAGGAGGGAAGGGGAAGGGAGGGGAGGGGAGTTGGGGGGCTGGCCCGAGGAGGGAAAGGGAAGGGAGGGGAGGGGAGTTGGGGGGCTGGCCCGAGGAGGGAAAGGGAAGGGAGGGGAGGGGAGTTGGGGGGCTGGCCCGAGGAGGGAAAGGGAAGGGAGGGGAGGGGAGTTGGGGGGCTGGCCCGAGGAGGGAAGGGGAAGGGAGGGGAGTTGGGGGGCTGGCCCGAGGAGGGAAAGGGAAGGGAGGGGAGGGGAGTTGGGGGGCTGGCCCGAGGAGGGAAGGGGAAGGGAGGGGAGGGGAGTTGGGGGGCTGGCCCGAGGAGGGAAAGGGAAGGGAGGGGAGGGGAGTTGGGGGGCTGGCCCGAGGAGGGAAAGGGAAGGGAGGGGAGGGGAGTTGGGGGGCTGGCCCGAGGAGGGAAAGGGAAGGGAGGGGAGGGGAGTTGGGGGGCTGGCCCGAGGAGGGAAAGGGAAGGGAGGGGAGGGGAGTTGGGGGGCTGGCCCGAGGAGGGAAGGGGAAGGGAGGGGAGTTGGGGGGCTGGCCCGAGGAGGGAAGGGGAAGGGAGGGGAGGGGAGTTGGGGGGCTGGCCCGAGGAGGGAAAGGGAAGGGAGGGGAGGGGAGTTGGGGGGCTGGCCCGAGGAGGGAAAGGGAAGGGAGGGGAGGGGAGTTGGGGGGCTGGCCCGAGGAGGGAAAGGGAAGGGAGGGGAGGGGAGTTGGGGGGCTAGCCCCGAGGAGGGAAGGGGAAGGGAGGGGAGTTGGGGGGCTGGCCCCGAGGAGGGAAGGGGAAGGGAGGGGAGTTGGGGGGCTGGCCCCGAGGAGGGAAGGGGAAGGGAGGGGAGGGGAGTTGGGGGGCTGGCCCGAGGAGGGAAGGGGAAGGGAGGGGAGTTGGGGGGCTGGCCCCGAGGGGGAAGGGAGGGGAGTTGGGGGGCTGGCCCCAGGGAGCCCTGCCCGGCGCTGGGGTCCCGCAGCCCGGCCCCACTCACCCACAGCTCGGTGCCCCAGTCCATGCTGGCGGCGCCCGCTCCCCCCGCTGCGGTCAGAGCGCGGCCGGGCCCGGATCCGCCGCCGCCGCCGCCTGCTCCGGGCTCACAACATCCCAGCGCGGCGCTGCCTCCTGCCGCGGGGCCGGGCGGCCCCCGCCCCCTGCGCCTTAAAGGGACAGGGACCCCGCCCAGCCCGGGCCCGGGGACGCCCCACAGCGACGGGCACCCCCCCCACCGTGTCCCCTCTAGAGAGTGGGGAACCCCACACACTGCCCCATAGCGAAGGGCATTCCCCACTGTCCCCCAGAGAGAGTTGGGGACCCCACATTGACCCTTATAGAGAGAGGTGAACCCCCCCCACACACACACACTGCCCCATAGCGAAGGGCATTCCCCACTGTCCCCCATAGAGAGTTGGGGACCCCACTTTGACCCTTACAGAGAGAGGTGAACCCCCCCCCCCCCACACACACACACACTGCCCCTAGAGAGAAGGGCTTTCCCCCACTGCCCCCAAGAGAGATGGGAGCCCCCCCACTGTGCCCTATAGAGAGATGGGAACCCCACAAACTACCCCCTAGAGAGAGACGGGAACCCCACACGCTCTCCCTATATAGAAGGGGATTTCCCCACTGGCCCCTATAGAGAGAGGAGGACCCTACACACTGACCCTATAGAGAAGGGCATTCCCCCCCCCCCCGCCAAATTCTCCCCACAACCCCCTATAGGGAAGGGCATTTCCTACACCCTCCTCTGACACATCTGGCTCTGGCCATGGGATACCACCCACCTGTCATGCTGACCAGGTTTGCCTCACCCTTTCCTTGTCGTGCCCCGTCTGTCTGTGTCCATCTGTTATCGCCTCTCTTATACTTGGCCCTGGTGTGCACTTCGCAGCTACAGCACTAAGGGGGCTGCTAAATCCGCACCCCCGAGCGCCGTAGCAGGGCCAGCCCAACCCCAGGTGTAGACGCAGCTCGGCAGGTGGACGACCGCTTCTGTCGACCGAGCTATCGTCGCTCAGGGACGTGGGGGTCCTACCCCGATGGGAAAAGCCCATCCGTTGCCATCCTCGGCCTCTGCACCGTGGAGTTATGCCAGCATAGACGTGGCACCATGACTATGCCACTAGAGAGAGCGCCCAGAGCGTAGACGTGGCTTGGGATTGGGAGCTCTTTAGGGCAGGGGCTGTGTTTTTAGTCTGTGCCTCTACATCACCGAGCACTGCGGTGTCCTGCTCCCTGGCTCGGGCCGCTGGTCACTATGATAATACAAAGAACGCATAACAGGCCGCGGACCATCAATTATGTTCATCTGTTGTGGCAAATTCCTTGGGATTGGGATTCCTACCAGTCAGCTAGAGGCAATTAGATATATACCCCATCCGTACTCTCAGACACCTTCCAACTGCTCCCCTCCCCCAAAAGGGTAAAATGGGTGGCAAATTAGACAGGAGTTTGCATTGTGATACAGCAGGAATTTAATGGCCAGTGTGATCTGGCCGACTAAACTGGGAGGAGTGGTAGATACGCTGGAGGGGAGGGATAGGATACAGAAGGACCTAGACAAATTGGAGGATTGGGCCAAAAGAAATCTGATGAGGTTCAATAAGGATAAGTGCAGGGTCCTGCACTTAGGACGGAAGAACCCAATGCACAGCTACAGACTAGGGACCGAATGGCTAGGCAGCAGTTCTGCGGAAAAGGACCTAGGGGTGACAGTGGATGAGAAGCTGGATATGAGTCAGCAGTGTGCCCTTGTTGCCAAGAAGGCCAATGGCATTTTGGGATGTATAAGTAGGGGCATTGCCAGCAGATTGAGGAACATGATCGTTCCCCTCTATTCGACATTGGTGAGGCCTCATCTGGAGTACTGTGTCCAGTTTTGGGCCCCACACTTCAAGAAGGATGTGGATAAATTGGAGAGAGTCCAGCGAAGGGCAACAAAAATGATTAGGGGTCTGGAACACATGAGTTATGAGGAGAGGCTGAGGGAACTGGGATTGTTTAGCCTGCAGAAGAGAAGAATGAGGGGGGATTTGATAGCTGCTTTCAACTACCTGAAAGGGGGTTCCAAAGAGGATGGCTCTAGACTGTTCTCAATGGTAGCAGATGACAGAACGGGGAGTAATGGTCTCAAGTTGCAGTGGGGGAGGTTTAGATTGGATATTAGGAAAAACTTTTTCACTAAGAGGGTGGTGAAACACTGGAATGCGTTACCTAGGGAGGTGGTAGAATCTCCTTCCTTGGAGGTTTTTAAGGTCAGGCTTGACAAAGCCCTGGCTGGGATGATTTAACTGGGATTTGGTCCTGCTTCGAGCAGGGGGTTGGACTAGATGACCTTCTGGGGTCCCTTCCAACCCTTATATTCTATGATTCTATGATTCTATGATCTGTGCTGTATAATGTAACCTGCCGTGTGGGTCTAGAGCCCCCTCTCGTGGCCGGTTCTTGTAAGAGGTTTAGGAGTCTGCTAGGGTGTCCAGCCCGGTAGCTCAAGTGTTCCTGGTTCACCTGTTTTGCGGTGAAGGTGCTGGGTTCAAATTCTGCTGTTGGCCTGAGGCACATAGATAGAAGCATCACCACAAAGATCAGGGAGTTAATGGCCTCTGTACGGCTCGAGGGAGATCTAGCGCACAGGAGCTTGATTCTTGGGGTGGGTTTGTCTGTTAGCTTGCTTGCATGCTTGAAGATTATAGTGTGGTCTGTTCTGAGGGCTCTGTGCTGAGTCAACCAGCAGGCTAGGCTAGGCTGAGAGCTTCCTAACGAGGCTCTAGCCTGATGCTATCCCTTGGTCCATGACCCCATTCGGAACCCTTGACAAGGAGGTGGGGCTAACTCTGGGAGAACAGGAGTTTAAAAAGCCAGCTCCTAAGCAAACAAGGGAGTTTTGAGTGGGAGTATGAGAGGCCTTCCTTCCGGGTCCGGTTTTTGAGCAGCGAGCGCCTCGTGACGGGGAGCAAGATGGAGTGAGCTACCCAGGTAAGGAGAGTTTAGCAATGGGGCGGGAGGCCGACAGACTATAAGCTAACTACTAGAAGGGTGCTAGCAAAGCTTCCTCAAAAAGAAATGGGGGTGGGAGTAAGGAGAGAGAGAGAAACCCAACCCACCTAACAAACATATGCTAAACTTCAGC
The DNA here is from genome assembly GCF_965140235.1 of Caretta caretta. Taxonomy (NCBI): domain Eukaryota; kingdom Metazoa; phylum Chordata; order Testudines; family Cheloniidae; genus Caretta; species Caretta caretta. The sequence continues at coordinate 19,791,242 of NC_134225.1, forward strand.
CAATAATGTTCTCCCCTAAAAAACCCACAACCCTGGCAAGAGTAAAAATAATGCAGCCAGAAGTCCAGCCACAAAGCAGTTTATTGCACGGAATACAGCATGGGCCGGTGATGTGTGTGTGCACACGGGACAAGCAGCTCATGGCCCGCAGAGACCCAGTACGGGCTCTTGAGATCTATGTGGCTGAACTGGAGGAGCAAAGGGAGACAGAGAGATACCCAGAGGACACTTTCAGGGGCACAATAGAGTGGTCCCACCCCCAATCTGACAGCTTCTGTTCTGTTATGGAGAATGAAAGTCTCAGGGAAGGAGAACATCAAGCTGGAGCAGAGGGAAACAATTCCATAGTGGGGACCCTCTTCCAGATGAAGTTGTGGTATCCCCTTGCATCAAGGATACCCCTCTGGGGGAAGGGACCCCAGTTACTAGGAAGATCCAGGTAATCGTAATGGGGGATTTGGTAGATAGTTGAGTTTGTGATGGCCAGGAGAACCACGTGGTAAATTGCCTGCTCGGTGCAAAGGTTGCTGACCACATGAGACATCAGTGCTGGTGAAGGTGGTACCAATGACATAGGGAACGGTAGGACAGAGGTCCTGGAGGCCAGATTTAGGCTGCTAGATAAAAGATTAAAGTCAAGGACTTCCCTGGTGCCATTCTCTGAAGTGCTTCTAGGGTTTATTTAGTGGCATTATATTTTCTGTCTTATTATCCATCTCCTTCCGAATGGTTCCTAACGTTGTTAGCTTTTTTGACTAAGATGGGTGAACTAGAGTGCCCGGCATTAAATGAGGATATTGATATAATAGGCATCATGGAAACTTAGTGGAATAGGGTTAATCAATGTGTCCTGGTAAGACCAGGGTACAAAATACACAGGAATGACAGAGTAGGTCATGCCAGTGGGAGAGTGGCACTATATGTGAAAGAAAGCATAGAGTCAAAGAAAGTGGAAATCTTGAATCAACGAAGCTGTACCACAGAATCTCTATAGATAGAAACTCCCTCCTTGAGCAGTAAGAGTATAACAGTAGGGCTATATACTACCCACCACCTGACCAGGATGTTGATGGTGATTGTGAAATGCTCAGGTTGATTAGAGGGGCTGCAAAGGCAGAAAACACAATAACAGTGGGGGATTTCCTCATGTGATTGGCATATGTCACCCCGAAGGCATGAATCCAGATCTTGTACCACCCTGAGTCTTCCCTGCGCCCAGCAGTTTTTCAGCACCGCACCGTTTAGCTGTGCCTCAGTTTCCCTGCTGTCAGTGGTGGTGTGGCCCACAGCTTTCCTAGCTGTGCCAGAATCTCACCACACTCTGCAGTCTTCCCTGCTTTCAGCAAAGGACTGGGCCACAGCTGTGTTAGTGGCTCACCGCTCCCATCAGATTTTGGCCCACAGCATCTCTTAGCTGCGCCACAGACACACTCTGCACTGACTCAGTTTCCCCAGTGAGCGTTCACCCCCTTGAGCACTGAGTCTGGCCATGGCAGGCTTGTACCTGAGCACCCTTGAGATCAACTCTGTTATATCAGTACAGAAAATAACAAACACCAAAAAAAAAACCCACTTCCCAATTTCCGAATCCCAGAACAACCTTTAGGGCCCACAATGATCCAGGCTACAGGCAAAGAGATGGGGTCCAGCATTCCAACATCTGGTTGCTGGCTAGCCCCTGATCCAGCACATCACTAGGCCTTCCTCCTCCTGGGTCCCATGGGCCTGCTTTGACCCTCTTCTGCTGTTCGTGCTGCCTGCATTTGTCCTGATCAACAAGTTTCTATTGTTCCAGGTCAGCCTCCTCACTCTGACACATGGCCTTGCGTTCTAGCCATCTCTCCTCCCCTAGCAGCCTCTGGCTAAACAAGACCTCTGCATTCTCCAGCTTCATTAGCCAGAGGTTCCATCTTCCATAGATACAAAGTTCTGGCTTCTTCGTTCTCCCAGCCGATGGATCCCAGAATGGCTCTTTGCTTCTGTTCAAGTTTCCCAAAACTCACGGTTTTATCCCCAGAGTCAGGATGACCTTCCTGTTGCCTTCCCATCTCCCTGATGCTTTGATGGTGTGACCACTGTTGTGATTCCACAATGCTTAATTTACATTGGAGACAGGTAGGTAGCTGCCTTTCCTCCTGTCCGGGAGAAAACCTGTGTATCTCTATGTTTGGGCACAGACTTGAAAGCCTAATATCCATATGTATCCATAATTTGTCACATGAGAGTTAATACAGACATTTCACTGTCATATTAATCACCAGCATATCACCAGCTTTCATAAAAGACTGCCCTCGATACACTTTTATAGTACAATAATAGTGTATCTGACTCAATTGCTTATTATTCAGGGTTCAGACCCCCAATTGTCCCCCTGGGGTGTTTGGACTTTGATTGTCACAAAGGTCCTTCAGCAAAGACTCTTAAGCAAACTAAGCAGTCACGGGATAAGAGGGAAGATCCTCTCACGGATCAGTGACTGGTTAAAAGATGGGAAACAAAGGGAAGGAATAAATGGTCACTTTTCACAGTGGAGAGAGGGAAATAGTGGGCCAGGGCGCAGTACTGGGACCTGTGGTCTTCAGCATATTCATAAATGATCTGGAAAAAGGGGGTGAACAGTGAGGTGGCAAAATTTGCAGATGGCACAAAATTACTCAAGCTAGGTAAGCCCAAAGCTGATTGTGAAGTGTTACAAAGGGATCTCATTGACTGGGCAAGAAAATGGCAGATTAAATTCAGCCTTGATAAGTTAAAAGTGATGCATGTTGGAAAATGAAATCCCAACTATATATAAAATGATGGGGTCTAAATTAGCTGTTACCGTTTAAGAACGAGATCTTGGTATCATCAGGGATAGTTGACTGAAAAAATCTGAAATCTGCTTTATGTGTAGCCTCACTCAAAAAAGCAAACAGACTGTTAGGGACCATGAGGAAAGGGATAGAAAATGTCATAAAGCCACAATACAAATGATAGAGATTTCTAAAATCATTACTGGTGTGGAGAGAGTGAATAGGGAAGTGGCATTCACCCCACCACATAACACAAGAACTAAGGCTCAGCTGATGGAATTATTAGGCAGAAGGTTTAAACCAAAACAAGGAAGTACTCCTTCACACCACACACGGGCAGCCTGTGGAACTTGTTGCCAGGGGATGTTGTGAAGGCCAAAAGTCTAAATGGGTTCAGAAAAGAATGAGATACGTTTGTGGAGGACAGGTCCATCACTGGCTATTAGCCAAGATGGTCAGGGATTGAGCCCCATGCTCTGGGTGTCCCTAAACCTCCGACTGCCAGAAGCTGGGGCTGGATGACAGGAGATGGATCACTCCTAAATGCCCTGTTTCTGTTCATTCCCTCTGAAGCATCTGGCACTGGCCACTGTTGGAAGACAGGATTCTGGGCTAGATGGACCATTGGGCTGACCCAGTATAGCCATTCTTATATCATTATGATCCCCCTACCCTTTTGATCCTAAACATAATTCAATGGGCTTATTTATGGGAAGGGTTAAAGAGGGAGAGGAGTTTTTTTAGATGGTGTGACAGAGTTAAATTAAACCTTAACTAGGTCTCTTGTCAACTGTCTGTAATGGGCCACTCTCTTACCACTTCAGAAGTTATTTTTCCTCCCTTGGTATCCTGCTGTTAATTGATTTCACTCGTTAGACTGACCTCACACTTGGTAAAGCAGCCCCACATCCTTTCATGTATTTATACCTGCTCCTGTATTTTCACTGCATGCATCTGATGAAGTGGGTTTTAGCTCACAAAAGCTTATGCCCAAATACATTTGTTAGCCTCTAAAGTGCTACAAGGACTCCTCGTCGGTTTTGCTGATACAGACTAACACTCTGAAAGTGTACAGTGCTCACTTTATATTTATTTTTGATTACAACTATTTGCACTGTAAAAGAACAACAGAAATAGTATTTTTCAATTCACCTAATACAAGTACTGTCGTGCAATCTGTTTACCATGAAAGTTGAATTTACAAATGTAGAATTATGTAGAAAAAAACTGCATTCAAAAATAAAAACCATGTAAAATTTTAGAGCCTGCAAGTCCTACTTCTTGTTATGCCAATCACTCAGACAAACAAGTTTGTTTACATTTGCAGGAGATAAAACTACCCAGTTCTTGCTTACAATGTCACCTGACAGTGAGAACAGGCGTTCTCATGGCACAGTTGTAGCTGGAATCGCAAGATATTTATGTGCCAGATGCACTAATGATTCATATGTCCTTTCATGCTTCAACTACCATTCCAGGGGACATGCGTCCATGTTGATGATGGGTTCTGCTTGATAAGATTCCAAAGCAGAGCGGACCGACACATGGTCATTTTCATAATCTGAGTCAGATGCCACCAGCAGAAGGTTGATTTTCTTTTTTGGTGGTTCGGGTTCTGTAGTTTCTGCACTGGAGTGTTGCTCTTTTAAGACTTCTGAAAGCATGCTCCACACCTCGTCCCTCTCAGATTTTGGAAGGCACTTCAGATTCTTAAACGTTGGGTGGAGTGCTGCAGCTATCTTTAGAAATCTCACATAGAATCATAGAATATCAGGGATGGAAGGGACCTCAGGAAGTCATCTGGTCCAACCCCCTGCTCAAAGCAGGACCAATCCCCAAGTTTTGCCCCAGATCCTAAATGGCCCCCTCAAGGATTGAACTCACAACCCTGGGTTTAGCAGGCCAATACTCAAACCACTGAGCTATCCCTCTCCCCAATTGGTACATTGGTACCTTCTTTGCGTTTTGTGAAATCTGCAGTGAAAGTGTTCTTAAAATGAACAACATGTGCTGGGGATATCACCCGAGACTGCTATAACATGAATGATATGGCAGAATGCGGGTAAAACAGAGCAGGAGGCGTACAATTCTCACCCAAGGAGTTCCGTCACAAATGTATTTAACGCATTATTTTTTTAACGAGCGTCATCAGCATGAAAGCATGTCCTCTGGAATGATGGCCAAAGCAGGGTGGGGTGGGGCCTATAAATAGGGGCATAAGCAGCATGGGGTGGGGTCTTGGGGGAAGGGGTGGAGTGGGGGCGGAGCCAGAGGGAACACCCTCCGGCAGATTAAAAACTCAGCGTCTATAACATTTCCACATTTTCAAAACGAAAGTTTATTTTTTTTTAGTTCCAAGCAACGTCTCATTTTGAAATGTTCATGAATTCATGAGAGAAAATGTAAAATTTATTTTTAAAAGGTCAACATTGGAACGAAACGCTCCTAAATTATCAAAGCAAACTGTTCTGATTGACTCAATGGCTCAATATTTTTCAGCTTATCCCAAGAATCTTCGAGATTTTGACTTTTCAACTTGATTCAAGATCGAGATGTGGAAAAGATTTCAAAATCTCAAACCCTTGCAGGACAGTTTCCCACCCAGCTCTAGCTCTGATCCCACTGGCTTTCAGCTCAGCACTGCTTTATTTCCATAACAAACGAGAGGAGTGTTGTCAAAGTGAGAAAGCTAAGATACTAGTCTTCATTTTAACCCCTTTCCTATCCCCACCCTACCTATCATCTCTTATATGTATCAACATATCACATCCACACCAAGTCCCTCCTCTTTCCAGAAATGATGGCAAAGTCTTAAATGTTCATTTAAACTTTTCCCCCCACAAGCATCTTTGAGCATTCTCCAAGCATTTTCTCCTTCCAAGCCTTCCTTAAAATGCTTCTCTGCTGGGACACTCATAAAAAGCTTGATGGGGTAAGGCTACAGATTTGAGATTTTCACTGTTTTTCATGCTAATCAGTATCATTTTATTGTTTCCTTGTGTTCCCCTCACTAGACAGCTGTTTATTTTATCACCTGCTGTCTTTTGTCTTGGTCTGTAAGCTCTTTGGAGCAGGGACTCTCTCCTTGTTATATGTTTGTACAGCACCAGCAAAATGTTGGGGGCCTCCCAATGCTATTGCAAGACACCTAATAATCATGAAATAATTAAACGGGGTTAGGCAGAGGTGTTGGGCTGTAGTAGGAGGTGCCCTCTCCTATGACTCAGCTGGAAGTCAAGGCTCCAGTGTGGCGTGAGGAGGGTGTGGTGAAGATGCAGCTTTGAGACATAAAATTGCAGCGCCGAGCAACTGTGGTTATGAAAAAGCCCCTGCTATTTTCGCAAGTTGTGATGAAGTATTCATGTTCACAGTTCAGCTGGCTCCAGCAGCGTCTATCCCAGGGCCTCAAAAGTTCTTTACTGGCATGTCTGGACTGAGCCTCAGAACCCCACCAGAAAGCCCCACCCCTCCCTTGGGAAATCTAATGGGAATACAACCCGGGGGTCCTGATTCCCAGCTTGCCACTGCTCTAACCACTAGACCAAACCTCCTCCTAGAACCAGGATAGAACCCAGGGGTCCTGGCTCCCAGCTCTAACTGCTAGACCACCCGAATCCATCCCAGAGCTGGACCTAGAACCCAGGCGTCCTAGCTCCCAGGTCCACCCCTTTCCATTGTCTTAGAATTCAGGGGTTCTCAAACTTCATTGCACTGCGACCCCCTTCGGACAACAAAAATTACTACATGACCCCTAGGGCGGGGGTGGGGGGGAGCCAAAGCCTGAGCCCCACCACCCCAGGCAGGCGCAGGGGGGCTCAAACAGAATCCCCAGGGCTTCAGCCCCAGGCAGGGGGGGCCTGTAACCGGAGCCCCGCCACCCCGGGCTGGGGCTGAGGCTTCGGCCCCAAGCGGTGGGGCTCAGGCTGCAGCAAATCTAAGCCAGCCCCGGCCCCCCATTAGAACAGGGTCACGCCCCACAGCCTCTCTGCCCCCTGTTGCTGCCACACCCCACCCCAGAGGGGCCCACAAGGTAAAGGCCCCAGAGCATCCTGGGAATTGTAGTTCCAGACAATGAGCTCCAGGAAGGGGAAGCCCTCTCTGGCTAGGCATCATGGGAAATATAGGGTTTCCCCCCTCGGGCTGATGGGAAATGTAGTTTCTAGCGCTAGGCATCATAGGAAATGGAGTTCCAGCCCAAGGCAGCATGGGAAACGCTGCCATTGGTGCGTTTCCCTGTCAGCCTCAAGGCCTGAGGGCGGGGATAACGGACGTCGCGCTTGTATTGGTTGACCTTCCCGGCAGGGGGCGGGTGCAAGTGACGAGCTGGGCGATGATTAGCGGCGAGGCGGGGTCGCGGCGCGCCGATTGGCGGACCCGGAGGCAGGCGGGGGGCGGAGTCTGAGCGGACGGGACGGGACGGGACGAGGCGGGGCGGCCAGCCGGTGCCCAGGGATGTTCGGCCGGAGGCGGCGGGGGCCCGGGGCCTCGCGGGGGCTGGGGCGGCTCCTCCCGCTGCTGCTGCTGCTGCTGCTCCTGCTCGGGGGCGCCGCGGGCCGGATCCACCGCCTGGTGCTGACGGTGAGCGCGGCCGGGGGAGACCGGACCCGACCCTCCCCCTCCCCGCCCAGGGATCAGACCGGACCGGACCGGACCGGACCCGACCCCCTCCCAGGGATCAGACCGAACCCTCCCCTCCCCTCCCCAGGGATCAGACCAGACCCGACCCTCCCCCTCCCCCTCCCCGCCCAGGGATCAGACCGGACCGGACCGGACCCGACCCCCTCCCAGGGATCAGACCGGACCGGACCCGACCCCCTCCCAGGGATCAGACCCGACCCTCCCCTTCCCCCTCCCCCTCCCCTCCCAGGGATCAGACCGGACCCGACCCTCCCCCTCCCCGCCCAGGGATCAGACCGGACCCGACCCTCCCCTTCCCCCTCCCCCTCCCCTCCCAGGGATCAGACCGGACCCGACCCTCCCCCTCCCCGCCCAGGGATCAGACCGGACCGGACCGGACCCGACCCCCTCCCAGGGATCAGACCGGACCCTCCCCTCCCCCCCCCCCCAGGGATCAGACCCGACCCGACCCCCTCCCCCTCCCAGGGATCAGACCCGACCCGACCCGACCCCCTCCCCCTCCCAGGGATCAGACCGGACCGGACCCGACCCCCTCCCAGGGATCAGACCGGACCCTCCCCTCCCCTCTCCTCCCCCCCCCCAGGGATCGGACCGGACCCTCCCCTTCCCCCTCCCCCTCCCCGCCCAGGGATCAGACCGGACCGGACCGGACCCGACCCCCTCCCAGGGATCAGACCGGACCCTCCCCTCCCCTCCCCCCCCACAGGGATCAGACCCGACCCCCTCCCAGGGATCAGACCGGACCCTCCCCTCCCCCTCCCCCTCCCAGGGATCAGACCGGACCCTCCCCTCCCCCTCCCCCTCCCCCTCCCAGGGATCAGACCGGACCCTCCCCTCCCCCTCCCCCTCCCAGGGATCAGACCGGACCGGACCGGACCCTCCCCCCCCCTCCCAGGGATCAGACCGGACCCTCCCCCCCCCTCCCAGGGATCAGACCCGACCCGACCCCCCCCCCCCTCCCAGGGATCAGACCCGACCCGACCCTCCCCCCTCCCCCGTGCCGGGGACCGGACCCGTCCCGACCCCCCCCCGGATTGAACCGACCCGGACCCTCCCCCTAGGTACCGGCACCGTCTTCTCCCACCCCTTGGGAAAGGACCGGCCTGAAATCCCTGGGACTGGACTGGGCTGACACCCCCCTCCCCCACGGATTGGTCCCACCCCCCCACCCGGGATGAGACCAGCCCCTGAGCTGGGAACCCCTTCCCCTGGGACGGGACAGGACTGGACCCCCCCTCGGATGGGGATCATAATCCCAGGATGGGACTTCCTGACCCTCAGGACTTGACCAACCCTATCCAATCCTGGGAAGGGACCGGCCTACCTTGGCTTTGGGGACTGCCCACAACCCACACCTGGCATGGGACTGACACCCCCCCCCTCAGGCTTTGAGCTGCCAGCTTCCCTTCTCCCCTCCCCCCCACTCTGAGGCCTCCCCTGCATGATTTCCCCCCCCCCCCCCCCCCCCCCCCCCCCGCTTGCTGGGACTTGAATTACCCTTGGGAACACCCCCGGGAATCTCCCTGAGTCCTTCCTCTCTCCCTGACTTCCCTCACCTTCTCCCCAGCACCTCATGATCCCCCCCCAGCCTCCATCTCTCCCCTCCCTGTCTCAGTTACACCTTCCCCATCGTCCACCTCGGCCCTTCCACAAACCCTCTCCCCTCCGCCACTCCTCCCCATGGCGCCTGGCCCTGACCAACTTCCCAGACCACCTCCTCCCTTGGTGACCCCTCACGCAGCAGCCCCTGGACTTCCAGGTGGAAATGCTCTGAGAACGCAGTGGTGGGGGAGTGGGGGTCTGGGTAACTGGGGGGGGCCTGATGTGGACAAGGTCATTGGTGTTTGGGGGATCCCCAGATGGGGTCTGGGGGGAGTCTGGAGCGGATCTGAGTTTGCAAGGTGTTGAGACAATGTCACATGGATACATGGGCTGCGGTTTGGGCAGCCCAATGTTTCCGGGGTGTGGAAGCCCAGAGGAGGAACAGGGGGGTTGGACCCTCAGGCATGGGCGGCTGAGAAGGGTGTCAGCCAGACTTCCAAGCTTTCTGTTTTATTTCAGTACGTTTATTTAGCAACTGAAATGCAAATAACACCGGGACACTAGATAACACAATTAAATGATCAGATGAACTCGTTGGCTACATGGGGGGTTGCTTTGTTTCCACATGTTCTGCTGGATGAAGACAGCGCCCTGCTCTCACCTTGTGTCCCACCCCTGGTCACCCTCCCTCATTCTACTCACCCAACACCTTATCCCCCCCCCCCGCCCATTTCCCCCAACCTGTTCTTCTCCCTCCTCTCCTCTAACACATCCCAGTCTGATCTCCTTGGGGCAGGAGATCTATTATTTTAATTACAAACGGGCCAGAGCTCCGGTCTAATGTTTGTGTGCGCTTGGAGGGGGTGCTGACGTCTGGGATTTGCTTTGCCTGCTTAACAGAGATTGGAGCTGGCTATGGATTCAGGTGTGAGCTTCCCTACGGGCTGGGAGGAGCGCTCAGTTCTCAGGCTTTGATTTAGGTGGCATCACAGCTGACTCCCTTCTCCGGGAGAAAAACATGGCTCAGATCCTGGGCTCAGTACCGCTCTGAGCCTGTCTGGTGCTGAGCAATGAACTCATCTTCTTTAAGCAGCTGTGTCTACGGGAGCAGCCCGTCGCTGTAGTATGTGGGCTGGGTTAGATTTGGTGCAGTCCCGTCCCTATGGGTCACCCTATTGCCACATCCCAGGTGACTCCGTGTGACGAAATGGCGCTTGGCTGATGCAGACACGTGATCTGGATCCAAAACCCTCTAATCTCGCTCCTGCTCCAGCCTCTACCCCCCTGCGCCTCCGAAGTCACTTCCTCTTTTGAAGGGGAAGCAATTCTGATGCCTCTGCAGCTCTGGCAGTGAGATTAATCTAGCTCGCCAAGGGTGGAAGAGGCGTTCTGGGCCCCACCTCTCTGGCTGGCTGCACCAGAGTGACTTTAAAGGGCACCTTGAGGTGCTGCCCTCTGGCTGGAGGCTGCTGCGTGGGGCTGTCCCTTGTTTCCCATCCCTGACCCCTGGAGCCTTGGGAGTGGCGTGGAGCCCTGCCTTGTGTTCTGTTGCTGTTGTAAGCCAGTCTAATGGGCATGGTGGTGTGATGGCTTCCTGCCTCGTCTATTTCAGGGCGAGAAGAGGGCTGACATCCATTTGAACACCTTTGGCTTCTACGCGAATGGCTCCCTGGAGGTGAACGTGAGCCGGCTGCATCTTGGCCTTGGCAGCGCCAAGCAGGAGAAGCCATGGGTAAGCGCAGCGGCTCTTCCCAGGAGGATTGCAGTCACATAATAGTTCATGGTGCATGCCAGGAAGCGAACCCCCCCTCTCCCCGCCCGTGATTCCCAAGGGGACAGCAGGTGTGGGTGTGAATGGCGCTGCCCCAGGGCGGTTCACACCTGTGGGGCGCTCCTGCAATGAATCTAGCATTCTCTCCGCTGGGAGCAGAGATGGCTGGGTTGAGCTAAACTTTAGGTCTGAGACACCTGCTGTCCTGGGTTCAAATCAGGCAGAGGAAGAATGGCCCAGGTCCCTGGCCTACAACTGGGAGATCAGTTCTGTGCTCTGCCACCAACTTCCTATGTGACCTTGGGCAAGTCACTTAGATGGAGAATAGAGGCCCATTGAGATACTTTAAAAAAAAAAAAAAAGATGTTAACAGCACTTGGAAGGTTAAATACATGAAATATTGTGGGGTTGTGTGTGTGTGTGTGTAGGTCATTTAAGTACCTAAGATGGATCAGATTCCTGGCGCTAGCCTATACCCTCAGCCAGGCCAGCTGGGGGAGTGTTTTGTATGGGGGGGGATAGAGACAACCACCTGAATAAGAGCCCGAGTTACCTCTGCGACTGCGGTGAAGACATACCCTAGAAGCAGCCAGCAGGGCTCCCCCTCCAAAGGGCTGTCCATAAAATTCATAATGCATTAGGGGCTGGGTGGGTCCTTAATTTGGCGGGTTTCAGTGTTCCAAGGGGTGGGTGGGTCTGAACACATTTTTTGAGGATGGTCAAGTAACTTATGGACTTCCCCCAACACTCAGTCCATCTGGTAAGAAATCCAAGTAGCCGGATACCTTCGGGCCTCCTGGAGTTGATCAGTGAGCTGGTCTGGAGGGCCGTAACTGTGTATCATGGGGCATCTTGATGCCCTGTATGGGAGACATCATGGCTGGCTGCCTCTTGGCAGAGTTTCTGTGCCCTGCCCCACCCGAGCCTTCCCCATCTGCGAAAGGCTTAGGGATTTGCCCCTTGCTAATGCAGAGAAGGGCTTGGTTATAACAGATGAATCCTTTCTCTTTCCAGGTCGGCTTCAGCTTGTCCAGGACGAGGATTCGCGAGGCCCTTTCCTACCCAGTGAGTTGCCATTCTCTGTGTGTGCATGCAGACTCTTCTGAGTTTGTTTGGGAAACGCTGGTGTTTCTGGAGGGGGAGTCCTGCTCAATGGGTGATGTGTTGTTCTTGAGTGACCCCTTCTGGCTGATCCCCTGAGCAGCGGTAGCTGGCTTCACCGCATGGAACCCAGATGGGTTCTCCAGGGCTAGGCTGTTGCAAAGGAATCCGGAAGGGGGAATGTCCGGAATCTGCCATCAGTTACCTCTGGGAGCCACTGGAAAGACTGGCTGTAGGGGAAGTGAATGTGAATCAGTCCCTTGGAGAGGCAGCAGGGTCTAGTGGGTAGAGCTCTGGACTGGAAGTTGATAGGACCTCAGTTCTATTCCCAGCTGTGCCACTGACCTGTTGAGTGTCACATCCCCTCCCTCCCTCCCTGTCTTTTGGCTATTTAGATTGTAAACACTCTGAGGCAGGGACTGTCTCTTACTACGTACAGCATCTTACACAGCAGGGCCCTGATTTGGGGCCTACTGTAAATCCAGATGGTGGTAATTAGTTAGCTTGTACATGTTTTTTTTTTTTTTGTCTGATCTGATGCGGGGCAGTTTTCCTCTCTGCAGGGGAAGGAATCTCATAACTGCACCTTGGAACAAAATGGAGCGGAGTCACGAATCCTCTTCCTCATCGACGTCAACCAGAAAAGGCAAGTGAAATTCTGTCTGCGCTTATGTATATTTCATTGGATTCCTCATCCGGCCTCCCGCTAAATCGACTGGAGCCGTTAACGGCAAGTTAGCCTAGTTCCTAGACTCTTCCGGGTCCAGGGATCAGAGCAGCCCCTAGCAAATATGCAGACAGCTCATGTCACCATCGCTGCCTGCAACCACCCCTGATATCAGGTGGTGTGTGAAAGAGGACTAGGATTAGACAGGGAATAAATAAGGAGATGTGATGGTGGTGTATAAATTAATGAGTGAATGGTAGACAGAAGATCAGTCAGGTGCTCCTACGTATCCTCTTGTTACAGGAGGTTACACAGTGAAATGGAAAAGGCAGCAGAAAAATTAAACTGCTACTTTTACTCTGAGCACTAGACCCTCCCAGCTGGGAGTAGAACCCAGGAGTCCTAGCTCCCAGTTATAACCACACTAGACCCCACGTCCCTCTCCCAGTGCTAGGAACAGAACCCAGGTGTCCTGGCTCCCAGTGACCTGAAACAGGAGGCATCCTTTAGTAGGGTGTGTTGGGAGAGCGACCCTTTGCATTACTGATCCCGCCCCCTCTCTCCACGTCCCTTCCGACTCTGGGGGGGTGAACCCATCTCCATTGTGTCACGCCCCCTGTACTGACGCTTGGTTCTGTCCTTTCAGGGTCCAAGTGCGGAAGCTGGGAGAGCAGAAGAAGCTGCAGATTTATTCCGGTCTGATCCCCGAGGTGCAGAATGAGGGCTCAGATCCGAAACCAGCCAACGATAGCAAGGCCCAGGCTGCTGCCAGTAAAGGTGAGGGAGATTGGAGGCGGCCTAGACACCCAGGTCTTGCTGTCTCCTGCTTGCTCGGCGTGAAGCAGCCTTCTCCATGCTGCTCAAGAAGGGGCTAGTTTTCTCCCTAATGAGAGCGCTGCAGTTAATTGCTTAACATGGCAGGTGCATCTGATCCCGCTAGCATTGCCCCATGCACTCAATATGTAACTCTGTGTGCTTCGGGGGTACCTTTGTTCCAAGGATCTCAAAGCACTTGGGGGAACATGGCCAGATTACAGATGTAGCGGGACCCCAGTGCTTGAAATGCAGCCATCTTTGGGGTGGAATGTGGCAGCTATGTAATAGACACCCAGCACTAGTACTTGTGTTTAGGATAGGAAGTTGAGGCTACTACGGCAGCTAATGCCAAGGAGGCAGGTCATCGTTGTCGGAGTTGGCCCAACGGACGGCTGGAGTTAATGTCAAGTATCCCGTAGTATGTACTGTATAATCATATTAGTCCTGTCCCAGCCACAGCTGCGATTGAGGCCCTATTGTGTTGGGTGCTGCATAGATACATAGTAAGAGACGGTCCCTGTCTTGGAGAGCTCCGTCTAAACAGACATGGGAAGGCTTTTCCCCAGGGTATAGATGGGGAAACTGAGGCACAGAGCTGGAGTGACTTGCCCAAGGTTGTGCAGAGCCAGCGATTGAACCCAGATCTCCTCCGTCACGGTGCAGTGCCGTAACCACAGCCGATCCCTCCTGTCTGGCGCTGGCTTGGAAGGGAGTGTGCCATCCGCTTGTTCGTTGGAGGTCTCTCCTCCGCGTAGTAACCCATCCTGACTCTGCTGAGCTTGTGGGATTGAACAGCTGCACAGCAAATGGGGCAAGCCAGCAAGGAGTCTGCCTGGTGCAGGGTGGCTTTTTGGGGAGCAGCTGATGCAAGGGCCTGAGAGGAGGTGGGGGGCAGGAGTGGCTCCCAGCCTGAGCCACGCCAGCAGGAGCTGGCGTTAACGCCATCTAGTTCTTGACAAAGGGGCGTGTTCGTTCTTCCAGGCACAGAAACACAGCAGGAAGTGCCTGGTAAAGGGCCCAATGCGGGAAGCCCCCAGAAGAAGACAGAGGGCGAAGCCAAGCAGGTACATGCCCTTCAGAGACTGAGCCTAGGGAGGTTCCCAGGCAGTTGTGCCAGGTCACCAGACTTCTGCTGGCACCTGCTGCCTCCCGATTCCAGCGCCATTCTCTCAGCAGAGCCCAGGGTGCCAACTGCCCGTTGTGGGACAGAGAGGCTGGGGAGAGGGGCAGGCTTTGGGGAATCGGGCTGGATGGGAAGCGGGGAGCGATAGAGTCCTGGTCGTTGCTTGCAGCAGTATGACAAGCAGCCCTCGCCCACGGACCAGCAGCTGGGAACTGTAGCACGGCTGAGCCGCCGGCGTGGTGGTAAGCCAGGCTCCAGGCGATCCCTAGGCAGAGTAAGCCCCACTCTTTCCTCCTCTCCCACGGGCGGCAGGGGACTCTCCAGCTCTGTGCACGTTGCTCCTTACTGGCCTTTCTTGTGCAGCAGGATTCCAGCCACAGAGTGGAAGATCTGGTCCTGGCTCTAGGGAACGTGAACGACTCCTACAACTTCAGCGTAAGTGTCGCCCAGCTGGATGGAGGAAGGGCCCTCCTGGAACAAGCCAACAATTTGTGTTCTTCCCCTGTGTTTTTCCCCCCCACCCCCAAGCTCAGACCTGTGGGCCCATCCGGCCTGGCATCTCCCCACCCTCACTTCCAAGGCAGGTCAGCCTGGCCCAACTATCCTGGTATCTGCTTCCCTGTAGCCTGTTCCCCTCTCCTCCCTGACACATCAGATCAAATAAGTGGCCTGGTCCAATGGCATCCCACCTCCTGCTGTGTGGGATGAGCCCCTTTGGTCAGTCTAGTCTGGTATCCCTGATCATTGCTGAATGGGGCTGGACCCAGCTGTCTCGCTACAAGGCCTGTCCTGGCCAGTGAGGGCTGCACACTGCTCCTTAGAACTGCTGCTGGGTTGACTTGCTCCCCGCCCTTCCTGGGCCAGAACGGGCTGCAGCCCAGGGAGGGAGGGGCAGAGCCCCTGGAGTCTTGACGTGTCTGTAATGGGAACTCCACTGAGCAGGGGGGATCCTCGGCCTGTCTCCTGCAACGAGTCAGGCTGGATACTTCCGATCAGAGCCCTGACCGGTAACTCGGGTCTCTCCCCCTCTGT
This sequence comes from Caretta caretta, assembly GCF_965140235.1. Classification (NCBI taxonomy): domain Eukaryota; kingdom Metazoa; phylum Chordata; order Testudines; family Cheloniidae; genus Caretta; species Caretta caretta. Next base: position 19,806,724 of record NC_134225.1, read on the forward strand.
CTTTGCAGTTCCACGTAGTGATCGGCTCGGAGGCGGAAGGTCTGTACAACCTTAACTTTCACAACTGCCACAACAGAGCCCCGGCAAACCAGATGCCTTACGACATCACCGTGAGTGTGCATTCGGGGGATGGTAGCCCCTGCCCCCCCCCTCCGTGGAGGCACTCGAGTTCTGATCCTCTGCTACAGACTTCCCCTCTCTGCCTCCGGGCGGATTAGAAAGCAGAGTAAAGCTCTGGGACTGGGACTCAGGAGACCTGGGTCCTATTCCCTGAGTGAGCCACTCCCCCCCCCCCCCCCGTGCCTCAGTTTCCCCATCTGTAAAATGGGGATAATGACACTGACCTCTGCGAAGTGCTTTGAGATCTGTGGCTAGAAAGTGCTATATGAGCTAGATATTTGTATTGCTGTAGTGGCTAGGAGCCCCAGTCCCGGCCCAGGACCCTCCTGTGCTCGGCAATGTACAGACACAGAACGCAAAGCCAGTCCCTGCCCCAAAGACCTGACCACCTAAGTAGAAGCCCAGGCTGCTCAGATTCCCTACACTGAGCCCCAAACGCTTTTCCTGCTGCCATCAACAGGATGAATGGGCCATGAGGGGTCCTTACTGGGCTGTGGAGTACAAGTGCCTGGGATTTGAACCCAGGTCTTCAGTGTTCCAATTCAGGGCTTTATCCGCCAGGCACGGCAAGTCTAGAGCAAACTGCGGGCACGCCACGCATTTCCAAAGCCACAGCACGCGGCGGGGTTTGTCATACATCCTTGGTCTGTGTTTGTTGCTCCCAGTCCCATCTAGCCTCCCGTTGCGCCCCTGCTATGGGAGATCAGACCAGCTAGCCCCTCTGGTCTGGTATCTCCCCCTGCATGTTGGATCAGATCAGTAGTCCATCACTGGGTTTCCCCCCACCACTCCAGAGTGGTTTCCCCCACCACTCCAGACCAAAGCAAGGGGCCCCTCTCGCCTGGTGCTCCCCTGCCACCCTGGATCAGACCTCCTGGCGGTGGCATCTCCCCCAGCCATAGCTCCCACTCTGCACCGACTCCGTCTCTGCTTTGCAGGTGATGATCCGAGAGAAGAACCCGGACGGATACCTGTCGGCTGCCGAGATCCCCCTCATCAAACTCTACCTGGTCATGTCCGCCTGCTTCCTGGCCGCGGCCACCGTGTGGGTCTACTTCCTCTGCCAGCACAAGTGAGCCCCGCCCCTCTGGTCGACTGTGTCCACACTGCTTTCCCCGGGCAGGCAGCCTTCCTCTCTGTTGTACCCCACCCTGCCCTGCCACGGAGCCGCCATGGGCACCCACCTGATTGTGTCTCTCTACCTGCAGGTTCAGCGTGTTCAAAATCCACTGGCTTATGGCCGCCTTAGCGTATACCAAGGCCCTTTCTCTCCTCTTTCACAGTGTAAGTAGACAGCTACGCCAATGCAGGTGGGCCCAGGGACAAAGGGCTTGAGAGACCTGGGCGCGAGCCATTGGCCTGCTGGCTGATTTCAGGCAAGCTGCTCCTCTGTGCCTCAGTTTCCCCATCTATGAAATAGGAATGATGCTGCCAACCCTCCTTTGTAAAGTGCTTTGAGACCCATAGATGAAAAGCAATCTGTGAGCTAGGTGTTTGTAGTATGGTTGCTCTTACGAACCCCAGTCATGGACCACGACCCCATTGTGCTAGGTATGGGACACCACAGAAAGCCGGTAGAGCCTGGTGTTATTGGACAGCAGCCATACCTGGGTTCACTGCAGTCGGGCTCCCGCTGACCCCCATGAGCCTCGGCCTCAGCCTAGTTGGGGTGTCTCTATCTAAGAGGTGACATGTGCCCAGGGCCTGCTGGCTCAGGGGATTGGGTAGAGGAAGACGCTAGCCTGTAAGGTGTTAGCCTGAATCCAGCACCCCTCAAAAAGCTTCGGGGCAAACTGAACATGATGGCCTGCCTGGTCCCAGGGTCCTCTCTGCTCTCAGCGCGCTGGCCGGGACAGTGTCCCCCTCCCTCCCTCTAAGCCTGTGTCACCCCTGCTAAGAATCTCTGACCCTTCTCAGGGAAGGGCTGGTCTATCCCCAAGAAGACAATGGTGTCTCTCTGGCATGCGGGGCTGAGACCCGTTGGACTCCTCTTGTGCACTGGCTGCCCGACAGCTGTCTCGCGATGGCTGTTACCCGGCCGGGACACGGAGGTGAATGGCTCTGAGTCCCCTCAGCTTTGCCACCAGCTCCCTAACAAGCAGATGGCCTTTGGGTGGCTGTGGTGGGTGCTCTCCCAGCCTGTCTAGCCTGAATCGGGAGGCTCCAACTGAGACCCCGTTCTCTGTCCTCTCTCTCAGATCAACTACTATTTCATTAACACCGAGGGTCACCCGATCGAGAGCTTAGCCGTCATGTACTTCGTGACCCACCTGTAAGTTCAGAGCGTCCGGTTACGGGGCCTACGCAGAGGGGACATCGATAGCCCAGCATCACGGCTGGCTCCAGGGGTGGGGGCCCTGGGGGAGCCACTGGATAATGGGGGAGCTTGCAAGTATTGTAGTCCCAGTTTCTCCCACCAGGGGGCACTGGCTGGGGGTGGTGCTTGCCACCACTGGGAGGGTTGCTGGGGAGGTCTCGCTACCACAGTCTGCCCAGCATGAGGGGCCCTGGAGGGTGTCGTAGGACACTGACTGCGTGGAGCTGATAATTGCAGGGGATGGTGTAGGAGGGCTGGCTGTGGGCAGAGCTTTTAGCCACTCCAATCCCAGCCTCTCCCAGTAGGGGGCGCTGTATACAGCAGGGCAGGAGCGCTGCCTGTGGGGGAAGCTCCTGGATACTGCAGTTCCAGCCTCTTCCAGCAGGGGGCGCTGTGAGGAGCAGGGGCAGTTGCGCGGGGGAGGGGGGCGTGTCCCGGTTTCTTCAGTCCCACAGCCCCTCTGTGGCTCGCCCTGGGCCCGCCCTGCCTCCCAGAACAGGGCGCCCGCCTGAGTTGCCTCTGGGTCCCTTGCAGGCTGAAGGGCGCCCTGCTCTTCATCACCATCGCGCTGATTGGGACAGGCTGGGCCTTCATCAAGTACATCCTGTCGGACAAAGAGAAGAAGCTCTTTGTGATCGTCATCCCCTTGCAGGTGAGGGGCGCGACGGCTGGGGGGGAGGGAGCTGCCACTTCTGTGGGCGGCTGCCTCCTCGCCATTCCACCTTAAAAGCCAGAGCTGTGCTGGGTGGGGACATGGGGCTGGAGTCGGGGTGGGGTCGCTTACGTCCACCCTGAGGTGCCCTCTCTCCACCTCCTAGGGACACCATAGCCGGATCTGTCCGGGCTCATTTTGGACTCCCGGTGCTGAAAGCGAACGATTTGGGGAAGCGATTCCCTCGGTGAAGCCCCGTTGGCTCATGGACAGAGCCCTGGGATGGACCTTGGGGGACGTGGGGTCTGCTCCCCGCTCTGCCCCTTGTCAGCTGGGTGACTTCAGCCAAGTTGCCTCCCCACCCCCCCTTTGTGCCTCAGTTTCCCCATGTGCGAGATAGGGATGATGGTACTGCCCTTCCTTGTGGAAGCGCTTGGAGATCTTCAGATGAAAAGGGCTAAATAAGAGCCAGGTGGTAGCACCCTGCGCTGCCCTGGCGTTTTGGCAAGCGGGGGGAAGATACAGGGCCCACGCTGGGGTGGCAGGTGTTTGGGCAGCGACGGCTAGTGCCCGCCTGCAGGATGCCCGTCTGGGGCTGCGAAGTCCCTTCACCACCCGCCTTTCCCATTGCGCAGGTGCTGGCAAATGTCGCTTACATTATCATCGAGTCCTCGGAGGAGGGCAGCAGTGACTACGCCTCCTGGAAGCAGATCCTCTTCCTGGTGGACCTGCTCTGCTGCGGGGCCATCCTCTTCCCCGTGGTGTGGTAAGAGCCGGGGGGGGGGGGGGTTCTGCCCCGGAGCCCATCTCAGCAGGGCTACTGCCTTGGGTTGGGAACCTGCCAGGTCTCGCAAGCTAAGCTGGGTCAATGCTTGGACGGGAAATGGAGGAAAACTGCAGGGTGGGGGGTCTGTAGGGGGCTCTCTCCCAAGTCAGCTGTGACCCTGATGCTGCTGTACTGCAGGATGAGGGGGTTAGTAGGGGGTGATCTCCCCTTGGAGTCAGTGCTGACCCCACGGTGCTATGGGGGACTGTCATGGGAGGTATTGTCATGTCCGTCTCTCTGGGGTCATGGTGGTGCCAATCACTCTCCACCCCCCATACGTCCCCATGGGAAGTGTCCGGTGCAGAGGGGCATCCCGGCTTTGTGCACTAACCTGGGCGCCCGACACAGAGCTGGGGGACCATTGAAGGCTTCGTGGGGTGGGGTGAAGGGTGCAAATCTTCCCACAATCCCATGGGAGTCATTGCTTTGGCTTGGCCACGTCCCCACGGAGGTGATCTCTGCATCCTGCCCCTGTGAGCCATGGGCCCAGCAGGCTCGTCTGCTCCAGGCCGGTGGAGTTGCCCCTGGGAAAGGCAACTCCAGAGCCGAGGGCGGGAACCGCTGAGCATCTGTTGGTCCATCCACAGGTCCATCCGCCACCTCCAGGAGGCCTCCAGCACAGATGGCAAAGGTGAGTCCATCTCGGCTTCCTCCGGAGAAACCCAGCTGCTCCCTCTACCCCCTCGCTCTGGGGGGGACTCTGTCCCCCTCCGTCCCCCCGATGTGGAACCTGCTTCCAGTGCCGTTTGACAAACTCCCCTTGTTTTATTTCCAGCTGCCACAAACCTGGCGAAACTGAAGCTTTTCAGACATTACTACGTCATGGTAGGTGCCCACAGCCCTGGCTCCTCTCTCAGGGACACTGGCAGCATGAGCACTGTGTGCATGACGGGACCGGGACCCTGCCGTGGCCTCAGTCGCTCTCTCTCTCCCCCTCTTCCAGGTCGTGTGTTACATTTACTTCTCCCGCGTCATTGCCATCCTGCTCAAATTCACCGTCCCCTTCCAGTGGCAGTGGCTCTATGAGGTGAGGCTGAGGAGGGGGGGTGGGGTGGGAGGCAGGATTCCTGGGTTCTATTCCTAGCAGTGTCACTGATCCATTCTAAGATCCTTATTGGCAAGACGGGGGACATCTCCCGCCCTCCCAGCTGGGCTCTGGATGTGAGTGGTGGCGAAGTGCTTTGAGATCCATTGGTGAGGTGCTGTATTGTAAAGACGTGTATTATAGGCCGAGTTTTCTTGCCTCTGGACTGAAAGCGGCGACTGGGGATCTGCAATGCAGGTGCCTCTGACTGGTCCCCAGCCTTTGCTTACCCTGCAACCCACCCAGCTGGGACTGTGAGCTGGTGCTAAGTAGACGTCTGCTGGGCCAGTAGTTGGCTAGGAGACCACCAAGGAGAGCCCAGCTGCTTCGGGAGATGCTGTGAGCTGCAGCACTCTTCCCACTGGCTACTGCAGCCGGCTGGTGCTAGGGGGCGCTATGCTGCACTCGCTCAGATTTCATGTAAATCCAAGGGTCTGAGATAGCTGCAGACGTTTCAACAGCCCCCCTTTCCCAGGTCAGTTTTCTTCCCAAATTCCAGGGTGGGCAATACACATTCAGGCCTCGTTGTTGTTTTTTCCCTATCACTCATTGTGTGATTCTTCCCTTCCCGTCCTAAACTGTTGCTGTGTGCTGTTGTGTCCCACCCCAGAGCCAGCTGCATCAACAGCAGCTGCACTGATCTTGGACTCCAATCGCTAGGCCTAAGGACCCTTCTTTCCTTCCTTGCAGCTCCTGGTCGAAGTATCCACCTTGGTTTTCTTCATCCTAACGGGATACAAGTTCCGCCCGGCTTCGAACAACCCTTATCTACAGCTGCCCCAAGAGGACGAGGAAGAGGGGGAGGAACTGCAGATGAATCAGGTGTAAGCAGCTGGATCTCTGGGTGGGGTGGGGAAGTCGGGCTCATTCCCAGTGCTACTGGGGCTGGTGTAGACTGTGAGCAGGGAAACTCACCCATCTTGTCTCTCTAACATCCTGGGACCAACAGGGCCACACCCAGTTTGCATACATGGAATAGCTATTTGGGCCTGAGTTATGCTCATTCAGTTTCCCACCTGTGTGTGAACCTGATGAGTAGGCTTGGCAGAATTCGGTGTTTATGGTTTTTTATCATTTTGATGGATAATATCAATATTTATTTTAAAATATTCCCCCCCTCATTTTTATCATTTTTCAATTTTCACAAGGAAACTAGAAGAGGATCCGGATAGGGGGCAGACAATAATTAGCTAATGACAGTGGCCATTGAAATTGTCCGTTAAAGTTTTAAACACCAATTGGCAGTGTTCCATGGCAAAATGTACCAAGTAAATAGCCTTCGATCAAACACTGAGGTCTCAAGTTGCATTTTTCTTACTTTGCCTCTCAGTTATCAATGGAAATATTTGTGTGTGTGTGTGGATGTTGGGTGAGATCCACCTTCCACATTTACCAGTAAAAATCAAATCTTTCCAAGCTCACTGGTGGAGGTCAGACTGGATCAGTGGTTTTCAACTCTTTTTCTGGCAACCCATTTGAAGAAAATTGTTGTTGCCCGTGACGCAACAGAGCTGGGAATGAGGTGTTCAGGGTGTGGGAGGGGGCTCTGGGCTGGGGCAGGGAGTTGGGGTGCAGGAGAGGGTCAGGGCTGTGGGGGCAGGCTCTGGTGCGGGGCTGGGGATGAAGGGTTTGGGGTGCCAAAGGGGCTCCGGGTTTCGTGGGAGGCTCAGGGCTGGGGCAGGGGATTGGGGCATGGGCTTACTTCCGGTGGCTCCCAGTCCGTGGCACAGCTTGGGTGCAGAGGCAGGCTTCCCGTGCTGCACCCCAGAAGTGGCCAGCAGGTCCGGCTCCTAGGCGGAGGTACGCAAGTGGCGCTGCATGGCTCTCGCCGACAGGCACCACCCCCCCATACTCCCATTGGCCGGGAACTGGCCAATGGGTCCGTTCCCGGCCAATGGGAGTGCGGAGCCGGTGCTTGGGGCAGGGACAGCGCACGGAGCCCTGTGGTCCCCCTCCCTACAAGCCGGACCTGCTGCTGGCCGCTTCTGGGGCGCAGCGTGGTGTCAGAACAGGTAGGGACTACTGGCTTTTACTGGCCGGCTGCCAGGGTCCCTGGGAGCTGAGCAAGGTGACCCAGTGCCTTGCATTCCGCAACCCAAACTTTGAAAACCACTGGACTAGATCTCGAGGGTCCCGTCTGACCTTCAAGTCTGAGTCCTCTTGCTCCTGCTCCACAGCACCCTCTGTTGCTTGTCCGGGGAAGTTCCAGGTGTTAGGTGTAGCGGGTGTTACTGCTTTCCATAAGGGAGGGAACTTATCCCTGCAGTTCCAGGAGCTGCAGGACCCTTGCTAGGGCTGTAGAGGAAGCACCCAGATCTGATCCATCCCATCTGAGTCTGGGGTCGTCTGTCTCGCTTTCTCTCTGCAGGGTCACAGAAGCCGGCGTCCATGAGGGTCTCTCCAAGCTGAAGAAGAGCAGGGTTGCCCGTGAGGCAGTGTGAGGCCTATCCACGCAGACTGTTGCTAGCGCTCGGACCCTGGGGAGGCCGCCGGGTCCCACCCTGTGGCCTGGCCGAAGACTCCCAAGCGGGACAGAGAAATCTGGGGGTTTGTGTTGAATTCCTGCCTCTCTGCTCCCCTGCCCCACCTTGTGGCAGTGCTGAGAACTGCATGGTCCCGTGCAATTCCAGCCGCTGTTCCCAGAACCAGGCCTGTTCTCCAGACTGCAAGAAGATCAGACGAACTCTGGATGGCTGGGGGCTGCTGTCTCTTGTACGGGGCTGGGGGGGGGACTTTGGCCAAGCTCTGCTCTTCTCCTGCAAGAGCGGTTTCCAGACCCGCTTCCTGATCCGTGCATCCCTGCTGCTGGCTTAGATGCATCCTCCACCAGCAGCCCCCACCCTCACCAGCTCTCCCACCCCCTTCTCCTTCACTCCTTTGACTAGCTGGGGCCAAGCAGCAAAGGTGGAGCTGGCCTTAAGCACCAACATCTGGCTGGGGTCAAAGAGGTCCTGTACCACTGGGGTGAGGCGATAGATGGTTCCAGGGCGGAGGAGAAGTAGTGGCTATCTTCAGCTGTGGCCAAGAGCTCCCCAGCCCCACTGCATGCTGGTGATGCTGAGCAATAGGCCAGGATCTAGACAACAACTGAGCAGTGACTTACGCTTGTCGGGATCTTGGCTTACGCTCGTCGGGATCTCCGTGTGGTACCCGGTTAGCTGTGGGCCATGGTTTTCACTCGAGCATTGGTGGTCCCTCCTTCCTGGGAGAAGCAGGTTTTCAGGGGCATGCTGCTCCTGGCTTCTTGCTAGATCCTGTCGGGTGGTAGGTTCAGGTGTGATTCTCGCACCAGCTGGGCCTGCAGGGCTTGCGTCTTGGTCGCCTCTCTGTGACTCCAGCGTGCTCGCCTGCCGCATCTGTCTGCTCTGCCCGTCTCCCCGGGAGCTGAGATTGGAGCTGGCTTCCTTCCTGCTCAGACCCCAGCGCTAGATCCTGCCCTTGGTTACCTGTGCAGCTAGGTGGAAACGGGGGTTCCACCCTTAAAGGGAATGAGCAGGGGAGAACCCAGCTTCATTTAGCTCCCAGCCTGCCCCTGTGAGCTGGGGCAACCAACCTCCTCCTCCCGTGGAACAAACCTCTTTATCCCCAGACACAGAGTAGGTGGGACCCGCTCATGCACAAGGCCTGTACCCCTGCTGGGATTGGCCCAGCACCCCTGAAACAGCAGGCCCTTAGCTGCTGTGCACCAGGCCAAAGGCAGGAGCAGGAGCTAACAGTGTGAGGCCACGGAGGAGTTTGGGACCCGGCCCCTGCTTGTGACACTACTGGAGTTCAGGCCAGGGTAGAACAGCCAGCGTCCTGATCCTCAACGCAGGCTCTGTCTGCATTTATGCAACCTGCTCGGTGGCTGCAATGGGGGGGGGAGGGGGCCTCCCCACAAGGGAGATCCTACTGCCAGGGTGCCACCGCCCTCTCTCTGGCTGCCTCTGTTCTCTACCGAATAACTCTGCCCTTGGCTGTGATGCCCTTGTAAGTGCGGGCTCAACACCTCTCCTCCCCCCCCCCCCCCCGATTTAAATTCCTCATTATTTCTGGGAACTGTGATTATCACACTCCTAATCCCTGGGTGGATCCCCATTGTCTCAGCAGGGTTGGGTCAATATGCCCACGTGGTAAGGAGTTCCTTGGCTTAATTGTAACTTTCTGCACAGCCTGGCGCGGGAGGTCTCTGGCTTTGTCTTAGGGGAGTGGGCTCTGTGTATAGAGGGCAAAGCCCTGCATTCCATGCTGGTGTATAAATGGCCGTTTCCGTATCTTGGCTCTGGCTTATTCATTTGGGTAAAACAGCTGCTCTAAGATTGAGGCTTTTCGAGCATGGCGCGCGTGACGGTGGGGGCCTGCCCGGTGCGAAGTGTCATGACTTGATCCTAAAGCAGTGTTCATCCCAACGCACGTGGTATCCAGTTCTGAGCTGGGCTCTAGGGCGGAAGGACCTGATCCTGATCCATCAGCCCTGGGGCCTGCGGGGGCATGAGGGCTGAAGGCTCAGCCCCTGCCTCTATTGCAGAGGCATGGATCAGCGTTCACGTCACGCTCCCCGTCAGTACCCGGCTCCGGCCGGAGCAGCTCCTGATCCAACCAGCGGATCAACTTCGGTGAAGAATCCTGGGCATGCGGCATGTTGCGTCTGTGCTAGGAAGAAGATTGCCCTGCTAACGCTGGAAGCTATTTGACTGACATGGGCAGGCCTTAGGTCGGGCGGGCAAACGTTTTGGCCTGAGGGCCACATCGGGTTTCCAAAATTGTATGGAGGGCCGGTTAGGGGAGGCTGTGCCTCCCCAAACAGCCAGGCACGGCTTGGCCCCCAGCCCCTATCCATCCCCACCCCCTGCTTCTCACCCTGATGGGCCCCCAGGACTTCTGCCCCATCCAACCTGCCCTGTTCCCTGACTGCCCCACCCCCGATCCCCCACCTGCTTGCCTCCTGCTGCCCCCTCCAACCCCCCCCTCCCTCCTGACTACCCCCCCTGGCCTCTGACCGCCCCGACCGCTATCCACACCCCCAGCCCTGACCACCCTGCAAACTCCCCTGCGCTCTATCCGACCCCCCCTGCCCCCTTACTGCGTTGCCTGGAGCACCGGTGGCTGGTGATGCTACCGTCACTCGCCGTGCAGCACGGAGCACCAGGTCAGACCAGGGCTCGCAGCCTGCCCGCCCCGAGCACTAAGCCGGTGGTGCAGTGAGCTGAGGCTGCGGAGGAGGGGCCGGGGGCTAGCATACTGGGACAGGAGCTCAGGGGCCGGGCAGGAGGGTCCCACAGGCAGGATGTGGCCCCCCCCCTCTGCCTTAGGTGATGCTTGTTTGGATGCAGTGGTGCTGGACCAGAGAACACAAGGCTGCCGCTGGGGTGCAATGGAAGCAATTGATTATACAGGGGGCCTGTAGCCCTGCAGGATCAGCACGGTCTAGGACGTCCAGCGTCCACCCCAGCACAGCCCCCATTGCGGGTTACGGCCCTGAGGCCTCCAATCCTGGAGCTGGGTTAGTGCTCAGGCTCTCAGCTCTGCCCCCTCCCCTTGATCTAGGCCAGGGGGCTTCCACCAGGTTCCACGTTTGCCGTGTCAATTCCATCGGCTAAGATGGAGTTCCTGGCTTCGTGGCTGTTGCTCCAGGCAAGGAGCCAGGTTCAATGCGGGGAGTGGAGGGTGGCTGTTGGGGGCAGGGATCGTGCTCTCCTCATGGGGGTAGAGCCCCAAGCACAAGAGGGCTTCTCCAGGCAACCATGATATTGCAGGGGTTTGGGCACAGCTGCCCTGATCCTGCCTCTGCCACAGCCTTCCTGCATGACCATAGGCACCTCACTTAGCCCTTCTGTGCCACTTAACCCCTACTGCCCCAAGCGGGGGGGGGGGGGGGAGACTAAATACACTTGCAGTTGTGAGGGGCTCAGCTACTACTGTAATGGGGGCTGTAAGTACCATGGATGGGGGGGGATAACTTATGGGGCAGCTGTAGGGCCCCAGCTGTCCTGCCTCTGCCCTTCCCTCTGCGGACTAAGAAGTGAGAGTTCCCATGCCCCTGCCGGGCAGCTGCCATTTTCCAACGACTTAAAAATTGACCCCAGCCACCAGGCTCCAGCACCTCTGTTTATTGAGGGACTCCCGCACCCCGGCAGGTTGATCGGATGGGCTGCCCGGGCCCTGAACAGCTGCTGGGGGAGTCATTGCACGCCCTACAAGTCATGCTCCCAGCACTACTGCAGGTGCTGGGCAGGGGGCAGCGGCCCACCCCCAGCAGGAGATTGAGGAGAGGGGGAGATCAGGAAACTGGCCTTTGGAGGGTGCAGGGCCGTGAGGAAGAGGCTGCAGACTAAACGCTCACCCCCTCTTGGGAGCTGTTGCGGCCCCCAGGGCGTGCCTAAGAGATGCCAGCTAAATTGCTTTGCTGCCCCCAGCCGGGCCACTCAACCCACTTGAACCCAGGGCCAGGAGCTGCATCGAACCCTCGTTGAGAGTCTGCCAAGTCTGGTTGCGCTAGTTCCCTCCCAGCCTGCCGGCAAACACGGTGCCCCTAACTCCAGCCAGTGCCGTAGTCATCCCCTCCCTGGATGAGCCACCCCGGCCATCTTCCTGCAGGCCTCCCCGGTAGTGTCAGGGGGACACAGCCTGATGCCCCATGGCTCCCTTCACCCAGGGCTACAAGCCGTGGCACACACCTGCTGGGCTACCTCCTCGTGGAGGATGTCTATCACCCCCCCCCCGGTGGAAGCACAGCTGGGTCCACCCTCACAAGCGGGGGGGGGGGGGGGGTGTGTGTGTGACAACTTAATACATCCAGGGATCTAGCCCCAGCTGTGGAAGGGGAGTGGTGCCTAGTGGTTAGAGCATTGGGACAGGCACCCGGACTCCTGGGTTCAATCCCTGACTCTGGAAACGCCTGGGTTCTGTCCCCAGCTCTGGGAAGAGGTTGGGATGGGACTCCTGGGTCCTATCCCCAGCTGTGGGAAGGGGATGGGACTCCTGGGTCCTATCCCCAGCCCTGGGAGGGGAGTGGGGGCCGGAACTCCTGGGTCCTAGGCCCAGCAAGGCCTCCTTCCTCTACTTTCTGAAAGTTTTTTTTTTTTTAAATCCTTTTAACACCCCAAATTTACTTTAAAAAAAAAAAAAAGATACAAAAGAATCAGCTGGCTAAAAAGAGGGCAAAGCGGGGGGTGTTGCTAGCCCCCTCCTGGATTCATGCTCCTAAACGTCCTGCCCCTCCCCCCGGCTCCCCCCATCACCCACCGTGCTGACGCCTCCCCCTCGGTCCAAGGGTTTGTGCTTGTACAGTGGCTGTCCACACTGGAAGCTACAGAGCATGGGAGCGGGGTGGGATCTATAGCTGGAGCTGTCTGTGTTGTCCAGGGAGGAGGAGGAAGGGGACTGGTGCCTTCGTCTCAAGGAGACTTGTTATAGGACACGTCCCTCCTCTTCCTCCACTGCAGCATCTTGAGGAGGCTGAGGCTGGCTTTGAAGAGCCGGTCATGCTGGAAGATCATCTGGTGGAAGGTGTTCAGAGGCAGGTTCCCGGTGGGGTCGGCGTGTTTCAGGGTGGTCATGGGCGTGTAGAGGCTGTTGGTCTGATAGCGAAAAGGCGGCTTCTCTGCCATGATCACCTTGGCCGTATGCTGGGGAGAGCGGAGGAAGGGCCTGCCCGTTAGACGCTCGACCGAACACGCCCTGGGCTTAACCTGCACGGGGCAGATCCCCAGTTGGTATGAAAATCAGCCACAGCTCCACTGGGGTCAATGGGCCACGTCCCCAGCTGGTATTTGTACAGCACCTAACACAGTGGGGTCCTGGGCCACGGCTGGGGCACCCTAGGCTCTACCGTAATACACCTAATAACGTACAGCACCTAACACAGTGGGGTCCTGGGCCACGGCTGGGGCGCCCTAGGCTCTACCGTAATACACCTAATAACGTACAGCACCTAACACAGTGGGGTCCTGGGCCACGGCTGGGGCGCCCTAGGCTCTACCGTAATACACCTAATAACGTACAGCACCTAACACAGTGGGGTCCTGGGCCACGGCTGGGGCGCCCTAGGCTCTACCGTAACACACCTAATACAATGGGGACCTGGGCCAGGGCTGGGGCTCCCAGGCACAACGATAATATAAATAATCATGGCTCCATTGGACTCAATGGGCCAGATCTGGGGTAAATCAGCACCACTCTGATTAGCACTTATCGTTGGTCTTGGTAGCACCTTCGAGCCCCACTACACTGGCTACTGTATGTTATTTCTTCGGTGTATTATGGTACTGCCTAGGTGATTAGAGTGGGGGGGCTGGGAGCCAGGACTCCTGGGTTCTGTTCCCAGCTTGGGGAGGAGAGTGGGGCCTGATGGTTAGAGCAGGGGAGGCTGTGAGTCAGCACTCCTGGGTTCTATCCCTGGCTCTGGGAGGGGAGTGGGGCCTGGTGGTTAGAGCAGGGGGGGCTGGGAGCCAGGACTCCTGGGTTCAATCCCAGCTCTGCAAGTCCCTTCCCTTTTCCATGCCTCAGTTTCCCCCCTCTGTAAAACAGGGATAGCTGTGCCGAGCTCAACAAAAATGCTTTTTATCTATTGATCTCAAAGAGCTGAGCAGTAACATACTTGCTTCACCACTGGTCGCCCTGCCCTTACACAGACTCACACCCCACCCCACCCCACCCCACGTGGCAGATGGCTGGGACAGAGGCTGAGTAGCAACTGAAGGTTTAGCCCAGAGCTGATCTGACGGCCCCGGCTGTTCCCGGTGCCACCACTAGATTTGGGGGTGCTGAGAACCTCTGGCAAGCAGGCCCCTAGGATCTAACTCCCCACCTGTCCTCCCTGGGTCCCCAGTGCCAGTGTGGTTACAGCCGAGTACTATAGGGCTAGGAAGGGGGTAGCGGGTCAGCGTGGGAGGGTGGGGAGATGGCTCCCTACCTCAGCCACCTCGTCTGGCGACTGCCCCAGCACTGTGAAGACTTCCTTGGAATAGGCCATGTAGAAGCCTTGGAATATGTCCAGTGTCTCCTGGTCAACGGCGGACAGGTCCATGCAGGCGGCTTCTTCGTAGAGTTTCCTTTCGAACTCGGTCACCACCGGCCCGGGTTCGATCAGGCTGATGCTGGGGAGGAGCAGGAGACAGTAACACATCACAGCTCATGTACCCAGCCAGGGCCTGGCTCCGGGCCCGTTAGGGCACACGCAGATAGGAGCTGGCATGCAGGGGCAGAGCACTGGGTTGTACAGGTTGGTGCAGCACCTCCTTAGGCCAGTGGGCCCTCTAGTCCAGCACCCCACCTGCTGCCCTTCCCATATCAGACCACCCACCCCTCCCTCCTTCCAGCCCTTTCTCCCTCTACCCACCCACTGCTCCACCCAACCATCCATCCTCCACCCACTGCTCCATCCATCCCTCCTTCCTCCCTCTACCCACCCACTGCTCCATCCATCCCTCCTTCCTCCCTTTACCCACCCACTGCTCCATCCATCCCTCCTTCCAGCCCTTCCTCCCTCTACCCACCCACTGCTCCACCCAACCATCCATCCTCCACCCACTGCTCCATCCATCCCTCCTTCCTCCCTCTACCCACCCACTGCTCCATCCATCCCTTTCTCCCTCTACCCACCCACTGCTCCATCCAACCATCCATCCTCCACCCTCCCACCTTCCCCTCTATACTCACCCACTGCTCCCTGCCTCCCGCCACCCGCTTACCTCCATCCCTTCCTCCCACCAACTCTGGAGTCCCACCTCCCGGCATTGCCATCTCAGATGGCTGGGCCATATAATCCAATATCCTTATTCCTGGTGCACCCAGCCTAAGATCCCAGCACTGCAGTCGATACCTCCCCTTCCGTGCACACATGATGCACTAAGCCAGTGGTCTCCAACCTTTTTATGTCCAAGATCACTTTTTGAATTTAAGGGCAACCCAGGATCTACCCCGCCCCTCCCACAAGGCCCCGCCCCTTCCCCAAAGCCCCCCCCCTCCCCCCCCATCACTTGCTCTCCCCCACCCTCACTCACTTTCACCAGGCTGGGGTAGGGGTTTGGGAGGGGGTGCGGGTTCTGGGCTGGAGCCGAGGGGTTCGCAGTGTGGGAGCGGGCTCTGGGCTGAGCCTAGGGGTGCAGGAGGGGGCTCCAGGCTGGGGCAGAGTGTTGGGATTCGGGGGGGGGGGTCAGGGCTGGGGCAGAGTGTTGGGGTGCAGGCTCTGGGAGCGGGGGTCAGGGCTAGGGTTCATGGCTGGTTCGGGGTACTGGCTCCAGTAGGGGGCTGAGGTCTGGGGCTTAGGGGGCAGGAGGGAATTCAGGGTGCAGGAGGGGGTTCGGGGTGCTGGCTCCAGAAGCACTTACCTCTGGCGGCTTCTGGTCGGCGGTGCAGCTGCTCCCAGAAGGGGCCAAAGCACTCCTGTGGCCCCGGGGAGGGGGAGCGTGGAAGGCACATGGCTACGCACTGCCCCCCTCTGCAAGCATCAGCCCCGCAGCTCCCACTGGCCGCGGCTCCCCGTTCCCAGCCAACGGGAGCTGCGGGGGCGATGCTTGCAGGCAGGAGCAGCGCGCGGAGGGAGACCCCCGCCCCCGGGGCCGCTTCCAGGAGCAGCGTGGGGCCAGGGCAGGCAGGGAGCCTGTCTTAGCAGCAGCCCCACTGTGCCACCGGAGATTGCGATTGACCGGTTGGTGACCGCTGCACTAAGCCAACAGTGCTAGGATGCCCATGGGGCAGAGGGGAGGGAGAGGCCTTCTGGACCCCACCCCTCACAACCTTGGAGGGTCCATCCCCCTTTTCTGAGCACCAGCAAAGTCAGCCCTGGTGGGGGCTGCCCAGTCGGCCTAATCAATGGAGCGACCAGGATCAATGGAGCGACCAGGCACCTCCCGTCCGCTCCCTGCAGCCACCTGCCTGCAACCCCTCTGAGCTTCGGACGGGGGGGACGGCTGGGAATGTCCACTGCCCCCCTGTAGCACTGGGGCTCATCTCCCCTACACAGCCCTGCCCCCCCAGACTTACTTCACACCAAACTTCAGTGCCTGCAGGGCCAAGCTCTCACAGAAACCCTCCACAGCGAACTTGGAGGCGCAGTAGATGTCATTGAAGAGGAGGCCTGGCGAGCAAAGGCGAGAGCGAGTCAGGTCAAGCAGAGAGAGGGGAGTGAGCTGGGCCGGCAAAGGGTGAGGCTCTGCTGTGCCGGGAGGGCCTGCCCAGAACTTGACGAGGGGTCGGCCGCCAGGGAGCGGAGACACCTGCCCGTGGTACTGACCAGAATTGTCCCACCAGCTCCTGGGGCTCCCGCATCCGTCTCCTGTCTTATATCTCGATTGTAAGGTCTTGGAGGCAGAGACCAGCTGCTTGCTCTGCGTTTGTACAGCGCCTAGCGCAGTGGGGCCCTGGGCCATGGCTGGGGCTCCTAGGGGCTACCGTAATACACCTGTGATGCATGGCTAGAAAGGGTTAAACATCCTGCAAAATAAATAACCCTCAAAAGACCTGTGGGGAGATAATGTTTGTGTTTTTGTGTATTTACAGATGTGTGAGTAGGGTGGACAATGTAATCAACAGTCCCTGTCTACGCTGTATTCTGATCATTCAGAGGTCAAAAGAAGATCCTAGCATTTAAATGAATTGTAAACACGGGATATCTCGGTATTCATCTCTCTTTGAACTGTACTGTGAATGGCCTTATGCTAATTCATATAGCTAAGAACCGGTGATGGACCTCCTTCAAAGTCATCGTAATTACCTTTTGTTCCCCAAGGAAATCCCAACTTGTCAAAGAGGACATGACATTGCATAAAAGAGCCTTGGGTCCTGATTCTGTGATCTCAGATCTGCTTAGACTTCATCAGGGGAAGTTTGAGTCACAAGACTGAGGTCCCAGTTATGCTGGTACACCCGGAATATGAGATTTGGACATTGGACTATCGCCTATGAACTCTTTGCCACTACAAAGCTCACCGTCTCTGCTGTGAATCTGCACCTCAATGGCTTGAACTCATGTCTGTCTGTATATTGATCTTTTAACCAGACTCTCTCTCTCTCGTGTCTTAATAAATTTTAGTTTAGTTAATAAGAATCGGCTGAAGCGGGTGTTTGGGTAAGATCAGAAACATGCGTTCACCTGGGAGGTCATGTGTCCGATTCTTCGGGATTGGGAGAACCTTTTCTTTTATAGGATGAAATAAGATTTACAGAAATTTTCATCATATTTGACGTGGGTACCTGGATGGAGGCCGAGGCTGGATCACTTTAAGGGAACTGTGTTCTTTGGACTTCTGAGCAGCCAGTGAGGTAATAAAGAAGCTATTTTAAGCTGGCTTGGTAAGTATTGGAATATCCACCAGCTTTTGGGGGTTTGGCTGCCCCATTCTTCCCAGCTCACCCTAATTGAGTGACCACAGCTGGCTCCCCATTAGGACCCCAGTCACAACACCTAATAAATAACACACAGCACCCAGCACACTGGGGTCGGTGTCTCATGGGGGCGGGAGAGCCCAGGGCTCCGGGTCCCAGCAGGAGAGTGGGGAGGCGGGGTCCCGTGGGGAGGAAGCCCGGGGCTCACTGAGGGGTCCCAGAAGGGGAAAGGGGGGAGGTCAGTGTCCCATGGGGGGGCAGGCTGCGGCTCTGGGTGGTTTCCACACAGCAGGGGCCCCGTCACCTCCAACAGGAGCCTGGACCTGTCCCCCTCCCCCACACCAAATCAGCAAGGTGCAGCCGGTCCCCAGGGGCCACAGCCCTCCCTGCCCCGTCCCCCGGCCTCACCTTGCAGCCCCAGCACGCTGCTCATCACCACGATGTGGCCCCGGCGTTGGCGCTTCATGTCGGGGAAGACTTCGCGCACCAGTCGCACCAGCCCGAAGAAGTTGGTGTCAAAGAGGCTCTTCATGGCAGCGACGCTCTGGCTCTCCACCGGCCCAATCATGCCCAGCCCCGCGTTGTTCACTGCAACGGGGGGAGGACATGCGAGCCCCAGGAACCCCCCAGGGTATGGCAGCTACTGGGGCGAGGGTGAGCGCAGACTGGAAGTGGGGAGCCCCACGGAGACAGGGGGCAGCCGGGATCCTCTTTTCCCCCCGGCTCCGATCACCAAAGGCAGAAGCACAAACGGCCCATCCGGCTCTCTGGCGGGCCCACACCATGGGGCTCCCTATCCTTTCCTTCGGGCGGGGCGACCCCACAGGCCTCATGGCCTGACATCCTAGATGGGCCCATCCAAGGTAGGAAGGCATGGGGGCTGGGGGACGCCAGGCTAGATGGGCCCATGGGTCTGATCTCATATGGCATTTTCTATGCTCTCCCTGAGCAGGGGCTCAGCTCTGCTGGGGAAGGCATCAAGATCCCCACTTTACAGAGCGTCCCCTTCCCTGTTCGGCCGAACCCTCCGCTGGGTCACCACCCAGCAAGGCCAGCCGGGCGCACGTGCGTGAGATCCGGTGTCAACCGCCCCCTTGCCCCACACAGCAACCTTAGTGCCGAAGAGCCCTCGCATTTGTGGCCGGATTTTTAGCGGGGGCAAATGAGCAGGGCGAAGCCACCCAGCTCCTCCAGTTACACCAGCCTCCCCTCCGAGCCTCACACCCCTTTACCAACGCGTGTGCGTGCACAAGGTTTGCCACTGATGCACCCAGGAGTTAGGAGTAGAGACTCAGGGGAGCAAATGCAGCCGCTACCTGTAAGGGGCTGTGTAAGTTACAGGCGAGAAAAACGGGAGTGTCTAAGTGGGCGGGGTCCAAGGCACCCAAGACAAGAAATTCCTTAGACTCCCTCCGCTGGAGGAACCCCCAGCTGCTCCGGCCCCCATTCCCACGGTGGGTCTGTGGGGCCAGGGAGCCACACTGCCTGCAGGGAAGAGCGCAGCGGTCCCCCAACCTCCCCCCACCGGGTGTGTTCCAAGGCAGGCGGCCCACGCAGCCCCGTGCGGCCGGGCCGGCTGTCCTACCCAGCACGTCCACTCTCCGCTGGGGAATGCCCTCCACGCAGCGCCGGATGGATTCCTCGCTGGTCACATCCATCTGGCGGATTTCCAGGGTCTTGTCCAAAGCCGGCCCCGCTTGCTTCTCCAAGGCCTCGCGCTTGTCCAGATTCCTCATGGTGGCGATGACTAGGCAGAGAGATGGGGGGTGGCCAGGAGGGTTCAAACCAGCCAGGAAGCTCAGGGCCCCACTCCTGTGCTAAGCAGGCTCGGGCCTGGCCGGTGCTTGGATGGGAGACTTCCAGGGCAAAGATGGGTGCTGCAGGGTGAGGGGCTCAGTAGGGGGCACAGGAGGGTTGGGGGAGGCTGTCTGTGCAGACTCTGATGCACTAGGGGGAACTGTGCTGCAGAACCAGGGTGGGGGCTCAGTAGGGGGTGCTCTCCCCTCGCAGGCTATGCCAGTGTGGCACCAGTGGGTGCTGTGAGGCAGAATGGTGCCATTTAATGGGGCAGGACCAGAGGTGGCTGCATCTCCGCAGTGGCTGAGCAATCTCTGTATTAACAGCTGCTGTGCCCCACCCCAGAGGCAGCTGCATCTCAGCAGTGGGTGAGCATAAACTGTTACCACACCCCATCCCAACAGTGGCTGCATTTCAAAACTGGCTGAACAATCTCTGTATTAACAGCAGCCACATCCCACCCCAGAGGTGGCTGCATCTCAGTGGTGGGAGAAGTGATTCGGCACATAGGGCTATAAAGCCCCTGGGGATAAAAGGCCATAGAAGTAGTAAGATCATTATCATTTCCCTGCCCTATGCCCCATGTTCCTCTTCTTCTCCAGCTCTTTATAATCCCCATCCCGACCTTCTCACCTCGGAATCTCTTCAGCTCATCTTTAGCCAGCCGGACGGCCAGAGCCAGCCCTATCCCGGAGGAGCAGCCAGTCAGCAGCACGGTCCTGCAGGACATCCCTCTGTCTGTCTGTCTGTTACAAACAGGCAAGAGAAGTCAGGTTCAAAGAGGGTTGAGGGAGTGGAGTCTAGTGGCTAGAGTGGGAAGGTTGCAAGTCAGGACCCCTGGGTTCTAGCTGCAGCTCTGGGAAGGGAGCAGAGCACCTAGAGGGGAGGGCGGCATCAAGACTCCTGGGTTCTAACCCCAGCTCTGGCGGGGAGAGTGGGGCTTAATGGGGGCTGGGGGTGTTAGGCATGAGGCACAGAATCATAGAATATCAGGGTTGGAAGAGACCTCAGGAGGTCATCTAGTCCAACCCCCTGCCCAAAGCAGGGCCAATCCCCAATTTTTCCCAGATCCCTAAAGGGCCCCCTCAAGGATTGAGCTCGCAACCCTGGGTTTAACAGGCCAACGCTCAAACCACTGAGCTCTCCCTCCCCCCACTGATCTACTCGGTTGGGCCAGTCCCATCTCCTGCTTCACTGATCTGGTTGCCCTCTGCATGACACCCCCCGATCCCGGTCTCTTTCTAGGAGAGGATTTCCACCAGGTGAAGTAGCACCAGCCTCAGCCCATCCCCCTCCCGCGGGAGCACATGTGGTTCTATTCTGGAACCACCTCAGCCTCTTATCCCCGGGGCCGGCTCCGCCCGTCAAACGGAGGCCGACGTGAGCGACCGGGCGCAGGGCAGCAAAGAGCCCAACCCCCGCGCGCCGTAACCAACCACCCTCACCCCTGGTGTAGACGCAGCCAGGCGGGACGCCCCCGTCGTCCGGGGCCGGGGCCGTTCTCATGCTGCCAGGAACCCGCTGCTGCCCGGAGGCTGCGTCTACACTCCAGGGCCCCGGCACCCGCGCCGTGCGGCCGCGTCAGCACGCTTGGGAACGGGGGCGGGGGGGGAATCAGGGCTTGCTGGTGACCCAGCTCTGCCAGGAATCCACAGCACGGGGGGCAGACGAGGGCAGTGGTTCTATTTCCCGGCTCGGCCTCTGGGCGAGCTTGGGCAAGGCACAGCTGCTCTGTGCCTCTTTTCCCCCTCCCCTCCTTGGTCTATTTAGGCTGGGAGCTCATTGGAGCACGGGACTGGCTCTCACCCGGCACGACGGGCCCCCCGTCCCGATCGCAGATGGGGTCTCCAGGGGATACCACAACACCCCCAATAACTCGATAAGTTGGCAAACATCAGGTTTCGTCAGCGGAGCCGTTTGACGGGCCAGACACGACAGAGGGCCCCGAGCCAAGGCAGTCGGCAATTAATAATGACCAGGCAACAGCTCCTCATGGCAACTCCTGCCCTGGATCTCAGTTATTCAAGCCGGACCCGGGCCTTGGGTCTCTCCCCTGACCCAGTTCAGACTCAGCAAGGCTGCTCTCCGGTCGGCCGCAGCACCGGGTGGGGAATTATAACCAAACAAAGGACGGAAGCTGGGCTATTATTGATCTAAGCTTTGATTTCTTTGTGGACGAAAGGCCCATCCTGCTGATCTCACCCGGCTGAGACTTCCGTCACAATTGGGTAGCACAGGGAAGCACCCAAGCGGGCAAAGGGGCCAGGGGACGATTAACGAGGGGGTTGTGCCTGGAAGGAGGAGATCCTTCTCCAGATTTATTCTTGTTCAATTACGCTCTGTTATAAACTGCATTTATATTGACTGAGGATATAAAAGCTCTTTAAAAGGGAGCCCGAAGTCCACAGCCGACTGCTGAGCAGGTGGGATATGCACAAAACAAGCCCAGTCGCTCATAGAATGAAAGGCCCTTTAAATGCAACACTTCTAGGACTGTAATTTTGTACTTTGGGGCACCTACAAGCCAGAGCTGAGATTGGGGTCCCCCGTCACACCAGGCGCTGCACAGATTAAGAGACGGTCCCTGCCCCAAAAAATCTAAAGTGACAGGCCGACAAAGGAGAACTGGGCTCAGTTTCCAGCTCTGCCCCTCGCAGCCCTGAGGCAAGTTACGGCCTCAGTTTCCCGGCCTGCAAAATGGGGACAATAATAATTCCTTATACCCAGCCTTCCTCTGTGTATACTGTAAAATCTCCAGGGCTGGGACTGTCTCTCACTATATGTCTGTGCAGCATCTGGCATGATGGGGGTCTGTGTAGTGCCCGGCACGATGGGGTGGGCCCTGATCATGGCTGGGGCTCTGTGCAAGGCCACGACCTACGTGTTTCTGTAATATCAACACTGATGAAATGCAGAGGGCCGTGTCAGTGTTTCACCCAGGCCTGCGGGTCAGAGAAGACACAGAACCCAGGTGGGTCACCCCAGAACCCAGCGAGTACCAAGGGTCGGTACAAACTTTAACTGACCACAGGTACGGTCCAGAATTATGGGCCATGTGAGTCGGGGGGACCCCGGGGCTGTGGGAGTCTGATCCAGGAGGGAGAAAGGAGGGGAGATGGTCAGCGCTCCCTGGAAATTCGCGGTTACTGCTCAAAATGGCACCAGCCTCAGAGCTCTGTGTCCGTCCCTGGCTCTCTGGGAAAGCAGCAGACACAGAGGCTGTAGCCAGCCTGACTAATCTTGGCTTATTCTGGTGCTAGACCCTGCAGGATCAGGCTATATATAGAAGATGGGGCTCCGCTCTCCACAGGAAGATCTCCGCCGGGCTCCCCACCCTGGAAGGTGGTTCTCAGGCAGCTCCCCAGAGAGCCACTCTGGACTGTACTTCCGATGGACACCCCCAAAACACCTTGTCACTGCTGCAGGCCCAGTTCCCAACATCCCCGTTGCACTTTGCACCCGACTGCCAGCCCCACCCACTGCACCCGCCTCCCAGGGGTCCTTAGTTCCCAGATCTTGCTCCCCAGTGCACCCCTGCTCTCAGAACCACATGGCACCCCGATCTTTCCTGCCCCCCACCCAGCTTTTCCCCTTCATCAATGCACCCCCGCTCCCCTTAGCTCTCAGCTCTTCCCCGTGCACCCCTGGGTCCGCCTGGGCTCCGATCCGCATTGCACCCCTACCTTTCTTACCCCCCCCCCCATGCACCCCAATCTCCCAGCCCCACAGGATCAGGGGAAGGCTGAGCACAAGGCGAAGCCCCGCTTTATCCCCCTCCCGCCCGAGACGGGGGCGGGGGGAGCCCCTTGCTGCAGGATTCAGCTGCCCTTGGAGCCGCGAGCTGGGCGCCCAGCCCCCCGCCTACCTGCACCGCTGCGCGCCGGATCGATCCCCGGCTCAGCCAGTCCCCGCCTTGCAGCGGCTCCAGCTACGGCTCCTTCACCCGACCAGCCGAGGGAAACGCCCCGCCAGCCCGCAGCACGCCGGGGCTTGTAGTCCCTGCAGGCCGGCCTCCCCCAGCCCTGCCCAGCGCCCCCCATGCCCCGCCCTTCCGCCTGTCGCGCCCCGGCGGCACCCTCCGGTATCCCCGCCCCCCTCCAAGGTAACTCGGGGTGCAGGGGGGCTTTGTTATTGTGGGGCTGGAGCGTGCAGGGGGGCTTGTTATGGGGGGCTGGAGCGTGCAGGGGGGCTTTGTTATTGTGGGGCTGGAGCGTGCAGTGGGGCTTTGTGATTGTGGGGCTGGAGCGTGCAGTGGGGCTTGTTATTGTGGGGCTGGAGCGTGCAGTGGGGCTTGTGATTGGGGGCTGGAGCGTGCAGTGGGGCTTGTTATGGGGGGCTGGAGTGTGCAGTGGGGCTTTGTTATTGTGGGGCTGGAGCGTGCAGGGGGGCTTGTGATTGGGGGCTGGAGCGTGCACTGGGGCTTTGTTATTGTGGGGCTGGAGCGTGCAGGGGGGCTTGTGATTGGGGGCTGGAGCGTGCAGTGGGGCTTGTGATTGTGGGGCTGGAGTGTGCAGTGGGGCTTTGTTATTGTGGGGCTGGAGCGTGCAGGGGGGCTTGTGATTGGGGGCTGGAGCGTGCACTGGGGCTTTGTTATTGTGGGGCTGGAGCGTGCAGGGGGGCTTGTGATTGGGGGCTGGAGCGTGCAGGGGGGCTTTGTGATTGGGGGCTGGAGCGTGCAGTGGGGCTTTGTGATTGTACTGTGGCTCACGACAGCCGAGTTGCTGCTGTCCTTGATTTCTTTTTATATGCGCACTTTATTTTGAAGTCGCCAAACTTTGAAGCATGTGGCTAAGGTGTTTTTTGAGGTTTGGGCCATTTTGTTGTGCACTTCCAAACAACTGTACCCTAGGGCTGAGCCGCCGTCAGTTTATGCCTCTTGAATAAATTGCACAGCGTTAGCATGCCAACGTGCTCCCGTACTGGCCATGCCCAGCTCAGATATTTCCAAACACAACTTGCTGGGTCTCACTGTGTCGTGTGAGCCCCTCCCCGCCCTCCGTGTTCTGACCCCGAAAATGCTTTTGAGATTCAAAGTTCAATGATAAATTCTTTAAAATGATAAAGGGGGACCCTGCAGAACTACTCACTGCAGTATGTCACCAACACTTAAATCAGCTTCTGGACCACATGACTGGAGGATAGCGAAGGTGATGCCAATTTTTAAAAAAGGCTCCAGAGGCGATCCTGGCAATTACAAGCTGGTAAACCTGACTTCAGTACCAGCAAATTGACTGAAACTAAGGTAAAGTACAGAATTGTCGGACACACAGATGAACACGATTTGTTGGGGAAAAGTCAACACGGCTTCTGTAAAGGGAAATCATGCCTCACCAATCTACTAGAATTCTTTGGGGGCTCAATAAACATGTGGACAAGAGTGATCCAGTGGATATACTGTATGTAGACTTTCAGAAAGACTTTGACAAGGTCCCTTGTCACAGGCTCTTAAGCGAAGTAAGCCGTCATGGGATAAAAGGGAAAGTGCTCCCACGAACTGGTTAGAAGATAGGAAACAAAGGGTCGGAATAACTGGTCTTTTTCAGAATGGGGAGAGATAAATAGTGATGTTTCCCAGGGATCTGTACTGGTGCCTGAGCTGTTCAACGTATTAATAAATGATCTGGGGAAAGCTGTAAATAGCAAGGTGGCAAAGTCTGCAGATGATAACTACCTTGAGCAATTTTGTAAACCCAAAACTGACTGCGAAGAGTTACAAAGGGATCTCACTAAACTAGGTGACTGGGCAAGAAAATGGCAGATGAAATTCAGTGTTGATAAATGCAAAGTAATGCACATTGGAAAATATAATCCCAGCTGTCCATACAAAACGGTGGGATCCAAATTACCTGTCACCACTCAGGAAAGAGATCTTGGAGTCATTGTGGAGAGTTCTCTGAAAAGATCCGTTCAATGTGCAGCGGCCGTCAAAAAAGTGAACAGCCTGGTAGGAACCATTAGGAAAGGGATAGATAATAAGGCAGAATGATCACAATGCCACTATATAAATCCATGGTACGCCCACATCACGAATACTGTGTGCAGTTCTGGTCGCCCCAACTCAAAAAAGATGTATTTGAAATGGAAAAGGTGCAGAGAAGGGCAACACAAATGATTAGGGGTGTGGAGCAGCGTCCATAGGAGGAGAGATTAAAAAATCTGGGACTGCTCAGTTTAAAAAAAGAGATAACTAAGGGGGGGATAAACTGGAGGTTTCTAAAATCCGGACTGATGCGGAGTAAGTGACTTAGGAAGAGTTATTTACCCCTTCACCTAACACAAGAACTAGGGCTCACCCAATGATATTACTAGGCCTCAGGCTTAAAACAAACAAAAGGAAGTATTTCTTCGCACAGCACACAGTCAACCTCTGGAACTTGTTGCCAGGGGCAGTTACAAAGGCCAAAACTATATCTGGGTTCAAAAACGAATTAGATACGTTCATGGAGGTTAGGTCCATCAATGGCTATTGACCAAGACAGTCAGGGACCAAGATGCTCTGGATGTCCCTAAACCTCTGACTGCCAGATGCTGGAACTGGGCAACAGAGGATGGATCACCTGATGATTGGAAGCATCTGGCATTGGCCACTGTCAGAAGACAGGACACTGGGCTAGGTGGACCATTGGTCTGACCCAGTATGGCCGTTCTTATGGTCTTAGTAACAATTTCCCTGCTCACTGCAGTTCTGGGATTTGGCTGGAGCAAGGCCCAGAAGCAGCCCAGTGAGAAGCTGCCCACATGGGGGCTTTGTACCCCACAATTGCTGGAAACCCTGGGCTGGGCCCCTGATTCCCTGCTCTGGCTGAGATCCATTCACCACTGGCATCAGGGACAGGGGCAGAGGTGGGTTTACACCATTTTTGCCCCTTCCTGCTTAGCTGCCTTGAGGCAACTCTAACCTACACACTGAACAGCCACCGGGGCTTCCTGCAGTGATGTGGAGCACAAGTGCGGCCAGAGCCAAGGGGGCATGGCTAGCGCACCACTAACTAATCTGGACCGCTGTTTGGCTAGTTTTTCATGCTGGCCATGCCCACTCCAGCTTGACCACATCCCCTGTGTCAGGAGCTTCAAGGGGTTAGCAGCTCAAGCAATGCCCTGTGCTAGGAGAGATCTCTCAGCTCTGTGGTCCCTTTACTTTGCAACAGCAGCATCAAAGGGGCTGTAGGGCAAGTGAGAATCAAGCCCCTGGATCATGGAAGGCTTTAAACAAACCCGCCACTTGCTGAGATGTGCCAGTTCCGAGCAAAAGCCAACCCGAATGCTCAGCAAAACAGCACGGGAGGGTCCTTTGCCTTTTACCCTAGAGATTGCTTGGGGTTGTTTGATTGCAGGTGGAGCCCAGATGTGCCGAGGCTGGGTCCGTGCTCAGGAATCTTAGCCAAAATGTTCCCCCTTCGTCTTCCTGCTGCGTAAGAAGGGGTGGGCACAGGGGGAAGCTTGGTAATGAAATAATGCCGATTTCTGATATGGTGCTTTTCATCACTGGAACTCAAACACTTCACACTCTTTAATGGGTTTATCCTCGACCCCCTGTGAGGCAGTGCTGTTATCCCTGTTGTTCAGTGGGGGAACTGAGGCACGGAGAGGCCATGTGACTTGCCCAGGGTCAGAAGAGGACAGAGTAGGGAATTAAACCCAAGGCTCCCACATCCTAGGTCAATGCTTTAACCGCTAGACCATCATCCTTCCTTGTTTATACATAGACACTGACTGGAGTAGCTCCTCCTGGATACTCAATTCCAGACCAGAAATCACTTTATTCTGCAAGTATTAGGGTGCTTCTAATGCAGAGTCATTCTGGAATAAAGTCACCTTTATTCCAGGCTATTTTAAATTATTTGTTTGATCACAGCACCCAGGACCGCACCGTGCCAGGCGCTGTACAACCACAGAATGAAAAGACAGCTCCTGCCCCAAAGATCTTACCATCTAGAGCATCCACATGGCGCATTAAGTTTCCCTAGGGTTATAGAGGGCTTGGAGTCAATCTAAAGCAGCCCATGAAATAAATCTCCCCTTATGGGTGCTGACAGCTGTTTCCCTGCTGCCGCAAAACTTTATTCACATTCGTGGGATAAAACAGGTACAAACCCAGACAGATGCCTCAGGATAGCTCCCTGAGGAGGCACAAAGTTTCTGGATTGAGGATTCAGAGGGGGTGGGCATTGTAACAGGTGCTGTACAAAGGAGTATTCAGTTCAGTTCAGGGACGGTTGAAGTGTGCCACGGTGTAAAGAAATGACAGAGGCCTTGGGTATCTCAGAGGTGGGAACGACCCACACAAGCTACGGTTCCGTGCTCTGTCCTCTGTGTCCAGAGAGCTTGGATCAGTAGAAATCGCAGAGCAGGGGGTATTACAAGGATAATAGAGGGTTATGGAAAACAGCAGTGTCATGAGTTGTGTGTACGTCCGCTGCTGCCCTCTACTGGATGGAATTTGAACTGCATAACTGTGTGTCATAAGCCCATGCTACGAGCAGCTGTAGGAGATTCTCCTGCAGATCCAGAGGCAGGGGACTGCATGCAGGAGGATGTGAGTCCTACCCCTGCTGCTGTGAAATGTATAGAGGTTCTGCCATGACTCCAATTAACATTATAGATGGGGGCATGGGGGACAAGGGAGACCTCCCCACAGAAAGGGTGACAGCTAGTGACGTTCCTGGGTCCTCCTCTTCTCGGCCTATGAAGGGCAGCCGTTTGTCATCATGTGCTGGGCAAACTCCTCCAGCCCCTTGCAGAGGGCACGGAAATGTCCCTGTTGGCATTCCATGGGGTTTGGCCACAGCTCAACCCAGGAACCGCTCCCGAGCAAGTAAGCCATCCTGGGAAAGAGAGCAGGAGGAAACATTACCACAGCCCTTCGCGGGTGAGGGGGTGACCCCGCATGTCCAGCGTACAGCCTGGCAGAGATCACAGGGCATTAAGGGGAACCACCTCCCATTGTTAGTATGGGAGCACTTGGCTCAGGGCCCCGCTGTTGCTGGGAGCGGGACAGAGCAGGAACTGAGGCACAGAGATGAAGTGACTTACCCAAGATCACATGGGGTCAGTGGCAGAGCTGGGAATTGAACCCACTTCTCTTGAGTCCCAGCCTAGTGCATTAACCACCAGCCCACTCTTCCCCCCCTTCCTCATAATCCTCCTGCCTCTCCAGGAGCCTGCTGGAGACTCACTCAGTCTTCAGATCCCACAGGTCACTGCTGAGGCCCCAGATCAAGTAGCTCCTGTTCTCCAGCAGGTTCAGGGTCGCCTTGCAAGCCACTGGGCTGATAAATCGACGGGTCTTCCCCTGGATGCCTTGCTCTGTCCCTTTAAAAAAAAAAAGCCAGCGATGGCCTATGAGCGTGGGGAGCAGAATGATCGCTGATGGCAGATCAGCGAACAGGAGCCAGACCCACTGCAGAAGAGTCTGATCTCAGTTAAACAGGTACCAATCCAGAGTGACTCTCGATTTCAAAGGGGTCTCTTTTAGTTTGACATGTGCTCAGAATCTGTCTCCCTGGGGTCGCTCTGGATTGACATTTGGAGGATAGGTCCATCCATGACTGTTAGCCAAGATGGTCAGGGATGCAACCCCATGCACTGGGTGTCTCAAGCCTCTGACTGCCAGAAGCTGGGAGTGGACAACAGGGGATGGATCACTCAATGATTCATTCCCTCTGAAGCACCTGGCATTGGCCACCGTCAGAAGATAGGATATTGGGCTAGATGGACCATTGGTCTGACCCAGTATGGCCCAGTTCTTAGGACATCGGGGCAGGTGAGTTCAAAATCCCTGTCAATAGAGTCACTCCTGATTTTTGCTGGTGTAAATGAGATCAGAATCTGGATTCCTCTGTCTTGTTGGAAAAGGGCTCCCATGGTCACAAAACATGGAATCACAGTCCTTTAAATAGGGGGCGTTTATTAAAGGAAACAATCAGAGACTCTAACAAACTGGCTTCCACAGAGCTTGACACGCAACTTTGTATCTCATGTTTACCAGGGACCACATGCTGTCTGGGCCTCTTCATTGCGCAGCGACAGTGAGTGACTGAAATATATACTGCAAGTAAACATGTGGCGGGTTTGATATTTAGGCTGGGCTTCTCAAAGGAGTTAAAGGGATTTAGGAGTCCAAATCACACTGACTTGAGTGTCTATCTCCTCCAGTCATCTTTGAAAACATGCAGCTGAATGGGATGAAAGCAGCAGCCAGTTCAGGGCCGGCATCACAAAGGGGCCTGGCTGCCTCTCAAGCAGGGGTAATGCTAATCAATGTTTTTTTAACAGGACAATTTTCCATTGCAAAATACCAGTTTGTTGAAATCAGGAAGAACGTGTCGATTCGGACAAAACTTTGTTTAAAAAAACGTTGAAAGGAGTGTGCTGATTCAGCCAAAATCCTCCACTTTGGGACTGGAATACTGAGGGTTTTTTTGGTTCGAAAATTATTTTATTTTCTACTAGAACCGTCGGGAAAGTCGAGATCAGAACGGAAGCGTTTGGTTTGATCGCAAAGGAGCGTTGCTGCTGACCCGAATCAAAATTTGGTTGAGCAGGAAGTTTCGGTTTTTGGCTGTGTTCTGATCTAGAACGAAGACAACGTTTGGAAGTGTCGGCCTCTCCCGCGGAGCCCCTGGCAGGCTCAGGGAGCGGTTAGGAGACTACCAAGGTCGAAGCTGACAGCTAAAAGCCACCGGGAGGGATGCGGGGGCAGCTGGAGCATTGATCAGTCTGGAGCGTTTTCTAGCTGCGCACCTCAGTGTGACGGGCTCTCGGGGACGGGCAAGGCCGTTTTTCACAACGTCTCTGATGACACCAATGGGCATGGGCAGAGCTGGGGGGGGGGAAACACAGGGCTGGAATAGCAGGCGGGCTGTGGGGTAGGATTAAGGCGCATCAGCAGAGCTAGGGAGAGGGAAGCCCAGGTGTGGCATGGCCGGTACCGGGTTTACAATGATGCTGTGGCGTTGGGCTCACGCTCAGAGGGGGCCCTGGCCCCGGACCATGGCCCCGCCCCCTGTGGCTCCACCCATGGCTTGCGCCTCTCCTCCCCCTCCCCCCAGTGCAAGTGGTGGGCGGGGCCTTGGAAGGAAGAGACTGAGCAGGGGCAGGGCCTCAGGGCAGAGCATGGGAGGGGTCTCGGTGGGAAGGGGCTGAGCAGGGGCGGAGCGGGGGACAGGGCCAAGGTCTGGGTGCCGGGGCCCACAAAAGATTAATCCAGCCCTGGGCATAGCAGGGGGTCTAAGGGACATGACTGAAGGTGAAAGGGGAGCCCCGGGGGCTGTGGGTCAGGATGGAGTGGCACCGGCAGAGCTGGGGGGGGAAGGGGGAAGCCCAGGGCTGGGCCAGCAGGGGGCTGTGGGTCGCTGTGGGTCAGGATGGAGGGGCACTGGCAGACCTGGAAGGGGGGAACCCCAGGGCTGGGCTAGCAGGGGGCTGTGGGTCAGGATGGAGGGGCACCGGCAGAGCTGGGGGGGGGGAAGGGGGAAGCCCAGGGCTGAGCCAGCAGGGGGCTGTGGGTCGCTGTGGGTCAGGATGGAGGGGCACTGGCAGAGCTGGGAGGGGGGAAGCCCAGGACTGGGTCAGCAGGGGGCTGTGGGTCGGGACTGTGGGGCATCAGCTGCGTGGACTGACTTCATGAGCCCTCCTGAACTGTGCGGTTCTCAGCTGGTGCCATGTACTCCATCGTTTTCAAGGAGCACTAAATTCACCTCCCCAGATGTAGAGAAATAAAACGCAGGTTAAAAGCTCCTGAGCGGGGGACGGCGGATGAGAGAGGAGCAGCATTGCACCCTGTGATGAGGACAGCCAGCACGCAGGGTGAGACGCGGACAGACATTCACCGCAAGGGCCGTTACCTTCCTTAACGACCTGCACGATCCTCATAGTGAAGTAATTGTACATCCCGTTCTGCTCCACCTTCACCAGCTGAGCTTTATAGACTGGGGGAGAAGATGGCAGTCAGAGATCTGTTAAAGCCCGAAGGCACCATCGTGACCGTCTAGGTGGATCTACAGAATACAGGCCAGATACCACGGTGATGGGGGTGTCTGCAGGGGACTGGACTTGATGACCCAGAGGGTCCCTTCCAGATCTGTGTCTTATGGGACAAGAACCTGTACAGAATAGAATCAAATCCCACCCACTGGGGCAAAGGGGCAACACCAGTTGTCATCTAGAATCCCACTTGCTCAGCGCTTGGCTGCTTCCTTGATCAGTGAGGGCATGGGATGTAGGGTCCTAAATCAATGGGTCTCAGGCACTAAAGGGGAACCTGCAGGTGGGGGTGGGAATGGGCTTGATCCAGGTTGTCTTGCTGTGTAAAAGGCCTGGGGGAAGATACATGATGAATTCAGACTCTTCCCCACCCCCCCACCAGAGGGCTCTGTGTTTGCCCAGAGAGCGGATCTCCCAGGCATGGCTGTCCTCAGTCTAACTGGGAACGGGGAGTGGGTTTTATTCAGACTGTTTAAAACTTGGTGGGTTTTAAATATTTAACTCAAATGGCTGAGCAACAGGTGGGGAAAAAACACTTGTTAAAAAAGTTCAGCCATTCATTTCAGATAAATCATTGTACCTAGGTCTTATCATCATTAGATCTCAAATTAGGTCAGTATCATTATCCCCATTTTATAGTTGGGAAAACTGAGGCACTGAAGGGATATGACCTGCCCAAGGTCACCCAGCAGGCCAGAGGCAGGAACAGATCCCAGCTCTGCTGAGTCCCAGCCCAGAGCCCCCATCTCTGTATCAGCCAAGGAATGTGGTGGAGTCCACATGTACCCTGTTACATGGCCTGCTGCCACTACGCTCATTGCAATTATCTCTGCCCAGATCAGGAGTTCATTGCCTCTGGGATCACTGGTAGATCTCGCCCCACCACCCCCCAGCTTTGGCCCTCCCTTGGACAACAGCTGATCAGGAGAAATAGGGCCAGAACACAGGGCCTGTCTTACCATAATCCACCCCAGCCTCACACGCGGCTTCGATGCGGACAGAGATGTCAGCAGGGGGTTGTTTAAATTTCTTGATCAGGCTGCATTTCTCTGGGGACAGAAGCAGACGATCCTAGTGAAGTAGCAGGTTTACAGCCCCTTTCACACCAGGCTTTCGCTGCCCTTTACGGACATGAATGAATTCAGCTTCAGAGCCCCTTTGGGTGATGGGTGGGCGTCACCCTCATTGCACAGACAAGGAAGCTGTGGCATAAACAGGGCAATGAGTTTGCCCTAGGTCACATGATGAATCAATGGCAGAGGTGGGAATAGAATCCAGGAGTCCTGACGCCCAGCCCTCCACTGCTCTGACCACTAGTCCCCGCTCGCTTCCCAGAGCGGGGAATAGAACCCCGGAATCCTGACGCCCAGGCCTGTGCCCCCTCCCTGTGGGAAGGTCCCAGAGGCAGCCGGAGATCAGGGCCTGGCCAAGGGGAAGAGGTCACTTTGCATGTTATCTGTACGAAGGTGGGAGCTGGAAGCGTCCACAGATTCTCCCCACCAGAGAATCAGGGAGGGAGAGTTCTAGGAGCGCAATCTGGACCCAGAACCATTAAATCCCCCAAGCTCGCCCCACGCTGAGGGCTGCTGATCCCAGAGCTGCCACGGGCCAGCACCCGGCAGGATAGTGCATTGGTGCTGCATCCCCCGTGCTCTCACTGGCCCAAGCCCACTAGGTCAGTTGTGGTTCCAACCTGTAGCATAGAAGCCAGTGAAGGGACAGGGCAGAGAAATTTCCCCCTCCCTTTGGTCTCCCTTTACCTTCCATGCAACGGCAGGCGTCTTCCTCACACAGCACCTTCAGCAAGCCGCTGTCTTGGGTTGGATGGTAAAATTTTGTGCAGCGGTTTTCTGAGAGAGAGAGAAAAGGTTTGTTACTAAGTGTATAATGGTAACACCTAGAGTTTGAGTTCACACCATGCACAGATGCACAATGGGAGACAGACCCCCGTGCTGGGACACGGACACTCACACAGTGAGAGCAGGGCTGCCTCGTGCCAGATGCTGTACCAACAGCGAGAGACGGTCCCTGCCCCGAAGCACTACGGGTAAAGGACGGGTTATTCTGTCCAGAAAATCTGGCTTTGATTCCCTGGGGAATCTCTTTGTGTACTTGAGGATTTTATCCAGCTGCCCATCACTGTAGTATCTGGGCATCTTCCATGTAAAATCACTAGCGAAGTCCTTTGTGAACTTAATGGAGACTCTGGCTTGTCTCCCTTTTTAGAGCTAAAACTCAGCTGGGGAAGGGGTTTGATTTTATTTTTGAGATTTTATTTCTGTTGCCCATCCTGTACTGCCCCCTCCTGGCCTAGTGTGGCACTGCAAGCACCTTCTGCTTCAGTTTCCCTTTAGAACTCCACACAAAATGTACACGTCCAAATTCCCCTGCCGGGGTTCTTCTCTATGAAACACAAATAAAATTGAATTCAAGGCTTTTCCCTTAGGGTCAGGGGGGTTGCACAGCCACCTGCCTTTATGGGGCCTCTGTTTCTCCTGGCACTCCTCACCTTTAGGAGGGCTTCTCTCTATCAGTACCCCCTACTAATGATGGGCTTTTATCATGCCCAGGTGCTCGTTAGTCAATTAACTACCCAGGTGGGCTCATTCCCCTTAAATTAGCTCCTCAGAGGTCTGGATGCTCTGGTTTAAAGAGGCCAGCAAACTGGTGATCATTTCCTTTGGGGGGGGCAGAAGGGGACGGAAGTGTTATTCTTATGGTAGAAAGGCTGTTTCCAGAAAGGAAACTGAGTCATAGAGTGACAAGGTCAAAAGCAGAGCTGGGGAATCAAATCCAGATTTCCTGCCTCACAGGCTAGTGCCCCAGGCACTGCCCTGGTTTGCCTCCCTGAAGAGCTAGTGGGGTGATAAGGCTCAAGCCTGTCCTGACTGGGTGGCACACTGCACCAGGGTTCTGTCTGACTGTTCGCTGGGGCCAGCGTGCTTTGCTGGGCGCTAACGAGATGAGCGAGTGATGAATGCTCTAACCCAGGGAGTAGTACTCGTACACCATCACGGCGGCCGGCTGGATCAGACCCACTTCGAAGTGCTGGTGAGCTTTAAATTTCAGACAGTCTGTCTCTTTGCTGGACACCTAGCGAGGAAGAGAAAGGCCCTTAGGAGCTGCAATGGCATGGTCATTGCAGGCAGGAGAGAGTGCCAATAGCGTGGCAAAGGGCCCGATTCCCAGTTACTCCACTCTGCACTTGGGACAGGGGGCACAAGGGGGTGGCAGGGGCTTTAAACCCCATCCCCCTTTGTGCTCCCCATATTGCGTGACTGTGCAGGGCCCCAGTGTAAATTAGAGCCGCTTCAGGGCTGCTCTACAGTGTGTTCTGGCCAGGTGCCTGATCTGCCCCTTACACTGGGAACTGGGAGCAGGGTGGATGCTGGATCCTTATGCAGTTTGGGGAGATCCCCTTCCCCAAATTAGAAAACATTAGTGGGAACATTGCCCCCCATCTCCAATCAGGGACTTCTGGGAGCCACCCAAATAGAAATATTGGTCACACTTTGGAATCGAACCTTACTCTGAAGGGCTAATGCATGATGAATGGAGGCTATCCCCATGTCAGCCAGAAGCAGGATGTGCCACAGACGACTATCAGCGGAAGGAGTTATAGGCCATGTCTACACAGCAGTTGGGAGGTGTCATCCCCAGCTTGGCAGACGCACACGTGAGCTCGTGCCTGAAAACAGAAGCATGGCTGCAGCCTCACGAGTCACAGCAGCTCAGGCTGGTTGCCCAACTCTAGTCTGGTCTGAGAGCTCGGCTGGCTAGCTGCTGCAGCCATGCCACTATCTTTAGTGCACGAGCCTGAGCTGGGAATCACACCTTCTGCTCCAGTGTAGACGTACCCAGAGATGGGTTAAGCAACCTACTGATCTGCTGGGCTCCAGAACAATTGATTGGCCATTTATTAGTAGCTCTGAAGCATTTATTAATCCATTATCAGTGGGACCTTAATATTAAGTGTGACAAAGAGAGAGAGAGAGAGAAGGTGGGGAAAGAAAGAAAGAGAAAGAAGGGGGGGGATGGCCAAGCCGTACCTTGTCTAGATAGAGGATGAGGGAACCTCTCTCAGACAGATCCGTGTCCAGTTCAAACTTGGAGATGTATTTGTCCACACGGTTCGTGAGCTGGGCATGGAAATCAAACTGATCAGCCAGTAGAATCCACAAGCTGGACGGTGCCCACTTGGGCCCCCAACTCTTCCAAAGCTTTGGGGGTGCCCAGCTTTGCCCCTCCTGACTTCACACCCCCTTCTCCACCCCCTACTGTCTGCCTCTTGCTCTCCGCTCTGATCCCATGAACAAGGCTTGGCCCACTGACATTCCCAGGGTCTCAGTCCTCTTGTGACACCTGGACAGGGCATCGACCGTGTGAGTTCCGCGCTCCTCACCCTCTCCGGATGTGGTTTAGCCCTGCCTGGGAGGGACCCCGCATTAGGAATGAGAGGGGAGCACCATCTCCATGGCCCATCTGACACAGGGGCTGCCAACGAGGGGGCTGGTTCGTGCCAATGACACAGTGATTTTCCTGTCCCACTAGGAACTGGGCTGAGAACCCACCACACAGCCACCAGCTGAGAACACCTACCGCTGCCCCAGTCTGTGACCGAGAATGACCAAGAGGTGAAAGGCACCAAGCCCCTGAGTCATGACCCAACAAGCATCAGGAGGTTGTGATGCCCTCCCCAGATTGCTAAATTTGTGTGTGTGTGATCCTGGCATGGAAGAGGTTAAAACCCCTGCCCGAACCACCACTCTTAGGTTGGTCCCAGGGGAGCAGCCAACTCCCCACGCGTTGAGGGGGTGGGGCTCACCTTATCCAAGTCGTCCATGTCTGGGGAGAAGCCGGTGGGCATGGAGACGTCTAGGATGGTCATGGTGGAGTCCACCGTTCCCAGGAACCTGGAGGATGCAGAGAGGATTTGGCTAGGAAAACACCCGCCAGGCAACAAAGCGGATCCTCTCTGGAGGCCACCGGCACTGACCAGTGGACGCTGGCTGGACGAAGCCACTGGGGAGGCTGCTAGCCCAGCCAACTGCCTCCACGGCCCTTCCTGGTTGCAGCGGGAGAGGGGACACGTGGATCCCAAGTAGCACCAATTCAGGTATCAATGGCTGCCGGACAGACCTCGGTGGGGAAAGCAGATCCTGGAGGCCACCCCCTCAAAAAATAACCCCTTGGGGGGCTGTGGAGGGGTGTACTAGCCCTTTAGGGGGCAGTCTGGAGCTTGTACCCAAAACAGCCGGGGTGCAGCCAAGGAGATCTGCCAGCCTTGGGGTGGGCACTATAGCCAGGAAAAGAAAGCCGAACGGGGTGGGGGGAAAGGATGGGACTGGAAATCATGCATGTTGTAGGCCCCAGATTCCAGATCCTCCAAGGTATTTAGGTGCCTAATTCCTATTGGTTATTATTGTTACAGGGACAGTAACCACTAGACCAGAGGTTCTCAAACTTCATTGCATTGCGACTGCCTTCTGACAAGAAAAATTACTACACGACCCCAGGAGGGGGGACTGAAGCCTGAGTCTGCCTGAGCCCCACCGCCCAGCATAGGGGGCCAAAGCCTGAACCCCACCACCCAGGGCAGGGGTCCAAAGCAGACGCCTGAGGGCTTCAGCCCCAGGCAGGGGGCCTGTAAACTAAGCCCCATCACCCAGCATGGAGGGTCAAAGCCTGAGCCCCACTGCTCAGGGCTTTAGCCCCAGGCCTCAGCACGTCTAATGCCAGCCCTGGCAACCCCATTAAAATGCGGTCGTGACCCACCGTTTGAGAGCCGCTGCACTAAATGGAGACATGGACACACACCTCAAGCCAGGATCTGACACACTCTCCACCATTCTAGGGTGGGGGGCGGCTGTGGGGGGGGGTGATGGCTGCCGGGGATGACTCACCGCATGCAGATCTGGATGAACACAGAGGCCAGGGCTCCTTCTGGCTTCTTGGCTGCAAAGACCCATCAACACAGCAGGGAGGTCACATTCCTGTCTCATCAGTGGTGCCCCCCCACACCACCAGACCCATTTAAAAATGGTTCCGGAGAGGAAACGCACCAGGATCATCCCAAATTTATTCCCAGGGGAGGACTCCCCCCTCCTCAGGGATTCCCCCACCCCACTTACAGACACAGTCACACAAGATGGGCACCAAACTATCCCAGCCTGTTGTACACTGGTCCTTATCCTGCTCCCATCACCCAGTCGCTCATCTAAGCGACATGATTCTCATCTGTCCTGTGTGGTTACTTGTCTCTCTTTCAGTGCCTCTTTGTCCTCGTGTCTCCTTTGGGAAGTGCTTGGGACCTGACAGTTAAAGGTACATTGGTGTTTACCTCTCAGTGGTTTCAATAGGAGCTAGGTGCCTAAAGACCTTTAAATATCTGTCCCTTTGAGATCCACTGATGAAAAGCGCTAGATCAGAGCTCCGGGCTATTGCTCTTTCCGCACAGGACTTCTCCTCTCTCTCCAAAGTATTTCTCTGGGCCCCATCGCCATACTATCTGAGCACCTCACAGTCTGCCCTCGTTGTGGGGGAGGGAAGTCCCATTTTCCCCCCATTTCCAGATAGGGAAACTGAGGCACAGAGAGACTAAATGACCGGCCCAAGGTCAGACAGGAATCTGTGGCAGAGCAGAATTGAACACAGGTCCTTGACTAGGCTCCTTCCTTTGTATGCAGCTCTATCACATCCTCTCAGTTCCTCCCTTCTCATAAACCGCCCTAATCTTTTCAATCTCTGATACAGTTTTCCAGGGAAGTGTCAATTGTGACTAGTTTGTCTGCCAAGTGCAAGTTGCTTCCGTCATGGGAAGAAAAAGGATCTTGTGGTTACTGGTATGCAAATCAGGAGCCCTAGGTTTTAGTCCCAGCTCTGGCAGAGGGGTGCGGTCTAATGGTTAGAGCAGGGGGACTAGGAATCAGAACTCCTAGGTTCTATCCTTGGAGGGGAATGGGGGTCTAGTGGCCCAGGTGGAGAATAGGAGCCAGGGTTCTATACCCAACAGTGCTGCTGAGTGACCTGTGCCTTAGTTTCCCCATCTCTAAGCGGCTAACACGTTCCCCACCACACTGGGACCTAATTAGGTTCTGAGATCAAAGCCTGTTGAAGAAGCAATTTTTCTTTTAGTGGGGAAATTCATCCACACCCCAACCTCAATGCTTTTTTTGCCTCTGTTTTCACTAACAAGGTCAGCTCCCAGACTGCTACGCTGGGCATCACAAAATGGGGAAGAGATGGCCAGCCCTCTGTGGAGATAGAGGTGGTTAGGGACTATTTAGAAAAGCTGGACGTGCACAAGTCCATGGGGCCGGACGAGTTGCATCCGAGAGTGCTGAAGGAATTGGCGGCTGTGATTGCAGAGCCATTGGCCATTATCTTTGAAAACTCGTGGCGAACCGGGGAAGTCCCGGATGACTGGAAAAAGGCTAATGTAGTGCCAATCTTTAAAAAAGGGAAGAAGGAGGATCCTGGGAACTACAGGCCAGTCAGCCTCACTTCAGTCCCTGGAAAAATCATGGAGCAGGTCCTCAAAGAATCAATCCTGAAGCACTTGCATGAGAGGAAAGTGATCAGGAACAGCCAGCATGGATTCACCAAGGGAAGGTCATGTCTGACTAATCTAATTGCCTTCTATGATGAGATTACTGGTTCTGTGGATGAAGGGAAAGCAGTGGATGTATTGTTTCTTGACTTTAGCAAAGCTTTTGACACGGTCTCCCACAGTATTCTTGTCAGCAAGTTAAGGAAGTATGGGCTGGATGAATGCACTACAAGGTGGGTAAAAAGCTGGCTAGATTGTCGGGCTCAACGGGTAGTGATCAATGGCTCCATATCTAGTTGGCAGCCGGTATCAAGTGGAGTACCCCAAGGGTCGGTCCTGGGGCCGGTTTTGTTCAATATCTTCATAAATGATCTGGAGGATGGTGTGGATTGCACTCTCAGCAAATTTGCGGATGATACTAAACTGGGAGGAGTGGTAGATACGCTGGAGGGGAGGGATAGGATACAGAAAGACCTAGACAAATTGGAGGATTGGGCCAAAAGAAATCTGATGAGGTTCAATAAGGATAAGTGCAGGGTCCTGCACTTAGGACGGAAGAACCCAATGCTCAGCTACAGACTAGGGACCGAATGGCTAGGCAGCAGTTCTGCGGAAAAGGACCTAGGGGTGACAGTGGACGAGAAGCTGGATATGAGTCAGCAGTGTGCCCTTGTTGCCAAGAAGGCCAATGGCATTTTGGGATGTATAAGTAGGGGCATAGCGAGCAGATCGAGGGACGTGATCGTTCCCCTCTATTCGACATTGGTGAGGCCTCATCTGGAGTACTGTGTCCAGTTTTGGGCCCCACACTTCAAGAAGGATGTGGATAAATTGGAGAGAGTCCAGCGAAGGGCAACAAAAATGATTAGGGGACTGGAACACATGAGTTATGAGGAGAGGCTGAGGGAGCTGGGATTGTTTAGCCTGCAGAAGAGAAGAATGAGGGGGGATTTGATAGCTGCTTTCAACTACCTGAAAGGGGGTTCCAAAGAGGATGGCTCTAGACTGTTCTCAATGGTAGCAGATGACAGAACGAGGAGTAATGGTCTCAAGTTGCAGTGGGGGAGGTTTAGATTGGATATTAGGAAAAACTTTTTCACTAAGAGGGTGGTGAAACACTGGAATGCGTTACCTAGGGAGGTGGTGGAATCTCTTTCCTTAGGTTTCAGAGGAACAGCCGTGTTAGTCTGTATTCGCAAAAAGAAAAGGAGTACTTGTGGCACCTTAGAAGTGCCTTCACCTTCACCTGATGAAGTGAGCTGTAGCTCACTTCATGCTCAAATAAATTGATTAGTCTCTAAGGTGCCACAAGTACTCCTTTTCTTTCTCCTTCCTTAGAGGTTTTTAAGGTCAGGCTTGACAAAGCCCTGGCTGGGATGATGTAACTGGGAATTGGTCCTGCTTTGAGCAGGGGGTTGGACTAGATGACCTTCAGGGGTCCCTTCCAACCCTGATATTCTATGATTCTATGAGCCACGGGAGCAGTTGCTGGGAGAACCCCTTGCTCAAATGCTGACCGTGCACCCCTGCTCCAAGCAAGCCCCAAGCAAGCAGCTGGAGCCCGGTTCTGAAACAGCCTGAGCCCCAAATAAAGCCCAGATCTTCCCCCGCAGTGACTCTGAAGATGGAGACAGAAGCAAATCAACAAGGTCTTTCCCTACAGGGGAGCTTGTGATGCAGTCTGATTGAACCGATGAACGATAATGCCATGGTTACACAATTGCAACAAGTCTTGTACAAAGCGTGTCATATGAGGTGTCAATGGAAAAGTGATGCTTTGCTAAGTAGGACTGTCCTGTTCATATGCATGTATCATCTGTGTACCTAAAGTTACGACTATTGGCCAGGGACTTCTATTTTACACATGTGCTGTATTCCTGGGTAACACCCACCAGATAAGATTTACATCAAGGCTAGACAGCTGTGTGGTGATGGCCCATTAAGGACACTTCACCCTAACAATGGGCCACAGGCAATGGCTGCCCCTGTGAATTATCGAACTTCCCAAGGAGGGGTGATCATTGTCCATGTGACCCAGACTCCATCTCAGGCCAGTCACTTTGCACAAACAGGTTTCAGAGTAGCAGCCGTGTTAGTCTGTATTTTCCACTGAATGCATCCGATGAAGTGAGCTGCAGCTCATGAAAGCTTATGCTCAAATAAATTGGTTAGTCTCTAAGGTGCCACAAGTCCTCCTGTTCTTTTTGCACAAACAGAGACAACATGTCCCTAGGCACATGGCAGAGGAGATAGAAGACCCCTGAGACAGCTTCATTTTGCCACTTTCCTTCCCTGATTCTCTGGCCTGTGGATTTACAGTTAGAAGGAGCATTTTGAGCTATATGGATTACGGACCTTCGAATCTTTTGGAAGTTCCCAGAGAGACTTTACAAGCCAGCCATCTATTGCATCGTTGCTACAGGACTTTGCAATTATTTGTATGTATATTATCTTTTCTTCTTTTCTTTTCTTATTAAACCTTTAGTTTTAGTTACTACAGGATTGGCATCAAGATGATTATTGGGTAAAATCTGAGTTACAGATTGACCTGGCTAAGTGGCTGATTTCTTGGGATTAGAAGGACCCTACAGTTTGATTAAATTGGTTTTCAGTAACCACTCATCATAAAGTTGAGTGGCTTTTCTTACTGGCTTGCTATAATCTTGTGACAGAATAACCACCAGTGGGGGGTGAGTCTGCTCTAGTTTTTCACCAGTTTATCCTGAGTTTGGCATTCTCAGCTGTGACCCACTGAGGCCTGGTGACAGGGCTCTGTTCCTCAGCCAGCTTAGAAAAGGGGTAAGCTGCATGGAGGTTAACCCTTTCTCACCAGGGTATAGATAGCCATCTTGCGGCCTTGCACCCCTCAAACCAGTCCCCTCTCCCCTGATCAGGAATCCCAGGTCTTTACCATCAGGTGCCCTTTGCACAGAGACGCTAAAGTCAAACTTCTTGCAGGCTGCTGCCCCCTCCGTCAGGGGAGCGTAATAAACCGTCATCACCTGGGAAAGAAAGCGGCGATGAAGGGACGGATATTGACCAGGCTGCTCCGGCCCAGGGGTCTATGGGGAGGAGTCTCGGGCAAATCCAGGCTGTCGCAGGATTCCTAGGGCCAGATAGAAATGGCCAGACCGGAGAGAAGCTCGGGTTGGCGGAGAGAGAGACGGAACAAGGGATGCGGCCTCCCCAAAGCATGTCATTGCCCGGCAGCCCTGCTCAGATCCATCCAGCAGGGGGCAGCACTGAGATTGGGGGGCAGTTGCTGCCCCCTCAGATCCAGGAGGATCCCCGCCAGCTGGCGAAATGGGCTTTCAGAGCCACACGCTGTACATCCAGGAGCCCCCTAGGCCGACGGGCGGGTTCTCAGCAGCCCATACGTACCGACAGTGTCCCTTTGCCGTGTCCCTTGGCAGAGACAGTGAAGCCGTCGGTCAGCTTGGTCTGTGGGGATGGGAGCGGGTAGGTTAGCGACCATGTTGTCCGAGACACAAGTGGTTTGTTCCCCGAGTAAGGCTGGGTTTCCCCAGTTTCTGCAGGGGGAAGGCACTGCCCCCTGCCCATGGCACCCCCTCACCCTAGGGCCACCCCCCAGCCCTGCCTCCTCACACGTGGCCAATTTCCCACCCTCCGCGTGGTCTCTCTCCACAGTGACCGTGCCATCCCCTTGCCGTTCCACCGACCCCTCATGCCTGCTCCTCCCTGCTCGGCAACAGGAACTCCTGCTGCCATTCACCCTCATCCCACCCTCACCCATGCGGGGCGTTCAGCCCGGTCCCCCCTCTCCAAGCCCCTGGGACTTACCCGCTCCGTCCTGGCCACCATGGCATTGTCCCGGTTGATCCTCCAGAGCAGGGGCCTGCTCCGACCCGGCAGGTTAATGGAAACGTCCAGGGCCGTGTCCTTGGTTTCCGACACATCCATCTGGTACTGGGCCAGAGCCTGGAAGACCATGATCGTGGCCTGTCGCGAGGAAGGGGCAAATGGGTTAATGCACAAGGACCCAGAGGGACGCCCAGCAAACCCCGCAGCAAGACCCCTGCGGATGGGGTGCAGGGTGGCTGGAAATGCAGTGGCGGCTCTAGGGAGACCAGTGGAAGCTATGGCTTTGGGGAGGTGGGGCCCCGAGGAGGCGGATGGGGGTGGCGGTGATTTGCGCTAAAAAAGGGCTCATCAGTAAAAGAGAGAACATTTTACGCCACGGCCACGAAGGAGAACTGTGCTACTCCTTGGAGCGGCGACCAAGAGCAGGGAGGGGAGTTTTCCTCTGCGTGCGAAACGCTGCAACGCCGGGGGCGCTGGAATGTGGGGGGCAGGGGGCCATGGCCCCATCATTTTTCAGGCAAGCCACAGTGCGGAGGGGGCAGAGAGGAGTGAGCGGGGTGCGGGGTCTTTGGGGTGAAGAGACAGCGCAGGGGCGGGGCATCAGGGTAAGGGGCAGCATGGGGGTGGGGCATCGGGGGAAGGGGCGGCGCAGGGGGGAGGCTGCGCCTAGTTCTGGTGTGTGCAACAAAGGACGTGGGAATATTGGAACGGGTAGAAAAGAGCCATGAACATGATTCGAGGGGCTGGAGAAAATGCCTTTAGTGAGACACAGAAGGAGCTGAATCAGCTTCTCAGAGAGATCAAGAGGTGACTTGATGACAGTGTGTAAAGCACCTTTGTGGGGTGGGGGAGCCCCGGGTTCTAAAGGGTGCTTTGATCTAGTGGAGGAACGCAGAACAAGAACGAACAATAAGGCCAGACAGGACCATTAGACCATCTAGTCTGACCTGCTGGATTTCACAGGCCAGGGAACGTCACCCAGTTATCCTGGCATTGAGCCCTACCACTTTGTTAGGCTGAAGAAGGCCTTCCTAGAAGATGCTTTAGTCATTCTCTGTGCTCTGCGACATGTTCCGTGGACTGCCTGCTTTTGTCAGTGGGCTGCCATCATTAGGGACCAGAGTGAACACATACTTCTGGTGAGCCACAGCAAAAAAGGAGCAAATAATACTCCATCACCAGCATTAGCTCCTGAGGGTTCAAACACCCCAGTGGGATAGCCAGGGGTCAGCTCCTTTCTGCCACAGCCATGTCAGGCAGTCTGCAGACTCAGGCAGGCAGTGCACGCTTGGCTGGTAGCTTCCACAAAAGGCTAGAAGCTGAGATTCCGTGGCACAATTCTGTGGCCCCGGGGCAGATTCTGGGGCTTCATGGGATCTGCTGGGCCCTGCTTGCGCATTGTGGGGTGAGGCCTGACCCAAGATGCAGGTGGTTCAGACGCAGCCCATCTCGATCTCACCGGACCAACCCACGTGTTCACTGAGCTGCTGCCAAGTTTTTAACAAGAGGCTGCCCCTCAGTCTGTGATTAACCCAGGGCGGCTGGGCTGCACTTCCCCCTTGGAACAAAGAACCGTCTGTCTCCCATGCAGAACACAGGGCTGATAGCAACCTGCCTTGGCAAGGGAGTGTGGGAGAGGCCTTCCTGGGAACTGGGAGGGATACAGATAGTGCTGGAGGCTGGCAAGGAATGGGGGTGGGAGACGAAGGCTTTGGAAAGGGGATAATCCTGTGGCGGGGCATAACCCCTCCTTGAGGAAGGCAAGGCTCTGGAAGGGGCAATATTGGGGGGCATATTCCCCTTGGGGGGCAAAGGCTCTGGAAGGGGGTAATTCTGGGGTAACATATCTCCTCGTGGGGACTGGGGGTGGGGGGATCCCAAAGGAGATGTATTCCCTCCTAGGAGCAGCGGTGGCAAAGAGTCTGAGGGGCGTAATCCTGGGGGGCGGGGGACAGGAGGAGGGGGTGTATCCTACTCCTGGGAGCTGGCAGGGGGAAAGAGGGGGAAGGCCTAAGCCCCAGCAGCAGAGCAATGGCCCACACCTCACGGCCATCTGGCCATGGGGTTTTAGCAAGAAGCTCCCCAGAGCCCCTTCCCATCACCTGTGACATTGGCAGCTTGCCTAGAGCCAGAGGG
Source organism: Caretta caretta (assembly GCF_965140235.1). Lineage (NCBI taxonomy): Eukaryota > Metazoa > Chordata > Testudines > Cheloniidae > Caretta > Caretta caretta. The sequence continues at coordinate 19,851,318 of NC_134225.1, forward strand.
ACACACTGAGCACCCACAGGCTGGGCTTTGGGGAGGGAAATGCTTTACAAAGGCGGGGGGGGGGGAAGGGGGGATCACTGTGCTTTTCCGAGGGGGAAAGTGAGGCCCAGAGAAGGAAAGGGGCGTATCCAAGGTTGCAGAGTAACACAGTGGAAGAGCTGGGAAAGATCCCAGGCCCCCTGCTCTAACAATAGAGCCCACTCCCCTCCCAGAGCTGGGAAGGGAACCCAGGAATCCTGGCTCCCAGTCCTATGCCCTATCTGCAGGGCCAGGTCACCCCACTACATAAGCCTCCCTAGGGTGTGGCATAGTCTCCCATGGGACAAATAGAAGCCCCATGCCAGGAGACGTCCCCAGAGATGGGATGATGCCCTGGACCCGGCAATATGCTGCAGTCAGCGGCTGGGCTAATTCAGCAGAGCCAGCTGCCAGATGGATCCTCACCTGCCATTTCTCATGTCACACGTGGGCCCGCCTCGGGTCTGGGTCAGGGATCCGCAGTGGTGATATTTACCTGGGTTGAGCCGTAGCCTCCTCCATAATACCGCTGCTCCGTCAGCCACCGGACAATGGGACCTGTCAGCTCCAACCTCTTCTGCTTCAGCAAGGCCAGCAGGGCGTAAGAGGTGGATTCGATGGAGTAGAGACGGGACTGGGGGTCGGCCCAGTGCGTTCCTCCTGCGGAGCAGCGAGGGACCCGCCCCGTCACATACACAGCTGGCAGCTAGCACAGAATAGCCTGGTGCGTCTGGGAGCGGGAAGGGGTATCGGGCTGGGTGGGCCCGTTGGCCTGATTTTGGGGGCAGGGAGGCAGGATACCAGGTTGGATGGGCCCATTGGTGTGATCATAGAATCACAGAATATCAGGGTTTGGAAGGGACCGCAGGAGGTCATCTAGTCCAACCCCCTGCTCAAAGCAGGATCAATCCCAAACTAAATCATCCCGGTGGTGTAGTTATGGGGGGGGAGACACAAGGCAAGGTGGGGCTATTGGTCTCATCTGAGGTGAATAGGCACCGACTCCGTGGGTGCTCCAGGGCTTTTCCATGGGAAAAAGAAGTGGGTGCTCAGCCTTCACCAGCCACAGCTGTTCGGCGGCACCCCCGATCAGCTGATCGGAAGCGCTGCCAAACAGCTGTTTGGTGGCTGAGGGAGGGCAGCAAGCAGCAAGCAGCAGGTGGGCGGGTGCCTTGGGGAGGGGGCAGAGCATGGGTTGGAAGTGGGAGAGTGAGGGTGGGGCCTCGGGGGAAGGGTAGGGTGGGGGCAGGGCCATGGGGCAGAGCGGGGGTGGAGCACCCTGGGGAAAAAAAATACTCAGCGCCTAGGCTGAGATAGCAGGAGATACCAGGGTAGCCGGGCCCATAGCTCTGACCCAATGCAGTGCTAGGGGAGATCTCAGCCCAGCTGGGCCTGTGGGTCTGATCTACACAGCAAAGGAGAGGTGGGATACGAGGCTAGTCAGCCCAATGGCTTGCCTGTCTCAGCGTCTCTCCTGCTGCCCGCCTGAGACGCAGACGTGGATTCTGGAGCCAGAGACTCACTCACCCGTGGAAAGCGCCATGAGCCTGTCTCCTGCTCCAGCGTGGCCCAGCAGCGCCAGTGCGTAGGACGTGATGGCCACGGAGTAGGGTTTCTTCAGGTCTTTCATGCGCCTCGCCAAGTAATCTCCAGCCTTCGTGATGCTTCTGCCCAAGCTCTGAAAAGGCACCGAGACCCCAGAGCCCGCATTACAGCCCAGAAGGGAGAGAGCGTCGACTAGGGAAACCGAGGCACGGAGAGGGGAAGGCATATTTTCCAAGGTTAAAAGGCGAATCAGCAGAAGAACCAGGAATAGAACCCAGGAGTCCTAGCTCCCAGCCCCCCGTTCTGACAACTAGACCCCCACTCTCCTCCCAGATCATGGGATAGAACCAGGGGTCTTGACTCACAGACCCCCTACTCCAACTACCAGGCCCCACAGATCCTGACTCCCAGCCCCTTGTCCTGACTACTAGACCCCCACTCTCCTCCCAGAACATCCTGGGATAGAACCCAGGAGTCCTGTTGCCCCATCTCTTCCCACCCCAGAGCTGGGAATAGAACCCAGGAGTCCTGACACCCAGTCCCCTAGTCGCTAGCCCCCACTCCTACATTCTTGTCCCTAGATGAAAAAACACCACGTGCTAAACTCGGTGGCCTCGCATGCTGCCTGCATGACTCACCTCCACATACGGCTTACAGGCGTCTCTGGCCTCCACCATCGCAATGACAACGAAGGCCGTCAGAGAAGCATCCGGCTCCGAACCCTGGTACCCTCCCTAGCGAGAGAAGAGCCAGAGGAAAGGCTGGGTTTCTGGAAGGCTCCGCATCCCGCGCCCTGTGTGCCCCGTTCCCAGGCGCTGCCCGAACTCGGAACCCGGATCCCGATCTCCCAAGCCGCTGCTCCATCATGGAGCAAAGCGACACCAGCTCCAGATCCAGCCCCCCCAGGGTGAGCAGCTCACCACCATCTCCCCGTGGATCACGGGGGCATCCTCCTGGAACGCCCCGTCAGGCTTCTGCGTCTGCAGGATCAGCCACTTCACAGCCCCGCACAGCACCTCGGGGTTGATAGCGATCAGTTCGTCGGCCAAGGCAAAGACCTTCACCACGTAGGCTGTCAGCCTGCCGGGGAGGAAAGGCTTGGGGTGAGCAGGGGAGGAGCAGCCAGCCGCCCCGACCCCATATTAATGTGGGTCACACTTTAAATAAAGGGTACCTTCGTAACGGGTTAATACGCCACGGAGATGAGTTGCATGCCATGTCGATTGCTATCAGCCGTGTATAAAAGCCGGAGACTCTAATCATCTCTCAACCAGTTATTGCAACAGTTCTTAACCGTTTGTTAATCAGTTAAACAGTGTCCATAAGCTGTCTTATGGTTGAACCTAGAGGTCCCCATCTGAGATCACACCCTACCCCCACCTCACTGTCATGCTGGGCACTGCCCGGGATCCCAACCAAGACGGGTCCCTCCCACCCACATCATAATGGGCACACTGCACAACCCCCCAACTGAGATGGGGTGCGCCATTGTGCCAGGCACTGCACAGACCCCGACCGAGATAGGGGTCTGCGTTGTTTCAGGTGGTGCCCAGACACTGACTGAGATCAGGGTCCCGTTGCGCCAGGCGCTGCACAGACCCAGAGCCAGAGGCAGTCCCTGCTCCAAAGGGCTCACAATCGAAAGGAAAGGCCATTAACCCCATTTTACTGACGGGGAACCTGCGGGCCAGATCGACAAAGGGCCATGCCCAAGGTCCCACATGGAGTTGTCAACAGAAGAGGAAGAATTGAACCCAGGTCTTCTGGGTCCCATGCCAGGGAGACTTTAGTGGAGAGTCTCTGAAGTCAGATGTGTGTTAGGACAACAGCTCAGCCCCAGTTCCCACCACGTTTCTGCCCCCCGCGCCCCATGCTTTACCAGGTGCTCGCTGGTCTGTTTGTGAAGGCTGCATAGGAGTTATCTGCTTTCCGATAAGCCAGCTGCTGGGTGTACCCTGAAATCAAGCGATCAGAGATGGGGCCTGAGCTGCAGAAGTTAAAATCTGGATTCCCAGTTTGAGGTGCTCAGCCCAGCTGTAACACGCTCTGCTCCCGCAGCTGGGAATGGAACCCAGGAGTTCTGAGGCCCACCCCTAGTCCCCATTTCGACTCCCGGTCCCCACTGATACCACTAGACCTCTCTGTAGCTCTTCCATCTCATGAGTTCCCGGGACTCCTTGCTAGCCAACGAAAGTACAGATTGCCACAGCATCTCCACCCCCCCAGGCATGAGGACCTAGCCACAAGTACCCACATTCCCATCCCCTTTGGGTTAGATTCTGCGTCGCAGTCTCCCTGACACTGAGCAATGCTGCTACAAGGCGACTGATGCTGGTGCAGTGCATGACGTAAGCAGCACAGGCCAGGATGAGCCTGTTGCCTCAGTGCTTCCCAGATACTGCCGGCTGCCTATTTGCTTCGGGGCAGACTTTACAGAACTGGGGCTTGATTTCCACTTACCTGTGGGCCCCCTCTAGCAGCATGACGAGGTCATAACAGGGAGTGTAACAGACCCCTGAGACTCCCCTTGTGAAGGGGTGATCCCAGCTGGAGTGCAGGGTCTTGCTCCCAGCTGGTTCCCAGCCTCCCGGTGGAGGGGGCAGATTGTTGGCGTGGCCAGAGCATGCTGCAATATAGTTCATCCCTGATTCCCATACCAGAGTAAATCAGAGCAGCCCCAAGGCTGCTGTTGCTCACACCAGGGGCCAGGAAAGGCCCTGTACAGTCCTAGAATAGGGAGAGCACCAAAGGGGCTTAAAGCCCTGCCCACTCGGTCCCTGCCCCAAGCATGGGAATTGGGAATCAGGTCCCTGCTTTTAATCCACCAGGTTCCTCAAGGGACTGGGACCCAGCTCCTTTACAGACCCCGGGCTCCTAGCCAGCTCCGCTCTACTCAGACAATTCAGCCAGGGTGGCTCAGTGCCTGGGGGCAGGACAGGGCATTCAGAGCAGCAGGAGCCCCGAGCTATTGCTCTTTGCCCGGCCCAACTCCTCCCCCCGACCCAGAGAGAGATTCACCCCGAGTGATGAACTTGATGGCCTCCGCCCTGCGTTCCACGCCGAGCCTCTCCCATTGCTGGCTGCTGTCCAGGTAGTGGGTGGCGATGACAGCGGGGGTCATGCCGATCATGTTCTGTTCCCCGCAGCCTGCCGGGACCTGGATCAGGTGCTTCAAGTTGGCACCGTCAATGGAGTTCTCCACCGTGTCGCCCACGATGTCCCCTGGGCAGGCCGGTCGGAGAGGGTGAGAGGTGGGCAGAGCCCCCCCCACTCCCTGCTACCCAGTCCTCACCCACCCAGCCCAGCCCCTTCCCTCCTTTGCCCTGGTGGGCATCAAGCCCCACACCCACCCCTCAAAGCCAGCCCCCTTCTCAGCCGCTTCCCCCCTATGCCCCTAGTCCTGCCCACTCCTCCCATTACCCCCCAACACCAAGCCCAGGTCCCTCCCCACCTTGTTGGGCACTGTCCCCTCCAACCAGGGGTGCCAGATCAGGGGGTGCCATGGCCCCACCACTTTTTACCCGCCGTAAGGGTGAGCGATGGGGAGGGGACAGAGAGGAGAGAGTGGGGAGTGGGGTCTTGGGGAAGGGGCAGGGCCTCAGGGAAGGAGCAGCATGGGAGGCGGGCCCATGGTTCAGATGCCAGTGCCCCTCACACTTTTAGGGAGCCTCTTAGGGTTGCCAACTTTCTAATCACACAAAACTGAATACCCTAGCCCCGCCCCTTCCCAGAGGCCCCGCCCCTTCTTGAGGCCCTGCCCCCGTTCAACTACATTCCCCCTCCCTTGGTGGCTCGCTCTCCCCCACCCTCACTCACTTTCACTGGGTTGGGGCAGGGGGTTGGGGTGCAGGAGGGGGTGAGGGCTCTAAGTGAGGGTGCGGGCTCCAGGGTGGGGCTAGTAATGAGGGTTCAGGGTGCGGGGGGGAGCTCTGGGTTGGGGCAGGGAGTTGGGGTGTAGTAGGGGGTGAGGGCTCCTGCTGGGGGTGCGGGCTCTGGGGTGGGTTTGGGGTGCAGGAGGAGGCTCCAGGCTGGGGGTGGGGCCAAGGGACTTGGAATGTAGGAGGGGGCTGTGGGTTGAGGCAGGGGGTTGGAGTGTGGGAGGGGGTATGGGCTCTGGGCTGGAGCTGCGGTCTCTGGTGTGGGGCCGGGGATGAGGGGCTTGGGGTGCCGGAGGGGGCTCCAGGTTTGGGGGGGCTCAGGGCTGGGGCAGGGGGGTTGAAGCTTGGGGTTGGGGGGTGGGCTTACCTCGGGCGGCTCCCAGTCAGCGGCACAGCAGGGCTAAGGCAGGCTCCCTGCCTGTCCTGACACCACGCTGCACACGCCCTGGAAACAGCCAGCCGGTCCGGCACATAGATGGGAGGTCAGGAGGCTCCACCCGTGGTTCCTGGCCAATGGGAGTGTGCAGCCGGTGCTCAGGGTGGGGGCAGCGTGCAGAGCCCCATGGCCATCCCCCACCTAGGAGCCGGACCTGCTGGCCACTTCCAGGGTGCAATGCGGAGCCAGGACTGGTAGGGACTAGCCTGCCTTAGGCCCGCAGCACTGCTGACCGGACTTTTAACGGTCCCATCGGCAGTGCCGACCGGAGCCACCAGGGACCCTTTTCGACTGGGCGTTCCGGTCGAAAACCAGACACCTGGTCACTCTAGAGCATCTGCCAGTGCTCCCTCCAACCGCTCCTGGACTAATGAAACTGTCTGGCCTTGTAAAATGCCTGATGAAAGCTAGGGACTGTTCTCTCTCTAGCCATGCAGTGGGGGATTCGAGGGTTGATCAGAAACAGCTTAAGTGCCCACTGCCGGGCGAAAAAGCCCTCGATCCTGGTGCTAACGGGTTAAAACGTGGTGGATGGGGACCTCTTGCTGCCATCTTCCCTCCCCACTAGCAGCTCTCTCCCATTCCCATCTCTGCCTACTTCCCCTCCACCCCCAGGCCTTACCCTTCACGCTGATGAAGGTCACCGGCTCGGTGTTGGGGACCACATTACTCATGTCCACAGGCGCGATTGTCTCCAGCTGCTCCCCAGAGGCTGCAAGAAACACATGGGTCACAGAGGGAAGCACCCCCGGAACATAACAGTGCTGGCGTGGTGAGCGATTTTGACCAGAGCTCTTCTGGTCAGTTACCCAGAGCCCTGCAGTGTCCAAAGAAGGCCCCCAATTTAGGGCATTTTAGGAACAGAGGTTTATCTTCCAGTGTGCAATTTTGGGGCCTCCCACATTGCCATGAAACATACATGCTGCTGGGGCTGGGGGTGGCAGGGGACTGGTTATGGGGGGAACCTTCAGAAACATTTCACCTCCTTAAACTGCTCTCATTTGATTTGTTCTTTGCCCCTACCACCCCTCATGCTAGCTGGGCTAGATCCCCAGAGGCACACTTGAGCTAAAGGATTAACTCCATTAGCTGGCTGCAATGGTAGGCTGTTATCAGCTGCAGCCCAGCCACTAACAGCAGTCATATCCCACTCAGCACAGCACGGTGCCTTGTGACTCTGGGGAGTAGGTGGAACCATAAAGCCACCAGCTCCTCCTGACACATTTGATAAGCAACCAAAGCTCCGGAGGGGGAGATTTCAAAGCAGAGCCTCAGAGGCAACGCCCCAGCAGGCCCTACCTGAGCCGCGGGCAGCCGGATCCAGCAGGACACTCTTGATGTTCTTAAAGATTTTCATGCCCTCAGGCTGCAGGAGAGAAAAGCCAGACAGGGGCCAAACTGCTCATTGAGGGGGAGCACACGGGGCGAGGTCTCTGCCTCACCCACCCCCTGATTATCCTTATACCAACCCCCAGCACTGGGAACTACAGACCAATCGCAGAGAACTGACGCTGCAGGCTGGTGGGCATCTCCTAGCCACTCTCCCACACTGGCATCAGCTAGTAGGACCCCCAAGTTGATCCCCTACTGAGCCGCAGGAGCACAATACCCCTCCTCCCCCTAGTACCAGGGACAATTCCAAGGGGCAAGCACCCCCAGCTGAGCCAGCCACATTGTTCATTACAGTGCAACTGCCCCAGCACCATCCCCTACTGAGTTACCCCCACTTCTTCCTTGGAGGTCTCTCAGCTAAATTCTGAACAGGCCCATCCATGCTTAGCTTAAAAACAGCAGCACTAGCCAGTCAGATGATGCCGTGACTTGTAGCCATCTGTCTCTGACACTTACCACCACCCTGAGCTTCTTCTTCACGCCATCTGCAATGGGGAGCCCATGGATGGCCGCTGTCACCTCGATCTCCACCTCCCCCAGCTCAAGGGGGATGATCACGTAGGAGATGGCTCGAGAGGCTCCGGCTTGGATCACCAGCTCCTGCCGGAACTGGCTGTCGCGCCTGCTGGAGCTGCAGATCTTCTCGTTGTACATCAGTGCCACCCGGATCTGCGAGCCACAAGCCAAGCAACCTCGTCAGCAGCCACGCTGGGGGAAGCATCCTGTGGGTCCAGCTGGCACCGCTCCAGGAACCACCTAAGCCCTCAAAGTAAGGCTAAGCGCCTAGGCCTTGTGAGAACCAGAATCCAAAAACCCAGATCCAAATACCTCCACGTTCTAGGGAAGTTCTGATCCAGATCCAAACTGCATGTCTGGCTCCGGTCTCCATTATAGGTCAGAACCAGAAGCCTGGATCCAAATACTCCACAAGCTATGGAAAAGTTCTGATCCAGATTAAAACGATGTGTCTGGCTCCAATCTCCACTGTGGATCAGAACCAGGACACTCCAGAACTGTGGTAGGTAGAGGAGCGTTCTGATCCACACTGCCAACTTGGTGGCTGGGGTCTCACCTCTAAGTGTCTTACGCTCCAGGCCCCCATTGTGTTCTTCACCCCAGTCTACCCCGCCACCCTCTGGTGCACCTGGCATTGGCCACTGTTGGAAAACAGGACACTGGGCGAGACAGACCTTTGATCGGACCTACTGTGGCCGTTCTTATGTTCACCTCAGTATGTCACTGATCACCTCAGTCCAGGCAGTGATATTCTCCACAACAAATCTCCTTTTCATCCATAGCCAATTAACCATTCACCCTCCTCATGTAAAAACCTTGACTCGCTTCACAAGTGTATGTTAATTAACCCTCCCTCCCGGAGGTGAGTAAATATAATTAGCCCCGTTTTATAGAGAGGGAAACTGAGTCAGAGAGAGAAAAAGCAAGCTATTCACAGTGAGAACCTAGCTGCCCTAATTCCCAGCACCAACCACTAGATCACACTCCATCCCACCTTTAGCAACAGAACCCAGAAGTCCTGGGTTCCTCTTTGCTAATGGCTACACTGCTCTCACTTCTTCAAGGTAGGAATAGATCCCAGGAGTCCTGACTCCCATCCTTCCCTGCTCTAACCACTAGACACCACTCCCATTGCCTTCCTTTACCAACAGGCATCTTCCACCCATCCACCAGGGCAGGGCTGATCTCTACTCGCCTGGAGAGCCCGGGGTGCGTAGTTGTACAGCACGGCCCGGATGGCCACCTGCTCGTTCCGCACCACGGAGTAGGGCAGCCGGAGATCAACGAAGAACTGCTTCATCACCGTTATTTCATAAGGCTCGGCCACGCAGATCCCTGCAATGGGAAGGGAGTCCAGTCAAAGCCCACCCCTCCTTGGATCAGATCACTCGGCAGCGGGCACCTTCCACAGCCTCCTCTACACGTATCCGTGTACGCAGCCTCCGGTACGAAACTGCAGAAAAACCTGAGTGTCTCTGGATTAAGTTTAGAAGTGTGTGCAACAAGAGTGATGTAGTGGTGGGAGTCTGCTATAGACCACCGGACCAGGGGGATGAGGTAGATGAGGCTTTCTTCCGGCAGCTCACGGAAGCTACCAGATCGCATGCCCTGATTCTCATGGGTGACTTTAATTTTCCTGATATCTGCTGGGAGAGCAATACAGCGGTGCATAGACAATCCAGGAAGTTTTTGGAAAGCGTAGGGGACAATTTCCTGGCGCAAGTGCTAGAGGAGCCAACTAGGGGGGGCGCTTTTCTTGACCTGCTGCTCACAAACCGGGTAGAATTAGTGGGGGAAGCAAAAGTGGATGGGAATCTGGGAGGCAGTGACCATGAGTTGGTTGAGTTCAGGATCCTGACACAGGGAAGAAAGGTAAGCAGTACGATACGGACCCTGGACTTCAGGAAAGCAGACTTCGACTCCCTCAGGGAACGGATGGCCAGGATCCCCTGGGGGACTAACTTGAAGGGGAAAGGAGTCCAGGAGAGCTGGCTGTATTTCAAGGAATCCCTGTTGAGGTTACAGGGACAAACCATCCCGATGAGTCGAAAGAATAGTAAATATGGCAGGCGACCAGCTTGGCTTAATGGTGAAATCTTAGCGGATCTTAAACATAAAAAAGAAGCTTACAAGAAGTGGAAGGTTGGACATATGACCAGGGAAGAGTATAAAAATATTGCTCGGGCATGTAGGAATGTTATCAGGAGGGCCAAATCGCACCTGGAGCTGCAGCTAGCCAGAGATGTCAAGAGTAACAAGAAGGGTTTCTTCAGGTATGTTGGCAACAAGAAGAAAGCCAAGGAATGTGTGGGCCCCTTACTGAATGAGGGAGGCAAACTAGTGACAGAGGATGTGGAAAAAGCTAATGTACTCAATGCTTTTTTTGCCTCTGTTTTCACGAACAAGGTCAGCTCCCAGACTGCTGCGCTGGGCATCACAAAATGGGGAAGAGATGGTCAGCCCTCTGTGGAGATAGAGGTGGTTAGGGACTATTTAGAAAAGCTGGACGTGCACAAGTCCATGGGGCCGGACGAGTTGCATCCGAGAGTGCTGAAGGAATTGGCGGCTGTGATTGCAGAGCTATTGGCCATTATCTTTGAAAACTCGTGGCGAACGGGGGAAGTCCCGGATGACTGGAAAAAGGCTAATGTAGTGCCAATCTTTAAAAAAGGGAAGAAGGAGGATCCTGGGAACTACAGGCCAGTCAGCCTCACTTCAGTCCCTGGAAAAATCATGGAGCAGGTCCTCAAAGAATCAATCCTGAAGCACTTGCATGAGGGGAAAGTGATCAGGAACAGCCAGCATGGATTCACCAAGGGAAGGTCATGCCTGACTAATCTAATCGCCTTTTATGATGAGATTACTGGTTCTGTGGATGAAGGGAAAGCAGTGGATGTATTGTTTCTTGACTTTAGCAAAGCTTTTGACACGGTCTCCCACAGTATTCTTGTCAGCAAGTTAAGGAAGTATGGGCTGGATGAATGCACTACAAGGTGGGTAGAAAGCTGGCTAGATTGTCGGGCTCAACGGGTAGTGATCAATGGCTCCATATCGAGTTGGCAGCCGGTATCAAGTGGAGTACCCCAAGGGTCGGTCCTGGGGCCGGTTTTGTTCAATATCTTCATAAATGATCTGGAGGATGGTGTGGATTGCACTCTCAGCAAATTTGCGGATGATACTAAACTGGGAGGAGTGGTAGATACGCTGGAGGGGAGGGATAGGATACAGAAAGACCTAGACAAATTGGAGGATTGGGCCAAAAGAAATCTGATGAGGTTCAATAAGGATAAGTGCAGGGTCCTGCACTTAGGACGGAAGAACCCAATGCTCAGCTACAGACTAGGGACCGAATGGCTAGGCAGCAGTTCTGCGGAAAAGGACCTAGGGGTGACAGTGGACGAGAAACTGGATATGAGTCAGCAGTGTACCCTTGTTGCCAAGAAGGCCAATGGCATTTTGGGATGTATAAGTAGGGGCATAGCGAGCAGATCGAGGGACGTGATCGTTCCCCTCTATTCGACATTGGTGAGGCCTCATCTGGAGTACTGTGTCCAGTTTTGGGCCCCACACTTCAAGATGGATGTGGATAAATTGGAGAGAGTCCAGCGAAGGGCAACAAAAATGATTAGGGGTCTGGAACACATGAGTTATGAGGAGAGGCTGAGGGAGCTGGGATTGTTTAGTCTGCAGAAGAGAAGAATGAGGGGGGATTTGATAGCTGCTTTCAACTACCTGAAAGGGGGTTCCAAAGAGGATGGCTCTGTGACGAAGTGGGACTGTTCTTAATGTTTCCTCTGAATAGTGTGGGGGTGCCTCAGTTTCCCCTAGGCAGTTCTTAAGTATCTAGGTGGTGGGGTAAGGGTGTATGATCATTGCAGTGCCCTAGAGGGCATGTGTGTGCAGGAGTCTGGACACAGAGAATGGCCGACACCCTGTTTCCTGGCAACTGATGGCCTGGGCCCTTCCCCCCTGCAAGGTGAGAGCTGAAGGGTTGGAGAACAAAGGAATCAGGTGACCTCCTGGCCCGGGAAAGGAACAAAGCCCAGAGGAGGAGGGGCTGGAGGGGTTTTTCAGTTTGGGGCTGGCTGGGACATGGAGTGAAGTGCAGACGTGGTTGTCTGGCTCACTGCCCCCCAGAATGGACCCAGCTGAGGGGTCCCGTTCTCTGCACCTGCAAGCTCTGTTTTAGACCATGTTCCTGTCGTCTAATAAACCTTCTGTTTTACTGGCTGGCTGAGAGTCACGTCTGACTGCGAAGTTGGGGTGCAGGACCCTCTGGCTTCCCCAGGAGCACCGCCTGAGCGGACTCGCTGTGGGAAGCGCACGGAGAGGCAGAGGATGCTGAATGCTCCGAGATCAGATCCAGGAAGGTGGAAGCTGTGTGAGCTGTGTGTCCTGAAGACAGGCTGCTCACAGAAAGGCGACTACCCCAGAGTCCTGACTGACTTCATGGGGAGCAGTTCCAGAGCATCGCCCAGGAACTCCGTGACAGGCTCTAGACTGTTCTCAATGGTAGCAGATGACAGAACGAGGAGTAATGGTCTCAAGTTGCAGTGGGGGAGGTTTAGGTTGGATATTAGGAAAAACTTTTTCACTAAGAGGGTGGTGAAACACTGGAATGCGTTACCTAGGGAGGTGGTAGAATCTCCTTCCTTAGAGGTTTTTAAGGTCAGGCTTGACAAAGCCCTGGCTGGGATGATTTAACTGGGAATTGGTCCTGCTTTGAGCAGGGGGTTGGACTAGATGACCTTCTGGGGTCCCTTCCAACCCTGATATTCTATGATTCTATGATTCTATCACCCGCAGCGAGGGTCCGGGAGTGCTGCGTATATGAGGATCACACCACGGAAGTGCACCCACCTCTGGGGTGGAATAGGGCTGCCCTCCCCCCTCTGGGGGTGTGCATAACATTGCCATCTAGTGGGTAGGTCCAAAGAGGAGATGCTACTGGTTTGAGCCCTGCAAGTGTTGGGTCCAGGTCGGCTTAGGTTGGAAAACATCCTGACCCTCCCAGGGTGGGCTCGGGTCGGCTCCCCTCCACGCCCCACGCGAGCCAGCCACCCCCGCCCTCCCTGGGCTGGACGCACACACACAGTGCAGCAGGGCACGGCGGCCGGCAGGAACAGCTCATAGCTGCCGCCACACCAACCCCCTGGGCAGGAGGCAATGGTGCTGAGTGGGGCTTGGGCTGGAAAACCACTCAACCCGCTCGGGTTGCATGGGATTGGCTCCCTTCGGGTCTGGGTTGGGCCTAAAATTTAGGCCTGACCAGCCCGCAGCTTCTCCTACCAAGAAAGGGAATTTCTGTTTGCTCCCGGGGCAGCATCCTGTCTTTGCAGTGGCAAGTTCTAGTCCCGGCTCCCCAACCATCTGGCCTCATAGGAAAGGGAATCAGGGTGTTATAAATCACAAGATGCTCCAAAAATCTTAACTTGGTTAATCCACAGGATTAACTCTGTTTCAGAGAGAGGGAAACTGAGGCACAGAACAAGGTAGTTGTGATGTGCAGGAGGCGGATGGCATGTCAGTGTCGGAGCTGGGAATAAAAGCCAGGAGTCATAGAATATCAGGGTTGGCAGGGACGTCAGGAGGTCATCTAGTCCAACCCCCTGCTCAAAGTAGGACCAATCCCCAATTTTTGCCCCAGATCCCTAAATGGCCCCCTCAAGGATTGAACTCACAACCCTGGGTTTAGCAGGCCAATAGCTCAAACCACTGAGCTAGCCCTCCCCCCTGAGGCCTGAGGCCCAGTCTGCTGTAACCACTAGCCCTCACTCCCCTCCCAGAGCTGGGGACAGGATCCCGCTGTCTTGGCTCCCAACCCGCTCTAGCCACTACTCCCTCCCAAAGCCAGGAGACCTGACTCCCAGTCCCGTGCTTTAACCACACGCCTGTCCTTCTCCGCTTGGCTAAGGTGGACACACGGCTCCCAGTCTTACCCCTTGTCCTGGAGAGGCTCACGGCCAGCACCTCCCAGGTGGTGATGGAGTCCTCCAGGTACACCGGCACGGTTCTGGAAGCCAGCCTAGAGGAGACGGGAGCAGAACTGATCAGGTTGGGGGACCCTTCTGGCTGCAGAGACAAGACCGCCCCTCCCGGGTCTGAGTGCGAGTGGAGGCAGGGCATGGGGAAGGCCAAGCAGGGAGGGACTAGACTGGGAGAGGAAAGGGGCGTGGCCAGACTGGGAGAGGAAAGGGGCGGGGCCAGAGAACACCCATGCTCTGGGTATCGGGTGCCCCTGCAAAGCCCCGGAGGGGGCAACATGGAATATGGGAAGCCCAGCCTGCACCAGGATGAATCTGCCCCTCAGTGTTTCTCCTTCGCCCTCGAGCGGTGTGACCCGTACCCGTCCGACTCGGCCTCCTGCGGCAGCAGCTCCATTTGCCAGAGCCAGCTCTCGGCAAACTGGCTCCTGGAGACGATGTCCTCGTCCGCCAGGTACTCCCCATCCTCTGCGACTTCAGCCACAGGCTCCTGGCTCCTCCTGGGGGCCATCACAGGAACGGATGCCGCTGAGGGGGAGCGAAACAGGGAGTCAGCCCAGCCCTGAGCCAGAGCGAGCCCAGTGATGGGTGGGAATTCCTGGGTTTCCCTGGAAGCTACGGGGCCCGCATGCCTGGTGTGTTACAGCCAGGCTAACGTAATAGGCCCGACTGGGGGTTTGAACCCTGGACCAGCGGTGCTAAAAATGTGAGCTTTTACCCCTGGCGCTAATATACTGTGGCAAGGAGTCCCTTAGGCTGCTGTTTGAGCCCATTAGCTGGCGGACACAACAGACTCAAACTTCTTACGAGATCCCAGCTCTCCTAGTGCAGGCGACACTAATCACTGTTGCAACCCATATCCCCTAGTGCAGACGGAGTCTTACCTAACACGTGCTTTGAGAACAGGAACTTCCTGTGGACCTGGAGGGGCCTGTTGAAGATGTGCTTGCAGCAGTCGAGAAAGGCTTGGATGCACTCGCCGCCCTCCAGGATGTACTTGGCTCGTCGGTCGCAAGAGTAGCCCATGGGGTTCTCTTGCATGCCGTCCTGGCAGCACTTCCGCAGGCGCTGGCTTGGATACTGCCTCGCTGCGGGAAAGCAGGGCCCCCTCAGCGCGCGGCCTGGGCGCGAGAGAGGGAGAGGGTGCGTGCGAGAGCAGCAGCGTGAAGGGGGCACATGCAAAGGGCGTGCAAGGGCGTGCAAGCAGAGGGCACGAGAGTGCCTGCAAGCAGAGGGCGTGCGAGTCCGTGCAAGCTGAGGGCACGAGAGTGCATGCCCGGGCGAGGCCGTGCAGAGGGGCACCTACCTTTGGCAGCTTTTCTCCCTGAGATCAGGGGCGAGCGCCGAAGCCGAGCGGGCTGGGAGCAGCGGGACTCTGGCAAGAGAGAGTAACACACGTCAGTGTCGTGGGGATGTGGCATTAGTCCGGCTCAGGGGAGAAACGCTGTGGCTCTTTCCTGGTCTTGGTTTCACGGTTCTCCCACCTCTGGTAGCACAGTGCTGGGGCATTGGGGTCAGCGCTGATTCAGAGGGAAGAGCGCCTCCTACTGATACTCCACCCTGCTCCCTGCAACCCAGCACCCCCTAGAGAGGGGTTCTCGACCTTTTCCTTCCTGAGCCCCTCCCGACACGCTATAAAAACTCCACGGCCCCCCTGTGCCACAAGAACTGGTTTTCTGCATATAAAAGCCAGGGCTGGCGTTAGGGGGTAGGAAGCAGGGCAGTTGCCCAGGGCCCCATGCCACAGGGGCCCCCACGAAACTACATTGCTTAGGCTTCAGCTTCAGCCCCGGGTGGCGGGACTTGGGGCCCCGGGCTTCAGTCCCATGCAGTGAGGCGTTGGCTTTCTGTCCTGGACCCCAGCAAGTCTAACTCTGGCCCTACTTGGCGGCCCCCCTGAAACCTTGTTGAGAACCACTGCCCTAAAAGACCAGGCTGGGTTGTACCGCCGGGGGAAAGGGGGGACTTAATAAAGGGACTTCTGGGGCTGTATTCGCTCTGTTCCCACGCGGTATGAGCAGCGGGCTCGATCCCATGCTGCCCTGCACTGGAGAGCCCTGTGGCACGACCGGGTCACCTGCCCGCTGGGGCGTCTCAATGCCAACGTTGGTCTGAAGCAGCAGCCCAGCGTCCGCAAACACCCCGACGTGGTCCTTGCCGCTGCCGGGCGTGCAGCCGATGTCACTCTTCTCCACTGCGTCCCAGATCTGGAGAGACAAGAGGGGACACGATGCCATTCCCTGCTCTGCCCCAGACTCCCTGGGTGACCTTGGGTAAGTCACTTAGCCTCTCTGGGCCTCAGTTTCCCCATCTGTACCATGGGGATAACAGATTATGAGACGCTCAGGTCCTACAGTAATTATGGCCCTGTAAGTGTAAGGGGTTGTCCCCTTACTAACATTCAGTGGAGGTGTTTTGGTTGGTTAGCTCCCACTACCAAAAAGGGAGAGGCCAATGCTCCAGGTCAGCCTGATTGACAGGGCAGGCAGGATAATCAGGGAGTCAGGAGGCCAGGGTGGGTTCCCTCCTCCATGTGAGCTGGAATTGTCTGGGTCAGTCAGAGTGGGGCCGAGCTAAGGAGAAAGCAGGGGCCCAAGCTGAGCTGGGGAGCAGAGCTGGGCCAGATCCAGAGCGATCCAGAGCAGGGCTGCAGCCCCAGAGCCAGAGACACAGGCCAGGGAGAGCAGACCCTGGGAGCAGAGCTGCACCAACCAGAGCCAGACGGGCCAGAGAAGCAGCCCAGGGAGCTGGAGGCAGAGCAGAAGCAGCAGCCCAGCAGAGACTGAGTGGTGGGGCTGGAGCTGGAGCAGTCCGGAGCTGGGTGCGGTGAGCAGCTGGGGGGAGTGAGGGGGACCCTGGGCAGCAGGCCCAGTGCAGGGAGATGTCCCCAGCCAAGGGGCCCTGCAGGGCAGACGTGGAGGGGGATCGTAACCCCGACGGGGCAGGGGCGACGCTGGGAAGAAGAGTCCTGCCACTTAGAGCCTGAGAGCGTGTGGCCACCGCCAGAGCAAGTGTCCAACCCACAGCATCCCTGCAGCACAGCCAGGGCCTGAGAAGGGGCCTGGGACCTACAAGGAGCAGACTGTGAACTGCCCTGACATCCCAGAGACCCTGTTTGTAACGTTCCCTGCCACAGAGCAGGGTGATGAGTTTTCCTTTAACCGTTTCCATTTTTCCTTATTCCTTTTTAAACTAATTGCTGACTAAATAAATTGTATTTGCTTTAAATTGTATGCAGTGATCAGTGAAGTGTCCAGCACAGAGAGAGCACCCCGGAGTGGGGACACCCTAGCCCCTGTCCTGGATGACCACAGCAAGGTTGGGGGTCGAGCCCCCCCAGGAATCCTGGGCCCAGCCTTGTTGGGGTGACGAGGACTCTGCCAGACAGGAGAGTGGAAGGGGAGTCCTTGAGGGCAGGGAGACCTCTGGATAAAGGAAGTGGGAGCGAGGACTCAGATCTTTCCGCGAGCCCATTTCACTGGGGTAGTGTAGAAGCCAGAAAAGTTCCTCACAATAGCGGGACCATTCCCCTCCGCTTTCATAAGTACCTAGGGTAGATTCATAGAGGTTCAGATCAGAAGGGACGAGCCAGAAGAGTACCCAAAAGTTACCTACTACAGGACAGGCCCAACAAAGAAAATAACAGAACGCCACTAGCCATCACCTTCAGCCTCCAGCTAAAACCTCTCCAACGCATCATCAAGGATCTACAACCTATCCTGAAGGATGACCCATCACTCTCACAGATCTTGGGAGATAGGCCAGTCCTTGCCTACAGACAGCCCCCCAACCTGAAGCAAATACTCACCAGCAACCACACACCACACAACAGAACCACTAACCCAGGAACCTATCCTTGCAACAAAGCTCGTTGCCAATTGTGTCCACATATCTATTCAGGGGACGCCATCATAGGACCTAATCACATCAGCCACACTATCAGAGGCTCGTTCACCTGCGCATCTACCAATGTGATCTATGCCATCAACTGCCAGCAATGCCCCTCTGCCATGTACATTGGCCAAACCAGACAGTCTCTACGCAAAAGAATAAATGGACACAAATCAGACGTCAAGAATTGTAACAGTCAAAAACCAGTCGGAGAACACTTCAATCTCTCTGGTCACTCGATTACAGACCTAAAAGTGGCAATTCTTCAACAAAAAGCCTTCAAAAACAGACTCCAACGAGAGACTGCGGAATTGGAATTAATTTGCAAACTGGATACAATTAACTGAGGCTTGAACAGAGCCTGAGAGTGGATGCGTCATTACACAAAGTAAAACTATTTCCCCTTGTTTATTTCCCCTCCGACTGTTCTTGTCAACTGCTGGAAATGGCCCACCTTGATTATCACTTCCAAAGGCTCCCCCCACCCCCACCCCCCCTGCTGGTCATAGCTCACCTTTCCTGATCACTCTTGATACAGGCTGTATGGTAACACCCATTGTTTCATGTTCTCCGTGTATATAAAATCTCCCCACTGTATTTTCCTCTGTATGCATCTGATGAAGTGAGCTGTAGCCCACGAAAGCTTATGCACTAATAAATTGGTTAGTCTCTAAGGTGCCACAAGTCCTCCTTTTCTTTTTGCGGATACAGACTAACACGGCTGCTACTCTGAAACTAGTCAGACCTTGAACCCCACAAGCAGACTGGCAGCAGTAAGATTCAACCCCTCCCAAAGAAACCAGCGCTTTAATGCAGCACCGGAGCCCACCAGGCCTGGGCATGCCTGTAGGTCGAGAACACATGGTGGAGCAGCTCCAAGTCCAGACAGCAGGGGGCAGCAATGCTCACGCGCACACACACAAAGCCAGCTCACAACCTTCCTTTAGGCCTCCCCCCAGTCCGTTCAATTTGATCCTCCCGTGGATGAAACCGGGCAGTCGTCCTCCCTCAGACCCATCATGGGGGTAGTGGGGAATCGAGCTTCACAGGTCATGCCAGCCCTAAAATCCTCCTGCAGTCAACACCCTCTCCCTGATGGGCATCCGTGTCAGAGCTGGGAATGGAACCCAGGACTCCTACCTCCCAGCCCAGCCCCCAATCTTGCCCCGCTCTAACCACTAGGCACCACTTCCCACCCAGAGCCAGGAATAGAACCCCCCAGTCCCCTAAAACCACTAAACCCCATTCCCCTCTATGAGCTTGGGAAAGACCCCAAGGGTCCTGACTCCTAGCCTCCACAGCTCTCACCCACCAGGCCCCACTCCCTTCCCAGAGCCAGGAACAGAACCCAGGAGTCCTGACTCCCAGGCCCTCTGCTCTAACCACTAGACCCCACTCCCCTCCATCACCAGAGGTATAGAGACCTCAGCCTCTCATATAGCCCATCCCCCACTGCAGGCAGTACTCTGGCCTCCTCCAGGGGTGGACACACAGGTCCCCGGTTCGGTCCCCATGCCCAACCACCCCCTGCTGGTACGCTCACCTTGGCTTGGGAGAATTTATATTTCCTGTTTAACACATAAACAGCTTTATCCACAGCCACGAGCCCGACCCTGGCGCCGGGATCTCCCTTCACTCGGAGATTCATCTTCCCACCCGGCGCCTGGACATCGTTGTCTTGCTCCGTCGCACCTGTTACCTTCAGCTTTCATGGAGACGAGAGGAAAGAATGAATCAGCCACGTGAGGGTGACTGCTGAATGGGGAGACCTCCCCATGGCCATGGGGCTCCCAGGGTATGGAATCCCCACACTGCCCCTGGGATTTGAACCCCACTCCTTGGGCTGTAGAAACACAGGCATCACCCACTGGAGCTAAAGAAGCGCTACCCTAGCAGTTAGAAGTGGAGGAGACTTGAGCCAATCCCTTTCTCAGGCAGCATTGAATGGGAACTTTTCAATGAAATGGTTTTCCATCAAAAAACAATCCTAATCTGTCAAAGGCAAACCATCTCTTGGGCAAGGGGCGCGTCCTTTCTGCGGAGAAAGATTCTCAGGTAGCGTGTAATTTCTGCTCAAAATGAGACAGCGAGAGAGAGAGAGAGACCCCAAAAGAGCTAATAAAGTTCAAATCACTGCTCTGCCCAAGTTGGCGGAGGGGCTTGAAATGGGTCTCCCATATACCAGGGGAGTGCCCTAACCATTGGGTAGACATCTTTTGCTCTCCTCCAGTGAAGATTTAGTTATCTACATGAAATGGAACAGAGCTGAGACCAGCCCAGTGGGATATGGGACCCTCAGGTTCACATCCCTCTTTCAGAGCAGAGACTTGGACCCATGCCCCCCCCCCCCCCCAGCCCAGGTGAGCGCCCTGGATACCAGGGTGGGGGTGGTCTTGCTCTGATCTTTTTTGTGAAAGACTGCAAGATCTCTGGTTTGTTCCTGAGCAGAACGGGAACCTTTTTGACAGTTCTGCTCCTGTCACCAGGGAGAGCTGTGCCTGAGGAAACACAGAGGGCCTGATTCTCCTTTTGCCTCCATGGGGTGTAAATCAGGAGTCACTCCACTGAAGCCAGTAGAGTTATACCCTGGTGTAAGCGTGAGGCGAGAATGTCCCTATCTATCTTATGTTTAATCAGCGAGTAAGGACTGAGTCAGATCTACCCTGGGAATAGCTCACCATTTCTCCCGCTGGGAACCTGCTCTCCTCTCTCAACCAGAATCCAGCAGGTTATTTAAATATATTGACGTAAGTACCAGAGAGAAGATCAACCCACCGTTCCCATACAGGAGTCCTGGATGTCCAACCAGATCGAGTCTGCCACGATCTCCTTCTGCCCTACGTGGTAGTAAGCCACGATTCGGAAAGAAGGGATGAGGTCTGGGGTGATGGGCAGGAACATGGTCACCAGAGTTTGTCCCGCTTGCCTGGCCTGCCTTCCAGCCTGGATGATCTTCCCTTTGTTCAGGATCTGATGGGGAAGCAGAAGGCATTCACTGTCACTGGATGAGTCTCCATGATACCGTTAGCACAAAATCACATACAGCCAGGAAGGAAACCCCGGAGTCCTAGACTCCACTCCCCGCCCAGTCCTGGGACTAGACCCCAGGAGTCCAGACTGCCAGCCCCCTGTCACCTCCTCCTCCCCTGCTGCGCACACAGAGATGCTGCCTCTTACCAGGTAGGTGAAATAGTGGATCTGCCCCTGAATGCCAGCGTCACTGTTCCGCAAGCTGAAGCTCACAGGCAGGGCGTTCCCCGGCTGGAGCTGAGTGGCCGGTACCGAAATGTGCAGGTAGTTCCTCGAGCCCCCTTGCGACCTGTAGGCTACCATGGCCCAGACTGCCGAGCTCTGATGCTCCTGCCGGAGGTTGGCAACCACAGTTTCCACCTGCGGGACAATGGGGGACGGTCAACAGACTTTCTTCGTCAGAGACAGCTAAGGACCAGGTCTAAAAGGGGCCAGCTCCTGACACGGCTGGAGTCAATGGCAGAATTCCCACTGACTTACATGGGGCCAGCACTAGATAGTTGGGATCTTGCCGGCCCGATGTGGATTTAAGCCATCTTTGTGGTCCCTGCATCTTGGGCCCGGACCCCAGTTTCAGTTTAGAGCAGCCTTAGGCCTGCTTTGACCTACCCTCTGCTCCCAACAACCCCTATGGGCCACCACAAGCAGAGACTAGCCAGAGCGCAGCAGCCGTGGCATCTCCCTTCTCCAGCGTGCCCCTGGCACTGGGGTCTAGAGGGGAGAAGGCAGGGCTATGTCAGTCAGGAAGGCCCATTGCTCTGCGGGTGGGTCTTAGGTGGGATGAGCAATAGAGAATCAGACCCAGTTGCCTCCTTCCTTTGACATTGGCCGGAGCCCAGGACCTGTAGGGGCCTAGATCAGACCTCTCCCCAATCTGGTCCACTTCCATCATCAACAGAACGGGTAGGGAACCAGCACCAGGACCCAAGGAGCATCCTGCCCCAAGTGACCTGACATGCACCTTCACTGAGAATTGAGATGCATCTGCTGGAGTGTTGATCGCCAGCTGCACTGTCCCGTCAGCCTGTGTCAAACCGCTGGCACCTGTCCCGCTGCGCACGGGGACCTGGGAGGCGGGGGACCCGTCTGCGTTCACCACGGAGACCTGGGCAGCAGATGACAGGAGAGAGGATGGATGTGAACTTAGTGACGGTTGACGGTGCCCGGTAGGTCTCGTTGGAGCCTGATGTTCTCCACATACTCCCAGCCCAGGCATGTAACCTGCAGGTCAGCATCCTCCCCTGTGCTGGATCTGGTCAGTTACAAAGCCTGGCTCTCGGCAGGCCCCTGATGCTGGGAGCAAGACGGTTGTTTGTCCTGGTTGTACCTATGACAACAACGCTGCTCAAATAACCCTGCACACCCTCCACTTAAGGGGAGCTCAGTCAATCCTGGGCCTCTATGCTGAGCCATGCCCAGTGGGGCCAGCCTGCACTAGTGGTGGTTGCAATGCAGACACCAGTCTCTTTTTGCCTGCTCCAATGACCACTTCCAGGTAGGATTTCTTGTGAACCACTAAAGAGAGGCTCTCACACTGTACACCCTTAGAAAGCGAATCATCCCTGCTCTCCAATGGCATGCAGATCTGTGTGCTAGCCATATCAGGCTGTAAGATAACACTATGAAGGTTATATGTCGGCAATGCCACAGGCTGGACGTACCACCAGGTTAAAGGGCAGCCCGGGTTTGAAGTACGTAGCAGATCTGGAGAAGAGGATTTTGTAGGGAGAGGTCACAATGTGGATCCCGGATTTCTCAGCCTCCACCATGTCACTCCCTTGGGGATTAAAAAAAAAAAAGAAGAAGAAGTGTGGTCTTGAGATGATGGCTGGACTGGGACTCAGGGGATCTGGGTTCAAGGCCTGGCTTTGTCACCAACTCCTGTGTGTGACCTTGAGCAAGTTATTCATCGCTCTGGGTCTCAGCTCACCATACATCAAATGGGGATAGTGATCGTTCCTCTGTCTGTTTAGACTGTGAGCTATCCAGGGCGGGAACTGTGTGTCTGGGCAGCGACCGGCACCAGGGGCCTGATCTCAGCAGGGGCAGAGACTGTCTCTCCCTGTGTGTCTGGGCAGCGACCGGCACCGGGGACCCTGATCTCAGCAGGGGCAGAGACTGTCTCTCCCTGTGTGTCCGGGCAGCGACCGGCACCGGGGGCCTGATCTCAGCGGGGGCAGAGACTGTCTCTCCCTGTGTGTCTGGGCAGCGACCGGCACCGGGGGCCTGATCTCAGCGGGGGCAGAGACTGTCTCTCCCTGTGTGTCTGGGCAGCGACCGGCACTAGGGACCCTGATCTCAGCTGGGGCAGAGACTGTCTCTCCCTGTGTGTCTGGGCAGCGACCGGCACCAGGGACCCTGATCTCAGCTGGGGCAGAGACCGCCTCTCCCTGTGTGTCCGGGCAGCGACCGGCACCGGGGGCCTGATCTCAGCGGGGGCAGAGACTGTCTCTCCCTGTGTGTCCGGGCAGCGACCGGCACCGGGGGCCTGATCTCAGCTGGGGCAGAGACTGTCTCTCCCTGTGTGTCTGGGCAGCGACCGGCACCGGGGGCCTGATCTCAGCTGGGGTTCTGCTGTAATACAGAGAACAGGAACTCTGAGGTTTGAAACACAACAGCGATGAAGATGAGCCCATGTTTTGCTGCTTTTAGGATACAAAGCAAAACCCAGCCCTGTGCTTCCCCTATCCCCAGTAACAGAGGCACTGGAAAGATCAGAAGGCCACAGCCGTGTGCCAAGCCTGCTGGGGTTAGCCATGCATCACTTAAGCTCTGCTCTGGTCTGAAAACCCAGCAACCAGCCAAGGGAACCACTCCGTTACCTGTGTCCGTCAGCACTGTCACTGTCACATAGATTGAGTGACCGAGAAGCTCGCTGGGTCTGGGGAACCTGCTACGCAACATTTCTTTGGTTAGCTTAGCACAGCCTTTGCCATCCTTGATCTGAAATTGACAGGAAAATAACGTTTCCATCACCTGGCCCTTTTCTTTCCTTCTTTCAGTTTTACCATCTCCATCTAGTTATGGGCTGTACCACTGCTAGGATATTTTTGTTCTTAATATACTTTAAAATACTCCTTATTGTTCTTAGCTCTGCCAGCCATGGATTTTTCCCAGCTGTCTTTAGCTTCCCTTATCAATTTTCTATCCTTCAAAACTTCTAATTTATATTAATTGCTACCTATTTCCCCTTTTCCCCCATTTGCTATACGTTGCCGGAGACAGGATATTTGCTGTATTTGGATATGGATCGAAACTCTACCTTTGGCTCCTGCTCTTATCTCGGACTCTGAAAGCAGAGCAGATATCCCCAAAAGCACCCTGCTCCACTACAGCCCCATCAGTGTATCGTAGCCAGAAAGCTACGTTCAGGGGCAGGGTTCTCACCGGGACTTTGTTGAGTGAGTTCACGATGCTCTTTTTCTCATTATCCACCATCACTCCAAAGAGCGCATAGGCTTGGCCTTGAACTGGCTTCCCATATAGGAACCTGCGTGGAAAACAGACCGTGGCAGGAAGAGAAAATACTCAGCATTACTCCTATTTAATGGATAGAAGAAATTGAGGCACAGAGGGGCTGGTGAGCATCAGGACACAAAGCCTGAACCATTTGAGTGAAAGAAGTAAATCCACTCGCTGGTAGCGATAGTAGGCTGTTATCCACTTATGTGGAGTAGCCCCCAGGGAGAGACACAGCAGGTAACCAACGGACTCCAGCACTGAGGCCATTAACAGGAGAAATAAGTGGACTACAAAGGAGCAGCAGGTGTCTGGAGACTAGGGTGACCAGATGTCCCGATTTATAGGGACAGTCTCGATTTTGGGATCTTTTTCTTATATAGGCTCCTATTACCCCCCACCCCATCCCGATTTTTCACATTTGCTGTCTGGTCACCCTACTGGAGACACAGATGAGTGCAGATTAGAATAGGTCAGGATGTGAGCCGACCGTTAGCCCAGGAGATTATATACTTCATGCGCAAGCCCCAGAAGTCTGCCCCGCAGCTCTGAATCACAGCAGAAACGCCAGAGAGAAAGAGGGGGACCCACTTGGCTGTAATGTCGATGCTAAGCTCATTCTGGTCAACAAGGAAGAACTTCTGGGAAGGCTCCAGGGTCACTTCGAAACTAGGCAGCACTGCAAAAGATCGGAGACACCAAAACAGTCACCCGAGGGCCCGGGGCCATCTGGCTGGAGGTCACAACCCCCACGGGGTCCTAGGTGTCCAAGATACACAGTGGGAGAGGGAGAGACTCTCCCAGGAAGCAGCTGATGGCCATAAGCTATGGAGAGATGGATCAACGAAGGGAATCGGAAGGTTGGGATTGATTCGGACACCTCAGGTGCTGGGTCTCTCGGGATGCTCTCCCCATAGGTAGCTGACCCTCAGAAAGGCACCACTAAGAGGTGCTTCCTCTAGGACTGTGGTCCTCTGCTGCTACGTCAGGCTTTTTCCCAGCATGCTCTTCTCTTTCAGTGAGAGGCGAGCCTGACAGGGGGGCTAATTTAACCTCTAGCTGCTGCAGCTGGTCTGCAGCTCCTGGCATGTCCCTATTCTCTCTCTTATTCCTGAAGAGGTGGCTGATGGGGCTTAAAAACCACCTAGAAGGTGTGAAGGATTGAGGCCTTACACAGCCTGCAGCTCACCCCAAAACTCAGGCAATCTTCGGGCTCCTGTCCCTGCTCACCCTGTAGGACTGGACCACAACACCCCCTCTGCTCAGTGCCCTAAGAGGTTCCACTGTCACACGGACCCTCATCGAAAAGGGCCTCCCCAAAGTTCTTCCCACTGTGCCCGGGAGGTGGGAGTGGAAGGGATAGAAATTCTTCCTGGATCCCGAAACCAGCCAGCCATTCAGCTGCGATAAGGAAACACCCTCCTGTTAGGGGCAGGGCAGGTACCGTATTCCTTGACTTCAAACTCGGCGGTGAAGGCCTCCTGAGAGGCATGCTCGTACTTGGAGACAATCTTCCACACTCCGCTGCTGCAAGACACAAGCCCAGACCATGCGGTGGGGAGCAGGATCTATCTAGCTCAGTCAGGCTGGTGTGGTATGCTAGTGGAGCTAAAGCACTGGGCTGGGACTCAGGAGATTGGCATTCTGTTTTCTATTCTGGGAGGGGAATGGGGTACAGTGGTGAGAGCAGGGGGCTGGGAGTCAGGGCTCCTTCATTATGTTTTCAGCTCTGGCAGAGGAGTGTGGTTGAGTGGGTTAGAGCAGGGGGGCTGGGAGCTAGGATGCCTGGGTTCTATCCCGGTTTGGGGAGGGGAGTGGGGTCTAGTGGTTAGAGAGGTGGGGGCTGGAAATCAGTACAGCTGGGTTCTAGTCCCAGCTCTGGGAGAGGAGTGGGGTCCAGGGTGTTAGAGCAGTGGGGGCTTTGGGTCCCACACCCAGCCCTGCCACAGACACCATGTGTGACCTTGGACAAGTTCCCGAGGGACAGATTTTCCAGCAGAGCTCAAGCTCAGCTCCCATTTAGGCACAACTTGTCCTGGGCTCTTTTGATACAAATCTGGCCATACTAGGAGCAGATGAGTACTAAGCGCTTGAAAAATCTGAACCTTAAATCTCTCTGAGCCTCAGTTTTCCCATCTGCAAAATGGGAATACTAATATTTTGACACCTCCCTGGGGTGTTGTGAGACTATCATAATGCAGTCAGGTATCCTAGGGATGGGGGAAGCTGACAAGTAAATAGATAGAGGCATGCTTTCATTAACTGGAACCTGCAACATTAAAAAAAACAAACCCTTTGGAAACAGAAGTAAAAAATGGGTGATTATTGTACAGAAAATATGGTGGCAAAGTGCAACAAAAACACATTGGAACGCGGATGTGCGGAAGCCACTCCCACTTAGTGTCTAAGCCACGCCCACTCTGTGTGGTACTCTGTCCCCTTCTAGTGGTGGTGAGGGCTCATGCAGAGATTGAGGTGCCTGCTACAGCCTTGGCTAAGAAAGCTGGTCCTTGTAGCTCAGGAAGTATACGAAGATCCTATTATAACCACCTTCCCCCGACTGTTACAGCTTACTTCACGATATCAGGGATCTTGTAGCTCCTGGAGATGATGCCACCTTGGTCCATCGAGGACACCATGTTCTTCTCTACAATAATCCCATCCGGATTCTGAAACCAAGCACCAGAAAGAATCAGTCTGAAACCACCGTGCAAGGCGCTGTACATTATTTATTAGGTGTATTACTGTAGTGCCTAGGAGCCCCAGTCACGGACCAGGCCAACTCACCAGCCAGCTACATCCAGGAAGCTCCCTCCAGCCCGGGTATTTCGGTCCCTTTTCCCAGGGACACATTTACGTTTCATCCACAGTTCAATGCCAACCAGAACAGGTACCTGTCCTCTCCCACTGCTCCTACAGCAGCTACCCTCAGCCTGGTTTTTCACCTCACTGGGATGCAGCGAGCCCGGTTCTGGGTCCCTTCTCTGATCCAGGGTCTCCTGTTGCAGCCCAGAGTCCTCCCTCTCAACTGAGCTACTTGCTGGCTTCTATTGGACCAGAAGACCGACAAGCTATCACCAGATCCAGAGCCTCAGGGGCTGGGCATCAGCTGGGAGACAGCTGGTTAGTCACAGGCAGGACTGGATCTAACGCCCCTTAAAGGGCCTGCCACCCGTGACAAGCAGTTAGCGCAACCTCCTGGCCTCTAGGCTTGCTAGTCCATGAAAGGAAGTGAAGCAGAGAGATCCGCAGAGGAGGAAAGCTGGGTAAATAGAAAACATCTTACCATGAGCTCCACAGATACCACCTTGAAGATGGGGTCCAACATGTGACCCACAGTGAAAAGCCGGTACCTCACTACCGAAAGAGAAAGATGGGGCAGTCAGTCGGCACAGGCAGGGGCAATTGGGGCAATAATGGGACCTAGCCCAGGAACTAGCATCGACATCTATTCGATGTTAAGGCTAGAAGGGACCAACTGTCATTGCCTAGTCCAGAGTTTCACAACACGACCCCCACCCCATTACATTTACCATTGCTCAGTTGTGACGAAGTGGGACTGTTCTTAATGTTTCCTCTGAATAGTGTGGGGGTGCCTCAGTTTCCCTTATGCAGTTCTTAAGTATCTAGGGGGTAGGGTAAGGGTGTATGATCACTGCAGAGCCCTAGAGGGCAGCGGTGTGCAGGGGTCTGGACACAGAGAATGGCCGACACCCTGTTTCCTGGCCACGGATGGCCTGGCCCTTCCCCCCTGCAAGGTGAGAGCTAAAGGGTTGGAGAACAAAGGGATCAGGTGACCTCCTGGCCCAGTTAAGGGACAAAGCGCAGAAGAGGAGGGGCTGGATGGAGTTTCAGTTTGGGGCTGGCTGGAGACATGGAGTGAAGGGCAGACGTGGTTGTCTGGCTCACTGCCCCCCAAAATGGACCCAGCTGAGGGGTCCGGTTCTCTGCACTTACAGGCTCTGTTTAGACCATGTTCCTGGCATCTAATAAACCTTTGTTTTACTGGCTGGCTGAGAGTCCCGTCTGATTGCGGAGTTGGGGGGCAGGACCCTCTGGCTTCCCCAGGACCCCGCCTGAGCGGACTCGCTGGGGGAAGCGCACGGGGGGGCAGAGGATGCTGAATGCTCCGAGGTCAGACCCAGGAAGGTGGAAGCTGTGTGAGCTTTGTGCCCTGAAGACAGGCTGCTCACAGGAAGGCGACTGCCCCAGAGTCCTGACCAGCTTCGTAGGGAGCAGTTCCAGAGCATCGACATCTATTCGATGTTAAGGCTAGAAGGGACCCCTGTCATTGCCTAGTCCAGAGTTTCACAACACGACCCCCACCCCTTCACATTTACCATTGCTCAGTGCTAACGCTGCGGAGCCCGTGCAACTGGGTGTTTTTCGAGAGGTTGACAGAGAACACTTGACCTGGACAGGGAAGGGGGCGCGGGGACTGGAGGACCCGGAGTCCCTCGGCTCCAGATTGTTAGAACCTTTTCAGCACCAGCAGCTGCTGGCCGGGCGCCCAGCTACGAAGGCAGCACCAGAAGCAGCACAGAAGTAAGGGTGGCCTGGTACGGTATCGCCCCACTTACTTCTGTGCCACCTTCAGGGGTGGGCAGCCGGAGAGCGACGGCTGCAATATTCCCCTCCCCCTCCAGCTCGCTCTTCCCCCCGGCAGTGTCCTGCGTTTGGGAACTTGCAGTATGGTAATCCGATCTGAGGACATCAAGAGATGGAGAATCTACCACTTCCAATGGTTAAAAAACGTGGGTGCCTTAGTCTGACAAAACCATCTTAAACGCGTTGATTTGGCGCTACAATTCTAAGGGCCGATTTCTGTCTTCGTTCACATGCTACGTGCTGTTACGGGAGTCCTCTCTAAATGAGAGATGTCTGTATATATGAATATGGTTAGTTCATAGACAAGACGACTCTCCAGAATATGTAGCATAGTTCCTCTGGCTTCTTGTTGTGCATTGAAAGTGGCTTTTTGTGCTACATTCTTCACCCACGCCGCCTCACTGAATTCAGCCCCACTAAAAAGGAGGCCCTTGCGGAGGGATTTGGGGAGGAGTAGTAACCCAGTAAAGGGAGGTGCTCAGAATTAGCAGCCACTTCTGAAAATGTTAACCCATGTGTTTAGACGCTGACACAAAAGGTAGAAGCAAAGCCCCAGCCAGGGACTGACCTGTAGACCCAGGTGTGTAGATGGTCTTATCTGTCTGGATGAAGATGTAGCCGCTGTGGAGTGAAAGCAGAACCACCTTCTCTAAGGTGAACAGGCTGCTCTTGGCTTCGATGTAGACATATTGCTTCTTCTGGGCATCCTTTGGCAGTAGCTGAGCAGGAACCTGGAGCATCGTTATATCATGGGAGAAGATCTTTCATTACGACCCTAACTCTCAGATTTTAAAGCCATTGGTAGAACTGGGAAGTCACTGCTGTACTCAATGACTTATACCAGTGCCCTTACAGAGACTCCATCTCTCCGCACCTGGGTTGCCTTTGGCTTGGACTACCTTGAGCAGTCTGAGCCATGAGCCAATCTGTCCTTCCCCTCACCTAAGTCACTTAGGTGCTTTGGAAAAGGTTCCCCCCAGTATTAAGGGGGAAAGGCTTGGTATGCCATGACCTGTCCCTCAAACCATCCAGTTCTCTTCTGATTTACCATCTTATAAGACAGAGGTCAGGGTTTCCCGCCCAGATAAGCATAGCCTCCCACTAGCCCCACCTTTATTTTGGCAGAATTCATCATGCCGTTCCCAGGGTTCAGGCTGACTGTGGTCGAAACCAAGGCACTCTTCCTCTGTGGGAAGTCATACACGGTGATCCTCGCCTCGATCGGGCTACTGTGGCCATGAGCTTCCACAATGACCATCTCTTCGCTGTCCACGCGCAGGACACTTGGAGTGATCAGCGTGCATCTGGTAAGGGAAGAGATGAGATGGTAGAGCAGAGTCAGCCAAACTCCAGCACCTTGCACCTGGCTTGGGCTACCTTGAGCAGTGATCTTTGCCGCCATCAGAAGGTAAGCAGCTGGAGCCTGGTGGTTGGGGAGCAGCCAAGACCCTGACCCCAGACCCTGCCAGGTGGGTAAACTGAGGCACAAAATGCTCATGTGACTCACCCACAACAGGGTAGTAATAGAATTAGGAGTGGTAGAGCCCAGGAGTCTTGACTCCTGGTCTTTGTGCTCTAAATTCTGGAAAATATTCCCTCGCTGTTCTGAGAATTGGGCTAGGAGCTAGGACTTCTGGGTTCTCTGCTCTAAACGCTGGACAATATTCCCTCCCTGTTCTGAGAATAGAACTCAGGAGTCCTGACCCCTAGTTCCCTGTTTCAACCAATAAACATCACACATATATGGACATAGCTTCCCACACGCAGAAGCAGAACAGAGAAGACCTTTGTCTCCTGCCTTGATTATGCAAATAAATCAGACAACTTGCACCTCTTGTGTTTTTATAATTTTTTTTGGCCTATATGTTTTGCTTTTCTTTCTCATTCTTTGTGTCTCTATTTTTATGTCTAGCCTGTTTTTCAGAGCTTCTTTTAATTATATTCACAGGCAAGAAAGGGGCTGCAATGTATCTTCTTTCTTTTTTTCCAGTGGGAGAAGCCCTCGTCACAGTGGAGCAATCTGCAAGTTCAGATTATTTAATAGGTATATTACAGTGGTACATAGGAGCTGCCTCCCTTCATTGTGCTAGGTGCTGTATGAACAAAAAACAAAAAGTCCCTGCCCCAAAGATCGTACAGTCTGATTATTTATTGTGTGTATCACAGGAGCACCTAGAGGCCCTGATCAAAAATGGAAGGTATCAGGTTGTAGGTTCTGTACACCTGTACGACAAAGAGACAGTCCCTGCCCCGGAGAGCAATCTGAGCCTGGGAGAGGGACGGGTCAGAGTTGGAAAGTTAAGCACATGAGTGTTTGCAGGATCAGGAACTGAGTATTAGGGATGTTTACCTTGGCTTCAGCTTTGACTTTGAATTTCTTGTCAATTTCAGGGGTAAATTTGGGGCAGCTGGTGCCCTAACCCAGCCCGGTGACTCAAAACTCTGGCCACCTTCTTTCCCCCTTGCAAACATTCAGTGCTTAGAACTGTCCCATTGCAACAGCCCTGTTGTGGGGCGGCCTCCTCCCACGCATCCCCTCATGGCCTCAAGCCAGTCCAGCAGGCAGCCCCCTGCCTCAGTTTCCCGCTTTCGAGGGGCTTCTGCAAAAACTCACAAGCCCTTTCACAGCCCATTCCAGGTTTGGGTTTATTCAATGAACAAATATTTCAAAATAAAGTTTGCCAGTCCTTCCTCAAGTGCATCCATGCGCACCTCTTTATCAGGTCACCCCCAGACTTTTCCTGCCTGTTGTCCCACTCTCCACGTCCCAGCTGGCTGCACTGGAGTCTAGTCACCCTACAGCCTCTGTGCTAGTCTCTGCAGTCAATGATTTTAGTTTAGTATCCATTTATTGTGTGATGTTATCATTAATCAATGTGTTATATTACATATATTCATTGTATGTTCACCGGAGTTGATTTGTAGGATTATAAAAGTATAAGATTGATCAGTATTTAGGGGAACGAAGTAGTAGACATGAGTAAGACAAGCTGAAACTCAAGAACCTGTAGACTGAGGCCTGCAAAACTTTAGCTTAGCTATTTTAGACATTGGAGACAAGAAATGATGGCGCAAGACCATGACCGAGAAATAACGCGAAAACTTACGGGAAAGAGGTACCAACTGGTAATATTCCAAAAGTATAAGGTCTTAAATTTAAATAATAAAATGCTGTAACAACAGATAGTGTCTCTAACACGTGCCTTAACCGCAAGATAAAGATGGTACGCCAACGTTAATGAGAACCTACATGGCCTATAGAATTCGGGGTCCCTTGTGTTTCCAGGAGACACAGATAAATAAGAAAGAGTGGGTTGGGGGTGCCCAGAGCAGGAAAATTGAGCTTCCTGTGGGAAACTCCCACAGGAACCAATCCTGTATCGATCAACCCATGAGCGGGCCAACAGACTAACACCATCTAGGAGCATGTGGGTATGTCGGTAGGTATAAGTGGTCCATGGTACTTATCTCTAGGAATTGTATATGCTGTGACATTTATCACTTTGCTGGTGATTTTAATAAAACTACTAAAAGGCAGCACTCTGCTGCAGTTTCCACGGTATGCATCCGATGAAGTGAGCTGTAGCTCACGAAAGCTCATGCTCAAATAAATTGGTTAGTCTCGAAGGTGCCACAAGTCCTCCTTTTCTTTTTGCGAATACAGACTAACACGGCTGTTACTCTGAAACCTACTAAAAGGCAGACGCTCTTGTAATTGTCGGTGTTTCATGTGTTCCTATGAACTCTAGATCCAGAACAAACAGAGATAACTCTCTGTTGAACTTTTTTCAGAGTAACAGCCGTGTTAGTCTGTATTTGCAAAAAGAAAAGGAGGACTTGTGGCGCCTTAGAAACTAACCAATTTATTTGAGCATGAGCTTTCGTGAGCTACAGCTCACTTCATCGGATATGAAGTGAGCTGTAGCTCATGAAAGCTTAGGCTCAAATAAATTGGTTAGTCTCTAAGGTGCCACAAGTCCTCCTTTTCTCTATTGAACTTGAGACTGTAGCTGACAGAGCTGATCCCACTGAAATAGGATTAACATTACATAGAATAAAAGGCCCCATTTCCCTAGAAATTTCCCGCTCTGCACATTCCTGCTGCTCTCAGCTCTTTAGAGGGAAATCAGCTGACCCCTGCTCAGCTGAGCCACCTTAGCAATTAGGGTTGGTTGGCCCCAGGCCTGTAGCCCTTCACAGGCCAGCCACCCACAAGCCTGATACCACATGCAGAGTCAAAACTGAGAGCATGTGGCCAGTGTTGCCAACTCTCATGAGTTTACTGCAAGTCTCGCAAGATTTGGTGTTTGCCTTGAAGCTCCAGCTTCCCGGAGGGCTGCGACTGTGTGAGGATCTCGGTTTTCGTTGACATCAAATGCAAGTTTCTAGCACTGCTGATCGGGGACGAAAGCTTGAAAACATGGCCTGAGCATGACTCTAAAAGGCTCAGAAACCCAAAGATAAATAAGAACCCCCAGTTTGTTGTTTTTATAAAAATCTTGCGAGTGTCCAGCCAATCCCAGGATTTTGGGGGCCTGACTTGTCTTTTGAAGGCTTTTTAGCAGCGACTAGTCATTTGGGGCCCTTGAGTTTTCAGCACCTTTATAAGGGATCTTGGGATTTAGAGCACCCACCCTTCTGAAAATCAGGCCTCCAAAGCGCATCAAGTTGGGCGCTTAAAAACTGCAGCCCACCCCAACTCCCTATTGCGAATCTTGGCCAGGGTCTCTTCAGGGAAATGCCCCATTCCCACACATACACTTTGATCTCCACTGATCGTTGCTTTAGAATCCCGGGGTTACTTACAGCGGCTGGCTGTGAGACACGGCTGATAAGCTGAATGCAAACACAGCCAGCAGGTAGACAGCAGATCCTCCCATGGCACCAGAAGACGCCACTTCTCCCAGAAACATCTGCTTTTTGTTCGGATGCCTCTTCTGTTGCGAGCTAACCCCTGGGCAGTGGTCAATATATAATTGCAGAAGCTCCCGGATCCCCAGCACTGACTTGATCTCAATACAGGGGGGTTAGCGTCCCTGCCGCTCAGTCAGGAAGCAGAAGAGGCTACTTTAAGAGGATGATCTTAGTGAATTTCATGCTGGGGGAAGGTAATAGACCAATGGATTGATGGTCTCTATTTATAGCCGGGGTACAGGACGTCTCTTGGCAAAGTGCCTCCATCCCTAATCTAGGAGGTAAGGCCCTCTATTGGCAGGATGGGCAATTTCAGCTCTGTGGTCTATTCCGCTGCCTACTTGTGCCTGTGGTTTGGTAACGTGTGCGCGTTTTATCTAGGTATTGCACAGAGAACTCTCCCCCCCCCCCCAACATTTCAGGTGGCTAAAGCAGGACGCCGCGCCACTCGGGTTTTTGGCCCACTCGCCCTCTTTGGACGGAGGCGGATGGGCCAAATGTGAGTGGTGTTGCAGCCTAGCACCGGGGCTCACAATGCCACTCACGTTTGGCTCGCCCGCCCCTCCGTAGGTGGCGTCGTGGGGCGGGCAGGCCAAACCTGAGCAGCACTGCAAACCCATGCACCAGGTCGCCGTGCCACAGAGTTTGGGGCCCCCCTCAAACTGGGGGCCCAAGGCAAATGGCCCCTTTAGACCCTCCCCTCTGGGCAACCAAGAATGCAGGAAATGTTCACTCCACCAGGAGAGGGGGTTTGGGGGGGTGTCAAAGTAGGACCGTCCCATGAACCGGAGCGCTGCTGGGAGATCTGGAACACCCGCCCCCCCCCCCCACTTCCGGAATGACTTTCAGACACGTGGAGGGGAAATTAACCTTTTTAACGATATTCAGCCGAACAACAACTCCCTGAACAACCTGCACATGCTGCCAGTTCCCTGGCAATGCAGTGAAGGGGAGGGAGCAGAGTCAAGGCTTAGAGACGCTGGGACAGAGGCAGGGTGGGATGATTGTGCTCACTGTACAATCCACAGAGAACATACCTGCCAAGATAAACCCATCTGTGCCCAGGGGGCAGAGTGGGATTAAGTGGGTAGAACTGGCCTGTGGTCTATTGCTAGCTGAGGGAGGGTAGGGTTATCTAATGGTTAGAGAAGGGAACTGGGGG
Source organism: Caretta caretta (assembly GCF_965140235.1). Classification (NCBI taxonomy): domain Eukaryota; kingdom Metazoa; phylum Chordata; order Testudines; family Cheloniidae; genus Caretta; species Caretta caretta. The sequence goes on from NC_134225.1 coordinate 19,886,151, forward strand.
TCAGGACTCCTGGGTTCTACTTCTAGCTTAAAGAGGGGGCTGTGATCTATGGGTTTAAGAAGAGGATTGAGTGGTCAGGGCTCTGGGTTCTACTCCTCGCTATGGGAGTATGGTTTAATGGTTAGAGAAGAAGGGGGTGGGGCAGGGCACCTGGTTCTGCTCCTGCCATGGGCTTGCTGTGTGATATTAGCCAAGATGCTCAGAACCAAAATAGGAAAAGCAGCCTTTAATTCTGAATGCCTCTGTTTTTGGGGGTGCCCAGTGTGAGCTATGAAGGCCTGGGTTTCACAGGGGCTCAGGATCCACAGAGCCCATTCTCAGCACGGCCTGGGACACAGCGATCCTACCGGGGAACCTGAGAAACAGCCAACCCTGGGGAAAGGAAGCTGGCCTCGGATGCCTGGTATCTGGTTATTAGTTTGCTAATAAAGTCAACTTCCAGGAAGAGAGTGAAATTGGCTGTGTATAATGTGTTTGGAACAGGCTGGGGGTGCCATCTGCTCATAGGTTCCCAGAATCCTCCTCACCAAAGTGCTGAACCTCAGATTTGGAGAAATCTCTGAATACATTTGAGAGTAAAAATTCCTCTATTTCCCATCAATCCTGGGTAAACAGTGAAGAAATCAAGGATTGTGAGGCTTTGACAGGAACTGGCAATGCCAGAACTGACGTGGATTCAGGAATGGGAGGGTATCTGGGGGAGAGTGGGGGAAGTGCCTTGTACCTTCCAGTGTAGCAACATGTTGGAATTTCCTTGTAATCTCTGTAGATGTGAGGTGTGGGGCGTGCCAGCCTCTTAGGAAACCCCAGGAAAAGAAAACTCAGCAGTTGCTCGTCAAAGAGCAACAAAACAAAGACTCTCCTGTATCTTAAATGGGTAGGGGGTGGGGTAGGTTAGAGCAAAAAGGCAGCGCACCAGGACTCCTGGGTTCTGTTCCAGCTCTGGCAAGGGAGTTCGGTCTAGTGATTAGCGCGGTGTGTATACTGGTATTCAGGACTCCAGAGTTCAACGCCAGCACAGGGAGGAGAGTGGGGTCTAGTGTTTAGCGTGGTGTGTATACTGGTACTCAGGACTCCTGGGTTCTTGTCCTAGCTTGGGGAGGAAAGTGGGGTTTAGTGGCTAGAATAGTGAAATGAGAGTCAGGACTCCTGGGTTCTAATCCTGGCTCTTGATTTGGAGTGTTTCCTCATTTACTTTTCACTCACATAGCAAGGAAGACACTTTGCATGTTCAGTGCCCTTTACAAACACTGTCACTGCCCTGGGAGGAAGACAGGGGAGTAAGCAGGCTCCAACGTTCCTACCAATAGGTATTAAGCCACTAGCCACACAAAGACAGGATCAGGGGAACTCCTGGCTGTCAATTCCCTTCTCAATCCATTGCACTCTTTCAAATAAGGATGTAATACACTGGCATTGCGGGTGTGGTCATGTCACTCTAAGGTGGCTGACCCTCAGAACCAGGACAATCGCTTGCTCATTACTCATTGCTAAGGTTAGACCAAGTAGCAGGAGATGTTGTGTTTGGCTCTCAGGCCCCCTGCTGTAATCCCACCAGGTGGAGGGCGCTCTCTACCTTACAGGGCTGGATCCAAACCATGGAGGCTAAATACAGTGCAGGGAGAATCTTGCAACATTACTTCCCTGAAGCACTCTCAAGACACGCACAAGAATGTGTGTGTTTCCTAGCTGATGCAGCTAAGACAGCAGGTAAACTGTAAGGCCGTCCAGCTGCTAGCAAACTGGCACGCAAATAATCTGATCTGAAAATAATGGGGCATGCCATTAAACACAGTGGTATGGCATGCCAATAAACCACTATGAAAAAAAATTAGTATGCAAATCAGCAGCATGCAGCGATGCTAATGGGGTTCTTCCAGCTTTCCTGTGAGCACAGTAATAGCAGCTTCTAGCCCCTGGTACTAAGGCACTGCCTTTCACTGAAAATCCCCATAGGTTTCCCCGTCTCATGTTCCCCCTTGTTTGCAAATTGCATCAGGAACCTGTTGCCCAATAAATCCTTCCTCGGTCGAGTGTTGAACCCAGCTCTTTAGCCAGCCGAGATCACAGTCCACCCATGTGTTTGTTCAATAACATGCGCAGGTTGTCTGTAGACTGGAGGGTCAGGGCCATGTTCATCTGAATCTATCTAATATGAAATGATTCAGTGTGAAAGGTGGAATTTTCCAGAAGCCTGTGTCTGAAATTCAGCAAGTGTGCCTAGAAGCATGCGGTCCCTGGATATTTCCCACAGCAGCGCCAAGGTGGCTCGTTAATCCTGCAAATCGCACATCTTGGACACACTGCATTTCTTTCACGTTCTTTCTGTAGCAACTTGTGGCAAATTTGGGTGACCAGATGTCCCGATAAAATTGGGACTGTCCCGTTATTTATTTGTTTGTCCCGCGTCCTGACCGATGTACGGTCGGGACGCCATTTGTTCTGATATTTTGCTTCAGTGGCACGCCGGCTTTTTTATTTTTTTTTTCCTTGGGGCAGCAAAAAACCGAGAGCCGGCCCTGGTGAGCCTGTGGCTGCCCCCCCGCATGTGTCCTCATATTTTCTTCTTGTCATTTGATCACCCTATGGCAAATGGTATAAAGTGCAGATCTTAAACTGCAATTCGTGGGGGCCGCCTCAGGCTAAAGTTACTGTTCTGATGTTTATTTCTGTTTTCCACGTCGCGCTGTTTGGCTTTCGTGTTTTCACGTTTCACTTTTCATCATCGCGCCGATCTCACTGAGAGCATTGTTTTGATGTGTTGTAGAGCAGCGATTTAGTACGCACTTGAGTGCAGGCTTTACGAAATGGGGCCCAGAAATAGCTTTTGGGAAATGACTGGACTCCTCCTCCTACCTAATCCCCTGACTTCCAATTACATTTTTCAGGAGTTCCCTTCCTGAACTTTCAGAAGTATGCGCTGAAGTGAACCAAATACTTTATTTCATAAGTTGAAATACACCCCTTGAATTCTGCTTGCAGCTCTGGTCGCCCCATCTCAAAACAGGTGTATTAGAAGTGGAATAGGTACAGAGAAGGGCAACAAAAATGATGAAGGGATTAAGCTTCCATATGAGAAGAGATTAAAAAGCCCGGGGCTCTTCATCTTGGGAAAGAGATGACTAAGGAGGGATATGACAGAGGTGTATAGAATCAGGACTGGCGCGGAGAAAGTGACTAAGGAAGTGTTATTGACCCCTTCACGTAACACAAGAACCAGGGGGTCACCCCATGAAATTAATGGGCAGCAGGTGTAAAACAACTAAAAGGAAGTCCTGCACACATCATGCAGTCAACCTGTGGAACTCATTGGCAGGGGATGTTGTGAAGGCCAAAACTATAACGGGGTTCAAAAAGAGAACTAGATAAGTTCATGGAGGATAGATCCATCAATGGCTATTAGCCAAGATGGTCAGGGATGCAACCCCATGCTGTGGGGGTCCTTAAGCCTCTGACTGCCAGATGCTGGGACTGGCCGACAGGGGATGGATTATGTGATAATTGCCCTGTTTTGTTCATTCCCTTTGAAACACCTGGCGTTGGCCACTGTCGGAAGACAGGATACTGGGCTAGGACCATTGGTCTGACCCAGTATGGCCGTTCTTATGTTCTTATCTTAATAATCCTCTTTCCACTGCTGGGAAGTCATCGTTAGGACAGAAAGGGCAAGATGAACCCTTTCATTGCAGGGCCACTGATCCCCCACCAGTCCTAGAATAGTCAGAGAATTATTGTATAGTACAGCCTGGCAGAGTGGATACGGTCCAGCCTTTGTCTGTCTTCCTTATTCAGATTGTAAACAGTCTCTCATCATGAATCTGTGCAGCACCTGGTACAATGGGGCCCTGATCTCAGCTGGGGCAGGGGCTGTCCCTCACTAAGTTTCTGTGCAACGCCTGGCACAACGGAGCACTGATCTCAGCTGGGGCATCTAGGCACTGCTGTGATACAAATAATAACAAATATTCATTCATGACGGCACAAAATCTACTTGCCCATTGATAGTGGGACAACTAATGACATTTTACCCACCTGTTAAAATAAATTTGCAAGGCTGGTGTGTGGATTATGGATTAGATATTGTATACTCACCCCCAAATCAAGACCGGATACCTTTCTCGAAGGTATATGCTTTAGTCAGTCACCGGTTATTGGGCTCAGTACAGGGGTAACTGTGTGAAATACAATAGCCTGTGCTTTGCAGGAGGTCAGTCTCGATGATCAAATGGTCTCTTGAAAATCTGTGCGTTTTGGACTAGATTTTGCCTCTGTCAGTGTCATTCCACTGACGGGAGTCGGGGTAAATGGCTTGACATCAGCTGAGGATCTGTTCCCATTCAGTACTCAATACTCATTCAATACAGTAACTCCACCGAGACCAGCCTGTGATCTGACCCTGAGTGTATAAATTAACCCTTTGTGGAAGACACTGCATCTTGCTGAGTGTAGGTACAGCGCCTAGGACAGTGGGCCCCTGATCTCAGCTGGAGTTACCATAATACCAGGCCACGAACACAACTTGCTCCCCTGTCAGCCTGATGGAAAAATTAAAATCTTGCTTGTAAAAAAAGGGTGAGGCTGATTATTACAGCAGATTCAAGTCTTACGCATTGGGCTCACACCCGGATTTGGGGCCAGGGCCTCGGCTGCTGCAAACCAGCATTGCTCTAACGAAGTCAATAGAAGTAGGGTTGTTTACACCAGCTGAGGATGTGGCCGTCTGGCTTTAAATGTAGCTAATAATGGCAGCATCTGCCCAGCTCTGTATTTATTATTCATATAGCATTAGCACTTCGAGGGCCCAGCATGCTAGGCGCTGGTCATACATAGCAAGGGGCAGTGGCTCTGTTCCAGAGGTTCATCATCCAGAGGCAATGCGAGAGGTCACACCGCAGGTCAGGGGCAAAGCCTGGAAGAGAATTCAGATCTCCTGGGTCCCAGGCGACTGCCTTAGCCATGACACCATGTTGCTTTTACTTTCACCGCTCCCATTCCACTGAGCCCTCCTTGGTCCCGCTAGCCATATGGCATTGTTACCGCTCAGACTTGTGACACCCGTTGTTAGGTAAGCCCAGTCGGCTGCTTAGCCGTAAGTACATATGTTGCAACTGGATGTCTTTGGATATTGTCCAGACTGAAGCCCTGTCCAAATACCACTGCCAGGAAAAGAAACCTGTTACTGGAAGCCAGCTGATAAGGTGCCTTCCCCCATTAACCCTTCCCTGGTTTGCAGTGCTTTGCTTTTACCCAGAGGAAGGGAAAAACAGACTCTGAGATGAGTGATCTCAGTGGGGCTAGGCGGGTTCATACCAGTGGAGGATCCGGCCCAGAGATCTGAAGGTCTGGTTCATCAAGGAGGTTAACCTCTAAAAGGCCAGGTACTGGATTACAGGGTTATTGCAGGCGAAAAGCAATAGGTTAACCCGGTGCCTGTGCAAATTGCTGTTTCGAGCTTCAAAGCAACCAAAGGGATTTTGATACCCATCCGCCATTAAAATGTGTCTGAATCCTCTCCATGGCTTTGAAGATGCTAACCAGGATGTATTTTTCAGGGGCACAGGAAATGCCACACCAGATCAGATCATAGGGTCATCGCCAAGCATGGCTATTACCAGACATTTCAGAGCCAGGTGCAAGAAACTCTACTGTGGACAATTATAGCCTGCCCAGGGGGACATTACCTCTCATGTGGCAATGAGTTCTGGAGGCTAATTCCACATTATTATTTCCTTTGATCAGTTTTATGTTACCTGGCAGTAGCACCCAAAGGCCTTCTTTGTGCTACGTGCTGTGCAAACATACAAAGCAGGTGTAGATGATGGGTGGTTGAACATGCTGGTGCCCTCTCTTTATTAGCACTCCCACCATTGCTATCAGCAGCGTAGATTCCCTAATAGAGTGTAGAGGAGTCCTCGCCTAAGAGACAGTTTCTGCCCCAAAGGTTTTACAATCCAAGTGAGTGGGATAGACAGAGAGATCCACCCTTCTGGGGCTCCCTTGAGGACTGGGACCGCTTTCCCTACTGAAACATCCCAGGACTTGCCCAAGGTAAAAGAGGGTCAAAAGGGAGATCCAGGAAGAGAATCCAGGAGTCCTGATTCTCAGCTTGCCCCCTCGTTGTAACCCAGTGGATCCCACTCCCCTCCCAGAGCCAGGAATATAACCCAAGCGTCCTGACTCCCAGCCCCGAGTGCTTTAACACATTTGAACCTATTCCTCATTCACAGCTGGGAGCAGAACCCAGGAGTCCTGACTTCCAGCCCCAATTCTCCATGCTAGGCCTGAACTGTGGTATTGATCAGCGCCCCACCATTCTGATCTGTGGCTAGCACCTTGGCATGGAGTAAACACAAGCCCAGCCTCAGGTCCCTAATTCCAACTCCAGCCCTTGGAAAGACAACTAAACCCTTGTGTCAAGGGAGTGAAGAAAACATCTTTTGTTCTGAACTTTTCCCGTTTCCTGGGCTCCTCCTGGTCACTGACTAACCCGCCCAGCTGTTTGCACAAGGGCTCATCTTACAGGCAACTCTGAGGATAAATAGCCCAGGAGGAGCTACTTCTCCTCACCCTCCTGTCCTCACCATGGGGGGCTCTGCTCTCTACCTGGTGGCTGTGTTTGCTTTCTACTTCCCGGCTGTTTCTCACAGCCAACTGTAAGTACCCCCGCGCTTCTGCCACGGTGATGAGGATATTAACCAGGATTTGTTAAATGGCTCCCAATGGAAACAAAGCTCAATTTTCCTCTCTTCTCTGCTACTGTGTTTGGAGTGGGAACAGGCTGCAGAAATTCTCTTCCTCACCTGGTCCAAGCCTCTTCTTCCTCGCTCAGTTCCAAGGCTAATTTTGGGGTTTGGAAGACGGAATTTTTTTTAAAAGAATAAACTGAATTTTGAACTCACTTGATCTAAATGAACCAGGTGTAGACAGGGAGTAATTTCATTGAAAACAATGGGGTTGCACCCCCCTGAAATGCACTGAAATCAGTGGGGTTGTCTTTCCCTTGGCTTCAGTGGCCTTTGGATTAGGCCCTAAAAGAAACCAGAATCAGGTTCTACAGGGCCATATTTTGAACTCCTTGCTCAGTTTCTACATCCACAAGACACCCAGTGGGAATAAATTCTATTTTCAGTGTGTACTGGTGCAAATCTGGAGTAACTCCACAGACTTCAACGGGTAGTTAGTTACACTGGAGTAACTCCACTGGCTAAGGGAATTGCTTATGGTGCATGAGGCAGACCAGAACCCAGTTCACTTCCAAGGGGCTGGTGGGCTTCCGAAGCACAGTGGTCCACCGCTTGGGCGCTGCACTGGGAGTCAGGACTCCTGGGTTCTATTTCCAGCTGTTGGAGGGAATGTGCCTCAGGGGCCAGAAGATGGGAATGGGAGTCAGAGCTCCTTGGTTCTACCTGATGCTCTCACAGGGGGGATATCGAGGAGATGCCTGGGTTCTAGGAGGGGGATAATGTCTAGTGGTTAGAGCCGGGGTGTGTGACTTGGAGTCAAAACTGCTGGGTTCTATTCCCAGCTGAGTCACTGACTGGCTGTGTGACCTTAAGGAAGTCCCTTCCCTTTTCTGTGCCGGCCTCTCCCTCCTCTGTGAAAGGGGAATCACGACACTGTAAAGTGCTACGAGATCTATGCCTGGCAAGTACTTTGAGTTTGACCCCGGGGCTAAGCTTCTATTGTCCATCTGACTGACTGGCTGCCTGGCATGGTTACTGCCTCCCGGCCTGTTCATGTCTGTGCTGGGGTGGCCCGATGAACAGCCCCGAGCCAGACCAATAGCCCATGTGCTTGGCTCTAAAGCTGGGAAGGGATCTTGGTGCAAGGGGGTGGCAGCGATAAAAGGGAGGAGGCAGGAACAGGTAGTTTGATTTGATTTGGTGCCGCCCCCTGTGGCCAGGCCAAACGATGGACGTGACACTGAGCGGGAGAAGGAAGGAAACTCTGAGGGATGTCTCCCTTCAGAACTGCAGGGAGGGAGCTGCTTAAAGGTTCATCCTACCTCAGGGGCCTGCTGAGTCAGTGAGAAGCCAGCAGCTGCATGAGAGATGCTTTGATCTGTCAGGATGACCAAACTCACATACGAAGCCTGTGTTGGGTCCCCACCCTCCCCATGGGGCGGGAGGGGCTGCCGTCCGGACGCCAGACTTCGGGGTGATAGACAGATGTCCGGATGGGGGTTTGGGTTTTGCAGGGTGACCCCACTGGGAATGCACCACGGTGGGCTGCAGGCCAGATGTGCAGACCTCGTTGCAGCTTTCCCCAAAGTGTTCCAGAGATTTATGAAACCGGTTTCTGAGCCTGGGCCAACTTTCAGGAAAGGAGGAGGGGGGGTTCCCCCAGGAGGGAGAGAGGAGATTTGGTAGCCACCATGCAGTGCTCACTCCAGGTCTCAACCCTGACCTGTGTCTCTAGGATTTCTAGAAGGAACATCAGGGGCCTACCTGGTCCATTTTGACCGCGTTCTGGTGCATGGCTGGTACCAAACGGACGCCCTGCTTAGATGCTCCTGGTATTGCCTGAGGAAGCGATGAGCAGTAAACGTGGCCCATGCTCGACGACTCCCCAGCGCAGCGTTCTCCTCTCTAGGAAGGGTCATAGAATCATAGAATCTCAGGGTTGGAAGGGACCTCAGGAGGGTCTAGTCCAACCCCCTACTCCAAGCAGGACCGATCCCCAATTAAATCAAGCCTGACCTTAAAAACTTCTAAGGAAGGAGATTCCACCACCTCCCTAGGTAACGCATTCCAGTGCTTCACCACCCTCCTAGTGAAAGAGTTTTTCCTAATATCCAACCTAAATGTCCCCCACTGCAACTTGAGACCATTACTCCTTGTTCTGTCATCTGCTACCACTGAGAACAGTCTAGAGCCATCCTCTTTGGAACCCCCTTTCAGGTAGTTGAAAACAGCTATCAAATCCCCCCTCATTCTTCTGTTCTGTAGACTAAACATCCCCAGTTCCCTCAGCTTCTCCTCATAAGTCATGTGTTCCAGACCCCTAATCATTTTTGTTGCCCTCCGCTGGACTCTTTCCAATTTTTCCACATCCTTCTTGTAGTGTGGGGCCCAAAACTGGACACAGTACTCCAGATGAGGCCTCACCAATGTCGAATAGAGGGGAACGATCACTTTCCTCGATCTGCTGGCCATGCCCCTACTTATACATCCCAAAATGCCATTGGCTTTCTTGGCAACAAGGGCACACTGTTGACTCATATCCAGCTTCTCGTCCACTGTAATCCCTAGGTCCTTTTCTGCAGAACTGCTGCCGAGCCATTCGGTCCCTAGTCTGTAGCAGTGCATGGTATTCTTCCCTCCTAAGTGCAGGACTCTGCACTTATCCTTATTGAACCTCATCAGATTTCTTTTGGCCCAATCCTCCAATTTGTCTAGGGCCCTCTGTATCCTATCCCTGCCCTCCAGCGTATCTACCACTCCTCCCAGTTTAGTGTCATCTGCAAACTTGCTGAGGGTGCAATCCACGCCATCCTCTAGATCATTTATGAAGATATTGAACAAAACCGGCCCCAGGACCGACCCTTGGGGACTCCACTTGATACCGGCTGCCAACTAGACATGGAGCCATTGATCAATACCCGTTGAGCCCGACAATCTAGCCAGCTTTCTATCCACCTTATAGTCCATTCATCCAGCCCATACTTCCTTAACTTGCTGGCAAGAATACTGTGGGAGACCATGTCAAAAGCTTTGCTAAAGTCAAGGAACAACACGTCCACTGCTTTCCCTTCATCCACAGAACCAGTTATCTCGTCATAGAAGGCAATTAGATTAGTCAGGCATGACTTGCCCTTGGTGAATCCATGCTGACTGTTCCTGATCACTTTCCTCTCCTCTAAGTGCTTCAGAAGTGATTCCTTGAGGACCTGATCCATGATTTTTCCAGGGACTGAGGTGAGGCTGACTGGCCTGTAGTTCCCAGGATCCTCCTCCTTCCCTTTTTTAAAGATGGGCACGACATTAGCCTTTTTCTAGTCATCTGGGACCTCCCCCGATTGCCATGAGTTTTCAAAGATAATGGCCAATGGCTCTGCAGTCACATCCGCCAACTCCAACACATCCGCCATGCTCCAACACAGCATCGGTCTCTCCCAGGGGCACTGGAGTCAGCACGAGCTTAGATGGGAGAGCTCCTTCTACCGAGCCCCCACCCCTCTTCCTGCAGCACAGCGCCCCCTAGCACCGCACTGGGGCATTGGGGTCAGCAGGGACTGCCAGCGGAGAGCGCCCCCTGCTGAGCCCCCCCACAGTGCCAGATTAAAAAATTCTGGGGCCCTGTGTGCACTATGGAAATGGTGGGTGAGTGTGTGACGGGGGGGGGAGGGGTTGGGTCCTACCCCTAGGGGGTGGGAGGACCTAGGAGGGTATTGGAGAGTGAGGCCGCCCCCCAGTCACCCCACATGGTGGCTCCTGTCCCATGGGGCTGGCCTGGCTCCCTGCTCCAGCCCATTGGCTGTCACCATAGTGCACTGGCAGGGGTGGGGCCTCTGTTCCTATCCTAGTCCTGGCACCATCGGCTTGCCCACCTGAAAGTGGACTGTGATGGGCCAAAACAAATAATCTGACAGGCTTTGTTCCCTCCCCTCTCCCCCACCGGGTGGACAGGCACCCCCAGAGATGGGGGCCCAGTGTAAGAGCACTGAATACACGTGGGTTAAACCGGTCCTGCCCCCACCAGCACAGCACTAGCCTCCAACTGGGGCAGCAGGATCAGCATAGAGTTGGAAGAGAGCACCCCCTGCCGAGCCACCACCTTGCTCGTTGCAATGCAGCACCCCCAGCACCATGCCGGGGCATTGGGGTCAGCACTGACTTACAGGGAAGAGCATCCCCGACTGTATCAGTGTACAGCTGGGCACCCCATTTCAGAAAAGTGACAACAGCAATGTCTTTTATGACAGGATTAGGCCGGGGGACACATCCACTCACAGCAATTTTCCGTAGGGACAGGAGCACATCATGTCCTGAACTTTTCGCCTACGTGTGTGTGCGTATGATCTTTATCTGGTATGAAAAACTCAAGTCCAATCGTCTGTCACCCTTCCTACCGGAGTGACACACAGACAACTTGGCTGACATTTAGCAAAGCTTTTTATTTCCCCCCAGGCCTACTTCCTTGTGAATTCACAACACCGTGGGTGATGTAATCAGTCAGTTATTTCACCTGGAAGACGGTAACCCTGATTTAACTCCATTGCCTGAGGGGGGATTTTCCAGACAGCCTAGGTGATTTAGGGGCAAAGTCAACTGGACTCGGAAGGGCTTGTTTCCATGAAGAGTTAGTTCACAACAAACCGAAGTGTAAATCTACCCCACACTAGCCCACTGCACACTAACTGTCTGTGTGGACACTGTTAATGTGTACTAACAGTTCCTTAGTGCACTTTGTCTTCGTGCACCTTGGGCCCCGAATACTGTGGCCCTGCTGCAATTTTTAGGCACCAGCTCGATCAGAGCTAGCACCTGTATGCCCGGGTCTACATTTAACATTTACGTCAACCAAGCTACATTGCCCAGGGCTTTAAGCAGCAGTGTAGTTAAGCCAACCTAACTGCCGGTATAGATGGGGCTCGGTTGATGGAGGAATGGATGGTGCATTATCTACAGCGAGTAGAGCCTGTAGTGTAGACAAGCCCTATGTCTACCCAAATTGGGAGTCACGCCTCCCAGTGGCTGTGTAGACATACCTCTAGGGGCAGGAGCTGTCTCTTAGTCTGTGTTTCTTACTATGCATCAGTCGCTGCTGGGATTTTGAGATGCTGCTGTAAAGCAAATAATAAATTATAAACCGTGGTAACAAGCCTGGTATAAAACCTCCTTCGGGATGTGGGAATCACAACCAGTGGGGTTTTAAATACTGACTGAATTAATCACATCGACCTTTTTGCCATTCACAGCTACTCCCTGATCACGCCCAATGTCCTGCGGGTGGAGAGTGAAGAGAAGGTCGTGGTGGAAGCCCATGGCCTCAATGCCCCAATCACGGTTACAGTCACCGTGCATGACTTCCCGCATAAGAAACACGTCTTATACCAGGTCCGAACCGACCTCAACCCTGTGAATGGGATGATGGGCACAGCCATAATAAAGGTGGGTAAAACCCCAGGCTCAGGTCACCCAGTGAAACAAAGGGTATAATTTTCAACAGTGTCCCACTCATTTTAGGAGCCTCCAGTATTTTGGTTCCCCAACTCTGCAATACCGAGGCGTTCAGACCCCGTCCAGGTTGGATGTCGTTCCAGAAGAGACACTCTAGCCCAGCACGAAGTTATGAGTTTGAAATGCTGGGTCAAAGTCTATGGCCTTTGTTATACATAGGGCCCTATCAAATTCACAGTTGTGAAAAACGCATCATAGACCATGAAATCAGACCTCCTCTGTGAAATCTAGCTATTGGAGGGGAGGAGAAGGGGCAGGGCTGGGGGGTGTCCCAGCCGGGGGCTCCTACCATGCCCCTGGCTCCAGCTGTTAGTCCCTTCAGGGCTGGGGAGGGACATGACTTACTGTTACCCTGCACAGCTGCTTTCTGGGGGAGAACAGACCCATGTCTGTCCTGTCCCTCCCCAGCCCCGCTGAGAGGAGCAGCTAGGAGCCCCTGGCTGGGGCGCTCCCAGAAGCACGGGGGAGATCAGACCCACCTCCACCTCTGGGAACCTCCTGCGGCTGCAGGAAGCTGAGGGCAGTGCAGAAATGAGGGTGGCAAACCTATGACCCCCCTACAACAGGTTTGTGACCCCCCTCCCCATGAATCCCTTTTGGGTCAGGATCCTCCCAGTTACAACACCCTGAAATTTCAGATGTAAACATCCCAGAACATGAAATTGACTAATTTTCAAATCCTAGGTCCATGAAATTGACCAGAATGGACTATGAATTTGGTTGGGCCCTAGTTATACAGAAGGTCAGACAAGCTAGCTGATCATGTTGGTCCCTTCTGGCCGTAACATCTACGAATCTATTAGTGATGGGGGACGTATAGCTAACTAGTCAGATAAGCACTGTGGGGGTCTCTTGTTGGGGACCTAAAAACTGAGGTGCCCCTAGGGTGACCAGATGTCCTGTTTTTATAGAGAAAGTCCTGATATTTGGGGCTTTTTCTTATATAGGCTCCTATTACCCCCCACCCTCTGTCCCGATTTTTCATACTTGCTGTCTGGTGACCTAGGTGCTCCAAATTAGGAGGTAGAAGAAAAAGTTGAGAGGAAGGATGGTCGAGTGGTTAGGGTGCTAGCCTAGGACTCAGCAGACCTGGGTTTGATTTCTAGCTGTGTCACAGACTCTCTCTGAGTTCTTGGGTAAGTCACTTAGTTGCTCTGTGCCTCAGTTTTCCCATCTGTGAAATATTGATAATAGCGCTTCTTTCTTTTGCTGGGGGGCAGGAGGGGACATGCTGTGAGGTAATAATATACTGGGTAATAATATACTGACACGGTAATAGGGGCCATATAATAACTTAAATAGATAAACTGAATCACAGTGAGATCTAACAGCAAACCACACTGGACAGATTTTAATTCCGTTGCTTAATGCATGGCTGGGAGATACTCAGGTATTGCAGTGGTGGGGGCGGTACAAGAACCTGTATTGAACAAAACATGCAAATGACATGATTTTGTTTATTTTTTGGCATTTTCCATTGCAAATTAAAAAAAAAAGACGACAATGAAATGGTTAAAGTCACAAGAGTTTGGTGAATACCTTGGTCTTAATTCCTGTTGACACGTCAAAGCCAATTATTTGTGTCTCAGTTGACTTGGGAGCTACTTCGTTCAATGCACCGAGGTTGTGTGGTCAGGTACATAACCATACGCACTAGGGCTCGTGTTTGCACTGCCTGGGAAACTTGCTCAGAGCTTGCCAAATCCTGTCCCTAATCTGCGCTGGGCACAGCATCATTTCTGGGTGGGGTTCCCTGGTGGAGCAGGATTCTCGTTTTGACTTGATCCAGAGTCCTGGCCAGGAATGGAGAGTTGAGGGACAGAGGGAAGGTCTCTAAGATGTTACAGTTTTAGGGGAGGACAGTAGGAATAGTCGGGAGCACATCAGTGCAGTAGAACTGACTTCAGCAGGGCACCCATGGGATGCTCTTTGGTTCACAGACATTCCATATAACAGGAGGTGATGGGACAATGGGTACAGGGCTGTCCAAATGGTCTGGCCTGACTCACTGGTGGTGACCTACGCTGACTCTGTGTCATCCTGGGAATCCCCCTCCACCTGGGGCATTCCCCAATGAGGAGACCCACCATCTTCTGGCAGCTGTGTAAGCTGCTGGAGGAACTGCATGTAGAGCAGGTTAGTAAAAGGCCATGATTTCTTATGGATTCTTTCCATGTATAACCTAAGCATCGTTAACACTGCAAAGGTCTTTTGCGTAGAGCATCCCTTGTGGTGGTGAGTAAAAGCAGGAAGAACTTATCCATGCTCTTCTTCTCATGCAGGTTCCCACCAAAGAGATAAAGAAAGATTCCAGACAAAACCAGTATGTTGTGGTCCAGGCTAAGTTCCCTCAGCAAACCCTGGAGAAAGTGGTTCTGGTCCATTTCCACAGTGGATACATCTTTATCCAGACGGATAAAACCATCTATACACCTGGGTCTACAGGTACTGCCTTCCCCTGGTTTCTACTAATGGGAAGGGGTGGGAGCTGCTGATGTCATGCCATATCTGCAGCAGGGCTGCAGGGTCCATCCTGTGCATATGGTTTTTCTTGTTTGGTTGAAGATGGAGGACAGTTGGAGAAGAGACTCTGCCACCACCAATTTGTAATATTTCACCCTTCACCATCGTCCTAACTGGGATGTCCCATTGAGTGTTAGATACCGAAAGACTGGGTGGGCCATGGGATTGAGAATGGGCGATGGAACTTTTCAAATCCCAGTGACTGGTTCAGCTCCATCTTGTACTGAGATACATGCCCCCATCTGACAGCCGTCCAAAGCCTGTGTGAAATACGGGCTGCTAATCCCAGCTCATTCAGAGCAGGACAGGTCCCTGCAATGACAAAGCCCTCCCACCTGGTACTTAGGGACAGGGGAGAAAAGCAAGACAACGCCCTAAAGAAAAAAGCCATGGAGATCTCCGACTTTAGAAAGAGGCTATTGTGAAACAACCCCTGATGGGGGCTGATGGCTCAGATCCTCCATGGAGTTAGGCACCGAACTCCCGTTGGTTTCAATCGGACTTAGACACCTAAGTAGTTTTGAGGATCTGGGCCAAGGTGTTTATCAGTTAACAACGTCCCTCTCTTCTCTCTTTATTTTCTCAGTCCTCTACCGGATCTTCACTGTGGGTCACAAACTAGAACCAGTGACCAAAACAGTGATCGTGGAGTTTGAGGTGAGGTCGCTGTTCTGAGTGAGCCCGTGGGGGGATAGGTGGGTTTAGCCACTTGTCTGGGTAACGTGCAGCAATTTAATGTGTCTGAGGAGGCTGCATACAACCCCTGCCTGTAGCAGCAACATGGTACACCTGGGAGAAAATCAAATGATTGTCTGAGGTCCCTCCTTGCAAACCTCTGGCATGCAAATTCTCCTCCAGTCATGAGGGAGGTTACGAAGTTTGCAGGGGCAGCAGCCAGGCAGCTCTCGCGGGAAGTCCCGTGGTTCTGCAGTGGTGTTAACCCTTGAGGAAAGTTGCATGGAGTTCTTCGGGAAGAGCCAAGCAGGTGATTGTTTGGGAAGGCTGAAGACAAGGAGCCACTGCAAGGAGCCCTTTGAAGGACGTGTAAAGTGGTGGCAGGAACAGGGATTAGAGCTCCAGGCTTTAGTCCTCTTAAGGCCTTTTCCACTGGGCTTTATGATCCATAAAATAAAGTAACTCAGCTGCAAAGCCCTGGGCAATAATTCCCAGGGGGTTCCCTCACCTCAGCCAGCTGGGAGGGGAGAAAACACGCCTGTCCCTTCAGTTCCTCTTTGACTCAGTTTCCCCTTTCTTTGACACTCTGCCCTGAGCAGCAGCATAACCAGCTGGGGCCTTGAGCAGCTGTGGTTGGCAGAGTGACCCAGCCCTTTGGGCAGCTCCAAGGTTTGCAGAAAGCTCAGGGTTAAGCCTGGCATCTGCAAGATTCTGCCGTGGAGGCTCTTCAGTCTTCCGAGCTGCTTCCTTGAGTTCTTTGGTGGCCTCGCTGAGCTATCTCAGAAGGTCAGGAGAGATTTGTCGGTTTTTCCAGGGTCTCTGGCTTGTTAAGAAATTCAAACCAAACAGTGCAAGCCAGACTGTTTGCTATTGTTGGAAGTATGGAGAACAGTCCACTGGCCCAGGAATGTAAATGTGGCAGATGATGCTGTTAAGAGCAATTGACAGCATTTTTCTCCCTAAACTCTTAACTTGTTTACTTTTCAGACCCCTGAGTCCATTATTGTCAAGCAGATTCCCATCTCCGCCCCCTTGAAATCAGGCATCTTCTCCCTGAACCACAACTTGCCGGAGATTGTCAGGTAGATTGCCCTGATGTTACTATGCCTGGACAGAGCAGAGCTTTGCAGGAGTTGGGCAGAGAAGCAGAAGAGATGATGTGGAGCTAGTTACTGTGTGTGGCCCATCAGCTAGATCATCTCCTACAGGCATTTCCAAGTGATGTGGAGAAAACAAACTCTCCTGCCACATACCCAGTCTTGGCATAATTTGATTTGTATTTCTTATCGTTTCGATGGATAATCATGTTTATTTGTAAGCCTTTTTTTTCAGTTTCTATCACTTGAAATGCTCAGTTGTGCAAAATTAAATTATGGGTTTTTATCGTCCCCCATTCTGAGTTTTAGCAATTTAAATTTCACAGGTGGGGGAAAACATGGGGGCCAGACCACGGTGGTGCGGTCTGATAATAATTATTTAATGACAGTAGACACTGAGATTCAAAAAAGCGAAAGCTTTATAGCCATTAAAACACAAATTGTCAACATCAGATGTCCAAATACGCCAAGTATAAAGCCTTAAATCATGCTGTGTTTTTCTTGTTTTGCCTATCTGTAAATTTCGATATTATCGATGGAAATGTGTTTTTGTTGGTATGTGTGTGCACAGTGAAATCAATGACACGTATCGATAAAAAAGTCAACACAGTCACCAGAGTGAAGCTGCACTGACTTCCTTGCCATTACTCCTGATTTATTCCAGAGTATGTGAAGGCAGGATCAGGCCCTATTGGCCTGTTTTTCAAAAGTGCTGAGCACCCAACCTCCCATTCAGTGGGATTTATGAATGTTCAACTACTCTGAAAATTATGTCAGTGAGCTGGTGAGTGAGGGGCCTGATTTTGGTATGGATCGGAGTTTCCTTAAATTTGGGGGTGTTTGGATTTAGGGTTTTGGTTCATGCAGACTGTAGAAACAAGTGCTGGCCACAAAGTTTAGATCGAAACTTCCCAAACCTTGCTAGGCAAAGGTTGAGGGGATTGTGGATCAAATGTTTTGTTCCAAGTACCCACCTCTAGTTCTGGTTCATGCAATCCTCAAGGTGAAGAAAAAAATGCCTTGTATGAGATTCCCTGTGGTTCCCTCAAGACGGCTTGAGTTCCACGTATATCTCAGATTTAGCTTATGGGGCCGATAAAATTACCGGAGAAACAAGTGAGCCAGGTGGGCCTTGCGAAATGTGCATGTTAAGTGCATTCAGTGTTCCCTCTTATTTCCTTCCTCCAGTCTGGGAACCTGGAAGATCACGGCCAAGTATGAAGACTCCCCTCAGCAGACCTTCAGTGCGCAATTTGATGTTAAGGAGTACGGTAAGAATCCAGCACCCACTGGGCCCAGGCTCAGGGAGTGGGTCTGTCTCTACTCTCCTGACACCATCTTGGAGCAGACTCTCCATTCGGCTAGGCTTTGCTGGCAACCCACCCTCTCCTACAAGCTCAACGTTCTCCTCTTCCCCTCTCGTTTCTCCAGTGTTGCCGAGTTTTGAAGTCATATTGGAGCCGTCTGAGAAGTTTTTATACATCGATGGCAATGAAGACTTCAGGGTTTCTATCACTGCGAGGTGGGTGGAAGGGATCAGCCGACTGGGGTAACAAAGATAGGTTTTAGTGCAGAAAGAAACCTAAGTCTTGCATCACTTTGGGAATGTTTTCCACTAAATGTTTTTTTTCCCCATGAAGAGTCTCCATTTTCCATGGGAAATTCTGATTTCTTTTTTCATCCAAAAACCCAATGTTCAAAAATGGAGAAAAAAAAATTGGCTGAAAACCTTGTGATTCAGAAATGCTGGCGCCGTGCCTCATGGGGCTTGCCATTCAGGTGCTTCATTCTTCCGTTCTTCACCATGGGTTGGGCTTGCTAGCTGGCCGTAAACTCCCATGATGCACCATAGCCATGATGGTCCACTTCTCCTTACCATGGTGGATCATGGGAGATATAGACCGACCAAGGAGCTGGGCCTATAGAGGAGAATGGTGGCATAGGGCCATAATATTCAGCGATAGGTTCCTTGTGGCTTCTCTTACCCATCCTTATCTCCTCCAGGTATCTATATGGGAAAAAACTAGATGGCACTGCTTTTGTCCTCTTTGGGGTGAAGATGGATGATGAGAAGAAGAGTATCCCGCAGTCTCTCAAGAGAATCTCGGTAATTCGTGTTCTTGGCTGGAGGGCGGGGGGAGGGATTCACGCCTCCTGGGAAACTCTGTTTGTGAGGTCATGAAACTCTCTCTCCCTTTCTAGATAGAAGACGGAGATGGGGAAGCAATACTGACGAGACAGATGCTGCAGGCTCGGTTTGCCAATCTGCATCAACTGGTTGACCATTCGCTCTACATCTCTGTCACCGTTTTGACAGAATCTGGTGAGCATCAGCAATAAGTGCAAAGCCAAGTGCTTTATTCACGGGGTGTTCCAAAGTAGTGCCGAGTGCAGTTCGAGGTGTTGATTTAGATGTATAAAGCCCTATCTACTTAGGGTTCTGCAGATCTTAAAGGCTGTAGGCCAGATTCTTATCTCATTTGCTCTGGGGTAAAACTGGTGTGATGGGTTGCTCCCCCCTCCGGGGTGCCACCTGATGTATTGGGGTACCACTGAGCCCGGCTTTTCCACCAGCCTGGGCTCCCTTACACTGTCCTGATGAGCCAGGCCCTCTCAAGTCTCCAACAGCACACACACAGGAAGGGACATGCCCAGCTGCAGGAAGACAGACACTGAAATCAGCTGCATAGGAAGGCTTCAGCTAAGGAATTTCCCAGCACTCACGTGCACACCCCTTCTGGCATGTAAACCCAAAATTGTACTGTCTTGCACTGCACAGACAACTGTACAGCGTAAGCTCATGAAATTTGCCCCCTCTCTCAGCATGGAGGACGATATGCACAGCTTTTTGCTCCCCAGTTATGAATTCCACAAACTGGTTTTAGAGAAAACAAAAACAAGTTTATTAACTACAAAAGATTTTAAGTGGCTATAAGGGGTAGGAAACAGATCAAAACAGATTACCCAGCAAACAAAACAAAAACGCAATATAAGCTCAGATACTAAAGAAACTGGTTACAAGCACTAATTTCTCACCCTAAATGTTGTTTTAGGCAGATTGCAGAGTTTGCTTGCAGCTTAAAACTCCAGGTATTTCTTTTACAGGCTAGACACCCTCCGTCTAGCCTGGTCAGTCCTTTCTTCCCAGATCAGTCTTAGATGTTTACAGCAGTCATCTGGGGCGAAGCTTCAGTGAAGAACCGACCCTGATTATCGCACTTCCCTGCCTTAAATAGGTTTTACATATGGTGGGAATCCTTTGTCTTCCAGTGTGATTCCCACCCCCGGACAGTGGAAAAGGACAAATTTTATTATGGAGTCTAGTATCAGGTGACTTAATCACATGGCACTGCAGCCATAACTCACACAAAGGAAGTCCATTTGCAGCATCCTAGGAAGATGGGAGATTACCCTCTTCAAAGTCCTATTGTTCTCCCTAGCAGTCTATTGACTTGTATCCAGCTAGCCAGCCAGACTGTTTGCATTTTGCCTGGTGGGTGTTCTCCGGGTGCAAACACTTTTGTAGTACAGATGTAGGGTCAATATTCCTAACTTAAGATACAAAAATGATATGTGCATACAAATGGGATAATCATATTCAGTAAATCATAACCGTTCCAATGATATCTCACAAGTCCCATCTTGCATAAAACACATCTTAGTTATGCTATAATCATATAATAACAATATTTCTCTGAAGAATATGGGGTGTAATGTCACACCTGGAATAACTCCAGATTTACACCAGCGAAAGTAGCTTGAAACTCTTGCACCTTTGTTTTCTCCGCATTGCACCTTTCCATTTCTAAGAGTTCTGGGTCAGCTCTTAGGGATAGTCTGGGCATACTTACTCCTGCCTCAGTGCATGGGATGGACTAGATGACTCCTTGAGGTCCCTTCCAGCTCTACATAGCTCTGGTCTCTTAACTTTCCCTGCAGAGGGAGCAGCCATTCTGTTCCGAGCAGCTGTAGCTTGTTACAGATGAAACTAGTAGCTGAAAGCCTGTGCCGTTGCACGGGTGTGGCAATTGGGCCAAGTAATCCAAACAACCAATGAAATTACTGCATGCAAATTAGTTGTAGAGTAAAGGTGGTGATTGGTTGGTTGAGTTGTGTCTGATATCACAATGGTCTAGGACTCTTGGCATGCCACATGCCTTACTGGAGTTGTACACCAGGTTTGTACCTTCAGAATGGCTGGGGACTTAAAAATTGGCTGGTAACAGACTGCAAATCCCAGTGATAATTGAACCTGGTGATATTGTAACTAAGAAGAGCCCTTCTCTTGCCTATATAGCTGCTTCCATCATTTCACACAGACACAACAGACGTCCTAGGCTTCAGAGTGGTACAACCTCAGAGTGACAGTCCTGGAATCTTATTATATAGATAGATACACAAACACTGTGCTCAACGGCCTGCAGTAATGCCAACCCCAAACATGCAAAAATCACAAGTCAGTCCCCCCGCTCCCAAAATCATGAGATCATATTAAAAATCATGAGTTTTTTTTTAAAAAATAGTAAACTTTGGTTGCTTTTTCTTTCCCTCCTGGCTTTTGAGGCGTTAGTTCGCACTTGGGACATGCTTTCAAGCTTTTTTCTGCAACCAGGAGGGTTAGAAACGTATTTCTTCTTTTAAATGACAGCTGAGATTCTCATGCCATATGGTGATTCTAGCAGCTGAGGCTGGAAGACAAGGAATTAAAACAGGAGACTCATGATAAAATCACAAGAATCAGCGGCACTGAATCAACATCTGACCATGGCCTATTCCTTGTGTTTTACCCTGGACCTTAAGGACAAAATTTGTATTCCCTAGCTCAGTTTTAATTGACCCATGGCTTCTCTCTGCAGGCAGCGACATGGTGGAAGCGGAGAACACCGGAATTAAAATTGTGACATCTCCCTATCAGATCCACTTCACAAAAACACCCAAGTACTTCAAGCCGGGGATGCCCTTTGAACTCATGGTAATATCTCTTCTTCTAGATCATGCCCACTGTTGCCTGAGGTGTATAAAGAGGAGAGAACTATGGGTACTAGGGTTGTGAGGGTGGTATCAGAACTTAGAATAGAACAGAAACAAAGGGCCACATTCCAATCTCAGTTACACCAACCTAATTCCAGTGTGACTCCACTAAATGCAATGGAATCACTCTAGATTTACACTGGCCTAACAAGAGCAGAGTCTGGCCCAAAAGCTGACAGCAAAGACAAGGTGTGAAATGGCACCTAGCTACAAGTCTGGCCCAAAACGTGCCCTGGGGTCACTCGTGTACTGGCACAGGTGAGGAGTTCCAAAGAGGGGGGGCATTTGCAGAAATAGGGGTCAGAGGGACCATTGTGGATAGGAGGATGTGGGGGAATTTCAAAATTGGCACTGACAGAATGATTCTTCTCCCAGCGAGTTAGGCTGCATTACAGGGGGAGAAATATTATGCTCCTAAAATTCTGAAGCAATCAGCATCAGTCCTCTTGTCCACAGAGAATATGGTTTTACGGTCCCACACTCCTCTGGGGCTGAAGAGTTTGTGAAGGGAATTTAGTATTTTTCTGTCAGCAGGCACTTAAGACTATACATTAGCAGAGAACTGAAGCAATTATCTTTGGCCGCAGACCAAAGGTGCACAAACGAGTAATTGATGACCACAGTAATGAGCAGGTTAAGTCCATTTCTAATCTGGATATTTGCTTTACATACAGTGGTGAATGGGATAAACAGAAAAAAGAGTCAAAGGGCTGAACCTTAAGATCCATGCAAGTAGCTGTCCGTTTTTCTTCTGTGCATGGGGGTAATTGAATTGCACCGGCTCTCTGAATGCTTAGGGCTAACGTGGGTGCTCACATTTTATACAGTGTAGAAATCTGGGGCTGGAAAGATCTTAGGTCCAGAGGTGCTGAGTTTCTGATTTCCCAGGGGGTGCTCGACCCCTGCTCCATCCCACACCTCGTCCCCACTCCACTCCTTCCCCCAAGACCCACCCCGCATCTTCCTGCCCCCACTCTGCCCTGCCTTCTCCTCCCCCTGCCCCCCAGCACCTCCTGCCCACTACTGAACTGATCCTCGGCAGGCGGGAGGTGCTGGGAGGGAGGGGGAGGAGCTGATCGGTGGGGCCAGCAAGTGTGAAAAATCGGTAAGGGGGTGGGGAGTACTAGAGGCCTATATAAGACAAAACCCCAAATATTGGGACTGTCCCTATAAAATCAGGACATCTGGTCACCCTAGGCTATGTTTGTAGCAACAGCATAATAGATTTAAGCCTTTAAAGTATCTTGGCTTTTGCAAGGCCATTGATCTCTGCAGTCTTCAGGGTTTTCAGAACCAGGGCCAGTCAACACTCAAAGGGTACGTCTCGACTGCAGTCACGGGGTGGGACTGGAGCTCTAGGTGACGTCGCTGAACTAGCTTCCATCACCCTGTGACTGTGTAACACCGATGACCAGGGTCTGTCGGGGGTCAGGATCGAACCTGGGGCCTCCGGAGCTAAATGCATGAGCCGCTACTGAGTGAGCTAAAAGCCACATGGCACTTAGCTAAGGCTGTAGTAGACTCATTAATCTCTAAGTGGTCTAGGTGCCACTAGAGGGGGACAGAGCACCACAGCCAGCAGGCATGGTGTGCATACAACTGCAGCCTAGACATGCCCTAAGTCAGAGTGTGAAAACTTTAATTAACCTCAGAGTTGAAGATATTTGTAAATAACTGGACACGACAGATGTTAGCGCAACAAATATGTCTCCCTGCTCCCTTAGTTAAAGAGCATCCATAGATTCAAGAAATATTTGGAAGTCTTGACTAACTGGCCTGACTCCTCCAATGAACTCTACTCCCATCCACTTCCTCTGTGTTAATTGCCACTTGAGAAATAAATGGCTATCTCCAATCTTGGTTCAGAAGCCTTTTGCCTCATTCGCTCAGAAAGCAGAATATTTGTTGGCAGTGATCGTGTTTTGGTTCGATTGGCAGTTGCCTTATTTGCCTGGGGCCAAAACAAGAAAAGACTAGCATGAAATTAATTTCCTCTCTGGCCTACATGAATTAATTTATTCTTAATTTTTGCATATTGTTTTGTTGGGGTGTTATAAAAGTGTAAACTGAATTTAGGAGAAGGGTTGAAGTTGTGGTTTTTATATTTTTTTATGTTTGTACTTTTTAAAATGTGTATGCATTTTGTGGTGTGATACAGCGGATCATTAAGGCCCCATTCCTGAAAGTTATTTAGCTACTTAATTCCCATTGAAATCCACAGAAGTTAGGCACCTAAATACCTTTGAAGCTATGGACCTGAGATGCCGTACATGCGATTTGATTTGAAGTTAGGATGCGGGGAGCGCTGCACCCCTTACTCGACGCATCCCTTTTTGATTGTGCCCCTCAGGTCTACGTCACAAACCCCGATGGCTCCCCAGCCCCTCGTGTCCAAGTACAGGCCGAAGGATTCCAGTCGGCTGGGTCAACCCAGGGTGATGGAACTGCCAAGCTGATTATAAACATGCCTGGGAATAAGCAGCAGGTTCCCATCACGGTGAGTAACCTTCTACCACTGAGGCTGGGCTAAGTACTATATGTACTATATGCACCCAGAGGGAAATGCGCTGTTGGTGGCATTCACTCCCCTCTCATGCACTGAGCAGGAGGATAACTGAACTCTGTGCATTCCATCTGCGCCTGGGGTCAGTTTCCTGTATGCCATTGGGGTTTGGAGATGCTCCAATCACCATGTAACCAGTGCTCTATTGTGGGGCCAGAAGAGATCCCAGAAAACATTGACATGGGCATAAAGAGGTCCCGATTAGTCCCCTTGCCACCCACCATGCAGCAAAGGAGGCCTGTAGACAGCTCATGGCTCCTTAGTGTGAAGGCCCTGTGAGGTGACACCAGGCTCAAGCTATAAAGCCCGAGAGAACACTGGAGCTATCTTTGTCCAGCCACTTCAGGAGAGAGTCCTTCTTCATATTCATCTTGCAAGGGGCAAGACAGTTTCCTCTGTTCAGAGACATGTTCTCTTACAGTCCAGAAATCTGGAGTCCCAGCAGGACTGTGCTGAAGAGACGGGCCAATTAAAAGTGGCATTTGGCGTTTATCTGAGGTGTCATGCCTAGAATGGCTGTTAGCAGCAGAATCCACCAACAATGGCGTCTCAGGGGAGCTTCCTTTGCTATTGCTCACAGCGTGACCCAGCGTGAGGGGCTACAGACCCTAAGCTCACTCCCAGATTCAACTGAGATTTTATCTCCACCTCCCCTGCAGGTAAAAACTGCCCATCCCAACCTCCCAGCAAACCGCCAGGCTTCTAAGTCCATGGTGGCTGAAGCCTATCAGTCCCAAGCAGCGTCTGAAAACTATCTCCATCTGGCGGTGACGGCTTCTGAGCTCAAACCGGGAGACAACTTACCTGTGAATTTCCACCTGAAGAGCAAAAATCCAGATGTTCTGAAGAAGGTCCAATATTTCACCTACATAGTAAGTGCTGTGTCCCTGGGTACTGGGATCTCCTAGAACTTAGGCATCATCTGAGTTTCCACCTGTCCTTTAATATTCCCACTGCATGTAAGGAGAACCTGTAGCAGAAAATTCTTCCCAGTCAGGCAGTATATTGATTGTGTGTGTAGCAGAGTGTGGCAGGGCCCCCTTGGCTTCTGCTAGATTCACAAAGTCACTCTGAGACCCTGGGTTTAGTAACCACTGGTGCACTTTATTCTCAGGCTTGTTCCCACCACTGTTTCACCTTGTACAAGTAACCCTTCCCCGTCTGCAGGCAGGAGGGAGGGAGGGGAAGCTACTTCCCTGCTTTCATTCCCTCCCTTTTTCCTTTTCTCCTGCTCTCCCCTGGCTTCCTTCTCCTGAGGCTTTTATGCAGCCAAAGGCTAATTAGGTAGCAGCTGTCTCCGCCTCTCCATTTAGGGCCAGGTTACCTCCAGCCCGCTCTAATTTGTTCCCCTAACAAGAAGCGGGCGTGACAGAGGGCTGAAGCTGCAACCCTTTGCCCAGCACCCTGTCACAGTGTGAATGAAATAAAGTCAGTCATGGGGACAACCCGTTATCCACTTCTGGTTACTGACTCCGGGCCCTGTGATAATCAATAAAGCCGACTTCCTCCAGGAGCTGGAGATAGAACCCAGGAGTCCTAACAACCACCCCTCTGCACTCGCTACTAAACCATACTTCCTCTTGGACCTGCAGATGGAACCAGGAGTCCTGACTCCTCCCCATGTACTCACTAGAGCATATTTCCTCTTAAAGCTGGGGATGGAACCCAGGAGTCCCAGGTATCAGTTCCCTGCTCTAAACACTAGATTTCATGGCTACTTTTTCAACACAGAGTAGTAGGTCCCCTCTGTTGCTTTTAGAGCTGGACAAACCAAATAATAAAGTTGCCATATAGCATGGATATGAAGTGTAGTTGGTGAGTGGGACGGGGGAAAGGAGGGTGGTCTCTGTTGGTGAAACAAACAATATTCAGATTTGGGAATCAGATTTGGTGAATATTAGCACCACTGCCTCTAGAGCCTGTTCCTGCAACACATGGATTTTAGCTTATTTTCCTCTCTCCGCTCAAATGTAAATGCCCATTTGAAAAGTTGCAAGTGACCGTCTCTTAGTAGTAGAAAACAGGTGGATGGGAGGATTCATGGAATCTTAATGACCCATTGTGTTAACCCTTGTGTCCTTTAACAATCTACATCTCATGTTTCCCTGTTAGATCCTGAATAAAGGGAAGATCAGTCATGTAGGGAGACAGGCCAGGCAGGAGGGACAAAATCTGGTGACCATGTCCCTGCCCATCACTCCAGACCTCATCCCTTCATTCCGCATCGTGGCTTACTACCAAGTAGGAAATTCGGAGATTGTAGCAGACTCGGTCTGGCTGGACATCAAGGACACTTGCATGGGAACGGTAGGTTGATATTCAAGTTGGCCTTCCACATGTTAATTCCTATGAAGATGTCATTACAAGGGAGTTTTTCCTAGCCTGAAAGTGCTGACTGACTCTCAAAAGGGACTCTCAAAATGGCACCGTGGGGCTTCTCATTGACTGTCTCCCAGCAAATTCTAGATCAGATTTGATCAGTTTACATGCACAAATAAGTTCCCCAGCCCCCACAAGCCAATGCTGTCAACCCACTCTAGGATCTGGGAGTCAAGCTATGGTTCCTTCTAGCTCAGCAATAAAGACTCCGTGGATTGAAGTGGATGGAGCTGTACTGACTTGCGCCAGCTGAGTATCTGGCTTTGTATCTGCACCATAATTAGCCATTTTGCTGATGATGTGGCAGTCAGAATTGAGTCCAGCTCCGTCTCCCAGGGCTGGACTGGTTCTTCAGCAGATGTGACTCCAAATACCTATAGGGGACCTGACAATAATGTAACTACAATGCTACGCTGCTGTAACTCCAGTTAATTACTCCTGATTTACACCAGTGTGAGATAAGAATCAGGCCCACGGAGCAGATCTATTACAGTTCAAACTTACTTGTAAATTTCTCAGGGCTGCCTGAGGGACAAAGTCACCTTTCCATCATGGCTGGAACAAAGGGACTGCATGGACATTGGGTCCAATTCTGCTCTCAGTTTACACCAGCATGAATATGGAGTAACAGCACTGAAATCAGTGGAGCTACTCCAGATTTACACAGCTGCCCCTGAGATCAGAACCTGGCTTTTGGATGCTCAAGGAACATGAAGTCTTACCTCCTTTTCTCCTATGTTTCGCAAAGGACGGGTTCTTAGCTGCTCTCTCTGCTTTAAATCAAAACCTCTCCCTTCACTGTCTTTCATACAGCTTGTGGTGAAAGGAGCCACCAACGAAGACAGGAGAATCCATGAGCCGGGAACTCCAATGAAACTCAAGCTGGAAGGAGACCACAGAGCTTATGTCGGCCTGGTGGCCGTGGACAAAGGAGTCTACGTTCTGAACAAAAAACACAAAATTACACAATCTAAGGTGGGGCATGAAAGACGATGGTCGTAACTTGTAATGTTTTATAGTGGGAAATGCAGCTCGGCTCTTATCCTTGCTTGACGCTTCAAGATGGCGAAAAGCGAAGTGAGCCTTTTGTTTGCAGACCTGCCGCTTGGGGTTTGAGCTCCACTGTACTTTAAGTGAGCTGGGCCGGGCCAGGTGAGTACTTGGATGGGAGGAAACCCAGTGAAACCCAGGGTACTGCAGGGAGTGCTGTTCTGGACACACTAAAGGACACCCTCCCTTTGGACAGTGTTGACCCAGATGGTGCTGGGCTTTAGGGAACTGTGTGGGTGTTGCAGTAGGGGGCGCTCTCCCCTCAGAGGTAGTTCTCACCCCAGTGCTCATAGTGGTGTTGTACATCAGGGAGTGGGGGTGTGCTCAGTAGGGGGCGCTCTCCCCCCCCCAGTCAGAGCTGAACCCAATGTCCCCGTGCGGCGCTAGGGGGCGCTGTGCTGCACTGAGTGGAGCGGGGGCTCAGCAGGGGGCGCTCTCCCCCCCCCGCAGTCAGTGCTGAACCCAATGTCCCCGTGCAACATTCGTGGTTGCTGTGCTGCAGGGAAAAAAGTGTGACTGAAAAGAGGGAGCGCTTTCTTCTGAGTCAGCACTGATCCCCGGGCCCTATCAAGGTTTTAGGGGACGCAATGATACTGAAAGTGCCATTTCTCAGCTGACATATCGAACGGAGGTTCTGGTCATTGAATGTCCTGTGACTCTTTCCACAAGGGTCAGGGCCCGGGTGTGCTGGCTGAATTCTAACTTGGGTATTTGATTTCTCTCTGCCTAACATCCTCTGCTGTCTGGGTTCAACTGGCTGCATAATTCTCTCTTTCTCCTCCTAAAATCGGTTGTGTTGCTGGGGCAGAATGGCTGTTGTGCTCCATCCTAGAGGCGGACGCATTTCCGTGGAGATTGAGTTGCAATAAATCCTTTACTTACGTCTCAGATTTTGCTTTCATTTACACTGCTGCAAACACAGAGCAAGTCAAAGGAAGTCAGTAGAGTTACTCCAGATTGCGCGATTGTACCTGAGACCAGAATCCGGCTCACAGCCTGTATAATGCTTTGGGATCATGCTGGATGGCACCATATAAATGGGAAGTGTCATTGTTAACAATAATCTCTCAACCATTGGATTTGCGCCTCACAGATCTGGGACTCTGTGGAGAAGAGTGACATTGGCTGTACGGCTGGCAGTGGAAAGAACAATCTGGGGGTATTTACGGATGCTGGACTGGCCCTGGAGACGAGCAATAGGATTTCCACAGCCCAGAGAACAGGTATCACTCTATAGAGCTGGACGGTTGCCATGAGCAATGGAGGAAGGGAGGAAAGAATCAGCAAAGCAAGGCACAGTAACCTACGGCATGAGCCGGGGGTAGGGACATCAGTCTAGCAGGGCAAATCTCACTGGAACGGCCTAGGAATGGAAATGCTGGGGTTACCAGGGGGGATGAGAATAAGGTCCTGAATTCCCACTGGCCCCCCACCTATTAAAAGAGGGATTAATTTTAAGAATGGGGTGGTTCTGAGGTGGGGATTCAAAGACCTTCTCTGCTAGTCCACTGGGTTTCTCCCTCTTCCAAAGTATCTTTCTCCCCCCTGGCCAGGAAGGGACAGGCAGATGACTGGTGCTTCTCTCTGCTTTCTCTGCCCCAGGCTGCAAGCTTTTGGGGGCAGCACAGGAGGAGGGAGGGAGGGAGGGAGGAATGAAGTCTGCTTCACTCTCCTCTCCTTCTGGTTGCCCTGGCTGGCTGAGCATCTGCCCATCAGCTCTTCTGTGGCTCCCAGCCAGACAGGAAAGAGCAATATGTTAAGTGCCAAACTGGCTTTTCTGGTTTTCTGATTTGCCCCTAAATCAACGGGGTTCCGCTCATTGAGGCCTAGACCATTCTCAGAAATTTGGGAACTGACCGGATGCGGTGTTCAAATGTTACCATGTTACATCCAGACAGAGAAATGGCATCAAGTTGAGTGGAGGGCCTCACTCGATGGGTGGGTTTTTATTTTGTGTTTCTCACTTCCTTCTGCAGATCCAGAGTGTCCCCAGCCAGCAAAACGCCGGCGTCGCTCCGTTCAGCTCATTGAGTATAAGGCAATCAAAAGTAGGTACTAATCAGGGGGTTTGCTATCCTTGATCAAAGCAAGCATGCAAATCAGGAATGTGATTCCCTTACATGACCAGTTTCACCCTGCTACAGCCTCCTGCCAGCTGCATTTCTTGTAACAGGAGACGGGGGAGTCAGGATAGACTTCCATATGAGGAGAGATTGGAACTGATAAATTTATAGAGGGGATGCGATAGAGGTGTAGAAAATAATGAATGGTAAATTGCTCTTTGGGGCACAGACCGTCTCTCTGTTCTGTGTTGGTACAGCACCCAACACAGTGGGGTTTTGGTCCATGACTGTGG
This sequence comes from Caretta caretta, assembly GCF_965140235.1. Classification (NCBI taxonomy): domain Eukaryota; kingdom Metazoa; phylum Chordata; order Testudines; family Cheloniidae; genus Caretta; species Caretta caretta. The sequence continues at coordinate 19,916,007 of NC_134225.1, forward strand.
ACCCAAAGTGCTACTGCAATTCAAATAACAACAAGAGGTACATTGTTAAATTACCCATTTAAACACAAGGAGACACTCAACCCAACTGAATGGTTTCTTATTACGAATTTATAAAGGGAACTATTTTCATACACAATGCATAATTAACCCACAGTACTCACCATCACAGGATTGTACTGAGGCCAAGAGCCTAGCAGGATTCAAAAAAAAAAAAAAGGATGAGCCATTTACATGGAAAAGGAAGAGATGTTCACCATTCCATAGGATAGGATTTTTAAAGAAGAGCTATACATCCTCATGCTTCAGGGCATGAGCCAACCTCTAACTGGGGTCAGGAAGAAACTTCTCTGTGGGCAGGTTATTCCACTATGGGGTTTCTTGCACCTTTCTCTGAAGCTGCTGGTGCTAGTGACTGTTAGAGACAAGATACTGGATTAGACAGAGCAGAATGCTAGTTCCTATGTTCCTTCTTTGGCCATGTCTAGTAGTAAATTAATGAGAGAGAGAGAGAGAGAGAGAGAGAGAGAGAGAGAGGACTAGAAGAAGCTTGGTAGGAATGACCTTCTGGCGTTTACATTTCAGCGGCAGAGTACCATGATCGGAAGCTGAAGAAATGCTGCGAAGACGGGATGTACGAGAACCCCATGGGGCACACCTGCGAGAAGCGAGTTGGGTACATCCTGGATACGGATGAATGCAAGAAGACCTTCCTTGACTGCTGCAATCATATCAAGACCATACGGGACAAGATGCAACGGGAGCTCCACCTGGAACTTGCAAGAAGCAAGTACTAGGGTTTCAATGTCACTCAGAGGAGCAAGGCTGGGGGAATGGTTAGAGAAATAAGACCACGCCACATGAACCAACCCTGCCCATGTTCATAGATCCCCCAGGTAGGAGATGAACATGAATGCAGTGGCAGCAATCCTGTTAGTGTTGTACCATGTTGATATGGGGACCCAGATGAGTCAGGGTAATAACCTCTTCACAGGTCGCTGCTGAGGTTTAACCTTTGTTTCTAAAGCACAGTCCTCTACCATTTGAGCCAAAGGGGTAACTCCCCTAGCTAGGAATAGTAGTAGGCTCTTGCCTTTTGCAGAATATCCACTAGAGGGCGCACATGTAGCACTGAGCCAGTGGCTTATATCAGTGTTATAGGAGCCCAGAAAAGGCTAGCTCATGGGGAAACAGCAAGGCAGGCACGGAGAGGAGAAGCCAAACTCCAATTCATGCTTTTCTGGGCTGGCTGCATCTAAACTTGGCAACATAGGTCAAATCACGGATGCTTTCAGGCCATTTATAGAGCAGGCCAACCCCCGAATCCTTTCAAGTTTGCCCCATCCCAATCAAGATCCCAGCAGAGCCAGATGGTCTGTGATTTGATTTTCCAGGTGACTTGGATGAAGATTTCATGTCTGACGAAGATATCACCTCAAGGAGCCAGTTTCCAGAGAGCTGGCTGTGGCAAGTAGAGCAGCTGACTGAGCGACCAAATGAACTGGGGTAAGAGCATGTGGCCGTACCACTCCCATTCATCAAAGGGCCACATTCAGAATTGGTATGGTATAGCTCCCACTGAAGTCAGTATCTCTCCACCAAGAAGATCCCCAGTGGAGCCGGCTGAAGAATTTGTCATGATTTAGAGCCAGCATTCAGGAGCTGATCCATATTCATAGAATCACTTCTACATTTTAAAAGCGAGAAGGGCCCTTAGATCATCTAGTCTCACCTTCTCTATAACAGAGACCAGAGAATTTCATTCAATTTCTCCAGTTTTGAGCCCATATTTAGGTACCTAAAAGAACTGGCCCGACTTTCAGAGGCACTGAGCAGCCAGTGGTATCCCCAGGCTTCAGCCCTAATGAAAAACCAGGCTGCTGATTTAGGTGCTAGAATATGGATGTAGGTGTCTGGCTGTATAGCGTTAGCCTTTTCTCCTGTTCAGGAACTGATCCTCATTTCTGTTTGTTATTCAGCGTGTGTTATTAGGTTGCTGAGTCACATGATATTGACGGTGCTTTCTAATTGGATGGCAGAACTTTTTTGGGGGGGGTTAAATTGGTAAATGAAGTGCTGGGCCAGGTCCCTCTCCACTGGAATGGAATACAATTCCCCTCCTTGGATTAGACCGGGACACTAGAATTAATATCCCTACCCCTGAGAGCTTTAAAACAGGTTGTGTCCTCTGGCTAGTGCAGAACGTGGACCGCCGAGTTCCTCCCCAAAGATGGCTCTATAGTTCAGTGGGTGGGTGAAGGCTTTACCATGGACCTCAGTCCTAAGATAGGAGGATCTACACCTTTAGTTGGGGAATGTCCATGAGTCCTCGCTCCATCCTTCTGTAAAAGACTCTGTCTTTCTCTTTCCATGTAGAATTTCTTCCAGGACAGTTCCTATTTTCCTGAAGGATTCCATCACCACCTGGGAAGTCCTGGCTGTGAGCCTTTCAGAGACCAAAGGTGAGGAACACCACGAGCTCTCCAGAGAACAGGCAGAAAAGCTAATGGGGAAAAGACCCCAGGCCACAATGGGCCTCGGAAACATCGCAGTCAGATGGAACAATCGAGGAGTCAGCAGACACATTTCAGGACTAAAGTATAAGCCCCCCTGTCACTGACCCTGGGTCTTTCTCCATTGCAGGGCTCTGTGTGGCTGACCCCTATGAGATAACAGTAATGAAAGATTTTTTCATCGACCTCCGGCTGCCCTACTCTGTAGTGAGGAATGAGCAAGTGGAAATCCGAGCTATTCTCTACAACTATCGGGACCGAACAATTAAGGTAAGCTCACTGCCTCATGGGGCTCTGCAATTGACCTGAGGTGTCAAGTCTTTGACAGACAGCCAAACCAACACAAAATGGTGGAAGGCTTCTCCTTCTAGGGCCTGATCCCTTTGGGGCTGGACACCCTTGTCTCCCATTGACCTTGTTGGGTGCTCAGCACCTTGCAGGATCAGGGCTATGGAATCCACCCAGTTAAGACCATAAGAGCGGCCATACTGGGTCAGACCAATGGTCCATCTAGCCCAGTATCCTGTCTTCTGACAGAGACCAATGCCAGGTGCTTCAGAGGGAATGAACAGAATAAGTAATCATCAAGTGATCCATCCCCTGTTGCTATTCCCAGGTTCTAGCAAGATTGCATGATATAGAGGGAGATAAAAAAATACCCTTCTGGCTGCCACTTTTCTCTGCCTGGGCCTCAAATCTGTGAGTAGGTACCAGGTTTGGAGCTTTCTGTTGACTCACACCGGTAGCCAGACCAGGTGGGTCTCATTACTTCCACTCAGGAACACCACAGACTGAGGTCCTCTCTGAGGCAGGACAGGACTGGGAGGGGGGCAGTCCTGAAGGGCCTTTCAGGAAGGAGGTCAGGATACAGTCATATGCTTTATAAGTACAGTCCTGTCTGTTGTTTATTAAGATTAAAGGCAAACTCCAGTCAGAGGGTATGTTTTGGATCAGTGCCCTACAGTGTCATGATGTGCAGACTGCCTGCTCACGAATCTCTGTTCTCTTCTCAGGTCCGGCTAGAGCTGCTGTACAACCCAGTTTTCTGCAGCGCATCCACTTCCAAGGCTAAATACCGGCAGATCCTTGACATCAAAGCCAAGTCCTCCCTGGCCGTGCCATTAGTGATTGTCCCGTTGCAGCTGGGATCTCACGACATTGAGGTCAAGGCAGCGGTGTGGGGCAGTTTTGTGTCTGATGGTGTGAAGAAGAAACTGAAGGTTGTGGTAGGTATCAGGTGATGGGGATGTGATGTCTGCTGGAGGGCAAGAGGCTGGAGGCCAGATTGGCTGGCTTCTAGAATCCGTGCTGTTAATTTAACCTGTTAAATTAACACCCTGCATCTCTATCCTCATCCCACTTCCTCCCCTCCTCTGTGGCAAATACAGCAGGGCTGGGGCTGGCCTGGTTATCTTGCACTCGATCCTCTGAGTCTTCACGTAAAAGACCTAGGTTCAGTTCCTCAGGCCCAGGGTCTTGCTCCTTGGACCAGCGGGTGCTGGAATCAATGCAGATTCAGTGCACCCAGGGAAAACCTCATCTCACTCAGCAGAGAGAGCCAAGCAAAGGAGCAGCATTGGTGGGTTGTGAAGGGTGTCCCATTGGCCTGCCCCAGGAGAGGAAGATCCTCCACTGAAGATCAGGGAGTAGAAAAGTCTTTCAGGGAGGTCACAGAGCAACGATGGCACAAATTGAGCTTCTCACTTCCTCGCCCTGCCCGACTCTGTTGGCCAGGTTCATAAGAACATAAGAACGGCCATACTGGGTCAGACCAAAGGTCCATCTAGCCCAGTATCCCGTCTTCCGACAGTGGCTATTGCTAGATGCCCCAGAGGGAATGAACAAAACAGATAATCATCAAGCTATCCATTCCCTGTCACTCATTCCCAGCTTCTGGCAAAAAATTCCTCCCGTTCATCTGTGCTGGAATCAGTGGTATTATGCTAAGGATGAATTTGGCCTAGGGACTTCTTGGATGCATCCTAATGAGGATCCAGAACAAAAGGGGAGGCTGCCTGAAGTTGAGGTCAGATTCCAGACTTATTGGGTCGGAGCCTGATCTCAGTTTCACTTGACCGCTGACTTCCAGTGGAGCCACTGCTGATTCACGCTGATCAAAAGATCAGCAAGTTGCTCACCTTTTCCTACTGCTCTTCATTGTCTCTGAACGCTACTGTGCTTACTATGCTCTTGTCATTCCTGTCTAGCCTGAAGGGATGAGGATGACCAAAACAATTAAATCTGTCGTATTGGATCCATCTGAGAAAGGAGTAGGTGAGTAGCCGCACTGCTTTGCCTTTACTTGGGGCCTTTCATCCTGAAGGTCTCAAAGAATTCCACAGTCTATATCTAAGTGAGGCCATCTCTGTTTTTGGAGCCCTTGTATCTAACCCAAACATATAATCGAATCTGCAGCAAACTTCCCTGAAAAATTCTACTGTGGCTTTCGATTGTCCGTGGGAGATTTCAGAGGGATTGGTTTCATATTGGCTGAGATGGAGGTCAAAATCAGGCTCATCACGGAAGACTGGAATCAGCAATATGCAGAGCAATTCAGCTGCCACTGAAAAGCAGCCTCCTCTGCCTGCCCCGTATTCACAGCTTCCTGATTCCCATCTCAGCTGCCCCCTCCCTCCCTTTGCCCTAGCACATCAGTGGATTGTGCAGGGTTCTCTGAATGTTGTAGAGTATTACTCAAGAACCGGCAGCAAAGCTCAGCCAGCTGGACGGATGGCATTTCACTGTCTCTTCTCCTCGTCCTTCCTTTTCAGGGGGAGTCCAGGAAGAGAGGGTGAAAGCGGCAGAGATAGAGGACATTGTTCCAGACACAGAATCGGAGACCAAAGTCAGCATCCAAGGCAAGGGCCTCTGATCTGAAAGAGTTTTATGATTTAGAAACAGAGTGAAGGGAGCAATGAATTCCTTTCTGGTAGCCACACTCACAGGAGGTAGACCGATTACCCACCTGGTTCTGTTACAACTGTCTATGTGCACTATCGAGCATTAATGGTCAAGATACATCAAAGTCACTGTCGGCGTGTGGCTAAGCAAGGTGCTCATAGGAGAGACAGGTGCACAGAAATAAGGAGCACCCAGAGAGTAGCCTATGTCTTTGGACAGGATGGCCTAGTGGTTTGAGCCCTAGCTTAGTATTTGGGAAGCCTGAGTTCAAGACCTTGCTCCTCCACAGACGTCCCTGGTGACTTTGGCAGCTTCCTTAGCCTATCTGAGCTTCAGCTCCCCAGCTGTAAAATGTGGATAATAGCCCTTCCTTTGCCCCCATTTAGCTCAACCAGCAAGGGCTGTTGCTTTCAGAATAGGAGTGTCCAGGTTCTATCCCCACCGCTGGCAGGGCTGGAGTGAAGTAGCCTGGGAGGGATTGGTGAGAAATGCTCAGAGTAGTGCGGGGAACTTTGTCAGCACACAGGACCCAGATCAATTGTTGCTGGGTTAGGATCTGACCTTCATGGGCTTTGGGTGTGCTCAACCCATGGATTGAGCTCTCAATCCGCCACTGCCCGCAGAGAGGTCTGTCTGTCTCTCTGTCCCCACCAACACCTGCTCTCTGTGCTTGAATTCATGCCACGTTATTTCCTTGGCCAGGAAACCCCGTGACAATCATTGTTGAAAACTCCATCGACGGGGCCAACCTGAAGCACCTCATTGTGACGCCGTCTGGCTGCGGGGAACAGAACATGATCGGCATGACCCCCCCCGTCATCGCCACCATCTACCTGGACAGCAGCGAACAGTGGGAAAAGATCGGAGTGGAACGCAGGGCAGAAGCCATCAAGTTGATCATGCAAGGTAAGTACTTCTCATGCCAGACAGCAAATCCCTCTTCAGGCTCGCGTTAGGGACACCGGCCCCGAGGTCCCTCTAGCCCAGTAGGAAAGTGGCCAGTACCAAGCGCTTCAGAAACCTCATGTTAAGCACATTGGGCAATAGATAGAGAGTCCAGGGATCAGGCAGCTAGCCTGGCACACAGGAGACACCAGTTCAGTTCTCTGCTCTGCCACAGACTTCTGGGGTGATGTTGGGCAAGTCACCTAATCTCTCTGTCACTCCATTTCCGCCTCTGCAAAGGGGGAGTGTTGCAGTGCCCTGCTGCACAAGGGGGTTGTGAGGATAGACGGCAGGAACTCCGCAAACTCCCACCGGCACCCGGATTGTGGCCCTGCCCCCGCTCTGCCCTTCCCCATGAAGCCCTGCCCCTGCTCTGCCCCACCCACACTCCTCCCTGAGGCCCCATCCCACTAGGCCTCTTCCCCCCGAAGCCTTGCCCTTGCTCCATCGCTTCCGGCCCCCGTTCTGCTACTCACTCCTCTCTGTCCCCTCCTCCCCGTCACTCACCAAGAATGCAGGAAAAAAGTGGGAGGGGCCATGCCCCCCTGGTGCCTCTGGTAGTTACATTGCAGATTGTGAGGCACCCTGGTACTATGGGAATGGGGCCAGATAGGCACCTAAAATAGAGAGAGAATCTGCCTTCCACTTTAGGTCTCCTACTCCCTTTAGAGGTTGGTTTAAGACCTGAAGCATGAAGTTTAATATCCCTCCACCAGTCGACATTGGCATGAGTCATTATAGCTCTGAATAGACCTTCCTATGCAGACAAACGCCCAACTCCGTTTTCAGTCCTGCTGGGCTTTTGGCCTCCAGTTCATTGCTGGACTATGGCTGTTATGCGGGGGATGGGATGGTCGTGGGGTGGAGGCCATTCACCCACATTCAAATCCGTTTCAGGTTGGCACTTGGTAGCGAGGAAGGATAGAGAAACTCATGACCATTGAGAGAACTTGGTAGATTTCAACAGGTGTCCCTTTCACTACACCACAGTCCCCTTGTGGCCCCCTTGTGGGCTGCCTAAATTAGGTGTGGAGTCTGAACTACAAACATCCCATCCCTTAAGCTTTTACAATATGGGGAAACTGAGGCAGACAGTGACTTGCACAACATCAAGTCACGCAGTGAGTGACAGAACTGAGAACTGAACCCAGGAGTCCTGACTCACAGCACCTTGCTCCAAACACTAACCCACCCTCCCCTCCCGGAGCATGGTATAGAAGCCAGACATCCTGCCTCCCAGATCCCCATATACCGTAATCACTTGGCCCCACTCCCACGCTGGAGGGAGGATTCATGCGGGTGAGGAATGGGGCAGTGCCCATGCCAACTGGCTTCACCACCAGACATCTTTCTGCCTTTGCTTCCCTTGAGTTGCTGTGCTGTGTCCCTCCTGAGAGACGCCTGCAGAAAAAGGGGGAGCCACACAACTCAGACGCAGCAGCAGGGGTCACAGCTCTGACTTCGTTTGCCTTATACATGTAAAGTCCTCATTAGAAGCTCGCCAGACATTGCATAGCTCCTTCGTACGCTCTCTGTTTCAGGTTACACGCAGCAGATGGTTTACAAAAAACCCGACTTCTCATACGCCGCTTTCAAAAACCGGCCAGCAAGCACTTGGTGAGGACAGTGGGTTTTCTAATGCACCTTCTTGATCAGCGTTAGCCTGACCCTACACATGCAATATGTGAGCCAGAGCAAGTCAGTCTCCAGCCCAAAACCAGAGGGCAAAGGTTAACACACACAACAGGGAAAAAGTACCCAAACCAACTCCCACAGATGGCAATGGAAAGACTCCCAAAGATGAGATAGGCACCTGGCAGGATTTACAAAAGCACCTAAGCAGAGTAGGGGCTTAATTCCCTTTGAAAGTCAATCAGAGTTCAGTGCCTAACTCACTTAGGCACTTCTGTAAATCCCGCTGGGTGCCTATTTTCATCTTTAGGTGCCTAAATGCCTTGTTAATGTGGCCCCTAGTGATTTCAGTGACAGTTCAGTGTGGGCAAGCGGACGGCCTGAGGGATTGGTGATGAATAAGGCGAAGATTTAGTCACGGGTATTTTTAGTAAAAGTCATGGACAGGCCACAGGCAATAAACAAAAATTCACGGCCCGTGACCTGTCCATGACTTTTACTAAAAATACCCCATCAGGGTGTCATACCCCTGACTAATTCTTAGCTGCTCCTAGGACGCCGCTGCTCTGGGGGTCTCCGAGGTACTGCTTCTCCGGGGGTCCCTGGGGCACCATTGTTCTGGGGGATCCCTGGGGGATGGCAGCTGGCTCCTGCTCCAGCGGTGGGGACTGACTGCATCCGGCCACCCACTGTTCTGAGGCCCCTGGGGACTGCTCTCCAACAACCTCCAGGGCTGCCCCCAGGCTGCAGCTGCAGCCGCTGCTCAGACTGCCCCCAGGGTGGCCCCTGCTGCTGCTCGGGCAGTCCCCGGGACTAGCCACACCAGCCGCTGCAGCTGTGGAATTCATGGAAAGTCACGGAATCCGCGACCTCCGTGACAGATTCCCAGCCTTAGTAATGAACTCCAGGTCCTTTCACTTTTAGCTGGTTACTTTGTAGCTGGCTCAGAGTAACCATTACCATCTTGACGGCTGTTCACTGGGTTGTGTGAAGTTGAGTTTGATGACGCTCCAGTCCAGTTCCCAGTGTCCAGCTGTCCACAGCAGGCCCCCAACCCCACAATCCTGGTCATACCACTGCAGGCAGCAAGAGCTCGGCACATCTCAAGCAGAGCCAGCCGTAATAGGGAGCAGTGTCTGGATGCGCTTTCCCGGACAAGCAGTGACATTTTCCCGAGCTCCATGCTCACTCAGGTTACCATAAACTGACCCACATGAACCTCCCTCCATTTACTGCTGTGAAACGTCTCAACTCATACCTGACTGCAGATGGTCCAGCTTCCACACTGAGGGCAATTCTGGGAAGGCAGGAGTGACCGTGATGTGATTGATTCTGCCCTCAGGCTGACGGCGTACGTGGCAAAGGTCTTTGCTATGGCTAAGAAACTGGTGCCCATTGAAAACCAAGTTATCTGCGGGGCGGTGAAATGGCTGATCCTGGAAAAGCAGAAACCAGATGGGGTCTTCCAAGAAGATGCCCCCGTAATCCACGGAGAGATGGTTGTACGTGTTTTCTTTGACTTTTACACACCAATCACTACCCACCTCAATCATCACAGCAACTTGTTGGTTCATAATTCAAAGGGAGATCTTACTGGGCTGCATCTCAAAGTCTGTGCTCACGTGGACTGATCTCTCTCTCTCTTTCCCTCTCATCAGTGGAACAACCCAGTGCAGTTACCTGGGCAGCAGTGAATGGAGATTTAGGCCAATGAGCCAGATTGTATCTATTTAGTCCTTAGTGGACTTCATGGAGTCTTTGGCACTTCTCCCTTTTTGGGTGGTAAACATTCTGCTGGGGGTAGATCATTTTTGGTTTTGTTATTATTCAGGGTTTAGGAGTGGAAGGGGGGGTCATTGTTGGAGCTAGGGGTGTCACGTTTGGGATTTATGGGTGCCAGGGTTTAGGGCGTGTCAGTGTTAGGGTTTATTAGGTAAAAGGGGGTGTCGGTGTCAGACTTTTAGGGGTGTCAGTGTCAGGATTTAGGGGTCTCAGTGTTAGGGTTTAGGGTAGAAGGGGTTGTCAGTGTCGAGGTTTGGGTGTTTCAGTGTCAGGGTTTAAGGTGTAGAAGGGGGTGTCGGTGTCAGGATTTAGGGGGCATCAGTGGTGAGGTTTAGGGGTCTCAGTGTCAGGGTTTAGCAGAGGTGCTGGAACTAGGGGTGTGCGGGGTGCGGCAACACCCCCTGGCTTGAAGTGGTTTCCATTATATACAGGGTTACAGTTGGGTTCAATGGCTCTCAGTACCCCCACTACAAAAATTGTTCCAGCACCCCTAGCTATCAGTGGGTTTAGGGCTAACAGTGTCTGAGTTTAAGGGTCTCTGTGTTAGGGGTCTCAGTGTTAGGGTTTACGGTAGAAGGGGGTGTCCATGTCTGGGTTTAGGGGGTGTCCGTGTCAGGGTTTATTAGATAGAAGGGAGTGAGATTAGTGATGTGAGTGTTCTCATGGTGGAAGGACATCTCCAAAGGAGATAGTTTTGCAGCGTTTACTAAAGACGCTTAGGCTCTGGCCTGGCCTGATCTCCCCTGGGCATTGGTTCCCCAGCCTCTCAACTGAGAATGCCTTGTCCTCACCTCTCATGCGCTTTGTCCCGGGCTTAGTGATTTGCATTGCCCCAGAGGAGCGCAGCTGTCTTGGTGATTCACAGGCCAAAGTTTGGTCTTTGATGTCGCTGGGGCTTGACCCATTAACTGCACAGGAAGCTGCCTGGGGCGGGACCTGAGCACTGGCCTGGTGAGCTAAATTCTCTCACGCTGGTTTAATACGAAGCATCTCTATTGACTTGGATGGAGTTCCTCCACATTGACAAAGGAGTAACTGCCATCAGAAAATGGCCCATTGCACGACAGGTGTTCATTAGCCAAAGGGAGGTTCAGCGATAGGTCTGGCCATGACTGAGAGTCCATTCTTGGGAAGCTTTCTAGGAAGCATGTGTTCTGCTATAATTTCCTATGCTGTGGGCTTGGGATTAATTCTTTCTTTTCATGGTACTCGGGGGACTTTCTTATCCCAAACCTGTCCTTTGCTCCCCTTTAGGGAGGGTACAAGGGTGCTGAGCCTGATGTCTCTTTAACGGCTTTCGTGCTGATTGCATTGGAAGAGGCAAAGGACATTTGCAAGGATCAAGTCAATGTGAGTATCTCTGCACTGTAGATTTACTTCAACGTTCATACCCAGGTTTTCCCATCTTTCAATCCCCTATGGCATGTGGAATTTGCTGGGGAAGGAGCTAGTAAATCTGTATTTATTCATGCCATATATAAGCAAATAAAAAAAATGGTTTCCTCTAAGCTTATAGAAACAAAGTTTATAGGTCCGGACCATTCTAGGAAGTTAGTGAAAAATGAATCGACATACGGAATACCAGAAACATTTTACTTCAAACATTCGATTTTCCCTTTTGTCTTTAACAACAAAAACAGCACCCTCGCCAAAGCCCAGCACCCTGGGCGGTCACCTGGATTGCCTGCCCCTAAATCTGGCCCTGGTCTGTGGTATCAGACCGAAGCTGCAAGAGAGGAGGATGAGATGACGTGGTGGGCCCGTAAAAAGTGGGGATGAAGAGAATCATAGGTGCGGACACTGTGGGTGCTCTGGGGCTCAAGCACCCATGGAAAAAAACCAGGGGGTGCTCTCCACCCAGCAGCCACAGTGATTCTGCCCTGGCTGGCTGTCGATCAGCTGTTTGACAGGTCCCTGGGGCGGGCCACTGATCAGCAAGCGGTTGGCGGGAGGCGCTTGGGGGAGGGGACAGAGAAGAGAGAGCAGCGAGCTGACGAGGGGCGGGAACTTTGAGGAAGGGGGTGGAGCGGGGGCAGGAAGAGGTGGATAAATCATGCATGCGAATCATGCATCAAAGTAGTGAAATGGGCGACAAATACAATAAAAAATAAGGTATACAAAAATTTAACAAATAGAGGGGGGGATGCCAAAGATGCTCTGGGGCGCCATTTGGGCTAGGGCCGGCCCTGCCACAGACTTTGGTCTCACTCCTGATGACACTCTGCATGTGGTCCAGAAATGTCCCTTTTCGCTGCCCTCACATATCTCACTTCCACGCCTTTCTGCCTCTTCTGTCTTTCACCAGCACAAAATTCACTCTGAAATTTAATAAAGCTGGAAGCCACACAAATTCGTAATGTCTTAATGTAACCCAGACACCTCCTGGGTGTGGTGTTCTGTCCCATCTAGTGATGCTGAGGCCACTTAGAGAGAGATTAATGAGTCTGCTCTAGGGCCTTTCGGGCTTTTCATAGAATCATAGAATATCAGGGTTGGAAGGGACCCCTGAAGTTCATCTAGTCCAACCCCCTGCTTGAAGCAGGACCAATTCCCAGTTAAATCATCCCAGCCAGGGCTTTGTCAAGCCTGACCTTAAAAACCTCCAAGGAAGGAGATTCTACCACCTCCCTAGGTAACATATTCCAGTGTTTCACCACCCTCTTAGTGAAAAAGTTTTTCCTAATATCCAATCTATACCTCCCCCACTGCAACTTGAGACCATTACTCCTCGTTCTGTCATCTGCTACCATTGAGAACAGTCTAGAGCCATCCTCTTTGGAACCCCCTTTCAGGTAGTTGAAAGCAGCTATCAAATCCCCCCTCATTCTTCTCTTCTGCAGGCTAAACATCCCCAGTTACTTCAGCCTCTCCTCATAAGTCATGTGTTCTAGACCCCTAATCATTTTTGTTGCCCTTCGCTGGACTCTCTCCAATTTATCCACATCCTTCTTGAAGTGTGGGGCCCAAAACTGGACACAGTACTCCAGATGAGGCCTCACCAATGTCGAATAGAGGGGAACGATCACGTCCCTCGATCTGCTCGCTATGCCCCTACTTATACATCCCAAAATGCCATTGGCCTTCTTGGCAACAAGGGCACACTGCTGACTCATATCCAGCTTCTCGTCCACTGTCACCCCTAGGTCCTTTTCCGCAGAACTGCTGCCGAGCCATTCGGTCCCTAGTCTGTAGCAGTGCATTGGGTTCTTCCATCCTAAGTGCAGGACCCTGCACTTATCCTTATTGAACCTCATCAGATTTCTTTTGGCCCAATCCTCCAATTTGTCTAGGTCCTTCTGTATCCTATCCCTCCCCTCCAGCGTATCTACCACTCCTCCCAGTTTAGTATCATCCGCAAATTTGCTGAGAGTGCAATCCACACCATCCTCCAGATCATTTATGAAGATATTGAACAAAACCGGCCCCAGGACCGACCCTTGGGGCACTCCACTTGATACCGGCTGCCAACTAGACATGGAGCCATTGATCACTACCCGTTGAGCCCGACAATCTAGCCAGCTTTCTACCCACCTTATAGTGCATTCATCCAGCCCATACTTCCTTAACTTGCTGACAAGAATACTGTGGGAGACCGTGTCAAAAGCTTTGCTAAAGTCAAGAAACAATACATCCACTGCTTTCCCTTCATCCACAGAACCAGTAATCTCATCAAAAAAGGCGATTAGATTAGTCAGGCATGACCTTCCCTTGGTGAATCCATGCTGGCTGTTCCTGATCACTTTCCTCTCATGCAAGTGCTTCAGGATTGATTCTTTGAGGACCTGCTCCATGATTTTTCCAGGGACTGAGGTGAGGCTGACTGGCCTGTAGTTCCCTGGATCCTACTTCTTCCCTTTTTTAAAGATTGGCACTACATTAGCCTTTTTCCAGTCATCCGGGACTTCCCCCGTTCGCCACGTGTTTTCAAAGATAATGGCCAATGGCTCTGCAATCACAGCCGCCAATTCCTTCAGCACTCTCGGATGCAACTCATCCGGCCCCATGGACTTGTGCACATCCAGCTTTTCTAAATAGTCCCTAACCACCTCTTTCTCCACAGAGGGCTGGCCATCTCTTCCCCATTTTGTGATGCCCAGCGCAGCAGTCTGGGAGCTGACCTTGTTAGTGAAAACAGAGGCAAAAAAAGCATTGAGTACATTAGCTTTTTCCACATCCTCTGTCACTAGGTTGCCTCCCTCATTCAGTAAGGGGCCCACACTTTCCTTGGCTTTCTTCTTGTTGCCAACATACCTGAAAAAACCCTTCTTGTTACTCTTGACATCTCTTGCTAGCTGCAGCTCCAGGTGCGATTTGGCCCTCCTGATTTCATTCCTACATGCCCGAGCAATATTTTTATACTCTTCCCTGGTCATATGTCCACTTCCACTTCTTGTAAGCTTCTTTTTTATGTTTAAGATCCGCTAGGATTTCACCATTAAGCCAAGCTGGTTGCCTGCCATATTTACTATTCTTTCGACTCATTGGGATGGTTTGTCCCTGTAACCTCAACAGGGATTCCTTGAAATACAGCCAGCTCTCCTGGACTCCTGGACTTTAGTTCATGCAGTAGAGGCTCATGCATTTAGCTCCACAGGTCTCAGGTTCGATCCTACCCGCCGACGACCAGGTTCTGTTAATGTTACATTGACACCACCCAAAACCTCAGCCTAACTCACGAGTTTGATTTTCTTTCGTTTTCTTTGTCACCTCCTAGAGTTTGGAAGGCAGCATCATCAAAGCCGCTGACTACTTAGCCCAAGGGTACCAGTCTCTAACCAGACCTTACACTGTGGCTCTTGCGTCCTATGCCTTAGCGATGGTGGGGAAACTGAACACCGAGAAGGCACTCATGAAAGTTTCGAAAGGTAAATCAGGGCATCTTATCAACTACTGGAAAGATGTGGCCAAGTCAGGATGGGGTTCAGGGAAGAGAAGCAAAGGAGGTTGGAGAGGGACTAATTTATGAGGAATGAATAACAGGCATAGATTTGTTCCTTTTGACCAGATTTGAGATTGATCGGGCTGGGTGTAAATCCAGAGTAACTCTCCTGGGTTGAGTGGACTTACTCCAGATTTATACTTATGTGTCTGAGATCTGGATGTGGCAGAAACATATGGTATTACTTGACCTCAGGAGGAATCTGAGAGCCCTGTATATATATCTAAAGGATGTAAACCCCAAAGAAAAAGAGAGAGAAAAGGGTGGGTCAAGAGGATGTAACTGAGCAAAGGGGAATTTCAGAGGATATAGAATAATATTATCCGCAAGGAAAATTGAGTTTGCCCCATTGTTTGGGAAAGTTAAAACAGGGCAGGACAAAGCTGTTGTCTATATATATCAATGTTATGTTGAAAGGTGCCAGGTGGGTCTTTGATCCCAAAACATTCACACACCTTGGTGTCACAGGGCGCAGACTCACCCGGCAGCGCCTCCTTCTGGTCCTCTTGGGGAATTAGCATCCAGCCTCTGGAGCGCCCTCTTCAGGCTCGTGTCTCGCCGCCCCTGGCCCCCGTGTCCCTCCCGGACCCCAGTGCCCTTGTCTTGGGTGCCTCCCTGGCAGTACCCCCACAGTTTTGGGTCTCCCCCTCCCAGGGGAACCCCCACCCACTATCCCCACCTTGCCTAAGTCTTAGGCTACTGCCAGTCACCAACTAGCCCCCGCTCCCTGGGGCAGACTGCAGTATAAGCCAGTCATCACAGGCGACGGGGTTTGGACCTGCTGCCTCTGCCTACCCGTGGCTGCCCCTGCAACCCCCTTGCCTAATAGGCCTTCCCAGGCCTGCAGCCTGGGGCTTTCCTAGTCCCAAGCTCCCCGGCTCCCTTGGCCTTCCCCAGCCCTGCTCCCACTCTAGGTACTTTCTCAGCCCTTGCAGCCAGGTTCCCTCCAAGCTAGAGAGAATCTCTCCTGGAACTTCTGGCTCAAAGCCTTCATAGAGCCAGCTGGGCCCTGATTGGGGCATGGGCCCCAGCTGCCGCCACTTCCCCCGGTCAGCCAGGGTTTTACTTCCTTCCCCAGCCTCAGCCCTCTGCAGGACTTTTCCAACCCCTTCAGGGCTGGAGCGGGTGCTCACCCCGCTACACTTGGCCATGTTTACAGTACAGGGACTACAGTGGCACAGTTATGGTGCTGCTGCTATGCTGGCATCACCCCATATTGTGGACACAGACTGCACCGATGGAAGGGGTTTTCCACCTCTGTAGGAACTCCACCACCATGATCAATGATTGCGAGCTGAATGGAAGTATTTTTCCATTGACTTAGCTGTGTCTACACTAGGGGCTAGTTTGGCATAGCTATAGCGCTCCGGAAGGGTGTGTGTGTGTAGATTTTTCACATGCCCTGAGTGACTCAGCTATGACAAACAAAGTTTTAAGTGTAGACCAGGCCCTTGTTCAAGTTAATGGATGTGCCAGGCACTCTTTCAGACTCAGCGGAAGGAGCAATCAAGACTCTTTCTGTAGTAGACACCGCTAAAAACAATGTAGCACAGCAAGGTCAAGAGCTAAGCCATGTGGGCTGAGGGGTTTCCCTGATCACAAACACAGGAGCTAGTATGTTCGTTTTGCACCCTGTGCGTTAGAGGCAGAAACAGGCTGAAAGCCTGGAGAAGTATTATGAAAGGAAGCAGAGAGACATTGCTTGTTGGGCCTAGAACTCACTTCAGAGGCGGACTTGGGGATTTCTCAGCAAGGAGGTTGCCTGCTGTTGGTTTCTCTTATGCTCTTATTTCTCTCTCTGCATTTTCGTAAGCAATCAGGTTTAAAGCAGAGAAGGTATCTGAGGCCTATGATCAATTCCTCATTGTAATTGAAACAATCCTCTAAGACCCCAAATATTGGGTAGCCGCTCAGCTCGAAAGGGGCAACAATCGGTTTGACTTACCAATCATCCGTGCAGAAAGTTGGGGAAGGAGTCAGGCGATGGTATGGCCCAGTCAGATCTGCTCAGAATGAGTGGATGTCCTGGGGAAGAGTCCTTTAGCGCGCCTTCTTTGCTGCTGCCTAGAGGGAAATCGCTGGGAAGAGCGGAACGCCCGCACCTTCAACATTGAGGGCACCTCGTACGCCTTGCTGGCCTTGCTGAAAATGAAGAAGTATGAGTTGACCGGTCCCATAGTCAAATGGCTGAGAGAGCAGAACTACTACGGAGGGGGATATGGATCTACCCAAGTGAGTATGATCCTTGTAGCCCAGGGTATCCTTCCAAGACTGTGTTTTGTGGGAAGGTCTCCCCTCGGAAAAGATGGGATTCCGATCACTTGAGTCATTGTAGAAAGCCCTGGAGAATGACCGGTAGAGAACAATCCTGCATTGCCTGGGAGATGGGCAACGTGACCTGTCAGGTCGTTGCCATTGTTAACCTAAGGCAGAGACCAGCATAGGAGCATGACTGAATCTTCTCACTTGAGGCTCCATCCTGCCAAGGTGATGGGTGCAAGCATGCTTCACTTTAAAACAGCGAGTTGTCCCCGGGGAGTCAATGGGCCTTCTCTTCTCATGGGCAGAAGCGCATGGGCGTCTGGACTCATTCTAGCATTTGTTTGGTTTTTGGCCGTTGGTCTGGAGACAGGGTACTAGGCGTGTAGGACCAACGGTCTGAGTCCAAAGCCAGGGTGGATCATGACTAATCTGAATCGATTTGGGTTTAATTCATCTCTAAGTAGAACTGTAAGGTTATGGGTTTTTGGATTCTTTTTTTTAAACTGTGCTTACACAAGCCACTGGAGAGGATAAAAACCCTACTGCTAGTGGTAGCTAAATAAAGATGGATTGTCCTCAGATATCGCTCCCTTCCCTGGAATACGGGGGCCACTAGGAACTATAGGGTCTGTCTGTGTCCAGCAGCCTCAGTAGAGAAGCCCCTTTACATTCCTTGCTACTGAGTCTTGTCTTTTCTCTACCTAAAAGGATGCTACAAGCTCTGCTGGGAGTGGTCTGTATTTTTGGAGTCACGGGCAGCGTGTTCTATCCCTAACGCTGTGCTGTGTGTGCCATACATGTCTCTATATATGTAACCCACACACCTCCTGAGTGTGGTGTTCGGTCCCCTCCAGTGGCACCGAGATCACTTAGAGAGAGAGATTAATGTGTCTTCTACAGCCTTAGTTAAGGGCCACATGGCTTTTAGCTCATGCAGTAGAGGCTCATGCATTTAGCAAGAGGTTCCACGTTTGAGTCCCTGACAAGCCCCCACTTGTAATACCGATAGACCCCGGTCGTCGGTGGGCAGGATCGAACTTGGGATCTCTGGAGCTAAATGCATGAGCCTCTCCTACATGAGCTAAAAGCCACATGGGGCTTAGCTAAGGCTGTACAGCACACTCATTAATCTCTCTCGCTAAGTGGTCTCGGTGCCACCAGGAGGTGCGTGGGGTACATACACATAGAAGGAGCCACTGTCTTGTTATGCTCTGTCCAGGTGACAATTGGCCCCTGTTAATAGCTAGGGGAGATGGGAAACTAATTGACCATGCACGATTTACTTATTGACCATGGGTTCTATTCCTGGCTTGGCCACGTGCTTCCTGGGTGACCCTGGGAAAGCTACTTCCCTGCCCTGTGCCTCCGTTTCCCCATCTCTAAAATGGGGTTAAAGATATTGTACTGTTTTGTAAAGTGCTTGGAGATCTACTGATGAAGCATACTACAGAGGAGCCAGGTAATATTATTATATAACCCTTTGCCTGCGTGACACCCAGTGGAACCCTGGTGTTTTCTTTCATTGTATTTTTGGTTCCTCTTCATTAAAAAGTCTCTTTAGAAGCTGTCAGATGTCCAGCACAATAGGACAATAAGGTGTAACCCTCTTGTCTTCCTCCTGGTGTTCTAGGCTACCATCATGGTGTTCCAGGCTCTTGCGCAGTACCAGATAGACATTCCGCAGCACAAAGACCTGAATTTGGACGTTTCTATTCTCCTGCCACGCCGTGCTAGTCCGATAAAGTACAGAATCTTACATCAGAATGCTCTGGTGGCCAGAACAGCAGAGGTATCATGCTTCTCTGTGTGATTAGTAGAGACCATTGATCATAGCGAAAGGGGATTTGACTAGAATCTCCTATCCAAACCCTTTTGAGAGTGGGAGGGGGATTCAGATTCCTGGCACCAGCTCCAAATGCATCCACACTTTTGACTCAGATTTTTAAGACCAGAAGGGACCATTATGATCATCTCGTCTGACCTTCAGCAGGTCAGAGGCCGGAGAACCTCACTTACTAATTTCTACATCAAGCTCATAACTTCTAGCTGAGCTGTGAGATGTCTCTTAGATAGATATCCAGCCTTGACTGAAAGACTTCAAGTGATGGAGAATCCACCATATCCCGTCAGGCTCTAGGGTCTAGGCAGTCAGGCCTGGTGGTTGGAGCTGGCTGTAGAGTTGGGACTGGGCCAAGGGCAATGCTGAAATCAGGGTCTGGGGACAGGCCGTGGGTCAGAGGAAGGTCCCTGGATGTCTAGTGGTGTTATGCAGAGTAACTCGCAGCTCTGATGGGGACAGTAAAATACTTGTGCCTGGGGGTTATCTGGCCCAGGGCCTGACCAGGGATTGTCACTGCAGGCTCTGTTGGAGGGGTGAGTCACCGCAGCTGAGTGAGCAGCCCTGGGCTGGCTGGGGTTTGCCTCACACATCCCGAGGTAAATTGTTCCAGGGTTAGTGACCTGGACTGTGTGGTTTTGAGCTGAATCCAGAAGTAGGAGGGGATGGGTTGCTTTAGGCTTGGCTCTGGAGAAGCAATACGTCTGGAGATCAAAGAGTTACTGCCTGGTAAGTAACCTTTTTTCTCCTTCATGCTAATGCCTCTGCAGAGTCCCCCCAGCCCCTCTGGGCGAGTGGCTGTCAATCTCACCAGCTTCATTTTCTTCATTAGTTTCATTTGCCTTGTCTTTAAATCATGATAATAATAATGAACTACAAAAGAAAATTAACCTTGGATCAACTTTACAGACCAAATGGAATGAAGACTTCACTGTGAAGGCAGAAGGAACTGGACAAGGGACCTTAACCGTAATGACGATTTATAACGCAAAAGTACGGGAGGATGAATCTCAATGTAAGAAGTTTGACCTGAGGGTATCGGTCGAAGAAGCCCGGGGTGGTAAGTAACCGCCCATCTTTTCTCTTCTGAAGTTTGCTGTCAATCCTCAGATCTGGACAAATTTGGCTCAGTTACACCAGTTTAACTCCATGGACAGCAGCGGATTTACACCAACCAACCACCATCTCTTTGATTACTAAGCCATGTTAGTGCACCTAAAAAACAAAAGAGGGTTATTCTGGCATGAAATTTACACTGAGATATTAATTTCTTTTCTCTTCTGCAATGTTTCTAGTTAAGAAGCCGGAAGGAGCAATGCGTTCAATCTATATTAAAATCTGCATCAGGTGAGAACAATGCCCTTTAACGATAGATGATAAATAGATGGATAGATGCAGTGGGTAGATGGACAGATGCAGGGGGTAGATGGACAGATGCAGGGGGTAGCTGGAGAATCCTGGGCTATGAATTTTTCTATGGAATTGCCAAAAAAGTTATGATAAAGCAACTGGAGCTGGTGGAGCGATCGCAAAATCAATGTTCAAGTGATGAATTCTGATCAAAAGGGTATTTTCTCTTCCCCTCGTTAGGTTCCTCGGAGTGGTTGATGCCACAATGTCCATCATCGATGTCTCCATGCTCACTGGCTTCTCACCAGACGTGGAGGATCTTAAGAGAGTACGTCAGTGTAATCTGAGAAGAGGGAACGTAATAAACAATGCAGTGGTTTGGCTGGGGCTTTCAGATAAAAAATCCAAGGCACCAGGTGAATAGTCAGGCTCCAGGGTTAAACCTGGAGGGAGACCAGATGGCTCTAAGGATTGGTAACAGCTTTAGGAAACCGCAACCAGTTCTCTCCATATTGAGGATGGAATGTCATCTCCCTTGGGCAGTTTTTGGGGGCCTTTTTGGGACTCAGCTCAGTTTCCTTGGGGATGGGTGTTCACATCTCTGTAACCAGCACCACAACTGGTGGGCCCTTTGTTGGCATTCATAGAGGAGATGCCAGGGGATGAATAGGCTATGAGCCTAACGTCCAAATTCACACACACAATCAGGGACCGGGGCAAGTTTTGCAAGTTGAGCCGGCTGCTTTGAAAATCTGGCAATACAAATCTAGGTCAGTTCAATCCTGCTTTATTGGATAGCAGATTGAGGGGCTGCTGTCATTTGACTGTGCATGCCAGAGCAGACTGCATTTGATACAGTCTCTTGTACAGTGGGGCCAGAATTTAAAAAAAATGGCTTCCCTTTAGACCCTCTGACCTACACGGTGAGGAGTTATTTGGGCCAGGAGAACCGTGGATATAGAAAAAGAGGCTGCACAAAAAAGCCAGGCCCCGAAGGAGTCACTGCAGTGAATTGCTGCCCTGGTATAAAATGAGGGTGGATTATTAGGCAAACAAACCCAGGGATGTTTCCAGCATTGGTGTTCTCCTCCTGCAGCTGCATAAAATCAGCCAGAATGCCAAACCAGAACCATAGTGTGCCCAGAGTTGCTGCTTGGTTTGTACTGAGCATGCTCAGTAACATCTACTTACACTGCTGCCCCCAGTGGCACTGCTCCACCCCCCTCCACCCCCTCCCCCCCATCTGCAGGTCTGGGTCATCTCTGGCTGCGTACGCAGTGCTTCATGTGTGCCAGGGCTGAGCCCCGGCACCTCTGGGCCTGGCAGTTCGTAGCCCCGGCACCTCTGGGCTTGCTGCGTCAGTATGAAAGTAAAAAATAAATGAATAAATTGCTTGAGCCCCGGCACCTCTTTCATTACAAATGTAGGCACTGTGCATACGGACACTGTGGTCACCGAACCTGGGACCTTTATCATGGAAAGCTCAACTTTTTCAGCGAGAGTACCAGCTCCGTTAGCTGTGGATAGAGTTGCCAACTTTCTAATCACACAAAACCGAAGACCCTTGCCCCGCCCCGTCCCTGAGGCCCCGCCCCGCCTCGTCCCTTCTCCAACATATCGCCCCCTGCTCACTCCATCCCCCGTCCCTCTGTCGCTCACTCTCCCACACCCTCACTCACTTTCACCGGGCTGGGGCAGGTGGTTGTGGTGCAGGAGGGGGCAAGGGCTCCGGCTGGGGATGTGGGCTCTAGGGTGGGGCCGGGGATGAGGGTTTTGAGGTGCAGGAGTGGGTCCGGGCTGGGGCCAAGGGGATTGGAGTGTGGGAGCGGGCTCAGGGCTGGGGCAAGGGGTTGGGGTGCACGAGGAGGTTCATGGTGCGGGCTCCAGCCAGGCAGCACTTACCTCAGATGGCTCCTGGAAGCAGTGACATGTCCCTCCGGCTCCTAGGCAGAGGGGCCAGGGGGCTCTGCGCACTGCCTGCAGCCGCAGGCACCGCCCCTGCAGCTCCCATTGGCCGCGGTTCCTGGCCAATGGGAGCTGCGGAGCTGGTGATCGGGGCAGGGTCAGTGCGCTGAGCCCTTGTGGCCGCTCCGGCGCCTAAGAGTCGAACATGCCGGCCGCTTCCGGGAGCTGTGCGGAGCCAGAACAGGCAGGAAGCCTGCCTTATCCCCATTGTGCTGCTGACCGGAGCTGCCAGGGTCCCTTTTCGACCAGGTGTTCTGCTTGAAAATCAGATACCTGACAACCCTAGCTGTTGAGTAAGTAGCAGGCTAGTATCTTCCATGCAGATCCTCTCATAGGAGACGTGATCACAAGCATGACACCACTGAGTCACGTAGTGAGATGATGGATTTTTTTCACCCAGCTGCAGGACTTTCACAGAGACGGTGCCTTACCCACAATGCCTTTTGCTTTTCCTTCTTCACATTTAGCTTTCCCAAGGGGTCGACAGATACATTTCCAAGTTTGAAATCGACAAAGCCCCATCCGACAGAGGCAACCTCATGATCTACCTGGACAAGGTAAAGACTCGACAAGGGGCTTCTCTGATCCTGTGTTCATTTCATGGGCCCCTGCTGAGCCAAACTGCATTCCCAGATACACCCTGGCATCCCCGCAGACGTCAGCAAGTTGACAAACTGCAACCCCTGGCCGAATTTGACTCACTGGCCCAGATTCAGGCTTTCCACTAGGAACAACTGAATGGTCCAGATCCTCAGCTGGTATATGTGGATGTAGGTCCATTGACTTCAGTGGGAAATACAGCATCTGACATTAAGGTTGAATTTGCTTCTCTGTGTCATTCACTTCTTCTTTCCTTGCTCCTTTCACTTCTCTAGTTCTTCTTTCCTCCACCTACCTCACTTTCTCTTTGCCCTCTTCTTTCCCCAACATCTCCCTTTCTTTTATTCTTTTTCATTCTCTCTTTTCCATCCAGCCACCCTTCGGCCTAAGCAATCCTGTTATTTCCCCCCCACCCAGGTTTCGCACAGAGAGGATGAATGCCTGCAGTTTAAAGCTCACCAGTTTTTCGAAGTTGGTCTCATTCAGCCGGCATCCGTCACAGTCTACGACTATTACACCATAGGTAACAGATCGCAGCTCTCCTCACCATTAAAGGCACCATGGCTTCAAATTCTGCTCTGGGTTACATTGGTGTCTTTACTTCTTGCAGTCTCTTGCTGAAATACTTGGTTATCATTATCCCCATGTAACAGAGGGGATGCACTGAGATGTTAAGAGATTTGCCCTCAGGTAAGCCCTAGACAGTTAGTAGCACAGCTGGGAGCAGATTGCCAATTCAGAGCTCTAAGTACAGCTTCCGCATACACAGTCCCCTCCCACCACTGGAAATAGAACCCAGGCGTCCTGAATCCCAATCTCCTGCTCTACACTAGCTCACACTCCCGTCTCTACTTTCCCAGATTACTGTCAGGAGTCTGATTTGTCGTGCATGCCCCAAGTTTCACCTCACTTAAAAATGACTTGCTTACAAAATCAGACATAAAAATACAAAAGTGTCCCAGCCACACTAGTACTGACAAATTGCTGACTTTCTCATTTTTTACCATATAATCAATATAAATCAATTGGAATAGAGATATTGGACTTACAATTCAGTGTGAGACCTGAGCCTGTTTTCGCTTGTGAGCCTTGTCATTCGGCGGCTGGAGAGCGGCAGCTGCTGGCCAGGTTCCCAGCTCTCAAGGCAACGCCGCCACCAGCAGCAGCGCAGAAGTTAGGGTGGCATGATCTGATTTTGCTACCCTTACTTGTGCGCTGCCCTTCCGTGCTGAGCGGCCAGAGAGCGGCGGCTGCTGGCTGGGGAGTTCCTGTTCTTTGTGGTGAATGAGGACGATTTTTTCAATCCTGCTCCCACCCTGCCCCACAGTCTCTACTCCCACTCCCACCCGCTCCTGCATTGTTTGTTGAATTTTTATCCCGCTCCCGCTATTAGGGCAGCGGGACCTGTGGGATCCCAGTCCTGCTGCAGGGCTCTAGAGCCTGTTGTAAAACTAGGCAAATATCTAGATAAGTGAACATACCCCCTGGGGTACTGCTAGGGTATGTGTCGCCCTGGTTGAGAACTCCTGGATTAGAACTCAGGGGTTTCAGACTCATAGACTTTAAGGCCAGACGGGACCATCTTGATCATCTAGTCTGACTTCCTGCCCACCTCCCAGTTCCTCCTGTTCTAACATTACCTCAAGCTGGAAATATATGGTCACACTCATCACCTTAACACACCCATGCAAAGGTAGGCAAAATAATAAGGGGAACCTCTGACTACAGGCAATAATGATCCTACTGGCCCTCTCCCCGCATTTTACCTCCAGAGGTGGATTTGCTGCTAGCATGATTATGAGGGTGTCTCCAACAAGCACCAGCCCATCATTTCAAGTTGATGGTTTCCTATAGCGCAGAAAGTTGTTCCCACAGATTGCTGCTCCCTTCCCCAGGGTCACCCAGTGGGACTGCTCCTTTCAGGGTTGTCTCCCAGGTGCTGTAAATCATGGCTGTTGTTCTGCGGGAGGGGTAGTAATCCGTGTCTCTGATCTTTCTCTAGATGACCGGTGCACTAAGTTCTACCACCCGTCTAAGCAGAGCGGGCTCTTCAATAAGCTCTGTCACGGGGAAGTCTGCCGGTGTGCAGAAGGTAAGGAGAGTCCTGTCTCTGCTTACATCTCTGGTGGGGGCTCCCCTGTCAGCTTTACCAGCAAACATGCAGTCCCAGGGCCCCCCAGCATCAGCCCCTCAGTCGCTCATCAGGGCTTCTCCTTCCCTATGGGCTCTGGATGATTCTCACATGTGATACAGGCTCACGGCAGCCACAGGCAGGAAGGTCACTGGGTTTGTCCCCCAGCCTGGAGCTCTGACTCTTGGCCAGCTGTGTCCCTGCTACAGCACCACCACATACAGGAATGGTGGGACCAGGGTCGGGATGAGGGCGCCCTCAGTGGAAATATGTGGGGGATGCACCCCCACATAAAGTCATGCACGCCTGGGGAAGGCAGGCAAGAGAGGAACCAGAAGGGACTGCAGGGCCTGGGATTGGGCCAGGGAGTGGAACCCAGAGGGGCTGGAATGGGCCTTGGAGGAGGTAGGAATCCCCGGGACCCACCTTCCCAGCCTGAAACCTGCCCCTCACCACGCAGAGTCTCAATATCTTTCTTCACTCCGTCTCCTATCCCTGCTCTCCTGCATTCGCAAAGGGTTTCCACCCTCCCTGACCACCTACCCTCACCTGTGGTCCCTCACTCCCTTTTCCAATGGCAACCCCACCTGCCAATCACATGGAGAGCTGGCAGCAGGACGTAGAAGCAGAATTTCTCTTGTCGGCTGGATGACCGGGAGGGAGCAGGTTTTGGAGAAGTCAGTTCCTCCTCTCTGCCCATCAGGGCCCTGGGGGCTGGGCTAAGCCAGCTGATCCGTGGAGTGGGGCTGCACACACTGAAGCAGGGCAGTCTGGGATGCAGGGGTTGCTGGGTTTCCAGCCATTCCGATGGGGATGCTCCTCCCTGGTTATGAAACTTCCGTGGAAACATACCAGCTGTTTCAATGGTTGGAATCCGGCCTGGGGGGTAGTGACATGAAGTCAGGCACTTCTTTAAAATATGTGGGTCCTCTCATTCCAGGATGCCCACAGCTGGCACCCCTCAGCCCCCTGCTGTCAGTTTCAGCACAGAGGCCAAGTATTGGATGAGCCATGAAGGCTCCACTCCCTGCTGACTCTTAGGAAGGGATCCTCTAGAAGAGGGTGGAGACCCACTGGTGGGGCCCTTGTTCAGTGGGGAACTTGCTGTAGCCCTGCAGTCTGCCAGGCATACAGAGAGGTATTCAGTCTCCAGATCTCTCCTTCCCATCACCTTTGATTCCCCATCTGCAGCTCCACTAAGTCCCGAGACAAGGCTCCTCCTGGCACTGACCCAGGTAGATATCCACCAGTGCAGAGAGGGAAGATAGCTGTGATTGCCAGGCCTATTTATGGTCCTTGGTTATTTCATATATCCAGAAAGAGTTCCTCTGGGCAACATCTACTGATTCCTTTGCAGAACTGTCTGAGTCTGTCGGCTCAGGATCGCCTCATTTAGACCCTGCAACCTACCTCTCCATCCCTTGTTTCTTCTTTTACTGTGCCCCATAACACAGGTGCTGACTTTTATTTTTCCTGGTGGGTGCTCCACCCCCACTCCGCCCCTTCCCCTAAGACCCCACCCTAGCTCTGCCACTTCCTGTCCCCGCTCTGCCCCTTCCCCCAAGATCCCCTGCCCGCTGTTCTCTGCCGAATGCCTCCTGCCAGCCGCCAAACAGCTGATCTGCAGCCCCGCCAAATGGCTGTGGCTGATGGGTGCTGAGCACCTGCTATTTTTGTTCCATGGGTGCTTGAGCCCCGGAGCACCCACGGCGTTGGCGCCTATGCCCCATAACGTGATGGGTGGTTGGCTTCATGGCCACTCCCTTGTCGGAGGAGGTGGGCCTGTCACTGTCTGGACTAGCATGGCTCACCCAGGATTCAAATAGGTGGGCATCTGTGGGTCACTAATAGCAGAGCTGAAACTATGGTCTCCCTTGGTGATTCTCTACCCCATCCTCCTTCCCCATAGAAAACTGCTTCATGCAGCAGAAGATAGAGGGTCCCATCACATTGAACAAACGAATGGAGGAAGCCTGCGAACCTGGAGTGGATTATGGTAAATCTGTGATTTGGATCTGCTGAGTCTTTTTCCATGAGGAGAGCGCAGAGACAGGGTTCGGAATTCGGTTTGGATTGTAAAGTTTGCCCTTGAGGTTGAATCAGGGGTAAGGTCAGAAGACAGAAACCTGTTAAGGTTTCTGAGGCAGAAACCTGATAAGATTTTGGGGCCTTAAACTCCCAGAAATGAACAAGATCAGATGACTGTTTAAGATTCAATCTAACCCTAAGTATTTATCTGCCCCCCCACTTCCCTAGTATCTGAGCACTTCACAATCTTTAACGTGTTCATCCTCACAACCTCCTGTGAGGCAGGGCAGTGCTATTATCCCCATTGTACAAAAGGGGAAACTGAGGCACGGAACGACTAAGTGACTTGCCCAAGGTCACGCAGCAAGTCTGTGGTGGAGCAGAGAAATGAACCCCGGTTTCCAGCTATCGCCCACACCATGGGACCATCTTTCTCACAGCCAGTTTGGGGAGTCAGTTACACACTGAATTCTTGACAGAAAAGTACTGCAGACCTTCAACTGGTGTTTTGTATGTCTTCCTTTTTTTAAAGTGTATAAAACCAAGCTTGTTAGAATTGAAGAAGTGGGCGGTTCTGACTATTACATCATGGAAATTTTGGAAATCATTAAAGCAGGTAAGAGCTCCCCTTCTAAAATCAGGGTGCAATTTCTTTGAATGGCCTTTGGGATAAAGGCCTGCATAATTGCTGTTTCAGAGTAGCAGCCGTGTTAGTCTGTATTCGCAAAAAGAAAAGGAGTACTAGTGGCACCTTAGAGACTAACCAATTCATAAGAGCTAATTCTCTTCTCCAGAGGAAGTGCTAAAGCAAGGCTAATCTACTCTCATGCTCCAGGGCATTAACCTATAGCCACATGGGGACAACAAGAAAGAATTTGCTCAACCCACCGAGGCAGCCTTGCCATGAAAAGGCAGACAAAATAACAGGGGGGAACCTCTCACTGTGTTCAGCCTGGCGCAATTGGCCAGTCTCATTATGGGCTTTTTCAACCTTCTTCTGAAGCAATTGGCATTGGCCATTGTGGGAGTCAAGACCCCAGACTTGGTGGCCCTTTGGCCCAAGCTGCTATAGGGGAGGTGGAGTCTCTCTTCCTCAATGCTGACTTTTATAAATCGATATAAAGACAAAGTAAGCAGGGATCTAACTGAGCTCAAAGCGGCTTCACTCACTGGGAGCTGATATGACTGTTCTAATTATTTGTATTACCTGAGATTAGGGGCCCCTTGTGCTAAGCACTGGACATACCCAGATACAACCCCTGCCTTGACGAGGTTACAGTCTAAATCGACACTGGGTGGATTTATTAGCCCCATTTCACAGGTGGGGAATTGAGTCACAGGGAGATCGAGTGACTTGTTCAAGGTCACACAAGGAGTCTGTGGCAGAAACAGGAGCTGAGGCCTGAACTCTTCAGGCCAGCCCGGTGCCGCAACCACAAGATGGTCCTTCCTGTCTCTAATGACTGCTGGAGATTCAGTGATTGGTTATCACAGCAGTCGCACTGGGGCTGAATTTGTACTGAAATCTCAAGAGAACGCCTAGGAGTCACCTCTTCTCTGTTCCTTTCATCTTCATCCCTCTCCACCCTGTACTATCTCCTCGTCACTCTGCTCTTATGTGTGAGATCTTTTTTCACTTTTCCCCGTCCCCCCAGGGACTGATGAAAATCCACAAGGAAAAACTCGCCCATTCATCAGCCACATAAAATGCAGGGAGTCTCTGAGGCTGGAGCGTAACAAAGACTACTTGATCTGGGGACTCAGCACCGACTTGTGGCCCAGGAAAGCTGAGTAAGTAGCCTCCTGTGGTTACCCTGCGTTAGTCACTTTCAAGCCGACACGCCCTTAATTAATTACCCTATCAATTTTAAGTACCTATCAGGCCACCATTACTGTACTTTCTGAGAGCCTCACAATATTGAATGTATTTATTCTCACTATGGGAGGCAGGGCAGCGTTATTACCCTCATTTAATGGATGGGTAAACTGAGGCACGGATAGCCTAAGGTCCAGGTCCTCAAAGGTATTGAGGCACCTAACTCCCACTGACTGGCCTTCGGTGACCTCTCCAAAGTACCCAAAGGAAGTTTCTGGAGTTGCTGGGAATTTAATCCAAGTTCGCCTCGTCGTCTAACCCTGGACCACCATTCCCCGCAGGGGCTACCCAACTATTTCACCAGCACAAATCACATTCACAGTGCAATTTCAAGGTCCCTGCATCCAGCCACAGTTGTTCCCAAATCACTTACGTTTAAACTTGGTGGAAATATATTTAATTAGGGTAGAAACTGCACCTAACCATGAGCTTCACCAACAAAGATGCAGCTCACAGAGGCTAAAAGTTCCATCCTCATGCTATATATATATGGAGCATTGCATGCTGGGATCTGTAGTCTCTCTGTAGTCTGAGTGTAAGCTGGCTGTTTGGGGAGGCTGGCCCCCGGCCCCGCCCATTCTCCACCCATCCCTCCCGCTGGAGCCCCAAGCCCACCACCGCGGCTGCCAGCCCCAGACCTGGGCTGCTCTAGCCAGCCAGCCTGAGCGCCCACAGCCCTGAAGTGTTGGGCACCATGGCCCCAGGACCCCCTGCCCAGGAGCGCCATGTGCTGCGGCCCCTGAGCCCCCAGCCTCAGAGCGCCATACGCTGCGGCCCCCCGTGCCTCAAGCACCACCAGCCCTGGAGCGCCAGGGAGCCCCAGTGCTGCGGGGCCCCTGCACTGGGGGCGCCCATCTGCCTCAAGTCCCGAGCCACAGGCCAGCCTGCACTTGCCTCAGCCCCCTTGGGGAAGAGGAGCAGCCTGCATGGGCTGTGGCCAGGGGGAAGCAACGGGAAGCAGGAGGGGGCTCAGGGCAGAGCATGAGTGGGGCCACGCCTGGCTGTTTGGAGGGACTCAGCCTCCCCTGGCCCGCCATACGCGCTACCTATGCCCTTAGGCAAACCTGGCTGCCCTTGAGGAACTGAGCCAACAAATTGGACACATTCTGTGCTTCACTGCTCACCCTTCTGCCTGTCTGTCCCAGGCTATCCTACATCATTGGCAAGGACACCTGGATCGAGAAGTGGCCCAACGAGGATGAATGCCAGGAGCCGGATTTCCAGAACGTCTGCCAGGAATTCCTTGAGTTCTCTGAAGCCATGACCATGTTTGGCTGCCCAACCTAAACTTGGACCCAGCTTTCCCAGCGGCCCCAATGGGACAGTGTGAGCTGAGACGGAGTGTTACACTCAGGTGGAGACATCTCCACTCAGAGTCCCAATGCTGCTGACTCTCGCCACTAGCCCTGTCCTCTTGGGGGTTTCGCTCTCTTCTCTTCTTGTTGTTTCTATATATATAAACGGCTGATTTCTTACCCTGGTCTGCTGTGTGACTTTTTACCAATCTTTACATAGTCTGCAAAATAGCTTTATAAGTAACCAGCTACTAGGATCATGGGTGCATGAGAAAGACCTTAAATTAGATTAGGATGGACAAGCATGAATGGGTGGTTAGATACGCATGGATGGATATTTGGGAGCGAGTCTTCTCTACCTCTGTGTGCCTAGAGTGACCACACAACACGTTTTTGCTGGGACAGTCCCTTTTTTCAGCCCTGTGCCGGCTGGCACCATGGAGGTACACAGACGCTCTCCACCAAAATCCACAGCGCCACCAGATGCCGCTGCTGAACAGAATTCTGCCCAGATACCACTGGGATGGATATCAAATAAATTCTTGGAGTTACAACAAGAATGAAACAACTTCACAGCTATGAAACTCCACTAAGAGAGAAGGATTATACACATTTCCCAGGTGGGTAAACTGAGGCACAGAATGCTCATGTGACTCACCCATAACAGGACAGTGATAGAATTAGGAGTGGAGGAGTGGTAGAATCTTTGTGCTCTAAATGCTGGACAATATTCCCTCGCTGTTCTGAGTATAGAACCCAGGAATCCTGACCCCTAGTTCCCTGTTTCAATCAACAGACATCCCACGTACATGGACATAGCTTCCCACACTCAGGAGCGGAACCCAGAAGACCTTTGTCTCCTGCCTTGATTATGCAAATAAATCAGACAACTTGCACCTCTTGTGTTTTTATAATTTTTTTTGGCCTATATGTTTTGCTTTTCTTTCTCATTCTTTGTGTCTGTATTTTTATGACTAGCCTGTTTGTCAGAGCTGTTTTAGTTATGTTCACAGGCAAGAAAGGGGCTGCAAGGTATCTTCTTCTTTTTTTGCAATGGGAGAAGCCAGTGTCACATTGCAGCAATCTGCAAGTTCAGATTATTTAATAGGTATATTACAGTGGTACATAGGAGCTGCCTCCCTTCATTGTGCTAGGTGCTGTATGAACAAAAAACAAAAAGTCCCTGCCCCAAAGATCGTACAGTCTGATTATTTATTGTGTGTATCACAGAAGCACCTAGAGGCCCCGATCAAAAATGGGAAGTATCTGGTTGTAGGTGCTGTACACCTGTACAACAAAGAGACAGTCCCTGCCCCGGAGAGCAATGTGAACCTGGGGGAGGGACGGGTCAGAGTTGGAAAGTTAAGCACATGAGCGTTTGCAGGATCAGGGCCTGAGTATTAGGGATGTTTACCTTGGCTTCAGCTTTGGCTTTGAATTTCTTGTCAATTTCAGGGGTAAATTTGGGGCAGCTGGTGCGGTAACCCAGCCCCCTGACTCAAAACTCTGGCCACCTTCTTTCCCCCTTGCAAACATTCGGTGCTTAGAACTGTCCCATTGCAACAGCCCTGTTGTGGGGCGGCCTCCTCCCACGCATCCCCTCATGGCCTCAAGCCAGTCCAGCAGGCAGCCCCCTGCCTCAGTTTCCCGCTTTCGAGGGGCTTCTGCAATAACTCACAAGCCCTTTCACAGTCTATTTCAGGTTTGGGTTTATTCAATGAACAAATATTTCAAAATAAAGTTTGCCAGTCCTTCCTCAAGTGCATCCATGCGCACCTCTTTATCAGGTCACCCCCAGACTTTTCCTGCCTGTTGTCCCACTCTCCACGTCCCAGCTGGCTGCACTGGAGTCTAGTCACCCTACAGCCTCTGTGCTAGTCTCTGCAGTCAATGATTTTAGTTTAGTATCCATTTATTGTGTGATGTTATCATTAATCAATGTGTTATATTACATATATTCATTGTATGTTCACCGGAGTTGATTTGTAGGATTATAAAAGTATAAGATTGATCAGTATTTAGGGAACTGCGTAGTAGACATGAGTAAGACAAGCTGAAACGCAAGAACCTGTAGACTGAGGCCTGCAAAACTTTAGCTTAGCTATTTTAGGCATTGGAGAGAAGAAATGATGGCGCAAGGCCATGACTGAGAAATAACCCAAAAACTTATGGGAAAGAGGTACCAACTGGTAATATTCCGAAGGTATAAGGTCTTAAATTTAAATAATAAAATGCTGTAACAACAGATAGTGTCTCTAACATGTGCCTTAACCGCAAGATAAAGATGGTACGCCAACGTTAATGAGAACCTACATGGCCTATAGAATTCAGGGTCCTGTTTGGTTTGGCCTGTTGTATTGTTCTCTGGTTCATTATACACGGTTTATTAAATTATGTGCGGGTATCAGACCCAGTGATCAGTGATTTTAAGGACACTGTGGCAATCCAAGATGGAGTCTGAAAACTGTGGCAATCCAAGATGGAGTCTGTACACTGTCAGCCTGGTCTGGATAAAACTGGACTGAACGGGTTTTTCCCGCCACTGGGCGACCGCCAAGGTTCCATCACCTCAGACTGTTTCCCGCCTTTCTGCGGATCGTACCATGTTTCCCCGCCATAGAGTCTGTGAAAGACCTGGGATCACGGGCTGATGGGACAGTCCACCATAGCGACCGGGTGCGGGGTTTCGGGTCTCCGGGGCACTCGTGCATCAGCGAAGAACACCCTTCGTGCCCGGGGCGAAAGGAAAAGAAGACGACACATTATCATCTTACCGCTCCTGCGCCCGGGGAACGTCGCCATCCCGAGGGTCCCTGGCCCGCGTCTTCTGTCCTCCTGCCGGAACCACGCCCGTATCGATCAATCCACGAGGGGGCCAACCGACTCTAACACCATCTTGGAGGATGGGGGTATGTCGGTAGGTATGACTGGTCCATGGTACTTCTCTCTAGGAATTGTACATGCTGTGACATTTATCACTTTGCTGGTAACGTTAACCAAACTGCTAAAAGGTAGACGCTCTTGTATTTTCGGTGTTATTTACCTGTGGTTTAAACGTGTTCCTATGAACTCTAGATCCAGGACAATCAGAGATAACTCTCTGTTGAACTTGAGACTGTAGCCGACAGAGCTGATCCCACTGAAGTAGGATTAACCGTACATAGAATAA
Source organism: Caretta caretta (assembly GCF_965140235.1). Classification (NCBI taxonomy): domain Eukaryota; kingdom Metazoa; phylum Chordata; order Testudines; family Cheloniidae; genus Caretta; species Caretta caretta. The sequence goes on from NC_134225.1 coordinate 19,949,229, forward strand.
AACGCTCCACTTCCCTAGAAATTCCCCTCTCTCCACATTCCTGCTGCTCTCAGCTCTTTACTGGGAAACAAGCTGACCCCTGCTCAGGTGAGCCCCCTTAGTAATTAGGGTTGGCTTGCCCCAGGCCTCTAGCCCTTCACAGGCCAGCTAGCCACCGGGATAGTGTATAAGCCAGGAAAGTAACCTCGCAACAGCGGGACCATTCCCCCGCTAACACATACACTATGATCTCCACTGATCATTGCGACACCACTGATAAGCTGAATGCAAACACGCTCAGCAGGTAGACAGCAGATCCTCCCATGGCACCAGAAGACGCCACTTCTCCCAGAAACATCTGCTTTTTGTTCGGATGCCTCTTCTGTTGCGAGCTAACCTCTGGGCAGTGGTCAATATATAATTGCAGAAGCTCCCGGATCCCCAGCACTGACTTGATCTCAATACAGGGGGGCTAGCGTCCCTGCCGCTCAGTCAGGAAGCAGAAGAGGCTCCTTTAAGAAGATGATCTTAGTGAATTTCATGGTGGGGGAAGGTAATAGACCAATGGATTGATGGTCTCTATTTATAGCAGGGGTACAGGACGTCTCTTGGCAAAGTGCCTCCGTCCCTAATCTAGGAGATAAGGCCCTCTATTGGCAGGATGGGCAATTTCAGCTCTCTGGTCTATTCCACTGCCTACTTGTGCCTGTGGTTTGGTAACGTGTGCGCGTTTTATCTAGGTATTGCACAGAGAACTCTCCCCCCCCCCAACATTTCAGGTGGCTAAAGCAGGACGCCGCGCCACTCGGGTTTTTGGCCCACTCGCCCTCTTTGGACGGAGGCAGATGGGTCAAATGTGAGTGGTGTTGCAGCCTAGCACCGGGGCTCACAATGCCACTCACGTTTGGCTCGCCCGCTCCTCCGTAGGTGGCGTCGTGGGGCGGGCAGGCCAAACCTGAGCAGCACTGCAAACCCATGCACCAGGTCGCCGTGCCACAGAGTTTGGGGGCCCCCTCAAACTGGGGGCCCAAGGCAAATGGCCCCTTTAGACCCTCCCCTCTGGGCGATCAAGAATGCAGGAAATGTTCACTCCACCAGGAGAGGGGACTTGGGGGGGTGTCAAAGTAGGACCGTCCCATGAACCCCAGGGCTGTTGGGAGGTCTGGAACAGCCGCCCCTCCCCCGCCCCCCCCATTCCAGAATGACTTTCAGACACTTGGAGGGGAAATTAACCTTTTTAACAACATTCAGCCAAACAACAACCCCTTGAACAACCTGCACATGCTGCCAGTTCCCTGGCAATGCAGTGAAGGGGAGGGAGCAGAGTCAAGGCTTAGAGACGCTGGGACAGAGGCAGGGTGGGATGACTGTGCTCACTGTATAATCCACAGAGAACATACCTGCCAAGATAAACCCGTCTGTGCCCTAAGGTCTTGTTTACCTTTTACATCAAGGAAGAACCAGGAAGGGGAAGAAAGATGATCTTGTGGTTAAGACACAAAACTAAGGAGTCAGGACTCCTGGGTTCTATTTCCAGCTCTGGAGGCAGAGTGGGATTAAGTGGGTAGAACTGGCCTGTGGTCTATTGCTAGCTGAGGGAGGGTAGGGTTATCTAATGGTTAGAGAAGGGAACTGGGGGTCAGGACTCCTGGGTTCTACTTCTAGCTTAAAGAGGGGGCTGTGATCTATGGGTTTAAGAAGAGGATTGAGTGGTCAGGGCTCTGGGTTCTACTCCTCGCTATGGGAGTATGGTTTAATGGTTAGAGAAGAAGGGGGTGGGGCAGGGCACCTGGTTCTGCTCCTGCCATGGGCTTGCTGTGTGATATTAGCCAAGGTGCTCAGAACCAAAATAGGAAAAGCAGCCTTTAATTCTGAATGCCTCTGTTTTTGGGGGTGCCCAGTGTGAGCTATGAGTTTCACAGGGGCTCAGGATCTACAGAGCCCTTTGTCAGCACGGCCTGGGACACAGCGATCCTACCGGGGTACCTGAGAAATAGTCAACCCTGGGGAAAGGAAGCTGGCCTCGGCTGCCTGGTATCTGGTTATTAGTTTGCTAATAAAGTCAACTTCCAGGAAGAGAGTGAAATTGGCTGTGTGTAATGTGTTTGGAAGAGGCTGGGGGTGCCATCTGCTCACAGGTTCGCAGAATACTGTGTGATAAATGAAGAGGGGTGGGGGTAGCTCCCTTTTATGAACAGCCAGTAGCTATAAAATCCCTCTTTGTAGCTGTTCTCTAATTGCTTTACCTGTAAAGCGTTAAAAAGTCTCACTGCTATGCATAGGTAAAAGGAAGTGAGTGGGCGCCTGGCCAAAAGAGCCAATGGGAAGGATAGAACTTTTTAAAATTGGAACAACTCCCCTTTTGTCTGTTCTGTTGTTGTTCTCTCAGGGAGAGGCAGACAGGGCTGAGCTATGCTGTAAGAAGCTTGGGCCAGGTATGAAAAATTATTAGTATCATACCTAGAAACTACTCATTTAAAACCCCAGATATGTAAGTAGATCAGGAAATGTCTAGGGAGACACAATTAGGTTTATCCTTTTTATTTCTTTATGGCTTGTGGATTCCTCTGTGCTAACCCTGGTGCTTTTGTTTTGCTTGTAACCTTTAAGCTGGACCTCAAGAAAGCTATTCTTGGTGCTTAATCCTTGTAGTTGCTCTTTTAAAATCTAGCAACAGCCTGAGTTCCCAGATGTATTTTCTCCCTTTTTAAAAAGATAAAATGTACCTTTTTAAAGAACAGAACTGAATTTTTGTGTCTTAAGAGGTTTGTGCACATGTTGTTTAATTAACAAGGGCAATAGCTGATTTTTTTTTCTTTCTCCACTCTTCCCCGGGCTGGGGGTGAAAGGGTTTGAGGGTACCCCACAAGAAGGAATTCCCAAGTGCGCCTTCCTGGGCTCTCAAAAGGGTTCTGCACTTGGGTGGTGGCAGCATCTACCAATCCAAGGTCAGAGAAAACCTGTAACCTTGGAAGTTTAATACAAGCCTGGAGTGGCCAGTATTAATTTTTAGAATCCTTGCAGAGCCCGGCCTTCTGCTGGGACTCAGAAATGCTGGGTCCTATCCCCAGCACTGGGAGGAGAGTGGGGTCTAATGGTTAGAATGGTTTATATACTGGGACTCAGAACTCCTGGGTTGTATCCCCAGCACTGAGAGGAGAGTGCAGCGTAGTGTAGTGGTTAGAATACTGTGTGTACTGGGACTCAGGACACCTGGGTTCTATCCCCAGGACTGGGAGGAGATTTGCATCTGATGGAGTGGGTTATACCCCACAAAAGCTTATGCCCAAATAAATTTGTTTGTCTCTAAAGTGCCACAAGGACTCCTAGTTGTTTTTGCTGATACAGACTAACACCGCTACCCCTCTGAAAGCTAATGGGGTTCTTCCAGCTTTACTCTGAGCACAGTAATAGCAGCTTCTAGCCCCTGGTACTAAGGCACTGCCTTTCACTGAAAATCCCCATAGGTTTCCCCTTCTCATGTTCCCCCTTGTTTGCAAATTGCAGCAGGAACCTGTTGCCCAATAAATCCTTCCTCAGTTGAGTGTTGAACCCAGCTCTTTATCCAGCCGAGATCACAGTCCACCCATGTGTTTGTTCAATAACATGCGCAGGTTGTCTGTAGACTGGAGGGTCAGGGCCATGTTCATCGGAATCTGTCTAATATTAAATTATTCAATGTGAAAGGTGAAATTTCCAGAAGCTTGTGTCTGAAATTCAGCAAGTGTGCCTAGAAGCATGCAGTCCCTGGATATTTCCCAGAGCAGCTCCAAGGTGGCTCGTTAATCCTGCAAATCGCACATATTGGACACACTGCATTTCTTTTACGTTCTTTCTGTAGCAACTTGTGGCAAATAGTATAAAGTGCAGATCTTAAACTGCAGTTCCTGGGGGCTGCCTCAGGCTAAAGTTACTGATTTGACGTTTATTTCTGTTTTCCATGTCACACTGTTTGGCTTTTGTGTTTTCACGTTTCACTTTTCATCGTTGTTCCGATTTCACTGAGAGCATTGTTTTGATGTGTTGTAGAGCAGCAATTTAGTGTGCACTTGAGTGCAGGCTTTACGAAACGGGGCCCAGAAATAGTTATTGGGAAATTCTGGACGACTACTCCTACCTAATCCCCTGACATCCAATTACATTTTTCAGGAGTTCCCTTCCTGAACTTTCAGAAGTATGGGCTGAAGTGAACCAAATATTTTATTTCATAAGTTGAAATACACCCCTTGAATTCTGCTTGCAGCTCTGGTCGCCCCATCTCAAAACAGGTGTATTAGAAATGGAATAGCTACAGAGAAGGGCAACAAAAATGATGAAGGGATTAAGCTTCCATATGAGAAGAGATTAAAAAGGCTGGGGCTCTTCATCTTGGGAAAGAGATGACTAAGGAGGGATACGACAGAGGTGTATAGAATTAGGACTGGTGCGGAGAAAGTGACTAAGGAAGTGTTATCGACCCCTTCACCTAACACAAGAACCAGGGGGTCACCCCATGAAATTAATAGGCAGCAGGTGTAAAACAACTAAAAGGAAGTCCTGCACACATCATGCAGTCAACCTGTGGAACTCATTGGCAGGGGATGTTGTGAAGGCCAAAACTATAACGGGGTTCAAAAAGAGAACTAGGTAAGTTCATGGAGGATAGATCCATCAATGGCTATTAGCCAAGATGGTCAAGGATGCAACCCCATGTTGTGGGTCTCCCTAAGCCTCTGACTGCCAGATGCTGGGACTGGATGACAGGGGATGGATCATGTGATAATTGCCCTATTTTGTTCATTCCCTTTGAAACACCTGGCGTTGGCCACTGCCGCAAGACAGGATACTGGGCTAGGACCATTGGTCTGACCCAGTATGGCCGTTCTTATGTTCTTATCTTAATAATCCTCTTTCCACTGCTGGGAAGTCATCGTTAGGACAGAAAGGGCAAGATGAACCCTTTCATTGCAGGGCCACTGATCCTCCACCAGTCCTAGAATAGTCAGAGAATTATTGTATTTGCCAGGCAGAGTGGACACGGTCCAGCCTTTGTCTGTCTTCCTTATTCAGATTGTAAACAGTCTCTCATCATGAATCTGTGCAGCACCTGGTACAATGGGGCCCTGATCTCAGCTGGGGCAGGGGCTGTCCCTCACTAAGTTTCTGTGCAACGCCTGGCACAACGGAGCACTGATCTCAGCTGGGGCATCTAGGCACTGCTGTGATACAAATAATAACAAATATTCATTCATGACGGCACAAAATCTACTTGCCCTTTGATAATGGGACAACTAATGACATTTTACCCACCTGTTAAAATAAATTTGCAAGGCTGGTGTGTGGATTATGGATTAGATATTGTATACTCACCCCCAAATCAAGACCAGATATCTTTCTGGAAGGTATATGCTTTAGTCAGTCACCGGTTATCGGGCTCAATACAGGAGTAACTGTGTGAAATACAATAGCCTGTGCTTTGCAGGAGGTCAGTCTCGATGATCAAATGGTCTCTTGAAAATCTGTGCGTTTTGGACTAGATTTTGCCTCTGTCAGTGTAAATCAGTGTCATTCCACTGACGGGAGTCAGGGCAAACGGCTTGACATCAGCTGAGGGTCTGTTCCCATTCAGTACTCAATACTCATTCAATACAGTAAGTCCACTGAGACCAGCCTGTGATCTGACCCTGAGTGTATAAATTAACCCTTTATGGAAGACACTGCATCTTGCTGAGTGTAGGTACAGCGCATAGGACAGTGGGCCCCCGATCTCAGCTGGAGAAACCATAATACCAGGCCATGAACACAACTTGCTCCCCTGTCAGCCTGATGGAAAAATTAAAATCTTGCTTGTAAAACAAAGGGTGAGGCTGATTATTACAGCAGATTCAAGTCTTACGCGTTGGGCTCACACCCGGATTTGGGGCCAGCGCCTCGGCTGCTGCAAACCAGCATTGCTCTAACGAAGTCAATAGAAGTAGGGTCGTTTACGCCAGCTGAGGATGTGGCCGTCTGGCTTTAAATGTAGCTAATAATGGCAGCATCTGCCCAGCTCTGTATTTATTATTCATATAGCATTAGCACTTCGAGGGCCCAGCATGCTAGGCGCCGGTCATACATAGCAAGGGGCAGTGGCTCTGTCCCAGAGGTTCATCATCCAGAGGCAATGCGAGAGGTCACACCGCAGGTCAGGGGCAGAGCCTGGAAGAGAATTCAGATCTCCTGGGTCCCAGGCGACTGCCTTAGCCATGACACCATGTTGCTTTTACTTTCACCGCTCCCATTCCACTGAGCCCTCCTTGGTCCCGCTAGCCATATGGCATTGTTACCGCTCAGACTTGTGACACCCGTTGTTAGGTAAGCCCAGTCGGCTGCTTAGCCGTAAGTACATATGTTGCAACTGGATGTCTTTGGATATTGTCCAGACTGAAGCCCTGTCCAAATACCACTGCCAGGAAAAGAAACCTGTTACTGGAAGCCAGCTGATAAGGTGCCTTCCCCCATTAACCCTTCCCTGGTTTGCAGTGGTTTGCTTTTACCCAGAGGAAGGGAAAAACAGACTCTGAGGTGAGTGATCTCAGTGGGGCTAGGGGGGTTCATACCAGTGGAGGATCCGGCCCAGAGATCTGAAGGTCTGGTTCATCAAGGAGGTTAACCTCTAAAAGGCCAGGTACTGGATTACAGGGTTATTGCAGGCGAAAAGCAATAGGTTAACCCGGTGCCTGTGCAAATTGCTGTTTCGAGCTTCAAAGCAACCAAAGGGATTTTGATACCCATCCGCCATTAAAATGTGTCTGAATCCTCTCCATGGCTTTGAAGATGCTAACCAGGATGTATTTTTCAGGGGCACAGGAAATGCCACACCAGATCAGATCATAGGGTCATCGCCAAGCATGGCTATTACCAGACATTTCAGAGCCAGGTGCAAGAAACTCTACTGTGGACAATTATAGCCTGCCCAGGGGGGACATTACCTCTCACGTGGCAATGAGTTCTGGAGGCTAATTCCACATTATTATTTCCTTTGATCAGTTTTATGTTACCTGGCAGTAGCACCCAAAGGCCTTCTTTGTGCTACGTGCTGTGCAAACATACAAAGCAGGTGTAGATGATGAGTGGTCGAACATGCCGGTGCCCTGTCTTTATTAGCACTCCCACCATTGCTATCAGCAGCGTAGATTCCCTAATCGAGTGTAGAGGAGTCCTGGCCTAAGAGACAGTTTCTGCCCCAAAGGTTTTACAATCCAAGCGAGTGGGATAGACCCTTCTGGGGCTCCCTTGAGGACTGGGACCGCTTTCCCTACTGAAACATCCCAGGACTTGCCCAAGGTAAAAGAGGGTCAAAAGGGAGATCCAGGAAGAGAATCCAGGAGTCCTGATTCTCAGCCTGCCCCCTCCTTGTAACCCAGTAGATCCCACTCCCCTCCCAGAGCCAGGAATATAATCCAAGCGTCCTGACTCCCAGCCCCGACTGCTTTAACACACTTGAACCTATTCCTCATTCACAGCTGGTAGCAGAACCCAGGAGTCCTGACTTCCAGCCCCAATTCTCCATGCTAGGCCTGAACTGTGGTATTGATCAGCGCCCCACCATTCTGATCTGTGGCTAGCACCTTGGCATGGAGTAAACACAAGCCCAGCCTCAGGTCCCTAATTCCAACTCCAGTCCTTGGAAAGACAACTAAACCCTTGTGTCAAGGGAGTGAAGAAAACATCTTTTGTTCTGAACTTTTCCCGTTTCCTGGGCTCCTCCTGGTCACTGACTAACCCGCCCAGCTGTTTGCACAAGGGCTCATCTTACAGGCAACTCTGAGGATAAATAGCCCAGGAGGAGCTACTTCTCCTCACCCTCCTGTCCTCACCATGGGGGGCTCTGCTCTCTACCTGGTGGCCGTGTTTGCTTTCTACTTCCTGGCTGTTTCTCACAGCCAACTGTAAGTACCCCCGCGCTTCTGCCACAGTGATGAGGATATTAACCAGGGTTTGTTAAATGGCTCCCAATGGAAACAAAGCTCAATTTTCCTCTCTTCTCTGCTACTGTGTGTGGAGTGGGAACAGGCTGCAGAAATTCTCTTCCTCACCTGGTCCAAGCCTCTTCTCCCTCGCTCAGTTCCAAGGCTAATTTTGGGATTCGGAAGACGGAATTTTTAAAAAAGTATAAACTGGATTTTGAGCCTCACTTGATCTAAGTGAATCAGGTATAGACAAGGAGTAATTCCATTGAAAACAATGGGGTTGCACCCCCCTGAAATGCACTGAAATCAGTGGGGTTGTCTTTCCCTTGGCTCCAGTGGGCTTTGGATCAGGCCCTAAAAGAAACCAGAGTCAGCTTCTACAGGGCCATATTTTGAACTCCTTGCTCAGTTTCTACATCCACAAGACACCCAGTGGGAATAAATTCTATTTTCAGTGTGTACTGGTGCAAATCTGGAGTAACTCCACAGACTTCAACGGGTAGTTAGTTACACTGGAGTAACTCCACTGGCTAAGGGAATTGCTTATGGTGCATGAGGCAGACCAGAACCCAGTTCACTTCCAAGGGGCTGGTGGGCTTCCGAAGCACAGTGGTCCACCGCTTGGGCGCTGCACTGGTAGTCAGGACTCCTGGGTTCTATTTCCAGCTGTTGGAGGGAATGTGCCTCAGGGGCCAGAAGATGGGAATGGGAGTCGGAGCTCCTTGGTTCTACCTGATACTCTCACAGGGGGGATATCGAGGAGATGCCTGGGTTCTAGGAGGGGGATGATGCCTAGTGGTTAGAGCCGGGGGGTGTGACTTGGAGTCAAAACTGCTGGGTTCTATTCCCAGCTGAGTCACTGACTGGCTGTGTGACCTTAAGGAAGTCCCTCCCCTTTTCTGTGCCGGCCTCTCCCTCCTCTGTGAAAGGGGGATCACGACACTGACCTACCTCTGTAAAGTGCTGCGAGATCTATGCCTGGCAAGTACTTTGAGTGTGAGCCCGGGGCTAAGCTTCTGTTGTCCATCTGAGTGACTGGCTGCCTGGCATGGTTACTGCCTCCCGGCCTGTTCATGTCTGTGCTGGGGTGGCCAGATGACCAGCCAAGAGTGAGACCAATAGCCCATGTGGTGGCTCCTGTTCCGTGGGGCTGGCCTGACTCCCTGCTCCGGCCCATTGGCTCTCACCATAGCACACCAGTCGGGGGGGGGGGGGGGGGGGGGCTCTGTTCTCATCCTCGTCCTGGTGTCATTGGCTCACCTGCCCCAAGCTGGACTGTGATGGGCCAAATAAAATAATCTGGCAGGTTTTCTTCATTCCCTCCCCACCCCTGTGTTGACAGGCACCCCCTGAGATGGGGGCCCAGTGCAAGAGCACTGAATACACGTGGGTTAAACCGGTCCTGCCCCCACCAGCACAGCACTAGCCTCCAACTGGGGCAGCAGGATCAGCATAGAGTTGGAAGAAAGCACCCCCTGCCGAGCCACCACCTTGCTCGTTGCAATGCAGCACCCCAAGCACCATGCCGGGGCATTGGGGTCAGCACTGACTTACAGGGAAGAGCATCCCCGACTGTATCGGTGTACAGCTGGGCACCCCATTTCAGAAAAGTGACAACAGCAATGTCTTTTATGACAGGATTAGGCCGGGGGACACATCCACTCACAGCAGTTTTCCGTAGGGACAGGAGCACATCATGTCCTGAACTTTTCGCCTACATGTGTGTGCGTATGATCTTTATCTGGTATGAAAAACTCAAGTCCAATCACCTGTCACCCTTCCTACCGGAGTGACACACAGACAACTTGGCTGACATTTAGCAAAGCTTTTTATTTCCCCCCAGGCCTACTTCCTTGTGAATTCACAACACCGTGGGTGATGTAATCAGTCAGTTATTTCACCTGGAAGACGGCAACCCTGATTTAACTCCATTGCCTGAGGGGGGATTTTCCAGACAGCCTAGGTGATTTAGGGGCAAAGTCAACTGGACTTGGAAGGGCTTGTCTCCATGAAGAGTTAGTTCACAGCAAACCGAAGTGTAAATCTACCCCACACTAGCCCCCTGCACACTAACTGTCTGTGTGGACACTGTTAATGTGTACTAACAGTTCCTTAGTGCACTTTGTCTTCGTGCATCTTGGGCCCCGAATACTGTGGCCCTGCTGCAATTTTTAGACACCAGCTCAATCAGAGCTAACAGCTGTATGCCTGGGTCTACATTTAACATTTACGTCAACCTAGCTACATTGCCCAGGGCTTTAAGCAGCAGTGTAGTTAAGCCAGCCTAACTGCCGGTGTAGATGGGGCTCAGTTGATGGAGGAATGGATGGTGCATTATCTACAGGGAGTAGAGCCTGTAGTGTAGACAAGCCCTAAGTCTACCCAAATTGGGAGTCATGCCTCTCAGTGGCTGTGTAGATATACCTCTAGGGGCAGGAGCTGTCTCTTACTCTGTGTTTTTTACTATGCGTCAGTCGCTGTTGGGATTTTGAGATGCTGCTGTAAAGCAAATAATAAATTATAAACCGTGGAAACAAGCCTGGTATAAAACCTCCTTCGGGTTGTGGGAATCGCAACCAGTGGGTTTTAAATACTGACTGAATTAATCACATCGACCTTTTTGCCATTCACAGCTACTCCCTGATCACGCCCAATGTCCTGCGGGTGGAGAGTGAAGAGAAGGTTGTGGTGGAAGCCCATGGCCTCAATGCCCCAATCACGGTTACAGTCACTGTGCACGACTTCCCGCATAAGAAATACATCTTATACCAGGTCCTAACCAACCTCAACCCTGTGAATGGGATGATGGGCACAGCCATAATAAAGGTGGGTAAAACCCCAGGCTCCGGTCATCCAGTGAAACAAAGGGTATAATTTTCAACAGTGTCCCACTCATTTTAGGAGCCTCCAGTATTTTGGTTCCCCAACTCTGCAATACCGAGACGTTCAGACCCCGTCCAGGTTGGATGTCATTCCAGAAGAGACACTCTAGCCCAGCACGAAGTTATGAGTTTGAAATGCTGGGTCAAAGTCTATGGCCTGTGTTATACATAGGGCCCTATCAAATTCACAGTCGTGAAAAACGCATCATAGACCATGAAATCAGACCTCCTCTGTGAAATCTAGCTATTGGAGGGGAGGAGAAGGGGCAGGGCTGGGGGGTGTCCCAGCTGGGGGCTCCTACCATGCCCCTGGCTCCAGCTGTTAGTCCCATCAGGGCTGGGGAGGGACATGACTTACTGTTACCCGGCACAGCTGCTCTCTGGGGGAGAACAGACCCATGTCTGTCCTGTCCCTTCCCAGCCCCGCCAAAACGAGCAGCTAGGAGCCCCTGGCTGGGGCGCTCCCAGAAGCACAGGGGAGATCAGACCCACCTCCACCTCTGGGAACCTCCTGCGGCTGCAGGAAGCTGAGGGCAGTGCAGAAGTGAGGGTGGCAAACCTATGACCCCCCTGCAACAGGTTTGTGACCCCCCCCCCATGAATCCATTTTGGGTCAGGATACTCCCAGTTACAACACCCTGAAATTTCAGATGTAAACATCCCAGAACATGAAATTGACTAATTTTCAAATCCTAGGTCCATGAAAGTGACCAGAATAGACTATGAATTTGGTTGGGCCCTAGTTATACAGGAGGTCAAACGAGCTAGCTGATCATGTTAAACATCTATGAATCTATTTGTGATGGGGGACGTATAGCTAACCAGTTAGATAAGTACAGTGGGGGTCTCTTGTTGGGGACCTAAAAACTGAGGTGCCCCTAGGGTGATCAGATGTCCTGTTTTTATAGAGAAAGTCCTGATATTTGGGGCTTTTTCTTATATAGGCTCCTATTACCCCCCACCCTCTGTCCCGATTTTTCATACTTGCTGTCTGGTGACCCTAGGTGCTCCAAATTAGGAGGTAGAAGAAAAAGTTGAGAGGAAGGATGGTCGAGTGGTTAGGGTGCTAGCCTAGGACTCAGAAGACCTGAGTTTGATTTCTAGCTGTGTCACAGACTCTCTCTGAGTCCTTGGGTAAGTCACTTAGTTGCTCTGTGCCTCAGTTTTCCCATCTGTGAAATATTGATAATAGCGCTTCTTTCTTTTGCTGGGGAGCAGGAGGGGACATGCTGTGAGGGTAAACGCATTGCACTTGGGTAATAATATACTGACACGGTAATAGGGGCCATATAATAACTTAAATAGATAAACTGAATCACAGTGAGATCTAACAGCAAACCACACTGGACAGATATTAATTCCGTTGCTTAATGCATGGCTGGGAGATACTCAGGTATTGCAGTGGTGGGGGCGGTACAAGAACCTGTATTGAACAAAACATGCAAATGACATGATTTTGTTTATTTTTTGGCATTTTCCATTGCAAATTAAAAAAAAAAGACGACAATGAAATGGTTAAAGTCACAAGAGTTTGGTGAATACCTTGGTCTTAATTCCTGTTGACACGTCAAAGCCAATTATTTGTGTCTCAGTTGACTTGGGAGCTACTTCGTTCAATGCACCGAGGTTGTGTGGTCAGGTACATAACTATACGCACTAGGGCTCGTGTTTGCACTGCCTGGGAAACTTGCTCAGAGCTTGCCAAATCCTGTCCCTAATCTGCGCTGGGCACAGCATCATTTCTGGGTGGGGTTCCCTGGTGGAGCAGGATTCTCGTTTTGACTTGATCCAGAGTCCTGGCCAGGAATGGAGAGTTGAGGGACAGAGGGAAGGTCTCTAAGATGTTACAGTTTTAGGGGAGGACAGTAGGAATAGTCGGGAGCACATCAGTGCAGTAGAACTGACTTCAGCAGGGCACCCATGGGATGCTCTTTGGTTCACAGACATTCCATATAACAGGAGGTGATGGGACAATGGGTACAGGGCTGTCCAAATGGTCTGGCCTGACTCACTGGTGGTGACCTACGCTGACTCTGTGTCATCCTGGGAATCCCCCTCCACCTGGGGCATTCCCCAATGAGGAGACCCACCATCTTCTGGCAGCTGTGTAAGCTGCTGGAGGAACTGCATGTAGAGCAGGTTAGTAAAAGGCCATGATTTCTTATGGATTCTTTCCATGTATAACCTAAGCATCGTTAACACTGCAAAGGTCTTTTGCGTAGAGCATCCCTTGTGGTGGTGAGTAAAAGCAGGAAGAACTTATCCATGCTCTTCTTCTCATGCAGGTTCCCACCAAAGAGAGAAAGAAAGATTCCAGACAAAACCAGTATGTTGTGGTCCAAGCTAAGTTTCCTCGGCAAACCCTGGAGAAAGTGGTTCTGGTCCATTTCCACAGTGGATACATCTTTATCCAGACGGATAAAACCATCTATACACCTGGGTCTACAGGTACTGCCTTCCCCTGGTTTCTTCTAATGGGAAGGGGTGGGAGCTGCTGATGTCATGCCATATCTACAGCAGCGCTGCGGGGTCCATCCTGTGCATATGGCTTTGCTTGTTGTCTGGCTGAAGATGGAGGACAGTTGGAGCAGAGACTTTGCCACCACCAATTTGCAATATTTCACCCTTCACCATCGTCCCAGTTGGGATGTCCCATTGAGTGTTAGATACCGAAAGACTGGGTAGGCCATGGGATTGAGAATGGGCGATGGAACTTTTCAAATCCCAGTGACTGGTTCAGCTCCATCTTGTACTGAGATACATGCCCCCATCTGACAGCCGTCCAAAGCCTGTGTGAAATACGGGCTGCTAATCCCAGCTCATTCAGAGCAGGACAGGTCCCTGCAATGACAAAGCCCTCCCACCTGGTACTTAGGGACAGGGGAGAAAAGCAAGACAACGCCCTAAAGAAAAAAGCCATGGAGATCTCCGACTTTAGAAAGAGGCTATTGTGAAACAACCCCTGATGGGGGCTGATGGCTCAGATCCTCCATGGAGTTAGGCACTGAACTCCCGTTGTTTTCAATCAGACTTAGACACCTAAGTAGCTTTAAGGATCTGGGCCAAGGTGTTTATCAGTTAACAATGTCCCTCTCTTCTCTCTTTATTTTCTCAGTCCTCTGTCGGATCTTCACCGTGGGTCACAGACTAGAACCAGTGACCAAAACAGTGATCGTGGAGTTTGAGGTGAGGTCGCTGTTCTGAGTGAGCCCGTGGGGGGATAGGTGGGTTTAGCCACTTGTCTGGGTAACGTGCAGCAATTTAATGTGTCTGAGGAGGCTGCATACAACCCCTGCATGTAGCAGCAACATGGTACGGCCGGGAGAAAATCAAATGATTGTCTGAGGTCCCTCCTTGCAAACCTCTGGCGTGCAAATTCTCCTCCAGTCATGAGGGAGGTTACGAAGTTTGCAGGGGCAGCAGCCAGGCAGCTCTCGCGGGAAGTCCCGTGGTTCTGCAGTGGTGTTAACCCTTGAGGAAAGTTGCATGGAGTTCTTCGGGAAGAGCCAAGCAGGTGATTGTCTGGGAAGGCTGAAGACAAGGAGCCACTGCAAAGAGCCCTTTGAAGGACGTGTAAAGTGGTGGCAGGAACAGGGATTAGAGCTACAGGCGTTCGTCCTCTTAAGGCCTTTTCCACTGGGCTTTATGATCCATAAAATAAAGTAACTCAGCTGCAAAGCCCTGGGCAATAATTTCCAGGGGGTTCCCTCACCTCAGCCAGCTGGGAGGGGAGAAAACACGCCTGTCCCTTCAGTTCCTCTTTGACTCAGTTTCCCCTTTCTTTGACACTCTGCCCTGAGCAGCAGCATAACCAGCTGGGGCCTTGAGATGGGGAGCAGCTGTGGTTGGCAGAGTGACCCAGCCCTTTGGGCAGCTCCAAGGTTTGCAGAAAGCTCAGGGTTAAGCCTGGCATCTGCAAGATTCTGCCGTGGAGGCTCTTCAGTCTTCCCAGCTGCTTCCTTGAGTTCTTTGGTGGCCTCGCTGAGCTATCTCAGAAGGTCAGGAGAGATTTGTCGGTTTTTCCAGGGTCTCTGGCTTGTTAAGAAATTCAAACCAATCAGTGGAATGCAGATTGTTACATGCTATTGTTGGAAGTATGGAGAACCGTCCACTGGCCCAGGAATGTAAATGTGGCAGATGATGCTGTTAAGAGCAACTGAGAGCATTTTTCTCCCTAAACTCTTAACTTGTTTACTTTTCAGACCCCTGACTCCATTATTGTCAAGCAGATTCTCATCTCCGCCCCCTTGAAATCAGGCATCTTGTCCCTGAACCACAACTTGCCGGAGATTGTCAGGTAGATTGCCCTGATGTTACTATGCCTGGACAGAGCAGAGCTTTGCAGGAGTTGGGCAGAGAAGCAGAAGAGATGATGTGGAGCTAGTTACTGTGTGTGGCCCATCAGCTAGATCATCTCCTACAGGCATTTCCAAGTGATGTGGAGAAAACAAAGTCTCCTGCCACATACCCAGTCTTGGCATAATTTGATTTGTATTTCTTATCGTTTCGATGGATAATCATGTTTATTTGTAAGCCTTTTTTTTTCAGTTTCGATCACTTGAAATGCTCAGTTGTGCAAAATTAAATTATGGGTTTTTATCGTCCCCCATTCTGAGTTTTAGCAATTTAAATTTCACAGGTGGGGGAAAACATGGGGGCCAGACCACGGTGGTGCGGTCTGATAATAATTATTTAATGACAGTAGACACTGAGATTCAAAAAAGTGAAAGCTTTATAGCCATTAAAACACAAATTGTCAACATCAGATGTCCAAATACGCCAAGTATAAAGCCTTAAATCATGCTGTGTTTTTCTTGCTTTGCCTATCTGTAAATTTCGATATTATCGATGGAAATGTGTTTTTGTTGGTATGCGTGTGCACAGTGAAATCAATGACACGTATCGATAAAAAAGTCAACACAGTCACCAAAATGAAGCTGCACTGACTTCCTTGCCATTACTCCTGATTTATTCCAGAGTATGTGCAGGCAGGGTGAGGCCCTATTGGCCTGTTTTTCAAAAGTGCTGAGCACCCAACCTCCCATTCAGTGGGATTTATGAATGTTCAACTACTCTGAAAATTATGTCAGTGAGCTGGTGAGTGAGGGGCCTGATTTTGGTATGGATCGGAGTTTCCTTAAGTTTGGGGGTGTTTGGATTTAGGGTTTTGGTTCATGCAGACTGTAGAAACAAGTGCTGGCCACAAAGTTTAGATCGAAACTTCCCAAATCTTGCTCGGCAAAGGTTGAGGGGATTGTGGATCAAACGTTTTTTTCCAAGTACCTACCTCTAGTTCTGGTTCATGCAATCCTCAAGGTGCAGAAAAAAATGCCTTGTATGAGATTCCCTGTGGTTCCCTCAAGACGGCTTGAGTTCCACGTATGTCTCAGATTTAGCTTATGGGGCCGATAAAATTACCGGAGAAACAAGTGAGCCAGGTGGGCCTTGCGAAATGTGTGTGTTAAGTGCATTCAGTGTTCCCTCTTATTTCCTTCCTCCAGTCTGGGAACCTGGAAGATCACGGCCAGGTATGAAGACTCCCCTCAGCAGACCTTCAGTGCGCAATTTGATGTTAAGGAGTACGGTAAGAATCCAGCACCCACTGGGCCCAGGCTCAGGGAGTGGGTCTGTCTCTACTCTCCTGACACCATCTTGGAGCAGACTCTCCATTCGGCTAGGCTTTGCTGGCAACCCACCTTCTCTTACAAGCTCAACATTCTCCTCTTCCCCTCTCGTTTCTCCAGTGCTGCCGAGTTTCGAAGTCATATTGGAGCCGGCTGAGAAGTTTTTATACATCGATGGCAATGAAGACTTCAGGGTTTCTATCACTGCGAGGTGGGTGGAAGGGATCAGCCGACTGGGGTAACAAAGATAGGTTTTAGTGCAGAAAGAAACCTAAGTCTTGCATCACTTTGGGAATGTTTTCCACTCAATGTTTTTTTTTTTCCCATGAAGAGTCTCCATTTTCCATGGGAAATTCTAATTTCTTTTTTATCCAAAAACCCAATGTTCAAAAATGGAGAAAAAAAAATTGGCTGAAAACCTTGTGATTCAGAAATGCTGGCGCCGTGCCTCATGGGGCTTGCCATTCGGATGCTTCATTTTTCCGTTCTTCACCATGGGCTGGGCTTGCTAGCTGGACTTAAACTCCCATGATGCACCATAGCCATGATGGTCCACTTCTCCTTACCATGGTGGATCATGGGAGATATAGACCGACCAAGGAGCTGGGCCTATGGAGGAGAATGGTGGCATAGGGCCATAATATTCAGCGATAGGTTTCCTTGTGGCTTCTCTTACCCATCCTTATCTCCTCCAGGTATCTATATGGGAAAAAACTAGATGGCACTGCCTTTGTCCTCTTTGGAGTGAAGATGGATGATGAGAAGAGGAGTATCCCGCAGTCTCTCAAGAGAATCTCGGTAATTCGTGTTCTTGGCTGGAGGGCGGGGGGAGGGATTCACGCCTCCTGGGAAACTCTGTGGGTGAGGTCATGAAACTCTCTCTCCCTTTCTAGATAGAAGACGGAGACGGGGAAGCAACACTGACGAGACAGATGCTGCAGGCTCGGTTTGCCAACCTGCATGAACTGGTTGGCCATTCGCTCTACATCTCTGTCACCGTTTTGACAGAATCTGGTGAGCATCAGCAATAAGTGCAAAGCCAAGTGCTTTATTCACGGGGTGTTCCAAAGTGGTGCCGAGTGCAGTTCGAGGTGTTGATTTAGATGTATAAAGCCCTATCTACTTAGGGTTCTGCAGATCTTAAAGGCTGTAGGCCAGATTCTTATCTCATTCGCTCTGGGGTAAAACTGGTGTGATGGGTTGCTCCCCCCTCCGGGGTGCCACCTGATGTATTGGGGTACCACTGAGCCTGGCTTTTCCACCAGCCTGGGCTCCCTTACACTGTCCTGATGAGCCAGGCCCTCTCAAGTCTCCTCCAGCACACACACAGGAAGAGACATGCCCAGCTACAGGAAGACAGACACTGAAATCAGCTATTGCCCCCTCTCTCAGCGTGGAGGACGATATGCACAGCTTTTTGCTCCCCAGTTATGAATTCCACAAACCGGTTTTAGAGAAAACAAAAACAAGTTTATTAACTACAAAAGATTTTAAGTGGCTATAAGGGGTAGGAAACAGATCAAAACAGGTTTCAGAGGAACAGCCGTGTTAGTCTGTATTCGCAAAAAGAAAAGGAGTACTTGTGGCACCTTAGAGACTAACCAATTTATTTGAGCATGAGCTTTCGTGAGCTACAGCTCACTTCATCAGATCTGATGAAGTGAGCTGTAGCTCACGAAAGCTCATGCTCAAATAAATTGGTTAGTCTCTAAGGTGCCACAAGTACTCCTTTTCTTTTTAGATCAAAACAGATTACCCAGCAAACAAAACAAAAACGCAATATAAGCTCAGATACTAAAGAAACTGGTTACAAGCACTAATTTCTCACCCTAAATGTTGTTTTAGGCAGATTGCAGAGTTTCTTGAAGGCAAGCTGCTCTTGCTTGCAGCTTAAAACTCCAGGTATTTCTTTTACAGGCTAGACACCCTCCGTCTAGCCTGGTCAGTCCTTTCTTCCCAGATCAGTCTTAGATGTTTACAGCAGTCATCTTGAGCGAAGCTTCAGTGAAGAACCGACCCTGATTATCGCACTTCCCTGCCTTAAATAGGTTTTACATATGGTGGGAATCCTTTGTCTTCCAGTGTGATTCCCACCCCCGGACAGTGGAAAAGGACAAATTTTATAATGGAGTCTAGTATCAGGTGACTTAATCACATGACCCTTCAGCCATAACTCACACAAAGGAAGTCCATTTGCAGCATCCCAGGAAGATGGGAGATTACATGCAAAAATCACAAGTCAGTCCCCCCGCTCCCAAAATCACGAAATCACATTAAAAATCATGAGTATTTTTTTTTAAATAGTAAACTTTGGTTGCTTTTTCTTTCTCTCCTGGCTTTTGAGGCGTTAGATCACACTTGGGACATGCTTTAAAACTTTTCTCTGCAACCAGGAGGGTTAGAAACGTATTTCTTCTTTTAAATGACAGCTGAGATTCTCATGCCACATGGTGATTCTAGCAGCTGGGTCTTGAAGACAAGGAATTAAAACAGGAGACTCATGATAAAATCAGAAGAATCAGTGGCACTGAATCAACATCTGACCATGGCCTATTCCTTGTGTTTTACTCTGGACCTTAAGGACAAAATTTGTATTCCCTAGCTCAGTTTTAATTGACCCATGGCTTCTCTCTGCAGGCAGCGACATGGTGGAAGCGGAGAACACCAGAATTAAAATTGTGACATCTCCCTATCAGATCCACTTCACAAAAACACCCAAGTACTTCAAGCCGAGGATGCCCTTTGAACTCATGGTAATATCTCTTCTTCTAGATCATGCCCACTGTTGCCTAAGGTGTATAAAGAGGAGAGAACTATGGGTACTAGGGTGGTGAGGGTGGTATAAGAACTTAGAATAGAACAGAAACAAAGGGCCACATTCCAATCTCAGTTACACCAACCTAATTCCAGTGTGATTCCACTAAATGCAATGGAATCACTCTAGATTTACACTGGCCTAATAAGAGCAGAGTCTGGCCCAAAAGCTGACAGCAAAGACAAGGTGTGAAATGGCACCTAGCTACAGGTCTGGCCCAAAACGTGCCCTGGGGTCACTTGTGTACTGGCACAGGTGAGGAGTTCCAAAGAGGGGGGGCATTTGCAGAAATAGGGGTCAGAGGGACCATTGTGGATAGGAGGATGTGGGGGAATTTCAAAATTGGCACTGACAGAATGATTCTTCTCCCAGCGAGTTAGGCTGCATTACAGGGGGAGAAATATTATGCTCCTAAAATTCTGAAGCAATCAGCATCAGTCCTCTTGTCCACAGAGAATATGGTTTTATGGTCCCACACTCCTCTGGGGCTGAAGAGTTTGTGAAGGGAATTTAGTATTTTTCTGTCAGCAGGCACTTAAGACTATACATTAGCAGAGAACTGAAGCAATTATCTTTGGCTGCAGACCAAAGGTGCACAAACGAGTAATTGATGACCACAGTAATGAGCAGGTTAAGTCCATTTCTAATCTGGATATTTGCTTTACATACAGTGGTGAATGGAATAAACAGAAAAAAGAGTCAAAGGGCTGAACCTTAAGATCCATGCAAGTAGCTGTCCGTTTTCCTTGTGTGCATGGGGGTAATTGAATTGCACCAGATCTCTGAATGCTTAGGGCTAACGTGGGTGCTCACATTTTATACAGTGTAGAAATCTGGGCCTGGAAAGATCTTAGGTCCAGAGGTGCTGAGTTTCTGATTTCCCAGGGGGTGCTCGACCCCTGCTCCATTCCAGACCTCGCCCCTACTCCACTCCTTCTCCCAAGACCCACCCTGCATCTTTCTGCCCCCACTCTGTCCTGCCTTCTCCTCCCCCTGCCCCCCAGCACCTCCTGCCCACTGCTGAACTGATCCTCGGCAGGCGGGAGGTGCTGGGAGGGAGGGGGAGGAGCTGATCGGTGGGGCCTGTCGGTGGGTGCTGAGCACCCACTTTTTTTCCCCCCATGGGTGCTTCAGGCATGGAGCACCCACAGAGTGAGCGCCAATGCTTAGGTCATTAGAGGTAGAGCAAAATACATTCTTGAGGAGAATGCTTGATCTTCTCAACTAAACCCCAGCTGATTTACGTAGGACAGAGGTGGGTGAGTGTTCTATTGCAGCCAAAGCCCAATATGTAAGTGTTGGTTTCAGAGTAGGAATGAATTTACTTTGGCTACCAAGGTTATGTTAGTGTGACCAGACAGCAAGTGTGAAAAATCGAGACGGGGGTGGGGGTAATAGGGGCCTATATAAGACAAAACCCCAAATATTGGGACTGTCCCTATAAAATCAGGACATCTGGTCACCCTAGGCTATGTTTGTAGCAACAGCGTAATAGATTTAAGCCTTTAAAGTATCTTGGCTTTTGCAAGGCCATTGATCTCTGCAGTCTTCAGGGTTTTCAGAACCAGGGCCAGTCAACACTCAAAGGGTATGTCTCGACTGCAGTCACGGGGTGGGACTGGAGCTCTAGGTGACGTCGCTGAACTAGCTTCCATCACCCTGTGACTGTGTAACACCGATGACCAGGGTCTGTTGGGGGCCAGGATCGAACCTGGGGCCTCCGGAGCTAAATGCATGAGCCACTACTGCGTGAGCTAAAAGCCACATGGCACTTAGCTAAGGCTGTAGTAGACTCATTAATCTCTAAGTGGTCTAGGTGCCACTAGAGGGGGACAGAGCACCACAGCCAGCAGGCATGGTGTGCATACAACTGCAGCCTAGACATGCCCTAAGTCAGAGTGTGAAAACTTTAATTAACCTCAGAGTTGAAGATATTTGTAAATAACTGGACACGACAGATGTTAACGCAACAAATATGTCTCCCTGCTCCCTTAGTTAAAGAGCATCCATAGATTCAAGAAATATTTGGAAGTCTTGACTAACTGGCCTGACTCCTCCAATGAACTCTACTCCCATCCAGTTCCTCTGTGTTAATTGCCACTTGAGAAATAAATGGCTATCTCCAATCTTGGCTCAGAAGCCTTTTGCCTCATTCGCTCAGAAAGCAGAATATTTGTTGGCAGTGATCGTGTTTTGGTTCGATTGGCAGTTGCCTTATTTGCCTGGGGCCAAAACAAGAAAAGACTAGCATGAAATTAATTTCCTCTCTGGCCTACATGAATTAATTTATTCTTAATTTTTGTATATTGTTTTGTTGGGTGTTATAAAATTTAGGAGAAGGGTTGAAGTTGTGGTTTTTATATTTTTTTATGTTTGTACTTTTTAAAATGTGTATGCATTTTGTGGTGTGATACAGCAGATCATTAAGGCCCCATTCCTGAAAGTTATTTAGGTGCTTAATTCCCATTGAAATCCACGGAAGTTAGGCACCTAAATACCTTTGAAGCTATGGACCTGAGATGCCGTACATGCGATTTGATTTGAAGTTAGGATGCAGGGAGCGCTGCACCCCTTACTCGACGCATCCCTTTTTGATTGTGCCCCTCAGATCTACGTCACAAACCCCGATGGCTCCCCAGCCCCTCGTGTACAAGTACAGGCCAAAGGATTCCAGTCGACTGGGTTGACCCAGAGAGATGGAACTGCCAAGCTGGTTATAAACATGCCTGGGAATAAGCAGCAGGTTCCCATCACGGTGAGTAACCTTCTACCACTGAGGCTGGGCTAAGTACTATATGCACCCAGAGGGAAATGCCCTGTTGGTGGCATTCACTCCCCTCTCATGCACTGAGCAAGAGGATAACTGAACTCTGTGCATTCCATCTGCGCCTGGGGTCAGTTTCCTGTATGCCATTGGGGTTTGGAGATGCTCCAATCACCATGTAACCAGTGCTCTATTGTGGGGCCAGAAGAGATCCCAGAAAACATTGACATGGGCATAAAGAGGTCCCGATTAGTCCCCTTGCCACCCACCATGCAGCAAAGGAGGCCTGTAGACAGCTCATGGCTCCTTAGTGCGAAAAGCCTGTGAGGTGACACCAGGCTCAAGCTATAAAGCCCGAGAGAACACTGGAGCTATCTGTGTCCAGCCACTTCAGGAGAGAGTCCTTCTTCATATTCATCTTGCAAGGGGCAAGACAGTTTCCTCTGTTCAGAGACATGTTCTCTTACAGTCCAGAAATCTGGAGTCCCAGCAGGACTGTGCTGAAGCGACGAGCCAATTAAAAGTGGCATTTAGCGTTTCTCTGAGGTGTCATGCCTAGAATGGCTGTTAGCAGCAGAATCCACCAACAATGGTGTCTCAGGGGAGCTTCCTTTGCTATTGCTCACAGCGTGACCCAGCGTGAGAAGCTACAGACCCTAAGCTCACTCCCAGATTCAACTGAGATTTTATCTCCACCTCCCCTGCAGGTAAAAACTGCCCATCCCAACCTCCCAGCAAACCGCCAGGCTTCTAAGTCCATGGTGGCTGAAGCCTATCAGTCCCAAGCAGAGTCTCAAAACTATCTCCATCTGGCGGTGACGGCTTCTGAGCTCAAACCGGGAGACAACTTACCTGTGAATTTCCACCTGAAGAGCAAAAATCCAGATGTTCTGAAGCAGGTCCACTATTTCACCTACATAGTAAGTGCTGTGTCCCTGGGTACTGGGATCTCCTGGAACTTAGGCATCATCTGAGTTTCCACCTGTCCTTTAATATTCCCACTGCATGTAAGGAGAACCTGTAGCAGAGAATTCTTCCCAGTCAGGCAGTATATTGATTGTGTGTGTAGCAGAGTGTGGCAGGGGCCCCTTGTCTTCTGCTAGATTCACAAAGTCACTCTGAGACCCTGGGTTTAGTAACCACTGGTGCACTTTATTCTCAGGCTTGTTGCCACCACCGTTTCACCTTGTATAAGTAACTCTTCATCGTCTGCAGGAGGGAGGGGAAGCTACTTCCCTGCTTTCATTCCCTGCCTTTTTCCTTTTCTCCTGCTCTCCCCTGGCTTCCTTCCCCTGAGGCTTTTATGTAGCCACAGGCTAATTAGGTAGCAGCTATCTCCGCCTCTCCATTTAGGGCCAGGTTACCTTCAGCCCGCTCTAATTTGTTCCCCTAACGAGAAGCGGGCGTGACAGAGGGCTGAAGCTGCAACCCTTTGCCCAGCACCCTGTCACAGTATGAATGAAATAAAGTCAGTCATGGGGACAATCCCTTATCCACTTCTGGTTACTGACTCCGGGCCCTGTGATAATCAATAAAGCCAACTTCCTCCAGGAGCTGGAGATAGAACCCAGGAGTCCTAACAACCACCCCTCTGCACTCGCTACTAAACCATACTTCCTCTTGGACCTGCAGATGGAACCAGGAGTCCTGACTCCTCCCCATGTACTCACTAGAGCATATTTCCTCTTAAAGCTGGGGATGGAACCCAGGAGTCCCAGGTATCAGTTCCCTGCTCTAAACACTAGATTTCACGGCTACTTTTTCAACGCAGAGTAGTAGGTCCACTCTGTTGCTTTTAGAGCTGGACAAACCAAATAATAAAGTTGCCATGTAGCATGGATATGAAGTGTAGTTGGTGAATGGGATGGGGGAAAGGAGGGGTGGTCTCTGTTGGTGAAACAAACAATATTCAGATTTGGGAATCAGATTTGGTGAATATTAGCACCACTGCCTCTAGAGCCTGTTCCTGCAACACATGGATTTTAGCTTATTTTCCTCTCTCCGCTCAGATGTAAATGCCCATTTGAAAAGTTGCAAGTGACCGTCTCTTAGTAGTAGAAAACAGGAGGATGGGAAGATTCATGGAATCTGAATGACCCATTGTGTTAACCCTTGTTTCCTTTAACAATCTATGTCTCATGTTTCCCTGTTAGATCCTGAATAAAGGGAAGATCAGTCATGTAGGGAGACAGGCCAGGCAGGAGGATCAAAATCCGGTGACCATGTCCCTGCCCATCACTCCAGACCTCATCCCTTCATTCCGCATCGTGGCTTACTACCAAGTAGGAAATTCGGAGATTGTAGCAGACTCGGTCTGGCTGGACATCAAGGACACTTGCATGGGAACGGTAGGTTGATATTCAAGTTGGCCTTCCACATGTTAATTCCTATGAAGATGTCATTACGAGGGAGTTTTTCCTAGCCTGAAAGTGCTGACTGACTCTCAAAAGGGACTCTCAAAATGGCACCGTGGGGCTTCTCATTGACTGTCTCCCAGCAAATTCTAGATCAGATTTGACCAGTTTACATGCACAAATAAGTTCCCCAGCCCCCACAAGCCAATGCTGTCAACCCACACTAGGATCTGGGAGTCAAGCTATGGTTCCTTCTAGCTCAGCAATAAAGACTCTGTGGATTGAAGTGGATGGAGCTGTACTGACTTGCGCCAGCTGAGTATCTGGCTTTGTATCTGTACCATAATTAGCCATTTTGCTGATGATGTGGCAGTCAGAATTGATTCCAGCTCCCAGGGCCAGACTGGTTCTTCAGCAGATGTGACTCCAAATACCTATAGGGGACCTGACTATAATGTAACTACAATGCTATGCTGCTGTAACTCCAGTTAATTGCTCCTGATTTACACCAGTGTGAGATCAGAATCGGGCCCACGGAGCAGATCTATTACAGTTCAAACTTACTTGTAAATTTCTCAGGGCTGCCTGAGGGACAAAGTCACCTTTCCATCATGGCTGGAACAAAGGGACTGCATGGACATTGGGTCCAATTCTGCTCTCAGTTTACACCAGCATGAATATGGAGTAACAGCACTGAAATCAGTGGAGCTACTCCAGATTTACACAGCTTCCCCTGAGATCAGAACCTGGCTTTTGGATGCTCAAGGAACATGAAGTCTTACCTCCTTTTCTCCTATGTTTCGCAAAGGACGGGTTCTTAGCTGCTCTCTCTGCTTTAAATCAAAACCTCTCCCTTCACTGTCTTTCATACAGCTTGTGGTGAAAGGAGCCACCAACGAAGACAGGAGAATCCATGAGCCGAGAACTCCAATGAAACTCAAGCTGGAAGGAGACCACAGAGCTTATGTCGGCCTGGTGGCCGTGGACAAAGGAGTCTACGTTCTGAACAAAAAACACAAAATTACACAATCTAAGGTGGGGCATGAAAGACGATGGTCGTAACTTGTAATGTTTTATAGTGGGAAATGCAGCTCGGCTCTTATCCTTGCTTGACGCTCCAAGATGGCGAAAAGTGAAGGAAGCCTTTTGTTTGCAGACCTGCCGCTTGGGGTTTGAGCTCCACTGTACTTTAAGTGAGCTGGGCCGGGCCAGGTAAGTACTTGGATGGGAGGAAACCCAGTGAAACCCAGGGTACTGCAGGGAGTGCTGTTCTGGACACACTAAAGGACACCCTCCCTTTGGACAGTGTTGACCCAGATGGTGCTGGGCTTTAGGGAACTGTGTGGGTGTTGCAGTAGGGGGCGCTCTCCCCTCAGAGGTAGTTCTCACCCCAGTGCTCATAGTGGTGTTGTACATCAGGGAGTGGGGGTGTGCTCAGTAGGGGGCGCTCTCCCCCCCCCAGTCAGAGCTGAACCCAATGTCCCCGTGCGGCGCTAGGGGGAGCTGTGCTGCATTGAGTGGAGGGGGGCTCAGCCTGGGGCGCTGTCCCCTCCCAGTCAGTGCTGAATCCAATGTCCCCGTGCAACATTCATGGTTGCTGTGCTGCAGGGAAAAAAGTGTGACTGAAAAGAGGGAGCGCTTTCTTCTGAGTCAGCACTGATCCCCGGGCCCTATCAAGGTTTTAGGGGACAGAAAGGTACTGAAAGTGCCATTTCTCAGCTGACATATCGAACGGAGGTTCTGGTCATTGAATGTCCTGTGACCCTTTCCACAAGGGTCAGGGCCTGGGTGCGCTGGCTGAATTCTAACTTGGGTATTTGATTTCTCTCTGCCTAACATCCTCTGCTGTCTGGGTTCAACTGGCTGCATAATTCTCTCTTTCTCCTCCTAAAATCGGTTGTGTTGCTGGGGCAGAATGGCTGTTGTGCTCCATCCCAGAGGTGGACGCATTTCTGTGGGGATTGAGTTGCAATAAATCCTTTACTTACGTCTCAGATTTTGCTTTCATTTACACTGCTACAAACACAGAGCAAGTCAAAGGAAGTCAGTAGAGTTACTCCAGATTGCGCGATTGTACCTGAGACCAGAATCCGGCTCACAGCCTGTATAATGCTTTGGGATCATGCTGGATGGCACCATATAAATGGGAAGTGTCATTGTTAACAATAATCTCTCAACCATTGGATTTGCGCCTCACAGATCTGGGACTCTGTGGAGAAGAGTGACATTGGCTGTACGGCTGGCAGTGGAAAGAACAATCTGGGGGTATTTATGGATGCTGGACTGGCCCTGGAGATGAGCAATAGGATTTCCACAGCCCAGAGAACAGGTATCACTCTATAGAGCTGGACGGTCGCCATGAGCAATGGAGGAAGGGAGGAAAGAATCAGGAAAGCAAGGCACAGTAACCTACGGCATGAGCCGGGGGTAGGGACATCAGTCTAGCAGGGCAAATCCCACTGGAACGGCCTTGGAATGGAAATGCTGGGGTTACCAGGGGGGATGAGAATAAGGTCCTGAATTCCCACTGGCCCCCCACCTATTAAAAGAGGGATTAATTTTAAGAATGGGGTGGTTCTGAGGTGGGGATTCAAAGACCTTCTCTGCTAGTCCACTGGGTTTCTCCCTCTTCCAAGGTATCTTTCTCCCCCCTGGCCAGGAAGGGACGGGCAGATGGCTGGTGCTTCTCTCTAAAAAGAAAAGGAGTACTTGTGGCACCTTAGAGACTAACCAATTTGTTTGAGCATGAGCTTTCATGAGCTACAGCTCACTTCATCGGATGCATACCGTAGAAACTGCAGCAGATATTATATACACACAGAGTTCATGAAACAATACCTCCTCCCACCCCACTGTCCTGCTGGTAATAGCTTATCTAAAGTGATCATCAAGTTGGGCCATTTCCAGCACAAATCCAGGTTTTCTCACCCTCCACCCCCCTACACAAAACTCTCTCTCCTGCTGGTAATAGCCCATCCAAAGTGACAACTCTCTTCACAATGTGCATGATAATCAAGGTGGGCCATTTCCTGCACAAATCCAGGTTCTCTCACCCCCTCACCCCCCTCCAAAAACCACACACACAAACTCACTCTCCTGCTGGTAATAGCTCATCCAAAGTGACCACTCTCCCTACAATGTGCATGGTAATCAAGGTGGGCCATATCCAGCAGAAATCCAGGCTCTCTCACCCCTCGCCCCCTTCCCCCCCCCCCCCCCCGGGGCACACACACACACAAACTCACTCTCCTGCTGGCAATAGTTCATCCAAACTGACCACTCTCCAAGTTTAAATCCAAGTTTAACCAGAACGTCTGGGGGGGGGGGGGTAGGAAAAAACAAGGGGAAATAGGCTACCTTGCATAATGACTTAGCCACTCCCAGTCTCTATTTAAGCCTAAATTAATAGTATCCAATTTGCAAATGAATTCCAATTCAGCAGTTTCTCGCTGGAGTCTGGATTTGAAGTTTTTTTGTTTTAAGATAGCGACCTTCATGTCTGTGATTGCGTGACCAGAGAGATTGAAGTGTTCTCCGACTGGTTTATGAATGTTATAATTCTTGACATCTGATTTGTGTCCATTTATTCTTTTACGTAGAGACTGTCCAGTTTGACCAATGTAAATGGCAGAGGGGCATTGCTGGCACATGATGGCATATATCACATTGGTGGATGTGCAGGTGAACGAGCCTCTGATAGTGTGGCTGATGTTATTAGGCCCTGTGATGGTGTCCCCTGAATAGATATGTGGGCACAGTTTGCAACGGGCTTTGTTGCAAGGATAAGTTCCTGGGTTAGTGGTTCTGTTGTGTGGTATGTGGTTGTTGGTGAGTATTTGCTTCAGGTTGCGGGGCTGTCTGTAGGCAAGGACTGGCCTGTCTCCCAAGATTTGTGAGAGTGTTGGGTCATCCTTCAGAATAGGTTGTAGATCCTTAATAATGCGTTGGAGGGGTTTTAGTTGGGGGCTGAAGGTGACGGCTAGTGGCGTTCTGTTATTTTCTTTGTTAGGCCTGTCCTGTAGTAGATAACTTCTGGGAACTCTTCTGGCTCTATCAATCTGTTTCTTCACTTCCGCAGGTGGGTATTGTAGTTGTAAGAAAGCTTGACAGAGATCTTGTAGGTGTTTGTCTCTGTCTGAGGGGTTGGAGCAAATGCAGTTGTATCGCAGAGCTTGGCTGTAGACGATGGATCGTGTGGTGTGGTCAGGGTGAAAGCTGGAGGCATGCAGGTAGGAATAGCGGTCAGTAGGTTTCCGGTATAGGGTGGTGTTTATGTGACCATTGTTTATTAGCACTGTAGTGTCCAGGAAGTGGATCTCTTGTGTGGACTGGACCAGGCTGAGGTTGATGGTGGGATGGAAGTTGTTGAAATAATGGTGGAATTCCTCAAGGGCTTCTTTTCCATGGGTCCAGATGATGAAGATGTCATCAATATAGCGCAAGTAGAGTAGGGGCTTTAGGGGACGAGAGCTGAGGAAGTGTTGTTCTAAATCAGCCATAAAAATGTTGGCATACTGTGGGGCAATGCGGGTACCCATAGCAGTGCCGCTGATCTGAAGGTATACATTGTCCCCAAATGTAAAATAGTTATGAGTAAGGACAAAGTCACAAAGTTCAGCCACCAGGTTAGCCGTGACATTATCGGGGATAGTGTTCTTGACGGCTTGTAGTCCATCTTTGTGTGGAATGTTGGTGTAGAGGGCTTCTACATCCATAGTGGCCAGGATGGTGTTATCAGGAAGATCACCGATGGATTGAAGTTTCCTCAGGAAGTCAGTGGTGTCTCGAAGGTAGCTGGGAGTGCTGGTAGCGTAGGGCCTGAGGAGGGAGTCTACATAGCCAGACAATCCTGCTGTCAGGGTGCCAATGCCTGAGATGATGGGGCGCCCAGGATTTCCACGTTTATGGATCTTGGGTAATAGATAGAATATCCCAGGTCGGGTTTCCAGGGGTGTGTCTGTGCGGATTTGATCTTGTGCTTTTTCAGGAAGTTTCTTGAGCAAATGCTGTAGTTGCTTTTGGTAACTCTCAGTGGGATCATAGGGTAATGGCTTGTAGAAAGTCGTGTTGGAGAGCTGCCGAGCAGCCTGTTGTTCATATTCCGACCTATTCATGATGACAACAGCAACTCCTTTGTCAGCCTTTTTAATTATGATGTCAGAGTTGTTTCTGAGGCTGTGGATGGCATTGCGTTCCGCATGGCTGAGGTTATGGGGCAAGTGATGCTGCTTTTCCACAATTTCAGCCCGTGCACGTCGGCGGAAGCACTCTATGTAGAAGTCCAGTCTGCTGTTTCGACCTTCAGGAGGAGTCCACCTAGAATCCTTCTTTTTGTAGTGTTGGTAGGAGGCCTCTGTGGATTAGTATGTTGTTCAGAGGTATTTTGGAAATATTCCTTGAGTCGGAGACGTCGAAAATAGGATTCTAGGTCACCACAGAACTGTATCATGTTCGTGGGGGTGGAGGGGCAGAAGGAGAGGCCCTGAGATAGGACAGCTGCTTCTGCTGGGCTGAGAGTATAGTTGGATAGGTTAACAATATTGCTAGGTGGGTTGAGGGAACCATTGCTGTGGCCCCTTGTAGCATGTAGTAGTTTAGAAAGTTTAGTGTCCTTTTTCTTTTGTAGAGAAGCAAAGTGTGCGTTGTAAATGGCTTGTCTAGTTTTAGTAAAATCCAGCCACGAGGAAGTTTGTGTGGAAGGTTGGTTTTTTATGAGAGTATCTATTTTTGAGAGCTCATTCTTAATCTTTCCCTGTTTGCTGTAGAGGATGTTGATCAGGTGATTCCGCAGTTTCTTTGAGAGCGTGTGGCACAAGCTGTCAGCATAGTCTGTGTGGTATGTAGATTGTAATGGATTTTTTACCTTCAGTCCTTTTGGTACGATGTCCATCTGTTTGCATTTGGAAAGGAAGATGCTCTCTGCTCTCTCTGCCCCAGGCTGCAAGCTTTTGGGGGCAGCACATGAGGAGGGAGGGAGGAATGAAGCCTGCTTCACTCTCCTCTCCTTCTGGTTGCCCTGGCTGGCTGAGCATCTGCCCAACAGCTCTTCTGTGGCTCCCAGCCAGACAGGAAGGAGCAATATGTTAAGTGCCAAACTGGCTTTTCTGGTTTTCTGATTTGCCCCTAAATCAACGGGGTTCCGCTCATTGAGGCCTAGACCATTCTCAGAAATTTGGGAACTGACCGGATTCGGTGTTCAAATGTTACCATGTTACAACCAGACAGAGAAATGGCATCAAGTTGAGTGGAGGGCCTCACTCGATGGGTGGGTTTTTATTTTGTGTTTCTCACTTCCTTCTGCAGATCCAGAGTGTCCCCAGCCAGCAAAACGCCGGCGTCGCTCCGTTCAGCTCATTGAGTATAAGGCAATCAAAAGTAGGTACTAATCAAGGGGTTTGCTATCCTTGATCAAAGCAAGCATGCAAATCAGGAATGTGATTCCCTTACATGACCAGTTTCACCCTGCTACAGCCTCCTGCCAGCTGCATTTCCTGTAACAGGAGACGGGGGAGTTTGGACAGACTTCCATATGAGGAGAGATTGGAACTGATAAATTTATAGAGGGGATGCGATAGAGGTGTAGAAAATAATGAATGGTAAATTGCTCTTTGGGGCACGGACCGTCTCTCTGTTCTGTGTTGGTACAGCACCCAACACAGTGGGGTTTTGGGCCATGACTGTGGACCCAAAGTGCTACTACAATTCAAATAACAACAACAGGTACATTGTTAATTACCCATTTAAACACAAGGAGACACTCAACACAACTGAATGGTTTCTTATTACGAATTTATAAAAGGAACTATTTTCATACACAATGCATAATTAACCCACAGTACTCACCATCACAGGATTGTACTGAGGCCAAGAGCCTAGCAGGATTCAAAAAAAGGATGAGCCATTTACATGGAAAAGGAAGAGATGTTCACCATTCCATAGGATAGGATTTTTAAAGAAGAGCTATACATCCTCATGCTTCAGGGCATGAGCCAACTTCTAACTGGGGTCAGGAAGAAACTTCTCCATGGGCAGGTTATTCCACTATGGGGTTTCTTGCACCTCTCTCTGAAGCTGTTGGTGCTAGTGACTGTTAGAGACAAGATACTGGATTAGACAGAGCAGAATGCTAGTTCCTATGTTCCTTCTTTGGCCAAGTCTAGTAGTAAATTAATGAGAGAGAGAGAGAGAGAGAGAGAGAGAGAGCGGACTAGAAGAAGCTTGGTAGGAATGACCTTCTGGCTTTTACATTTCAGCGGCAGATTACTACGATCGGAAGCTGAAGAAATGCTGCGAAGACGGGATGTACGAGAACCCCATGGGGCACACCTGTGAGAAGCGGGTTGAGTACATCCTGGATACGGATGAATGCAAGAAGACCTTTCTCGACTGCTGCAATTATATCAAGACCATACGGGACAAGATGCAACGGGAGCTCCACCTGGAACTTGCAAGAAGCAAGTACTAGGGTTTCAATGTTACTCAGAGGAGCAAGGCTGGGTGAACGGTTAGAGAAATAAGACCACGCCACATGAACCAACCCTGCGCATGTTCACAGATCCCCCAGGTAGGAGATGAACATGAATGCAGTGGAAGCAATCCTGTTAGTGTTGCACCATGTTGATATGGGGACCCAGATGAGTCAGGGTAATAACCTCTTCACAGGTCGCCGCCGAGGTTTAACCTTTGTTTCTAAAGCACAGTCCTCTACCACTTGAGCTAAAGGGGTAACTCCCCTAGCTAAGAATAGTAGTAGGCTCTTACCCTTTGCAGAATATCCACTAGAGGGCACACATGTAGCACTGAGCCAGTGGCTTATACCAGTGTTATAGGAGCCCAGAAAAGGCTAGCTCATGGGGAAACAGCAAGGCAGGCATGGAGAGGAGAAGAAGCCAAACTCCAGTTCATGCTTTTCTGGGCTGGCTGCATCTAAACTTGGCAACATAGGTCAAATCACGGATGCTTTCAGGCCATTTATAGAGCAGGCCAACCCCCGAATCCTTTCAGGTTTGCCCCATCCCAATCAAGATCCCAGCAGAGCCAGATGGTCTGTGATTTGATTTTCCAGGTGACTTGGATGAAGATTTCATGTCTGACGAAGATATCACCTCAAGGAGCCAGTTTCCAGAGAGCTGGCTGTGGCAAGTGGAGCAGCTGATTGAGCGACCAAATGAACTGGGGTAAGAGCATGTGGCCGTACCACTCCCATTCATCAAAGGGCCACATTCAGACGTGGTATGGTATAGCTCCCACTGAAGTCAGTATCTTTCCACCAACAAGATCCCCAGTGGAGCCGGCTGAAGAATTTCATAGTATCATAGAATATCAGGGTTGGAAGGGACCTCAGGAGGTCATCTAGTCCAACCCCCTGCTCAAAAGCAGGACCAATCCCCAATTAAATCATCCCATCCCGGGCTTTGTCAAGCCTGACCTTAAAAACTTCTAAGGAAGGAGATTCCACCACCTCCCTAGGCAACGCACTCCAGTGTTTCACCACCCTCCTCGTGAAAAAGTTTTTCCTAATATCCAACCTAAACCACCCCCACTGCAACTTGAGACCATTACTCCTTGTCCTGTCCTCTTCTACCACTGAGAATAGTCTAGAACCATCCTCTCAGGTAGTTGAAAGCAGCTATCAAATCCCCCCTCATTCTTCTCTTCTGCAGACTAAACAATCCCAGTTCCCTCAGCCTCTCCTCATAAGTCATGTGTTCCAGACCCCTAATCATTTTTGTTGCCCTTCGCTGGACTCTTTCCAATTTATCCACATCCTTCTTGTAGTGTGGGGCCCAAAACTGGACACAGTCCTCCAGATGAGGCCTCACCAATGTCGAATAGAGGGGGATGATCACGTCCCTCGATCTGCTCGCTATGCCCCTACTTATACATCCCAAAATGCCATTGGCTTTCTTGGCAACAAGGGCACACTGCTGACTCACATCCAGCTTCTCGTCCACTGTCACCCCAGGTCCTTTTCCGCAGAACTGCTGCCTAGCCATTTGGACCCTAGTCTGTAGCTGTGCATTGGGTTCTTCCGTCCTAAGTGCTGGACCCTGCACTTATCCTAATTGAACCTCATCAGATTTCTTTTGGTCCAATCCTCCAATTTGACTAGGTCCCTCTGTATCCTATCCCTGCCCTCCAGCGTATCTACCACTCCTCCCAGTTTGGTATCATCCGCAAATTTGCTGAGAGTGCAATCCACACGATCCTCCAGATCATTTATGAAGATATTGAACAAAACCGGCCCCAGGACCAACCCCTGGGGCACTCCACTTGACACCGGCTGCCAACTAGACATGGAGCCATTGATCACTACCCGTTGAGCCCAACAATCTAGCCAGCTTTCTACCCACCTTATAGCGCATTCATCCAGCCCATACTTCTTTAACTTGCTGACAAGAATACTGTGGGAGACCGTGTCAAAAGCTTTGCTAAAGTCAAGAAACAATACATCCACTGCTTTCCCTTCATCCACAGAACCAGTAATCTCATCATAGAAGGCGATTAGATTAGTCAGGCATGACCTTCCCTTGGTGAATCCATGCTGACTGTTCCTGATCACTTTCCTCTCATGTAAGTGCTTCAGGATTGATTCTTTGAGGACCTGCTCCATGATTTTTCCGGGGACTGAAGTGAGGCTGACTGGCCTGTAGTTCCCAGGATCCTCCTTCTTCCCTTTTTTAAAGATTGGCACTACATTAGCCTTTTTCCAGTCATCCGGGACTTCCCCCGTTCGCCACGAGTTTTCAAAGATAATGGCCAATGGCTCTGCAATCACAGCCGCTAGTTCCTTTAGCACTCTCGGATGCAACTCGTCCGGCCCCATGGACTTGTGCACGTCCAGCTTTTCTAAATAGTCCCTAACCACCTCTTTCTCCACAGAGGGCTGGCCATCTATTCCCCATGTTGTGATGCCCAGCGCAGCAGTCTGGGAGCTGTCCTTGTTAGTGAAGACAGAGGCAAAAAAAGCATTGAGTACATTAGCTTTTTCCACATCCTCTGTCACTAGGTTGCCTCCCTCATTCAGAAAGGGGCCCGCACTTTCCTTGGCTTTCTTCTTGTTGCCAACATACCTGAAGAAACTCTTCTTGTTACTCTTAACATCTCTCGCTAGCTGCAGCTCCAGGTGCGATTTGGCCCTCCTGATTTCATTCCTACATGCCCGAGCAATATTTTTATACTCTTCCCTGGTCATATGTCCAACCTTCCACTTCTTGTAAGCTTCTTTTTTATGTTTAAGGTCCGCTAGGATTTCACCATTAAGCCAAGCTGGTCGTCTGCCATATTTACTATTCTTTCGACACATCGGGATGGTTTGTCCCTGTAACCTCAACAGGGATTCCTTGAAATACAGCCAGCTCTCCTGGACTCCTTTCCCCTTCATGTTAGTCCCCCAGGGGATCCTACCCATCTGTTCCCTGAGAGAGTCGAAGTCTGCTTTCCTGAAGTCCAGGGTCTGTATTCTGCTGCTTACCTTTCTTCCCTGTGTCAGGATCCTGAACTCAACCAACTCATGGCAATTTGTCATGATTTAGGGCCAGCATTCAGGAGCTGATCCATATTCATAGAATCACTCCTACATTTTAAAGCGAGAAGGGCCCTTAGATCACCTAGTCTCACCTTCTGTATAACAGAGACCAGAGAATTTCATTCAGTTTCTCCAGTTTTGAGCCCACATTTAGGCTCAGTTTTGAGCCCACTAAAAGAACTGGCCCAACTTCCAGAGGCACTGAGCAGCCAGTGGTATCCCCTGGCTTCAGCCCTAATGAAAAACCAGGCTGCTGATTAAGGTGCTAGAATATGGATGTAGGTGTCTGGCTGTATAGCGTTAGCCTTTTCTCCTGTTTGGGAACTGTTCCTCATTCTGTTTGTTATTCAGCGTGTGTTATTAGGTTGCTGAGTCACATGATATTGACGGTGCTTTCTAATTGGATGGGAGAACTTTTTTTTTTTGGGTTAAATTGATAAATGAAGTGCTGGGCCAGGCCCCTCTCCACTGGAATGAAATACAATTCACCTCCTTGGATTAGACCGGGACACTAGAATTAATATCCCTACCCTTGAGAGCTTTAAAACAGGTTGTGTCCTGTGGCTGGTGCACAACGTGGACCGCTGAGTTCCTCCCCAAAGATGGCTCTATAGTTCAGTGGGTGGGTGAAGGCTTTACCATGGACCTCAATCCTAAGATAGGAGGATCTACACCTTTAGTTGGGGAATGTCCATGACTCCTAGCTCCATCCTTCTGTAAAAGACTGTCTTTCTCTTTCCATGTAGAATTTCTTCCAAGACGGTGCCTATTTTCCTGAAGGATTCCATCACCACCTGGGAAGTCCTGGCTGTGAGCCTTTCAGAGTCCAAAGGTGAGGAACACCACGAACTATCCAGAGAACAGGCAGAAAAGCCAATGGGGAAAAGACCCCAGGCCACAATGGGCCTTGGACACGTCACAGTCACATGGAACAATTGAGGAGACAGCAGACACATTTCAGGACTAAAGAATAAGCCCCCCTGTCTCTGACCCTGGGTCTTTCCCCATTGCAGGGCTCTGTGTGGCTGACCCCTATGAGATAACAGTAATGAAAGATTTTTTCATTGACCTCCGGCTGCCCTACTCTGTAGTGAGGAATGAGCAGGTGGAAATCCGGGCTATTCTCTACAACTATCGGGACCGAACAATTAAGGTAAGCTCACTGCCTCATGGGGCTCTGCAATTGACCTGAGGTGTCAAGTCTTTGACAGACAGCCAAACCAACATAAAATGGTGGAAGGCTTCTCCTTCTAGGGCCTGATCCCTTTGGGGCTGGACACCCTTGTCTCCCATTGACCTTGTTGGGTGCTCAGCACCTTGCAGGATCAGGGCTATGGAATCCACCCAGTTAAGACCATAAGAGCGGCCATACTGGGTCAGACCAATGGTCCATCTAGCCCAGTATCCTGTCTTCTGACAGCGACCAATGCCAGGTGCTTCAGAAGGAATGAACAGAATAAGTAATCATCAAGTGATCCATCCCCTGTTGCTATTCCCAGGTTCTAGCAAGATTGCATGATATAGAGGGAGATAAAAAAATACCCTTCTGGCTGCCACTCTTCTCTGCCTGGGCCTCAAATCTGTGAGTAGGTACCAGGTTTGGAGCTTTCTGTTGACTCACACCGGTAGCCAGACCAGGTGGGTCTCATTACTTTCACTTAGGAACACCACAGACTGAGGTCCTCTCTGAGGCAGGACAGGACTGGGAGGGGGGCAGTCCTGAAGGGCCTCTCAGGAAGGAGGTCAGGATACAGTCATATGCTTTATAAGTACAGTCCTGTCTGTTGTTTATTAAGATTAAAGGCAAACTCCAGTCAGAGGGTATGTTTTGGATCAGTGCCCTACAGTGTCATGATGTGCAGACTGCCTGCTCACGAATCTCTGTTCTCTTCTCAGGTCCGGCTAGAGCTGCTGTATAACCCAGTTGTCTGCAGCGCATCCACTTCCAAGGCTAAATACCGGCAGATCCTTGACATCAAAGCCAAGTCCTCCCTGGCCGTGCCATTAGTGATTGTCCCATTGCAGCTGGGATCTCACGACATTGAGGTCAAGGCAGCGGTGTGGGGCAGTTTTGTGTCTGATGGTGTGAAGAAGAAACTGAAGGTTGTGGTAGGTATCAGGTGATGGGGATGTGATGTCTGCTGGAGGGCAAGAGGCTGGAGGCCAGATTGGCTGGCTTCTAGAATCAGTGCTGTTAATTTAACCTGTTAAATTAACACCCTGCATCTCTATCCTCATCCCACTTCCTCCCCTCCTCTGTGGCAAATACAGCAGGGCTGGGGCTGGCCTGGTTATCTTGCACTCGATCCTCTGAGTCTTCACGTAAAAGACCTAGGTTCAGTTCCTCAGGCCCAGGGTCTTGCTCCTTGGACCAGCAGGTGCTGGAATCAATGCAGATTCAGTGCACCCAGGGAGAACCTCATCTCACTCAGCAGAGAGAGCCAAGCAAAGGAGCAGCATTGGTGGGTTGTGAAGGGTGTCCCATTGGCCTGCCCCAGGAGACCACTGCTAGGCTGGGTGAGAGGAAGATCCTCCACTGAAGATCAGGGAGTAGAAAAGTCCTTCAGGGAGGACACAGAGCAACGATGGCACAAATTGAGCTTCTCACTTCCTCGCCCTGCCCGACTCCGTTGGCCAGGTTCATAAGAACATAAGAACGGCCATACTGGGTCAGACCAAAGGTCCATCTAGCCCAGTATCCCGTCTTCCGACAGTGGCTATTGCTAGATGCCCCAGAGGGAATGAACAAAACAGATAATCATCAAGCTATCCATTCCCTGTCACTCATTCCCAGCTTCTGGCAAAAAATTCCTGCCGTTCATCTGTGCTGGAATCAGTGGTATTACGCTAAGGATGAATTTGGCCTAGGGACTTCTTGGATGCATCCTAATGAGGATCCAGAACAAAAGGGGAGGCTGCCTGAAGTTGAGGTCAGATTCCAGACTTATTGGGTCGGAGCCTGATCTCAGTTTCACTTGACCGCTGACTTCCAGTGGAGCCACTGCTGATTCACGCTGATCACAAGATCAGCAAGTCGCTCACCTTTTCCTACTGCTCTTCATTGTCTCTGAACGCTACTGTGCTTCCTATGCTCTTGTCATTCCTGTCTAGCCTGAAGGGATGAGGATGACCAAAACAATTACATCTGTCGTATTGGATCCATCTGCGAAAGGAGTAGGTGAGTAGCCGCACTGCTTTGCCTTTACGTGAGGCCTTTCATCCTGAAGGTCTCAAAGAATTCCACAGTCTATATCTAAGTAAGGCCATCTCTGTTTTTTGGAGTCCTTGTATCTAACCCAAACCCTTAATTGAATCTGCAGCAAACGTCCCTGAAAAATTCTATCCTGGCTTTCGATTGTCCGTGGGAGATTTCAGAGGGATTGGTTTCATGTTGGCTGAGATGGAGGTCAAAATCAGGCTCATCTCGGAAGACGGGAATCAGCAATATGCAGAGCAATTCAGCTGCCACTGAAAAGCAGCCACCTCTGCCTGCCCCGTATTCACAGTTTCCTGATTCCCATCTCAGCTGCCCCCTCCCTCCCTTTGCCCTAGCACATCAGTGGATTGTGCAGGGTTCTCTGAGCGTTGTAGAGTATTACTCAAGAACCGGCAGCAAAGCTCAGCCAGCTGGACGGATGGCATTTCACTGTCTCTTCTCCTTGTCCTTCCTTTTCAGGGGGAGTCCAGGAAGTGAGGGTGAAAGCGGCAGATATAGATGACATTGTTCCAGACACAGAATCGGAGACCAAAGTCAGAATCCAAGGCAAGGGCCTCTGATCTGGAAGTGTTTTATGCTTTAGAAACAGAGCGAAGGGAGCAATGAATTCTTCTCTGGTAGCCACACTCGCAGGAGGTAGACCGATTACCCACTTGGTTCTGTTACAACTGTCTACGTGCACTATCGAGCATTAATGGTCAAGATACATCAAAGTCACTGTCGGCGTGTGGCTAAGCAAGGTGCTCATAGGAGAGACAGGTGCACAGAAATAAGGAGCACCCAGAGAGTAGCCTATGTCTTTGGACAGGATGGCCTAGTGGTTTGAGCCCTAGCTTAGTATTTGGGAAGCCTGAGTTCAAGACCTTGCTCTTCCACAGACGTCCCTGGTGACTTTGGGCAGCTCCCTTAGCCTGTCTGAGCTTCAGCTCCCCAGCTGTAAAATGTGGATAATAGCCCTTCCTTTGCCCCCATTTAGCTCAACCAGCAAGGGCTGTTGCTTTCAGAATAGGAGTGTCCAGGTTCTATCCCCACCGCTGGCAGGGCTGGAGTGAAATAGCCTAGGAGGGATTGGTGAGAAATGCTCAGAGTAGTGCGGGGTACCTTGTCAGCACACAGGACCCAGATCAATTGTTGCTGGGTTAGGATCTGACCTTCATGGGTTTTGGGTGTGCTCAGCCCATGGATTGAGCTCTCAATCCGCCACTGCCCGCAGAGAGGTCTGTCTGTCTCTCTGTCCCCACCAGCACCTGCTCTCTGTGCTTGAATTCATGCCACGTTATTTCCTGGCCAGGAAACCCCGTGACAACCATTGTCGAAAACTCCATCGACGGGGCCAACCTGAAGCACCTCATTGTGACGCCGTCTGGCTGCGGGGAACAGAACATGATCGGCATGACCTCCCCCGTCATCGCCACCATCTACCTGGACAGCACCGAGCAGTGGGAAAAGATCGGAGTGGAACGCAGGGCAGAAGCCATCAAGTTGATCATGCATGGTAAGTACTTCTTATGCCAGACAGCAAATCCCTCTTCAGGCTCGCGTTAGGGACACAGGAACTGCCGCACAGGACCGGCCCTGAGGTCCCTCTAGCCCAGTAGCCTGTCTCGGAAAGTGGCCAGTACCAAGCGCTTCAGAAACCTCATGTTAAGCACATTGGGCAATAGATAGAGAGTCCAGGGATCAGGCAGCTAGCCTGGCACACAGGAGACACCAGTTCAGTTCCCTGCTCTGCCACAGACTTCTGGGGTTATGTTGGGCAAGTCACCTAATCTCTCTGTCACTCCATTTCCGCCTCTGCAAAGGGGGAGTGTTGCAGTGCCCTGCTGCACAAGGGGGTTGTGAGGATAGACGGCAGGAACTCCGCAAACTCCCACCGGCACCCGGATTGTGGCCCTGCCCCCGCTCTGCCCTTCCCCACGAAGCCCTGCCCCTGCTCTGCCCCACCCACACTCCTCCCCGAGGCCCCATCCCACTAGGCCTCTTCCCCCTGAAGCCTTGCCCTTGCTCCATCGCTTCCGGCCCCCGTTCTGCTACTCACTCCTCTCTGTCCCCTCCTCCCCGTCACTCACCAAGAATGCAGGAAAAAAGTGGGAGGGGCCATGCCCCCCTGGTGCCTCTGGTAGTTACATTGCAGATTGTGAGGCACCCTGGTACTATGGGAATGGGGCCAGATAGGCACCTAAAATAGAGAGAGAATCTGCCTTCCACTTTAGGTCTCCTACTCCCTTTAGAGGTTGGTTTGAGACCTGAAGCATGAAGTTTAATATCCCTCCACCAGTCTACATTGGCATGAGTCATTATAGCTCTGAATAGACCTTCCTATGCAGACAAACGCCCAACCCCGTTTTCAGTCCTGCTGGGCTTTTGGCCTCCAGTTCATTGCTGGACTATGGGTGTTATGCGGGGGATGGGATGGTCGTGGGGTGGAGGCCATTCACCCACATTCAAATCCGTTTCAGGTTGGCACTTGGTAGCGAGGAAGGATAGAGAAACTCATGACCATTGAGAGAACTTGGTAGGTTTCAACAGGTGTCCCTTTCACTACACCACAGTCCCCTTGTGGCCCCCTTGTGGGCTGCCTAAATTAGGTGTGGAGTCTGAACTACAAACATCCCATCCCTTAAGCTTTTACAATATGGGGAAACTGAGGCAGAAAGTGACTTGCACAACATCACGTCACGCAGTGAGTGACAGAACTGAGAACTGAACCCAGGAGTCCTGACTCACAGCACCTTGCTCCAAAAACTAACCCACCCTCCCCTCCTGGAGCCTGGTATAGAACCCAGGCATCCTGCCTCCCAGATCCCCATATACCGTAATCACTTGGCCCCACTCCCACGCTGGAGGGAGG
The DNA here is from genome assembly GCF_965140235.1 of Caretta caretta. Taxonomy (NCBI): domain Eukaryota; kingdom Metazoa; phylum Chordata; order Testudines; family Cheloniidae; genus Caretta; species Caretta caretta. The sequence continues at coordinate 19,990,174 of NC_134225.1, forward strand.
ATTCATGCGGGTGAGGAATGGGGCAGTGCCCATGCCAACTGGCTTCACCACCAGACATCTTTCTGCCTTTGCTTCCCTTGAGTTGCTGTGCTGTGTCCCTCCTGAGAGACGCCTGCAGAAAAAGGGGGAGCCACACAACTCAGACGCAGCAGCAGGGGTCACAGCTCTGACTTCGTTTGCCTTACGCATGTAAAGTCCTCATTAGAAGCTCGCCAGACATTGCATAGCTCCTTCGTACGCTCTCTGTTTTAGGTTACACGCAGCAGATGGTTTACAAAAAACCCGACTTCTCATACGCCGCTTTCAAAAACCGGCCAGCAAGCACTTGGTGAGGACAGTGGGTTTTCTAATGCACCTTCTTGATCAGCGTTAGCCTGACCCTACACATGCAATATGTGAGCCAGAGCAAGTCAGTCTCCCGCCCAAAACCAGAGGGCAAAGGTTAACACACACAACAGGGAAAAAGTACCCAAACCAACTCCCACAGATGGCAATGGAAAGACTCCCAAAGATGAGCTAGGCACCTGGCAGGATTTACAAAAGCACCTAAGCAGAGTAGGGGCTTAATTCCCTTTGAAAGTCAATCAGAGTTCAGTGCCTAACTCACTTAGGCACTTCTGTAAATCCCGCTGGGTGCCTATTTTCATCTTTAGGTGCCTAAATGCCTTGTTAATGTGGCCCCTAGTGATTTCAGTGACAGTTCAGTGTGGGCAAGCGGACGGCCTGAGGGATTGGTGATGAATAAGGCGAAGATTTAGTCACGGGTATTTTTAGTAAAAGTCATGGACAAGCCACAGGCAATAAACAAAAATTCACGGCCCGTGACCTGTCCATGACTTTTACTAAAAATACCCCTTCAGGGTGTCACACCCCTAATTCTTAGCTGCTCCTAGTACGCCGCTGCTCTGGAGGTCTCCGAGGTACTGCGTCTCCGGGGGTCCTTGGGGCACCATTGCTCTGCGGGATCTCTGGGGGATGGCAGCTGGCTCCTGCTCCGGCAGTGGGGGCTGACTGCATCCGGCCACCCACCGTTCTGAGGCCCCTGGGGACTGCTCTCCAACAACCTCCAGGGCTGCCCCCAGGCTGCAGCTGCAGCCGCTGCTCAGACTGCCCCCAGGGTGGCCCCTGCTGCTGCTCGGGCAGTCCCCGGGACTAGCCACACCAGCCGCTGCAGCTGTGGAATTCATGGAAAGTCACGGAATCCGCGAACTCCGTGACAGATTCCCAGCCTTAGTAATGAACTACAGGTCCTTTCACTTTTAGCTGGTTACTTTGTAGCTGGCTCAGAGTAACCATTACCATCTTGACGGCTGTTCACTGGGTTGTGTGAAGTTGAGTTTGATGACGCTCCAGTCCAGTTCCCAGTGTCCAGCTGTCCACAGCGGGCCCCCATCCCCACCATCCTGGTCATACCACTGCAGGCGGCGAGAGCTCGGCACATCTCAAGCAGAGCCAGCCGTAATAGGGAGCAGTGTCTGGATGCGCTTTCCCGGACAAGCAGTGACATTTTCCCGAGCTCCATGCTCACTCAGGTTACCATAAACTGACCCACATGAACCTCCCTCCATTTACTGCTGTGAAACGTCTCAACTCATACCTGAGTGCAGACGGTCCAGCTTCCACACTGAGGGCAATTCTGGGAAGGCAGGAGTGACCGTGATGTGATTGATTCTGCCCTCAGGCTGACGGCGTACGTGGCAAAGGTCTTTGCCATGGCTAAAAAACTGGTGTCCATTGAAAACCAAGTTATCTGTGGGGCGGTGAAATGGCTGATCCTGGAAAAGCAGAAACCAGATGGGGTCTTCCAAGAAGATGCCCCCGTAATCCACGGAGAAATGGTTGTACATGTTTCCTTTGACTTTTACACATCAATCACTACCCACCTCAATCATCACAGCAACTTGTTGGTTCATAAGTCAAAGGGAGCTTTTACTGGGCTACATCTCAAAGTCTGTGCTCACACAGACTGATCTCTCTCTCTCTCTCTCCCTCCCATCAGTGGAAAAACCCAGTGCAGTTACCTGGGCAGCAGTGAATGGAGATTTAGGCCAATGAGCCAGATTGTATCTATTTAGTCCTTAGTGGACTTCATGGAGTCTTTGGCACTTCTCCCTTTTTGGGGGTAAACATTCTGCTGGGGGTAGATCATTTTTGTTTTTGTTATTATTCAAGGTTTAGGAGTGGAAGGGAGGGTCATTGTTGGAGCTAGGGGTGTCACATTTGGGATTTATGGGTGCCAGGGTTTAGGGCGTATCAGTGTTAGGGTTTATTAGTTAAAAGGGGGTGTCGGTGTCAGGCTTTTAGGGGTGTCAGTGTCAGGATTTAGGGGTCTCAGTGTTAGGGTTTAGGGTAGAAGGGGTTGTCAGTGTCGAGGTTTGGGGGTTTCAGTGTCAGGGTTTAAGGTATAGAAGGGGGTGTCGGTGTCAGGATTTAGGGGGCATCAGTGGTGAGGTTTAGGGGTCTCAGTGTCAGGGTTTAGTAGAGGTTCTAGAACTCGGGGTGTGCGGGGTGCGGCAACACCCCTTGGCTTGAAGTGGTTTCCATTATATACAGGGTTACAGTTGGGTTCAATGGCTCTCAGCACCCCCACTACAAAAATTGTTCCAGCACCCCTAGCTATCAGTGGGTTTAGGGCTAACAGTGTCTGGGTTTAAGGGGTCTCTGTGTTAGGGGTCTCAGTGTTAGGGTTTACGGTAGAAGGGGGTGTCCATGTCTGGGTTTAGGGGGTGTCCGTGTCAGGGTTTATTCGATAGAAGGGGGTGAGATTAGTGATGTGAGTGTTCTCATGGTGGAAGGACATCTCCAAAGGAGATAGTTTTCAGCGTTTACTAAAGACGCTTAGGCTCTGGCCTGGCCTGATCTCCCCTGGGCATCGGTTCCCCAGCCTCTCAACTGAGAATGCCTTGTCCTCACCTCTCATGCGCTTTGTCCCGGGCTTAGTGATTTGCATTGCCCCAGAGGAGCGCAGCTGTCTTGGTGATTCACAGGCCAAAGTTTGGTCTTTGATGTCGCTGGGGTTTGATCCATTAACTGCACAGGAAGCTGCCTGGGGCGGGACCTGAGCACTGGCCTGGTGAGCTAAATTCTCTCACGCTGGTTTAATACGAAGCATCTCTATTGACTTGGATGGAGTTCCTCCACATTGGCAAAGGAGTAACTGCCATCAGAACCTGGCCCATTGCACGACAGGTGTTCATTAGCCAAAGGGAGGTTCAGCGATAGGTCTGGCCATGACTGAGAGTCCATTCTTGGGTAGCTTTCTAGGAAGCATGTGTTCTGCTATAATTTCCTATGCTGAGGGCCTGGGATTAATTCTTTCTTTCCATGGTACTCGGGGGACTTTCTTATCCCAAGCCTGTCCTTTGCTCCTCTTTAGAGAGGGTACAAGGGTGCTGAGCCTGATGTCTCTTTAACGGCTTTTGTGCTGATTGCATTGGAAGAGGCCAAGGACATCTGCAAGGATCAAGTCAATGTGAGTATCTCCGCACTGTAGATTCACTTCAACGTTCATACCCAGGTTTTCCCATCTTTCCATCCCCTATGAACCACACCCCATGGCATGTGGAATTTGCTGGGGAAGGAGCTAGTAAATCTGTATTTATTCATGCCATATATAAGCAAATTTAAAAAATGGTTTCTTCTAAGCTTATAGAAACAAAGTTTATAGATCCAGACCATTCTAGGAAGTTAGTGAAAAATGAATCGACATCCGGAATACCAGAAACATTTTACTTCAAACATTCGATTTTCCCTTTTGTCTTTAACAACAAAAACAGCACCCTCGCCCAAGCCCAGCACCCCGGGCGGTCACCTGGATTGCCTGCCCCTAAATCTGGCCCTGGTCTGTGATATCAGACCAAAGCTGCAAGAGAGGAGGATGAGATGACGTGGTGGGCCCGTACAAAGAGGGGATGAAGAGAATCATAGGTGCGGATGCTGTGGGTGCTCTGGGGCTCAAGCACCCACGGAAAAAAACCAGGGGGTGCTCAGCACCCACCAGCCACAGTGATTCTGCCCTGGCTGGCTGTCGATCAGCTGTTTGACAGGTCCCTGGGGCTGGCCACTGATCAGCAAGCGGCTGGCGGGAGGCGCTTAGGGGAGGGGACAGAGAAGAGGGAGCCGCGAGCTGGCAGGGGGTGAGGACTTTGAGGGAGGCGGTGGAGCGGGGGCAGGAAGAGGCAGAGCAAGGGTGGGGCCTCAGGGGAGGGGGCGGAGCAGGGATAGGAAGAGGTGGATAAATCATGCATGCGAATCGTGCATCAAAGTTGTGAAATGGGCGACAAATACAATAAAAAATAAGGTATTCAAAAATTTAACAAATGGGGGGGGGGATGCCAAAGACGCTCTGGGGCGCCATTTGGGCTAGGGCCGGCCCTGCCACAGACTTTGGTCTCACTCCTGATGACATTCTGCATGTGGTCCAGAAATGTCCCCTTTCGCTGCCCTCACATATCTCACTTCCATGCCTTCCTGCCTCTTCTGTCTTTCACCAGCACAAAATTCACTCTGAAATTTAATAAAGCTGGAAGCCACACGAATTCGTAATGTCTTAATGTAACCCAGACACCTCCTGGGTGTGGTGTTCCGTCCTATCTAGTGACACTGAGGCCACTTAGAGAGAGATTAATGAGTCTGCTCTAGAGCCTTTCGGGCTTTTAGTTCATGCAGTAGAGGCTCATGCATTTAGCTCCGCAGGTCTCAGGTTCGATCCTACCCGCCGACGACCAGGTTCTGTTAATGTTACATTAACACCACCCGAAACCTCAGCCTAACTCACGAGTTTGATTTTCTTTTGTTTTCTTTGTCACCTCCTAGAGTTTGGAAGGCAGCATCAGCAAAGCCACTGACTACTTAGCCCAAAGGTACCAGTCTCTAACCAGACCTTACACTGTGGCTCTTGCATCCTATGCCTTAGCGATGGTGGGGAAACTGAACACCGAGAAGGCACTCATGAAAGTTTCGAAAGGTAAATCAAGGCATCTTATCAACTACTGGAAAGATGTGGCCAAGACAGGATGGGGTTCAGGGAAGAGAAGCAAAGGAGGTTGGAGAGGGACTAATTTATGAGGAATGAATAACAGGCATAGATTTGTTCCTTTTGACCATATTTGAGATTGATCGGGCTGGGTGTAAATCCAGAGTAACTCTCCTGGGTTGAGTGGACTTACTCCAGATTTATACTTATGTGTCTGAGATCTGGATGTGGCAGAAACATATGGTATTACTTGACCTCAGGAGGAATCTGAGAGCCCTGTATATATATCTAAAGGATGTAAACCCCAAAGAGAAAGAGAGAGAACAGGGTGGGTCAAGAGGATGTAACTGAGCAAAGGGGAATTTCAGAGGATATAGAATAATATTACCCGCAAGGAAAATTGAGTTTGCCCCATTGTTTGGGAAAGTTAAAACAGGGCAGGACAAAGCTGTTGTCTATATATATCAATGTTATGTTGAAAGGTGCCAGGTGGGTCTTTGATCCCAAAACATTCACAGACCTTGGTGTCGCAGGGCGCAGACTCACCCGGCAGCGCCTCCTGCTGGTCCTCTTGGGGAATTAGCATCCAACCTCTGGAGCGCCCTCTTCAGGCCGGTGTCTCGCCGCCCCTGGCCCCCGTGTCCCTCCCGGACCCCAGTGCCCTTGTCTTGGGTGCTGCCCCCTGGCAGTACCCCCACAGTTCTGGGTCTCCCCCTCCCAGGGGAACCCCTACCCACTATCCCCACCTTGCCTAAGTCTTAGGCTACTGCCAGTCACCAGCTAGCCCCCGCTCCCTGGGGCAGACTGCAGTATAAGCCAGTCATCACAGGAGACGGGGTTTGGACCTGCTGCCTCTGCCTACCCGTGGCTGCCCCTGCAACCCCCTTAACTAATAGGTCTTCCCAGGCCTGCAGCCTGGGGCTTTCCTAGTCCCAAGCTCCCCGGCTCCCTTGGCCTTCCCCAGCCCTGCTCCCACTCTAGGTACTTTCTCAGCCCTTGCAGCCAGGTTCCCTCCAAGCTAGAGAGAATCTCTCCTGGATCTTCTGGCTCAAAGCCTTCATAGAGCCAGCTGGGCCCTGATTGGGGCATGGGCCCCAGCTGCCGCCACTTCCCCTGGTCAGCCAGGGTTTTACTTCCTTCCCCAGCCCCAGCCCTCTGCAGGACTTTTCCAACCCCTTCAGAGCTGGAGCGGGTGCTCACCCCGCTACACTTGGCCATGTTTACAGTACAGGGACTATAGTGGCACAGTTATGGTGCTGCCACTATGCTGGTATCACCCCATATTGTGGACGCAGACTGCACCGATGGAAGGGGTTTTCCACCTCTGTAGGAACTCCACCACCATGATCAACGATTGCGAGCTGAATGGAAGTATTTTTCCATTGACTTAGCTGTGTCTACACTAGGGGCTAGTTTGGCATAGCTATAGCGCTCCGGAAGGGTGTGTGTGTGTAGATTTTTCACATGCCCTGAGTGACTCAGCTATGACAAACAAAGTTTTAAGTGTAGACCAGGCCCTTGTTCAAGTTAATGGATGTGCCAGGCACTCTTTCAGACTCAGCGGAAGGAGCAATCAAGACTCTTTCTGTAGTAAACACGGCTAAAAACAATGTAACACAGCAAGGTCAAGAGCTAAGCCATGTGGGCTGAGGGGTTTCCCTGATTACAAATGCAGGGGCTAGTATGTTCATTTTGCACCCTGTGCGTTAGAGGCAGAAACAGGCTGAAAGCCTGGAGAAGTATTATGAAAGGAAGCAGAGAGACATTGCTTGTTGGGCCTAGAACTCACTTCAGAGGCGGACTTTGGGATTTCTCAGCAAGGAGGTTGCCTGCTGTTGGTTTCTCTTATGCTCTCTTATTTCTCTCTCTGCATTTTCGTAAGCAATCAGGTTTAAAGCAGAGAAGGTATCTGAGGCCTATGATCAATTCCTCATTGTAATTGAAACAATCCTCTAAGACCCCAAATATTGGGTAGCTGCTCAGCTTGAAAGGGGCAACAATCGGTTTGACTTACCAATCATCCGTGCAGAAAGTTGGGGGAAGGAGTCAGGCGATGGTATGACCCAGTCAGATCTGCTCAGAATGAGTGGATGTCCTGGGGAAGAGTCCTTTAGCGCGCCTTCTTTGCTGCTGCCTAGAGGGAAATCGCTGGGAAGAGCCAAACGCCTGCACCTTCAACATTGAGGGCACCTCGTACGCCTTGCTGGCCTTGCTGAAAATGAAGAAGTATGAGTTGACCGGTCCCATAGTCAAATGGCTGAGAGAGCAGAACTACTACGGAGGGGGATATGGATCTACCCAAGTGAGTATGATCCTTATAGCCCAGGGTATCCTTCCAAGACTGTGTTTTGTGGGAAGGTCTCCCCTCGGAAAAGATGGGATTCCGATCACTTGAGTCATTGTAGAAAGCCCTGGAGAATGACCAGTAGAGACCAATCCTGCATTGCCTGGGAGATGGGCAACGTGACCTATCAGGTCGTTGCCATTGTTAACCTAAGGCAGAGACCAGCATAGGAGCATGACTGAATCTTCTCACTTGAGGCTCCATCCTGCCAAGGTGATGGGTGCAAGCATGCTTCACTTTAAGACAGCGAGTTGTCCCCGGGGAGTCAATGGGCCTTCTCTTCTCATGGGCAGAAGCGCATGGGCGTCTGGACTCATTCTAGCATTTGTTTGTTTTTTGGCCGTTGGTCTGGAGACAGGGTACCAGGCGTGTAGGACCAACGGTCTGAGTCCATATGACAAAGCCAGGGTGGATCATGACTAATTTGAATTGATTTGGGTTTAATCCATCTCTAAGTAGAACTGTAAGGTTATGGGTTTTTGGATTCTTTTTTTTAAACTGTGCTTACACAAGCCACTGGAGAGGATAAAAACCCTACTGCTAGTGGCAGCTAAATAAAGATGGATTGTCCTCAGATATTGCTCCCTTCCCTGGAGTACGGGGGCCACTAGGAGCTATAGGGTCTGTCTGTGTCCAGCAGCCTCAGTAGAGAAGCCCCTTTACATTCCTTGCTACTGAGTCTTGTCTTTTCTCTACCTAAAAGGATGCTACAAGCTCTGCTGGGAGTGGTCTGTATTTTTGGAGTCACGGGCAGCGTGTTCTATCCCTAACGCTGTGCTGTGTGTGCCATACATGTCTCTATATATGTAACCCACACACCTCCTGAGTGTGATGTTCGGTCCCCTCCAGTGGCACCGAGATCACTTAGAGAGAGAGATTAATGTGTCTTCTACAGCCTTAGTTAAGGGCCACATGGCTTTTAGCTCATGCAGTAGAGGCTCATGCATTTAGCAAGAGGTTCCACGTCTGAGTCCCTGACAAGCCCCCACTTGTAATACCGATAGACCCCGGTCGTCAGTGGGCGGGATCGAACTTGGGATCTCTGGAGCTAAATGCATGAGCCTCTCCTACATGAGCTAAAAGCCACATGGGGCTTAGCTAAGGCTGTACAGCACACTCATTAATCTCTCTCGCTAAGTGGTCTCGGTGCCACCAGGAGGTGTCTGGGTTACATACACATAGAAGGAGCCACTATCTTGTTGTGCTCTGTCCAGGTGACAATTGGCCCCTGTTAATAGCTAGGGGAGATGGGAAACTAATTGACCATGCACGATTTACTTATTGACCATGGGTTCTATTCCTGGCTTGGCCACGTGCTTCCTGGGAGACCCTGGGAAAGCTACTTCCCTGCCCTGTGCCTCCGTTTCCCCATCTGTAAAATGGAGTTAAAGATATTGTACTGTTTTGTAAAGTGCTTGGAGATCTACTGATGAAACATATTACAGAGGTGCCAGGTAATATTATTATATAACCCTTTGCCTGCGTGACACCCAGTGGAACCCTGGTGTTTTCTTTCATTGTATTTTTGGTTCCTCTTCATTAAGAAGTCTCTTTAGAAGCTGTCAGATGTCCAGCACAATAGGACAATAAGGTATAACCCTTTTGTCTTCCTCCTGGTGTTCTAGGCTACCATCATGGTGTTCCAGGCTCTTGCGCAGTACCAGATAGACATTCCGCAGCACAAAGACCTGAATTTGGACGTTTCTATTCTCCTGCGGCACCATGCTAGTCCGATAAAGTACAGAATCTTAAATCACAACGCTCTGGTGGCCAGAACAGCAGAGGTATCATGCTTCTCTGTGTGATTAGTAGAGACCACTGATCATAGCGAAAGGGGATTTGACTAGAATCTCCTATCCAAACCCTTTGGGGAATGGGAGAGGGATTCAGATTCCTGGCACCAGCTCCAAATGCATCCACACTTTTGACTCAGATTTTTAAGACCAGAAGGGACCATTATGATCATCTCGTATGACCTTCAGCAGGTCAGAGGCCGGAGAACCTCACTTACTAATTTCTGCATCAAGCCCATAACTTCTAGCTGAGCTGTGAGATGTCTCTTAGATAGATATCCAGCCTTGACTGAAAGACTTCAAGTGATGGAGAATCCACCACATCCTGTCAGGCTCTAGGGTTTAGGCAGTGAGGCCTGGTGGTTGGAGCTGGCTGTAGAGTTGGGACTGGGCCAAGGGCAATGCTGAAATCAGGGTCTGGGGACAGGCCGTGGGTCAGAATCCACAGACAAGCTAAGTCAGGATTGAAGTCAGAGTCCGGATGCAGGCCAACGGTCAAAGCCAGGTTGGAGTCAGTCCGAGGGCCTGGGGGGGTCAGGAGGTGGATGCAGGCTGGAGCGGGTCTGTAACAGGGCTGGAATAAGGTCCGAGCAGGGCACAGATGAGGCTGAAGTGGGCAGGAACAAGGCTCGGGCATGGCTGGGGCAGGAACAGGAACTGGATCAAGGGCAGGCCAGAAGCCTGGGACATCTGTAATACTGCAAGGCCGGAGGAAGGTCCCTGGCCAACTAGTGGTGTTATGCAGAGTAACTCCCAGCTCTGATGGGGACAGTAAAATACTTGTGCCTGGGGGTTAGCTGGCCCAGGGCCTGACCAGGGATTGTCACTGCAGGCTCTGTTGGAGGGGTGAGTCACCGGAGCTGAGTGAGCAGCCCTGGGCTGGGGTTGCCTCACACATCCCAAGGTAAATTGTTCCAGGGTTAGTGACCTGGACTGTGTGGTTTTGAACTGAATCCAGAAGTAGGAGGGGATGGGTTGCTTTAGGCTTGGCATCTGGAGATCAAAGAGTTACTGCCTGGTAAGTAACCTTTTTTCTCCTTCATGCTAATGCCTCTGCAGAGTCCCCCCAGCCCCTCTGGGCGAGTGGCTGTCAATCTCACCAGCTTCATTTTCTTCATTAGCTTCATTTGCCCTGTCTTTAAATCATCATAATAATAATGAACTATAAAAGAAAATTAACCTTGGATCATCTTTACAGACCAAATGGAATGAGGACTTCACTGTGAAGGCAGAAGGAACTGGACAAGCAACCTTAACCGTAATGATAATTTATAACGCAAAGCTACGGGAGAAAGAAACTCAGTGTAAGAAGTTTGACCTGAGGGTATCGGTCGAAGAAGCCCGGGGTGGTAAGTAACTGCCCGTCTTTTCTCTTCTGAAGCTTGCTGTCAATCCTCAGATCTGGACAAATTTGGCTCAGTTACACCAGTTTAACTCCATGGGCAGCAGCGGATTTACACCAACCAACCACCATCTCTGCAATCACATTCTTAACTTTGGAAAGTATTTTTGTGAAGCTCCTTCAAACTCTCCCAGTTCCCAAGTCCTACAAAATTATACCCATAGGGCAGACACTAAATTATTACAGCTACCATATGTTCTAGGTTGCAACTAATGCAGGGTCATTCCAGATAAGGGAGGAGATGCTGCCTTCTCTCATTATGGCACTTGTTAGCAGCAGAGTTGGAGCATCGGATGTGGATGGGAACACAGGCCAGCTGCTCTGGATATTGTCTCCCTCTGAAGTAGAGATGAGCCCATGGCAGGGAGTCTGGTTAGAGTCCCAGACTTCCAGTGAACACATTTCCAGACAGCATGGGGGTGAAATCAGCATGGGACAGAAGGCAGGATCTTCAGCACCCAAAACACAAGCCTCTGCGGCTTGGTCTAAAGGAGCAATTTCCTTGAGCTGGGAGTAGCTGATTGTTAGAGTTGCTAGGGCTGGCCAGTAGAGGGAGCCATGACCACACATCAGGCCAGCATATGATAGATGGATCCAGGATTTTGGCACCTCTTGTTACAGAAACAGGAGCCAGCAGTACATTGTTCTGAACTTTCCCACCTGTCCAAGTTCACACCCACGGGTTCTCTCTGTTTCGGTCTCCTCTTTCTGCTAACTCTAGACCATATTTTGTTTGTGCCACCCAGCTGGGAGAGGCTTTTTAGTTTGCGTTCCCGGGATGGGAAGAGTTATTTATGGATTGCTGGAAGGGAGGGGAGGTTTATTGAGGGATTTTTCACACCTACTGTAGGACCTGTTTGATTACTAAGCCATGTTAGTGCACCTAAAAAACAAAAGAGGGTTATTCTGGCATGAAATTTACACTGAGATATTAATTTCTTTTCTCTTCTGCAATGTTTCTAGTTAAGAAGCCGGAAGGAGCAATGCGTTCAGTCTATATTAAAATCTGCATCAGGTGAGAACAATGCCCTTTAACGAGAGATGATAAATAGATGGATAGATGCAGTGGGTAGATGGACAGATGCAGGGGGTAGCTGGAGAATCCTGGGCTATGAATTTTTCTATGGAATTGCCAAAAAAGTTATGATAAAGCAACAGGAGCTGGTGGAGCGATCGCAAAATCAATGTTCAAGTGATGAATTCTGATCAAAAGGGTATTTTCTCTTCCCCTCGTTAGGTTCCTCAGTGTGGTTGATGCCACAATGTCCATCATCGATGTCTCCATGCTCACTGGCTTCTCACCAGACGTGGAGGATCTTAAGAGAGTATGTCAGTGTAATCTGAGAACAGGGAACGTAATAAACAATGCAGTGGTTTGGCTGGGGCTTTCAGATAAAAAATCCAAGGCACCAGGTGAATAGTCAGGCTCCAGGGTTAAACCTGGAGGGAGACCAGATGGCTCTAAGGATTGGTAACAGCTTTAGGAAACCGCAACCAGTTCTCTCCATCTTGAGGATGGAATGTCATCTCCCTTGGGCAGTTTTTGGGGGCCTTTTTGGGACTCAGCTCAGTTTCCTTGGGGATGGGTGTTCACATCTCTGTAACCAGCACCACAATTGGTGGGCCCTTTGTTGGCATTCATAGAGGAGATGCCAGGGGATGAATAGGCTATGAGCCTAACGTCCAAATTCACACACACAATCAGGGACCGGGGCAAGTTTTGCAAGTTGCGCCGGCTGCTTTGAAAATCTGGCAATACAAATCTAGGTCAGTTCAATCCTGCTTTATTGGATAGCAGATTGAGGGGCTGCTGTCATTTGACTGTGCATGCCAGAGCAGACTGCATTTGATACAGTCTCTGGTACAGTGGGGCCAGAATTTTAAAAAAATGGCTTCCCTTTAGACCCTCTGACCAACACGGTGAGGAGTTATTTGGGCCGGGAGAACCGTGGATATAGAAAAAGAGGCTGCACAAAAAAGCCAGGCCCCGAAGGAGTCACTGCAGTGAATTGCTGCCCTGGTATAAAATGAGGGTGGATTATTAGGCAAACAAACCCAGGGATGTTTCCAGCATTGGTGTTCTCCTCCTGCAGCTGCATAAAATCAGCCAGAATGCCAAACCAGAACCATAGTGTGCCCAGAGTTGCTGCTTGGCTTGTACTGAGCATGCTCAGTAACATCTACTGACACTGCTGCCCCCAGTGGCACTGCTCCACCCCCCTCCCCCCCCTCCCCCCCATCTGCAGGTCTGGGTCATCTCTGGCTGTGTACGCAGTGCTTCATGTGTGCCAGGGCTGAGCCCCGGCACCTCTGGGCCTGGCAGTTCGTAGCCCCGGCACCTCTGGGCTTGCTGCGTCAGTATGAAAGTAAAAAAGAAATAAATAAATTGCTTGAGCCCCGGCACCTCTTTCATTACAAATGTAGGCACTGTGCATACGGACACTGTGGTCACCGAACCTGGGACCTTTATCATGGAAAGCTCAACTTTTTCAGCGAGAGTACCAGCTCCGTTAGCTGTGGATAGAGTTGCCAACTTTCTAATCACACAAAACCGAAGACCCTTGCCCCGTCCCGTCCCTGAGGCCCCCCCCGCCTCATCCCTTCTCCAACATATCGCCCCCTGCTCATTCCATCCCACCTCCCTCTGTCGCTCACTTTCCCACACCCTCACTCACTTTCACCGGGCTGGGGCAGGTGGTTGTGGTGCAGGAGGGGGCAAGGGCTCCGGCTGGGGATGTGGGCTCTAGGGTGGGGCCGGGGATGAGGGTTTTGAGGTGCAGGAGTGGGTCCGGGCTGGGGCCAAGGGGTTTGGAATGTGGGAGCGGGCTCAGGGCTGGGGCAAGGGGTTGGGGTGCACGAGGAGGTTCATGCTGCGGGCTCCAGCCAGGCAGCACTTACCTCAGACGGCTCCTGGAAGCAGTGACATGTCCCTCCAGCTCCTAGGCAGAGGGGCCAGGGGGCTCTGCGCACTGCCTGCAGCCGCAGGCACCGCCCCTGCAGCTCCCATTGGCCACTGTTCCTGGCCAATGGGAGCTGTGGAGCTGGCGCTCGGGGTGGGGTTAGTGTGCTGAGCCCTTGTGGCCGCTCCTGCGCCTAAGAGTCGAACATGCCGGCCGCTTCCGGGAGCTGTGCGGAGCCAAGACAGGCAGGAAGCCTGCCTTATCCCCATTGTGCTGCTGACCGGAGCTGCCAGGGTCCCTTTTCGACCAGGTGTTCTTCCTGAAAACCAGATGCCTGACAACCCTAGCTGTTGAGTAAGTAGCAGGCTAGTATCCTCCATGCAGATCCTCTCATGGGAGACGTGATCACAAGCATGACACCACTGAGTCACGTAGTGAGATGATGGATTTTTTTTCACTCAGCTGCAGGACTTTCACAGAGACGGTGCCTTACCCACAATGCCTCTTGTTTTTCCTTCTTCACATTTAGCTTTCCCAAGGGGTCGACAGATACATTTCCAAGTTTGAAATCGACAAAGCCCTGTCCGACAGAGGCAACCTCATGATCTACCTGGACAAGGTAAAGACTCGACAAGGAGCTTCTCTGATTCTGTGTTCATTTCATGGGCCCCTGCTGAGCCAAACTGCATTCCCAGATACACCCTGGCATCCCCGCAGACGTCAGCAAGTTGACAAACTGCAACCCCTGGCTGAATTTGACTCACTGGCCCAGATTCAGGCTTTCCACTAGGAACAACTGAATGGTCCAGATCCTCAGCTGGTGTACGTGGATGTAGGTCCATTGACTTCAGTGGGAAATACAGCATCTGACATTAAGGTTGAATTTGCTTCTCTGTGTCATTCACTTCTTCTTTCCTTGCTCCTTTCACTTCTCTAGTTCTTCTTTCCTCCATCTGCCTCACTTTCTCTTTGCCCTCTTCTTTCCCCAACATCTCCCTTTCTTTTATTCTTTTTCATTCTCTCTTTTCCATCCAGCCACCCTTCGGCCTAAGCAATCCTGTTATTTCCCCCCCACCCAGGTTTCGCACAGAGAGGATGAATGCCTGCAGTTTAAAGCTCACCAGTTTTTCGAAGTTGGTCTCATTCAGCCGGCATCCGTCACAGTCTACGACTATTACAACATAGGTAACAGATCGCAGCTCTCCTCACCATTAAAGGCACCATGGCTTCAAATTCTGCTCTGGGTTACATTGGTGTCATTACTTCTTGCAGTCTCTTGCTGAAATACTTGGTTATCATTATCCCCGTGTAACAGAGGGGATGCACTGAGATGTTAAGAGATTTGCCCTCAGGTAAGCCCTAGACAGCTAGTAGCACAGCTGGGAGCAGATTGCCAATTCAGAGCTCTAAGTACAGCTTCCGCATACACAGTCCCCTCCCACCACTGGAAATAGAACCCAGGCGTCCTGAATCCCAATCTCCTGCTCTACACTAGCTCACACTCCCGTCTCTACTTTCCCAGATTATGGTACCCCTTTCAGGAGTCTGATTTGTCATGCATGCCCCAAGTTTCACCTTACTTAAAAATGACTTGCTTACAAAATCAGACATAAAAATACAAAAAATACATTTCAGTGTGAGACCTGAGCCTGTTTTCGCTTGTGAGCCTTGTCATTCGGCGGCTGGAGAGCGGCAGCTGCTGGCCAGGTTCCCAGCTCTCAAGGCAACGCCGCCGCCAGCAGCAGCGCAGAAGTTAGGGTGGCATGATCTGATTTTGCTACCCTTACTTGTGCGCTGCCCTTCCGTGCTGAGCGGCCAGAGAGCGGCGGCTGCTGGCCGGGGAGTTCCTGTTCTTTGTGGTAAATAAGGACGATTTTTTCAATCCTGCTCCCACCCCGCCCCACAGTCTCTACTCCCACTCCCACCCGCTCCTGCATTGTTTGTTGAATTTTTATCCCACTCCCGCTATTACGGCAGTGGGACCTGAGGGATCCCAGTCCTGCTGCAGGGCTCTAGAGCCTGTTGTAAAACTAGGCAAATATCTAGATAAGTGAACATACCCCCTGGGGTACTGCTAGGGTATGTGTCGCCCTGGTTGAGAACTCCTGGATTAGAACTCAGGGGTTTCAGACTCATAGACTTTAAGGCCAGAGGGGACCATCTTGATCATCTAGTCTGACTTCCTGCCCACCTCCCAGTTCCTCCTGTTCTAACATTACCTCATGCTGGAAATATGTGGTCACACTCATCACCTTAACGCACCCATGCAAAGGTAGGCAAAATAATAAGGGGAACCTCTGACTACAGGTAATAATGATCCTACTGGCCCTCTCCCCGCATTTTACCTCCAGAGGTGGATTTGCTGCTAGCATGATTAAGAGGGTGTATCCAACAAGCACCAGCCCATCATTTCAAGCTGATGGTTTCCTATAGCTAAGAAAGTTGTTCCCACAGACTGCTGCTCCCTTCCCCAGGGTCACCCAGTGGGACTTCCGCTTGAGTAAGGGCTTCAGGGTTGTCTCCCAGGTGCTGTAAATCATGGCCGTTGTTCTGCAGGAAGGGTAGTAATCCGTGTCTCTGATCTTTCTCTAGATGACCGGTGCACCAAGTTCTACCGCCCATCTAAGCAGAGCGGGCTCTTCAATAAGCTCTGTCACGGGGAAGTCTGCCGGTGTGCAGAAAGTAAGGAGAATTCTGTCTCTGCTTACATCTCTGGTGGGGGCTCCCCTGTCAGCTTTACCAGCAAACATGCAGTCCCAGGGCCCCCCAGCATCAGCCCCTCAGTCGCTCATCAGGGCTTCTCCTTCCCTATGGGCTCTGGATGATTCTCACATATGATACAGGCTCACGGCAGCCACAGGCAGGATGGTCCCTGGGTTTGTCCCCCAGCCTGGAGTTCTGACTCTTGGCCAGCTGTGTCCCTGCTACAGCACCACCACATACAGGAATGGTGGGACCAGGGTCGGGATGAGGGCGCCCTCAGTGGAAATATGTGGGGGATGCACCCCCACATAAAGTCATGCACGCCTGGGGAAGGCAGGCAAGAGAGGAACCAGAAGGGACTGCAGGGCCTGGGATTGGGCCAGGGAGCGGAACCCTGAGGGGCTGGAATCGGCCATGGAGGAGGTAGGAACCCCCGGGACCCACCTTCCCAGTCTGAAGCCTACCCCTCACCACGCAGAGTCTCAATATCTTCCTTCACTCCGTCTCCTATCCCTCCTCCCCTGCATTCGCAAAGGGTTTCCACTCTCCCTGACCACCTACCCTCACCCTCACAAATGACCAGGGATGAGTATAAAGATATTGCTCGGGCTTGCAGGAGTGAAATCGGGAAGGCCAAATCACACCTGGAGTTGCAGCTAGCAAGAGATGTTAAGAGTAACAAGGGGTTTCTTCAGGTATGTTAGCAACAAGAAGAAAGTCAAGGAAAGTGTGGGCCCCTTTCTGAATGAGGGAGGCAACCTAGTGACAGAGGATGTGGAAAAAGCTAATGTACTCAATGCTTTTTTTGCCTCTGTCTTCACGAACAAGGTCAGCTCCCAGACTGGGCAGCACAGCATGGGGAGAAGGTGACCAGCCCTCTGTGGAGAAAGAATTGGTTCGGGACTATTTAGAAAAGCTGGACGAGCACAAGTCCATGGGGCCGGATGCGTTGCATCCGAGAGTGCTAAAGGAGTTGGCGGATGTGATTGCAGAGCCATTGGCCATTATCCCTGAAAACTCATGGCGATCGGGGGAGGTCCCAGATGACTGGAAAAAGGCTAATGTAGTGCCCATCTTTAAAAAAGGGAAGAAGGAGGATCCTGGGAACTACAGGCCAGTCAGCCTCACCTCAGTCCCTGGAAAAATCATGGAGCAGGTCCTCAAGGAATCAATTCTGAAGCACTTAGAGGAGAGGAAAGTGATCAGGAACAGTCAGCATGGATTCACCAAGGGCAAGTCATGCCTGACTAATCTAATTGCCTTCTATGACAAGATAACTGGTTCTGTGGATGAAGGGAAAGCAGTGGATGTGTTGTTCCTTGACTTTAGCAAAGCTTTTGACACGGTCTCCCACAGTATTCTTGCCAGCAAGTTAAAGAAGTATGGGCTGGATGAATGGACTATAAGGTGGATAGAAAGCTGGCTAGATTGTCGGGCTAAACGGGTAGTGATCAATGGCTCCATTTCTAGTTGGCAGCCGGTATCAAGTGGAGTGCCCCAGGGGTCGGTCCTGGGCTGGTTTTGTTCAATATCTTCATAAATGATCTGGAGGATGGTGTGGATTGCATCCTCAGCAAGTTTGCAGATGACACTAAACTGGGAGGAGTGGTAGATACACTGGAGGGTAGGGATAGGATACAGAGGGACCTAGACAAATTGGAGGATTGGGCCAAAAGAAATCTGATGAGGTTCAACAAGGACAAGTGCAGAGTCCTGCACTTAAGATGGAAGAATTCAATGCACCGCTACAGACGAGGGACCCAATGGCTCGGCAGCAGTTCTGCAGAAAAGGACCTAGGGGTTACAGTGGACGAGAAGCTGGATATGAGTCAACAGTGTGCCCTTGTTGCCAAGAAGGCCAATGGCATTTTGGGATGTATAAGTAGGGGCATTGCCAGCAGATCGAGGGATGTGTTCGTTCCCCTCTATTCGACATTGGTGAGGCCTCATCTGGAGTCCTGTGTCCAGTTTTGGGCCCCACACTACAAGAAGGATTTGGAAAAATTGGAAAGAGTCCAGCGGAGGGCAACAAAAATGATTAGGGGACTGTAACACATGACTTATGAGGAGAGGCTGAAGTAACTGGGGATGTTTAGTCTTCAGAAGAGAAGAATGAGGGGGGATTTGATAGCTGCTTTCAACTACCTGAAAGGGGGTTCCAAAGAGGATGGCTCTAGACTGTTCTCAGTGGTAGCAAATGACAGAACAAGGAGTAATGGTCTCAAGTTGCAGTGTGGGTGGAGATTTAGGTTGGATATTAGGAAAAACTTTTTCACTAGGAGGGTGGTGAAACACTGGAATGCGTTACCTAGGGAGGTGGTGAAATCTCCTTCCCTAGAAGTTTTTAAGGTCAGGCTTGACAAAGCCCTGGCTGGGATGATTTAGTCGGGGATTGGTCCTGCTTTGAGCAGGGGGACCTCCTGAGGTCCCTTTCAACCCTGATATTCTATGATTCTATGATTCTGTGATTCTCCAATGGCAACCCCACCTGCCAATCACATGGAGAGCTGGCAGCAGGACATAGAAGCAGAATTTCTCTTGTCGGCTGGATGACCGGGAGGGAGCGGGTATTGGAGAAGTCAGTTCCTCCTCTCTGCCCATCAGGGCCCTGGGGGCTGGGCTAAGCCAGCTGATCCGTGGAGTGGGGCTGCACACATTGAAGCAGGGCAGTCTGGGATGCAGGAGTTGCTGGGTTTCCAGCCATTCCGATGGGGATGCTCCTCCCTGGTTATGAAACTTCCGTGGAAACATACCAGCTGTTTCAGTGGTTGGAATCCGGCCTGGGGGGTAGTGACATGAAGTCAGGCACTTCTTTAAAATATGTGGGTCCTCTCATTCCAGGATGCCCACAGCTGGCACCCCTCAGCCCCCTGCTGTCAGTTTCAGCACAGAGGCCAAGTATTGGATGAGCCATGAAGGCTCCACTCCCCGCTGACTCTTGGGAAGGGATCCTCTAGAAGAGGGTGGAGACCCATTCGTGGGGCCCTTGTTCAGTGGGGAACTTGCTGTAGCCCTGCAGTCTGCCAGGCATACAGAGAGGTATTCAGTCTCCAGATCTGTCGTTCCCATCACCTTTGATTTCCCATCTGCAGCTCCACTAAGTCCCGAGACAAGGCTCCTCCTGGCACTGACCCAGGTAGATATCCACCAGTGCAGAGAGGGAAGATAGCTGAGATTGCCAGGCCTATTTATGGTCCTTGGTTATTTCATATATCCAGAAAGAGTTCCTCTGGGCAACATCTACTGATTCCTTTGCAGAGCTGTCTGAGTCTGTCGGCTCAGGATCGCCTCATTTAGACTCTGCAACCTACCTCTCCATCCCTTGTTTCTTCTTTTACTGTGCCCCATAACACAGGTGCTGACTTTTATTTTTCCTGGTGGGTGCTCCACCCCCACTCTGCCCCTTCCCCTGAGACCCCCCATTCGGTCTGCCACTTTTTGCCCCGGCTCTGTCCCCTTCCCCGAGGCCCCCTGCCCGCTGCTCTCCGCCGAATGCCTCCTGCCAGCCGCCAAACAGCTGATCTGCAGCCCCGCCAAATGGCTGTGGCTGATGGGTGCTGAGCACCTGCTATTTTTGTTCCATGGGTGCTTGAGACCCGGAGCACCCACGGCACTGGCGCCTGTGCCCCATAACGTGATGGGTGGTTGGCTTCATGGCCACTCCCTTGTCGGAGGAGGTGGGCCTGTCACTGTCTGGACTAGCATGGCTCACCCAGGATTCAAATAGGTGGGCACCTGTGGGTCACTAATAGCAGAGCTGAAACTATGGTCTCCTTTGGTGATTCTCTACCCCATCCTCCTTCCCCATAGAAAACTGCTTCATGCAGCAGAAGATAGAGGGTCCCATCACCCTGAACAAACGAATGGAGGAAGTCTGCGAACCTGGAGTGGATTATGGTAAATCTGTGATTTGGATCTGCTGAGTCTTTTTCCATGAGGAGAGCGCAGAGACAGGGTTCGGAATTCGGTTTGGATTGTAAAGTTTGCCCTGGAGGTTGAATCAGGGGTAAGGTCAGAAGGCAGAAACCTGTTAAGGTTTCTGAGGCAGAAACCTGATGAGATTTTGGGGCCTTAAACTCCCAGAAATGAACAAGATCAGATGACTGTTTAAGATTCAATCTAACCCTAAGTATTTATCTGCCCCCCACTTCCCTAGTATCTGAGCACTTCACAATCTTTAACGTGTTCATCCTCACAACCTCCTGTGAGGCAGGGCAGTGCTATTATCCCCATTGTACAAAAGGGGAAACTGAGGCACGGAACGACTAAGTGACTTGCCCAAGGTCACGCAGCAAGTCTGTGGTGGAGCAGAGAAATGAACCCCGGTCTCCAGCTATCGCCCACACCATGGGACCATCTTTCTCACAGCCAGTTTGGGGAGTCAGTTACACACTGAATTCTTGACAGAAAAGTACTGCAGACCTTCAACTGGTGTTTTGTATGTCTTCCTTTTTTAAAGTGTATAAAACCAAGCTTGTTAGAACTGAAGAAGTGGGCGGTTCTGACTACTACATCATGGAAATTTTGGAAATCATTAAAGCAGGTAAGAGCTCCCCTTCTAAAATCAGGGTGCAATTTCTTTGAATGGCCTTTGGGATAAAGGCCTGCATAATTGCTGTTTCAGAGTAGCAGCCGTGTTAGTCTGTATTCGCAAAAAGAAAAGGAGTACTAGTGGCACCTTAGAGACTAACCAATTCATAAGAGCTATTTCTCTTCTCCAGAGGAAGTGCTAAAGCAAGGCTAATCTACTCTCATGCTCCAGGGCATTAACCTGTAGCCACATGGGGACAAGAAAGAATTTGCTCAACCCACTGAGGCAGCCATGCCATGAAAAGGCAGACAAAATAACAGGGGGGAACCTCTCACTGTGTTCAGCCTGGCGCAATTGGCCAGTCTCATTATGGGCTTTTTCAACCTTCTTCTGAAGCAATTGGCATTGGCCATTGTGGGAGTCAAGACCCCAGACTTGGTGGCCCTTTGGCCCAAGCTGCTATAGGGGAGGTGGAGTCTCTCTTCCTCAATGCTGACTTTTATAAATCGATATAAAGACAAAGTAAGCAGGGATCTAACTGAGCTCAAAGCGGCTTCACTCACTGGGAGCTGATATGACTGTTCTAATTATTTGTATTACCTGAGATTAGGGGCCCCTTGTGCTAAGCACTGGACATACCCAGATACAACCCCTGCCTTGACGAGGTTACAGTCTAAATCGACACTGGGTGGATTTATTAGCCCCATTTCACAGGTGGGGAATTGAGTCACAGGGAGATCGAGTGACTTGTTCAAGGTCACACAAGGAGTCTGTGGCAGAAACAGGAGCTGAGGCCTGAACTCTTCAGGCCAGCCCGGTGCCGCAACCACAAGATGGTCCTTCCTGTCTCTAATGACTGCTGGAGATTCAGTGATTGGTTATCACAGCAGTCGCACTGGGGCTGAATTTGTACTGAAATCTCAAGAGAACGCCTAGGAGTCACCTCTTCTCTGTTCCTTTCGTCTTCATCCCTCTCCACCCTGTACTATCTCCTCGTCACTCTGCTCTTATGTGTGAGATCTTTTTTCACTTTTCCCCGTCCCCCCAGGGACTGATGAAAATCCACAAGGAAAAACTCGCCCATTCATCAGCCACATAAAATGCAGGGAGTCTCTGAGGCTGGAGCGTAACAAAGACTACTTGATCTGGGGACTCAGCACCGACTTGTGGCCCAGGAAAGCTGAGTAAGTAGCCTCCTGTGGTTACCCTGCGTTAGTCACTTTCAAGCCGACACGCCCTTAATTAATTACCCTATCAATTTTAAGTACCTATCAGGCCACCATTACTGTACTTTCTGAGAGCCTCACAATATTGAATGTATTTATTCTCACTATGGGAGGCAGGGCAGCGTTATTACCCTCATTTAATGGATGGGTAAACTGAGGCACGGATAGCCTAAGGTCCAGGTCCTCAAAGGTATTGAGGCACCTAACTCCCACTGACTGGCCTTCGGTGACCTCTCCAAAGTACCCAAAGGAAGTTTCTGGAGTTGCTGGGAATTTAATCCAAGTTCGCCTCGTCGTCTAACCCTGGACCACCATTCCCCGCAGGGGCTACCCAACTATTTCACCAGCACAAATCACATTCACAGTGCAATTTCAAGGTCCCTGCATCCAGCCACAGTTGTTCCCAAATCACTTACGTTTAAACTTGGTGGAAATATATTTAATTAGGGTAGAAACTGCACCTAACCATGAGCTTCACCAACAAAGATGCAGCTCACAGAGGCTAAAAGTTCCATCCTCATGCTATATATATATGGAGCATTGCATGCTGGGATCTGTAGTCTCTCTGTAGTCTGAGTGTAAGCTGGCTGTTTGGGGAGGCTGGCCCCCGGCCCCGCCCATTCTCCACCCATCCCTCCCGCTGGAGCCCCAAGCCCACCACCGCGGCTGCCAGCCCCAGACCTGGGCTGCTCTAGCCAGCCAGCCTGAGCGCCCACAGCCCTGAAGTGTTGGGCACCATGGCCCCAGGACCCCCTGCCCAGGAGCGCCATGTGCTGCGGCCCCTGAGCCCCCAGCCTCAGAGCGCCATACGCTGCGGCCCCCCGTGCCTCAAGCACCACCAGCCCTGGAGCGCCAGGGAGCCCCAGTGCTGCGGGGCCCCTGCACTGGGGGCGCCCATCTGCCTCAAGTCCCGAGCCACAGGCCAGCCTGCACTTGCCTCAGCCCCCTTGGGGAAGAGGAGCAGCCTGCATGGGCTGTGGCCAGGGGGAAGCAACGGGAAGCAGGAGGGGGCTCAGGGCAGAGCATGAGTGGGGCCACGCCTGGCTGTTTGGAGGGACTCAGCCTCCCCTGGCCCGCCATACGCGCTACCTATGCCCTTAGGCAAACCTGGCTGCCCTTGAGGAACTGAGCCAACAAATTGGACACATTCTGTGCTTCACTGCTCACCCTTCTGCCTGTCTGTCCCAGGCTATCCTACATCATTGGCAAGGACACCTGGATCGAGAAGTGGCCCAACGAGGATGAATGCCAGGAGCCGGATTTCCAGAACGTCTGCCAGGAATTCCTTGAGTTCTCTGAAGCCATGACCATGTTTGGCTGCCCAACCTAAACTTGGACCCAGCTTTCCCAGCGGCCCCAATGGGACAGTGTGAGCTGAGACGGAGTGTTACACTCAGGTGGAGACATCTCCACTCAGAGTCCCAATGCTGCTGACTCTCGCCACTAGCCCTGTCCTCTTGGGGGTTTCGCTCTCTTCTCTTCTTGTTGTTTCTATATATATAAACGGCTGATTTCTTACCCTGGTCTGCTGTGTGACTTTTTACCAATCTTTACATAGTCTGCAAAATAGCTTTATAAGTAACCAGCTACTAGGATCATGGGTGCATGAGAAAGACCTTAAATTAGATTAGGATGGACAAGCATGAATGGGTGGTTAGATACGCATGGATGGATATTTGGGAGCGAGTCTTCTCTACCTCTGTGTGCCTAGAGTGACCACACAACACGTTTTTGCTGGGACAGTCCCTTTTTTCAGCCCTGTGCCGGCTGGCACCATGGAGGTACACAGACGCTCTCCACCAAAATCCACAGCGCCACCAGATGCCGCTGCTGAACAGAATTCTGCCCAGATACCACTGGGATGGATATCAAATAAATTCTTGGAGTTACAACAAGAATGAAACAACTTCACAGCTATGAAACTCCACTAAGAGAGAAGGATTATACACATTTCCCAGGTGGGTAAACTGAGGCACAGAATGCTCATGTGACTCACCCATAACAGGACAGTGATAGAATTAGGAGTGGAGGAGTGGTAGAATCTTTGTGCTCTAAATGCTGGACAATATTCCCTCGCTGTTCTGAGTATAGAACCCAGGAATCCTGACCCCTAGTTCCCTGTTTCAATCAACAGACATCCCACGTACATGGACATAGCTTCCCACACTCAGGAGCGGAACCCAGAAGACCTTTGTCTCCTGCCTTGATTATGCAAATAAATCAGACAACTTGCACCTCTTGTGTTTTTATAATTTTTTTTGGCCTATATGTTTTGCTTTTCTTTCTCATTCTTTGTGTCTGTATTTTTATGACTAGCCTGTTTGTCAGAGCTGTTTTAGTTATGTTCACAGGCAAGAAAGGGGCTGCAAGGTATCTTCTTCTTTTTTTGCAATGGGAGAAGCCAGTGTCACATTGCAGCAATCTGCAAGTTCAGATTATTTAATAGGTATATTACAGTGGTACATAGGAGCTGCCTCCCTTCATTGTGCTAGGTGCTGTATGAACAAAAAACAAAAAGTCCCTGCCCCAAAGATCGTACAGTCTGATTATTTATTGTGTGTATCACAGAAGCACCTAGAGGCCCCGATCAAAAATGGGAAGTATCTGGTTGTAGGTGCTGTACACCTGTACAACAAAGAGACAGTCCCTGCCCCGGAGAGCAATGTGAACCTGGGGGAGGGACGGGTCAGAGTTGGAAAGTTAAGCACATGAGCGTTTGCAGGATCAGGGCCTGAGTATTAGGGATGTTTACCTTGGCTTCAGCTTTGGCTTTGAATTTCTTGTCAATTTCAGGGGTAAATTTGGGGCAGCTGGTGCGGTAACCCAGCCCCCTGACTCAAAACTCTGGCCACCTTCTTTCCCCCTTGCAAACATTCGGTGCTTAGAACTGTCCCATTGCAACAGCCCTGTTGTGGGGCGGCCTCCTCCCACGCATCCCCTCATGGCCTCAAGCCAGTCCAGCAGGCAGCCCCCTGCCTCAGTTTCCCGCTTTCGAGGGGCTTCTGCAATAACTCACAAGCCCTTTCACAGTCTATTTCAGGTTTGGGTTTATTCAATGAACAAATATTTCAAAATAAAGTTTGCCAGTCCTTCCTCAAGTGCATCCATGCGCACCTCTTTATCAGGTCACCCCCAGACTTTTCCTGCCTGTTGTCCCACTCTCCACGTCCCAGCTGGCTGCACTGGAGTCTAGTCACCCTACAGCCTCTGTGCTAGTCTCTGCAGTCAATGATTTTAGTTTAGTATCCATTTATTGTGTGATGTTATCATTAATCAATGTGTTATATTACATATATTCATTGTATGTTCACCGGAGTTGATTTGTAGGATTATAAAAGTATAAGATTGATCAGTATTTAGGGAACTGCGTAGTAGACATGAGTAAGACAAGCTGAAACGCAAGAACCTGTAGACTGAGGCCTGCAAAACTTTAGCTTAGCTATTTTAGGCATTGGAGAGAAGAAATGATGGCGCAAGGCCATGACTGAGAAATAACCCAAAAACT
This sequence comes from Caretta caretta, assembly GCF_965140235.1. Lineage (NCBI taxonomy): Eukaryota > Metazoa > Chordata > Testudines > Cheloniidae > Caretta > Caretta caretta. The sequence goes on from NC_134225.1 coordinate 20,015,553, forward strand.
TATGGGAAAGAGGTACCAACTGGTAATATTCCGAAGGTATAAGGTCTTAAATTTAAATAATAAAATGCTGTAACAACAGATAGTGTCTCTAACATGTGCCTTAACCGCAAGATAAAGATGGTACGCCAACGTTAATGAGAACCTACATGGCCTATAGAATTCAGGGTCCTGTTTGGTTTGGCCTGTTGTATTGTTCTCTGGTTCATTATACACGGTTTATTAAATTATGTGCGGGTATCAGACCCAGTGATCAGTGATTTTAAGGACACTGTGGCAATCCAAGATGGAGTCTGAAAACTGTGGCAATCCAAGATGGAGTCTGTACACTGTCAGCCTGGTCTGGATAAAACTGGACTGAACGGGTTTTTCCCGCCACTGGGCGACCGCCAAGGTTCCATCACCTCAGACTGTTTCCCGCCTTTCTGCGGATCGTACCATGTTTCCCCGCCATAGAGTCTGTGAAAGACCTGGGATCACGGGCTGATGGGACAGTCCACCATAGCGACCGGGTGCGGGGTTTCGGGTCTCCGGGGCACTCGTGCATCAGCGAAGAACACCCTTCGTGCCCGGGGCGAAAGGAAAAGAAGACGACACATTATCATCTTACCGCTCCTGCGCCCGGGGAACGTCGCCATCCCGAGGGTCCCTGGCCCGCGTCTTCTGTCCTCCTGCCGGAACCACGCCCGTATCGATCAATCCACGAGGGGGCCAACCGACTCTAACACCATCTTGGAGGATGGGGGTATGTCGGTAGGTATGACTGGTCCATGGTACTTCTCTCTAGGAATTGTACATGCTGTGACATTTATCACTTTGCTGGTAACGTTAACCAAACTGCTAAAAGGTAGACGCTCTTGTATTTTCGGTGTTATTTACCTGTGGTTTAAACGTGTTCCTATGAACTCTAGATCCAGGACAATCAGAGATAACTCTCTGTTGAACTTGAGACTGTAGCCGACAGAGCTGATCCCACTGAAGTAGGATTAACCGTACATAGAATAAAACGCTCCACTTCCCTAGAAATTCCCCTCTCTCCACATTCCTGCTGCTCTCAGCTCTTTACTGGGAAACAAGCTGACCCCTGCTCAGGTGAGCCCCCTTAGTAATTAGGGTTGGCTTGCCCCAGGCCTCTAGCCCTTCACAGGCCAGCTAGCCACCGGGATAGTGTATAAGCCAGGAAAGTAACCTCGCAACAGCGGGACCATTCCCCCGCTAACACATACACTATGATCTCCACTGATCATTGCGACACCACTGATAAGCTGAATGCAAACACGCTCAGCAGGTAGACAGCAGATCCTCCCATGGCACCAGAAGACGCCACTTCTCCCAGAAACATCTGCTTTTTGTTCGGATGCCTCTTCTGTTGCGAGCTAACCTCTGGGCAGTGGTCAATATATAATTGCAGAAGCTCCCGGATCCCCAGCACTGACTTGATCTCAATACAGGGGGGCTAGCGTCCCTGCCGCTCAGTCAGGAAGCAGAAGAGGCTCCTTTAAGAAGATGATCTTAGTGAATTTCATGGTGGGGGAAGGTAATAGACCAATGGATTGATGGTCTCTATTTATAGCAGGGGTACAGGACGTCTCTTGGCAAAGTGCCTCCGTCCCTAATCTAGGAGATAAGGCCCTCTATTGGCAGGATGGGCAATTTCAGCTCTCTGGTCTATTCCACTGCCTACTTGTGCCTGTGGTTTGGTAACGTGTGCGCGTTTTATCTAGGTATTGCACAGAGAACTCTCCCCCCCCCCAACATTTCAGGTGGCTAAAGCAGGACGCCGCGCCACTCGGGTTTTTGGCCCACTCGCCCTCTTTGGACGGAGGCGGATGGGCCAAATGTGAGTGGTGTTGCAGCCTAGCACCGGGGCTCACAATGCCACTCACGTTTGGCTCGCCCGCCCCTCCGTAGGTGGCGTCGTGGGGCGGGCAGGCCAAACCTGAGCAGCACTGCAAACCTATGCACCAGGTCGCCGTGCCACAGAGTTTGGGGGCCCCCTCAAACTGGGGGCCCAAGGCAAATGGCCCCTTTAGACCCTCCCCTCTGGGCGATCAAGAATGCAGGAAATGTTCACTCCACCAGGAGAGGGGACTTGGGGGGGTGTCAAAGTAGGACTGTCCCATGAACCCCAGGGCTGTTGGGAGGTCTGGAACAGCCGCCCCTCCCCCGCCCCCCCCATTCCAGAATGACTTTCAGACACTTGGAGGGGAAATTAACCTTTTTAACGACATTCAGCCAAACAACAACCCCTTGAACAACCTGCACATGCTGCCAGTTCCCTGGCAATGCAGTGAAGGGGAGGGAGCAGAGTCAAGGCTTAGAGACGCTGGGACAGAGGCAGGGTGGGATGATTGTGCTCACTGTATAATCCACAGAGAACATACCTGCCAAGATAAACCCGTCTGTGCCCTAAGGTCTTGTTTACCTTTTACATCAAGGAAGAACCAGGAAGGGGAAGAAAGATGATCTTGTGGTTAAGACACAAAACTAAGGAGTCAGGACTCCTGGGTTCTATTTCCAGCTCTGGAGGCAGAGTGGGATTAAGTGGGTAGAACTGGCCTGTGGTCTATTGCTAGCTGAGGGAGGGTAGGGTTATCTAATGGTTAGAGAAGGGAACTGGGGGTCAGGACTCCTGGGTTCTACTTCTAGCTTAAAGAGGGGGCTGTGATCTATGGGTTTAAGAAGAGGATTGAGTGGTCAGGGCTCTGGGTTCTACTCCTCGCTATGGGAGTATGGTTTAATGGTTAGAGAAGAAGGGGGTGGGGCAGGGCACCTGGTTCTGCTCCTGCCATGGGCTTGCTGTGTGATATTAGCCAAGATGCTCAGAACCAAAATAGGAAAAGCAGCCTTTAATTCTGAATGCCTCTGTTTTTGGGGGTGCCCAGTGTGAGCTATGAGTTTCACAGGGGCTCAGGATCTACAGAGCCCTTTGTCAGCACGGCCTGGGACACAGCGATCCTACCGGGGAACCTGAGAAACAGCCAACCCTGGGGAAAGGAAGCTGGCCTCGGCTGCCTGGTATCTGGTTATTAGTTTGCTAATAAAGTCAACTTCCTGGAAGAGAGTGAAATTGGCTGTGTGTAATGTGTTTGGAAGAGGCTGGGGGTGCCATCTGCTCACAGGTTCGCAGAATACTATGTGATAAATGAAGAGGGGTGGGGGTAGCTCCCTTTTATGAACAGCCAGTAGCTATAAAATCCCTCTTAGTAGCTGTTCTCTAATTGCTTTACCTGTAAAGCGTTAAAAAGTCTCACTGCTATGCATAGGTAAAAGGAAGTGAGTGGGCGCCTGGCCAAAAGAGCCAATGGGAAGGCTAGAACTTTTTAAAATTGGAACAACTCCCCTTTTGTCTGTTCTGTTGTTGTTCTCTCAGGGAGAGGCAGACAGGGCTGAGCTATGCTGAAAGAAGCTTGGGCCAGGTATGAAAAATTATTAGTATCATACCTAGAAACTACTCATTTAAAACCCCAGATATGTAAGTAGATCAGGAAATGTCTAGGGAGACACAATTAGGTTTATCCTTTTTATTTCTTTATGGCTTGTGGATTCCTCTGTGCTAACCCTGGTGCTTTTGTTTTGCTTGTAACCTTTAAGCTGGACCTCAAGAAAGCTATTCTTGGTGCTTAATCCTTGTAGTTGCTCTTTTAAAATCTAGCAACAGCCTGAGTTCCCAGATGTATTTTCTCCCTTTTTAAAAAGATAAAATTTACCTTTTTTAAGAACAGAACTGAATTTTTGTGTCTTAAGAGGTTTGTGCACATGTTGTTTAATTAACAAGGGCAATAGCTGATTTTTTTTTTCTTTCTCCACTCTTCCCCGGGCTGGGGGTGAAAGGGTTTGAGGGTACCCCACAAGAAGGAATTCCCAAGTGTGCCTTCCTGGGCTCTCAAAAGGGTTTTGCACTTGGGTGGTGGCAGCATCTACCAATCCAAGGTCAGAGAAAACCTGTAACCTTGGAAGTTTAATACAAGCCTGGAGTGGCCAGTATTAATTTTTAGAATCCTTGCAGAGCCCGGCCTTCTGCTGGGACTCAGAAATGCTGGGTCCTATCCCCAGCACTGGGAGGAGAGTGGGGTCTAATGGTTAGAATGGTTTATATACTGGGACTCAGAACTCCTGGGTTGTATCCCCAGCACTGAGAGGAGAGTGCAGCGTAGTGTAGTGGTTAGAGTACTGTGTGTACTGGGACTCAGGACACCTGGGTTCTATCCCCAGGACTGGGAGGAGATTTGCATCTGATGGAGTGGGTTATACCCCACAAAAGCTTATGCCCAAATAAATTTGTTTGTCTCTAAAGTGCCACAAGGACTCCTAGTTGTTTTTGCTGATACAGACTAACACCGCTACCCCTCTGAAAGCTAATGGGGTTCTTCCAGCTTTACTCTGAGCACAGTAATAGCAGCTTCTAGCCCCTGGTACTAAGGCACTGCCTTTCACTGAAAATCCCCATAGGTTTCCCCTTCTCATGTTCCCCCTTGTTTGCAAATTGCAGCAGGAACCTGTTGCCCAATAAATCCTTCCTCAGTTGAGTGTTGAACCCAGCTCTTTATCCAGCCGAGATCACAGTCCACCCATGTGTTTGTTCAATAACATGTGCAGGTTGTCTGTAGACTGGAGGGTCAGGGCCATGTTCATCGGAATCTGTCTAATATTAAATTATTCAATGTGAAAGGTGAAATTTCCAGAAGCTTGTGTCTGAAATTCAGCAAGTGTGCCTAGAAGCATGCAGTCCCTGGATATTTCCCAGAGCAGCTCCAAGGTGGCTCGTTAATCCTGCAAATCGCACATATTGGACACACTGCATTTCTTTTACGTTCTTTCTGTAGCAACTTGTGGCAAATAGTATAAAGTGCAGATCTTAAACTGCAGTTCCTGGGGGCTGCCTCAGGCTAAAGTTACTGATTTGACATTTATTTCTGTTTTCCATGTCACACTGTTTGGCTTTTGTGTTTTCACGTTTCACTTTTCATCGTTGTTCCGATTTCACTGAGAGCATTGTTTTGATGTGTTGTAGAGCAGCAATTTAGTGTGCACTTGAGTGCAGGCTTTACGAAACGGGGCCCAGAAATAGTTATTGGGAAATTCTGGACGACTACTCCTACCTAATCCCCTGACATCCAATTACATTTTTCAGGAGTTCCCTTCCTGAACTTTCAGAAGTATGGGCTGAAGTGAACCAAATATTTTATTTCATAAGTTGAAATACACCCCTTGAATTCTGCTTGCAGCTCTGGTCGCCCCATCTCAAAACAGGTGTATTAGAAATGGAATAGCTACAGAGAAGGGCAACAAAAATGATGAAGGGATTAAGCTTCCATATGAGAAGAGATTAAAAAGGCTGGGGCTCTTCATCTTGGGAAAGAGATGACTAAGGAGGGATACGACAGAGGTGTATAGAATTAGGACTGGTGCGGAGAAAGTGACTAAGGAAGTGTTATCGACCCCTTCACCTAACACAAGAACCAGGGGGTCACCCCATGAAATTAATAGGCAGCAGGTGTAAAACAACTAAAAGGAAGTCCTGCACACATCATGCAGTCAACCTGTGGAACTCATTGGCAGGGGATGTTGTGAAGGCCAAAACTATAACGGGGTTCAAAAAGAGAACTAGGTAAGTTCATGGAGGATAGATCCATCAATGGCTATTAGCCAAGATGGTCAAGGATGCAACCCCATGTTGTGGGTCTCCCTAAGCCTCTGACTGCCAGATGCTGGGACTGGATGACAGGGGATGGATCATGTGATAATTGCCCTATTTTGTTCATTCCCTTTGAAACACCTGGCGTTGGCCACTGCCGCAAGACAGGATACTGGGCTAGGACCATTGGTCTGACCCAGTATGGCCGTTCTTATGTTCTTATCTTAATAATCCTCTTTCCACTGCTGGGAAGTCATCGTTAGGACAGAAAGGGCAAGATGAACCCTTTCATTGCAGGGCCACTGATCCTCCACCAGTCCTAGAATAGTCAGAGAATTATTGTATTTGCCAGGCAGAGTGGACACGGTCCAGCCTTTGTCTGTCTTCCTTATTCAGATTGTAAACAGTCTCTCATCATGAATCTGTGCAGCACCTGGTACAATGGGGCCCTGATCTCAGCTGGGGCAGGGGCTGTCCCTCACTAAGTTTCTGTGCAACGCCTGGCACAACGGAGCACTGATCTCAGCTGGGGCATCTAGGCACTGCTGTGATACAAATAATAACAAATATTCATTCATGACGGCACAAAATCTACTTGCCCTTTGATAATGGGACAACTAATGACATTTTACCCACCTGTTAAAATAAATTTGCAAGGCTGGTGTGTGGATTATGGATTAGATATTGTATACTCACCCCCAAATCAAGACCGGATATCTTTCTGGAAGGTATATGCTTTAGTCAGTCACCGGTTATTGGGCTCAATACAGGAGTAACTGTGTGAAATACAATAGCCTGTGCTTTGCAGGAGGTCAGTCTCGATGATCAAATGGTCTCTTGAAAATCTGCGTTTTGGACTAGATTTTGCCTCTGTCAGTGTAAATCAGTGTCATTCCACTGACGGGAGTCGGGGCAAACGGCTTGACATCAGCTGAGGGTCTGTTCCCATTCAGTACTCAATACTCATTCAATACAGTAAGTCCACTGAGACCAGCCTGTGATCTGACCCTGAGTGTATAAATTAACCCTTTGTGGAAGACACTGCATCTTGCTGAGTGTAGGTACAGCGCCTAGGACAGTGGGCCCCCGATCTCAGCTGGAGAAACCATAATACCAGGCCATGAACACAACTTGCTCCCCTGTCAGCCTGATGGAAAAATTAAAATCTTGCTTGTAAAACAAAGGGTGAGGCTGATTATTACAGCAGATTCAAGTCTTACGCGTTGGGCTCACACCCGGATTTGGGGCCAGCGCCTCGGCTGCTGCAAACCAGCATTGCTCTAACGAAGTCAATAGAAGTAGGGTTGTTTACGCCAGCTGAGGATGTGGCCGTCTGGCTTTAAATGTAGCTAATAATGGCAGCATCTGCCCAGCTCTGTATTTATTATTCATATAGCATTAGCACTTCGAGGGCCCAGCATGCTAGGCGCTGGTCATACATAGCAAGGGGCAGTGGCTCTATCCCAGAGGTTCATCATCCAGAGGCAATGCGAGAGGTCACACCGCAGGTCAGGGGCAGAGCCTGGAAGAGAATTCAGATCTCCTGGATCCCAGGCGACTGCCTTAGCCATGACACCATGTTGCTTTTACTTTCACCGCTCCCATTCCACTGAGCCCTCCTTGGTCCCGCTAGCCATATGGCATTGTCACCGCTCAGACTTGTGACACCTGTTGTTAGGTAAGCCCAGTCGGCTGCTTAGCCGTAAGTACATATGTTGCAACTGGATGTCTTTGGATATTGTCCAGACTGAAGCCCTGTCCAAATACCACTGCCAGGAAAAGAAACCTGTTACTGGAAGCCAGCTGATAACGTGCCTTCCCCCATTAACCCTTCCCTGGTTTGCAGTGGTTTGCTTTTACCCAGAGGAAGGGAAAAACAGACTCTGAGATGAGTGATCTCAGTGAGGCTAGGCGGGTTCATACCAGTGGAGGATCCGGCCCAGAGATCTGAAGGTCTGGTTCATCAAGGAGGTTAACCTCTAAAAGGCCAGGTACTGGATTACAGGGTTATTGCAGGTGAAAAGCAATAGGTTAACCCGGTGCCTGTGCAAATTGCTGTTTCGAGCTTCAAAGCAACCAAAGGGATTTTGATACCCATCCGCCATTAAAATGTGTCTGAATCCTCTCCATGGCTTTGAAGATGCTAACCAGGATGTATTTTTCAGGGGCACAGGAAATGCCACACCAGATCAGATCATAGGGTCATCGCCAAGCATGGCTATTACCAGACATTTCAGAGCCAGGTGCAAGAAACTCTACTGTGGACAATTATAGCCTGCCCAGGGGGGACATTACCTCTCACGTGGCAATGAGTTCTGGAGGCTAATTCCACATTATTATTTCCTTTGATCAGTTTTATGTTACCTGGCAGTAGCACCCAAAGGCCTTCTTTGTGCTACGTGCTGTGCAAACATACAAAGCAGGTGTAGATGATGAGTGGTCGAACATGCCGGTGCCCTGTCTTTATTAGCACTCCCACCATTGCTATCAGCAGCGTAGATTCCCTAATCGAGTGTAGAGGAGTCCTGGCCTAAGAGACAGTTTCTGCCCCAAAGGTTTTACAATCCAAGCAAGTGGGATAGACCCTTCTGGGGCTCCCTTGAGGACTGGGACCGCTTTCCCTACTGAAACATCCCAGGACTTGCCCAAGGTAAAAGAGGGTCAAAAGGGAGATCCAGGAAGAGAATCCAGGAGTCCTGATTCTCAGCCTGCCCCCTCCTTGTAACCCAGTAGATCCCACTCCCCTCCCAGAGCCAGGAATATAATCCAAGCGTCCTGACTCCCAGCCCCGACTGCTTTAACACACTTGAACCTATTCCTCATTCACAGCTGGTAGCAGAACCCAGGAGTCCTGACTTCCAGCCCCAATTCTCCATGCTAGGCCTGAACTGTGGTATTGATCAGCGCCCCACCATTCTGATCTGTGGCTAGCACCTTGGCATGGAGTAAACACAAGCCCAGCCTCAGGTCCCTAATTCCAACTCCAGCCCTTGGAAAGACAACTAAACCCTTGTGTCAAGGGAGTGAAGAAAACATCTTTTGTTCTGAACTTTTCCCGTTTCCTGGGCTCCTCCTGGTCACTGACTAACCCGCCCAGCTGTTTGCACAAGGGCTCATCTTACAGGCAACTCTGAGGATAAATAGCCCAGGAGGAGCTACTTCTCCTCACCCTCCTGTCCTCACCATGGGGGGCTCTGCTCTCTACCTGGTGGCTGTGTTTGCTTTCTACTTCCCGGCTGTTTCTCACAGCCAACTGTAAGTACCCCCGCGCTTCTGCCTCAGTGATGAGGATATTAACCAGGATTTGTTAAATGGCTCCCAATGGAAACAAAGCTCAATTTTCCTCTCTTCTCTGCTACTGTGTTTGGAGTGGGAACAGGCTGCAGAAATTCTCTTCCTCACCTGGTCCAAGCCTCTTCTCCCTCGCTCAGTTCCAAGGCTAATTTTGGGATTCGGAAGACGGAATTTTTAAAAAAGTATAAACTGGATTTTGAGCCTCACTTGATCTAAGTGAATCAGGTATAGACAAGGAGTAATTCCATTGAAAACAATGGGGTAGCACCCCCCTGAAATGCACTGAAATCAGTGGGGTTGTCTTTCCCTTGGCTCCAGTGGGCTTTGGATCAGGCCCTAAAAGAAACCAGAGTCAGCTTCTACAGGACCATATTTTGAACTCCTTGCTCAGTTTCTACATCCACAAGACACCCAGTGGGAATAAATTCTATTTTCAGTGTGTACTGGTGCAAATCTGGAGTAACTCCACAGACTTCAACGGGTAGTTAGTTACACTGGAGTAACTCCACTGGCTAAGGGAATTGCTTATGGTGCATGAGGCAGACCAGAACCCAGTTCACTTCCAAGGAGCTGGTGGGCTTCCGAAGCACAGTGGTCCACCGCTTGGGCGCTGCACTGGGAGTCAGGACTCCTGGGTTCTATTTCCAGCTGTTGGAGGGAATGTGCCTCAGGGGCCAGAAGATGGGAATGGGAGTCGGAGCTCCTTGGTTCTACCTGATGCTCTCACAGGGGGGATATCGAGGAGATGCCTGGGTTCTAGGAGGGGGATAATGTCTAGCGGTTAGAGCCAGGGGGTGTGACTTGGAGTCAAAACTGCTGGGTTCTATTCCCAGCTGAGTCACTGACTGGCTGTGTGACCTTAAGGAAGTCCCTCCCCTTTTCTGTGCCGGCCTCTCCCTCCTCTGTGAAAGGGGGATCATGACACTGACCTACCTCTGTAAAGTGCTGCGAGATCTATGCCTGGCAAGTACTTTGAGTGTGAGCCCGGGGCTAAGCTTCTGTTGTCCATCTGAGTGACTGGCTGCCTGGCATGGTTACTGCCTCCCAGCCTGTTCATGTCTGTGCTGGGGTGGCCAGATGACCAGCCAAGAGTGAGACCAATAGCCCATGTGGTGGCTCCTGTTCCGTGGGGCTGGCCTGACTCCCTGCTCCGGCCCATTGGCTCTCACCATAGCACACCAGTCGGGGGTGGGGGGGTGGGGGCTCTGTTCTCATCCTCGTCCTGGTGTCATTGGCTCACCTGCCCCAAGCTGGACTGTGATGGGCCAAATAAAATAATCTGGCAGGTTTTCTTCATTCCCTCCCCACCCCTGTGTTGACAGGCACCCCCTGAGATGGGGGCCCAGTGCAAGAGCACTGAATACACGTGGGTTAAACCGGTCCTGCCCCCACCAGCACAGCACTAGCCTCCAACTGGGGCAGCAGGATCAGCATAGAGTTGGAAGAGAGCACCCCCTGCCGAGCCACCACCTTGCTCGTTGCAATGCAGCACCCCCAGCACAATGCCGGGGCATTGGGGTCAGCACTGACTTACAGGGAAGAGCATCCCCGACTGTATCGGTGTACAGCTGGGCACCCCATTTCAGAAAAGTGACAACAGCAATGTCTTTTATGACAGGATTAGGCCGGGGGACACATCCACTCACAGCAATTTTCCGTAGGGACAGGAGCACATCATGTCCTGAACTTTTCGCCTACATGTGTGTGCATATGATCTTTATCCGGTATGAAAAAATCAGGTCCAATCGTCTGTCACCCTTCCTACTGGAGTGACACACAGACAATTTGGTTGACATTTAGCAAAACTTTTCATTTCCCTCCAGGCCTACTTCCTTGTGAATTCACAACACCGTGGGTGATGTAATCAGTCAATTATTTCACTGGAAAGACAGCAACCCTGCCTTAACTCCATTGCCTGAGGGGGGATTTTCCAGACAGCCTAGGTGATTTAGGGGCAAAGTCAACTGGACTTGGAAGGGCTTGTTTCCATGAAGAGTTAGTTCACAGCAAACCGAAGTGTAAATCTACCCCACACTAGCCCACTGCACACTAACTGTCTGGGTGGACACTGTTAATGTGTACTAACAGTTCCTTAGTGCACTTTGTCTTCGTGCACCTTGGGCCCCGAATACTGTGGCCCTGCTGCAATTTTTAGGCACCAGCTCGATCAGAGCTAGCACCTGTATGCCCGGGTCTACATTTAACATTTACGGCAACCTAGCTACATTGCCCAGGGCTTTAAGCCACAGTGTAGTTAAGCCAACCTAACTGCTGGTGTAGTTGAGGCTAGGTTGATGGAGGAATGGATGGTGCATTATCTACAGCGAGTAGAGCCTGTAGTGTAGACAAGCCCTGTTTCTACTCAAATTGGGAGTCACACTGTGACGGGTTCGGTCACAGAGATCCCCTTGGGACTGTCACCTGATGTGCTGAAATTACCTCTGAGCCCTTTTCCTCTGCCACCTTGGGACTCCAGAACCCTGCCTTGTTGAGCCAGACACGCTAGCCTGCTGCAACACAGACCCAGGGTCTGGTCCTCAGCCCCAAAGCTGCAGGCTTTAACCAAAAGCTGCTCAACAGGTCACCTATCTGCAGCACCCAGACACTCAATTCCCAAAGGGATCCAAGCCCCAAATAAATCTGTTTTTCTCAGTATAATGCTTATACAGGGTAAATAAATAAATTGTCCACCTTCTATAATACTGATAGAGAGATATGCACAGCTGTTCGCTCCCCCAGGTATTAATCCCTTACTCTTGGTTTATTAATAAACAAAAGTGATTTTATTAAGTATAAAAGTAGCATTTAAGTGGTTTCAAGTAATAACAGACAGAACAAAGCAAAATAAAGCAAAAACATGTGAGTCTAAGCCTAATACATTAAGAAACTGATTACAGGTAGTCACTCTCAGAGATGGTCAAATAAGCTTCTTTCACAGACTAGACTCCCTCCTAGTATGGGCCCAATCCTTTCCCCTGATACAGTCCTTGTTAGTTCCAGCAGACATCTTAGGGGGTAAGCAGGGGTTTTCTCATGACTGGCCACCACTTTGTCCTGCTCCACCCCCTTTTATAGCTTTGGCACAAGGCTGGAATCATTTGTCTCTCTAGGTCCCCATCCATCCTTCTAAATGGAAAAGTAACTGATTTATGATGGATTCCAGCATCATGTGACATGGTCACATGTCAGTGTAAAACCCCTAGTCTCCATTTTTCTTGGGTTTGCCCACAGGTACACAGGAAAGTTTGTAGGTAAATAAACCATTTACAACCAATTGTCCTAGTCAATTGGAGCCATCAAGATTCTAAATCACCACTAATGGCCCACACTTTGTACAATTACAATAGGACCTCAGAGTTATACTTCATATTTCTAGCTTCAGATACAAGAATGATACATGCATACAAATAGGAGGAATATATTCAGTAGGTTATAACCTTTGTTATGATATCTTAGAAGAGACCTTTTGCATGAAGAACATATTCCAGTTACATCATATTCACACTCATAAGCATATTTCCATAAAACACATGGAGTGCAATGTCACACATGCCTCCCAGCGGCTGTCTAGACATACCCCTGGGGCAGAAACTCTCTCTTACTCTGTGTTTGTACTGTGCCTCAGTCGCGGTTGGGATTTAGAGATGCTGCTGTAAAGCAAATAATAAATTATAAACCGTGGTAACAAGCTTGGTATAAAACCTCCTTGGGGATGTGGGAATCGCAATCAGTGGGGTTTTAAATACTGACTGAATTAATCACATCGACCTTTTTGCTATTCACAGCTACTCCCTGATCACGCCCAATGTCCTGCGGGTGGAGAGTGAAGAGAAGGTCGTGGTGGAAGCCCATGGTCTCAATGCCCCAATCACGGTTACAGTCACCGTGCAGGACTTACCACTTAAGCAACACATCTTATACCAGGTCCAAACCGACCTCAACCCTGTGAATGGGATGATGAGCACAGCCATAATAAAGGTGGGTAAAACCCCAGGCTTCGGTCATCCAGTGAAACAAAGGGTATCATTTTCAACTGTGTCCCACTCATTTTAGGAGCCTCTGATATTTTCCCTCCCCAACGCTGCAATACCGAGACGTTCAGACCCCGTCCAGGTTGGATGTTGTTCCAGAAGAGACACTCTAGCCCAGCATGAATTTATGAGTTTGAAATGCTGGGTGAAAGTCTACGGCCTGTGTTATACTTAGGGCCCAACCAAATTCACAGCTGTGAAAAACGCATCACAGACCGTGAAATCAGACCTCCTCTGTGAAATCTAGCTATTGGAGGGGAGGATAAGGGGCAGAGCTGGAGGCGCCCTAGCTGGGGGCTCCAACCATGCCCCTGGCTCCAGCTGTTAGTCCCCGCAGGGCTTGGGAGGGACAGGACTTACTGTTACCCTGCACAGCTGCTCTCTGGGGGAGAACAGCCCCAACTTTGTGTACCTCCCATGGCTGCAGGAAGCTCCAGGGCTGGGCAGCAGCCCCAGAGCTTCCTTCAGCCACAGGAGGTTGCCAGAGGTGGAGTTGGGTCCGATCTCCCCCGTGCTGCTGGGAACGCCCCAGCCAGGGGAGGTACACAGAAGGTGGGTCTGATCTCCCCTTGAGGGCCATGCAGGGGAAAAGGAAGTCCTGTCCCTCCTCAGCCCGGCTGGGACTAGCAGCTACAAGCCCCTGGCTGGGGCGCTCCCAGAAGCACGGGGGAGATCAGACCCCCGTGCACATCTGGGAACCTCCTGCGACTGCAGGAAGCTGAAGGCAGTGCAGAAGTGAGGGGGGCAATCCTAAGACCCCCCTACAACAGGTTTGTGACACCCCCCATGAATCCCTTTTGGGTCAGGATCCTCCCAGTTAACAACACCCTGAAATTTCAGATGTAAACATCCCAGAACATGAAATTGACTAATTTTCAAATCCTAGGGCTGTGAAATTGACCAGAATGGGCTATGAATTTGGTTGGGCCCTAGTAATACAGGAGGTCAGACTAGCTAATCATGTTGGTCCCTTCTGGCCGTAACATCACGAATCTATTAGTAATGGGGGACCTATAGCTAACTAGTCAGATAAGCACTGTAGGGGTCTCTTGTTCTCGACCTAAAAACTGAGGTGCCCCAAATTAGGAGGTAGAAGAAAAAGTTGAGAGGAAGGATGGTGGGGTTCCCTGGTGGAGCATGATTCTCATTTTGAGTTGATCCAAAGTCCTGGCCAGGAATGAAGAGTTGGGGGACAGAGGGAAGGTCTCCAAGATGTTACAGTTTTAGCAGAGCACAGTAGGAATAGTCGGGAGCACATCAGTGCAGTAGAACTGACTTCAGCAGGGCACCCATGGGATGCCCTTTGGTTCACAGATATTCCATATAAGAGGAGGTGACCAGACAATGGGTACAGGGCTGTCCAAATGGTCTGGCCTGACTCACTGGTGGTGACCTAAGCTGACTGTGCCATCCTGGGAAGCCCCCTCCACCTGGGGTATTTTATGGCAGCTGTGTAAGCTGCTGGAGGAACTGCATGTAGAGTGGATTAGTAAAAGGCCATGGTTTCTTTTGGATTCTTTCCATGTATAATGGCATAACGAGTGCCGTCCCGCAGGGATCGGTTCTGGGTCCGGTTCTGTTCAATATCTTTGTTAGGGTTCCCTCCCTACTCTGAACTTTGGGGTACAGATGTGGGGACCTGCATGAAAGACCCCCCCAATGCTTATTTTTACCAGCTTAGGTTAAAAACTTCCCCAAGGCAAAAATTCCCTTCCTTGTCCTTGGACGGTGTTGCTGCCACCACCAAGTGATTACACAAAAATTCAGGAAAGTGTCACTTGGAGTCCCTATTCCCCCAAAATATCCTCCCAAGCCCCTTCACCCCCTTTCCTGGGGAGGCTTGAGAATAATATACCAACCAATAGGTTAACAAAGTGAGCACAGACCAAACCCTTTGGTTCTTAGGACACTAAAAATCAATCAGATTTTTAAAAGAAGAACTTTATTATAAAGAAAAAAGTAAAAGAATTACACCTGAAAAATCAGGATGGAAGGTAACTTTACAGGGTAATAAAAAGATTTAAAACACAGAGGACTTCCCTCAGTACTCAGCTTCACAGTTACAAAACAGGAATAAAACTCCCTCTTAGCACAGGGAAAATTCACAAGCTAAAACAAAAGATAATCTAATGCATTTCCTTGCCTTACTTACAATTAGATGGATCATTTTATGTATGTTTTCAGGAGATGTTTTACCTGCCTGGTCTCTCTCTAAATCTGGAGAGGGAACAACAAAGAGAGCACAAAGAAAACCTCCCCATCCCCCATATTTGAAAGTTTCTTCTTTCCTCATTGGCCCTTCTGGTCAGGTACCAACTAGATTATATGAGCTTCTTAACCCCTTACAGGTAAAGTGATTTAGAACAGCTTCCCAGGAGGAATTTTATGTTACCCTTATTTGTATGTTTATGACACGTCCCCCAAATCACAGACGGTGCTGGACAGCCTGTTTCGCACTGGCTGTGATTTTTTTCCTGGAGCTTTAGGAGAAAACAGAGTTAATAAGACACATGCACCTTTAGACATACTACTGATTATATAAAAACTAACAATATTTTCCACATTTTAAGGACTATTTTAACCAGTTGATTTTGGGAAACTTTTATTGGAGAGGGCATTGGCCATGTTGTTAGAAGCCCCTGAAATGTGTTGTATTTCAAAATCAAAATTTTCGAGAGCTAAACTTCACCAAAGAAGTTTTTTGTTATTTTTCTTGATGGTATGAAGCCACTTTAGCGCAGCATGGTCGGTGTGCAGGTGGAAACGCTGTCCTCAAACGTATGGGCGTAGCTTCTCCAGAGCATACACAATGGCGTAACATTCCTTTTCTGTAATTGACCAGTGGCTTTTCCTCTCAGACAGTTTTTTGCTGAGAAACACAACAGGATGGAATTTTCAGTTCGGTTCTTCCTGCATTAAAACTGCTTCCACACCACGCTCGGACGCATCTGTGGTTACTAGGAAAGGTTTGTCAAAGTTTGGGGCCCTTAGTACAGGGTCAGACATGAGTGTTTTTAAGCTGGTTAAAGGCCTTTTGTCACTCTTCAGTCCACTGAGCTGAATTTGGCTGGGGTTTTTTTGGTCAGGTCTGTCAGTGGGGCGGCGATTTGGCTGTAATGTGGTACAAATCACCTGTAATATCCGACCAAGCCTAAGAAGGATGGGACCTCTTTTTTTGACAGGCCACTTTTGGATAGCATTTAGAATCATAGAATATCAGGGTTGGAAGGGACCTCAGGAGGTCATCTAGTCCAACCCCCTGCTCAAAGCAGGACCAATCCCCAGTTTTTGCCCCAGATCCCTAAATGGCCCCCTCAAGGATTGAACTCACAACTTTGGATTTAGCAAGCCAATGCTCAAACCACTGAGCTATCCCTCCCCCACTTTGGCCTGTAGGGGATTGATAATTTTTTGACCCACCTAGTGTCCAAGGTACGTTACTTTGTTTAGGCCTATTTGACACTTTTTAGCCTTAACAGTTAGTTCTGCCTCCCTTATGCGCTCAAAGACTTTTTGCAGATGCTTTAGGTGTTTTGCCCATGAATCTGAAAATATGGCCACATCATTAAGGTAGGTGACTGCAGATTCTCCCAATTCTGCTAGGAAACTATTTACAAGTTTTTGGAAGAAGGTGGGTGCATTTCGCAGCCCCAAAAGGGAGCACATTAAATTCATACAGCCCCTTATGGGTGGTGAAGGCTGACCTTTCCTTGGCGGATTCATCCAGCGGTACCTGCCAGTACCCCTTGATTAAGTCTAAGGTAGAGATGAACTGGACATCCCAGTTTTTTCAATAGCTCATCTGTGCGTGGCATTGGATAGTTGTCTGGGTGAGTTACAGCATTTAGCTTAAGGTAGTCCATGTAAAAGGGTATCTCCCCATCTGGTTTGGGAACTAGAACCACTGGAGATGCCCATGCACTTTTAGAGGGGCGGATTACACCCATTTGTAGCATGTCCTGGATTTTCCGTTTTATAGCAGTTTTGGCTTGAGGAGCCACCTGGTAAGGTTGGGCTCTAATTGGGCAAGCATTACCTGTGTCAATGGAGTGGTATGCCCGTTCGGTCCGTCCTGCGGTGGCTGGGAACATCGGCATGAAGCTAGTGCACAGCTCCTTGATTTACTGTCGCTGCATACGTCCGAGAGTCATGGAGAGGTTCACCTTTTCCACGCCACCATCACTTTTTCTTTATAGTAGACACTTTTAGGCCACTCAGCGTCATCTCCTCCCTGGGCAGTAAACGTACACTTTAGGCTTTAGGTTTGAGGTGGTGGATGCTATGAGATAGTTAACAGCTCCCAGGTGCTCTTGGACAGTAAATGGCCCTTTTCACGATGCTTCCATCTTATGGGCCTGCAGTGACTTCAAGACCATGACCTTTGAAGGAACGCTTTCTGGTATGTTTATCATACCAGGCCTTTTGCTCTTTTTAAGCATCTTTTAGGTTTTTTTAGCAAGGGCTAAAGAGTTTTGGAGTATGTTTTGTATGTTGTTTACAAAGTCCAGAATGTTAGTTCCTGGAGAAGGCATAAACCCCTCCCATTGCTGCCTTACCAACTATAATGGCCCCTTAACCTCGTAGCCATACAAAAGTTCAAATGTTGAAAACCCCAAACTGGGATGTGGTACAGCCCTGTAGGCAAAGAGCAACTGCTGCAACACTAGGTTCCAGTCACTGGAGTGTTTATTTACGAATTTACGTATCATGGCCCCCAAAGTTTTACTAAATTCCTTTACCAGGCCATTTGTTTGATGGTGGTAAGGGGTGGCAACCAAGTGGTTCACCCCAAAGATTTTTTATGGTCCCTGCCAGGAAATTAGTTCCCAAATCCGCAAGGATATCAGAGGGCCAATCTACCCTGGCAAAAATGTCTGTTAATGCCTGGCACACACTTTTAGCCCTGGTGTTGCTTAGTGCTACTGCTTCCGGCCATCGGGTGGTAAAACTCATAAAAGTCAGTATGTACTGCTTTCCTCTGGATGTCTTTTTTGGGAAAAAGAAAATGAGGACTTGAGGCACCTTAGAGACTAACAAATTTATTTGAGCATAAGCTTTAGTGAGCTACAGCTTATGCTCAAATAAATTGGTTAGTCTCTAAGGTGCCACAAGTCCTCCTTTTCTTTTTGCAGATACAGACTAACACGGCTGCTCCTCTGAAACCTGTCATTATTTTTTGGGAAAGGACCTAGCATATTCACAGCTACTCACTTAAATGGAACTTTAATTATGGGGAGTGGCTGGAGAGGGGCCTTGACCTGGTTTGGGGGTTTTCCCACTGTTTGGCACACCTTACAAGACTGTACATAGGTAGAAACGTCCTTGCCCGTTCCCTCCCAGTGGAATGACTTCCCCAAATGGTCTTTGGTCCTGTTCACCCCAGCATGGCCACTAGGATGATCGTGGGCTAAGCTCAAGAGCTTTACCCGGTACTTGGTTGGAACTACCAACTGTTTTTGAGGATGCCAGTCGTCCTGGTGTCCAAGCTCCCTGGAGGCTTTCGTTTGTTTTCTACTCAGCCTGGAACTGTTTTTTTGATGCTGGAGACATCAGTTCCTCACTGGATTGTGGACTTGGGCTTGTCCCTCTGGAAGTGATGTAGGTGATGGGGTTGTTTTCGTTGACTGTGAACTGCTTTCCACGTGTGCGCTATGTTGTATTTTAGGCTCCAGCTGAGCCTGTTGGGCAGATTTAGCTGCTGGTGACAGTGCAGGCTTGGTGGTGCCCTCTGGCATTGGAGTTGTGGACAGGGTTGCAAGCGCTGGACTGCAGCGCTGGCAATGGATCTGGTGCTGGTTGCTCTGCCTGTTCCGGTTCTGGGACTGGTTCTGGTTGGGTCTCTGGGACTGGATTCACTGTTGCTGTTGCAATCTTTGGCATGGGGTCTGGTTCCACCACCTCGGTCTGGGTCTTTGGTAACACAGACGGGGCCCTGGTAGAAGGCTCAGGAACAGGGGTAGGTGTGAAGACTTGCTTAGCCTGGCTGCAGGTGACCATTTCCACTCTTTTGGCTAGCTTCACATGATTGGCCAAGTCTTTCCCCAGCAGCATGGGAATGGGATAGTTGTCATAGACTGCAAAAGTCCACATTCCTGACCAGCCCTCATACTGGACAGGCAACTAGGCTGTAGGCAAGTTTGAAGAGTTTGACATGAAGAGTTAAATCGTTACTTGGGCCTCTGGATTGATGAATTTGGGGTCCACTACGGATTGGTGGATAGCTGACACCTGTGCTCTAGTGTCCCTCCACGCGATAACCTTCTTTCCGCCCACACTCACAGTTTCCCTTCGCTCTGAGGGTATCTGGGAGGCATCTGGGCCTGAGGACCTTTGGTGTGATTTTGGTGTAATGAACTGCAATCTGTTGGGGTTCTTGGGGCAGTTGGCCTTCCCATGCCCCAGCTCATTACATTTAAAACATCGCCCAGCTGACTGGTCACTGGAGCCAGGTGGGTTGCTGAAAAATGGTGTGGTGGGCCGATAAGGTGTTTGGGTTTTTTTGGGGATGGGGTGTAGGTGGGGCCTTGGGATGCCCCCGGTGGTAGGGTGTTGTCTAGGGTTTACTCTTCTGATATCCGCTCCAACTGCTCCTACCTTTTTTATTTTCCGCCACCTCCACCCATTTGATTTCGCTCTCCCCACCTCAATTACAGTTTTGGGCTTCCCATCTATGATGTACCTTTCTATTTCCCCAGGAACACCCTCTAAGAACTGCTCCATTTGCATTAGGAAAGACAGATCTTTCAGAGATTTAACACTTACTCCTGATATCCAGGCATTCCAGTTTTTTACAATGTGGTTGGCGTGTCGGGAAAATGCCACGTCCGGTTTCCACCTTAGGGCTTTGAACCATCGATGGGCCTGCTCGGGTGTTAGCCCCATTCGAATATGGCCTTTTTTAAAAAAAAGTTCATAGATGTTCATGTGTTCCTTAGGCATTTCAGCTGCCACCTCTGCTAAGGTTTCACTGAGCTGCAGCCTCAACTCCACCATATTCTGGTCTGTAGAGATGCTGTACCCAAGGCAGGCCCTTTTGAAACTTTTTAAGAAGGCCTCTGTATCATCGCCTACCTTGTGGATGGGGAATTTTTTGGAATGGGAAGCAGTACCTGGAGAAGGACTGTTAGGGTTATTTGGTAGACCCAGCTTAGCCCTTTCCAGCTCTAAATGCTTCAGCTTTAACTCCGTATCCAAGCGTTTCGCCTCTGCCTCCAAGCGCTTTGCCTCTTTCCTCTCCTCCACCTCCAACTCCAAGCACTTTAAGTCCATTTGTCTTTCATGTTTCTTTCGTTTTTCTTTAGCTTCCAGTCTGGCTAATTCCAGTTTTTTCTGGACCTTACTTTCCATCATTTTTGCTAGCCTTCTTGCACTTAGCCTAGCCTAGCCTGAGAGCTAGGGAAAAAAAAAAAAAAAACAACCAGCTTGTGAATTCCCTTGCTATAGCTTAACTACTTTGCCCTCAGACAAAAAACAAAAAACAAAAAAACCCTCCAGCTGATCTCAGCTAAAAAAAACCAACCCTCCCCCTCCCCCCCCAAACCCTCCCTGGTTTTCAAGCAGCCAAAAGAAAAAATGTGTCCTTTTCAAATCCTGAGGTCTGTGCTTCTGGTTCAAAATGATCCCACCTCTACCACCATGTCAGGGTTCCCTCCCCACTCTGAACTCTGGGGTACAGATGTGAGGACCCGCATGAAAGGTTATTTTTACCAGCTTAGGTTAAAAACTTCCCCAAGGCACAAATTCCCTTCCTTGTCCTTAGACGGTATTGCTGCCACCACCAAGTGATTACACAAAAATTCAGGAAAGTGTCACTTGGAGTCCCTATTCCCTCAAAATATCTCCCAAGCCCCTTCACCCCCTTTCCTGGGGAGGCTTGAGAGTAATATACCAACCAATAGGTTAACAAAGTGAGCACAGACCAAACCCTTTGGTTTTTAGGACACTAAAAATCAATCAGGTTCTAAAAAGGAGAACTTTATTATAAAGAAAAAAGTAAAAGAATCACACCTTCAAAATCAGGATGGAAGGTAACTTTACAGGATAATGAAAAGATTTAAAACACAGAGGACTTCCCTCAGTACTCAGCTTCACAGTTACAAAACAGGAATAAAACTCCCTCTTAGCACAGGGAAAATTCACAGGCTAAAACAAAAGATAATCTAACGCATTTCCTTGCCTTACTTACAATTAGATGGATCATTTTATGTATGTTTTCAGAAGATGTTTTACCTGCCTGGTCTCTCTCTCCGTCTGGAGAGGGAACAACAAAGAGCACAAAGAAAACCTCCCCATCCCCCGGAGATTTGAAAGTTTCTTCTTTCCTCATTGGCCCTTCTGGTCAGGTGCCAACTAGGTTATATGAGCTTCTTAACCCTTTACAGGTAAAGTGATTTAGAACAGCTTTCCAGGAGGGATTTTATGTTACCCTTATTTGTATGTTTATGACAATCTTCATCAATGATTTAGATAATGGCATGGAGAGTACACTTATAAAGTTTACAGACGATACCAAGCTGGGAGGGGGTGTAAGTGCTTTGGAGGATAGGATTAAAATTCAAAATGATCTGGACAAACTGGAGAAATGGTCTGAAGTAAATAGGATGAAATTCAATAAGGACAAATGCAAAGTACTCCACTTAGGAAGGAACAATCAGTTGCACACATACAAAATGGGAAATGACTGCCTAGGAAGGAGTGCTGTGGAAAGGGATCCTGGGGTCATAGTGGATTACAAGCTAAATATGAGTCAACAGTGTAACTCTGTTGCAAAAAACCAAACATCATTCTGTGATGTATTAGCAGGAGTATTGTAAGCAAGACATGAGAAGTCATTCTTCCGCTCTATTCTGCAATGATTTGGCCTCCATGGGAGTATTGTGTCCAGTTCTGGGCACCACATTTCAGGAAAGATGTGGACAAATTGGAGAAAGTCCAGAGAAGAGAAACAAAAATGATTAAATGTCGAGAAAACATGACCTATGAGGGAAGATTGAAAAAAATTGGGTTTGTTTAGTCTGGAGAAGAGAAGACTGAGAGGGGACATCATAACAGTTTTCAAGTAGATAAAAGGTTGTTGCAAGGAGGAGGGAGAAAAATTGTTCGTCTTAACCTCTGAGGATAGGACAAGAAGCAACAGGCTTAAATTGCACCAAGGGCGGTTTAGGTTGGACATCAGAAAAAACTTCCTAACTGTCAGAGCAGTTAAGCATTGGTATAAATTGCCTTGGGAGGTTGTGGAATCTCCATCACTGGGGATTTTTAAGAGCAGGTTGGACAAACACCTGTCAGGGATGGTGTAGATAATACTTAGTCCTGCCTTGAGTGAAGGGGACTGGACTAGATGACCTCCCGAGGTCCCTTTCAGTTCTATGATTCTGTGATTTTATAACTTAAGCGTCAACACTGCAAAGGTCTTTTGCATAGAGCATCCCTTGTGGTGGTGAGTAAAAGCAGAAGGAACTTATCCACGCACTTCTTCTCATGCAGGTCCCCACCAAAAACATAACAAAAGATTCCAAAGAAAACCAGTATGTTGTGGTCCAGGCTAAGTTCCCTCAGCAAACCCTGGAGAAAGTGGTTCTGGTCCATTTCCACAGTGGATACATCTTTATCCAGACGGATAAAACCATCTATACACCTGGGTCTACAGGTACTGCCTTCCCCTGGTTTCTTCTAATGGGAAGGGGTGGGAGCTGCTGATGTCATGCCATATCTGCAGCAGGGCTGCAGGGTCCATCCTGTGCATATGGTTTTTCTTGTTTGGTTGAAGATGGAGGACAGTTGGAGAAGAGACTCTGCCACCACCAATTTGTAATATTTCACCCTTCACCATCGTCCTAACTGGGATGTCCCATTGAGTGTTAGATACCGAAAGACTGGGTGGGCCATGGGATTGAGAATGGGCGATGGAACTTTTCAAATCCCAGTGACTGGTTCTGCTCCATCTTGTAGTGAGATACATGCCCCCATCTGACAGCCGTCCCAAAGCCTGTGTGAAATAGGGGCTGCTAATCCCAGCTCATTCAGAGTAGGACAGGTCCCTGCAATGACAAAGCCCTCCCACCTGGTACTTAAGGACAGGGGAGAAAAGCAAGACAATGCCCTAAAGAAAAAAGCCATGGAGATCTCCAACTTTAGAAAGTGGCTATTGTGAAACAACCCATGTTGAGGGCTGATGGCTCAGATCCTCCATGGAGTTAGGCACCAAACTCCCGTTGGTTTCAATCGGACTTAGACACCTAAGTAGCTTTGAGAATCTGGGCCAAGGTGTTTATCAGTTAACAATGTCCCTCTCTTCTCTCTTTATTTTCTCAGTCCTCTGTCGGATCTTCACTGTGGGTCACAGACTGGAACCGGTGTCTAAGAGAGTGATCGTGGACTTTGAGGTGAGGTCGCTGTTCTGAGTGAGCCCATGGGGGGATAGGTGGGTTTAGCCACTTGTCTGGGTAACGCGCAGCAATTTAATATGTCTGAGCAGGCTGCATACAACCCCTGCCTGTAGTAGCAACATGGTACGGCTGGGAGAAAAGCAAATGATTGTCTGAGGTCCCTCCTTGCAAACCTCTGGCGTGCAAATTCTCCTCCAGTCATGAGGGAGGTTACGAAGTTTGCAGGGGCAGCAGCCAGGCAGCTCTCGCGGGAAGTCCCGTGGTTCTGCAATGGTGTTAACCCTTGAGGAAAGTTGCATGGAGTTCTTCGGGAAGAGCCAAGCAGGTGGTTGTCTGGGAAGGCTGAAGACAAGGAGCCACTGCAAGGAGGGTGTAAAGTGGTGGCAGGAACAGGGATTAGAGCTACAGGCATTAGTCCTCTTAAGGCCCTTTCTTCTGGGTTTTATGATCCATAAAATAAAGTAACTCAGCTGCAAAGCCCTGGGCAATAATTCCCAGGGGGTTCCCTCACCTCAGCCAGCTGGGAGGGGAGAAAACACGCCTGTCCCTTCAGTTCCTCTTTGACTCAGTTTCCCCTTTCTTTGACACTCTGCCCTGAGCAGCAGCATAACCAGCTGGGGCCTTGAGATGGGGAGCAGCTGTGGTTGGCAGAGTGACCCAGCCCTTTGGGCAGCTCCAAGGTTTGCAGAAAGCTCAGGGTTAAGCCTGGCATCTGCAAAATTCTGTTGTGGAGGCTCTTCAGTCTTTCGAGCTGCTTCCTTGAGTTCTTTGGTGGAAGTATGGAGAACTGTCCAGTGGCCTAGGAATGTAAATGTGGCAGATGATGCTGTTAAGAGCTATTGACAGCATTTTTCTCCCTAAACTCTTAACTTGTTTACTTTTCAGACCCCTGACTCCATTATTGTCAAGCAGATTCCCATCTCCGCCCCCTTGAAATCAGGCATCTTCTCCCTGAACCACAACTTGCCGGAGATTGTCAGGTAGATTGCCCTGATGTTACTATGCCTGGACAGAGCAGAGCTTTGCAGGAGTTGGGCAGAGAAGCAGAAGAGATGATGTGGGGCTAGTTACTGTGTGTGGCCCCTCAGCTAGATCATCTCCTACAGGCATTTCCAAGTGACGTGGAGAAAACAAACTCTCCTGCCACATACCCAGTCTTGGCATAATTTGATTTCTATTTCTTATCATTTCGATGGATAATCATGTTTATTTGTAAGCCTTTTTTTTCAGTTTCAATCACTTCAAATGCTCAGTTGTGCAAAATTAAATTATGGGTTTTTATCGTCCCCCATTCTGAGTTTTAGCAATTTAAATTTCACAGGTGGGGGAAAACTTGGGGGCCAGACACGGTGGTGGGGTCTGATAATAATTATTTAATGACAGTAGACACTGAGATTCAAAAAAGCAAAAGATTTATAGCCATTAAAACACAAATTGTCAACATCGTATGTCCAAATACACCAAGTATAAAGCCTTA
Source organism: Caretta caretta (assembly GCF_965140235.1). Classification (NCBI taxonomy): domain Eukaryota; kingdom Metazoa; phylum Chordata; order Testudines; family Cheloniidae; genus Caretta; species Caretta caretta. The sequence goes on from NC_134225.1 coordinate 20,040,378, forward strand.
AATCAAACTGTAGTAAGTTCTCATGCCGCGTTTTTCTTGCTTTGCCTATCTGTAAATTTCGATATTATCGATGGAAATGTGTTTTTGTTGGTATGCGTGTGCACAGTGAAACCAATGACACGTATCGATAAAAAAGTCTACACAGTCACCAGAATGAAGCTGCACTGACTTCCTTGCCATTACTCCTGATTTATTCCAGAGTATGTGAAGGCAGGATCAGGCCCTATTGGCCTGTTTTTCAACCTCCCATTCAGTGGGATTTATGAATGTTCAACTACTCAGAAAATTATGTCAGTGAGCTGGTGAGTGAGGGGCCTGATTTTGGTATGGATCGGAGTTTCCTTAAGTTTGGGGGTGTTTGGATTTAGGGTTTTGGTCCATGCAGACTGTAGAAACAAGTGCTGGCCACAAAGTTTAGATCAAAACTTCCCAAACCTTGCTGGCCAAAGGTTGAGGGGATTGTGGATCAAATGTTTTGTTCCAAGTACCTACCTCTAGTTCTGGGTCATGAAATCATCAAGGTGCAGAAAAAAATGCCTTGTATGAGATTCCGTGTGGTTCCCTCAAGACGGCTTGAGTTCCACGTATGGCTCAGATTTAGCTTATGGGGCCGATAAAATTACCGGAGAAACAAGTGAGCCAGGTGGGCCTTGCGAAATGTGCGTGTTAAGTGCATTCAGTGTTCCCTCTTATTTCCTTCCTCCAGTCTGGGAACCTGGAAGATCATAGCCAGGTATGAAGACTCCCCTCAGCAGACCTTCAGTGCGCAATTTGATGTTAAGGAGTACGGTAAGAATCCAGCACCCACTGGGCCCAGGCTCAGGGAGTGGGTCTGTCTCTACTCTCCTGACACCATCTTGGAGCAGACTCTCCATTTGGCTAGGCTTTGCTGGCAACCCACCCTCTCCTACAAGCTCAACGTTCTCCTCTTCCTCTCTCGTTTCTCCAGTGTTGCCAAGTTTTGAAGTCATATTGGAGCCGTCTGAGAAGTTTTTATACATCCATGGCATTGAAGACTTCAGGGTTTCTATCACTGCGAGGTGGGTCTGTGAGCAGGTGGAAGGGATCAGCTGACTGGGGTAGCAACCACAGGTTTTAGTGCAGAAAAAAACCTAAGTCTTGCATCACTTTGGGAATGTTTTCCACTAAAAGTTTTTTTTTTCCCATGAAGAGTCTCCATTTTCCATGGGAAATTCTGATTTCTTTTTTCATCCAAAAACCCAATGTTCAAAAATGGAGAAAAAAAATTGGCTGAAAACCTTGTGATTCAGAAATGCTGGCGCGGTGCTTCATGGGGGTTGCCATTCAGGTGCTTCATTCTTCCGTTCTTCACCATGGTCTGGGCTTGCTAGCTGGACTTAAACTCCCATCATGCACCATAGCCATGATGGTCCACTTCTCCTTACCATGGTGGATCATGGGAGATATAGACCGACCAAGGAGCTGGGCCTATAGAGGAGAATGGTGGCATAGGGCCATAATATTCAGCGATAGGTTTCCTTGTGGCTTCTCTTGCCCATCCTTATCTCCTCCAGGTATCTATATGGGAAAGAACTAGATGGCACTGCCTTTGTCCTCTTTGGAGTGAAGATGAATGATGAGAAGAAGAGTATCCCGCAGTCTCTCAAGAGAATCTCGGTAATTCGTGTTCTTGGCTGGAGGGCGGGGGGAGGGATTCACGCCTCCTGGGAAACTCTGTGGATGAGGTCATGAAACTCTCTCTCCCTTTCTAGATAGAAGGTGGAGACGGGGAAGCAATACTGACGAGACAGATGCTGCAGGCTCGGTTTTCCAACCTGCATGAACTGGTTGGCCATTCGCTCTACATCTCTGTCACCGTTTTGACAGAATCTGGTGAGCATCAGCAATAAGTGCAAAGCCAAGTGCTTTATTCACGGGGTGTTCCAAAGTAGTGCCGAGTGCAGTTCGAGGTGTTGATTTAGATGTATAAAGCCCTATTTACTTGGGTTCTGCAGATCTTAAAGGCTGTAGGCCAGATTCTTATCTCATTCGCTCTGGGGTAAAACTGGTGTGATGGGTTGCTCCTCCCTCCGGGGTGCCACCTGATGTATTGGGGTACCACTGAGCCTGGCTTTTCCAACAGCCTGGGCTTCCTTACACTGTCCTGATGAGCCAGGCCCTCTCAAGTCTCCAACAGCACACGCACAGGAAGGGACATGCCCAGCTGCAGGAAGACAAGACACTGAAATCAGTTGCATAGGAAGGCTTCAGCTAAGGAATTTCCCAGCACTCACGTACACACCCCTTCTGGCATGTAAACCCAAAATTGTACTGTTTTGCACTGCACAGACAACTGTACAGCGTAAGCTCATGAAATTCGCCCCCTCTCTCAGCGTGGAGGACGATATGCACAGCTTTTTGCTCCCCAGTTATGAATTCCACAAACTGGTTTTAGAGAAAACAAAAACAAGTTTATTAACTACAAAAGATTTTAAGTGGTTATAAGGGATAGGAAACAGATCAAAACAGATTACCCAGCAAACAAAACAAAAATGCAATATAAGCTCAGATACTAAAGAAACTGGTTACAAGCACTAATTTCTCACCCTAAATGTTGTTTTAGGCAGATTGCAGAGTTTCTTGAAGGCAAGCTGCTCTTGCTTGCAGCTTAAAACTCCAGGTATTTCTTTTACAGGCTAGACACCCTCCGTCTAGCCTGGTCAGTCCTTTCTTCCCAGATCAGTCTTAGATGTTTATAGCAGTCATCTGGGGCGAAGCTTCAGTGAAGAACCGACCCTGATTATCGCACTTCCCTGCCTTAAATAGGTTTTACATATGGTGGGAATCCTTTGTCTTCCAGTGTGATTCCCACCCCTGGACAGTGGAAAAGGACAAATTTTATTATGGAGTGTAGTTTCAGGTGACTTAATCACATGACCCTGCAGCCATAACTCAGAAAAAGGAAGTCCTTTTGCAGCATCCCAGGAAGATGGGAGATTACCCTCTTCAAAGTCCTATTGTTCTCCGTAACAGTCTATTGACTTGTATCCAGCTAGCCAGCCAGACTGATTGCATTTTGCCTGGTGGGTGTTCTCCGGGTGCAAACACTTTTGTAGTACAGATGTAGGGTCAATATTCCTAACTTAAGACACAAAAATGATATGTGCATACAAATGGGATAATCATATTCAGTAAATCATAACCGTTCCAATGATATCTCACAAGTCCCATCTTGCATAAAACACATCTTAGTTATGCTATAATCATATAATAACAATATTTCTCTGAAGAATATGGGGTGTAATGTCACACCTGGAATAACTCCAGATTTACACCAGCGAAAGTAGCTTGAAACTCTTGCACCTTTGTTTTCTGTGCATTGCACCTTTCCATTTCTAAGAGTTCTGGGTCAGCTCTTAGGGATAGTCTAGGCATACTTACTCCTGCCTCAGTGCGTGGGATGGACTCGATGACTTCTTGAGGTCCCTTCCAGCTCTACATAGCTCTGGTCTCTTAACTTTCCCTGCAGAGGGAGCAGCCATTCTGTTCCGAGCAGCTGTAGCTTGTTACAGATGAAACTAGTAGCTGAAAGCCTGTGCCGTTGCACGGGTGTGGCAATTGGGCCAAGTAATCCAAACAACCAATGAAATTACTGCATGCAAATTTGTTGTAGAGTAGAGGTGGTGATTGGTTGGTTGAGTTGTGTCTGATATCACAATGGTCTAGGACTCTTGGCATGCCACATGCCTTACTGGAGTTGTACACCAGGCTTGTAACGTCAGAATGGCTGGGGACTTAAAAATTGGCTGGTAACAGACTGCAAATCCCAGTGATAATTGAACCTGGTGATATTGTAATTAAGAAGAGCCCTTCTCTTGCTTATATAGCTGCTTCCATCACTTCACACAGACACAACAGACATTCTAGGCTTCAGAGTGGTACAACCTCAGAGTGACAGTCCTGGAATCTTATTATATAGATAGATACACAAACACTGTGCTCTCTCTCTCTCCCAGAGACTTTGTTTTTGTTCTTTCTTGTTGCTTCTTTAAAAGCTAAAATAAGTTGTTTTAGCATGAAAGGGACTGATTCTGTTTTCACTGCTGCAGTGCAACTGACTATAGGGGAGTTATTCCTGATTTATACTGGCATGAGAACAGAATCAGGCTCAACGGCCTGCAGTAATGCCAACCCCAAACATGCAAAAATCACAAGTCAGTCCCCCCGCTCCCAAAATCACGAGATCATACTAAAAATCATGAGTTTTTTTTTTTAAATAGTAAACTTTGGTTGCTTTTTCTTTCCCTCCTGGCTTTTGAGGCGTTAGTTCGCACTTGGGACATGCTTTCAAGCTTTTCTCTGCAACCAGGAGGGTTAGAAATGTATTTCTTCTTTTAAATGACAGCTGAGATTCTCATGCCATATGGTGATTCTAGCAGCTAGGGCTTGAAGACAAGGAATTAAAACAGGAGACTCATGATAAAATCACAAGAATCAGCGGCACTGAATCAACATCTGACCATGGCCTATTCCTTGTGTTTTACTCTGGACCTTAAGGACAAAATTTGTATTCCCTAGCTCAGTTTTAATTGACCCATGGCTTCTCTCTGCAGGCAGCGACATGGTGGAAGCGGAGAGCACCGGAATTGACATTGTGACATCTTCCTATCAGATCCACTTCACAAAAACACCCAAGTACTTCAAGCCGGGGATGCCCTTTGAACTCATGGTAATATCTCTTCTTCTGGATCATGCTCACTGTTGCCTGAGGTGTATAAAGAGGAGAGAACTATGGGTACTAGGGTTGTGAGGGTGGTATCAGAACTTAGAATAGAACAGAAACAAAGGGCCACATTCCAATCTCAGTTACACCAACCTAATTCCAGTGTGACTCCACTAAATGCAATGGAATCACTCTAGATTTACACTAGCCTAACAAGAGCAGAGTCTGGCCCAAAAGCTGACAGCAAAGACAAGGTGTGAAATGAGAACAGGAGGACTTGTGGCACCTTAGAGACTAACTCATTTATTTGAGCATAAGCTTTCGTGAGCTACAGCTCACTTCATTGAATGCATAAAATGGAAAGTACAGTGATAAGATTTTATATATACACACAGACCATGAAAAAAACCATGAAAAAATATACATTGTAAGGAGAGGCGGGGAGGGATAGCTCAGTGGTTTGAGCATTGGTCTGCTAAACCCAGGGTTGCGAGTTCAATCCTTGAGGGGGCCATTTAGGGATCTGGGGCAAACATTGGGGACTGGTCCTGCTTTGAGCAGGGGGTTGGTCTAGATGACCTCCTGAGGTCCCTTCCAACTCTGATATTCTATGATTCTATGAGAGTGATCACTTAAGATGAGCTATTACCAGCAGGAGAGTGGGGTGGGGGAGAGAAAACCTGGCCACTATGGATGTAGAAGCCCTCTACACCAACATTCCACACAAAGATGGACTACAAGCCATCAGGAACACTATCCTGGATAATGTCACGGCAAACCTGATGGCTGAACTTTGTGACTTTGTCCTCACCCATAACTATTTCACATTTGGGGACAATGTATACCTTCAAATCAGCAGCACTGCTATGGGTACCCGCATGGCCCCACAGTATGCCAACATTTTTATGGCTGACTTAGAACAACGATTCCTCAGCTCTCGTCCCCTAACGCCCCTGCTCTACTTTCGCTGTATTGATGACATCTTCATCATCTGGATCCATGGAAAAGAAGCCCTTGAGGAATTCCACCATGATTTCAACAATTTCCATCCCACCATCAACCTCAGCCTGGTCCAGTCCACACAAGAGATCCACTTCCTGGACACTACAGTGCTAATAAACGACGGTCACATAAATACCACCCTATACCAAAAACCTACTGACCGCTATTCCTACCTACATGCCTCCAGCTTTCACCCAGACCACATCACACGATCCATTGTCTACAGCCAAGCTCTACGATACAACCGCATTTGCTCCAACCCCTCAGACAGAGACAAACACCTACAAGATCTCTATCAAGCATTCTTACAACTACAATACCCACCTGCTGAAGTGAAGAAACAGATTGACAGAGGCAGAAGATTACGCAGAAGTCATCTACTACAGGACAGGCCCAACAAAGAAAATAACAGAACGCCACTAGCCATCACCTTCAGCCCCCAACTAAAACCTCTCCAACGCATTATCAAGGATCTACAACCTATCCTGAAGGACGACCCATCACTCTCACAATTCTTGGGAGACAGGCCAGTCCTTGCCTACAGACAGCCCCCCAACCGGAAGCAAATACTCACCAGCAACCACACACCACACAACAGAACCACTAACCCAGGAACCTATCCTTGCAACAAAGCCCGTTGCCAACTGTGCCCACATATCTATTCAAGGGATACCATCATAGGACCTAATCACATCAACCACACTATCAGAGGCTCGTTCACCTGCACATCTACCAATGTGATATATGCCATCATGTGCCAGCAATGCCCCTCTGCCATGTACATTGGCCAAACTGGACAGTCTGTACGTAAAAGAATAAATGGACACAAATCAGACATCAAGAATTATAACATTCATAAACCAGTCAGAGAACACTTCAATCTCTCTGGTCACTCGATTTCTGATCTCAAAGTGAGTATCCTTCAACAAAAAGACTTCGAAAACAGACTCCAATGAGAGACTGCTGAATTGGAATTAATTTGCAAGTTGGATACAATTAACTTAGGCTTGAATAGAGACTGGGAGTGGTTGAGTCATTATACTAAGTGAAACTATTTCCCCTTGTTTATTCCTCCCCACTCCCCTCCCCCCCATTCCTCAGACGTTCTTGTTAACTCCTGGAAATGTGCTGGAAATGGCCCACCTTGATTATCACTTCAAAAGGTTTTCTCTCCCCCCACCCCACTCTCCTGCTGGTAATAGCTTATCTTAAGTGATCACTCTCCTTACAATGTATATTTTTTCATGGTTTTTTTCATGGTCTGTGTGTATATATAAAATCTCATCACTGTACTTTCCACTTTATGCATCCAATGAAGTGAGCTGTAGCTCACGAAAGCTTATGCTCAAATAAATTGGTTAGTCTCTAAGGTGCCACAAGTCCTCCTGTTCTTTTTGCGAATACAGACTAACACGGCTGCTACTCTGAAAGCTGTGAAATGGCACCTAGCTACAGGTTTGGCCCAAAATGTGCCCTGGGGTCACTCGTGTACTGTGGGATAATATTCCCTGGACTGTGTGTTAATTGCTGGCACTTCAAGGTTTTCTGACTATAGAGGGGAATTGGGCATAGGTGAGGAGTTCCAAAGAGGGGGGGCATTTGCAGAAATAGGGGGTAGAGGGACCATTGTGGATAGGAGGATGTGGGGGAATTTCAAAATTGGCACTGACAGAATGATTTTTCTCCCAGCGAGTTAGGCTGCATTACAGGGGGAGAAATATTATGCTCCTAAAATTCTGAAGAAATCAGCATCAGTCCTCTTGTCCACAGAGAATATGGTTTTACGGTCCCACACTCCTCTGGGGCTGAAGAGTTTGTGAAGGGAATTTAGTATTTTTCTGTCAGCAGGCACTTAAGACTATACATTAGCAGAGAACTGAAGCAATTATCTTTGGCCGCAGACCAAAGGTGCACAAACGAGTAATTGATGACCACAGTAATGAGCAGGTTAAATCCATTTCTAATCTGGATATTTGCTTTACATACAGTGGTGAATGGGATAAACATAAAAAAGAGTCAAAGGGCTGAACCTTAAGATCCATGCAAGTAGCTGTCCGTTTTTCTTGTGTGCATGGGGGTAATTGAATTGCACCGGCTCTCTGAATGCTTAGGGCTAACATGGGTGCTCAGATTTTATACAGTGTAGAAATCTGGGGCTGGAAAGATCTTAGGTCCAGAGGTGCTGAGTTTCTGATTTTCCAGGGGGTGCTCGACCCCTGCTCCATCCCACACCTCGCCCCCACTCCACTCCTTCCCCCAAGACCCACCCTGCATCTTCCTGCCCCCATTCTGCCCTGCCTTCTCCTCCCCCTGCCCCCCAGCACCTCCTGCCCACTGCTGAACTGATCCTTGGCAGGCGGGAGGTGCTGGGAGGGAGGGGAAGCAGCTGATCGGTGGGGCCAGTAAGTATGAAAAATCGGGAAGGGGGTGGGGGGTAATAGGGGCCTATATAAGACAAAACCCCAAATATTGGGACTGTCCCTATAAAATCAGGACATCTGGCCACCCTAAGCTATGTTTGTAGCAACAGCGTAATAGATTTAAATCTTTAAAGTATCTTGGCTTTTGCAAGGCCATTGATCTCTGCAGTCTTCAGGGTTTTCAGAACCAGGGCCAGTCAACACTCAAAGGGTATGTCTCGACTGCAGTCACGGGGTGGGACTGGAGCTCTAGGTGACGTCACTGAACTAGCTTCCATCACCCTGTGACTGTGTAACACCGATGACCAGGGTCTGTCGGGGGCCAGGATCGAACCTGGGGCCTCCGGAGCTAAATGCATGAGCCACTACTGCGTGAGCTAAAAGCCACATGGCACTTAGCTAAGGCTGTAGTAGACTCATTAATCTCTAAGTGGTCTAGGTGCCACTAGAGGGGGACAGAGCACCACAGCCAGCAGGCATGGCGTGCATACACCTGCAGCCTAGACATGCCCTAAGTCAGAGTGTGAAAACTTTAATTAACCTCAGAGTTGAAGATATTTGTAAATAACTGGACACGACAGATGTTAGCGCAACAAATATGTCTCCCTGCTCCCTTAGTTAAAGAGCATCCATAGATTCAAGAAATATTTGGAAGTCTTGACTAACTGGCCTGACTCCTCCAATGAACTCTACTCCCATCCACTTCCTCTGTGTTAATTGCCACTTGAGAAATAAATGGCTATCTCCAGTCTTGGCTCAGAAGCCTTTTGCCTCATTCACTCAGAAAGCAGAATATTTGTTGGCAGTGATCGTGTTTTGGTTCGACTGGCAGTTGTCTTATTTGCCTGGGGCCAAAACAAGAAAAGACTAGCATGAAATTAATTTCCTCTCTGGCCTACATGAATTAATTTATTCTTAATTTTTGTATATTGTTTTGTTGGGTGTTATAAAAGTGTAAACTGAATTTAGGAGAAGGGTTGAAGTTGTGGTTTTTATATTTTTCTATGTTTGTACTTTTTAAAATGTGTATGCATTTTGTGGTGTGATACAGCAGATCATTAAGGCCCCATTCCTGAAAGTTATTTAGGTCCTTAATTCCCATTGAAATCCATGGAAGTTAGGCACCTAAATACCTTTGAAGCTATGGTCCTAAGATGCCGTACATTCGATTTGATTTGAAGTTAGGATGCAGGGAGCACTGCACCCCTTACTCGACGCATCCCTTTTTGATTGTGCCCCTCAGGTCTATGTCACAAACCCCGATGGCTCCCCAGCCCCTCGTGTCCAAGTACAGGCCGAAGGATTCCAGTCGACTGGGTTGACCCAGAGAGATGGAACTGCCAAGCTGGTTATAAACATGCCTGGGAATAAGCAGCAGGTTCCCATCACGGTGAGTAACCTTCTACCACTGAGGCTGGGCTAAGTACTATATGCACCCAGAGGGAAATGCCCTGTTGGTGGCATTCACTCCCCTCTCATGCACTGAGCAGGAGGATAACTGAACTCTGTGCATTCCATCTGCGCCTGGGGTCAGTTTCCTGTATGCCATTGGGGTTTGGAGATGCTCCAATCACCATGTAACCAGTGCTCTATTGTGGGGCCAGAAGAGATCCCAGAAAACATTGACATGGGCATAAAGAGGTCCCGATTAGTCCCCTTGCCACCCACCATGCAGCAAAGGAGGCCTGTAGACAGCTCATGGCTCCTTAGTGTGAAGAGCCTGTGAGGTGACACCCGAGAGATAAAGCCCGAGAGAACACTGGAGCTATCTGTGTCCAGCCGCTTCAGGAGAGAGTCCTTCTTCATATTCATCTTGCAAGGGGCAAGACAGTTTCCTCTGTTCAAAGACATGTTCTCTTACAGTCCAGAAATCTGGAGTCCCAGCAGGACTGTGCTGAAGCGACGGGCCAATTAAAAGTGGCATTTGGCGTTTCTCTGAGGTGTCATGCCTAGAATGGCTGTTAGCAGCAGAATCCACCAACAATGGCGTCTCAGGGGAGCTTCCTTTGCTATTGCTCACAGCGTGACCCAGCATGAGGGGCTACAGACCCTAAGCTCACTCCCAGATTCAACTGAGATTTTATCTCCACCTCCCCTGCAGGTAAAAACTGCCCATCCCAACCTCCCAGCAAACCGCCAGGCTTCTAAGTCCATGGTGGCTGAAGCCTATCAGTCCCAAGCAGCGTCTGAAAACTATCTCCATCTGGCGGTGACAGCTTCTGAGCTCAAACCGGGAGACATCTTACCTGTGAATTTCCACCTGAAGAGCAACAAGCCAGCTGTTCTGAATCAGATCCACTATTTCACCTACATAGTAAGTGCTGTGTCCCTGGGTACTGGGATCTCCTGGAACTTAGGCATCATCTGAGTTTCCACCTGTCCTTTAATATTCCCACTGCCTGTAAGGAGAACCTGTAGCAGAGAATTCTTCCCAGTCAGGCAGTATATTGATTGTGTGTGTAGCAGAGTGTGGCAGGGCCCCCTTGGCTTCTGCTAGATTCACAAAGTCACTCTGAGACCCTGGGTTTAGTAACCACTGGTGCACTTTATTCTCAGGCTTGTTGCCACCACCGTTTCACCATGTACAAGTAACCCTTCACTTTCTGCAGGAGGGAGGGGAAGCTACTTCCCTGCTTTCATTCCCTGCCTTTTTCCTTTTCTCCTGCTCTCCCCTGGCTTCCTTCCCCTGAGGCTTTTGTGCAGCCACAGGCTAATTAGGTAGCAGCTGTCTCTGCCTCTCCAATTAGGGCCAGGTTACCTCCAGCCCGCTCTAATTTGTTCCCCTAATGAGAAGCAGGCATGACAGAGGACTGAAGCTGCAACCCTTTGCCCAGCACCCTGTCACAGTGTGAATGAAATAAAGTCAGTCATGGGGACAACCCCTTATCCACTTCGGGTTACTGACTCCGGGCCCTGTGATAATCAATAAAGCCGACTTCCTCCAGGAGCTGGAGATAGAACCCAGGAGTCCTAACAACCACCCCTCTGCACTCGCTACTAAACCATACTTCCTCTTGGACCTGCAGATGGAACCAGGAGTCCTGACTCCTCCCCATGCACTCACTAGAGCATATTTCCTCTGAGAGCTGGGGATGGAACCCAGGAGTCCCAGGTATCAGTTCCCTGCTCTAAACACTATCTTTCATGGCTACTTTTTCAACACAGAGTAGTAGGTCCACTCTGTTGCTTTTAGAGCTGGACAAACCAAATAATAAAGTTGCCATGTAGCATGGATATGAAGTGTAATTGGTGAGTGGGATGGGGAAAAGGAGGGGTGGTCTCTGTTGGTGAAACAAACAATATTCAGTTTTGGGAATCAGATTTGGTGAACATTAGCACCACTGCCTCTAGAGCCTGTTCCTGCAACACATGGATTTTAGCTTATTTTCCTCTCTCCGCTCAGATGTAAATGCCCATTTGAAAAGTTGCAAGTGACCATCTCTTAGTAGTAGAAAACAGGTGGATGGGAAGATTCATGGAATCTCAATGACCCATTGTGTTAACCCTTGTGTCCTTTAACAATCTACATCTCATGTTTCCCTGTTAGATCCTGAATAAAGGGAAGATCATCCATGCAGGGAGACAGGCCAGGCAGGAGGGACAAAATTGGGTGACCATGTCCCTGCCCATCACTCCAGACCTCATCCCTTCATTCCGCATCGTGGCTTACTACCAAGTAGGAAATTCGGAGATTGTAGCAGACTCGGTCTGGCTGGACATCAAGGACACTTGCATGGGAACGGTAGGTTGATATTCAAGTTGGATGTTCCACATGTTAATTCCTATGTAGGTGTCATTATGAGGGAGTTTTTCCTAGCCTGAAAGTGCTGACTGACTCTCAAAAGGGACTCTAAAAATGGCACCGTGGGGCTTCTCATTGACTGTCTCCCAGCAAATTCTAGATCAGATTTGATCAGTTTACATGTACAAAGAAGTTCCCCAGCCCCCACAAGCCAATGCTCTAGGATCTGGGAGTCAAGCTATGGTTCCTTCTAGCTCAGCAATAAAGACTCCGTGGATTGAAGTGGATGGAGCTGTACTGACTTGCGCCAGCTGAGTATCTGGCTTTGTATCTGTACCATAATTAGCCATTTTGCTGATGATGTGGCAGTCAGAATTGATTCCAGCTCCGTCTCCAGGGCCAGACTGGTTCTTCAGCAGATGTGACTCCAAATACCTATAGGGGACCTGACAATAATGTAACTACAATGCTACGCTGCTGTAACTCCAGTTAATTGCTCCTGATTTACACCAGTGTGAGATCAGAATCGGGCCCACGGAGCAGATCTATTACAGTTCAAACTTACTTGTAAATTTCTCAGGGCTGCCTGAGGGACAAAGTCACCTTTCCATCATGGCTAGAACAAAGGGACTGCATGGACATTGGGTCCAATTCTGCTCTCAGTTTACACCAGCATGAATATGGAGTAACAGCACTGAAATCAGTGGAGCTACTCCAGATTTACACAGCTGCCCCTGAGATCAGAACCTGGCTTTTGGATGCTCAAGGAACATGAAGTCTTACCTCCTTTTCTCCTATGTTTCGCAAAGGATAGGTTCTTAGCTGCTCTCTCTGCTTTAAATCAAAACCTCTCCCTTCACTGTCTTTCATACAGCTTGTGGTGAAAGGAGCCACCAACGAAGACAGGAGAATCCATGAGCCGGGAACTCCAATGAAACTCAAGCTGGAAGGAGACCACAGAGCTTATGTCGGCCTGGTGGCCGTGGACAAAGGAGTCTACGTTCTGAACAAAAAACACAAAATTACACAATCTAAGGTGGGGCATGAAAGACGATGGTCGTAACTTGTAATGTTTTATAGTGGGAAATGCAGCTCGGCTCTTATCCTTGCTTGACGCTTCAAGATGGCGAAAAGCGAAGGAAGCCTTTTGTTTGCAGACCTGCCGCTTGGGGTTTGAGCTCCACTGTACTTTAAGTGAGCTGGGCCGGGCCAGGTGAGTACTTGGATGGGAGGAAACCCAGTGAAACCCAGGGTACTGCAGGGAGTGCTGTTCTGGACACACTAAAGGACACCCTCCCTTTGGACAGTGTTGACCCAGATGGTGCTGGGCTTTAGGGAACTGTGTGGGTGTTGCAGTAGGGGGCGCTCTCCCCTCAGAGGTAGTTCTCACCCCAGTGCTCATGGTGGTGTTGTACATCAGGGAGTGGGGGTGTGCTCAGGAGGGGGCGCTCTCCCCCCCCCCCCGTTAGAGCTGAACCCAATGTCCCCGTGCGGCGCTAGGGGGAGCTGTGCTGCATTGAGTGGAGCGGGGGCTCAGCCTGGGGCGCTGTCCCCTCCCAGTCAGTGCTGAATCCAATGTCCCCGTGCAACATTCATGGTTGCTGTGCTGCAGGGAAAAAAGTGTGACTGAAAAGAGGGAGCGCTTTCTTCTGAGTCAGCACTGATCCCCGGGCCCTATCAAGGTTTTAGGGGACACAATGGTACTGAAAGTGCCATTTCTCAGCTGACATATCAAACAGAGGTTCTGGTCATTGAATGTCCTGTGACCCTTTCCACAAGGGTCAGGGCCTGGGTGCGCTGGCTGAATTCTAACTTGGGTATTTGATTTCTCTCTGCCTAACATCCTCTGCTGTCTGGGTTCAACTGGCTGCATAATTCTCTCTTTCTCCTCCTAAAATCAGTTGTGTTGCTGGGGCAGAATGGCTGTTGTGCTCCATCCCAGAGGCGGATGCATTTCTGTGGGGATTGAGTTGCAATAAATCCTTTACTTACGTCTCAGATTTTGCTTTCATTTACACTGCTGCAAACACAGAGCAAGTCAAAGGAAGTCAGTCGAGTTACTCCAGATTGCACGATTGTACCGGAGACCAGAATCCGGCTCACAGCCTGTATAGTGCTTTGGGATCATGCTGGATGGCACCATATAAATGGGAAGTGTCATTGTTAACAATAATCTCTCAACCATTGTATTTGCACCTCACAGATCTGGGACTCTGTGGAGAAGAGTGACATTGGCTGTACGGCTGGCAGTGGAAAGAACAATCTGGGGGTATTTACGGATGCTGGACTGGCCCTGGAGACGAGCAATAGGATTTCCACAGCCCAGAGAACAGGTATCACTCTATAGAGCTGGACGGTTGCCATGAGCAATGGAGGAAGGGAGGAAAGAATCAGCAAAGCAAGGCACAGTAACCTACGGCATGAGCCGGGGGTAGGGACATCAGTCTAGCAGGACAAATCCCACTGGAACGGCCTCGGAATGGAAATGCTGGGGTTACCATGGGGGATGAGAATAAGGTCCTGAATTCCCACTGGCCCCCCACCTATTAAAAGAGGGATTAATTTTAAAAATGGGGTGGTTCTGAGGTGGGGATTCAAAGACCTTCTCTGCTAGTCCACTGGGTTTCTCCCTCTTCCAAAGTATCTTTCTCCCCCCTGGCCAGGAAGGGACGGGCAGATGGCTGGTGCTTCTCTCTGCTCTCTCTGCCCCAGGCTGCAAGCTTTTGGGGGCAGCACACGAGGAGGGAGGGAGGAATGAAGCCTGCTTCACTCTCCTCTCCTTCTGGTTGCCCTGGCTGGCTGAGCATCTGCCCAACAGCTCTTCTGTGGCTCCCAGCCAGACAGGAAGGAGCAATATGTTAAGTGCCAAACTGGCTTTTCTGGTTTTCTGATTTGCCCCTAAATCAACAGGGTTCCGCTCATTGAGGCCTAGACCATTCTCAGAAATTTGGGAACTGACCGGATGCGGTGTTCAAATGTTACCGTGTTACATCCAGACAGAGAAATGGCATCAAGTTGAGTGGAGGGCCTCATTCGGTGGGTGGGTTTTTATTTTGTGTTTCTCACTTCCTTCTGCAGATCCAGATTGTCCCCAGCCAGCAAAACGCCGGCGTCGCTCCGTTCAGCTCATTGAGTATAAGGCAATCAAAAGTAGGTACTAATCAGGGGGTTTGCTATCCTTGATCAAAGCAAGCATGCAAATCAGGAATGTGATTCCCTTACATGACCAGTTTCACCCTGCTACAGCCTCCTGCCAGCTGCATTTCTTGTAACAGGAGACGGGGGAGTCAGGATAGACTTCCATATGAGGAGAGATTGGAACTGGTCAATTTATAGAGGTGTAGAAAATAATGAATGGTAAATTGCTCTTTGGGGCACGGACCGTCTCTCTGTTCTGTGTTGGTACAGCCCCCAACGCAGTGGGGGTTTGGGCCATGGCTGTGGACCCAAAGTACTACTGCAATTCAAATAACAACAACAGGTACATTGTTAAATTACCCATTTAAGCACAAGGAGACACTCAACCCAACTGAATGGTTTCTTATTAAGAATTTATAAAGGGAACTATTTTCATACACAATGCATAATTAACCCACAGTACTCACCATCACAGGATTGTATTGAGGCCAAGAGCCTAGCAGGATTCAAACAAAGGATGAGCCATTTACATGGAAAAGGAAGAGATGTTCACCATTCCATAGGATAGGATTTTTAAAGAAGAGCTATACATCCTCATGCTTCACGGCATGAGCCAACCTCTAACTGGGGTCAGGAAGAAACTTCTCTGTGGGCAGGTTATTCCACTGTGGGGTTTCTTGCACCTTTCTCTGAAGCTGCTGGTGCTAGTGACTGTTAGAGACAAGATACTGGATTAGACAGAGCAGAATGCTAGTTCCTATGTTCCTTCTTTGGCCATGTCTAGTAGTAAATTAATGAGAGAGAGAGAGAGAGAGAGAGAGCGGACTAGAAGAAGCTTGGTAGGAATGACCTTCTGGCTTTTACATTTCAGCGGCGGATTACCACGATCGGAAGGTGAAGAAATGCTGTGAAGACGGGATGTACGAGAACCCCATGGGGCACACCTGCGAGAAGCGGGCTGGGTACATCCTGGATACGGATGAATGCAAGAAGACCTTCCTTGACTGCTGCAATTATATCAAGACCATACGGGACAAGATGCAACGGGAGATCCACCTGGAACTTGCAAGAAGCAAGTACCAGGGTTTCAATGTCACTCAGAGGAGCAAGGCTGGGGGAATTGTTAGAGAAATAAGACCACGCCACATGAACCAACCCTGCCCATTTTCACAGATCCCCCAGGTAGGAGATGAACATGAATGCAGTGGAAGCAATCCTGTTAGTGTTGCACCATGTTGATATGGGGACCCAGATGAGTCAGGGTAATAACCTCTTCACAGGCCGCCGAGGTTTAACCTTTGTTTCTAAAGCACAGTCCTCTACCACTTGAGCTAAAGGGGTAACTCCTCTAGCTAGGAATAGTAGTGGGCTCTTACCCTTTGCAGAATATCCAGTAGAGGGTGCTCATGTAGCGCTGAGCCAGTGGCTTATACCAGTGTTATAGGAGCCCAGAAAACCTAGCTTGTGGGGAAACAGCAAGGCAGGCATGGAGAGGAGAAGAAGTCTGTGGCTTCCCCTCCAGCCATTCAACCACACTCCAATTCATGCTCTTCTGGGCTGGCAGCATCAAAACCTGGCAACGTAGGTCAAATCACGGATGCTTTCAGGTCAGTAGAGCAGACCCATCCCCGAATCCTTTCAGGTTTGCCCCATCCCAATCAATGTCACAGCAGAGCCAGACGGTCTGTGATTTGACTTTCCAGGTGACTTGGATAAAGAGTTCAGGACTGACAAAAATATCACCTCAAGGAGCCTGTTTCCAGAGAGCTGGCTGTGGCAAGTGGAGCAGCTGACTGCACGACCAAATGAACTGGGGTAAGATCATGTGGCCGTACCACTCCCATTCATCAAAGGGCCACATTCAGACGTGGCATAGTGTAGCTCCCACTGAAGAATGTGTCTCTCCACCAGCAAGACTCCCCTGGAGCCAGCTGGAGTATATGTCATGATTTAGGGCCAGCATTCAGCAACTGATCCATATTCATAGAATCACTCCTACATTTTAAAGCGAGAAGGGCCCTTAGATCATCTAGTCTCACCTTCTGTATAACAGAGACCAGAGAATTTCATTCAGTTACTCCAGTTTTGAGCCCATATTTAGGTACCTAAAAGAACTGGCTCGACTTCCAAAGATGCTGAGCAACCAGCAGTATCCCCTGGCTTCAGCCCCCCATGAAAAACCAGGCTGCTGATTTAGGTGCTAGAATATGGATGTAGGTGTCTGGCTGTTTAGCGTTGGCCTTTTACCCTGTTCAGGAACAGTTCCTCATTTCTGTTTGTTATTCAGGGTGTGTTATTGGATTGCCGAGTCATGTGATATTGATGGTGCTTTCTAAGTGGATGTGTGATAAATGAAGGAGGGGGTAGCTAGCCAGCCAGTTAGCTATAAACTCCCTCTTAGTCGCTGTTCTCTACTTGCTTTACCTGTAAAGGGTTAAAAAGTCCATAGGTAAAAGGAAGGGAGTCAACACCTGACCAAAAGAGCCAAAGGGAAGGCTAGAACTTTTTAAAATTGAGAAAAAACTTCCCTTTTGTCTGTCTGTGCTTTTCTCCCAGAGCGCAGAGACAGGGCTGGAACTATGCTGTAAGAGCTTGAGCCAGGTATGAGAAATCATCAAATCATACCTAGAAACTACTCATTTGGAACCCCAGATATGTAAGTAGATCAGGAAATGTCTAGGGAGACGCAATTAGGTTTATCTCTTTTATTTCTTTATGGCTTGTGGACTCCTGTGCTTACCCCAGGTGCTTTTGTTTTGTTTGTAATCTGTAAGCAGGACCTCAAGAAAGCTATTTTTGCTTCTTAATTTTTGTATTTGCTCTATTTAAATCTAGCAATAGCCTGAGCTTTTAGACGTCTTTTTTTTCTTCCTTTTTTTTAAATAAAGTTTACCTTTTTTAAGAACAGGATTGGAGTGTTGTGTCTTAAGAGGTGTGTGCACATGTTGTTTAATTAGCTGGTGGCAACAGCTGATTTCCTTTGTTTTCTTTGTCAGCTCTCCCCCGGAGGGGTGTGTGTGAAAGGGCTGCAGGGTACCCCATAGAAAGGAATTCCCAAGTGCGCCTTCCTGGGTTCTCAAAGGGGTTTTTGCACTTGGGTGGTGGCAGCATCTACCCATCCAAGGTCAGAGAAAAGCTGTAACCTTGGGAATTTAATACAAGTCTGGAGTGGCCAGTGCTAATTTTTAGAATCCTTGCAGGCCCCCACCTTCTGCCCTCGAAGTGCCAGAGTGGGGACTCAGCCTTGACAGGATGGCTGAAGCTTTTTTTTTAAAAGGTAAATGGGGCGCTGGGCCAGGCCCCTCTCCACTGGAATGGAATATAATTCCCCTGCTTGGAATTAGACCTGGACACTAGAATTAATATCCCTACCCTTGAGACCTTTAAAACAGGTTGTGTCCTGTGGCTGGTGCAGAACTTGGACCACTGAGTTCCTCCCCAGAGAGGGCTCTATATTTCAGTGGGTGGGTGAAGAATGCTTTACCATGGACCTCAGTCCTAAGATAGGAGGATCTACACCTGGGATCTCAAACTCAAATCACCACAAAAGCCACATGAGGACGAATACATTGGCCTGAGGGCCGCATCACTGAAACCTTTTCATACAATGATACAAAAATATAGTCAAAAATAAAAAAAATGAAGAGTAATATCGTATGCTATTAAAAGTCAATGTATTAACTTTTTAAAAACTGTAATGCGAAAAGTCAGTGCTAATTTTGACAGTCGTTTCATTTTTGGCCACTTAGGTGGCAGCGTTTTGCATCAACCAGAGCATCAATATTAGCTTTGATATCCTGAGACGAAACCAATCTCAGTGTTGCTTGGAAATGTTCATCAGTGAACCTTGACCTTAACACAGCTTTGTTAATCTCCATGGAGGAGAAAGACTTTTCACATATATATGTACTTCCAAACGTTGCCATTACCCTTGTGGAAGCAGAGGGAGCTGTCTTGGGGTCTGATGGGCTAAAAGCCATTGGCCATGAGCATGCGTTGAACCTCACAGAAGGCAGCTGGCAGCACCTTTCAGCCTCAGGTCACAGCAAGGGGCTGGGACGCAAGTTTTGAATCCCCCTCCTTTGGGTCATCTCTCTGTTAGAACTTCCTTTGTGCGGAGCTGAGATGCCTGCTTCTCCCACTGAGAGCAGTGGGATCTCAGGGTGCTTAGCACCTTTCAGAGCAGGCTCTGATAGCACGAGCATTGCAACAAAGCCCTGAAGCCAAGGGGAATGACAGGTATGATTCAAATGATGCCACAGATGCCCAAATAAACAACCCCCTCTCCCAGACTGCTCCAAGTTAATCCCCCCTCTGCGTCTTCCTGTGCATCCTGGCTCCTGGGTATCTCTGCTAGACTGTAAGCTGTTGGAGGTCTTACCAAGCACACCAATAAAAAGAGGGGTGTTACCATAGCCACTAGAGGTATCTAGCTGCACAGAAAGCAGAGGGGCAGGGAAACATGTGGCTTGGAAAGCCCTCCCACCCCAGTTTGTAAATCGTACTTGTTTCCAGCGGAGGAGTGAGGAATTGGGGCTGTTTTCAAATGTGAAAACTCTGTGATGCGCTGAGAAATTAGCGAGGGGCTGGCTGAAAAAAACCACAACCCTCCCCCCATCAGCCCAGCATGGTAATACAGCTTTGGCGGCCCCCACAGATCCCCAGCCCAGCCTGTTGCTCTCCCACCCTTCTGCTGCTCGCAGCTCTACTTAGCCCTGCTGCAGCCCGCATGCATTTGTGTGTGGCCAGACGGGGGCAGCCACGCGTTGCCCCACACTCTCACCACTCCACTTGGGCGACTTGGCACGAGTTGGCAGCCTGGCGCTAGGCAGGTGGAGGAGGAAGCTCGCGGAACTGGGGGAGGGGAGGGAGGAGCCTGGGCTTGTTCTGCCCTCTGGTTTCTTCACCTCTAGCGACACTTCAGTACATGCCTCACCCCTTCCCCACCCCCATTCCAACCCCTTCCCCAAAGTCCCCACGCCAACTCCAGCCTCTCCCTGCCCCAATCCAACCCCTTCCCCAAATCCCTCCCCATCCTCCTCCCTTCCCTGCCTCCTCCTCTGAGCGCGCTGCGTCCCCACTCCTCCCCACTCCCTCCTGGAAAGCCCTAAGCACCTCCAAACAGCTGTTTGGTGGCGGGAAGCGCTGGGAGGTAGGCAGAGGAGTGGGGACGTGGCATGCTCGGGGGGGGTGACGAGGAGGGGGAGCAGGGAGTGAGGGGCAGAGTGGGGGAGTTGGCGCCTATGGCGGGCCGCAGGAAATAAGTCTGTGGGCCGCATGTTTGAGACCCTTGATCTACACCCTTAGCTGGGGAATGTCCATGAATCTTAGCTCCTTCTGTAAAAGACTCTGTCTTTCTCTTTCCATGTAGAATTTCTTCCAAGACGGTGCCTATTTTCCTGAAGGATTCCATCACCACCTGGGAAGTCCTGGCTGTGAGCCTTTCAGAGACCAAAGGTGAGGAACACTACGAGCTCTCCAAAGAACAGGCAGAAAACCTAATGGGGAAAAGACCCCAGGCCACAATGGGCCTTGGAAACGTCACAGTCAGATGGAACAATTGAGGAGACAGCAGACACATTTCAGGACTAAAGTATAAGCTCCCCTGTCTCTGACCCTGGGTCTTTCCCCATTGCAGGGCTCTGTGTGGCTGACCCCTATGAGATAAAAGTAATGAAAGGTTTTTTCATCGACCTCCAGCTGCCCTACTCTGTAGTGAGGAATGAGGATGTGGAAATCCAGGCTATTATCTACAACTATTGGGACCAAAACATTAAGGTAAGCTCACTGCCTCATGGGGCTCTGCAATTGACCTGAGGTGTCAAGTCTTTGACAGACAGCCAAACCAACACAAAATGGTGGAAGGCTTCTCCTTCTAGGGCCTGATCCCTTTGGGGCTGGACACCCTTGTCTCCCATTGACCTTGTTGAGTGCTCAGCACCTTGGAGGATCAGGGCTATGGAATCCAGCCAGTTAAGACCATAAAAGCGGCCATACTGGGTCAGACCAATGGTCCATCTAGCCCACTATCCTGTCTTCTGACAGCAACCAATGCCAGGTGCTGCAGAGGGAATGAACGGAACACGTAATCATCAAGTGATCCATCCCTTCTTCTTTGAGTGCTTGTTCATATCAGTTCCAATTAGGTGTGCGTGCGCGTCACGTGCACGGACATCAGAAACTTTTCCCCTTAGCAGCTTCCGTTGGGATGGCAGAGGAGCCCCCTAGGGTGGCTCCTTATGGCTCTGTATATAGTACCCTGCCTGCCCGACTCCCCGCCTTCAATTCCTTCTTACCGTCAATGGTGGCGTTGGAACGTGGTCTCTCGCTGACAAGTGATCCCTTAGCAATCTAGTTTTACCAGTTAGATAATTTGTTGTTAGATAGTTAATAAATTAGTTAGGTACAGCTTAGTTAGAGATGACTGGGATGACGCAAGCCCAGGGGTTTAAAGCTTATGCTACCTGCCGCAAGTCTATGCCCAACAGCGACCCACACGACTCCAACCTTAGGTGTCTGGGGGAGGCACACCAGGCTGAGCCCTGCAAAATTTGCAAGGCCTTTAAGGCCCGGACTAAGAAAGAAAGAGACTTTCATCTTAAGCAGATGCTCATGGAGGCCGCGTTACAACCAGTGACCCCAGACCACCTGGTACCGGTACCGGGCCCGAGCTCCTCGGTGAGAAGTGCCCCGGCATCAGTGCGCAATTCGGCACTGGGCTCGAGAGATCCCTGGTACCATAAATCCCTGGCACCGAGACAAGCTGACCAGCCCTGGCACCGCTCAAGCTCCCCGGCACCGGCCAAGTGCCATAAGAAAGGGGAAAGAGGACGCTCCCCTCAAAGAGTGACCAAGACACTCAGAGAGGCTCCCGCAACTCAGAGACAGGACTCTGTTTCCCATCAGGTGCTGGCACTATTGATTCCAGCACCGCAGGCATCATTGAGTCCGGCGCCCCGCGACTTCGGCGCAGACCAGTGTCTAGAGGAGGTCTTGGAACCCCCCTCCACACCAGACACATTTGAGGCTGCAGAAGGACCTCATTGAACGGTCAGCGCCCAATCCCCTCCCATGCAGGGAGAAGCCTCTGGCACCACCCAGACGGGTGCCGTCCAGAGGGAAACCAGCAATGGTGTGCCGCTCGAGGTCACCAATCTGGCACCGCTCATGGCACCGCTCCCGTTTGAGCTCGCCACAGCGCCGCTCCCCAGCACCGACAACCCCACATGAGGTTATGGCACCAGATGAAGAAGCGCCCTCGGCGCCCCCACCGAGGACCCGGCACTGCTCCATGTCACCCTCGGTCACTCGGCACCGAAACATGGTACCAGCCACTTCCCTGGCACTGTATGCTCTAAGGCGGTGCAGGTCTCGGGCTAGTTGGTACCGCTCACTATCCCAATCCTCTCAGCACCGATCCATGGCCCGCACCTCTCGGCACACCACGGTGGCGCAAGGATCATCGACACCACCTTAGTCCTCCCCTTCAGCCTCCTCAGACCCTGAGGCCAACTCAGGCCGCTCGGGTTATAGCAGGCACCGGTCCAAGAGCAGTAGAGAGTCCCACACAGCCTGGCAGCTGCAGTGGCTGCCTCCAGAGCAACGGCCCTTTTAGACCCCATGAGCCTATCACCAACAACAGGGCACATTTTCTAGAGCCTCCAGATTGGTGCACTCAATGTGACGCCACTCAAGGTCACCATATAAACGCACCTCGAGGGCAAGAGAGGCCACACTCTCTAGACCGACCTCGGACCCTCCAAAGCAGCTGACAGAGGTAACTCCGTTGCCTGCACCGCTACCGAGAGGCACAACCCCAAGGCTTTAGGAGGCACAGTCTGCCTCCCAAGAGGTGACAGCCTTGACAGGCCCCAACATGGCCCAGGACTGTGGGGGATTACAGGAGGGTCAGGACGATGGCAACCACGCTCAGCTGGTCGATTCGACTGACTCTGCAACCAGAACCATATCATCAGGAGCAGTTATGAGGAGTTCAGCATGGCTACAGGTGTCAGGCCTTCCTCCCGAGGTCCAAAACACATTGCAAGACCTCCCTTTCGAAGACTCTGGCCTCTTTTCGGAGCAAACGGATTCCAGGCTGCATAGCCTCAAGGATTCCAGGGCTACAGTGAAATCCCTGGGAATGCATACACCAGCAACCCAGAGGAAGCCCTTCAGGCCTCAATCTCCACAGCAGAGGCCATACTAAACTCACCCTAGACGAGACCCCCACCACAGGTGAGACAGCAATAATAGACGCAGACGGTCGAACAATGCGTCTAACCAAGGCCCAGATAATCCCCAGCCAGGAAACAAGCCAGGTTTTTGATGGCATACACGAGGACAGCCTACCAATCCAATCCCAGGATCCCTCCTCACAGTTTTTAAACCAGCTATTCCACTTCTACCACGCGTGGTCCTGTATAACATCTGACCGCTGGGTCCTACACATGGTACAGGTGGGATACTCCCTCAAGTTCTCCTCCTTCCCTCCCTCCCACCCCTCTTCCCCATCGCTCTTCAGGGACCTGTCTCACAAGCAACTCCTTATGCAGGAGGTATGATCGCTCATCGATATAGGGGCGGTGGAGGAGGTTCCCCAGGAGCTAAGGGGAAAGGGATTTTATTCCAGTTATCCAGCCTGGACAGCCTGGCAAATCAGAGAGTCTCTGCATTGGTGGCTGGACCAACCAGTAGTCTGTGCAGGAGTCCCCTTCACCACAACCCAACCTTCACTGACATTAGTAACAGATGCGTCAGATCTGGGTTGGGGTGCACACCTAGGGGAACTGAGAACACAGGGTCTGTGGACGCAGGATGAGATACCCCTCCATAACCACATGAAGGTGCTCAGAGCGGTTTGTCTGGCCTGTCAAACCTTTCATAGAATCATAGAATATTAGGGTTGGAAGAGACCTCAGGAGGTCATCTAGTCCAATCTACTCAAAGCAGGACCAATACCAAATAAATCATCCCAGCCCGGGCTTTGTCAAGCCAGGTCTTAAAAACCTCTAAGGATGGAGATTCTACCACCTCCCTAGGTAACCCATTCCAGTGCTTCACCACCCTCCTCATGAAATAGTGTTTCCTAATATCCAACCTAGACCTCCCCCACTGCAACTTGAGACCATTGCTTCTTGTTCTGTCATCTGCCACCACTGAGAAGAGCCTAGCTCCATCCTCTTTGGAACCCCCTTTCAGGTAGTTGAAGGCTGCTATCAAATCCCCCCTCACTCTTCTCTTCTGCAGACTAAATAACCCCTGTTCCCTCAGCCTCTCCTCATAAGTCATGTGTTCCAGTCCCCTAATCATTTTTGTTGCCCTCCGCTGGACTCTCTTTAATTTGTCCACATCCCTTCTGTAGTGGGGGGACCAAAACTGGACACAATACTCCAGGTGTGGCCTCACCAGTGCCAAATAGAGGGGAATAATCACTTCCCTCGATCTGCTGGAAATGCTCCTACTAATACAGCCCAATATGCCGTTGGCCATCTTGGCAACAAGGGCACACTGCTGACTCATATCCAGCTTCTCATCCACTGTAATCCCCAGATCCTTTTCTGCAGAACTGCTGCCTAGCCATTCGATCCCTAGTCTGTAGTGGTGCATGGGATTCTTCCGTCCTAAGTGCAGGACTCTGCACTTCTCCTTGTTGAACTTCATTAGATTTCTTTTGGCCCAATCCTCCAATTTGTCTAGGTTACTCTGGACCCTATCCCTACCCTCCAGCATATCTACCTCTCCCCCCCCCCAGCTTAGTGTCATCTGCAAACTTGCTGAGGGTGCAATCCACACCATCCTCCAGATCATTAATAAAGATGTTGAACAAAACTGGCCCCAGGACCAACCCCTGGGGCACTCCGCTTGATACCTGCTGCCAATTAGACATCAAGCCGTTGATCACTACCTGTTGAGCCCGACAATCTAGCCAGCTTTCTGTCCACTTTATAGTCCATTCATCCAATCCATACTTCTTTAACTTGGTGGCAAGAATATTGTGGGAGACCGTATCAAAAGCTTTGCTAAAGTCAAGATATATCACATCCACCACTTTTCCCATATCCACACAGCCAGTTATTTCATCATAGAAGGCAATCAGGTTGGTCAGGCATGCCTTGCCCTTGTTGAATCCATGTTGACTGTTCCTGATCACCTTCCTCTCCTCCAAGTGCTTCAAAATGCATTCCTTGAGGACCTGCTCCATGATTTTGCCGGGGAGTGAAGTGAGGCTGACCGGTCTGCAGTTCCCTGGGTTCTCTTTCTTCCCTTTTTAAAATATGGGCATTATATTTGCCTTTTTCCAAGCATCTGGGACCTCCCCCAATTGCCACATGGACTTGTGCACATCCAGCTTTTCTAAATAGTCCTTAACCTGTTCTTTCACCACTGAGGGCTGCTCACCTCCTCCACATACTGTGTTGCCCAGTGGAGCAGTCTGGAAGCTGACCTTGTCTGTGAAGACCAAGGCAAAAAAAGCATTGAGTACTTCAGCTTTTTCCACATCATGTGTCACTAGGTTGCCTCCCCCATTCAGTAAGAGTCTCAGACTTTCCCTGACCTTCTTCTTGTTGCTAACAAGATCCTGCCCATCAGCTCCCTAAGGGAGTCAAAGTCTGCTTTTCTGAAGTCCGGATACGTATTTTGCTACTCTCCTTTCTTCCTTTTGTGAGTATCCTGAACTCAACCATCTCATGGTCACTGCTGCCTAGATTGCCACCCACTTCTACTTCCCCTACCAATTCTTCCCTGTTTGTAAGCAGCAGGTCAAGAGGAGCACGGCCCCTAGTTGGTTCCTCCAGCATTTGTACCAGGAAGTTGTCCCCAACACTCTTCAAAAACTTCCTGGATTGTCTGTGCATTGCTGTATTGCTCTCCCAGCAGATGTCAGGGTGATTTAAGTCCCCCATTAGAACCAAGATCTGTGATCTGGAAACTTTAGTTAGTTGTCCAAAGAAACTTCTGATACGGTGGTCTATAGCACACACCCACCATGACATCACCCTTGTTGCTTTCACGCCACTTTGCAAGGTCACAGCGTGACGGTCCTGACAGACAACACTACCACCATGTTCTACATAAACAAATAGGGCAGAGCTCGCTTCTCAACCCTCTGATGCGAGGCTCTTCTCCTCTGCAACTTCCGTATAGCCCAGTCCATACAGCTGGAAGCATCCTACCTCCCCAGGGTGAGGAACGAGCTGGCAGATCACCTCAACAGGTCCTACCAAGCTCACGAGTGGTCAGTCCGATCAGATGTCCTGCAGTCAGTTTTCCAAAAGTGGGGTTATCCCCAAGTCAATCTATTCGCCACAAAGGACAACAAACAGTGTCCTCGGTTCTGCTCATTTCAAAACCACAGCCCGGGCTCCATCTCTGACGCGTTCCTTAATGCAGTGGGGAGTGGCCCTGAAGTATGCCTTCCCTCCAATCCTACTGATCCACTGGGTCCTGCTCAAGATACGCAGGGACAGAGCGATGGTGATCCTGCTTGCCCTGTCCTGGCCACGTCAGCGCTGGTACACAACACTCCTGAAACTATCAGTAGATGCCCCAATAGCCCTACCCCTCTATCTGGACTTGATCACTCAGGACCAAGGGTGCCTTCTCCACCCAAACCTACAGTCCCTGCACCCCATGGCTTGGAAGCTCCATGGCTAAACTCGATGGTGAGCCAGTGCTCTCAGCCAGTGAGACAAATACTTCTTGGCTGCAGGAAAACTTCCACAAGGTCAACTTACTTAGCCAAGTGGAAAAGGTTCTCCTACTGGTGTGAACCCAGATGTCTGTTACCGCTCCAGGTATCTATCCTGGTTATTCTGGACTACATGCTTCACCTCAAGCAACAAGGCCTATCACTTCCATCCATCAGAGTACACCTGGTGGCTATCTCAGCTTTCCATCTAGGGAAATCTGGGCACTCGGTATTCTCAAATCCCATGGTGGTGCGTTTCCTCAAGGGATTGGAGAGGGAATACCCTTACTCTCAACCACCAGTACCAACCTGGAATCTGAACCTCTCCAAGCTCATGAGTCCACTGTTTGAGCCACTGGCCACTTGTTCCCTCCTTTACTTTTCATGGCAGGTAGCGTTCTTGGTGGCCATTACATTGGTGAGGAGAGTGTCTGAACTAAAGTCTTTCACCTCCAAACCTCCTTATACAGTGTTTCATAAGGACAAGGTGCAATTTAGACCATACCTTAGATTCCTCCCCAAGGTCCACATGGGACAGGACATTTTTCTGCCCGTGATTTTTCCAAAGCCTCAGACGAGCCTGCAGCAGGAGAGCTTGCACACACTAGATGTTCGAAGAACCCTAGCGTTCTACATAGAGCACACAAGGCCTTTTTGCAAACCAACTCAACTGTTCTTGGCCATAGCTGATAGAATGAAGGGCCTTCCAGTATCTTCTCAGCGCATCTCGTCCTGGATCACAGACTGCATTCGCACATGCTATGAGTTGGCTAAGGTCCCAGCTCTGGCAATCACAGCCCATTCGACGAAAGCACAAGCGTCTTTGATCACCTTTCTGGCACGGGTACCCATCCACGAAATCTGCAAAGCAGCTACCTGGTCCTCAGTGCCTACGTTTACAGCCCACTATGCCATCAACCAACAGGCCAGAGATGATACAGTGGTCAGCAGGGCTGTCCTCCAATCAATCATTCCTTGACTCCTACCCACTTCCAATAGTCAGCTTGGAAGTCACCTCACTGGAATGGACATGAACAAGCACTGGAAGAAGAAAAGACGGTTATTTACCTCTGTTAACTGTTGTTCTTTGAGATTTGTTGTTCACGTCCATTACAATACCCGCCCCCCCCACCCCTCTGTCAGCGTCAATGGCAAGACGGACCCGAAGAGGGGTCAGGCCGGCAGGGTATTATATACAATGCCATAAGAGCACCACTCTAGGGGGCTCCTCTGCCATCCCGATGGGTGCTGTTAAGGGAAAAAGTTTCCGATGTCCATGCATGTGACGTGCCCGCACACCTAATTGTAATGGACGTGAACAACACATCTCGAAGAACAACGGTTACGAGAGATAAGTAACCATATTCTCTTGCCTATTCCCAGCTTCTGGCAAGATTGCATGATATAGAAGGAGATAAAAAATACCCTTCTGGCTGCCATTCTTCTCTGCCTGGGCCTCAAATCTGTGAGTAGGTGCCAGGTTCGGGGCTTTCTGCTGACTCACACCGGTAGCCAGACCAGGTGGGTCTCATTACTTCCACTCAGGAACACCACAGGCTGAGGGCCTCTCTGAGGCAGGACAGAACTAGAGGGGGTCCTGAAGGGCCTCTCAGGAAGGAGGTCAGGATACAGTCATATGCTTTATAAGTACAGTCCTGTCTGTTGTTTATTAAGATTAAAGGCAAACTCCAGTCAGAGGGTATGTTTTGGATCAGTGCCCGACAGTGTCATGATGTGCAGACTGCCTGCTCACGAATCTCTGTTCTTTTCTCAGGTCCGGCTAGAGCTGCTGTACAACTCAGTTTTCTGCAGCGCATCCACTTCCAAGGCTAAATACCGGCAGATCCTTGACATCAAAGCCAAGTCCTCCCTGGCCGTGCCATTAGTGATTGTCCCGTTGCAGCTGGGATCTCACGACATTGAGGTCAAGGCAGCGATGTGGGGCAGTTTTGTGTCTGATGGTGTGAAGAAGAAACTGAAGGTTGTGGTGGGTATCAGGTGATGGGGACGTGATGTCCGCTGTAGGGCAAGAGGCTGGAGGCCAGATTGGCTGGCTTCTAGAATCAGTGCTGTTAATTTAACCTGTTAAATTAACACCCCGCATCTCCATCCTCATCCCACTTCCTCCCCTCCCCTGTGGCAACTACAGCAGGGCTGGGGCTGGCTTGGTTATCTTGCACTCGATCCTCTGAGCTGTCATATAAGAGACCTAGGTTCAGTTCCTCAGGCCCAGGGTCTTGCTCCTTGAACCAGTGGGTGCTGGAATCAATGCACCCAGGGAGAACCTCATATCGTTCGGCAGAGAGAGCTGAGCAAAGGAGCAGCATTGGTGGGTTGTGAAAGGCGTCCCACTGGCCTGCCCCAGGAGATCACTGCAATGCTGTGTGAGAGGAAGATCCTCCACTGAAGATCAGGAAGTAGAAAAGTCCTTCAGGGAGGTCACAGAGCAATGATGGAATGAATTGAGCTTCTCACTTCCTCACCCTGCCAGACTCTGTAGGCCAGATTCATAAGAACATAAGAATGGCCATACTGGGTCAGACCAAAGGTCCATCTAGCCCAGTGTCCTGTCTTCCGACAGTTGCCAATGCCAGGTGCCCCAGAGGGAATGAACAGAACAGGTAATCATCAAGTGATCCTTTTCCTGTCACCCATTCCCAACTTCTGGCAAAAAATTCCTCCCATTCATCTGTGCTGGAATCAGTGGTATTACGCTAAGGATGAATTTGGCCTAGGGACTTCTCCTTGGATGCATCCTAACCAGGATCCAAAACAAAAGGGGACGCTGTGTGACATTGAGGTCAGATTCCAGACTTACTGGGTCGGAGCCTGACCTCAGTTTCACTTGACCGCTGACTTCCAGTGGAGCCACTGCTGATTCATGCTGATCACAAGATCAGCAAGTCGCTCACCTTTTCCTACTGCTCTTCATTGTCTCTGAACGCTACTGTGCTTACTATGCTCTTGTCATTCCTGTCTAGCCTGAAGGGATGAGGATGACCAAAACAATTACATCTGTCATATTGGATCCATCTGCGAAAGGAGCAGGTGAGTAGCCGCACTGCTTTGCCTTTACGTGGGGCCTTTCATCCTGAAGGTCTCAAAGAATTCCACAGTCTATATCTAAGTAAGGCCATCTCTGTTTTTGGAGTCCTTGTATCTAACCCAAACCCTTAATTGAATCTGCAGCAAACTTCCCTGAAAAATTCTATCCTGGCTTTCGATTGTGCGTGGGAGATTTCAGAGGGATTGGTTTCGTATTGGCTGAGATGGAGGTCAAAATCAGGCTCATCACAGAAGACTGGAATCAGCAATATGCAGAGCAATTCAGCTGCCACTGAAAAGCAGCCACCTCTGCCTGCCCCGTATTCACAGCTTCCTGATTCCCATCTCAGCTGCCCCCTCCCTCCCTTTGCCCTAGCACATCAGTGGATTGTGCAGGGTTCTCTGAGCATTGTAGAGTATTACTCAAGAACCAGCAGCAAAGCTCAGCCAGCTGGACGGATGGCATTTCACTGTCTCTTCTCCTCGTCCTTCCTTTTCAGGGGGAGTCCAGGAAGTGAGGGTGAAAGCGGCAGATATAGATGACATTGTTCCAGACACAGAATCGGAGACCAAAGTCAGAATCCAAGGCAAGGGCCTCTGATCTGAAAGTGTTTTATGCTTTAGAAACAGAGTGAAGGGAGCAATGAATTCTTCTCTGGTAGCCACACTCGCAGGAG
The DNA here is from genome assembly GCF_965140235.1 of Caretta caretta. NCBI lineage: Eukaryota > Metazoa > Chordata > Testudines > Cheloniidae > Caretta > Caretta caretta. Next base: position 20,070,778 of record NC_134225.1, read on the forward strand.
GTAGACCGATTACCCACCTGGTTCTGTTACAACTGTCTACGTGCACTATCGAGCATTAATGGTCAAGATACATCAAAGTCACTGTCGGCGTGTGGCTAAGCAAGGTGCTCATAGGAGAGACAGGTGCACAGAAATAAGGAGCACCCAGAGAGTAGCCTACGTCTTCGGACAGGATGGCCTAGTGGTTTGAGCCCTAGCTTAGTATTTGGGAAGCCTGAGTTCAAGACCTTGCTCTTCCACAGACGTCCCTGGTGACTTTGGGCAGCTTCCTTAGCCTATCTGAGCTTCAGCTCCCCAGCTGTAAAATGTGGATAATAGCCCTTCCTTTGCCCCCATTTAGCTCAACCAGCAAGGGCTGTTGCTTTCAGAATAGGAGTGTCCAGGTTCTATCCCCACCGCTGGCAGGGCTGGAGTGAAGCAGCCTAGGAGGGATTGGTGAGAAATGCTCAGAGTAGTGCGGGGGACCTTGTCAGCACACAGGACAAAGTTCAATTGTTGCTGGGTTAGGATCTGACCTTCATGGACTTTGGGTGTGTTCAGCCCATGGATTGAGCTCTCAATCTGCCACTGCCCACAGAGAGGTCTATCTGTCTCTCTGTCCCCATCAGCACCTGCTCTCCGTGCTTGAATTCATGCCACATTATTTCCTTGGCCAGGAAACCCCGTGAAAATCATTGTCGAAAACTCCATCGACGGGGCCAACCTGAAGCACCTCATTGTGACGCCATCTGGCTCCGGGGAAGAGAACATGATCGGCATGACCCCCCCCGTCATCGCCACCATCTACCTGGACAGCACCAAGCAGTGGGGAAGGATCGGAGTGGAGCGCAGGGCAGAATCCATCAGGTTGATCACGCAAGGTAAGTACTTCTCATGCCAGACAGCAAATCCCTCTTCAGGCTCGCGTTAGGGACACAGGAACTGCCGCACAGGTCCGGCCCCAAGGTCCCTCTAGCCCAGTAGCCTGTCTCAGAAAGTGGCCAGTACCAAATGCTTCAGAAACCTCATGTTAAGCACATTGGGTGACAGATAGAGAGTCCAGGGATCAGGCAGCTAGCCTGGCACACAGGGGACATCAGTTCAGTTCCCTGCCCTGCCACAGACTCCTGGGGTGATGTTGGGCAAGTCACTTAATCTCTCTGTCACTCCATTTCCCCCTGTGCAAACCAGGAGAGTTGCAGTGCCCTGCTGCACAAGGGGGTTGTGAGGGTAGACGGCAGGAACTCCGCAAACTCCCACCAGCACCTGGATCGTGGCCCTGCCCCCCCTCTGCCCCTCCCCCTGTAGGCCCACCCACACTCCTCCCCAAGGCACCATCCCACTAGGCTTCTTCCCAGCGAAGCCTTGAACTTGCTCCACCTCTTCCAGCCCCCATTCTGCCACTCACTTCTCTCTGCCCCCCCCCCGTCACTCACACATAAGGCATGAAAAAGTGGGAGGGGCCATGTCCCCCTGGCCCCCGCTGTTTCAGAACCCCTGGTAGTTACACTGAAGAATGTGAGGCACCCCTGTACTATGGGAATGGGGGCCAGATAAGCCCCTAAAATAGAGAGAGAATCTGCCTCCCACATTAGGTCTCCTACTCCCTTTAGAGGTTGGTTTAAGACCTGAAGCATGAGGTTTAATATCCCTCCCCCAATGTACGTTGGCATTAGTCATGATAACTCTGAATAAACCTTCCTATGCAGACAAATGCCCAACCCCGTTTTCAGTCCTGCTGGGCTTTTGGGCTCCTGTTCATTAACATAAGAACAAAAGAATGGTCCTACTGGGTCCGACCAAAGGTCATCTAGCCCAGTATCCTGTCTTCCAGCAGTGGCCAGTGCCAGGTGTCCCCGAGGGAATGAACAGAACATGTAACCATCAAGAGATCCATCCTCTGTTGCTCATTCCCAACTTCTGGCAAACAGAGGCTCAGGACACCATTCCTGCCCATCCTGGCTAGTAGCCATTGATGGACCTACCCTCCATGAATTTATCTAGTTCTTTTTTTAACCCTGTTATGGTCTTGGCCTTCACAACATCCTCTGGCAAGGAGTTCCACAGGTTGACTGTGCGTTGTGTGAAGAAATACTTCCTTTTATTTGTTTTAAATCTGCTGCCTATTTGTTTTCATTGCTGGCCTATGCTGTGCGGGGAATGGGATGGTTGTGAGGTGGAGGCCATTCACCCACAGTTCAAATCTGTTTCAGGTTGGCACTTGGTAGTGAGGAAGGATAGAGAATCTCATGACCGTTGAGAGAACTTGGTAGGTTTCAGCCTAGCTCCTGAAGGAACAGGTGTCCCTGTCACTGCACCCCAGGCCCCCTTGTGGGCTGCCTAAATTAGGCGTGGAGTCTGAACTACAAACATCCCATCCCTTAAGCTTTTACAATATGGGGAAACTGAGGCAGACAGTGACTTGCACAACATCACATCACTCAGTGAGTGACAGAACTGAGAACTGAACCCAGGAGTCCTGACTCACAGCACCTTGCTCCAAACACTAACCCACCCTCCCCTCCCGGAGCCTGGTATAGAATCCAGGGATCCTGCCTCCCAGGTCCCCATACACTCTAATCACTTGACCCCCACTCCCACCCTGGAGGGAGGATTCATGGTGGTGAGGAATGGGGCAGTGCCCATGCCAATCGGCTTCACCACCAGACATCTTTCTGCCTTTGCTTCCCTTGAGTTGCTGTGCTGTGTCCCTCCTGAGAGACGCCTGCAGAAAAAGGGGGAGCCACACAACTCGGACGCAGCAGCAGGGGTCACAGTTCTGACTTCGTTTGCCTTACGCATGTAAAGTCCTCATTAGAAGCTCGCCAGACATTGCATAGCTCCTTCGTACTCTCTCTGTTTCAGGTTACACGCAGCAGATGGTTTACAAAAAACCCGACTTCTCATACGCCGCTTACAAAGACCGGCCAGCAAGCACTTGGTGAGGGCAGTGGGTTTTCTAATGCACCTTCTTGATCAGCATTAACCTGACCCTACACATGCAATATGTGAGCCAGAGCAAGTCAGTCTCCCACCCAAAACCAGAGGGCAAAGGTTAACACACACTACAGGAAAAAAGTACCTAATCCAACTCCCACAGATGGCAATGGAAAGACTCCCAAAGATGAGCTAGGCACCTGGCAGGATTTACAAAAGCACCTAAGCAGAGTAGGGGCTTAATTCCCTTTGAAAGTCAATCAGAGTTCAGTGCCTAACTCACTTAGGCACTTCCGTAAATCCTGCTGGGTGCCTATTTGCATCTTCAGGTGCCTAAATGCCTTGTTAATGTGGCCCCCAGTAATTTCAGTGACAGTTCAGTGTGGGCAAGCAGATGGCCTGAGGGATTGGTGATGAATAAGGCGAAGATTTAGTCAGGGGTATTTTTAGTAAAAGTCATGGACAGGCCACAGGCAATAAACAAAAATTCACGGCCCGTGACCTGTCCATGACTTTTACTAAAAATACCCCTTCAGGGTGTCACACCCCTAATTCTTAGCTGCTCCTAGTACGCCGCTGCTCTGGAGGTCCCCGGGGTGCTGCTGCTCTGGGGGTCCCTGGGGCACCGTTGCTTTGGGGGATCCCCGGGGCTGACAGCTGGCTTCTGCTCCGGCAGCGGGGGCTGACTACATCCGGCTGCCCACTATTCCAAGGCCCCTGGGGACTGCTCTCCAACAGCCGCTGCTCAGACTGCCCCAGGGTGGCCGCTCGGACTGCTGCTGCTCAGGCAGTCCCCAGGGATGCACCCGGGACTGATGCTCAGGTGGTCCCTGGGACTAGCCACACCAGCCACTGCACCTGCGGAATTCATGGAAAGTCACGGAAATCCGTGACTTCCGCAACCTCCATGACAGACTCGCAGCCTTAGTAATGAACTCTAGGTCCTTTCACTTTTAGCTGGCTAGTTTGTAGCTGGTTCAGAATAACCATTACCATCTTGACGACTGTTCACTGGGTTGTGTGAAGTTGAGTTTGATGACGCTCCAGTCCAGTTCCCAGTGGCCAGCTGTCTCCAGCGAGCCCCCAACCCCACAATCCTGGTCATACCACTGCAGGCAGCAAGAGCTCGGCACATCTCAAGCAGAGCCAGCCGTAATAGGGAGCAGTGTCTGGATGCACTTTCCCGGACAAGCGGTGACATTTTCCCGAGCTCCATGCTCACTGAGGTTACCATAAACTGACCCACATGAACCTCCCTCCATTTACTGCTGTGAAACATCTCAACTCATACCTGAGTGCAGACGGTCCAGCTTCCACACTGAGGGCAATTCTGGGAAGGCAGGAGTGACCGTGATGTGATTGATTCTGCCCTCAGGCTGACGGCGTACGTGGCAAAGGTCTTTGCCATGGCTAAGAAACTGGTGTCCATTGAAAACCAAGTTATCTGTGGAGCGGTGAAATGGCTGATCCTGGAAAAGCAGAAACTGGATGGCATCTTCCAAGAAGATGCCCCCGTAATCCACGGAGAGATGGTTGTACGTGTTTCCTTTAACTTTTACACACCAATCACTACCCACCTCAATCATCACAGCAACTTGTTGGTTCATAATTAAAAGAGAGATCCTACTGGGCTACATCTCAAAGTCTGTGCTCACACAGACTGATCTCTCTCTCTCTTCCTCCCATCAGTGGAACAACTCAGTGCAGTTACCTGGGCAGCAGTGAATGGAGATTTAGGCCCAATGGGCCAGATTGTATCTATTTAGTTCTTAGTGGACTTCATGGAGTCTTTGGCACTTCTCCCTTATTGGGGGTAAACATTCTGCTGGGGGTAGATCATTTTTGGTTTTGATACTGTTTGGGGTTTAGGAGTGGAAGCGGGGGGTCATTATTGGAGCTAGGGATGTCAGGGTTGGGATTTATGGGTGCCAGGGTTTAGGGCATATCAGTGCTAAGGTTTATTAGGTAAAAGGGGGTGTCAGTGTCAGACTTTTGGGGGTGTCTGTTAGGGTTTAGGGTAGAAGGGGTTGTCAGTGTCGAGGTTTGGGGGTTTCAGTGTCAGGGTTTAAGGTGTAGAAGGGGGTGTCGGTGTCAGGATTTAGGGGGGCATCAGTGTCAAGTTTTAGGGGTGTCAGGGTGTGGTTTAGGGGTCTCAGTGTTAGGGTTTAGGGGTTGAAAGGGGTGTCAGGGTTTAGCAGAGGTACTGGAACTAGAGGTGCGTGGGGTGCTGCAACACCCCCTGGCTTGAAGTGGTTTCCATTATACACAGGGTTACAATGGCTCTCAGCACCACCACTATAAAAATTGTTCCAGCACCCCTGGGGTTCAGGGGTGTCAGTGTCTGTGTTTAAGTGGTCTCAGTGTTAGGGGTCTCAGTGTTAGGGTTTAGGGTAGCAGGGGGTGTCCGTGTCTAAGGGGTGTCCATGTCTGGGTTTAGGGGTGTCCATGTCAGGGTTTATTAGATAGAAGGGGGTGAGGTTAGTGATGTGAGTGTTCTCATGGTGGAAAGACATCTCCAAAGGGGATAGTTTTGCAGCATTTACTAAAGACGCTTAGGCTCTGGCCTGGCCTGATCTCCCCTGGGCATCGGTTCCCCAGCCAGCCCCCCTCAACTGAGAATACCTTGTCCTCGCCTCTCATGCACTTAGTCAGGGGCTTAGTGATTTGCATTGCCCCAGAGGAGCGCAGCTGTCTTGGTGATTCACAGGCCAAAGTTTGGTCTTTGATGTTGCTGGGGCTTGACCCATTAACTGCACAGGAAGCTGCCTGGGGCGGGACCTGAGCACTGGCCTGGTGAGCTAAATTCTCTCACGCTGGTTTAATACGAAGCATCTCTATTGACTTGGATGGAGTTCCTCCACACTGACAAAGGAGTAGCTGCCATCAGAACCTGGCCCATTGCACGACAGGTGTTCATTAGCCAAAGCGAGGTTCAGCGATAGGTCTGGCCGTGACTGAGAGTCTATTCTTGGGTAGCTTTCTAGGAAGCATGTGTTCTGCTATAATTTCCTATGCTGAGGGCCTGGGATTAATTCTTTCTTTTCATGGTACTCGGGGGACTTTCTTATCCCAAACCTGTCCTTTGCTCCCCTTTAGGGAGGGTACAAGGGTGCTGAGCCTGATGTCTCTTTAACAGCTTTCGTGCTGGTTGCATTGGAAGAGGCCAAGGACATCTGCGAGGATCAAGCCAATGTGAGTATCTCTGCACCGTATATGCACTTCTATGTTCATACCCAGGTTTTCCCATCTTTCCATCCCCTATGAACCACGCCCCGTGGTGTTACGCCTATAAGAAGCACACGGGATCCTTTTCAGGGGAAAAGGCAATACGCCGCATTTATTGAAGATACAACAATTAGCATATGCATTCAATCACACCACACACACACACACACTGTCCCACCAGTCGATGTTATGGTTACTAGTCCACAGTCCGGATCAATCTAGTGGCCAGCTAGGTTGATCACGGGTAGATAGGAGCCAGGTTCTGTCGGTCGCGACCCAATGCTCCAGGGAAGTCTTTGCAGGACGAACCCAAAGTTTCGTGGCACCCTGTTTATATAGGTTTCAGAGTAGCAGCCGTATTAGTCTGTATTCGCAAAAAGAAAAGGAGTACTTGTGGCACCTTAGAGACTAACCAATTTATTTGAGCATAAGCTTTCGTGAGCTACAGCTCACTTCAACCCTAGAATCCTGTTTATATAGTGATTTTCCTTCATTGGGACCAATGAGTTTTGCACCGTCATGCTGTAATCAATTGTTGTTTGACGAGTGCTTGTTTTCTTAAATTGTCCTTCTCATTCTTTCATCAAGTTCCTCAGGGAGTTGTCCCATGCTGGTTTTGATCACAGCTTTCTTGTCCCCATTCATTGGTGCCTGTCTCATCTTTAGAGCCGTCAATCTGCCCTCCTCTGACATTTCACTAGGGGCGTGTTGCAGCCTCCTGGCGCCCTTGTGTCTGTTTCCAGTTCCTCCCTAGACCATCTGGTTCAGCAATGGCCTGCACACTTATCTCTTCTTAACACACACATTCCTCATTCACACACAAAACAGAATTATTTTACACAGAAAATTTTGAACAGGAAAATCAAGTTGCAATGCAAAAGAAAACAATCATGGCATTCTTTTACTTATTTTAAAATGCTAAACCTACAACAAATTGGTGACCCTCAAAGGTCTGTTACTGCCTTAAAATCAGTCCAGACACAAAAAAAAATTCTGGCTGATGCATCTCTACCAATGTATCAGACCATTCCTTTCTGATATTCAAAAAGGGTGGCTGGCAGAATATGGTAAAATCATACATCAATACATTTAATACATGCTACATTATTGTCTCATTATTCTTTATCCTTCATTCTAAATCATACAAAATACAAACATAAAATCCTACTACTATAGTGGCATGTGGAATTTGCTGGGGAAGGAGTTAGTGTCATTGCCAGATAGTCTTCTCTTCCTCGCACACCCGTTGAGGAGCTCAGGTCTCGAATGCCACTGGGACGCAGCCTTCAGAGTCCTCCGAGGATCTTGCAAGAGTCTTCCAGGAAAACGAGAGATGCCGGGCTTGGATATTTATCATATAAGAAAACCAGGCAGACAAAAACTATTTAAAATAACATAGAGACCATCTTCATACATTGGAAAGAAGCAATGAATTCTTATTTGGGTTTAGCTTCATGCTATGGTTTAACGGCCTCTCCATCTACAAAAGGAGAGAATATCAGAATATAAGGCTTTCAGAATTACAAGCAGCGCGGGTTTAAGTTTCCTTTTATTATTATAATCATTATTTATATTGAGGTAGCCCCATGGAGCCGCAGTCCGGGACCAGGGATCCCCTTGTGCCAGGTGCTGTACAAACATAGAACCAGAAGACAGTCTCTGCGCCAGAGAGTTTGCAATCTAAGCATGCAGGAATATTAAGGGGAACTGGATAGGTCAGGGGATTAGTTACAGGACATTGATTTACTTATTTAGATTTAAAATAATTTTAAAAAGATGCTTATGCAATGCTCTAGCACAGGGGACTTTTTAATCTGGCCCTCGAGCTTCTGCTGGGGAGTGGGGTCAGGGGCTGCTCCACATGGCTCCCGGAAGCAGTGGTGTGTCCCCCCTCTGGTTTCTATGCATAAGGGCAGCTAGGGGGCTCCGCATGCTGCCCCAGCTTCAAGTCCCACCCCCGCAGCTCCCATTGGCTAGGAACTGAGGCCAATGGGAGCTGTGGGGCAGTGCCTTTGGATGGGGCAGCACGCAGAGCTGCCTGGCTGGCAATATGCCTCCACGTAGGAGCCAAAGAGGGGACATGCCGCTGCTTCCAGGAGCCGCGCCTGCAAATGGGGCAGCATGCAGAACCGCCTGGCCGCACCTTTGCATAGGAGCTGGAGAAGGGACATGCCGCTGCTTCCAGGAGCAGCTTCAGGTTAGCACTGCTCAGAGCCTGCACCCCGACCCAGCCCTAATCCCCCTCACGCCCTCTGAACCGCTTGGTCCCAGCCCGGAGCATCCTCCTTCACCCCAAACCCCTCATCCCCAGCCCCACTCCAGAGCCCTCCCCCCACCCTGTACCCCAACCCTCTGCCCTAGCCCGGCGCCTCCTCCTGTACCCTGAACTCCTCATTTCTGGGCCCACCCTAGAGCCCGCACCCCCAGCTGGAGCCCTCACCCCATCCCGCACCCCACCCCTCAATTTAGTGAGCATTCATGGCCCGTCATACAATTTCCATACCCAGATATGGCTCTCAGGCCAAAAAGTTTGCCCACCCCAGCTCTAGCAACCTGCCACGTCATTAACCACACAGTTACATCCTCGCAGGGTTAAAGTGATCATTTCAGTAGGAACTCAGCTGGCCAGACAGCAACAGAACCTCCTTTCTCCTCCTCATCGTGAGGAGAAGCAAACCCTCAGCCCTCTCCAAGAACCCTATCAAAGAGGTGTCTTTTGCAGCACGCTCAGGTCACCACATTTGAGCTGTTTCAGGCCAAGCTGGGGAACAACTTCCAGAGTCCTGGAGCCCTTGTAGAGAACAGCCTGGCAGCTACCCCCTCTCTTTTATAGTGCGGGGGAGCCAGCCGACTGCTTCTGTAGCAGTACAGCATGAGGAGAGAGGCAATCATCTACAGGGTGAAGGCAGCGTGGCCTCGTGGGTAGCGCACTGGTCTAGGTTTCAGATGACTTGAGTTCTCATCCCACGCCTGCTGGGAGACCTCAGGCAAATACCTTTTCTGCTCTGTGCCTCAGTTTTTCTTTCTGTAATTTGGGGCTAACATGACTGACCTCCTTTGTAAAGTGCTGAGGAAAAGTGTGATATAAGAGCTTGGTATTATTAGATCCTGGGCCCTGGTCAAACCAGCACAGGCAGAGACTGACAAGGTGACCACTTCAGCGGTGTTCATTAGCCACCTCCCCCCTCCCCGAGTTTTGTGTTGGTGTCTCATTCTGCTTCTTCTAATGCAACTGGCTCCAGGTTGGCAGCCTCGCCAGAGAGACAACGGACTGAGTGGGACATGGGGCCGACGCTACCCTCTCTCATCCCGGGGAGGCTTGCTTGGCCACTGCACCGTTTGTGGGGCAAAACAGAGGACATCCTCCTCCAGAATTGCCTCCATCTTTCTTCTTCAGGCTTGCCGGTCCTACATTTGCTCCATATGCGCTTTGTCCTCCTGTACACTGTCTGTGCACTATTTTCTTGGTCGTCCTCTTGTTTTCCGCCTGTAAACATTACTCTCAAGGGCCTCCCTAACAGGATTCCCTTCACAAGTGCTGACTTTTATTTTTCCCAGTGGGTGCTTCACCCCCACTCTGCCCTGAGGCCCTGTTCCCAGTCCGCCCACTCCCCTGAGGCCCCGCCCTTGCTCCGCCTCTTCCTGCCTCAAAGTCCCCACCAGGCCGCCGCTCCCTCTTCTCCATCCCCTCCCTCAAGCGCCTCCCAACAGCCGCTTGCTGATCGGCGGCCAGCCGGGGCGGAGCCACGGTGGCTGGTGGGTGCTGAGCACCCCCTATTTTTTTCCATGGGTGCTTGAGCCCCAGAGCACCCACAGCATCCGCACCTATGATTCTCTTCATCCCCTCTTTGTACGGGCCCACCACGTCATCTCATCCTCCTCTCTTGCAGCTTCTGTCTGATACCACAGACCAGGGCCAGATTTAGCGGCAGGCAATCCAGGCGACCGCTTGGGGTGCTGGGCTTTGGGGGGGATGCCGGGCTCGGGGTTTTGTTTTTGTTGTTAGAGACAAAAAGGAAAATTGAATGTTTGAAATAAAATGTTTCCAGTATTCCGTATGTGGATTCATTTTTCACTAACCTCCTAGAATGTTCTGGATATATAAGCTTTGTTTCTATAAGCTTAGAGGAAACAATTTTTTATTTGCTTATATATGGCATGAATAAATACAGATTTACAGCTCCTAGCATGCAAATTTATCATCTTATATGACAGGGATAAATCATGCATGCGAATCGTGCATCAAAGTTGTGAACTGGGCAACAAATGCAATAAAAAATAAGGCATTCAAAAATTTAACAAATAGAGGGGGGGATACCAAAGATGCTCTGAGGCGCTATTTGGGCTAGGGCCGGCCCTGCCACAGACTTTGGTCTCACTCCTGATGACATTCTGCATGTGGTCCAGAAATGTCCCCTTTCGCTGCCCTCACATATCTCACTTCCACGCCTTTCTGCCTCCTCTGTCTTTCACCAGCACAAAATTCACTGTGATATTAAATAAAGCTGGAAGCCACACGAATTCGTAATGTCTTAATGTAACCCAGACACCTCCTGGGTGTGGTGTTCTGTCCCATCTAGTGATGCTGAGGCCACTTAGAGAGAGATTAATGAGTCTGCTCTAGAGCCTTTTGGGCTTTTAGTTCATGCAGTAGAGGCTCATTCATTTAGCAATGAGTAGAGGTCCCAAGTTCAATCCTACCCCCTGATTGGGCATTAACACCACCCGAAACCTCAGCCTAACTCACGAGTTTGATTTTCTTTTGTTTTCTTTGTCACCTCCTAGAGTTTGGAAGGCAGCATCAGCAAAGCCGCTGACTACTTAGCCCAAAGGTACCAGTCTCTAACCAGACCTTACACTGTGGCTCTTGCTTCCTATGCCTTAGCGATGGTGGGGAAACTGAACACTGAGACGGTGCTCATGAGAGCTTCGAAAGGTAAATCAGGGCATCTTATCAACTCCTGGAAAGATGTGGCCAAGTCAGGATGGGGTTTAGGAAAGAGAAGCAAAGGAGGTTGGAGAGGGATTAATTTATGAGGAATGAATAACAGGCATAGATTTGTTCCTTTTGGCCAGATTTTAGATTGATCAGCCTGGGTGTAAATCCAGACTAACTCTCCTGGGTTGAGTGGAGTTACTCCAGATTTACACCAATGTGTCTGAGATCTGGATGTGGCAGAGATATATGGTATTACTTGACCTCAGGAGGAAGCTGAGAGCCCTGTATATATATCTAAAGCCCTGTATATATATCTGTATATATATCTATATATATATGTAAACCCCAAAGAGAAAGAGAGAGAAGAGGGTGGGTCAAGAGGATGTAACTGGATGAAACTGAGCAAAGGAGAATTTCAGAGGATATAGAACAATATTACCCACAAGGAAAATGGAGTTTGCCCCATTGTTTGGGATGGTTAAAACAGGGCAGGACAAAGCTGTTGACTAGATATAACAGTGTTATGTTGAAAGGTGCCAGGTGGGTCTTTGATCCCAAAACAGTCACAGACCTTGGCCATGTCTACAATGCAGGGACTATAGCGGCACAGCTACGGCGCCGCAGCTATGCCGGTATAACCCCATATTGTGGACGCAGACTGCACCGATGGAAGGGGTTTTCCGTCTCTGTAGGAACACCACCACCATGATCAATGATAGCTAGGTCAACTGAAGCATTTTTCCATTGACTTCATAGAATCATAGAATATCAGGCTTGGAAGGGACCTCAGGAGGTCATCTAGTCCAACCCCCTGCTCAAAGCAGGACCAATCCCCAACTAAATCAGACTTAACTGTGTCTGCACTAGGGGTTAGTTTGGTATAGCTATAGCACTCCAGAAGGGGGTGTGTGCAAAGATTTTTCACATGCCCTAAGTGACACATCTATGACAACCTAAGTTTTAAGTACTAACCAATTTATTTTGAGCATAAGCTTTCGTGAGCTCACTTCATCGGATGCATACTGTGGAAAATACAGAAGATGTTCTTATACAGACAAACCATGAAAAAATGGGTGTTTACCACTACAAAAGGTTTTCTCTCCCCCCACCCCACTCTCCTGCTGGTAATAGCTTATCTAAAGTGATCACTCTCCTTACAAGGTGTATGATAATCAAGGTGGGCCATTTCCAGCACAAATCCAGGGTTTAACAAGAACGTCTGAGGAACGGAGCGGGGGGGGGGGGGTGGGAGGGGAGGAAAAAACAAGGGGAAATAGGTTACCTTGCATAATGACTTAGCCACTCCCAGTCTCTATTCAAGCCTAAGTTAATTGTATCCAATTTGCAAATGAATTCCAATTCAACAGTCTCTCGCTGGAGTCTGGTTTTGAAGTTTTTCTGTTGTAATATCGCAACTTTCATGTCTGTAATCGCGTGACCAGAGAGAATGAAGTGTTCTCCGACTGGTTTATGAATGTTATAATTCTTGACATCTGATTTGTGTCCATTTATTCTTTTACATAGAGACTGTCCAGTTTGACCAATGTACATGGCAGAGGGGCATTGCTGGCACATGATGGCATAGATCACATTGGTAGATGCGCAGGTGAACGAGCCTCTGATAGTGTGGCTGATGTTATTAGGCCCTGTGATGGTGTCCCCTGAATAGATATGTGGGCACAGTTGGCAACGGGCTTTGTTGCAAGGATAGGTTCCTGGGTTAGTGGTTCTGTTGTATCATGAACTGTATCATGTTCATGGGGGTGGAGGGGCAGAGGGAGAGGCCCCGAGATAGGACAGCTGCTTCTGCTGGGCTAAGAGTAGAGTTGGATAGGTTTGCTCCAACCCCTCAGACAGACACAAACACCTATAAGATCTCTATCAAGCATTCTTACAACTACAATACCCACCTGCAGAAGTGAAGAAACAGATTGATAGAGCCAGAAGAGTTCCCAGAAGTCACCTACTACAGGACAGGCCTAACAAAGAAAATAACAGAACGCCACTAGCCGTCACCTTCAGCCCCCAACTAGAACCCCTCCAACGCATTATTAAGGATCTACAACCTATCCTGAAGGATGACCCAACACTCTCACAAATCTTGGGAGACAGGCCAGCCCTTGCCTACAGACAGCCCCCCAACCTGAAGTAAATACTCACCAGCAACCACATACCACACAACAGAACCACTAACCCAGGAACCTATCCTTGCAACAAAGCCCGTTGCCAACTGTGCCCACATATCTATTCAGGGGACACCATCACAGGGCCTAATAACATCAGCCACACTATCAGAGGCTCGTTCACCTGCGCATCTACCAATGTGATCTATGCCATCATGTGCCAGCAATGCCCCTCTGTCATGTACATTGGTCAAACTGGACAGTCTCTATGTAAAAGAATAAATGGACACAAATCAGATGTCAAGAATTATAACATTCATAAACCAGTCGGAGAACACTTCATTCTCTCTGGTCACGCGATTACAGACATGAAAGTTGCGATATTACAACAGAAAAACTTCAAAACCAGACTCCAGCGAGAGACTGTTGAATTGGAATTCATTTGCAAATTGGATACAATTAACTTAGGCTTGAATAGAGACTGGGAGTGGCTAAGTCATTATGCAAGGTAACCTATTTCCCCTTGTTTTTTCCTCCCCTCCCACCCCCCCCCCCCCCGCTCCGTTCCTCAGACGTTCTTGTTAAACCCTGGATTTATGCTGGAAATGGCCCACCTTGATTATCATACACCTTGTAAGGAGAGTGATCACTTTAGATAAGCTATTACCAGCAGGAGAGTGGGGTGGGGGGAGAGAAAACCTTTTGTAGTGGTAAACACCCATTTTTTCATGGTTTGTCTGTATAAGAACATCTTCTGTATTTTCCACAGTATGCATCCGATGAAGTGAGCTGTAGCTCACAAAAGCTTATGCTCAAATAAATTGGTTAGTCTCTAAGGTGCCACAAGTCCTCCTTTTCTTTTTGCAAATACAGACTAACACAGCTGTTACTCTGAAACCTAAGTTTTAAGTGTAGACGAGGCCCTTGTTCAAGTTAATAGGTGTGCCAGGCACTCTTTCAGACTCAGCGGAATGGGAGCAATCAAGACTCTTTCTGTAGTAGACACAGCCAGAAACAATGTAGCACAGCAAGGTCAAGAGCTAAGCCATGTGGGCTGCGGGGTTTCCCTGATTGCAAACGCAGGGGCTAGTATGTTCGTTTTGCGCCCTGTGTGTTAGAGGCAGAAACGAGCTGAAAGCCTGGAGAAGTATTATGAAAGGAAGCAGAGAGACATTGCTTGTTGGGCCTAGAACTCACTTCAGAGGCGGACTTGGGGATTTCTCAGCAAGGAGGTTGCCTGCTGTTGGTTTCTCTTATGCTCAGGGAAGCGGGACTTTCTGTGCATTTTCGTAAGCAATCAGGTTTACACCAGAGAATGTACCTGAGGCCTATGATCAATTCCTCATCGTAATTGAAACAATCCTCCAAGACCCCAAATACTGGGTAGCTACTCAGCCCGAAACGGGCAACAACCAGTTTGACTTACTGATCCTCCCTGCAGAAAGTTGGGAAAGGAGACAGGCAATGGTATGGTCCAGTCAGATCTGCTCAGAATAAGTGGATGTCCTGGGGAAGAGTTCTTTAATGCGCCTTCTTTGCTGCTGCCTAGAGGGAAATCGCTGGGAAGAGCCAAACGCCCGCATCTTCAACATTGAGGGCACCTCGTACGCCTTGCTGGCCTTGCTGAAAATGAAGAAGTATGAGTTGACCGGTCCCGTAGTCAGATGGCTGAGAGAGCAGAACTACTACGGAGGGGGATATGGATCTACCCAAGTGAGTATGATCCTTATAGTACCGGGTATCCTTCCAAGACTGTGTTTTGTGGGAAGGTCTCCCCTTGGAAAAGATGGGATTCCGATCACTTGAGTCATTGTAGAAAGCCCTGGAAAATGCCCAGTAGAGAACAATCCTGCATTGCCTGGGAGATGGGCAACGTGACCTACCAGGTCGTTGCCATTGTTAACCTAAGACAGAGACCAGCATAGGAGCATGACTGAATCTTCTCACTTGAGGCTCCATCCTGCCAAGGTGATGCGTGCGAGCATGCTTCACTTTAAGACTGCAGGTTGTCCCCGAGGAGTCAGTGGGCCTTCTCTTCCCATGGGCAGAAGTGCATGGGCATCTGGACTCATTCTAGCATTTGTTTGTTTTTTGGCCGTTGTTCTGGAGACAGGGTACCAGGCGTGTAGGACCAACGGTCTGAGTCCATATGACAAAGCCAGGGTGGATCATGACTAATATGAATCAATTTGGGTTTAATCCATCTCTGAGTAGAACTGTAAGGTTATGGTTTTTGGAATTTTTTTTAAACTGTGCTTACACAAGCCCCTGGAGAGGATAAAAGCCCTGCTGCTAGTGGCAGCTAAATAAAGATGGATTGTCCTCAGATATCGCTCCCTTCCCTGGAGTACGGGGGCCACTAGGAACTATAGGGTCTGTCTGTGTCCAGCAGCCTCAGTAGAGAAGCCCCTTTACATTCCTTGCTACTGAGTCTTGTCTTTTCTCTACCTAAAAGGATGCTACAAGCTCTGCTGGGAGTGGTCTGTATTTTTGGAGTCACGGGCAGCGTGTTCTATCCCTAACGCTGTGCTGTGTGTGCCATACATGTCTCTATATATGTAACCCACACACCTCCTGAGTGTGATGTTCGGTCCCCTCCAGTGGCACCGAGATCACTTAGAGAGAGAGATTAATGTGTCTTCTACAGCCTTAGTTAAGGGCCACATGGCTTTTAGCTCATGCAGTAGAGGCTCATGCATTTAGCAAAGAGGTTCCACGTTTGAGTCCCTGACAAGCCCCCATTTGTAATACCGATAGAGCCCGGTCGTCGGTGGGCGGGATCGAACTTGGGATCTCTGGAGCTAAATGCATGAGCCTCTCCTACATGAGCTAAAAGCCACATGGGGCTTAGCTAAGGCTGTACAGCACACTCATTAATCTCTCTCGCTAAGTGGTCTCGGTGCCACCAGGAGGTGTGTGGGGTACATACACATAGAAGGAGCCACTATCCTGTTGTGCTCTGTTTAGCTGATAATTGGCCCTTGTTAATAGTGAGGGGAGATGGGAAGCTCATTGACCATGCACGATATATTTATTGACCATGGGTTCTATTCCTGGCTTGGCCACGTGCTTCCTGGGTGACCCTGGGAAAGCTACTTCCCTGCCCTGTGCCTCCGTTTCCCCATCTGTAAAATGGGGTTAAAGATATTGTACTGTTTTGTAAAGTGCTTGGAGATCTACTGATGAAACACACTACAGAGGAGCCAGGTAATATTATTATATAACCCTTTGCCTGTGTGACACCCAGTGGAACCCTGGTGTTTTCTTTCATTGTATTTTTGGTTTCTCTTCATTAAAGAGTCTCTTTAGAAGCTGTCAGATGTCCAGCACAATAGGACAATAAGGTGTAACCCTCTTGTCTTCCTCCTGGTGTTCTAGGCTACCATCATGGTGTTCCAGGCTCTTGCGCAGTACCAGATAGACATTCCGCAGCACAAAGACCTGAATTTGGAGATTTCTATTCTCCTGCGGCACCATGCTAGTCCGATAAAGTACAGAATCTTAAATCACAACGCTCTGGTGGCCAGAATAGCAGAGGTATCGTGCTTCTCTGTGTGATTAGTAGAGACTACTGATCATAGCGAAAGGGGATTTGACTAGAATCTCCTATCCAAACCCCTTGGGGAGTGGGAGGGGGATTCAGATTCCTGGCACCAGCTCCAAATGCATCCACACTTTTGACTCAGATTTTTAAGACCAGAAGGGACCATTATGATCATCTCGTCTGACCTTCGGCATGATACAAGCCCAGAGAACCTCACCTACCAATTTCTGCATCAAGCCCATAACTTCTAGCTGAGCTGTGAGATGTCTCTTAGATAGATATCCAGCCTTGACTGAAAGACTTCAAGTGATGGAGAATCCACCACATCCTGTCAGGCTCTAGGGTCTAGGCAGTCAGGCCTGGTGGTTGGAGCTGGCTGTAGAGTTGGGACTGGGCCAAGGGCAATGCTGAAATCAGGGTCTGGGGACAGGCCGTGGGTCAGAGGAAGGTCCCTGGCCAACTAGTGGTGTTATGCAGAGTAACTCGCAGCTCTGATGGGGACAGTAAAATACTTGTGCCTGGGGGTTATCTGGCCCAGGGCCTGACCAGGGATTGTCACTGCAGGCTCTGTTGGAGGGGTGAGTCACCGCAGCTGAGTGAGCAGCCCTGGGCTGGCTGGGGTTTGCCTCACACATCCCGAGGTAAATTGTTCCAGGGTTAGTGACCTGGACTGTGTGGTTTTGAGCTGAATCCAGAAGTAGGAGGGGATGGGTTGCTTTAGGCTTGGCTCTGGAGAAGCAATACGTCTGGAGATCAAAGAGTTACTGCCTGGTAAGTAACCTTTTTTCACCTTCATGCTAATGCCTCTGCAGAGTCCCCCCAGCCCCTCTGGGTGAGTGACTGTCAATCTCACCAGCTTCATTTTCTTCATTAGCTTCATTTGCCCTGTCTTTAAATCATCATAATAATAATTATTATTATTAATAATAATAATAACGAAGTACAAAAGGAAATTAACCTTGGATCGACTTTACAGATCGAATGGAATGAAGACTTCACTGTGAAGGCAGAAGGAACTGGACAAGCGACCTTAACTGTAATGATAATTTATAACGCCAAGCTACGGGAGGATGAATCTCAGTGTAAGAAGTTTGACCTGAGGGTATCGGTCGAAGAAGCCCGGGGTGGTAAGTAACCGCCCGTCTTTTCTCTTCTGAAGCTTGCTGTCAATCCTCGGATCTGGACAAATTTGGCTCAGTTACACCAGTTTAACTCCATGGACAGCAGCGGATTTACACCAACCAACCACCATCTCTGCAATCACATTCTTAACTTTGGAAAGTATTTTTGTGAAGTTCCTTCAAACTCTCCCAGTTCCCAAGTCCTACAAAATTATACCCATAGGGCAGACACTAAATTATTACAGCTACCACATGTTCTAGGTTGCAACTAATGCAGGGTCATTCCAGATAAGGGAGCAGATGCTGCCTTCTCTCATCATGGCACTTGTTAGCAGCAGAGTTGGAGCATCGGATGTGGATGGGAACACAGGCCAGCTACTCTGGATATTGTCTCCCTCTGAAGTAGAGATGAGCCCATGGCAGGGAGTCTGGTTAGAGTCCCAGACTTCCAGTGAACACATTTCCAGACAGCATGGGGGTGAAATCAGCATGGGACAGAAGGCAGGATCTTCAGCACCCAAAACACAAGCCTCTGCGGCTTGGTCTAAAGGAGCAATTTCCTTGAGCTGGGAGTAGCTGATTGTTAGAGTTGCTAGGGCTGGCCAGTAGAGGGAGCCATGACCACACATCAGGCCAGCATATGATAGAGGGATCCAGGATTTTGGCACCTCTTGTTACAGAAACAGGAGCCAGCAGTACATTGTTCTGAACTTTCCCACCTGTCCAAGTTCACACCCACGGGTTCTCTCTGTTTCGGTCTCCTCTTTCCGCTAAGCCTAGATTATATTTCATTTGTGCCACCCAGCTGGGAGAAGCTTTCTAGTTTGTGTGCTAGGGATGGGAAGAGTTATTTATGGATTGCTGGAAGGGAGGGGAGGTTTACTGAGGGATTTTTCACACCTACTGTAGGACCTGTTTGATTACTAAGCCATGTTAGTGCACCTAAAAAACAAAAGAGGGTTATTCTGGCATGAAATTTACACTGAGATATTAATTTCTTTTCTCTTCTGCAATGTTTCTAGTTAAGAAGCCGGAAGGAGCAATGCGTTCAGTCTATATTAAAATCTGCATCAGGTGAGAACAATGCCCTTTAACGATAGATGATAAATAGATGGACAGATGCAGGGGGTAGCTGGAGAATCCTGGGCTATGAATTTTTCTATGGAATTGCCCAAAAAGTTATGATAAAGCAACAGGAGCTGGTGGAGCGATCGCAAAATCAATGTTCAAGTGATGAATTCTGATCAAAAGGGTATTTTCTCTCTCCTTGTTAGATTTCTTGGTGTGGTTGATGCCACAATGTCCATCATTGATGTCTCCATGCTCACTGGCTTCTCACCAGACGTGGAGGATCTTAAGAGAGTACGTCAGTGTAATCTGAGAACAGGGAACGTAATAAACAATGCAGTGGCTCGGCTGGGGCTTTCAGATGAGAAAATCCAATGCAGCAGGTGAATAGTCAGGCTCCAGAGTTAAGACTCAGGGGAGACCAGACGGCTCTAAGGATTGGTAACAGCTTTAGGAAACCGCAACCAGTTCTATCCAGGTCAGTGATGTAATGTCATCTCCCTCGGGCAGGTTTTGGGAGCCTTTTTGGGACTCAGCTCAGTTTCCTTGGGGATGGGTGTTCACATCTCTGTAACCAGCACCTCAATTGGTGGGCCCTTTGTTGGCATTCATAGAGGAGATGCCAGGGGATGAATAGGCTATGAGCCTTACGTCCAAATTCACACATATAAATGGGGACCGGGACAAGTTTTGCAAGTTGCGCCGGCTGCTTTGAAAATCTGGCAATACAAATCTAGGTCAGTTCAATCCTGCTTTATTGGATAGCAGATTGAGGGGCTGCTATCATTTGACTGTGCGTGCCAGAGCAGACTGCATTTGATACAGTCTCTTGTACAGTAACTGCTCACTTAAAGACATCCCGGTTAATGTTTCGTTATTACCTTGCTGATCAATTTAGGGAACATGCTCGTGTAAAGTTGTGCAATGCTCCCTTATAACGTCGTTTGGCAGCCTCCTGCTTTGTCCACTGCAAAGAGCAGCCCGTTGCAGCGAGCTGGTGGGGGCTTGGAACCAGGGTGGACCGGCAGCCCCCATCAGCTCCCCGCTCCCCTAAGTTCCCTGTGCGACAGCCACCCTGCAGGCTATCCATTGCTGGCAGTTCACCTGTCCCTCCCCCCATTGCCATGTGCTGCTCCTGCCCTCTGCCTTGGAGCTGCCCACGGGAGCCTCCTGCTTGCTGTGCGGGGAGGGGAGGGCTAATGTCAGGGTGTCCCTCTCCCCCCTGCTCCTGCACCCCACTTACCCCATCTCTGTAGAGCAGGGGGACACATGACAGGGCTCAGGACGGAGGGAGCTTCCTGGCAGCAACTGCAGTCTCAGCTTGTTGATTAACTTAACAAGGCAGTGTACTTAAGAGTGCGGTCAGCGTACTTAAAGGGGAAATGCGCATCTCTCTCTTACACACACACACACACACACACACACACACACACACACGGTGTGTGTCTCTGTCTGCCATGCTGTCTCCCCTCCCTCCATTCGTGCTGCCGTTTAGAGTGTGAGGCTACATTAACAATGAGTTAACCCTTGAGGACTCAGCCAATTGCTAGTTCATCATTTAGCAGTAAGGCATTCCCTGGGAAATATCCCACCCTCTGACTCCACCACCTCAACCAAGCTTTACAAGCATCACTTATACTGTGTGTGTGGCAAAAAATCTTTTTTCCCTGGAACATAACCCCCCTATTTACATTAATTCTTATGGGGAAATGGGATTCGCTTAACATCATTTAGCTTAAAGTCGCATTTTTCAGGAACAGAACTACAACATTAAGTGAGGAGTTACTATACAGTAGGGCCAGAGTTTTAAAAAAATGGCTTCCCTTTAGACCCTCTGACCTACACGGTGCGGAGTTATTTGGGCCGGGAGAACCGTGGATACAAGAAAAGAGGCTGCACAAAAAAGCCAGGCCCCGAAGGAGTCACTGCAGTGGATTGCTGCCCTGGTATAAAATGAGGGTGGATTATTAGGCAAACAAACCCAGGGATGTTTCCAGCATTGGTGTTCTCCTCCTGCAGCTGCATAAAATCAGCCAGAATGCCAAACCAGAACCATAGTGTGCCCAGAGTTGCTGCTTGGCTTGTACTGAGCATGCTCAGTAACATCTACTGACACTGCTGCCCCCTCCCGTTTCCCCCCCCCGCACTATCTGCAGGTTTGGGTCATCTCTGTCTTTATGTGTGCCAGGGCTGAGCCCCGGCACCTCTGGGCCTGGCAGTTCAGAGCCCCGGCACCTCTGGGCTTGCTGCTTCAGTTATGAACGTAAAAAGAAATAAATAAATTGCTTGAGCCCCAGCACCTCTTTCATTACAAATGTAGGCACTGTGCATACGGACACTGTGGTCACTGAACCTGGGACATTTATCGAGAAAAGCTCAACTTTTTCAGCGAGAGTACCGGCTCCGTTAGTTGTGGATAGAGTTGCCAACTTTCTAATCACACAAAACCGAAGACCCTTGCCCCGCCCCATCCCTGAAGCCCCACCCCTGCCTTGCCCCTTCTCCAAGATGCAGCCCCCTGCTCACTCCATCCCCCCTCCCTCTGTCGCTCACTCTCCCCCACCCTCACTCACTTTCACCGGGCTGGGGCAGGTGGTTGGGGTGCAAGAGGGAGTGAGGGCTCTGGCTGGACGTGCGGGCTCTGGGGTGGGGCCACAAATGAGGTGTTCAGGGTGCAGGAGGAGGTTCCAGGCTGGGGCATGGGGTTGGGGTTCAGGGAGCAGGTTAGGGCTCCGGCTGAGGATACGGGCTCTAGGGTGGGGCAAGGGATGAGGGTTTTGGGATGCAGGAGAGAGCTCTGGGCTGGGGCAACGGGTTGACGTGTGGGAGGGGGTAAAGGGTGCGGGCTCTGGTAGGGAGTTAGGGAGTGTGAGGGGGTTCTGACCTTGGGCAGGTGGTTGGGGTGCAGGAGGGGGTTCATGGTGCAGGCTCCAGCCAGGCAGCACTTACCTCAGGCATCTCCTGGGAGTGGTGACATGCCCCCCGGCTCCCAGGCGGAGGGGGCAGGGGGCTCTCTGCGCTGTCCACACCCGCAGGCACGGCCCATGCAGCTCCAATTGTCTGCAATTCCTGGCCAATGGGAGCTGCAGAGCTAGTGCTCAGGGTGGGGTCAGTGCACGGAGCCCCTGTGGCCGCTCCTGCGCCTAGGAGCTGGACATGCCATCCGCTTCCAGGAGCTGCATGGAGCCAGGACAGGCGGGGAGCCTGCCTTAGCCGCACTGTTGACCGGAGCTGCCAGGGTCCCTTTTCGACCAGGTGTTCCGCTCGAAAACCAGACACCTGGCAACCGTAGCTGTTGAGTAAGTAGCAGGCTAGTATCCTCCATGCAAATCCTATCATGGGAGATGCGATCACAAGCATGACACCACTGAGTCACGTGGTGAGATGGTGGGTTTTTTCGCCCAGCTGCAGGACTTTCGTAGAGATGCTGCCTTACCCATGATGCCTCTTGCTTTTCCTTCTTCACATTTAGCTTTCCCAAGGGGTCAACAGATACATTTCCAAGTATGAAGTCGACAAAGTCCTGTCCGACAGAGGCAACCTGAGGATCTACCTGGACAAGGTAAAGACTCGACAAGGGGCCTCTCTGATCCTGTGTTCATTTCATGGGCTCCTGTTGAGCCAAACTGCACTCCCAGATACACTGTGGCACACCGCAGATGTCAGCCAGTTGACAAACTGCAACCCCTGGCCAAATTTGACTCACTGGCCCAGATTCAGGCTTTCCACTAGGAACAACTGAATGGGCCAGATCCTCAGCTGGTGTATGTGGATGTAGGTCCATTGACTTCAGTGGGAAATACAGCATCTGACATTAAGGTTGAATTTGCTTCTCTGTGTCATTCACTTCTTTCCTTACTCCTTTCACTTCTCGAGTTTTTCTTTCCTCCACCTGCCTCACTTTCTCTTTGTCCTCTTCTTTCCCCAACATCTCCCCTTCTTTTATTCTTTTTCATTCTCTCTCTTCCATCCATCCACCCTTCGGCATAAGCAATCCTGTTATTCCCCCCCACCCCCGCAGGTTTCTCACAGGGAGGAAGAATGCCTGCAGTTTAAAGCTCACCAGTTTTTCGAAGTTGGTCTCATTCAGCCGGCATCCGTCACAGTCTACGACTATTACACCACAGGTAACAGATCGCAGCTCTCCTCACCACTAAAGGCACCATGGCTTCAAATTCTGCTCTGGGTTACATTGGTGTCATTACTTCTTGCAGTCTTTTGCTGCACTACTTAGGTATCATTATCCCCGTGTAACAGAAGAGATGCACAGGGAATAGAACCCAGGCGTCCTGAATCCCAATGTCCTGCTCTACACAAGCTCACGCTCCCTTCTTGACTTTTCCAGATTACTGTACCCCTTTCAGGAGTTTGATTTGTCGTGCATACCCCAAGTTTCACCTCACTTTAAAACAACTTGCTTACAAAATCAGACATAAAAATACAAAAGTGTCCCAGCCACACTAGTACTGACAAATTGCTGACTTTCTCATTTTTTACCATATAATTATTATTATAAAATAAATCAATTGGAATGGAGATATTGGACTTACAATTCAGTGTGAGACCTGAGCCTTTTTTGGCTTGTGAGCCTTGTCATTCGGCGGCTGGAGAGCGGCAGCTGCTGGCCAGGTTCCCAGCTCTCAAGGCAACACCGCCACCAGCGGCAGCGCAGAAGTTAGGGTGGCATGATCTGATTTTGCTACCCTTACTTGTGTGCTGCCCTTCCGTGCTGAGCGGCCAGAGAGCGGCGGCTGCTGGCTGGGGAGTTCCTGTTCTTTGTGGTGAATGAGGACTATTTTTTCCATCCTGCTCCCACCCCGCCCCACAATCTCTACTCCCACTCCCACCCGCTCCTGCATTGTTTGTTGAATTTTTATCCCACTCCCGCTATTACGGCAGCGGGACCTGTGGGATCCCAGTCCTGCTGCAGGGCCCTAGAGCCTGTTGTAAAACTAGGCAAATATCTAGATAAGTGAACATACCCCCTGGGGTACTGCTAGGGTATGTTTCGCCCTGGTTGAGAACTCCTGGATTAGAACTCAGGGGTTTCAGACTCATAGACTTTAAGGCCAGAGGGGACCATCCTGATCATCTAGTCTGACTTCCTGCCCACCTCCCAGTTCCTCCTGTTCTAACATTACCTCATGCTGGAAATATGTGGTCACACTCATCACCTTAACGCACCCATGCAAAGGTAGGCAAAATAATAAGGGGAACCTCTGACTACAGGCAATAATGATCCTACTGGCCCTCTCCCCGCATTTTACCTCCAGAGATGGATTTGCTGCTAGCGTGATTAAGAGGGTGTCTCCAACAAGCACCAGCCCATCATTTCAAGTTGATGGTTTCCTATAACTAAAAAAGTTGTTCCCAAAGACTGCTGCTCCCTTCCCCAGGGTCACACAGTGTGACTTCTGCTTGAGTAAGGGCATCAGGGTTGTCTCCTAGGTGCTGTAAACCACGGCCATTTTTCTGTGGGAGGGGGAATGATCCATGTCTCTGATCTTTCTCTAGATGACCGGTGCACCAAGTTCTATCACCCGTCTAACGAGAGCAGGCTCTTAAATAAGATCTGTCATGGGGGTATCTGCCGGTGTGCAGAAGGTAAGGAGAGTCCTGTCTCTACTTACATCTCTGGTAGGGGCTCCCCTGTCAGCTTTACCAGCAAACATGCAGTCCCAGGGCCCCCCAGCATCAGCCCCCTCAGTCGCTCATCAGGGTCCTCCTTCCCTGTGGGCCACAGGCAGGACGGTCCCTGGGTCTGTCCCCCAGCCTGGAGCTCTGACTCTTGGCCGGCTGTGTCCCTGCTACAGCACCACCACATACAGGAATGGTGGGACCAGGGTCGGGGTGAGGGCGCCCTCAGTGGAAATATGTGGGGGATGCACCCCCAAATAAACTCCTGCACGCTTGGGGTGGGGAGGCAAGAGAGGACACGGAAGGGACTGCAGGGCCTGGGATCAGGCCAGGGAGCGGAACCCTGAGGGGCTGGAATGGGCCTTGGAGGAGGTAGGAATCCCCGGGACCCACCTTCCCAGCCTGAAACCTGCCCCTCACCACTGCAGAGTCTCAATATCTTCCTTCACTCCCTCCTCCCCCGCATTCAGAGAGGGTTTCCACCCTCCCTGACCACCTACCCTCACCTGTGGTCCCTCCTTCTCTTCTCCAATGACAACCCCACCCACCAATTGCAGAGAGTTGGCAGTAGGACGTAGAATTTCTCGTCAGCTGGGTGACCGGGAGGGAGCGGGTATTGGAGAAGTCAGTTCCTCCTCTCTGCCCATCAGGGCCCTGGGGGCTGATCCATGGAGTGGGCTGCACACATTGAAGCAGGGCAGTCTGGGATGCAGAAGTTGCTGGGTTTCCAGCCATTCCAATGGGGATGCTCCTCCCTGGTTATGAAACTTCCGTGGAAACATACCAGCTGTTTCAATGGTTGGAATCCGGCCTGGGGAGTAGTGACATGAAGTCAGGCACTTCTTTAAAATATCTGGGTCCTCTCATTCCAGGATGCCCACAGCTGGCACCCCTCAGCCCCCTGCTGTCAGTTTCAGCACAGAGGCCAAGTATTGGATGAGCCATGAAGGCTCCACTCCCTGCTGACTCTTAGGAAGGGATCCTCTAGAAGAGGGTGGAGACCCACTGGTGGGGCCCTTGTTCAGTGGGGAACTTGCTGTAGCCCTGCAGTCTGCCAGGCATACAGAGAGGTATTCAGTCTCCAGATCTCTCCTTCCCATCACCTTTGATTCCCCATCTGCAGCTCCACTAAGTCCCGAGACAAGGCTCCTCCTGGCACTGACCCAGGTAGATATCCACCAGTGCAGAGAGGGAAGATAGCTGTGATTGCCAGGCTTATTTATGGTCCTTGGTTATTTCATATATCCAGAAAGAGTTCCTCTGGGCAACATCTACTGATTCCTTTGCAGAGCTGTCTGAGTCTGTCGGCTCAGGATCGCCTCATTTAGACTCTGCAACCTACCTCTCCATCCCTTGTTTCTTCTTTTACTGTGCCCCATAACACAAGTGCTGACTTTTATTTTTCCTCGTGGGTGCTCCACCCCCACTCCGCCCCTTCCCCTGAGACCCCACCCTAGCTCTGCCACTTCCTGTCCCCGCTCTGCCCCTTCCCCCAAGATCCCCTGCCCGCTGTTCTCTGCCGAATGCCTCCTGCCAGCCGCCAAACAGCTGATCTGCAGCCCCGCCAAATGGCTGTGGCTGATGGGTGCTGAGCACCTGCTATTTTTGTTCCATGGGTGCTTGAGACCCGGAGCACCCACGGCGTTGGCGCCTATGCCCCATAACGTGATGGGTGGTTGGCTTCATGGCCACTTCCTTGTCGGAGGAGGTGAGCCTGTCACTGTTTGGGTTAGCACGGCTCACCCAGGATTCAAGTATGTGGGCTCCTGTGGGTTACTAATAACAGAGCTGAAACTATGGTCTCCCTTGGTGATTCTCTACCCTCCTTCCTTCCCCATAGAAAACTGCTTCATGCAGCAGAAGATAGAGGGTCCCATCACCCTGAACAGACGAATGGAGGAAGCCTGCGAACCTGGAGTGGATTATGGTAAATCTGTGATTTGGATCTGCTGAGTCTTTTTCCATGAGGAGAGCGCAAAGACAGAGTTCAGAATGTGATTTGGATTGTAAAGTTTTCCCTTGAGGCTGAATCAGGGGTAGGGTCTGGGGCAGAAACCTGATGAGATTTTGGGGCCTTAAACTCCCAGAAATGAACAAGATCAGATGACTGTTGAAGATTCAATCTAACCCTAAGTATTTATCTGCCCCCCATTTCCCTAGTATCTGAGCACTTCACAATCTTTAACGTGTTCATCCTCACAACCTCCTGTGAGTGCTGTTATCCCCATTGTACAAAAGGGGAAACTGAGGCATGGAGTGACTAAGTCATTTGCCCAAGGTCACGGAGCATGTCTGTGGTGGAGCAGAGAAACGAACCCAGGTCTTCAGCTAACGCCCATACCATGGGACCATCTTTTTCACAGCTAGTTTTGGGATTCAGTTACACACTGAATTCTCCACAGAAAAGTACTGCAGACCTTCAACTGGTGTTTTGTATGTCTTCCTTTTTTTAAAGTGTATAAAACCAAGCTTGTTAGAACTGAAGAAGTGGGCAGTTCTGACTACTACATCATGGAAATTTTGGAAATCATTAAAGTAGGTAAGAGCTCCCCTTCTAAAATCAGGGTGCAATTTCTTTGACCGGCCTTTGGGATAAATGCCTGCATAAGAGCTATTTCTCTTCGCCAGAGGAAGTGCTAAAGCAAGGCTAATCTAGTCTCTTTCTTGTCCCCAAGCGGCGATAGGTTAATGCCCTGGAGTATGAATTTGCTAAACCCACTGAGGCAGCCATGCCATGAAAAGGCAGACAAAATAACAGGGGGGAACCTCTCACTGTGTTCAGCCTGGTGCAATTGGCCAGTCTCATTATGGACTTTTTCAACCTTCCTCTGAAGCAATTGGCATTGGCCATTGTGGGAGTCAAGACCCCAGACTTGGTGGCCCTTTGGCCCAAGCTGTTATAGGGGAGGTGGAGTCTCTCTTCCTCAATGCTGACTTTTATAAATCGATATAAAGACAAAGTAAGCAGGGATCTAACTGAGCTCAAAGCGGCTTCACTCACTGGGAGCTGATATGACTGTTCTAATTATTTGTATTACCTGAGATTAGGGGCCCCTTGTGCTAAGCACTGGACATACCCAGATACAACCCCTGCCTTGACGAGGTTACAGTCTAAATCGACACTGGGTGGATTTATTAGCCCCATTTCACAGGTGGGGAATTGAGTCACAGGGAGATCGAGTGACTTGTTCAAGGTCACACAAGGAGTCTGTGGCAGAAACTGGAGCTGAGGCCTGAACTCTTCAGGCCAGCCCGGTGCCGCAACCACAAGATGGTCCTTCCTGTCTCTAATGACTGCTGGAGATTCAGTGATTGATTATCACAGCAGTCGCACTGGGGCTGAATTTGTACTGAAATCTCAAGAGAACGCCTAGGAGTCACCTCTCCTCTGTTCCTTTCGTCTTCATCCCTCTCCACCCTGTACTATCTCCTCGTCACTCTGCTCTTATGTGTGAGATCTTTTTTCACCCTTCCCCGCCCGCCCAGGGACTGATGAAAATCCACAAGGAAAAACCCGCCCATTCATCAGCCACATAACATGCAGGGAGTCTCTGAGGCTGGAGCGTAACAAAGACTACTTGATCTGGGGACTCAGCACCGACTTGTGGCCCAGGAAAGCTGAGTAAGTAGCCTCCTGTGGTTACCCTGCGTTAGTCACTTTCAAGCCGACACGCCCTTAATTAATTACCCTATCAATTTTAGGTACCTATCAGGCCACCATTACTGTACTTTCTGAGTGCCCCACAATATCTTTATTGTCACTACGGGAGGCAGGGCAGCATTATTACCCTCATTTAACGGGTGGGTAAACTGAGGCAAGGACAGCCTACGGTCCAGGTTGTCAAAGGTATTGAGGCACCTAACTCCTACTGACTGGCCTTAGGTGACCTCTCCAAAGTATCCAAAGGAAGTTTCTGGAGTTGCTGGGAACTGAATCCAGGTTCGCATCGTCGTCTAACCCTGGACCACCATTCCTCGCAGGGGCTACCCAACTATTTCACCAGCACAAATCACATTCACAGTGCAATTTCAAGGTCTCTGCATCCAGCCACAGTTGTTCCTAAATCACTTAGGGTTAAACTGGGTGAAAATATAATTAATTAGGGTAAAAACTGCACCTAACAATGAGCTTCATCAACAAAGACACAGCTCACGGAGGCTAAAAGTTCCATCCTCATGTTGTATATGGAGCATTGCATGCTGGGATCTGTAGTTTCTCTGTACTCCATGGGCTGAACCTATGAGAGGGGAGGCAACCCATTGTTTCTCTGCAAGTCAGATGGGGCCCTTAGACATGGGCGGAGTGTGAGCCACCTGTTTGGGGAGGCTTGCCCCTGACACCACCCCTCCTCTGCCCCTCTGTCCCACCGGAGCCCTGAGCCCCTCCACCGCGGCTGCCAGCCCCCCTGCCCCAGCCCCGGGCTGCTCTGGCCGGCCAACCTGAGTTCCCCCAGCCCTGAAGCGCCACCAGCCCTGGAGCGCCAGGGAGCACCAGCGCTGGGGGGCCCTGACTCAAGTCCCGAGCTGCAGGCCAGCCCGCACTTGCCTCAGCCCCAGCCCCAGCCCCAGTCCCCTTGGGGAAGAGGAGCAGCCTGCGTGGGCTGTGGCCAGGGGGAAGAGACGGGAAGCAGGAGGGAGCTCAGGGCAGAGCATGAGTGGGGCCACGCCTGTCTTTTTAGGGAGACTCAGCCTCCCCTGGCCCTCCATACGCGCTACCTATGCCCTTAGGCAAACCTGGCTGCCCTTGAGGAACTGAGCCAACAAATTGGACACATTCTGTGCTTCACTGCTCACCCTTCTGCCTGTCCGTCCCAGGCTAGCCTACGTCATTGGCAAGGACACCTGGATCGAGAAGTGGCCCAACGAGGATGAATGCCAGGAGCCGGATTTCCAGAACATCTGCCAGGAATTCCTTGAGTTCTCTGAAGCCATGACCATGTTTGGCTGCCCAACCTAAACTTGGACCCAGCTTTCCCAGCGGCCCCAATGGGACAGTGTGAGCTGAGACGGAGTGTTACACTCAGGTGGAGACATCTCCACTCAGAGTCCCAATGCTGCTGACTCTCGCCACTAGCCCTGTCCTCTTGGGGGTTTCGCTCTCTTCTCTTCTTGTTCTTTCTATATATATAAACGGCTGATTTCTTATCCTGGTCTGCTGTGTGACTTTTTAACAATCTTTACATAGTCTGCAAAATAGCTTTTTAAGTAACGAGCTACTAGGATCATGGGTGCACGAGAAAAAACCTTAAATTAGATTAGGATGGCAAGCATGAATGGGTGGTTAGATTCTCATGGATGGATATTTGGGAGCGAGCCTTCTGTACCTCTGTGTGCCTAGGGTGACCACACATCCTGTTTTGGCTGGGACAGTCCCTTTTTTCAGCCCTGCCCCAGTGGTCCTGACTTTGTCAAAGAAGTGGGGTGTGGAGGACTGTGCAGGGAGGGGGGAGTGGCGATGTCAGTCCTGCACGGGGGGGGAGACAGGACTCATGCAGGGGCAGGCAGGGCTCAGACCCTCCCCCAAAATACAGTAGTCTGCTCTCAGTGAGAGTGCCGCTTTTGACTTCAAGGGGAGCAGGATTAATCTCTTAGTCCCAGATCGCCAAAGGTATTTAGGCACCTAACTGCTATTAAAATCAATGCGAATTAGTCTCCTAAATGCCTATGAGCATCTGGGCCCTAGTCCATTTACTGTTGTAACTTTGGAAGCACTAATGCAAAGTTTGTGAGGTGGCAACAAGAAGTTGCACAAAGTGGCAGATCTCGGAAGCTTGAAACCATTCGATTCCCTCTCCTCCCGCCCCCATTCACTTGGCGAATTTTTCCACGGGGATCCCTTTTATTATTTTTTATTGTGGTAGCATCTAAAAGCCCCAGTCACAGACCATAGACCCTGTGCTGGGAGCTGTATGAATAAAGAACAAAACCACACCCCTGGCCCCAAAGAGCTTCCAGTCTAAACACGTTTCAAACCACGCTGCTTGAACAGAGGATCTAAGGCGGGGCTGAGACTTTGAAGTTTGGAAAGCTCAGTCCATAGGTAACCAAGAGGCAGCTCCCCTACCTCATGATCACATAATTCCTGAGGAGCAGGGTGATACCAGCCCAGTTGGATACGTTACAGAATTCTGTCTAAGCAGCTGCCCAGTTCGCACAAAGCACCAGGTGACAGGGAGTATGACATCACCATGGCTCTTGACCACAGGTTCCCATATCCAGTAGCTGGAGTCAAATTGAATCCTTGTGGATGAAACACCTCGAGAGGCAGGTAACAGCTTTTTGAGGAAACTAATTATGTAACAAGCACGGCCAGGAGTAGCTTTGCAATACTGCAGAACCTGAGAATTATGGACACTTCTGGACATTTCGTAACTCTGAAATGTTTGTAACTCTGAACAAGCCGTCACGGGCTGCTCCTCAGGGCCGACTGCTCAGAACGGGGGCTCACGGCTCTGCAGTGGCGGCCTGGCAAGTGGGGGCGGGGACAGGCAGCTGGTTCTAGCCCCCTGGCTGCAAGGGTGGTGAGTGGGGCACCCTGGGGCACTGCAGTGTCAGTGGGCGCATGGTGCAGGCTGTGGCCCATTAAAGCTGTTTCTCCAGAGCGCAGGGTGCTGGAGCTGTTTCTCCAGAGCGCAGGGTGCAGGCAGGGGCTCCGGCTCCAGCTCTAGCAGCAAACACTCCAGGCCAGGTCTCAGTAGCAGCTCAGGAAGTTTCTTTCCCAGGCTCAGAACTGGCAAGCTTGTCCCCCCCCCCCCCCCACCCCACCGCCACCCCTCTCCCCCAGCCGGGGACAGGGAGAGGGGAAAACAGCAGTCACCACCTCCTTCCTACCTGTAAGTGGCTGCCCCACGCCGTGGCAAGTAGCAGGTGGGGGGTGCAGACAGGCAGCCCAGGTGTGCCTACCTTTAAGATGCAAATACAGGCACAGTCCAGTGTTTGCTGCTTTGTTTGTTTTTCCTCAGAATTTTGGGGGCATCTGGCTTTAAATGCCGCGACACCCTTCCGCTTTCCGAGGGACACTCGCAATGTGGCCAGTGGTGCAATCCACGTGCCGCAGTCTGCTAAGACCCGGACTAGGAAAGCCAGGGCCCTTCAACTGAAGCGCATTCTCATGGAGACATCCCTGGCTTCACACCCGGGCTGGCAAACGTCTCGTGCTGCCCTAGGGCCACAGGCAGCTTCTGACAGACTGTCCCCATCCCAAAGGGAAGGGACCTGTCCCCTGAAGGACGTGGGTAGAGGAGAGCTAACACTGCCCCTGCCAAGACCACGTCCAAGAGGAAATGTTGCCCGACTTACAGTTCCTTGCTCACCTCTCCTCGGTACGGACACTGCTTCAGCACTTCCACTCGCTCCACCAGGTACAGCTGCTCCTCCTTCCTCTCGTGAGGAGGATGAAGATGAGGAAGGGGAGGCTTTCCTCCCACCACTCTTCACTGATGCAAGGCAGTGTTCAGTCTGCACATCAGAAGCACCCTACGCCTCCTCCAGGGTCTGAATTTCACGGGTAGCCTGGTCACGCCCCCACCTATGCCCTTCCCACCTCAGTGGGCATTCTGGGACCCATGGGCAGTACACAGTTCTGCTCTAATGCCATTACTGGCACCACGGAGGTAAACAGATGCTCTCCACCAAAATCCACAGCGCCACCAGATGCCCCGGCCAAACAGAATTTGGAGGAGGTGGAACAAATCTTAGATCAGGAGGCAGAAGGTGATACCTGTAACTCCTTCTCGCCAGAGGAGAATGTTATGCCCCCTGCGCCCACTCCTGAGGAAGATCATCAAGAGATGAATGAGGGGGGATTTGATAGC
The DNA here is from genome assembly GCF_965140235.1 of Caretta caretta. Classification (NCBI taxonomy): domain Eukaryota; kingdom Metazoa; phylum Chordata; order Testudines; family Cheloniidae; genus Caretta; species Caretta caretta. Next base: position 20,103,165 of record NC_134225.1, read on the forward strand.
TGCTTTCAACTACCTGAAAGGGGGTTCCAAAGAGGATGGCTCTAGACTGTTCTCAGTGGTAGCTGATGACAGAACAAGGAGTAATGGTCTCAAGTTGCAGTGGGGGAGGTTTAGGTTGGATATTAGGAAAAACTTTTTCACTAGGAGGGTGATGAAGCACTGGAATGCGTTACCTAGGGAGGTGGTGGAATCTCCTTCCTTAGAAGTTTTTAAGGTCAGGCTTGACAAAGCCCTGGCTGGGATGATTTAGTTGCGGGTTGGTCCTGCTTGGAGCAGGGAGTTGGACTAGATGACCTCCTGAGGTCCCTTCCATCTCTGATATTCTATGATTCTTCTCTTCCACAGACTAAACAATCCCAGTTCCCGCCGCTCCTCATAAATCATGTGGTCCAGTCCCCTAAACATTTTTGTTGCCCTCCACTGGATGCTTTCCAATTTTTCCACATCCTTCTTGTCATGTGGGGCCCAAAACTGGACACAGTACTCCAGATGAGGCCTCACCAATGTCGAATAGAGGGGAACGATCACGTCCCTCGATCTGCTGGCAATGCTCTTCCTTGTACAGCCCAAAATGCCGTTAGCCTACTTGGCAACAAGGGCACCCTGTTGACTCATATCCAGCTTCTCGTTCAGTGTAACCCCTAGGTCCTTTTCTGCACAACTGCTGCCTAGCCATTCGGTTCCTAATCTGTAATAGTGCATCGGATTCTTCCATCCTAAGTGCAGAACTCTGCACTTGTCTTTGTTGAACCTCATCAGATTTCTTTTTGCCCAATCCTCTCATTTGTCTAGGTCCCTCTGTATCCAATCTCTGCCCTCCAGCGTATCTACCACTCCTTCCAGTTTAGTGTCATCTGCAAACTTGCTGAGGGTGCAGTCCACACCATCCCCCAGATCGTTATTGAAGATATTGAACAAAACCGGCCCCAGGATCGACCCTTGGGGCACTCCACTTGATACCGGCCTCCAACTAGACATGGAGCCATTGATCACTACCCATTGAGCCTGATGATCTAGCCAGCTTTCTTTCCACCTTCTAATCCACTTCAGGACTATCTACTTTAGTTCAGGCCTCACACACAAGGCCTCATGTCTTTAGGGTTGCCAGGCGTCCAGTTTTCGACTGGAGTGCCTGGTGGAAAACGGATCCTGGACAAGACCGCTAAAAGTCCGGTTGGCTGCAGCTCCAGAGGGGCAGGCAGGCTCCGTGCCCTGCTCCACACAGCTCCCAGGAAGTGGCCGGCATGTCCCTCCTGCTCCTGGTGGAGGGGCAGCCGGGGAGACTTCATGCGCTGCCCCCGCCCGCGGTCACCACCTCGAGTGCCGACTCTGCAGCTCCCATTGGCCAGGAACTGTGGCCAATTGGAGCTGCGGGAGTCGTGCCTGCAGGTGGGGTAGAACGTGGAGCCGTTTGGCCACCCCTCTGCCTAGGAGCCAGAGGGCCATACTGCCTCTTCCCTGGAGCCGCCTGGTCTTCCTCCATCCCTGGGAAGTGCCGGGGCTGCTTGTGTCAGCGGCACACAGAGCACACACCACAAACCTCCTCCCGTGCCCCAACCCCCTGCCCTAGCTTGGAACCCCCTTGCGCACCCAAACTCCCTACCAGAGCCCTCACCCCACACCCCCTCCTGCACCCCAAACCCTTCATCCCTGGCCCCACCATGCCCCTTCTCTGAGTCCACACCCCCAGCCAGAGCACTCACCCCCCACTGCACCTCAACCCCCTGCCCCAGCCCAGAGCCCCCTCCCACAGCCTGAATGCCTCATTTCTGGCCCCACCCTGGAGCCCGCACCCCCAGCCCAGAACCCATACCCCCTCCCACACCCCAATCACCTGCCCCAGCCTGGTGTCCCCCTCCCTCCCCTGCACACACATACTCCAAACCCCTTGGCCCCAGCCCCACCCCAGAGCTCACACCCCCATCCAGAGCCCTCACCCCCTCCCGCACCCCAACCACCTGCCCCAGCCTGGTGAAAATGAGCGAGTGCGTGAGAGTGGGGGAGAGCAAGCAACGGAGGGGGGGAAAGGAGTGAGTGGGGCAGGGCCTCAGAGAAGAGATGGGGCAAGGGTGTTTGGTTTTCTGCCATTAGAAAATTGGCAACCTTTCCTCCACTTTTTGTCTTTTTATGGGGAGGAAGTTTACCCATCGTCCCGGGAAAGCATAATGCATGGACGGAAGATGACCCAGTGGGCTAAACACTGGGTTTTGTCACCTTACTTTACCACCCATACATTCATGCCCCATCTGTCCCTTAGACTGCACGTTCCCTCTTACGAATGATGGACAAATTTTATTTTCCCATTGTTTTTAGTCCCTTATGGTGGGCTTGGAAATGTTAGGCCCGGGACTTTGATTGAATGTGGTTTTATGATTGAGCCTTGGGGGCATTCCGAAATCATGAATATATGCGAATAATATGGATATGGGAATTATATGTGTATGTAACAGGGTCCTCTGCCCGCCCCTCTTCCTGGGGCCTGCTGACTGCCCCAACAAAGCTCAGAGAGGTTTCCTGTTATGCAGCACCCGTGGCTTTATTTGCACACACAGTTCTCCCACCACCAATGTTGAGCTATGTACGAGGCTTACAGGGTTAGCGCCCTCCTTCCCAAGCAGTCAGCCCACAGCCAGGAGACTGCCTGTTCTCCTGGCAGCCCCCTTCCTACAGGCTCCCAGCCCTTATAACTGCTGGCTTGTCAGGCCCACAGGCGGAGCCAATCCCCAGGCCAGGCATCATGCCTGTTACACGAGCCCCAATCTATTTCTCTTGATTGGAGCTGGCTGAGCAGGGGCTAATTAGGTGCTTTTGCAGCAGCCCCCTGCTACAGCGTAGTGTATATGTGTCTAGCATGTGTGTGTACATATGATACCACCTTATAGCCAAGCATAACAATGTTTTTCCAGTCTGGTGTGGTAGTCTGGCCCTTTACTTTGGTGATGCAGATAGCAACATACCCCTAGTAGGGCAATTACAGTTACCACCCATATCATCATTAGTAGTCGGCTGAGTGTTTTGATAGGCATTATTACAGGGTCCCCCCAGAGTGCTATGTATATAAAGAAGTAAAACAGAAATTTGGAGCAGAGACTTACAAATGAGGCCTTAACATGGAAATTCTTGTCATTAGTTACTACACAATACTGTCCAACCATGTTATAGGTTACCCTTACTGCTGGTTGTCCCCCTCCGGTAAGCTTTGCTGGACAGGAAACAGGAAGTTGCCTAGCTTCTGTTCCACTGTTCGCATTGCTCTGATATACCGGTAGCTGACGTAGATCCAGTCATTTCTCATGGATGCTGTCTTCCAGCTAACCTACTGAATGGACAGTAACCAATTTATCAAATACCTGCTGCATCAAGATTTAGTATTGATACCCAGTCACTGAACAAGATTGGTTTGAATAACAGGTGCTCAGTGAGGATGCAGTGATGACTGGTACTAACAGGGAATTTGTTCACCCAACTTGTAGTTATTGTGTAACCTAACAATAATTTCTTTGCCAATTTGTTTTTTCCTTGCCATCATGCTGTTTGCTGCCAATCGTTTGTTAATTTTTAGTTGTGCGTTGGTGAAACAGTTCAGCAATGTTATGAACACTGTAAATGTTGTACACCAATACAGCCATAATGCAGAGTAGTCAAATTCATCGATATTTTGATGCTAAAGATTTAAACCCACAGGTACATGAATTCACTTTGCTTAATAGTATACAATTTAAATGACAGTTAGACCTGGTCCAGCTTATGGTTTTTAACTACTTATTGTCCATATACCGTAGAATGAGGTGTAATTGACCACTCTGTTATTTATAAAGCAATTCATTTTTCTTTTCTTGATGCTTGAGGGTTTCTTCACTGTATACTGATATCTTCTGGTGTCTTCAGGACGTGATATCTTCTGGTGTCTTCGGTCTGTGGGATGCAACCTTAAACAGCTTTAAGTTAGTTAAAAAATTACATTTTTTTGCTTGGTTGTTTACATTTCTCTTGTTTTCAGTAATCCAAACTTAATACACAGATTAACTTAGTTTGTAATGCGGACCACATCTTTTATAACCCAAACTATACTTTTGCAATTGTTGTATAGACTTTTATTTTCACTTGAGGTGCATTACTAATATTTTATACTAAATATAATGCTTAACTGCTAAAATAGATGCTCACAATCTTCTGTGAGAAAGTGTGTTGCTTTCCCCCGCTGAATACTCTGCCCTAGTCTACACTTTAGGTCGAATTTAGGACTTTAGGTCGAATTTAGCAGCGTTAAATTGATGTAAACCTGCAACAGTCCACAGGATGAAGCCCTTTTTTTCGACTTAAAGGGCTCTTAAAATCGATTTCCTTACTCCACCCCCGACAAGTGGATTAGCGCTTAAATCGGCCTTGCCGGGTCGAATTTGGGGTACTCTGGACACAATTCGACGGTATTGGCCTCCGGGAGCTATCCCAGAGTGCTCCATTGTGACCGCTCTGGACAGTACTCTCAACTCAGATGCACTGGCCAGGTAGACAGGAAAAGAACTGCGAACTTTTCAATCTCATTTCCTGTTTGGCCAGTGTGGCAAGCTGCAGGTGACCATGCAGAGCTCATCAGCAGAGGTGACCATGATGGAGTCCCAGAATCGCAAAAGAGCTCCAGCATGGACCGAATGGGAGGTACGGGATCTGATTGCTGTATGGGGAGAGGAATCCGTGCTATCAGAACTCCGTTTCAGTTTTCGAAATGCCAAAACCTTTGTCAAAATCCCAGGGCATGAAGGACAGAGGCCATAACAGGGACCCAAAGCAGTGCCGCGTGAAACTGAAGGAGCTGAAGCAAGCCTACCAGAAAACCAGAGAGGCGAATGGCCACTCCGGGTCAGAGCCCCAAACATACCTCTTCTATGATGAACTGCATGCCATTTTAGGGGGTTCAGCCACCACTACCCCAACCGTGTTGTTTGACTCCTTCAATGGAGATGGAGGCAACACAGAAGCAGGTTTTGGGGACGAGGAAAATGATGATGATGATGAAGTTGTAGATAGCTCACAGCAAGCAAGCAGAGAAACCAGTTTTCCCGACAGCCAGGAACTGTTTCTCACCCTGGACCTGGAGCCAGTACCCCCCGAACCCACCCAAGGCTGCCTCCTGGACCTAGCAGGTGGAGAAGGGACCTCCGGTAAGTGTACCTTTTAAAATACTATACATAGTTTAAAAGGAAGCATGTGAAAGGATTAATTTGCCCTGGCATTCACGGTTCTCCTGGATGTACTCCCAAAGCCTTTGCAAAAGGTTTCTGGGGAGGGCAGCCTTATTGCGTCCTCCATGGTAGGACACTTTACCACTCCAGGCCAGTAGCACGTACTCAGGAATCATTGTACAACAAAGCATTGCAGTGTATGTTTGCTGGCGTTCAGACAACATCCATTCTTTATCTCTCTGTGTTATCCTCAGGAGAGTGAGATATCATTCATGGTCACCTGGTTGAAATAGGGTGTTTTTCTTCAGGGGACACTCAGAGGTGCCCATTCCTCTGGGCTGTTTGCCTGTGGCTGAACAGAAATGTTCCCCGCTGTTAGCCACGGGGAGGGGGGAGGGTTGAGGGGGTAGCCACGCGGTGGGGGGAGGCAAAATGCGACCTTGTAACGAAAGCACATGTTCTATGTATGTAATGTTAACAGCAAGGTTTACCCTGAAAGAGTATAAAAAATGTGTTTTTATAAAATGTGTCTTTTTAAATACCGCTGTCCCTTTTTTTTTCTCCACCAGCTGCATGTGTTTCAATGATCACAGGATCTTCTCCTTCCCAGAGGCTAGTGAAGATTAGAAAGAAAAAAAAACGCACTCGTGATGAAATGTTCTCTGAGCTCATGCTGTCCTCCCACACTGACAGAGCACAGACGAATGCATGGAGGCAAATAATGTCAGAGTGCAGGAAAGCACAAAATGACTGGGAGGAGAGGTGGCGGGCTGAAGAGAGTAAGTGGCGGGCTGAAGAGAGTAAGTGGCGGGCTGAAGACAGGGCTGAAGCTCAAATGTGGCGGCTACGTGATGAGAGGAGGCAGGATTCAATTCTGAGGCTGCTGGAGGATCAAACCAGAATGCTCCAGTGTATGGTTGAGCTGCAGCAAAGGCAGCTGGAGCACAGACTGCCACTACAGCCCCTGTGTAACCAACCACCCTCCTCCCCAAGTTCCATAGCCTCCACACCCAGATGCCCAAGAATGCGGTGGGGGGGCCACCGGCCAACCAGCCACTCCGCCACAGAGGATTGCCCAAAAAACAGAAGGCTGACATTCAATACATTTTAAAGTTGAAAACTTTTAAGGTGCTGTGTGGCATTTTCCTTCCCTCCTCCATCACCTCTCCTGGGCTACCTTGGTAGTCGTCCCCCTATTTGTGTGATGAATGAATAAAGAATGCATGAATGTGAAGCAACAATGACTTTATTGCCTCTGCAAGTGGTGATCGAAGGGAGGAGGGGAGGCTGGTTAGCTTACAGGGAAGCAGAGTGAACCAAGGGGCGGGGGGTTTCATCAGGAAGAAAAAAAGAGAACTTTCACACCGTAGCCTGGCCAGTCATGAAACTGGTTTTCAAAGCTTCTCTGATGCGCACCGCGCCCTCCTGTGCTCTTCTAACCGCCCTGGTGTCTGGCTGCGCGTAACCAGCAGCCAGGCGATTTGCCTCAACCTCCCACCCCGCCATAAACGTCTCCCCCTTACTCTCACAGATATTGTGGAGCTCACAGCAAGCAGTAATATCAGTGGGAATATTGGTTTCGCTGAGATCTAAGCGAGTCAGTAAACTGCGCCAGCGCACCTTTAAATGTCCAAATGCACATTCTACCACCATTCTGCACTTGCTCAGCCTGTAGTTGAACAGCTCCTGACTACTGTCCAGGCTGCCTGTGTATGGCTTCATGAGCCATGGCGTTAAGGGGTAGGCTGGGTCCCCAAGGATAACTATAGTCATTTCAACATCCCCAACAGTTATTTTCTGGTCTGGGAATAAAGTCCCTTCCTGCAGCTTTTGAAACAGACCAGAGTTCCTGAAGATGCGAGCGTCATGCACCTTTCCAGGCCATCCCACTTTGATGTTGGTGAAACGTCCCTTGTGATCCACCAGAGCTTGCAGCACTATTGAAAAGTACCCCTTGCGATTTATGTACCTCGTGCTCCGGTGCCAAGATAGGGATATGGGTTCCGTCTATGGCCCTGCCACAGTTAGGGAATCCCATTGCAGCAAAGCCATCCACTATGACCTGCACATTTCCCAGGGTCACTACCCTTGATATCAGCAGATCTTTGATTGCGTGGGCTACTTGCATCACAGCAGCCCCCACAGTAGATTTGCCCACTCCAAATTGATTCCCAACTGACTGGTAGCTGTCTGGTGTTGCAAGCTTCCACAGGGCTATCGCCACTCGCTTCTCAACTGTGAGGGCTGCTCTCATCTTGGTATTCTTGTGCCTCAGGGCAGGGGAAAGCAAGTCACAAAGTTCCATGAAAGTGCCCTTACGCATGCGAAAGTTTCGTAGCCACTGGGAATCATCCCAGACCTGCAACACTATGTGGTCCCACCAGTCTGTGCTTGTTTCCCGAGCCCAGAATCGGCATTCCACCGCATGAGCCTGCCCCATTAGCACCATGATGCCCACATTGCCAGGGCCCGTGCTTTGAGAGAAGTCTGTGTCCATGTCCTCATCACTCACGTGACCGCGCTGACGTCGCCTACTCGCCCGGTATCGCTTTGCAGGTTCTGGTGCTGCATATACTGCTGGATAATGTGTGTGGTGTTTAATGTGCTCCTAATTGCCAAAGTGAGCTGAGCGGCCTCCATGCTTGCCTTGGTATGGCGTCCGCACAGAAAAAAGGGGCGGAACGATTGTCTGCCGTTGCTCTGACGGAGGGAGGGGCAACTGACGACATGGCTTACAGGGTTGGCTTACAGGGAATTAAAATCAACAAAGGGGGTGGCTTTCCATCAAGGAGTATTTCAGGCAGGACTTCACGGAGGGTTCCAATGAGAAATGGTGCACCTAAGTAATTGTTCTTATTGGAACAAGCAGGTTGGTCTGGCCTCTAATTGATACATGGCTAGATTTACCTCGCTGCACCTTCTCTGTGAGTGACTGCAGTGTGACCTAGAGGAATGAGTCCCCTAGACAAGGGTGGGGGGAGAAGCAAATGAGTACAAAACAAATCTGGTCTATTTCTTGTTTTGATCCACTCCATCTATCTTTTACATCTTTGGCTGGCAGCAGACGGTGCAGAAGGACTGCAAGCCATCCACATCTCATGGCTGCTCAGCAGAAGATGGTACAATAGGACTGCTAGCCACCCTCATTTCTTGCCTGCCCGGCAGAAGATGGTACAATAGGACTGCTAGCAATCCGTATCGCCTGCCTGCTCACCATAAGATGGTTCAATAGGACTGACTGCAGGACTAAAGAGAATGACCTGGTCAAGTCACTCCAAATTTAGTCCCTGCGCCCATCTCTGCCCAGGCGCTCCTGATCGACCTCACAGAGGTGACCAGGAGCACCTCGGACATGACGATGACGGCTACCAGTCGTACTGTACCGTCTGCTGCCACAAGGCAATGGGTTGATGCTGCTGTGTAGCAATGCCGTACCGCGTCTGCCAGCACCCAGGAGACATAGGGTGACGGTTACCTGAGCGGGCTCCATGCTTGCCGTGGTATGGCGTCTGCACAGGTAACTCAGGAAAAAAGGAGCGAAACGATTGTCTGCCCTTGCTTTCACGGAGGGAGGGAGGGAACGGGGGCCTGACTATATGTACCCAGAACCACCCGCGACAATGTTTTAGCCCCATCAGGCATTGGGATCTCAACCCAGAATTCCAATGGGCAGCGGAGACTGCGGGAACTGTGGGATAGCTACCCACAGTGCAACGCTCCGGAAGTCGACTTTAGCCTCGGTACTATGGAAGCACTCCGCCGAGTTAATGCACTTAATGCACTTAGAGCATTTTCTGTGGGGACACACACACTCGAATATATAAAACCGATTTCTAAAAAAACGACTTCTATAAATTCGACCTAATTTCGTAGTGTAGACATACCCTCTGTTTTAGCAAAAGAGTTAGTAAAAGAAATTTTACCCACACTTTATATTGTTAATTTGCTTGAGATACCAATTCCACTTTTGTTAACTGTGTGGAAGCATAAACTTTAACAACTATTACTTCCCTTTAACATAACATGAAAGAGAATAAAAATTAAACCAAAATGAATTTTAAATACAGGTATGCAAATTCTTTGATGTATTAAACTTTCATGACACTTCAATCTGTTTGGGAAACAAGGGTGGAAACCTGTTGAAATTGTTTGGTTAGCTTTAACATTTTGCAACATAACCAGACATAGCATACATTTTTTTTTAATTTTGCTATAACATTCTTATAACCGCCTTTGAAAGTGCGAACAAGTTTATAAAAATCCAAACAAGAAATTGATGTTTCATTAATATTTCCTTTACCTTAATGTTGAGGTTTACCCTTACATTTTTTTCTTTGAATGAAAAAACCTGTGATTAATAAAAAAAAAATAAAGCTTTTTGTTTGCAATTGCATTATTTGTGTGTCAGCAAAAATATATGTACATATATTTATAATTGATGCCTTTTTGTACTTTGCAAAAAAATTGCTATTAATAATATTATGATGGCTATACTCCAATCACAATATTAAAATAGTGTGGTACCACTTAAATTAAATAAAAGTATAAAATTGACTTTTGTTGCAACAAAATAAAAACCAAACAAAAACTAGTCCCGAGACACACACCACATACACGCAGGACAAACTTACAATTAAAAACAAATGGTGCCCGAATTTTATTTATAACTATGCATCTGTAAAATGGGCATAATGATTGTGACAGGATGGGCTAGGTCCTGAGGCTCCCTGCTGGATGCCTTATGGCCCTGCCACACCCTTCCCCAGGAAAGGGCAGTAGAGAGGTCCTCCAAGTTGCCTAGAGTGGCTGTGTGGAAAGCAACCAATCAGGACCCAGCAGGGTAGTATAAGAAGAGCTGCGGGTGGGCCAGACTGAGATCAGTTCCTTGCTAGAGCTGGAGGAGGGTGGATGGTGCTCCAGGCTGGCTGCTGGGACTCCACCAAGACAAGGCCCTGAGATAAGGGTGAAGAGTGTGCAGGAGCCATGGGGAAGTGGCCCAGGGAACTGGAGCAACAATGCAGTTTATTTAAAGGGACATGGTGGGTGGCTGTGATCTGTAGGGTCCCTGGGCTGGGACCCAGAGTAGAAGGCAGGCCTAGGTTCCCCCCACCAGCCACTGGGAAAGAGGCCTGGACTTTGAGGCACCCCAGAAGGGGAGTTGAACTGTAGTGGCCCAATTGTAGAGCTGAGGCCAGAAAGGCTCTGAGAGGGCGAAGACATTGCCTCCAGGGAGGGAGCCCTGGGCCACCGCTCTATACCGGAGCAGGGACAGCTTGAGAGAGGTCCCTGTTGGACTTGTTTTTATTTCACATACGGACTGTGTGTGACCGGCTGGAGGGTTGAGTCAGCAAAGGCCCACCACAAACCGGATAGAGAGTGTGTACACTCACTCAGCCAGCGGGCACTCGTGAGAGGTGAGTGCACCCCATTCCAATGATATTGACCTTTGTGAAGAGCTTTGAGGTCTACTGATGACGAGTACTATCTAAAAGTGCTGCTATTCTTTATTGGACATCTGTCAGTAACTAATCTCCATGGCTTTCTGCTCCTGCAGCCACTTGGTTTCCAAGCGGTTCCTCCTGCAATGGTCAGTTTGTGGTGAATTTGCCATAGAGCATCTGTCTATCCAGTGTTCGTTTCAGCCAGAAGCAGCCATCCTTAGGTGCAACCATAATAGACTCATGGTATCATCTTTAATCATGGAGTCACGACCAGCACCTCGATTATACAGTATTTTGGAAATGTAATATTTTTGGTGAGTGTCTGGACTTGATTGGAGAATGTTGTCCCTTAAATCCCTATAAACATGTTGAACATCCATAAATGAGGTTTCATTTTAAAAAGTCTGGATTATCTGTTCCATCCCAGGTACACTTGATGCAGTTTTAAGCCACCTCTGCCCCTCTTTGTACTCTGGGTCCAGCCTCCGGCATAATTTAGATCATCCTCAGAGCAACTCTAATTTAGTAGCCGGAAGTAGCCTGAGTACAGAGCCTACTTCAGTCAAACCCCCTTTTCCTCAGAGCATGTATGCTATGACACAGGCTACAAGAGGGGAGGGCAAAAAGCCACCTATGCTAGCTTTATGCCATCCAGGGAACCCCTTTACACCAAGAGTATTCTCCACTGAGCAGATATACTGTCTTATGATACCTCAGTGCTGGAGGAATTGTGTGTATGGCTGGGTAGTCAAAGGCTCCTGACAGCCTTGATTTTTATGGACTCTTTCTCTTACTAAGTCTTGTCGATATCAATATATTACTTAAAATTCATTATCACTGCAAAGCCTTTTTGCATAAAGTATCTCGTCCTGGTGACTGAAACCAGGAAGAACGCCCAGAGCCATGATCTCCTTCTCATTCAGGTTCCCATCAAAGACAAGAAGAAAGATTCCAAGCAAAACCAGTATGTGTTCGTCCAGGCCATGCGCCCCCACAGGTCACCCTGGACTGGAGAAGGTGGTTCTTGTCTCCTTCCACAGTAGCTATATCTTCGTCCAGATGGACAGGTACTGTATTCCACATATCCCTTCTAACAGGAAGCTGGGGGAGCTACTGACTTCACATTAGCGCTATAGCAGGTCTGCAGATTCCATATGCTGGAGTGTATTGTTTTGCTTGTCTTGTGGTTGAAGGCAGCATGGAGTTACAGCAGACACTTTGCCATCCATGAGATGGCTAGTTCTCCTTAATGCTTTGTTCTTCATAGTCCTTTTTAGGGTTGCCAACACTATTTGGCATCCTAAGAACTAGATGTGCAATGCTCTACATGCACACACCCCAGTGTGCTTACTCTCTCCAAGCCGTCTAATAACCAGTTGTTGTAGATTCACTTCGCGCTTGTTTAAAAACTGGTTAGAATTTGGCTGTTTAAATTGGAATCATTCTGGTGCCATTGTGGATGGGGATTAACACAAACGGGTTCCATAAGTCCTCTCACTTCTGTCCCTTATTGCACCTTTTAGGATGTAGAATGCACTGCTTCTGGAAGCTACGGCAGGAGCTCTGGAACAGGTCCCTTGAGGGCACTGCAACTGAAATGATTTGGAACAAAAAGAAAGGGTTAGAGTTAGGGTCTGCAACTGCTAGCAGCAAATATCTCCAATGGCCAGTGATGGGACAGTAGGTGGGGAGGGCTCTGAGTTACTGTGAGAATTCTTTTCCCAGGTTTCCACTGCTGGGTCTTGCCCACATGCTCAGTATCCAATTGATCACCAGGTTTTGGGTCAGGAAGGAATTTTCCCCCCGTGTGAAATTGGCAGAGACCCTGGAGGTTTTTTGCCTTCCTCTGTAGCATGGGGCACGGGTCACTTGCAGGTTTAAACGAGTGCAAATGGTGGGTTCTCTGTAACTTGAAATCTTTAAATCATGATTGGAGAACTTCAGTAACTTCACCAGAGGTTCGGGGTCTATTCCAGGAATGAGTGGGTGAGGTTCTGTGGCCTGCGATGTGCAGGAGGACAGACTAGCTGGTGGTGATGGACCTTTCTAACCTTAAAGTCTATGAGTATGAGAACAATAGCAGTGTGGATGCAGAGCAAAAGTGGGAGGATTCTTAAACTAAATCACCATGGCTATGGACAAGTTAGAACCACCCAAGCATAAATGGTTCATTCCACCAGTTCAGTTACAAGCTATTCAATCCTTTAGTGTATACTTTACCTTCTTATCTTATGACTTTTGTGAAATAGGGACTGGTGGTCTTAGTAATGGGGGCAGGGGGGGAAATACCAGATACTAAAGGGCTCCTTAATCTAGCAGAGAAAGGAATAGCAAGAACCAGGCTTCTTCAAATCACACAAGGTGTACATTTTTCAATGGTGAAAAAGATTAATGTTTGGAGCAGACTACAAGGGAAGAGGTGGATCTTCCGCTTCTTGATTTTTTTCAAATAAAGATTGGCTGCCTTTCTGGCAATATACATCAGTCAAACACAAGTGATTGGGCTTAGTAACTGGGTGAAATTTTATGGCTTCTGAGGGCAGGCACTCGAGTGAACCCACTTGTGAAAATCCAACACCCCAACCCAGTCTCATGTTACCCTGGGCTGGGAGGAGGCACAAGATGACTAGCCCAAGGGACTAGACTGTTGATCTGTGGGGGTGTCAGCCATACTCAAGCCAGAGCAGGAAAAACAGGTCCTCTTCTGGTATTAGATCTAACCCCGAATAAAAACAAAACCCAGCAGTGGTCAGTTTGGGGCAGGAAGGGCTTCACTCAGCGTTAAGCTGAGGGCAGGTTTGGGGCAGAGAGCATTCTGCAAATGGTATCAATCACCCTGGAGATTTCTGGAAACGACCCAAACCCAACAAACTCGGCCTTTATCAGAGTCCATAATCCACCCACCAAACATGATCAGCAGTTCGTGTGGGAGGCTGGTGCAATGCAGGGTCAGGGGCAGTCAGGCCTGTCCTCCTAAAATACTAAACCTCTGCCAGGGAGGCCAACAGACATTGCTCGATTAACCCTTTTACCAAAGACTGTCCTGTCCCATAAAAGTCAGAGAGGGTTGTATGTGGGAGTGAGGGGGGATTGACATTAAGCTTACCATAGACTTCTGGTGCCAACCTTAATAATGGAATCATGACGGATGCAGCCATAGTTTAATAGTTTGCAATTTGCATATTTTGGAGAATGTCTAGACTTGGATCACTTGCAAATAGCTTGTCCAATGCCAGGAAAACAAACAGTTATTATCGGAAACCATCTGATAACCAACTTTCCCATTAACTCTTTGCTGGCTTGTAGCTAGACCCCTTGTGGGGGGGGGGGGTGTTACTTAGAATAAGTTTTTTAAAAAAAAAAGTTCTTGGAACATTTTGTCTATATTATTCCATTCTTGGGGAGCATCTGCGCCATGCATTGGAGATCAGAGTCTTTTGGCTAGCAGGGCCCGGGCACCCCTGCTGTCCTCATGCCCTTTGCTGAAGACATATAGGCAGAACTGCCCAGCCTCCACTGAGCTCCTTCTTGCTACCCATGGCTGTGAGCCGGCCCTAACCGGAGTCTGTTTCGATCCAATTTAGTTTATTGTGTATATTTCTAGTTCCCCTGTTGGCGTTAGTGCATCGCTTTAGGATTTTTGTCCATTGCCACATAAAATTGAAACTTATCAAAAGCAACTTTGTATTTTTTTTTTCCCCTGGTACTGGGGCTCAGACATGTCAAACCCTAAATCCCCAGGTTTACGATTGCATTTCTTGCAAGGGTGCAGTACTCACAAATGACAGACATACGTCCCCAATAAGTACGGGTAGGAACTGAGGAGAAACAGTCAAACAGAAAAGAGTCTAGTTCCATCCTATGAAGGCCGACAATGGAAAAATTGACACATTTTATAAGTACTTGTGTAGAAGTGCAAGAAGTCTAGATACTTAGATGAGCAAAGTGGAATGCCTGGTATTAAATGAGGATATTAATATAATGATCAATGGAGCACAGTATACCAGGATATGAATTGTGTAGGAATGACAGAGTAGGTCGTGCTGGCGGGGGAGTGGCACAATATGTGAAAGAAAGCATAAAGTCAAATATAGTAAAAATCTTAAATGAATCAAACAATATCATAGAATCGCTGATAGAAATTCCTTGCTTGAGCAGCAAGAGTATAGCAGGAGGGACTATACTAGTGACCGTAATCGTGACACTGATTGTGAAATGCCCAGGTTGATTAGAGAGCAACAAAACAGAAAACCCAATAATAATGGGGGATTTCAACTATCCCCCATATTGACTGAGAACATGTCACCTTGGGACAGGATACAGAGATAAAATATCTAGACCTCATTAATGACTGCTTCTTGGAGCAGCTAGTCCTGGAATCCAGGAGGGGAGAGACAAGTCTTGATTTAGACCGAAGTGGTGCCCAGGATCTGGTCTAAGAGGTGAATATTGCTGAACCACTTGGTAACAGTGATCATAATGTAATTAAATTTAACATCTTGTAGGGAGGAAAATTCCAAAGAAACCTACACAGTAGCATTTAATTTCAAAAAGGGGAATTACAAATGAGGAGGCTAATTAAACAGAAATTAAAAGGAACACTCACAAGTGAAATGCCTGCGAGCTGCATGGAAACTTTTAAAAAACATAATAGAGGCTCAAACTATACACATATCCCAAATTAAAAACAAAACAAAACAGTCAGAGGGCCAAAAAAAGCAAGCAATCATAGCTAAACAACTGCTAAGAGGCGGTGAGGCAAAAAGACATCCTTTAACAATTGAAAGTCAAATTCTACTGAGGAAAATAGAAAGGAACATAAACTCTGGCAAGTCAAGTGTAAAAGTATAAGTGGGTAGGCCAAAAAGAATATGAAAAGTAACTAACCAACGAGGCCCAAATCATGTTTAAATACCTCAGAAGCAGGAAGCCAAACAATCAGCGGGGCCACTGGATGATCGAAGTGCTGGAGGAGCACTCAAGGAAGGTGGTTGCAGAGAAGCTAAATCAAGTCTTTGCATCGATCTTCGCTCCAAAGGATGTGAGGGAGATTCCCACGCCTGAGCCATTCTGCTTAGGTGACAAATCTGAGTAACTGTCTCAGATCGCGATGTCAATAAAGGGAGGGTTTGGAACAAATTCATAAGTTAAGCAGTAATAAGTCACCAGGACCAGGTGGTATTCACTCAAGCGTTCGGAAGGAACTCAAATATAAATTGCAGAATTACTACCTGTGGTATGTAACCGATTGCTTATATCGGCCTCTGTTACCAGTTGACGGGTGAATGTTTAATGTGATGCCGACTTTTAAAAAAGACTCCAGAGATGTTCCTAGCAAATTCAGCTGGTCAGCCTAACTTTGGTACCAGGCAAATGGGTTAAAACTATAGTAAAGAACAGAATTATCAGACAGCTAGCTGAACACGATTTGTTGGGGAAGAGTCAACATGGCTTTTGTAAAGGCAAATCATGCCTCATCGTCTATTTAAATTCTTTGAGGGTGTCAACACACATGTGGAGAAGGGTGATCCAGGTGATATACTATTTTTGGCCTTTCAGAAAGCCTTTGACAAGGTCCCTCACCAAAGTCTCTTAAGCAAAGAAAAGGGTCAAGAGATAAGAAGGAAGGTCTTCTCATGGATCAATACATGGTTGTAAGATAGGAAACAAAGGGTAGGAATAAACTCAGTTTTCACAGTGGAGACAGGTAAAAATAGCTGGGTCCCCCACTACATTCCTTCTAAGCCATGTAGCAGGGCCATGCAGGCAGGGAGAGGTACTTCTCCCCCAGCCCCAGAGCTGGTGCAGCAAGAGAGGGCTGAGGGGAGTCCTCTTTCCCCGCTGCAGCCTGCATCCCCGAGCCCACACCCCCAGCCAGAGTCCTCACCCCGCCCCATACCCCAACCCTGTGCCCCAGCCCTTGGCCCCACCCCCACCCCACATCACCTCCATATGGGTGCACATAACAGAATTCATTCTGCACATGGATGTAAAAAGTTAGAGGGAACACTGGTCCCCTAAGGATCAGTGCTGGGACCAGCTGTTCAACAAATTCATAAATGATCTGAAGAAAGGGGTAAACCTTGAGGTGACAAAGTTTGTAGACAATAAAGATCGTTAAGTTCAAAGCAGACCAAGAAGAGTTACTAACGGATCTCACAAAACTGGGTGACAGGGCAAGAAAATGGCAGATGAAATACTTTACATTTATCCACGCTGAAATGCACATTGCAAAATATAATCCCAATTATACATAGAAAATGATGGGTGACCCCCCCAAGCAAGAGACCTGGGAGTCATTGGGCATAGTTCTATGAAAACGTCTGCTCAATGTGCAACGGCTGTCAAAAAAGCAAACAGAATGTTAGAACCATTAGGAACAGGAGGGATAAGACAACATGACATATCATAATGCCTCTATATAAATCCATGGTACACCCATTCCTTGAATACTGCTTGCAATTCTGGGTACCGCATCTCAAAAAAGATATATTAGAATTGGAAAGAGGTACAAAGAAGAGGAACAGAAATGATTAAGAATATGGAACAGCTTCCATATGAGACGGGTTTCAGAGTAACAGCCTTGTTAGTCTGTATTTGCAAAAAGAAAAGGAGGACTTGTGGCACCTTAGAGACTAACCAATTTATTTGAGCATAAGATTTTGTGAGCTACAGCTCACTGCTCAAATAAATTGGTTAGTCTCTAAGGTGCCACAAGTCCTCCTTTTCTTTTTATTAATGAGACTGGGGTTGTTCATCTTAGAAAAGAGAAGTTGGTGGGGGGGAGATATGATAGAGGCCTATAAAATCATGAATGGTGTGGAGAAAAGGAACAAGGAAGTGTTATTTACCCCTTCACATAACACAAGAACCAGGGGTCACCCAATGAAATTTAAAAGAAGGATAAGGAAGGATTTCTTCACACAATTCACAGTGAACCTGTGGAACTCATTGCCAGGGGAGGTTGTGAAGGCCAAAAGTATAACTGGGTTCAAAAAAGAATGAGAGAGGTTCATGGAGGATACATCCATCAATGGCTATTAGCCAAGATAATCAAGGATGCTACCCTGTGCTCTGGATGTCTCTAAACCTCTGACTTCCAGAAGCTGGGACTGGATGACAGGTGATGGACCACTCAGTAAATTGCCCTGTTTTGTCCACTCCCTCTGAATCGTTTGGCATTGGCCACCGTCAGAAGACAGGATATTGGGCAAGATGGACCATTGGTCTAACCCTGTATGGCCGTTCTTGTGTTAAGTGTTGGAGTCACCGTTTGTACTCTTATTGGGAAAAGAAGCCCAACTGCAAATGTTTTTGCTCAACTAATCCATGAGATCAGCTTTAGACCCTGGTGTCTCTGATCCCTCTCCCTCCCCAGGACAAGTTGTCCTTCTTTCCAGAGTGCTCCTGTTAGCTCAGGATCTACCCGCCCCAGAGCTCCATTTTGTGAGGCTCCAATTTCTGCCTCAACAAACGGACAAAAAAACTTCCTGCCAAGAAGGAGCACCATTCTGGAAGAGTTAGAGGCAGATCTTGGGTAAAGACTCCTCTAACGGTGCTGGGCTTCCCCACGGGCTTTAATGGGTTCTGTGACTGTCTTTGCATCCAAGGCTCAGATGCTGGCAGCCATTAGCACTGCGGTCTTATTTATTAATATTTATTGCCCCATTTTTCAGACAAAGAAACCGGGCCCTTTAAGGGGGAACTGGTCCAGCCCACCTGGGCCTCATTAACAGCCTCTCAATGAGGCCAGATAGAAGGCAGTTGGTTGCTATAAAGAGCCAGAGGAGAGCAGAAAGAGGAAGCTGTGACAGAGAGGAATTGCAGTGAGCAGGAGGTTCCTGCTGGAGACCCTGATTGGGAGAAGGGTTGCATCCTGGAAGTCAGAGCCAGGCGGCTGATCTCTAGTTAGGGGGGCCTGCAGAGAGTAAAGGACACAGCTCCAGGAAGGAGGGATGTGGACTCCGTACCCAAGGGGGCGGGAGAGAGAGAGAGAGAGACCTTAAATTGGGACCCAGCTGAGGAAAGAAGCTCTCCCTCACAGAGTGGAGGGACACTGAACTAGGATTGGGGCCTGAGGTGGCCAATGTGTGTCAGGACTAAATAAATTGGATCCTAGGAAGGAAATATCTTAATTACCTTTGGAGAGTAATCTGGAGTTTATTTGAGGAACCAAGAGGGAAACTGAGACAGGAGGCTGCAGAGCAGCCTCCGGCCACAAGGGGCACTAGGGAGGCAGCCAGCTCTGTTACACGCAGGCACACCCAGCAGAAAACTTGACCATGGTCATACGATATCTTGACTTTAGTAAAGCTTTTGATAGTCTCTCGCATGACCTTCTCATAAACAAACTAGGGAAATGCAACCTAGTTGGAGCTACTATAAGGTGGATGCAAAACTGGTTGGAAAACCATTCCCAGAGAGTAGTTATCAGTGGTTCACAGTCATGCTGGAAGGGCATAACGAGTGGGGTCCCGCAGAGATCAGTTCTGGGTCCGGTTCTGTTCAATATCTTCCTCAATGATTTAGATAATGGCATAGAGAGTACACTTATAAAGTTTGCAGATGATACCAAGCTGGGAGGGGTTGCAAGTGCTTTGGATGATTCGCTTAAAATTCAATATGACCTGGACAAACTGGAGAAATGGTCTTGAAGTAAATAGGATGAAATTCAATAAGGACAAATGCAAAGTACTCCACTTAGGAAGGAACAATTAGTTGCAGACATACAAAATGGGAAATGACTGCCTGAGAAGGAGTACTGCGGAAAGGGATCTGGGGGTCATAGTGGATCACAAACTAAATATGAGTCAACAGTGTAACGCTGTTGCAAAAAAAGCAAACATCATTCTGGGCTGTATTAGCAGGAGTGTTGTGAGCAAGACATGAGAAGTAATTCTTCCGCTCTATTCTACACTGATTAGGTCTCCCTGGGAATATTGTGTCCAGTTCTGGGTGCCACATTTCAGGAAAGATGTGGACAAATTGGAGAAAGCCCAGAGAAGAGCAACAAAAATTATGAAAGGTCTAGAAAACATGACCTATGAGGGAAGATTGAAAAAATTGGGTTTGTTTAGTCTGAAGAAGAGAAGACTGAGAGGGGACATGAGAACAGTTTTCAAGTACATAGAAGGTTGTTACAAGGAGGAGGGAGAAGAATTGTTCTTCTTAACCTCTGCGGATAGGACAAGAAGCAAAAGGCTTATATTGTAGCAAGGGCGGTTTAGGTTGGACATTAGGAAAAACTTCCTAACCGTCAGGGTGGTTAACCACCAGAATAAATTGCCTCGGGAGGATGTGGAATCTCCATCATTGGGGATTTTTAAGAGCAGGTTGGACAAACACCTGCCAGGAATGGTCTAGATAAAATATAGTCCTGCCATGAGCGCAGGGGACTGGACTAGATGACCTCTTGAAGTTCCTTCCAGTCCTAGGATTCTATGACAGTGGTGGGCTAACTTTTTGGCCCGAGGGCCACATTTGGAAATAGAAATTGTATGGCGGGCCATGAATGCTCACAAAATTAGGGTTGGGGTGTGGGAGGGGGTGAGGGCTCTGGTTGGGGGTGCAGGCTCTGGGCGGTGCTTACCTCAAGCGGCTTCCGGAAGCAGTGGCCATGTCCCCATTCCAGCTCCTATGCGGAGCCGTGGTCAGGTGGCTCTGCCCACTGCCCCATCCACAGGCGCCGCCCCTGCAGCTCCCATTGGCCACAGTTCCCAGCCAATAGGAGCTGCGGGGGCGGCTCTTGGGGCGGGGGCAGCGTGCAAAGCCACCCGTAGGAGCCAGAGTGGGGCCATGCCGCTGCTTCTGGGAGCCATGTGGAGCGGCCCCCAACCCTGCTCCCCAGCTGGAGCACCGGAGGGGGGCAAGCCCCAGACCCCACTGCCCAGTGGGAGCTCAAGGGCCGGCTTAAAATGGCTGGTGAGGTGCAGTTTGCTCACCCCTGTTTTATGGTGAGGCAGTGGCAGAGACAGCAATGGCACTCAGGAGTCCTGACTCCCAATCCTTGCACTTGGTTCCCTGTGGAGATCTGAACAAGATGTGTTTTGAGCAATTTCCCCATCCCTAGATTTGAGCTTGGCCATTCTTGGCTGTCACTAGCCTGAATAAATAACAGAACAAACATCAAACTAACCATCCAAATATCCCTCCTAGGTCATTCTAGTAAGAATGCAAAGCTGCCTTGGCTCCTTCCCAAAATTCAATAACTGCTTAGTGGTTTGCATAAACTCTTGGTTTACATTGGACTCTGAAAGCCTTGGCTGGGATGATTTAGTTGGGGATTGGTCCTGCTTTGAGCAGGGGGTTGGACTAGATGAACTCCTGAGGTCCCTTCCAACCCTGATATTCTATGAATATAAATAAACCTGGTAGGAGCTACTACTTCAACCTTCCTCACCATGGAGGGACGTGTTCTCTACCTAGTGGCCATGTTCGCGTTCTGTTTCCCAGCCGTTTCTCACAGCCATCTGTAAGTACCTCCTGTGATTCTGAGCAGATGAAGATATTAACCTGGGGTTCGTTAGACTGAGTGGAGGCTACCCTTAATTATTCTTCCTTGGCTGAAATTCCGTGACAAGTGGGAGCCAGCTTCAGAAATTCTCTTTCCCATTTGCTGTGATCTTTGTCAACCTCATTCATTTTCAGATTATTTCAGGATTGTAGAATTTGGAAGCTTTTTAACCTGAAAAGTGGAACTCTGGTGCCAAATTTCTATAATCTGAGGATAAAGGCAACCCTCCCATTGGGCAAAATTCTGCTCTCACGTACAGCAGTGTAAATCAGGAATGACTACATTGAAGTCAGCAGCGTTGCACTGATTTGAAACGGCTTTGAGATGAAAATCAGTGATTGAGACTTGGTAACAATTTTGCCTGAGGATTTGTACGTTCCTGTGAATTCAGATCTCATTACTGAGATGTCTGCAGTAGGCGTGGTTGGCTACGTCTCTCCCGGTGAAGGGAGAACTTTGCTTGACCGTGCTGTGTAAATCTTGTGGGGGGGCAAGAGCTAGACTTCAAAAAATGATGTCCCAGCCTGGAGTTTTAGTTTGAGATTCGTTCCAGTGAATGTGTTTATGGCTTGGCACCAACTTATGCAAGTTTATCCAAAGGAGATTTCAAATATGACCCTTTGCTCCTTACTAGTAGCCACATAGTATAATTCCCAAATTCTGGTATTATGAAGCTAAGAAAAGACACCTTTAAATGAGTTAAAGTTCCAACACCCAAAGGAAAGCCACAAGCTGGAAAACATAGAGTTGTCCCATGGGAACCCTGTCATCTCACAGAAGAAAGATTTCAGTTGTCTGAGTGTCACATTTGTGACCGTGGTAGGCAACTGTTGACTTGCTAGAGGAATGGTGAGGGGGTGTCTGAGAGAGAAGGTGATTTCTATGGGTCAGTTGCTTTCCTCTGCATTTCCTGGGCTTTGTGGTTTGGAGGTGGGCGGGGATGGTATGACGCTCATTGGTGCTGAAGAGGCAGGAGGTGTGCTTGGGGAAGTGGGTGTCTCAGATGGAGTTTAAAATGTAGTACATAAAAACATAAGAACGGCCATACTGGGTCAGACCAAAGGTCCATCTAGCCCAGTATCCTGTCTTCCGACAGTGGCCAATGCCAGTGCCCCAGATGGAAAAACAGCACAGGTAGTCATCAAGTGATCCATCCCCTGTCGCTCATTCCCAGCTTCTGGCAAACAGAGGTTAGGGACACCATCCCTGCCCATCCTGGCTAAAAGCTGGTGATGGACCTACCCTCCATGAACTTATCTAGTCCCTTTTTGAACCCTGTTATTGTCTTGGCCTTCACAACATCCTCTGGCAAGGAGTTCCACCGGTTGACCATGCACTGTGTGAAAAAATACTTCCTTTTGTTTGTTTTAAACCTGCTGCCTATTAATTTCATTTGGTGACCCCTAGTTCTTGTGTTATGAGAAGGAGTAAATAACGCTTCCTCATTTACTTTCTCCACACTAGTCATGATTTTATAGATCTCTCTCATATACCCCTTAGTCGTCTCTTTTCCAAGCTGAAAAGTCCCAGTCTTCTTAATCTCTCCTCATACGGAAGCCGTTCCAGACCCCTAACCATTTTTGTTGCCCTTTTCTGAACCTTTTCCAATTCCTATGTATCTTTTTTGGGATGGGGCGACCACATTTGCATGCAGTATTCAAGGTGTGGGCGTACCATGGGTTTATATAGAGGCAATATGATATTTTCTGTCTTATTATTGATCCCTTTCTTAATGACGCCCATCGTTCTGTTAGCTTTTTTGACTGCCGCTGCACATTGAGTGGATGTTTTCAGAGAACTCTCCACAATGACTCCAAGATCTCTCTTGAGTAGGAACAGCTAATTTAGAGCCCATCATTGTATATGTATAGTTGGGATAATGTTTTCCAATGTGCATTGCAATATTGAATTTCATCTGCCATTTTGTTTGCCAGTCACCCAGTTTTGTGAGATCCTTTTGTAACTCTTCGCAGTCTGCTTTGGACTTAACTATCTTCTGTAGTTTTGTATCATCTGCAAATTTTGCCAACTATCTGGTTACCCCTTTTTCCAGATCATTTATGAATATGTTGAACAGGATTGGTCCCAGTACAGACCCTTGGGGGACACCACTATTTACCTCTCTCCATTCTGAAAACTGACCATTTATTCCTACCCTTTGTTTCCTATATTTTAACCAATTACCGGTCCATGAGAGGACCTTCCCTTTTATCCCATGACAGCTTATTTTGCTTAAGAACTTTGGTGAGGGACCTTGTCAAAGGCTTTCTGTAAATGAATAAACATTTCATAGATACACTCTGATCACCCCTAACGTTCTGCGGGTGGACAGCGAAGAGAAGATCGTGGTGGAAGCTCATGGTCTCACCACTCCAACCGAGGTGACAATCACCGTACACGACTTCCCTCTGAAGAGACTCATTTTATACCAAGTCAAAACCAACCTGAACTCTGACAATGGGATGATGGGCACAGCCATAATAAAGGTGCGTAAAACCCCAGCCTCAGATCGCTCAGCAAAACAAATGGTTAAACCAAATCACAATATATGTTTCAATGGTGCCAATCCCAGATATTCAAAAACCATCAGTCAGGCATCAAAAAGTCATGAGTTTGGCTTAAAAATCATGACGGCTTCCCCCCCTCCCCCCACCCCCATGATCATTTTGTTTGTCTTCTGGTTTCTGAGCCTTTCGGGTGCACTTGAGTCACGTTTTCAAGCTTTTCTCTGCAACTACAAGAACTTCCTTGTTTAAAAACAGGAAAGCTGAGATTTGCACCTAATCACGTGAATCCAGGAGCTGGAGCTTTGAGGAAAAATACTGACTATCATGAAAATCTCAGTAAAATCATGAGCATTGGGAACACGGATGTTTTTGGGTAATTTCCACCAAAGAGGGGGAAAATAAATCGCTTAGCCAGTTGATTAAAATCCCCCAGTAGGCATTGTTCCTGTAGTCCTTTCTTTGCCTTGTGCCTTGTCTATATGAATTGTAAGATCTTCAGGACAGGGACTGATTCGTAGACTTGAAGGCCTTACCCTGTGTTTGTACAATACCTAACAGATGGGAGCTTTGGCTTTGCTTAGGGCCTCTGGGCATTAGAATAATAAAGTGTAGTCTAATTGATATAAAAAGAATGAGTTATAAGCAATTTCAGCTCCTACCCCTGCCTTGGATCCTAGCCCCCCTACCAATTTTTGTGATTTACAATCATGTTTTACGTTTTGTTTTGTTTTTTTCTACACCTCTCCCTGGATGCGATGGGAAAATTCCACCCAGACAACAGAAGTTCTGACAACTAAGTAGATGCGGGGAGTGGAGAGGGGGGGCAGTGAAATTGAAAATCTCCCCTTTCCTATGTCATCAAAGGCACAAATGGGTGTTAGCTTTAAACCACCTTTGCACCCTCCTTATCCTGGTCTGCTCCACGACATCCAGTTTATTTGGACAGCCCCAGGAACCTGACTAAGTTAGAGCAACCTCCTAGGGCTGCCCTGTGGGCTGCAGTCCAGATATGCATCTCCACAACAGCATGCGTCCTATGCCAGGGCTAATGAAGGGATCCTCAGAAGGCAGCTTTATTCGCTCAGTGCTTGGGCCTGAAGGTATCCTCCCTGGCCAGATATGGGGCTTTTAGGGGCCCTTTACACCACTTTGGCCCTTTTACCTGGTGTAAAGAGGCCGTGAAAGAGCTGATGATTTCATCCCTCATCTCTTTCCACGATGATGAATTTAGGGGACATTTGTAACAAAAACAGGTCATCATTTTCAGGTAGAAGTGTGATGATTTCTTTTTTTTTTTTTAAAGTTGATTGTGACCTTTTAACAAAACCAAATCAAGGTCTGACTGTTGTATAGGTAAATGAGTCCCTGGCCATGAGTTTTTGGATGAGTGAGTGTTCCAGTCAACTGCAACCCCATTCAGCTGGTGGCTAGAGCTAGTGGAAAGTTTTCTGGCTGAACATTTCTTGATTGGAAAATGCTTGAAAACCTTGAAACGTTCCACGGGAACATGTCTGTTTTGATTTTTCTTTTTAATGGAATGTTTTGGCCTTATTGAAATAGAATGTTTTGGGTTTTTTTTCATTTAGAAATAACGTAGAGTTTTGAAATGTATTTAATTGTATATTCAATTATATATAGCAATACAAAATAAAGTCAAAAAAGGAAGAAAATGTTTTGATTTTCTCAAAATGGAATGTTTTGATTGCCTCAAAGTTACCAACATGTTTTGGTTTTGTTCCGATTCTGAACGAAAATGACCTTCAAAATGTCGGCATTTCGCAGGGAATAGAAATTCGAGTTTTGGCCAGTTCCAGAGTTGACTAGCATTTTAGGACCAAGGTGGCCAAACTACAGAGAGGAATAGCAGCTTTATTATCCCTGTAAGGGCCATAGCATACAATTGACTTGTGACTGGAATGTCCTTTAACAATAGATGTTGAGCAAATAGATGTTGAGCAAGGGGAAATTTATGACATAGTGTTTTTCATGGAGCTTTGTAACTTTTGTAAGAATTGCTAACATGATTTATGATTAAGTTTCACTGTTCCAGCATGGATACTTTATCCATGGTGACTATTGACCTGCTGAACTAATAACTCCAGACTGAATAATCTTCACTCAGGTTCATATCAAAGACCCAAAGAAAGATGGCAAACAGTATGTGGCTGTCCAAGCCAAAAGCCCGCAATTCAACTTGGAGAAAGTGGTTCTGGTCACCTTCCACAGTGGCTACATCTTCATCCAGACAGATAAAACCATCTACACACCTGGATCTACAGGTATTGCCTTCTTCTGACCCCTTTTGGGCTTTGGGTGCACTGACTTCATTTTAGATCTGCTGCAGGTTGCATACTGTGGAGATTATTGTGTCTCTCGTCTTCTGGTTTTAATTCTTCTGTGTTTCATTCATGGCTTCTTAAGTCCCCATCCTCAGGACTATGTTACCATTCACTGGTACTTGACCATTTGCAGTACACTCCATGCAAGGGAACGGTCATTCTTAACACCTGATCATCCGCTGCCGTGCACCTTGGATCATCAGTCACACCTGTGCAAATTAGTCCTATATCACTCCCAGAACAGAACTCTGCACTCTTGCCAGAGATAGCATTTTACTCCACTCTGCCCTGGGTGAAACGCAAGTAGAGCTGGGTGAAATTTTTCAGACAAATAGTTTATGCTCCAAAAAATTCAGTTTTGGATTGACCAAATCTGTTCACGAATTCAGGTTGATTTTGGAGAATAGTTATGACTGGAAAAAAGTTAATTTTTTTAAGTCAAAATGATTAATTCTGTTGTTTTTGAAATACAACATTTTGATGTTTTGTTTGGAAATGATGTTCCGTTTAGAAATTCAGCTAAATTTGCTTTTAAGTAAAAACCACCAGAAAACTCAACAAAATAAAACGTTTTGTTTGACCCGAAACAAAATGTTTACCAGTCATAATACACTTCATGCAAGGGCGTTGCCCTATCGTAATAGTTCATCATTTTGTTTTGGCAAGAAAAACCAAACAAACTTCCATTTCGTGTTGACCCGAAACAAAAATTTGGGGGGATTTTTTTTTCAGTTCGGCCACTGAACCCCACCCCCCAAAAAATCATTCACTCAACTCTGGACACAAGGTACAAAGCATTAGTGAATGATGCCTCAGGACTTTTCCATGGAGTCGTCAGAGCTTTCAGTATTGATGGGGAAGAGAGGAAGCATGGTCAAGTGGTTAGGGCACTAGTCTAAGTCTTGGGAGGTTGGTGGTTAAGTTCCTGTTCTTCCATAAACTCTGTGTGACCTTGGAGAAGTTGCCTAGCCTCTCTGTAACTCAGTTCCCCTATCTGTCAAATGAGAATAAAAGCACTGTCCTGCTTTGCAGATGTGTTGCGAAGATAAACACATTAAAGATTGTGAGGCGTCTATATATTACAGAAAAGGGGGCCACATAAGTACCATACACAGATTAGACCTGGATGGGAAGGGGATATGGACCCATCACTTCAAAATTATTTTTCAGTTCCATTTTAGGTTGATAGTGACACAGCCATTACATTTCACAGCTGTTCTGTGGCCTGTGGGAAATAGAATCTTTTTATCTCAGCCTAACTTCTCCTGGCACATATGCATGCAGTCGCAAAGCCATCATCAGAAGCTGCAGTTGGGGAACAATCTAAACAAATCCCCAAAGTAAGAACATAAAGGCCAAACTGGGTCAGACCAGTGATCTATCTAGGCTGGTATTCTACCTCTGACAGTGACCAGTGCCAGATGATTCAGAGGGAATGAACAGAACAGGACAATTTCGAGTGATCCATCTCCTGTTGTCAAGTCCCAGCTCCTGGCAGTTGGGGGTCTAGGGACACCTGGAGCAGCTCCACCAATGGCTATTAGCCAAGATGGTCAATCTTCCATGAAATTAGCTCATTCTTTGTTGAACCCAGTTATACTTTTGGCCTTTACACAACATACCATGGCAATGAGTTCCACAAATTGACTCTGTGTTGTGTGACAAAGAACTTCCCTTTGTTTGTTTTAAACACGCTGCCTATTAATTTCATCCTTCCCTTTTGTTTCCTATATTTTTACCCGTATACTCAGGATATCTCAGATTGCGCTCTGCTTAAAGTGAAATAAACCAACCCAAGGCCTGACAGAGCAATCAACCATTAATTTGCCTTCTGAATTTTTTTCCAGTCTATTGTCGAATCTTCTCTATGGGTCATCAACTGGAACCAGTGTCGAAACCAGTTATTGTTGAATTTCAAGTAAGACATTTTCCCGTCACTTTGTCACAATGACTAGATGTAAGAATTGAGTTTTGTAAACTAAACTGTTTTAACTAACATCGCTGAATGTAAACACTCTGATACAACATGAGACAGACAAGGTGGGTGGGGTAATATATTTTATTGGACCAACTTCTGTTGGTGGAAAAAGATGAGCTTTGAGCTCCACAGAGCTCTTCTTCAAGTCTGTGTGTCTGGAAAGTTTGTCTCGTCCATCAACAGAATAAAAGATATGACCTCACCCACCTTGTCTCTCATATCCTGGGACCAACATGGCTACAACACTGCAAACATATAAAAACATGGTAAGGATAGGAGATGAGTTAATAGCTGATTGAAGCCTCACCTTGTAAACCTAATGCATGGAAAGTTTCCTGCTGTCATTGACGAGGAAAGTTCTATGGTTCCGGAGGGGCAGCTGCGCTGATTGGGAGGTTTCATGGTTTAGTTGGAGTTGTTGGGTGTAGGACTGGAGCAAGGTTTTGGGAGCACTTTGGGAGGGTGGAAAGGTTATTGATAAGGGAGCTGTGCAGCCAGCATGGGTCTGAAGCGTAAGCTACGAATAGATCTGGTCTTTGGTGAAACAGTTTTCTACAGGAAGACGCCATTTTGAGAAAAAGCAAAATTTTTCACAACGTTGATATTATTTTGATGACATCTCTGCACAAAAAAAATTTTTTTCGAAGTGAAAAAAAATAGTTTTGAGACAACATCAACGTTTTTTCGAAATATATTTATAATTATATTATAATAATGATTTATTTATATTTATTTATATATTATGTTTCTCTTATTTTTACATTATTTCATGACATGTCCGTGAAGTGCATATTATGCCCTTCCTCAAACCCATCCCCAAACCTCCAGACAGCTGTGGCTGGTGGGTGCTGAGCAATCTTGCAGTGATGGAGTCTTAATAAGTTGTGAGCTTTCGGTAGGTATCATACATGTTATCTGTCACGCATAAACACCCTGCAAGAGGTGTGTTTGGTCTAGTACGTTTGTCAGGTCTGAGGTAAGAGTTATTTGCAAAGAACAGGGGGGTTCCTTTTCCAAGGGGTCTCTGCATCACGTCGACTAAAGCAGCCAAAGTAACTGACTGTTAAATGCTGATTTATAAACCTCGGAATTTTTTATTAGCCCACAAATTAAACCCAGGTGATCGTATGGGGCAGAACAATTCACAGTGTTTTCTGACACCTCTAATCTCTGACCTGCTTTTCTTTGCCAGACACCTGAGGGCATTATTGTGAAGAGGGAATCTGTATCCTCATCCAGCAAAGTCGGGATCTTCCCTATGAACCATCGCTTACCTGAAATTATCAAGTAAGTTGCCCTAAATATCACCGTGTGCATATGTAATAGGGCCCTACCAAAGTCAGGGCTGTAAAAAACGTGCCACGGACCGTGAAATAAGCCCTCCCCCATAAAATCTAGCTATTGGAGGGGAAAGGGAGGGGTAGGGCAGGGGGCTCCTCAGGCTCCAGCTGCTAGTCCCCGGAGCTGGGGAGGAACAGGACTTACTCTTCTCCCGCCCAGCCACTCTCGGCGGGAGATCAGACCCACCTCCGGGTACCTCCTGAAGCTGCAGGAAGCCCAACTATGAAGACAGCATAGAAGTGAGGGTGGCAATCCCACAACCCCACCTACAACAGCTGTATGACCCTCTCCTACCCCCCACCCCCGCCCCAGCTGCCTTTTGGGTCGGGAACCCCATTGTTACAGCACTGTGAAATTTCAGATGTAAACAGTCTGAAAACATGAAATTGACTAAGTTTCAAATCCTGTGGCTGAGTAATTGACCAGAATTGACCATGAATTTAATAGGGCCCTAGTAATAAAGACCTACAGAGATCAGGCAGTGAAACAGAAGATTTATGTGTATGATTCATTAGCTGTTTCACCTACAGGCATTTCCTGGAGATAATAACCTCCTAAGCAGTGTTTAAAGCAGATGTGGACTCATCGTGGTTATTTTCCTATTGAGAGCGATCTATCCCCAGTAACACAGTGATTGTGACATAGGAATTGCCAGAGTGGATCAGACTCAAGATCCATCTAGTCCAGTATTCTGTGGCTAAAAGTGGTACCACCAGATGGTGCAGAGGACAGCATAAGAGCCTCTGCAGTAGACAGATGTGGGATAATATCCCCATGACAGTGTCATCCTGATATTTAGAGACTGGCTTAAGCCCTGAAGCCTGAGGTTTAAGAACCCTTCCAGAATTGTTGTTAGCATTAACTGTTCTTATTCTTAGGAGCCATATAAATGTCCAAACCCTTTTTGATTGGAGAACCCATCCGAATTTGTCCTCCTACCCAATATGTTCCACCCCTGCCCCAAGGAGTGCAGATTTTGTTGGGCTCTCCATACCCCTCAAAATATGCAACTGTATTTTAGATTGCCAGAAGTTAAGATAGCCACCAGTCATCTTTATTGACCTGAAGTCATCTTGGGATCAATGCGTGGCTTAGGGTTAGCATTACAGGCCAATTAAATTCCCTGGAGAAAGAAGAGGGCCAGTCAGACATAGCAAAATGTGTGCTAGGTGCATTCATTCATCTTTTTATTTTCCCCCTGTAGTTTGGGAACCTGGAATATTGTGGCTAGGTATGAAGACTCCCCACAGCAGAGCTTCAGTGCACAGTTTGACATTAAAGAGTACGGTGAGGATCCCCACTG
The DNA here is from genome assembly GCF_965140235.1 of Caretta caretta. Taxonomy (NCBI): domain Eukaryota; kingdom Metazoa; phylum Chordata; order Testudines; family Cheloniidae; genus Caretta; species Caretta caretta. The sequence continues at coordinate 20,133,770 of NC_134225.1, forward strand.
TTGTCCTTCATCTGTCCCAGAGAGCTCTCCTCTCTCTAATCTCCTGACCCAATCATGGAGGAGACTTTTTATTCAGTTTGGCTTTATTGACCAGCTGTACAATCCTATAAACTCAACGTTCTTTCCTTCTCCTCTCGTTTCTCCAGTGTTACCGAGTTTCGAAGTCACGTTGGAGCCGTCTGAGAAGTTTTTTTACATAGATGGCAACGAGGACCTCAGAATTCATATCCACGCGAGGTGGGTGTCTCTGTGAGCTGGCTGAGTGGAAGGAGAGGCGGTGCATCATGGGAGTCCCTGGCTGTGGTGCATCATGGGAGATGCTGTCTGGCTGGGCATCCCAGGCCCATTGCGGAGAATGGGCCCATGAGACACCAGAACTACAACCCCCCTGAGGCATTATGGCAGCACTTCCAAATTTAAATATTTTGGGTTTTCGGGCATTCCGTTTTTCAATTAAAAATAGATTTCTTTTTCCCCCTATGGCAACAGACAGTTCTTACAGAAAATTTTGTTTGGTAAATAACCCAATTTGCCATTGAAAAAGAGTTTAGAGGGGAAATTTTCAGCAAGCTATACTCCCAAAGTAAAGTTTCTTCTGGTGAGGAACTGAAACCTGGCTGGACCCATAAGCAAACTCTGTGGCTTCAGCTCAGTTCCTTCATCTACTATTTCTGCCACTTCCTCCAGCTACCACAGCAGAAAGAGGTTAATTGAAAACAAATGAGTCATTTTAGTTTGATCTGTGACTGGGCCACCTTTAACCAAGGGCACATGGTATCTTTCAAGAGACCGCGATGGAAATATCTTTGGTATAACCCACAAGCCAGCACCACAGGTTCTCAGGAGGTTTCCATGGGGCTTTTCTTACCCATCCTCTCCTCTTTCAGGTTCCTCTATGGGAAAGACTTAGACGGCACTGCCTTTGTCCTCTTTGGGGTGAAGATAGGTGATGAGAAGAAGAGCATCCCGCAGTCACTCAAGAGAATTGAGGTAATGCCCGTTCTTGGAGGAGAAATGCTGGGGAAGTGATGCGCCCTCACAGATAAAGTAGTAAAGAACCTCCCCAACTGCACATCACCTTAATCAGGTGTTTACCTTCAACACCACCAAGGGCTGTAGTCAAGGTCCGTATGGGGTGGGGACATGAGATGGAGCAGTGCCAAATTGTGTGACCTGACTAGATTTGCCCTATAATCCCCCGCAAACTCCCAACTTGCTCTTACGTATAAAGTGGTAGGTGGCTCCTTTAAAAGCTGCCCACCTTCTCTCCCACCAGCGGGCTGTAGGTGCTACTCGCCCGTACAGGGCTGTGGGCTCAGGGAGTAGTCCATCAGCCCAAGCTTCTCTGCTGCCATCACCCTCACGGCCATGCCTGCTTCATGCAGCTCCCTCTGCAGCCACCGCAGAAGAGGAGTGAAAGGGACGGCTTAGGGACTGCACCGTTGCTCACTATGTCGGGGTGGCCAAAATGCTGCCGGTGAACTTTATGTACCTGAGGAGCTCTGCGATGTGTCACCCCACCACCCAAATACAGAGGGGCAGCAGCAGAGACTATATGCTGGGACCTGTGGACCCCATGGGCCTCCCCCAGACACTAATAACAAAGTGGGCTACAATCTGTGCCATTCCGGGTGCAATCCTCTGGCTCCAGGTAGAAGACCAACCTGGGGCATTTGCAGAAAGTTGCCCTCTGCTCTAAACCCACGGAAGTTTGGGAGCCGACAGCTGCACATGTACGTGTGTGCATGTGACATTAAGAAACCCTTTCCCTCTTTCTAGATACTTGATGGGAATGGGGAAGCAGAGCTAACCAGAGCAATGCTGCAGGCCCGTTTCGTCGACCTTAGGGAGCTCATCGGCCACTCAATCTATGTTACTGTGACGGTTTTGACGCAGTCTGGTGAGCAACGGTTTACTTTGGAGAGGTGCAAAAATAACTCCTCAGTTCAGGAAGGATGTGACACTGACTACCTGCTTTCTCTGGGTGCAATTCAAGGCGTAGCTTTTGATCTATGAAGTCCTTCATGGCTTAGGTCCCTTGTACCTTGGAAATACCAGGCCAGATCCTGCTGTTAATTACAATGGCATAAAAATAGAGTGACCCTGGTAGATTTATTTCTGACTGACAGTGGGGAAGATGAGATCAGAATCTGTCCTGAAACCGCTTTCCTTAACCCATCCTGTGGCTTCTCTGTGCAGGCAGCGACATGGTGGAAGCGGAGAGAACCGGAATTAACATTGTGACATCTCCCTATCAGATCCACTTCACAAAAACAGCCAAGTACTTCAAGCCGGGGCTGCCCTTTGAACTCATGGTAATCTCTCTTCTGCCTAGATCTAGGCCTTTTGGAGGGGTATTAACAGGAGACAAAGGGCCAGGTTCTTATCTCAAGCCGGAGTATCTCCATTGACATCAATTCATGACTGAGATCAGAATCTGGCTCAAAGCTGACAGTCTATCTAGGAAGCAGTGTGGTGACGGTGGATACAAAATATGGCATGAGGTCACTCATACGCCTTAGTACGCTGCTTCCTGGGCCTTGTACCAGTACCAGGGGCTTTAGGGATTCTAGACTCCTCCACGCTCATAATGCGGCTCTATGCTGGGCCTAGCGCTCCAGGGCCCTTTTGGCTCAGGTTACACGTCTACCCTACAATCAGAGGTGTGACTGCAGTACACGTAGACAGACCCGAGCCAGCTTTGATCTAGCTGGCTCAAAGAACGATACCAGTGAAGCCATGGCAGGCTGTACAACTGACCCTGGATGTGAACTCAAGCAGCTTCACTGCTCTTGTTATTCTGGAGAGCTGGATCAAAGCTAGCTTGGGGAAGTCTACCCATGCTGCGGTCACCCCTTTGATTGCAGGGTTGATATACCCTCCGTATGCAGTTGGACACATAGTAGCTCCTCTGTTGCAGCCTGAGGTTCAAAGGCAGTAAGAAGAGAGGTTTGGGAGAGGTGGGGGTTGAGAGGTGGGGAATAGATGAATGGTGGAGGAAGGGGAGAATTGGGAAGCAACAGTCCTGGGGAGTGGTAGGAATTTGCACCGGGGTAGAGGGGCGCTAGTACGGAATGGCAGAGGGCAGTGAAATTGTAGGATGGGGCAGCCGGGGGATCATTCTCTCCTGTCTGTCTCTGTTGCTTACTGCACACACAGAATCTCCAACCTAGTCCAACATGACGCTGGGCGGTAATCCCTTTGTCTCCCCTTGATCTCAGGTCTACGTTACAAACCCCGATGGCTCGCCAGCAGCCCGCGTTCCCGTTAAGGTGGATGGCTCCCAAGATTCTCGGCTGACTCAGGGAGACGGGACGGCGAAGCTGTTTATCAACACGCCTGGGGAGAAATCACAGTTAGACATCACCGTGAGTAACCTTCCGTTATCACAGGAGGTTGGGCACGGTGTGTGCACCCATTGGGCAGCCCCCTCCGGGTGACGCCCTGTACACAGCCCTAAATCAGTCATGGGAAACTGAAGATAATCATTCACCCTGCAGGCAGTGGATGCCAGTGCAGCTTCAATACGACCACTGTTTCCATCTCCAGGCTGGCGCATAGCATCTGAACTTCATTTTCCCTACGCTGGGTGAGATCTAGTCATTTCCAGCGACCTGTGACTTGGATTTCACAAGGGGCAGAGTCTTGTGGGAAATGCACAGATATCTGGCAAAGAGCGGAAGGAATTGACTGTATGGTTAATGAAAATGCAACGACATGGAGGGCTGGCTGGTTGGGGCTTGGAAGAGGGCGCCAGAGAAGCCAATGATTGACTGGGCCATAGAGACTGAACTCCCTTCTTAATACAAGAGGGGGCTGGGCTGAGATACGATGTGGGGGGGTCGTGTGAGGAAGCTTCCCCTGCCCAGAGTCCATGCTGCAGTTGTCCTGTGTCTAGAAAGGCTTCAGTCTTCTGGGTCTTTCAAAGCACTAAACTATATAAAGAAACTGAAAGGAAGCTTCTGAAACACTAAGAATGCCTGAAGGAAGACAATGCGGCTTTGTGCCTTGGGCTCAGGCAGCCTGGGTTCAAATTCTGGCTTTGCCACTGGTTTGCCGTGCACTCTTCAGCACCTCACTTCCCCTCCTGTGCCTCAGTTTCCCCAAAGGGACCTCCTTTGTCGAGCTCTCTGAGAGCCAGGCATGAAAAGCACTAGATGCTGCTATTAGAATAAGGACAGGAGGTCATTAATTTTTCTTGGCTTTATGAACTAGTTTTTATTCATTTAAAGATTTAGGGTCCAGACTTTGCTTTTCATGAAAATGACGTAAATCTGAAGCAGCTCTGAATTTACACCAGTGTAACTGAGAACAGAATCTGGCCCAGACGGATGTGTTAAAGACTCTGTTTTTAAGCTCAAATTTATTTTAACTGACACTGTTTTTTTTCCCCTGATCCTTCCAGGTAAAAACTGACCATAGGGACCTCCCGGAGAACCGCCAGGCCCATAATTCCATGATGGCTGAAGCCTATCAGACCCAAGGAGGATCTAAAAATTATCTCCATCTGGCAGTCACCACTACTGAGATCAGACCTGGAGACAACTTACTTGTGAACTTCCACCTGCAAACTAGTAGCCAAAGTATTGTGAACAAGAACATGTACTTCACCTACCTGGTAAGTGTTGTGCTCCAGGGTAGTAGGTTCTCCTTTTACATCCAGGCACTGAAGACCCCTTAGTGACATAGAAGCAGGGCTTAAATTCTTACAGAGTATTTCCCGGAGTCCCCCACACCTCCCCCCAACATGCTATAAAAACTCAAGGGAGGTTGAAAATATTTACCGGAGAGCTCCGGCTGAATTTAAGCCCTGCATAGAAGCTTTATTACTCATGTCTACATGGCCTAGAGTAGCCACCCAGCACTGACTAAACTCCCAATGTCAACTTCGCAAGGCTGAACATAAACCAAGGATGGATTATCTGGGGACAGAAGTTTGCTTTAGTTGCTCCAAAGTCCCGATTGGAAAATTGGAGGAGACTCCCCAAACATGATTGCGTTGCAATCAAAGTCTGAATTTGGGGGTAAGGCAGATGCACATAGAAGGATGCACCCACCAGGAGCGGATTTACCAAGAAACAAACTGTGTGGTGGCACAGGGCCCCCAACAACAGGGGCGCCTCCAAAATGCAGGACAAATATCTGACAATCTGCCCCCGAGCAGCAGGCTCAGGCAGGCTGCCTGCATGCCATGGCCGGTGGCCCCACACCGCTCCCGGAAGCAGCCAGCTGCTGGCATGTCTCTGTGCGCCCCTGGCCGGGGGGGAGGCCGCTCTGCATGCTGCCTCTGCCCCGGGCAGCGCGTGGAGACCCCCTGTCCCCCTCCCCCTAAGGGGCACGCAGAGACGTGCCAGCAGCAGGGCAGAAGTGGCTCTCTGCCCGCTTTGCCTCCCTCTGCACTGCTTCACTCCTGGAAGCGGCCGGCATGTCCCTGCGGCCCCTGGCGGGGGCGGGGGCAGGGGGGTGTCTCCGCGCCAATTCTGCAGCTCCCATTGCCCAGGAACTGTGGCCAATGGGAGCTGCGGGGGTGGCGCCTGAGGGCAGCAGCGCACGAGACACCTTGGACATCCCCTCTCTGCCCCCCACCTAGGAGCTGCTGCTGGTGGGGGGTGTGTGTGTGCTGGTCGCTTTGGGAGCCGCGCCGTCCCCCTATCCACCTCCCGCACCCCAACCCCCTACCCCAGCCCAGAGCCTGCACCCAGCACCCAAACTTCCTCCCAGAGCCTGCACCCCTCACCCCTCCTCCCACACCCCAACCCCCTGCCCCAGTCAAGGTACCTCACTTTATTTTGATTTACTTTCCATTACTTTATAATATAGGAGGAGGATGAAGAATAAAAGAATGAAAAACAGGGGAGAGATAAGAGAATGTTCTTTTTCTTAGCTGGGTCCTGAAGGGGGTTGGGGGGCGCGAAAATGAAGCCGCTCACAGGGCCCCACTAACTCTAAATCCACCACTGACCCACAATCCTTTGCTCTAACCACTAGATCGCACTCCCACGCAGAACCAGAAGTAGAATCCAGGGGTCCAGATTCCCAGGCCTTTGCTCCAACCAGTTCCTCGTCTAACCCATTCCAGTCATGAGGGATGGTCCTAAATTGGATGAGGCTTGGATCTGGGAGTCTGAAGAGTATCTGAATGTCAGAGCTTCCGCACCTCAGGCCAGGACCTGCAGTCCTCAACCAGTTCCATCAACTCTAGATCTTAATGCATATCTGAAACATTCCAAGTCTCTTGGTCTTGTCCAGGTGGATGATGAGGTTCATTGTCCTTCACAACCCATGTCTCATGTTTCCCTGTTAGATCCTGAATAAAGGGAAGATCATCCGTGCTGGAAGACAGGCCAAGCAGGCTTCACAAATTCTGGTGACCATGTCCCTGCCCATCACTCCAGACCTCATCCCTTCATTCCGCATCTTGGCTTACTACCATGTAGGAAATTCGGAGATTGTAGCAGACTCGGTCTGGGTGGATGTCCAGGACACCTGCATGGGAACGGTGGGTTGGTTTTCTCTCTGGTCCTCTGGATCTAGGCCTGTTCATACAAATTGACACTTGTTGTCATAAAGCCATCACTATTATCCACGATTTTCTTCTCTCTTCAAGATTCAGACTTCTTTTTCTTCCTCTTTTAGCACAATGGAGACTAGGGCACCATTCAATCATGTCTGGAGAGAAGAAACACACAGAAAGTCATTTTTAGTGATAATGGGACTGATTCAGCTCTCAGCGTCTCCTGGGTCAATAGCACAATTAAGAGATTCCTTAGAGATGCAATAGAAAGATAGGTAGAAATTAAGGTCTATAAATAGATTCCTTTGGAATCTAGAATCAGCTTCAGATTTACTCTACTTTCTTATGCTAAGAAGGTAAGTAAATGGCTTCCTCTGCCATAAAAAAACCCCCTTGCTTCACCCTTTTCCAAATAGCTGGTGGTGAAAGGAGCCACCGAGGCGGACAATAGAATCCACAAGCCAGGGTCCTCAATGAAAATCAAAGTGGAAGGAGACGCTGGAGCGCGTGTCGGGCTGGTGGCCGTGGACAAGGGAGTCTACGTTCTGAACAAGAAACACAAGATTTCGCAAACAAAGGTGGGCCATGTAAACATCAGGACCTTGGCTGTGACTGGTGGTGTTTTACGGGGTGGAAGGCACTGAGCTGAGATTCTGTTTGGTAATAGCAAGAATTTTTTGCTTGCTGGCATACTCCTTGGGATGGGCTCTTTTTCAGACTCAAGCAAAGCAGGGGTGGGCCAGTTCAGTCCTTGAATGGGAGACTTTAAAGGAAACCCAGGGAGCTACAAGAAGTAGTTTTGGTGATTCAGAAGGAGGCCTTCCTCCATCGGCACGGGAACTAGGCATGTGGGGGGTGCTGCAGCACCTCCAGATTTTGTATGGGGCGGGGCTCCATGCCCTGCCCCTGGCCCTGTGCCCCGGCTGCCAGCCCTGCACCCAAGGCTCCGCATCTGTCCCCAGCTGCGGCCCCAGCCTTGGCCCCCTTCCCCCATCCGTCCCCCCGCCCCCCTCAGCACCATGGCCCTGCTCCCGGTCCCAGTTCTAGGGGGCGGCAGGGGGCATGGATGGGGGGAGGGGTGTGCAGCTCAGCTCCCGCACTCTGAAAAGTGTTCCAGCACCACTGCCGTCCTCCCTCTGAGTCAGTTCTCATTCAACACAATGCTCGAGGTGGCTGCGATCTTACACGGTATGTCTACACAGCATTTTGGAGCAAGCGGGAGCAAGCTTCCCAGCCCTAGTCAACACGTGGATTTATGGGGCTCATGCTAGCCCTCTAAATATGTAGACAGCGCCAAGGAAGGGGGCGTGCTTCAGAGCCGGAGCTCCAGCCTAAGCCACCGCTTTGTGGCACCTGTCCATGCAGCGGTTTTCAGACTGCTGACCCAAGCCCTGCTAGCTCAAGCCTGTCGACCTGCACCAGGAGGCTCACTCCAAAACATGGCGTAGACAGAGCATTTTTAATTCGTAGCATTCAAAGAGCAAAATCTAGTCTTCAGCCGGTAAAGTGCTTTGAGACCCTTCTGGCTGGGAGTCCGAAGGGACCAAGGGGGATTAGAACCTCGGTGGAAGTCCAGGCCTATATGTGTACAAAATACCATTATTCATAATGATTTCCCATCATCTATGCCCACTCTTCACAGATCTGGGACACCGTGGAGAAGAGCGACATTGGGTGCACACCTGGCAGTGGCAAGGACAATAAGGGTGTGTTTGCAGATGCTGGACTGAGCCTGGAGACCAGCATTAAGATTTCAACACCCCTGAGATCAGGTATCACTGCATGGATCTGAAACTCCTTGCTTACCTCCCCTTTCAGCAACTAGCTTCACAGACTGGCTGATCTCTGGGTGGCTCGGGGTATTGATAACAGGGTTTCAAAACCGTCCACCTCCAAGTCTTTGTTCACCTGCCCCAGGACACTAGAAATTGAAAGCCAGCCTCTTGGTGGTCTGTGCTGTGATGGTTTCAATCTGCCTCCCAGTGGACAAGCGTCCAGAGAAGATGGCTTGACCTAGAACAGAGGTAGTAATAGGCCGACCACAGGCCAAATCCGGACTGCCAGATGCTTTTGAATGGACCCTGAAATCTTATCATCATCATCATCATTATTGTTTTTTTATTATTTTCTCTGGAGTCTGGACCTTGACTACACCTTGACCCAGAAATTTGGACCTTGACAAAAATAATTGACTACTCCTGGCCTAGAGTTTAGAGGGGGACAGGGAATCAGGACTCCTGGGTTCTGTTCCTAGCTCTTGGAGATAGTGGGGTAGGTTAGATGGGTTGCAGTAGGATGCAGGATTCAGGAAGCCTAGATTCCATTTCTGACTTTGCCATTTGCGTGATTTTGGGGACGACATTTCACCTCTAAAAAAGAAAAGGAGGACTTGTGGCACCTTAGAGACTAAAAAAATTTCACCTCTGTGTGTCTCAGCTTTGCTATCTACCAATTGGGGTTAATTATATTTGCCTTTGTAAAGTGTTTTGAGGTTCTTGGATGAAAGGGGCATAGACGGGCCGTGTGTGATTGTTACATCACAAAAGCCATCACTACAACAGCCAGCTGAGTCTCAGCAGGGAGGCGAAGGACTGGTTGGGTCACAGAGACTGAGCTCCCCTCTGTCCAGGGCTTCATTTCTCTTTCTCTACTCTTTCTGCAGATCCAGAGTGTCCCCAGCCAGCAAAGCGCCAACGTCGCTCTGTTCAGCTAATTGAGTACAAGGCAAACAAAAGTAGGTACCAGTGAGACTGGGGAAAAGGATTTGTCATCCCTGGTCAAACCATCTGTCCAGCAAGGTGGATATCCTGCTTCCCAAGAGTGACCAACGTCCGATGCTTTAGAGGAAGGCAAAATTCCCACCCATGCCAATGTATCTGACCCCCTAGTGCAGCATTTCTGAAACTGGGGTCCTTGAGGGTACTCCAGGGGGTCCATGAGCCCCACTGATCAACTCCTCCCACTCCCTCTCTCAACTCCTCCCCCTCCCTCTCAGTACCTCCTGCACGCTGGGGAACAGCTGTTCAGCAGCGTGCAGGAGGCACTGGGAGGGAGGGGGAGGAGTGGGGATAGGGTGTGCTCGGGGGAGGGGGCGGAAAGAACCGGGGAAAAGGAAGGGCAGGGGTGGAGCTGGGGCAAGAAGAGGTGGGGTGGGGCCTTGGGGGAAGAGGTGGAGTGGGGGCAGGGCCTGGGGCTGAGCAAGGGGTTTGGGGGTCCGCGAAAAGTTTTAAATCAAAATGGGGGTCCTCGGATTGCTAACGTTTGAGAACCACTGCCCTCGTGTATTGTTGTACCGGAGAGATCAGGATAATGCCTGGGTGACTCAGAGGAGCATGGTGCTCTCCGTAATCGAGAACAGGGAAAGTGGAGTTGGATTAAGAGGGGAGAGGAGAAGCTCAGTTTTACCTGTGTTCAGATGCAGCTGGCTGCATGGTGCACAGGACCAGCAGGTGCAGGGGGATCCAGGCTGGTCTAATGTGCACTCCAAGGAGCTGGAAGAAGGTTTCCATGAAAATGAGGAAGGAACTTTCCCATGTGTACTCTAGCACCCTTCTTTTGTTGCTTTTCGTGCTGCACGTCTCTCTTCTGCCCCTTCACGGTGCGGATTCCACCGGCTTCGACTCTGGGCCAGATGCTCATTTGCATGAACCATTCAGTCGATGTCATATCCACAGTGGAAAACTCCCCTGGTGGATGGGAATTCCCCATTAAATCAGCAAAGTCATGTTTTGTGTCAGCCCCCCACTCCATCTCCAGTGTAGGCAGCTGCTCAGGGCGTGGGAAGGACAACAAGGCCGGGAGAGACTGGAAAGGGGTGTTCTGCTTTGCCAGCCCTCTTCAGGGGTAAGGCCCGTAGGAACAATGACCTAATGCTAGGAGCCCATGTATCACTGGGAAAGATCCACCTATAGGATAATGGCACTGTAACTGAGTCCCCGATGACCCTGTCAGCATTCCCTTGCTCTGAGCAGCGTTCAGATGCAGGGGAAAATCTGGACCCCAGTTTCAGGGGACCTAATTCGTGTGTGATGCGCAAGGGGGGTAGGTGAGAAGGGTGTCTATGTTGGGGTAACGTACACTCTGTGCGGGCTGGGAGAAGGTGCAAGTTTCACCAGCTTTGACTCTCCTCTGCCTTTTGCCTGCCTCTACTAGAGAGTAAAGAGGACTGAGACCTTGCGAGAGACAACAGGCTCAGCCGACGCTCAGTAGGAGAGACCTTGTGGTTTGTACATTTCAGCGGCGGATTACCAGGACCAGGCAGTGAAGAAATGTTGCGAAGACGGGATGTACGAGAACCCCATGGGGCACAGCTGCGAGAAGCGGGCTGGGTACATCCTGGATACGGCCGAGTGCAAGAAGGCCTTCCTCGACTGCTGCAACTATATCAAGACCATACGGGACGAGCGGCAACGGGAGCTCCACCTGGAACTGTCACGAAGCAAGTGCCAGGGTTTTAATATCACTCAGAGGAGGACAGTGGAAGAATATTCGGCCACACGAGCCAGTGCTGCTCACGTTCACTGAGTGAGATCCGTGTCCCAGAGCATAGGCAGCTAGAAGAGGCTCCCCATATGCGGAAGCAGCCAAAGAAGAAGAGCACATCACTCTGGGATGTAGTGGGGGAGATAGGCAACCAAATGTGGGTGGCTGGCCCCTTCCCCCATCTAGCCACCCACCTATACTCCAACCCCAGAACATGGTGGCATCAAAACATAACCGTTTATGCCACGACGTCACTGCCATCCTATTGAGTCTCAATGCAGGGCATTGAGGATTTCACAGCTTGGCTAACTATCTCTGATTTAACATCCCAGGTTACATTGATGAAGGGTTCTTACAAGATGAAGATATTACCTCGAGGAGCCACTTTCCAGAGAGTTGGTTATGGCAAGTGGAACAGCTGACCCAGCCACCAAACAAAGACGGGTAAGAGCTCTGTGGTTCTCGCAGGACCAGATCCACAGCGGGTGTAAATCAGTAAATCTCTACTGACCTGGCCCATTGTTCCGTGATATATTTTGCTCCCAAACCAAAGGCAGCGCATAAGTGGGTCCAACCGCTGCTGAAGTCCGTGTCTATAGCTGGTTAGGATCTCAGTGTCCGATCTCATTTAAGGATGGGTGGATTTGGGATTTAGACCCTTGGATTGAGACTGCCCCATGAGACCCAGCTTCTTCCTTCTGTAAATTAAACCTCTGCCCCCCTCTCCTTGTAGAATTTCGTCCAAGACCATGAACGTTTTCCTGAAGGATTCCATCACCACCTGGGAAGTGCTGGCTGTGAGCCTCTCCGAAACCAAAGGTGAGGGCACCGCCAGCTTGCTGAAGTGAGCCAATAGAAATTCGAATGGGGAAAAGGGGCTCCAGGCAGCAACAGACCTGGAAACATCACAGTGAGATGGAACAATCCAGGCGATAGCAAACGGGTTTCGATATTAAAGCGTAAACCCCGTTGATCCTCACCCGAGGTCCTTTCCCACCGCAGGGATCTGTGTGGCTGACCCCTATGAGATCACAGTGATGAAGGACTTTTTCATCGATCTCCGGCTGCCCTACTCGGTCGTGAGGAATGAGCAGGTGGAGATCCGGGCTATTCTCTACAACTATCAGGATGACAAAATCAAGGTAAACTCAAATCTAGCACCTAGGTATTGCATTGCTAGTTACACTTCAGACAGGCCATTAGATCCAGGAGTGCTCACCTCGAGATCTCCCCGCCACACAGAAAACTGCAGCCCCAAGCTGCATGGGCAGTGGGTATAACAGGCCAGGAGAGGCTAAGCACAAAACACGATGCTGCCCACCCACGCTCCGCCCCGAGGCCCCGCTCTTCCCACTGGCCTTGCCCACACTGCTCCTCTTCCTACCTCTGGTCCGCCTCTTACCCCGAGGCCGCCCTGCCCCCCTCTCGTGCTGCTCCCCCACCTCCCCCGTGACCTCCCTGCCCGCCTCTCACGCCTCTCCGCCCCCTGCCCCGAGGCCCCCGCCCGCCTTTCGTGCCTCTTCACCCCCTCCCCCACCCGCCACTTGCACCTCTTCTCCTGAAGAGGCAGAGGCGAGGGTGGCAGGTGGTGGGTGGAGGAGGAAGCAGAGAGAGGCGTGAGCAGTGGAGGGGGGGCCCTCGGGGGAGTGGGGCCTGGGACAGAGTGGGGGTGGAGCATGGGTGGAGCCCTCGGGGGGAGCAGGGGGCGGGGCCACTGTCCAGAAGTCCCCACCACTTCTAGGGATCTTCCAGCACTCAGGCCCCCGCCTTCCCTAAAGCCAGAGTCACGCATCGCCAGTGCCAAGCTGGTTCTGTCCTGAAAGAGACACATTAAAATGATCAGGTGAAACAGAGCCTATTCATGGTGTGTATTTACAGAAGGTCGTTCCCAAAATGAGGGCTGCTTGGTGGTCACCGTCTGACTAAACTGGGTTCGCGGTTTCACTTCTGAATGGGACATATGTCTGCAATATGGGCTTGAATGTCCTCTAGTGGTAGTTCTGAATATATGGCCGTGCTGGGTCAGACCAGTGGTCTTCCAACAGGTGGTTCAGAGGGAATGAACAGAACAGGGCAATTATCGAGTGACCCCCTCCCCTGTCATCCAGTCCCGGCTTCTGGCTGTCAGAGTTTTAGGGACACCCAGAGCATGGGTTTGCACCTGACCGTCTTGGGTAATTCCATAGATGAACCTGTCCTCCATAAACTTAGCTAATTCTTTTCTGAACCCAATTATACTTTTGGATTTTGCAACGTCCCCTGGCAAGGAGTTCCACAGGTTGACTGTACAGTGCTTGAAGAAATACTTTTCCTTACATTTGTTTTAAATCTGCTTCCTATTAATTATATTGGAGGACCCCTGGTTCCTGTGTTATGTGAAGGGGTAAATGACACTTCCCAATTCACTTTTCTCACACCATTCATAATTTTATAAATCTCTATTATATCCTCCCTACAGTCATCTCTTTTCTAAGTTTAACAGTCCTAGTCTTAATTTCCCCTCATATGGAAGCTGTTCCATCCCTTTAATCATGTTTGTTTCCCCTCTCTGTAGTTTTTCCAATTCTAGTATGTTTTTTCAGATGGGGTGACCAGAACTGCAAGCAGTATTCAAGCTGTGGACATACCATGGATTTATATAGTGGCATTATATATTTTCTGTCGTCTTATCCATCTGATTCCTAATAGTTCCTCACATTCTGTTCGCTTTTTGACGGCTGCTGCACATTGATCAGATATCTTCAGAGAACTCTCCACAATGACTCCAAGATCTCTATCTTGACTGGAAACAACTAATTTAGACCCATCATTTTATGCGTATAGTTAGCATTATGTTTTCCAATGTGCCTTACTTTGCAGTTTTCAACATTAAATTTCATCTGCCATTTTCTTGCCCAGTCATACAGGTTTGCAAGATCCCTTAGTAACTCTTCGCAGTCTGCTTTGGACTTAACTATCTTGAGCAAACTTTGTCACCTCATTGTTTATCCCCTTTTGCAGATCATTTATGACTATGCTGAAGAGAACAATACAGATCCTTGAGGAACCCCGCTATTTACTTCCGGCTGTGAAAAACTGATCATTCATTGCTACCCTTTGTTTCCTAACTTTTAACCAAATGGTGCATCCGATAAAGTAGGCTGTAGCCCAAGAAAGCTTATGCTCTAATAAATTTGTTAGTCTCTGAGGTGCCACAAGCCCTCCTGTTCTTTCTGCGGATACAGACTAACATGGCTGCTACTCTGACACTTTTAACCAGTTACTGATCCAGGAGAGGACCTTTCCTCTTATCCCATGACTGCTTACTTTGTCCGAGAGCCTTTGGTTTGTGATCTTGTCAAAGCTCTTCTGAAAGTCCAAGTACACTATATCTTCTGGATCACCCGTGTCCACGTGCTTGCCGACATCCTCACCCCAGCCTCCTTATCGCAAAGCCACAGCCCCAGGTGACTTTCATTGGCCTTCTTCCTGTCCATCTCAGCTGTCAGTCTAAAGAATGAATAGGCAATAGGCAGAGATGAATAGGCAGAGCTTGCCCTGCTACTGTTTGTGCTGTCCCCGATCTGTGGGCAAATGTGGCACTTACGTGTCTAGGGGATGCCAGTCTGGATCCTTCGGCTTCATTGCACGTCAACCAGGGCTTTTTAGCCTATTTCTAGGACTTGTTCTTGGAGAGACGCTGCAAAATGCATTTGGCACCTGGCAGGATCGGACCCTCAAACCCCAGCCAGCAAAGCAGTCGTCTGTAACGGAGAGAACAGCTCCCCTCTGGTTACCATACTCCTCTGGGTAAAAGCTGCCCCCATGTTCTCTTCCCAGGTCCGGATGGAGCTGATACACAATCCAGCTTTCTGCAGCGCGTCCTCTTCCAAAGCGAAATACCGGCAGATCCTGGAAATCGAGCCCATGTCTTCCCGGGCGGTGCCACTCGTGATCGTCCCGCTGGAGCTAGGGTTGCACGACGTTGAGGTGAAAGCTGCTGTCTGGGACTCGTACGCGTCCGATGGTGTAAAGAAGAAGCTGAAGGTCGTGGTATGTACTGGGTCACGGGCCCATCCCGTCTGGTCACAGGATAGGCAGCCGGCGGCCTGGCTAGGTTGTCTTTGGAATCTGGGCTTTCCCTTACCTCAGAAGTTAGCACCTACGTCCTCGGCCCACTTCCTTCCCTCCACTGCGGTGACCACAGCAGCCTTGTTAATGGCCTAGTTGCTACAAGTAACTCTGCAAGGTGTCCCATGAGAGACCCGAGCTCAGCTGCTAAGCCCCCTAGCATCTTGCTCCTTGGACCAGCACCCTCAAGGCAGGCTCCATTTCTGCAGTAAAATTATGGGAGTAAAACATTTTAAAGGTATTCACACACACTTCATGGGAAATGTTGCTGGTGTATCTCAAGGAATCATCTCATGAGCTCTCGCTGCACAGGAAGGATGGTCCAGTAGTTAAAGTATTGACCTAGGATGTAGGAGACTTGGGTTTGATTCCCTGCTGTGCCACAGACTCCCTGTGTGACCCTTGGCAAGTCACTTAGTCTCTCTGCTCTTCAATTATCTATCTGTAAAATGGGGATGTTAGAGCTTCCCTACGTCCCAGGGGGGGTTGTGGGGATAGATCCATGCAAGATCGTGAAGCACTCAGATACTACAGTGATGAGGGCCAAGACAGACCCTCCCAAACATCCTTAGTCTGGCCCTGTGAATAGTGGTCTGATATTGGAGGACATGAGTCAGTTATATTTGAGAGCGAGGTGGGTCCAGAAGTGCCAGAACTGACTCTTCCAGCTTGCCCATGGAAAATCAGTGCCATTTGGCCTCTTAATGGGAGACTTCACTTGGGGATCAGGGGTCCTTCACTGAGAACTGCAACAGCATGTAGCCGGGAGAACACCGATTCCTTACCCGCTTGGTTCTAGGGGACTAACTCGTTCCTGGTAGAGCTCTACTGAAGTCAGTAGATACACACCAGGGCGGCATTTGGGGCTGTGAATTGGGCTTCCCCCTTTTTCCTTCAAAGGTGCAGCCTGACCAGAAGGAAACATTCCTTCTGCACGCCACGAAACAGCTGTCTGCGGTGGGCGGGAGGCATGGGGAAGGAGGGGGAGGTGCTGATCCGCGAGGCCCGCCAGTGGGCAGCAAACGCTGGGAGGGTAGGGGGAGAGCTGATGGGGGGCTGCCATTTTTTTCCCTTGGGTGCTCCAGCTCCAGAGGACCCACAGGGTCGGTGCCTATGCTGTCACCCCTGTCCTGGGATGAACCCGGCTACAACAATACTGCAAATAACTTTTGTTACACTTTGATCATGTGTTCTTCTTCCCTCCTAGCCTGAAGGGATGAGAATAACACAAACTGTTATATCCACTGTGCTGGATCCAGCTGCAGCAGGTGAGTAACCACAGTGATTGGGTATCTGGCTGGTGAATCTTGCCCACATGCTCAGGGTTTAGCTGATCGCCATATTTGGGTCGGGAAGGAATTTTCCTCCAGGGCAGATTGGCAGAGGCCCTGGAGGTTTTTCGCCTTCCTCTGTAGCATGGGGCACGGGTCACTTGCTGGAGGATTCTCTACTCCTTGAAGTCTTTAAACCATGATTTGAGGACTTCAATAACTCAGACATAGGTGAGAGATTTTTCGCAGGAGTGGGTGGGTGAGATTCTGTGGCCTGCGTGGCGCAGGAGGTCGGACTAGGTGATCATAATGGTCCCTTCTGACCTTAGTATCTATGAATCTATTATTTGTCTTTATATAGCACCTTTCATTCTGCAAGAGCCCAGTGAGCACACAAGGTATAGATAAGTGAGGGTGTCTCATTTTTGGAGCCCTCGTTTGTTTCAAACGCTTTGCCCAATTTGCCTCAGACTCACCAGAAAAATTCTGCACCTGCCATATGATCATGCCCGGGGATTTTCAAATGGATTGCTTCGGTTTTTGGTGAGATGTGAGGCTGCCAGTGTCAAGCTGTCAATGGAAGACTTGCCTCAGTTCCATGGAATACCCCACACTTGTTTAAAATTTGGGTGAAATATGGACATTTCTTTGGTCCCTCTGTCTGCCTCACACAGTCATGTAACACCACTGCATATATCCATCTGAGGTACTTACACATCCCGTAGTAATGGAGTGTGACAGGTTGGACCCCACTGTCCGGGGTGCCACCTGATGTGCTGGGGTCCCACTGCGTCCGCCCGTTCCACCAGCCTGGGCTTCGTCACCCTGGCCTTGCTGTGCCAGGCCTTCAAGCCTTCTCTGGCACAGACACAGGTAAGGCCGCACCCAGCGGCAGACACAGACTGAAATCAGCTCCGTGTGGGAAGATTCAGCTCGGGGATTTACCCAGCGCTCACATGCACACCTCCTTTGGGGTGTAAACCCAAAATAATATTGTCTTGCGCTGTATAGAGAGATCTGCACAGCACAAGCTCATAAAAATCGCCCCCTTCCTCAATGTGGAGGGAGATACGCACAGCTTTTTGCCCCCCCACCTCCCCCCCCGATATGAATTGCACAAACTGGGTTTTGGAATAACTAAAAACAATTTTATTAACTATAAAAGGCAAATTATAAGTGATGATTATAAGGGATAGCAAACAGAACAGAACACATTATCATAGAATGTGAGGGCTGGAACGGACCTCAGGAGCAAATAAAACAAAACATTTTTTTAATTTTTAAACCGCTTTAATTACTGAGCAAATAAAACAAAACATACAAACTAATCTTAATATACTAAAGAAACAGGTTATGCATCGTAATTTCTCACCCTAAATGTTGTTTTAGGCAGGTTGCCGAGTTTCAGCAGCTCAGAGTTCCAGTTATGTTTCTTTACAGGCTAGACCCCAGTTCTCAGCCTGGACTCAGCCCTTGCTTAGTTCCTTTTCCTTCAGATGTTTTTAGCAATCTCCTTCTTGGACGGGAGGCAATGGAGAAAAATCTGATTGCCTTACTTCCCAGCCTTAAATTGAATATACATAAGGCAGGAATCTTTTGTTTCCCAGTCTGACCCCCTCTCCTCTTAATGGAAAAACACTGAAAGCCCAAGATAGGGGTCTAGTACCAGGTGAGCCGACCACTTGACCCTGCAGTGTCAAAGCAGCAACCCCAGGAGTTTCTCAGGAAGGCGGGAGATTAGTATCTTCCAAGTTTTATTGTTCTTCCCAATGGCCCACTGAGGCTGATTGGCTGCTGTCTGGTGGACGTTCCCCAAATACACACACAGTTGTAACGGTTTCCTAACCTCAGATACAGAAATGATACATGCATACACATTGGATAAACACTTTCAGTGGATCATAACCTTTCCAGTGATACCTCACGTGACTGATATTGCATAAAACGTAGTTGTGCCATATTCATATCATAACAATATTTCTATGCAGAATATGGGGAGCCGTGGCACACTGTGCACCTCATGATCTTTAACGTACTTATCCTCACAACACACTTCTGAGATAGGGAAATGTTTTTATCCCCATTTTACAGCTGGGGAAACTGAGGCACCAAGCTATTAACTACTAGCCCAAAGGCATACAAGGAGTCTGCACCAGAGTAAGGAATGAGTCCAGGTTCTCAGTCCAAGGATAATGTCTTAACCAGTGGACTAATGTTCCTCTCAAAGGAGTCAGACACAAATCAAAACAGATTTTGGTCACACAGTGTTGAGTACAGTTGAAAGCAGTCAATAAAGGGTTTAAAATACTATTATATGTTATAAGCAGGGTGCAGACATAAGCAGTATGTGTTGCAGATCTCAATAGAAGGTGATGTAGATGGTTATAAGCAACCTGTCGATCTGCTGGACTCTAACAATCTCTAACTACTGATTAGCCATTTATAAAAACATATATTAAGAAGTTGTCAATCCTTTTATAAACTATATATATAAACTTTTGAATATAAAGTGTGACACAGATTTTGCTATTGACTGATGCAAGAGGTAGCTCTCAAGGGTAGAAGAGGAGAACATTTTAGAAAATGTTTGAGTCCAAAACTAGAGATGATTCTCCATCACTGGAGGCAACGGAGGAAGAATAGAGGCCCAACCCCGGACTGGTGCCTCTGGGCACTACTGCGGTACAAATAATCATAATTAATAAGAAGGTGAAAAGTAGTGGAGAATCAGGCCACTAATAAAGTCTTTACCATCACTTTAAATCAGCCGAATTCATGCCTGTGATCGCACAGCTGGTTTGGCTTCTTAGGAAGTCAGCAGTATGAATCCTAGGACAATCAGTTTGGACTACAATGTCACCACCCCGCTCTCATCTTGGTATCTTCCTCCATCTCCCTCCACAGGGCGTCATTTCAGGCTCTGTATGAAGGCAGGGAGCCTGTGACCCAGGAGAAATAGCAGCAGCAAAGCCCATGGGACGCTCATTATTTTCACGGCGGGTTCTTTTCTCCTTTTCACAGGTGGGGAACAGGTAACGAAGGTGAAAGCTCCAGATATAAATGATATCGTTCCAAATACTGAACCAGAAACCAAAGTCGCCATCAATGGTAAGTAAGAGCCTGTGATTGTGTAGTGCTTAGAAATCGGACTGAGTGAAACTCAGAAGTTCGTAAGACTGTTAGGCCAGAGGTCAACAAATGGACCGAATGTTACACAGTCTTACAAGTTTTTTTTCCTAATGAGCGAGTTTTTAATCGAGGAAGAAATACAGTGGTGGTGGTCTTTTTGTGAATTTTCTTTGCGGGAGCTGTGGAAAGCAGCAGGAGTGTTTGCTTTCATCTCTGTTGTTCCCTGGGAACTGGGACTTAGTGTTAGAGACCAAGATCCCGGAGAGAGGGGACTGACCTGCATGCTGTTTGCAACTCCCTCTGCTCCAGGACTGGTGTGCATAGTGTAAATGAAACAAGCTGCACTGAAAATATACCCAGACTCCACATCACTGACTTCTCTTCCAACCTGCAAGGTCCCAGCAGGGGTTTGGATCAACTGATCCAGTCTTAGGACCCAGTCCTACAGGGCGGTGGGTGCCCCAGACTTCAGGAGGCATTGAGGCACATTTCAGGTTCAGAGTGTAAGTCTACAGAACCCATTGAGGGATCACTTTCTCCCCATTCCTACAAGCTGCCACTCCCATGCTTGAGTTCACACCAGGTTCTTCTCTTGGCCAGGAAACCCCGTGGCTCAGATTGTAGAAAACTCCATTGACGGGGCCAAGCTGGGGCATCTTATCGTGGTGCCTTCTGGCTGTGGGGAACAGAACATGATCCGTTTGACCCCAACGGTCATTTCCACCCACTTCTTGGACAGCACCCACCAGTGGGAGAAGATGGGGGTGGATCGCCGGGCTGTAGCCATCAACCTGATCAAGAGAGGTAAGAGGCTTTCCTGGGTGACAGCAGGTCCTTCTCCAGACTCCTGTTCATTACTAGGGCTTGGTTATTCCTGCATATGGCTATTGGGTGGGGGCTAGGATCGCTAAAGGGAGTGGTGTCAACCAATAGAATACCCCTGGGGGAATTCTGTGCCAAAAATTAAAAATTCTGCACACAGTATTTTAAAATTCTACAAAATTCTACATATTTTATTTGTCAAAATAACACAATATAATCACACCAGTTTCAATTATTCTGGTAGTTTATTTCAAAATACCCGTCAGCAAGTTTGTCTGTAACAATACAGACAACAAAAAAGATTCAGGAAATATTTTTTGACAAATAGATTCCTTACTAGGCATATTCCTTCAGAACTCTAAGTAATTCATTTAAACTACAATAGAGAAATGTATTTTCCACACCCCTCCGAAGCAGTGCAAAGGCTTGGGGGAGCTGGAGGTGAGTTGGAGCTGCGGGAGAGGGAAGTAATGGCTAGGAAGGAGCCTGGGTGTGAACTTGGAGGGTTGTTAGGTGTGGGTAGGAGAAGTATGGTATGTGGGGTTTTTTGGGCGGGGGGAGGGATTGTTAGGGAGCCTCCCCCATGCAGACCCTGGCTGACCCCTAGCCTCTCTCATTCAGTCAGGCACATCTGCCCCATCTCCATGTGTCCCTGTACCCCCAGTTCCCATGTGTCCCTGCTGAACCCGTCTTTGACACACATCCCCAGCAGCCCCATGTGCCCCATGCTGTCCGTCCCCCCATATCCCGTGCCTCCTGACCTGGCCCCATGGGCAGAGCACTGTAAGGAACACAGCCTCTCTTCCCTCCACCTGGGAGCAGCTACCTTCTCTTCTGGCGCCGCTGCAGCCCTTGGTGGGTGAAAGGCTTAACTGCAGCACCTCTCTGGCTGAATGTATTTTCTGCAGGCAAAAAAAATTCTGCAAGGGACATGAATTCTGCCCGTGCGCAGTGGCACAGAATTTCCCCAGGATTATAGTAGAACCATTTTCCCATATGCTTCCGGCTCAGATCTGTCTCACCTCAACAATTAAATTGTTATTTTCTGGACTGGTGAGTCTCAGCCCACTTCCTAGTGGGACAGATGTACATAGTTGATGGTTAAAATCAGTTCCATCTTGATAACAGCAAAAAACTTACTTTGGAACTGACGTTTGGGGGTCTTTGTGGGTTAAACTGATGGATCTCAGGTCAGTTCCTAGCAGGACACATGTCGGTGTTACCAAAATCCAATCTAGGGGCCCCAGAAGGAGTGCCAGAACCTGGTTAAAAGTGTGGGGGGCACCGGAACTGTGTCGCTGCCCCCTGCTCCTCCTCTTCCCCTTGGGGCCCCGCCTCCTGGCCAGGCCAGAAGCCAGAGCCAGGCAATGGTAAGAGCTGCCCAGGGAGCCCGAGCTGCTGTGGGAAGCCCCGGATCCTCCACCTGCCCTGGGGAGAGGGCCAAGGTGCCCGAGAACAGCTGCTGGCCCATGTCCCCACCACCTGGGGCACACCACTGCCAGTGGGATCCAGGGGCAGGGGCTCCAGTCTAGCCTCCCACCCCCTCCAGGGGCGGGGCCTCAGGTAGAAGAGGTGGGCCAGAGGCTAGCCTCCCCGAGCCGGTGGCTCCCCCACCTCCCATGGCACCACTCCTCCTGTCGCCTCTGGCCCGAGGCTTGCAGTTCGAGGGGGCAATGCCTCCCCTGTTCTCCCAAACTACGCCCATGCCATCACTGCTCCACACCTGACTGAGGCTACTCCGCCTATGTTAAAACCTGGGCGGGCATGGCCCTCGCACTTTTAAAAGTTGGGGGGAGTCATGGCCTCCCTAGTTCTTCCCGCCCCCCCCCCCCCAGTTCTGGCACCCCTGGTCCCACAGGGCATGGCAGGCCCATAGGTTCTTTGTGTCCAGGGCCCCAACAAATCTTAATCCCCTTCTGCCAAAATCCTCGCTCATCTGACCCAGGACATCTTGCGGCAGTCTCTATAGAGCAGCCAAGACATGAATGTGTCATGGAGATTCCTCCTATCTGATATCTGTGCCATGCTCAGCTCACGGCTCTGTGTGCACTAGGACCAGAGTTTAGATGTGATGAGTGCATTAGCCTGAGCCAGCATGAAAGTGACTTGGATCCTGGTCTCTGGAGTGCTCAGTTTAGTTGCTTCAATGGGCTGGATTCCCAGTCCCACTGACTGCTGCTAACAAACACAGAATGGATGGCAAGCAGGTAGCTGAGGGTAGAGACTGTGCTTTGCAAAGAGGAGCGAGAGAAGGAGAAAGGGGAGAGGGATGACAGAAGGGAGGGGTAAGGCGGGAGAGGTGCACAACACATTTCAAAGATCTTTCTTTCTCCTTTTCAGGTTACACACAGCAACTGGCATATAAGAAACCGAACCACTCCTATGCAGCCTATTTAAGTTCACCCTCAAGCACATGGTAAAGGCAGCTTTTCTATAGAGCTCTGCTGAGTCGTGTAGAGTTTCTCCTTTGTATACCATTCCTCTGGAAGACATGAGCCAGAGCAATCTATTCCCCTGGCTATACTGAAAGGGCAAAGTTAATGTGTAGAACTTGATCTTCAGAAAGGTACACCAGGGGATTAAAAACAGAGGGGGCTTGATGGCATCAGAGATTGGTAATGGAACACAGTTCCTTGAATGGTCGCTGACACTAGTGTGGCCTAGATGGTCTGACACGTGTTCATTAGAACCTGATGACTTGTGTGAAATGAATTTGGTGGGTTTTAGTCCAGTTCCCAGTGGGAAGGTGTCCACAGCGCACACAAATTCTATAATCACAGCTCTCCTAGTCATGATCCCATCACATTTCACGCTAAGCAAAGTAAGACTTGGATGGTGGAATGCCAGTGAAAGCCCAGTTACTGCAGGAAGTTCTGTGCCGTACACCCAAGGATTTCTAAGCATTCACATCTCTCTCTCTCGCTCGCTTATTTGTGGGCGCGGTAATCAAGTTACTGCAACTGATTTACTAGAATGATCCACACAAAATCTGTCCTGACACCAATTATTGATGAAGTTTTCATACACATTTAATTCATCCATCAGCACAGATGGTAACACTTTGGCTCAAACATCTGTGTCGAGGAGAATTTCAGGAAGGCAGGAGTGACCTTCTGACCTGATTGATTCTGCATGTTAACCCCTCAGGCTGACAGCGTATGTAGCAAAGGTCTTTTCCCTGGCTAGCAAGCTAGTGGCCATAGACTCTCAAGTTATCTGCGGGGCTGTGAAATGGCTGATCCTAGAAAAGCAGAAACCCGATGGCATCTTCCATGAAAATGCTCCTGTGATGTCCAAAAGTATGATGGTAAGTTTAACCTTAGTTCCCACAATACCCCAGACTGTCCCCATTCTATTCAGCCTAGCAGCTTGACACTTCCGAAATCAATCGTTTGCCTCACTAAGCCAGATCCCAAAGTCTTTACTCTTTCTCACTGGGTCCTTACCCAGGCAAAACCTCCGTTGAAGTCAATGGAAATTTTATCTGAAGCAGAAGTGAGTAAAAGCTGAGTAAATATTTGGTTTGGACCAGTGTCTGTGTAATTGCTCTGACACAGTGGGGCACACGCTCTGTTTCTAGTGGAAGCCCCAGCTCTGTCAGCCAAGGCTGTAGCAGACTTATCAACACCTATCTGTGGCCCAGCCACTACTAGAGAGGGACAGAGCATCCCTCTGAGTAATCATGGGTTATATTTGTAGCTACCTCTGGCATTTCTGACCCTGCTTAAATAGGGACATAACATACTTTTGGGGGAATTCTGTGCCAAAAAATTAAATTCTGCACACAATATTTTAAAATTCTGCATATTTTATTTGTCAAAATAACACAATATAATCATGCCACTTTAAATTATTTTGGTAATTTATTTCAAAATATCTGTCAGCAAGTATGTTTATAACAATATAGACCAAAAAAAGATTCTGGCAATTTTTTTTGACAAATAGATTCCTTTCTAGGCATATTAATACAGAACTTTGAGTAATTAATTTAAAGGACAATACAGAACTATATTCCCTGCATCTGTCAGAAGCAGTGCAAAGGCTTGGGGAAGTCAGAGGTAATGGAGGAGCTGCGGGAGAGGGAAGGAGCCTAGAGTGAACCTGGCTGGAGGGTTGTTGGGTATGGGTGGGAGAAGTATGGAACAAGTTTTTGCGGGGGCAGGATTGCTAAAGAGTCAGCCATGCAGACCCTGGCTGACCCCAAGCCCTCTCCCATTCAGTCAGGCACATCTGCCCCTGTCCCCACACCTCCCATCCCCATGGGTCTCTGCAGCCTCCTCCCCCATCCCCATGTGTCCCTGCAGCTCCCTTCCCCATCCCCAGGCTCAACACTGTCAGCCCACTAGCTCCTGATTCCGTGCCCCAGTCTGTCCCCCACTAGCCATTCTGAACCCCAGCCTGTGGACCCCCCAGCAGCCCTGTGTGCCCCACTCTGTCCTAACCTGGGTCCACAGGCAGGGTGCTGTGATTAACTTCTACTCCTGGAGGAATTCTGCACCATTGGGCACGCACAGAATTTTTCTCCCCACAGAAAATACATTCTGCCCCAGAAGCGCTGCAGTTCTGCCTTTTGCCCGCCAGAGGCTGCTGCGGCACCCGAACAACCAACTGCACTCCTGCTGCTGGCTGTTCTGGTGCCCTAGTGACCTTTGGTGAGCAAAAGGCAGAACTGCAGTGCTTCTGGGGCGGAAATGTATTTTCCGCCGGAAAAAAAAAATTCTGCGGGATACATTAATTCTGCGCATCTGCAGTGGCACAGAATTCCCCCAGGAGTACTAACATTTGCCACTGCCATGGAGAGAGCGGCTGACATCACGGGGCTGTCTGCATCCCTGCAAGCTGGGCCGTGGAGGATGTAGGAAGCAGATAGACACATAAACAGAGGATGTGTACGGGGATGGATGGGTAGTGTTTACGTGGGGATAGGTAGATAGGCCATTTCTGGTTGGTACCAGTGCACCATGACACGGCTATAATTGGTGCCCGGGTACGGTAGCGATGAGGGTGTTAAAAATGCAGAGATAAATCTCATCAGTCGATTCGGTAGAGTAGAGAGGTAGATAGATAACATCATTAATTCTGTCCTTGAGGTTTGTTCTTTGTTTCCCCCTTAGGGAGGGTACCAGGGTGCTGAGCCTGAGGCATCTCTGACGGCTTTTGTTCTTGTCGCACTGCTGGAGTCCAAAGACATTTGTAACGCTCAGGTCCCGGTGAGTACGTCTATCGTGTATCTTCACCTATTCGCATTATTTTCCTTTCCAGATGTGGTGCGTGAACACGTGATGGAGAGAATTTGGCCTAAAGTAATGAATGGAGTTGCCAGATTTGAGTTCATGCGTCAAACTTTGCTGTGGGGCCAGATTCCACATCCTCCAGAGAGCTCAGCACAATCCTCCAGGAACTTAGATTTATATTGTAATAAAGGCAAATCCCTGCTCCAAAGATTTTTACAATCTAAATAAACAGGACAGAGCAAGGACATATTATTATCCCCCTTTTACTGATGGGGGAAAGAGGCATGAAGAGACAACTGGGGTCTAAATTAGCCATTGGGGTCTAAATTAGCTGTTTTACCACTCAAGAAAAAGATCTTGGAGTCATTGTGGAGAGTTCTCTGAAATCATCCACTCAATGTGCAGTGGCGGTCAAAGAAGCTAACAGAAGACAGAAAATATCATATTGCCTCAATATAAATCCATGGTACGCCCACACCTTGAATACTGCATGCCAGTGTGGTCGCCCCATCTCAGAAAAGATATATTGGAATTGGAAAAGGTTCAGAAAAGGGCAACAAAGATGTTTAGGGGTATAGAACGGCTTCCGTATAAGGAGAGATGAATAAGACTGGGACTTTTCAGCTTGGAAAACAGGCGACTAAGTGGGGATATGATAGAGGTCTATAAAATCATGAGTGGTATAGAGAAAGTAACTAAGGAAGTGTTATTTACTCCTTCTCATACTACAAGAACAAGGGGCCGCCAAATGAAATTAATAGGTAGCAGGTTTAAAACAAACACAAGAAAGTATTTTTTCACGCAATGCACTGTCAACCTCTGGAACTCCTTGCCAGAGGGTGTTGTGAAGGTTGTGTGCTGGGAGAATGAAATTCACACCCAATACAATTCCATGAATTGTTTTTTTTTTAAATATAAAAGTTAATAGAATTTCAGCCTGATCTGTGGGCTTGGTTTCTTGATGTGTTTGGGGTTTTTTTTGTTTTTTTGACCGCCCAGAGTCTGAAGAACAGCATTAACAAAGCTGGGGAATACTTGGCCAGAAGGTATCCATCTCTGAGAAGACCTTACACAGTGGCTCTCACGTCCTATGCCTTAGCCCTGATGGGGGAACTGGACAGCGAGAAAGTGCTTATGAGCACTTCAACAGGTAGATTATTGGCGGGTTCTCAGTACCAGAAAGATGTGGCCAAGTTGGGAGGGAGCTCACAGGAGGGAGGGGGAAAGTGATCAAAGGCTAGCAAGATCTACAACAGCTGAGAGTTTGGTGTGGTTTTGTTTAACAGTGAGTATTGGTTAGTTGGCCTGATATTATTCTAATCTGTATTACAGTGACACCCAACCCAGATCAGGGCCCCCTTTTGCTAGGCACATGGCAAGAGACAGCCCCTATCCCACACTGCTTACAGTCTAGTTCAAAGGCATCTAATCAAATTCATTAGGCCCAATGAGAGTGGGTTGCTTACTTCTTTCAGGCCCCTTTGAAAATCATAGTTTATGTAGACAAGGCAGACTGATGGGGAAACTAAGACCCAGAGAGAATGTCTACGCTGCTGTAGAAGACCCGCAGCTGGCCTGGGTCAGCTGATTTGGGCTTGCAAGGCTTGGGCAATGGAGCTATAAAACTGCAGCATGGTCACTCAGGCTTGGGCTCTGAGATCCTGCTGGGACTTCCCAGAGTGGGAGCTTCAGCCCAAGCTCAAATGTATACTGCAATTTTATAGTCCCGCAGCCTGATCCCCGTGAGCTCAAGTTAGCTGGCCCGGGCCAGCTGCAGCTGTGCCATGCGTCTTTTATCGCAGTATACATGTGCCCTATGCAACTTGTCCAAAATAGCTTGTTTTTGGGAACTGAGCTGGGAACTGAGCCCAGATCCGAGTCCTAAGCCAGCATCTTAACTGCAAGACCAGTCGTCCTTTCTGTAGCACTTAGATATTTTCTGTGGGAATATCGATGTAGCTATGGATTTGAGTCACACTGACCGGTCTTCACATGGGTATGGTTCAAGAGGTGGTATTTTCCATTTGGAGCTGCTCAGAATGTGCCGTTCTGTGTCCTGGTGAAGATTGTTCTAGTTCTCGTTCTTTTATGGCGTTTAGAGGGAAATCGCTGGGAAGACACGAACACCCACACCTTCAGCATTGAGGCCACCTCATACGCTTTGCTGGCCTTGCTGCACATGAAGAAGTACGAATTGGTCAGACCCATAGTCAGATGGCTGACAGAGCAGAAATTCTATGAAGGGGGGTATGGATCTACCCAAGTGAGTATAATCTTTGGCAGACATAACCATATGTTTTGTGGGAAGGTCTCCCAATAGAAGGAATGGAAACCCCATCACTTGATCCATTGAGAGGGAGACTCCACCATAGGGAACAATCGTGTGTTAGTCCAGGAGGTCGACATGATAACCTAATATAAATTCATAGTTTCCAAGGTCAGAAGGGACTGCTGTGAGCATCCGTTCTGACCTCATGTATAACACAGGCCATAGAGCTTCCCCGGTGTAATTCCTTTATGAACTCGAGCAGAGTTTATAGAAGAACATTCAATCTTGATTTTAAAAATTGCCCATGATGGAGAATCCATCATGACTCTTCGTAAAAATTGTCCCAACGGTTAACGATCCTCGCTGTTACACATACTTCATGTGTAACTTTTTATGTGTATAAATTGCCACTCATTTGTTATGCCCCATACAGTTGAAACGTGGCTCCTGTTAATCCTAGAATTATAAAAATATAGGGCAGAATGGGCCCTTGCTAGGTCATCTAGTCCAGTGACTCTCAACCTTTCCAGACTACTGTACCCCTTTCAGGAGTCTGATTTGTCTTGTGTAACCGCAAGTTACACCTCACTTTAAAACTACTTGCCTACAAAATCAGACATAAAAATACAAATGTCACAGACATTATCACTGAAATATTGCTGACTTTCTCATTTTTACCATATAATTATGAAATAAATCGATTGGAATATAAATATTGTACTTCCATTCCCGTGTATCGTATATAGAGCAGTGTAAACAGGTCATTGTATGAAATTTTAGTTTGTCCTGACTTCGCTAGTGCTTTTTATGTCGCCTGTGGTAAAACTAGGCAAATATCCAGATGGGTTGATGTAACCCCTGAAAGACTGCTGTGTACCCCCAGGGTAACGTATACCCCTGGTTGAGAACCACTGATCTAGTCCGGTCCGCTGCACTGAGGTAGGACGGAGTATTACCTAGATCATCCATGACAGGTATTTGTCTCACCTGTTCTTAAGAAACACCAATGACAGAGTTTCCACAACCTCCCTAGGTAATTTGTTCCGGTACTTAACTATCCTTACAGTTAAAAAGTTTTCCTAATGTCTAACCTAAACATAAGGCCTATAGTGGCTTATAGCAGATGGATAACCGTTTCCCCATGAGCCTCTGCTACTGGGCTGGCTCATGTCTGTGTTAATGACTATATGTTAATCACCGAACAAAAATATATCTCCTACTATCCTGTGTAACATCTAACGCTGAGAGTTAACTGTTGTTGTATTTTCAGTTCCTGTTCATTAAACAGTCAGGGTTGGGTTCTGATCTCATTCACGGGCCACTGGGGTAATTCGGGAGCCAAAGGGATGCAGGCCCTTGGTTCATGGCAATAGGACAATAAGGTGTAACCCTCTTGTCTTTTTCCTGGTCTTCCAGGCTATCATCATGGTGTTCCAGGCTCTTGCGCAGTACCAGATAGACATCCCGCTACACCAGGAGCTGGATTTGGAGGTTTCTGTTCTCCTGCCTGGCCGTGCTAATCCCCTCATGTACAGGATTGAGTATGAGACTGCTATGGTGCTCAGAACGGTGGAGGTACTGTTTTTTCCTGCTGCCACAGATCCTACTGAGGGCCCCTTCCTGGCCATGCACTAGGACGGCTGTGAGGGAAATCCAAGCATCTGTGCTCTGGATCCCCAGGGTGCTTCCTGGATCCCCGGATCCCCAGGGTGCCCAATCTCGGGGTCCTTAGACACCACAGACACTGACCTTTTTCTTTTTCCCAGTCGGTGCTCCACCCCCCCCCACCCTCCATTTACATTTGCTCCAGTGAGAGTAATTATTTCTGAAAAGTGGAACAGCTCAAATTGGAGAGCTTGAGAAAGCCCTTATGAGAATGTCCCATAGCCCAGTGGCTAGGACACCCGTGTGCAATATGGGAGACCTCAGTGCAAAACCCTTCTCCACAGGCAGAGGGGAATTGAACAAGGGTCTTCGATATCCCAGGTGAGTCCCTGACCACTGAGCTAAAAGTCGCAAGCAGAGCACTACCTTTTCCTGCTGCCCTTCTGTGAATCTACCCCTTAACAAAGGCTTCTTTCCACCCAAAATGGATTTTTGTTTTATTTGCCAACAATTCTTGTAATTTTCAGATTTGGTTCGGGTTGAACCTAATGGTTTTTTGCCAATTTTTTTGGACCTGCCAGCAAACCGAAAGATCAGTTATTCACCCAGCTCCATAGTTACTTGCCCAGCTCTAGGCATTACCATCAGATGGTTGTTTACTGTCCTGCATGAGATGAGTTGGGAGGTCTCCACTCATTGATGGCGAATCCCCATCGCTCTTGTTGACAGGCTCAGCAGAGAAACTAATGGCTGAAGGAGTGAATGAGAGTGAACTCCCTTCTGTAATAAGACTTAGCATTTATATACTGCTTTATAAGAACAAATGTAAGCCCATTAAGGGGACTGTAGGTGTGTATGAATCTGCAACTGTTTGGCATAGAGAACATCAGAAATCTTGCAAGCTATCAGTCTGGCACGTTTCATCAGCACTGGCCTATTTAAAATTAAGAAATTTAAGAGTCACCCAATCTGACTGCGGATTCTTTACAGACTAGGCTGAATAAAGACTTTGTTGTGAGAGCGAGAGGCACCGGGCAAGGAACCTTGACCGTGGTAACTGTTTACAATGCAAAGATACCGGAGGATACATCTCAGTGTAAGAACTTTGACTTGAGGGTGTCTGTCAGGGAAGCCCAGAATGGTAAGTTACCTTCTGACTGGTTAAATTAAGTTTGCTGTCGCTACCCAAACACCTACACAAGTAGTTAACTTTACACACGAGAAGTCCCATTGAAGTCAAATGAGCGTAAAATCAAAGATGTGCATAAATGTTTCCCGAATTGTGGCCTAACTTAAGACTAGGAGAACAGGATGCACAGAGTGAAAGGACCAGAAGAGAAATATTAGTATTAGAGCAGGACCTAAAGGCTTCAATCAAGATCAAGGCCATATTGTGCCAGGCGCTGTACATACAAATAGTAAGAGACAGTCCCTGCCCCAAAGAGCTTCCAATCTAACCAGCCAAAGGGAGGAGTCTTATTCCCTTTACACAGGGGGAACAGAGCATTTCAGTTACTTTCCCATGGAGTTTGGATCAAAACCAGGAGCTGTGTTAACCCCCAGACCAGTGCAGAGTTGGGTGGGGCATAAAGTAATAGTGAGGTCAAGGCGGGTAGGGTAGCAAATGCAGCAATGTTTCCAAGTGGACAGAGCACTGTCCTGGTACTCAGGACATCCACTTTTTGCCACTGGCCTGCTGGGTGACCTTGGACAGCTTACTTTGCCTTCCTGTATCTCAGTCTCCCCAGCTGTAAAATGGGGATAATGACACTGTAAAATGAAAATGGAAAATACCATAGCGCTAGGTATTATGATTACGTCTTTTTTCTTTTGCTAATATTACTGTTATCGCTCGGCACTACGTGTTCCGACGTAGGCTCAGTCCAGCTGCGGGACAGCATGCTGGCATCATGCCGCCTCTGACCAGCAGGGTTAGAACATTTCGTCATCCCACAATACCATATGGATGAAAAGTCGGGCATGGGACTCTGGGATCTGCTCCCTCTAAACGGGAGATGAGTCTGAACCAAGAAGTTGAGAACTGGGTCCACACTTCTCCCAGGGGTTGGGTGCTCAGATCTAGGGCTCGGTTCGGCTTGCTATAGATATAAGGGTCGAAAGTTTGGGAGCGCTCATGTTGCCTCGTAGGTCGAGTCATCACACTTGTCAGTGGGCTCGGCCTTACAGCCATCGGCACTGAAAATGTGACCTGTTGCTTCTTTAGCTAATCACTTGGCTGACTCTTTCGCTAATGACTGGGCTGCTGTTCTTGATTTGAGCCCCTAGGGGGAGACAAGAGCACACACGCTTAGGCTATGTCAGCGGTTCTGAAACTTTTGTACCGGCCGACCCCTTTCCCATAGCAAGCCTCTGAGTGCAACCCCCCCTTATAAAGTAAAAACATGTTTTTATATATTTAACACCATTATAAATGCTGGATGCAAAGCAAGGTTTGGGGTGGAGGCTGGCAGCTCGCGACTCCCCATGTAATAAAATTGTGACAACCCCCCCCCGCCCCGAGGGGTCCCGACCCCCAGTCTGAGACCCCCTGGGCTATGTGCCCACTACAGGTTAGGGGTGCTCACGTACCCACGCTAGCATGAGTATAAATAGTGATGTCGCTGCCGGGCCATGGATAAGCAACCGAGGCACGGCTAGCCCCGCTGAGTACTGATTGCGGCCCCACCACTATTTATACCCTTGATGAGAGCGAGCATGAGTATGCGTACATGAGCCGGGGAATCACACTCCTAGCGCGTAGTGTAGATGTAGCCTATGCCAGAGCCAGGATTTTGTCTTGGCCTCTGGGAGAGATCGGGGCCAGCCAGGAGTTTTGGATCAAGTTCTGAACTTTCCAAAGTATGGGGGAGTTCAGATCCGAGCTTCTGATTCAGGCCTCTCTCCTCTGATAACACACAACCACATTTCTGTGGGAGTGGCTTTTCACAATTGCCAAACTCATGCATTTAAAACCCATTAGTCGTGTCCCCAAAAAACAATGACATCCGCTTAAAATCGTGAGATTTTTAAAATAATACATTTGGGGTTTGTTTTCTTTGCCTTCTGGTTTCTGAGTCTTTCAGTTGCTCCCACTTCACATTTTAAGCTTTTCTCCACAACCTCAAGGTCTAGAAATGGATTTTTATGCTAAGTGAAAGCTGAGATTCTCATGCCATCTTTCGTTTCCAGGAGCTGGGGCTTAAAGAAACACATCAAAAATCGTAAGACTTACCACAAGAGTTTTCAATGCTACTTTTTAGCTTGTGTGTCAGGTATCCTTCAGAGTGACTGGTTCCTTTGGGATTTTTTTTCACCCCAGTTCTAGGATCTATTCGATTAAAGTGCTGAGTTTCCAAGTTTGGGGGCTTTTTACAAAACAAAAATGAAACTTACACCAAAAAATATTTTTTCCTATTTTGAAACATTTCTAGCTAAGAGGCCGGAAGGAGCCCTGCGTTCAGTCTTCATCAGAATCTGCACCAGGTGAGAACACTGACCTTTAATGATAATGTTGAAGTTGAAGCTAGACAAATTCAAATTTACAAATAAGCTGTAAATTTTTAACAGCTAGGATAACTAACCATTGGAACGCTTGACCAAGCAGTGTGGCAGATTCTCCATCACAGCTAATTTTTAAATCAAAACTGGGGGGTATTCTGGAAGATGCATGCTAGCTCAAACAGGAATTATTCTGGGGCAGTTCTGTGGCCCGTGTTATACAGGAGGTCAGAACAGACGATCACAATGATTCCTTCTGGCCTTAGAATCTATGAATATTGTTACACAGGACACACTTCCATAGAATAAGGATCAGTATTACTGAATAACTATTATGAGCCCCAGCTGTTATCTAGCCCTTGTCATTAGGAGATCTCAAAGTGCTTTATAAAGGAAAACAGTATCATTACCCCGATTTTACAGGTGGGGAAACTGAGGCACAGAGCAGTGCTGTGACTTGCCTAACCTCACTCATGAGGTTTGGGGCAGAGCTGGGAATAGAAGCTAGGTCTCCTGAGTTCCAGTCCAGTGCTCTATGCACTAGACCACACAGCAGCACAGCTGGGTTTGTTGCTGGTCTACATGGAAGGATCCTGGCCCAGCATGCACTGGTCTTGTATAAATCCTGCAATGGCTTCCTCAAGGAAAGTCTTTGGTTGTCATGCTTTAAATTCCCGGTCAGGAATAGAGAAGGGGCTAGGCCCTGCTGTGATGAGAGCCATATAAATACCTCATGTAAGTTTCCAAAAAGGTGCCTCACTGTCCCTCTAATCTTGTCTTTAAACTCTCCTTTGCTCTGATGCCCACTCAAAAAAATTGACAACAGTTAGGCGGCGGGTGAGCTGAGGCCAGGGCCCATCATGCTGGCCAATATTGTCTCATTGTTTTCTTGGGCTTTCCCATCGGTCGGTCTCCACCTGTTATATCTGGCCTTGTCCTTGAACTGTAAGATCTTTGGGGCAG
Organism: Caretta caretta; assembly: GCF_965140235.1. NCBI lineage: Eukaryota > Metazoa > Chordata > Testudines > Cheloniidae > Caretta > Caretta caretta. The sequence continues at coordinate 20,167,667 of NC_134225.1, forward strand.
GGAACATCTTTTGGGTCTATGTTTTTACAGTGCCCAGCACAATGACTGGGGTCCTAGGCTCTACAATAATTAATAAGATCAATAATACCTAGAGAGCGAGAGGCAGATAAATAGACTTTATAGCTAATTCCCGGCATTGTCATGCAACCGTTCTGGCTAGAAACTTCCAAGCAACTAGTTCACCCTTTTATTCCAGGCGTTTCAACAAATGAGATCTTTCGTTTCTTGTGGAATTTCTGTCCAAATGGCCAGTTCCGCAAGCAAAGTAGAACATTTTTTTCCAGAGCCTGTGGATTTGCAGCCATGACATATTTGAAACAGACGCATTTCCCACTCAAATAGGGAAGGCAGGCCCGCATTGGAGTGTAAAAATACTACATGTTGCTTTGTTTTCTTTCCCATGCAAATCGACTTGGGTTTTTTTTTTAATTTTGAAAATTTGAATCAAATTGCAAAGAATATTTGGTTTTGAGGTTTTTAATTTTTCACTGTCCCTCATTGCAACTGGAGCATCTAAGCAAGGAAAAGGACCCAGATCTACAGAAGTATTTAAGTGGCCGAATAATGGAGATAGGTGCCTCGTGGGGAGTTAAGTGTCTCACTCTCATTGACTTTCAGTGGGAGTTAGGCACCTAACCTGCTGATCTGCTTTGGTAAAACTCTTTAGGTTAGTTTTACTCGTCGTAAATCTGGCCCTAAATGCCTCAGACAGATGGGCTTTACCGCTTAATACCATACTGTGTTGGTGGGAGCTTCAGAAATGTATGGATACTGTGGGGAGAGATAGAGGGGTGTATGTGGGGAGAGAGAGAGAGATAGATGGGTGTATATGGGGATGGATGCTCACAGGCTATAGATTTTCCTAGAGGACAGCAGAAGAAATATTGAGAACTGGCAAGTCAATTTCAAAATGGTTTTCTCAGTGTTAAATTTTGGTGCAAGGGCATTTGCTTTTCCCCGCTAGGTACCTCGGAGTGGTTGATGCCACAATGTCGATCCTCGATGTCTCCATGCTCACGGGCTTCTCGCCAGATTTGGATGATCTGACCAGAGTACGTTGGCATCATCCAAGCTATTCAGTAGAACAGGAAGGCCCAGGCTAAGCAGAGCTTAAAGCTCCAGCTGGGGGAGGTTCTTCCCACTGTCTGAGACGTGGAAGCTACACGAGTCGGTTAGCAGCTGGATGGCTCAAGGCATTGGGACATGGAGCCTTTCAGTTGTAGGACGGCAGGTCTCCTCTGATCAGCAATGGAAACTCGTTACCATCAGGCAGTATTGTGTTGTATGTGAAATCGGCCCCCATGCATACAGAAATCATGATCGTCAGTGAGGACTGTACCTGGGACCTTTAGCCCGACCCTCTTGCACTTGACCTAAAGCAATAACCCTTTCAGCTCGAAGTAGGGTCGGGCATTGTGCAGGCCTGCCACTAGAGGGACATATGATCTCATCCATATTATATGGCTTTGTAGTGGGGCTTGACTCATTTTGGTGCGGCTTCAGGATTTTGCGTCCCTGCCTGACCGTGATGCTTCTTGCTTTTCCTTCATTGTGTTTAGCTTTCCAGAGGGGTTGACAGATACATTTCCAAGTATGAAATTGACCGCTCTCCTTCGGACAGAAGCACCCTCATCATCTACCTGGACAAGGTAAGACTTTACAAGGGCGTTCTCTGATCTTGTGTTAAATTCAGGAACTACTGCTGCAGGCTCCTGCTTTAGCCAAATTGCACTCCTGGGTGTCCCCAGAGACGCCCAGGTATAACTGATGGCAGAATCGCCCGCAGGATAAATTGTGCACAGGTCCTGTGGTCTTTAATGGGAGATACACCAGCTAACACCAACAGCTGAATCTGATCCCCCGTGTATCACCCTTTCTCCTTCAGCCTTTCTCTCTTTCATGCCTTTTTGTCTCCTCTGCCATTTCTTCCTTTCCAAAGACCTAAGCATTCCTTTTCTGTTCTTTCCCCACCCAGGTTTCACATATGGAGGAGGAATGCCTGCAGTTTAAAGCTCATCAATTTTTCGAAGTTGGTCTCATTCAGCCGGGGTCTGTCAAAGTCTATGAGTATTACTCTTTAGGTAACAGTGAGCTGTATCTTTTCTCATCACTGGGGTCATGCCCAATATGTCCCTTTCCCCAGACACTCAGAGTTTTCTGTTATCATGGCAGCAAACATGTTATGGGAATACGGAAATTGATCAGATGCATGAATAAGAAAAACACCAGTAGTGACAAGAATTCTCATTCTTCATGCTTCAAAGCATGAGCTGATCACCAGTCGGGAGGAGGAAAGAACGGACAAGCCCTGTGGCACAGTAAGGTGCATTTCATGCCTTCCTGTGTAGTATCTGGTAGAAAGGTGAGTCAGGAAATTCATATCCAGATCCAAACTTCCACAAAGCTTGGGCTGCTCAGAAGTTGAGGGCAATAAATCGTTGGAATGTGCTACCACAGGAAATCTCTCGATGTTGTCATGAAATCAAAAAGACATGGTGGGGGAGGTAATGTATTTTATTGGACCAACTTCTGCTGGTGAGAGAGACAAGCTTTTGAGACACACAGAGCTCTTCTTCAGGTCTGGGAAAGGTACTCCGAGCGTCACAGTTAAGGGCAAGGTGGAACAGATTGGTTAGCATAAGTAGTTTAGCATTTAGTCTGGCTTTAAAATCTCTCAATCTATGAAATGAAGATACAAGGATTTGATTCAGGATAATCTCTAGATTAAATGGCCAGTTGGTCTCTTCTAGGGCACAGCACCACCTAGGTCTCCCCAAGAGACTCAAAACATTAAAATCTCTCTCACTGCTCTTCGTCATGATTCACACTTTGCTCAGTCAAAACTCTGGCAATGACCTCAGTGAGACTTTGGCTTGAGTAACGGCTTCAGGGTTGTCCCCTAAGGAGTGGTGGAAGCTTCCCAAAAGTGGGCTGACCCCCGGTGCCTGAACTGGCCCTGCCCCCCTACGCCGCCCCTTTCCCCCGAGGCCCCGCCCCCGCGCTGCATCTTCTCCCTGAGCCCCCCACCCTGAGGCCGCCATTCCCCCGAGGCCCTGCCCTCGCATTGCCAAGCCCCGGCCCTGACACCGCCCCTGCTCCCCGAGCCCTGCTCCCGCACCACCTCTTCCCCCAAACACCCTGCCCCCCACTCCCTCCTTTCCTCCCCTCCTCCCTGTTGTTCGCCCTTACGGCCGGTAAAAAGTGATGGGGCCACAGCCCTCCTGACCTCTCCAGTTCCGGTGCCCCTGCTTCCAATCTCTGGATGTCTTTCTAAACAACAGAGCCTGGCTCAGTCACAAGTTATGGGCTTGATGCGGGTATGGCGGGTGAAATTCCTCAGTCTGTGAGAGGCAGGGGGTCAGATGAGATCCCAATTGTGCCTTGAGTCTTTAAAATCTACTAACCTGTGATTCTCTGCTTGTTCTGTAGTGGACCAATGCACCATATTCTACCGCCTGCCTAAAGAGAGCGGCTTTCTCAATAAGATCTGTCATGGGGACGTTTGTCGGTGTGCGGAGGGTAAGGAGGGTCCTGTTTCTGCTTACATCAGGGCAGGCTAGGACACAGGTTCTTGGAGTATTTAATAACACACCCTAGCTCTCCTATAGTGCCTTTAATGTTTAGATATTTCAGAATTTGGGGAGGCGGAGTTCAAAACCAAACAATTTGGCGAATTTGACATGAATTCGCACAGTGTTTCAGTGTCGCTGATTCTGCCTATTGTGGTTGAAAAATTTCACCCCGGTCTACTTGAATGTCTTCCCTGGTGACTCCCTTCTTTCTCCTCCCCCCAGAAAACTGTTTCCTGCAGCACAAGATGAGGGGTCCCATCACCCTGAACAAACGAATTGAGATGTCATGTGAATCTGGAGTCGATTATGGTAAAACTGCTCTTTGGATCTGCAGAGTCTTACATATGAGAGTAGAGACACGGTCCAGACTTACAGCTGGATCTGAGGTTGAAATAAGGGTAGGTTTTGGATTTACCTGTACAAGAGACTCGTGAGATTTTGGGTCCCCAAAATGACAGAAATCTCACAAAATCAGCTGTTTTCGTGAGATCTCACCTGCTTTACCAACAAGATCTGGAAAATGGACCTCTTCTGATTTGGAACCCAACCCAGAGCCAAAACCAGAGGGTCTAAGAATTCAAATCCAACCTCTTACACAGAAATATTCAGATTGAGATCTGATGCTCTTGCTTTGTCCCAGGGCCTGCAGTTCTCCATTTTGACCCAAATAGAAGGTTTACAGTATCAATCTGGAGTCTCCATTGGCCTCTCTGGCCACTCACTCTGTGAACCCCAGTTTAGGTGCAGATCTTGAAGTTATAAATGCAAAGTAATGCACATTGGAAAACATATCCCAACTATACATATAAAATGATGGGGTCTAATTTAGCTGTTCCCACTCAAGAAAGGGATCTTGGAGTCACTGTGGAGAGTTCTCTGAAAACATCCACTCAATGTGCCGTGGCGGTCAAAGAAGCTAACAGAATGTTGGGAATCATTAAGAAAGGGATAGATAATAAGACAGAAAATATCATGTTGCCATATCACGATTACAGATATTTAACTGTATAAATCCATGATATGCCCACGTCTTGAATACTGCGTGCAGATGTGGTCGCCCCATCTCGAAAAAGATGTATTGGAATTGGAAAAAGGTCAGAAAAGGGCAACACAAACTATTAGGCCTCTGGAACGGCTTCCATATGAGGAGAGATTAATAAGGCTGGGACTTTTCAGCTTGGAAAAGAGATGACTAAGAGGGGATATGACAGAGGTCTATAAAATCATGACTGGCATGGAGAATAAATAAGGAAATGTTATATACTCCTTCTCATAACACAAGAACTAGGGGTCACCAAAAGAAATTAATAGGTAGCAGGTTTAAAACAAACAAAAGGAAGTATTTTTTCACACAACGCACAGTCAACCTGTAGAACTCCTTGCCAGAGGATGTTGTGAAGGCCAAGATTATAACAGGGTTCAAAAAAGAACTAGATAAGTTCATGGAAGATAGATCTATCAATGGCTATTAGGCAGGATGGGCAGGAATGGTGTCCCTAACCTCTGTTTGCCAGAAGCTGGGAATGGGCAACATGACATGGATCACTTGATGATTACCTGTTCTGTTCTTTCCCTCTGGGGCACCTGGCATTGGCCACTGTCAGAAGACAGGATATTGGGCTAGATGGACCTTGGGGCTGATCCGGTATGGACGTTCTTATGACAAGCTGTCAAATTGTCCCTTGACTAAACTGTCTGGCTACCACTTATGTCACTATTATCAGCACCAGATTAAAAGAATGATGTGAAACTCCTAAGCCAAGCCCTGGGGAAATCTTAGAACAAATGGAATGGATCAAGGTCTTCTACCCTGTTTAATTAATTCTCTCTGCCTCTCCGTGGGTTGATCACACACCAGTTTCCCGACAGAAAACTGCTACAGTCTTTAACCAGTGTCACTTTCTTCCCCCTCAGTGTATAAAACCAGGCTTGTTGGAACTGAAGAATCAAACAGTTATGACACCTACATGATGAACATTTTGCGAGTCATTAAAACAGGTAAGAGCTCCTCCTTCTGGACACTGATAAACAGGCTCCACTGGCTCCCCCACCAGGAACATCTGACTGACCGTCTTTCTTCTCTTCCTCAGGGACTGATGAAAATCCGCTCGGAGAAACCCGCCCGTTTGTCAGCCACGTGAAGTGCAGGGAGTCTCTGAGGCTGGAGCCTAACAAGGACTACTTGATCTGGGGACTCAGCAGTGACTTGTGGGACTTGAAAACGAAGTAAGTAGCCTACCCTCCGAGCTTCTTCGGGTCTGCGCTGTAGGGCTGGAGATTGCAGATGCAGTTTCGCCTTAGCTAGTGCTAGCGGCCACCCCTGTGTTTCTCTAGCACTAAGCCCAGCTGTAGTGCGGTCAGTGTGTCCAAGTAGTTGTGGGGTTTATCCATCCATAGTCCTTCGGGGCTGAATTGGGGTGAATTACCTGCTAGAAAGGGTGGGAAAATATTAATTTACTGTGCAATTATCATCTCTGTGCCATGATAGAAAATTAATATTTAAGTGTTTCTACATTGCAAAATATGTATTGTTGATAAAAACATGTCAAAGAGACTTAGACGGGTGCATGGCCTGTGTTTTTGGTCCGAGTTTTTACAGCTTCTAGCACACGGGGGCTCTGATACGTGACTCGGGCTCCTAGTTGCTCCAATGAGACAAAGTATTGTTGTTATCCAGATTTCCGTAGCTATAAAGAGACCCAAACAAACCCCAAGGCAGTAAATTCTCAAGAGGCTTCTTTATGATCTATGACTAAGACCCTGATTATGTCACGGAGGTCAGGGAATCTGTGACTTCCAGAGACCTCCGTGACGTTTTCTGGCCCAGGGCTGGAGCTGTCAGCTGGTAGCCCCGCAGCTCTCAGCTGCTGCTGGAGGTGGGTCCCCAGCAGCTCCTAGCCACCGGGCAACAGGGGAACCCCGAGCTCCCAGCCGCTGAGAGCGTGGATGGTGGGGTCCCCGAAGTTGCCCAGCTGTAGCAGGTGGCGACAGGATCCCAGCATCCCTAGCAGCTGTGGGTGCTGGATTTTCCTTCCTCCCCATTTTGTCAGGGATATTTTTAGTAAAACTCAGACAGGTCACGGGCTTCCATGAATTTTTGTTTTCTACCCATGACCTGTCTGTGAGTTTTACTAAAAATATCCCTGACAAAATCTGAGCCTTACAATTAGAGCTGGCTGGAAAATAGGCTTTTTTCCATGGAAAATTTCTACTTTTTGGTGAAAAACCAAAATATTTTGGTTTGGAAATGCCGCCGTGGTGCCTCGTGGAATTTGTAGTTTGGATGCCTCATGCTCTAAAGGCTGGGCTCCTTGGTCAGACTAAATATCCCATGATGCAATAATTTCTTACCTCTTGGTGAGGGGAGGACATTCCATCATAGGAGTCTCCCGGTGCAATGCACCATGAGATATGTAGTCTGGTTGGGGATTTTGGCCCATAGAGAAGAATGAAACATGAGTAAACCCAACTACATCTCCCATGAGGCACCATGGCAGGACTGCTGAATTGAAATATTTCAGTTTTCAAGCATTTGTTTTTTGAATGGAAAATGCATATTTTCTCCTGAAAGCTGACACTTCACAAAATATTGCATTTAGTCAAATCCCCACTTTTCCACTGATAAAATTGTTTCCATGGAAAATTTTCTACCAGCCCTATTAATAGGGACCTACCAAATTCACGGTCCATTTTGGTCAATTTCACAGTCATAGCATTTTAGACATTTTTGAATTTCACAATTACAGATATTTAAATCTTAAATTTCACAGTGTTGTCACAAATCATGAATATGTATTTAAAAATATCAACATGTAAAGCCCTTAAGTCAGCGTTTCTCAGACTGGGGATCCCGACCCAAAAGGGGGTTGCAAGACTATTGTGGGGGAGGGGGTCACTGTATTGCTACCCTTACTTCTGCCATGCCTTCAGAGCTGGGTGGCCGGAGAGTGACAGCTGCTGGCCGAGACCCCAGCTCTGAAGGCGGTGCAGAACTAAGGGTGGCAATACTCCGACCCGCCCCACACACACACACGAGCCAGATTTCATGATGAAGACCAGATTTCACGGACTGTGACTCATTTTTCATGGCTGTGAACTTGGTAGGGTCCTTCCTATTAGCAATGTTGGGTCAGATTTTTGGGGGGACTTGTTAGGATCTGACATGATGGGATTATAGCCAGGGACACCCCCTGTTGATAGAAAGTGACCAGAGGAGAGGGCCTTTTTAGTATGTGTGACCTGAAACAGTTGCCCTTTGTCTAGTTTATCCAATATCTTCAACTGAGCTTCCTTATTGAGTTGTTACCCCATGGTAGCCCAGGGTCCTCCAAGCCCATAACCAGGGAGTTCCAAAATGGCACCTTCCTCTTTAACAAGGAGGGTGCTGCCTCTTCAGAGACTTCCATCCTAATATATGTGTGGCTGAATGCGAGCTTTGCATGCTGGGAACTGTAGTCTCTGGCTAGACTCCACCTCCATATTAAAGATAAACGTGGATGCAGTCAGCTCAATTCTTACGCAAGTCAGATGTGGTCCTCAGACTCCAGCCAATGCTGCATCAGGATCCTGGATGAGCTGACGATGGCATGGGTTGAATCTGGGACCTCTGGAACTTAAAGCAGGAGCCTCTACTGCCTGAGCTAAAAGACCCATCTCCGTCAGCCAAGGCTGTAACAGACTCATCAACCTCTGGATGTGGCCCAGCCTGCTCTAGCATGGGTGTGAGCTACGCCAACAGGGCAAAGCCTGGCCAGCCTTGAGGAGCCACGCAGGTAGATTACTCAGTAAATTCCGAGATCAAAGCTACAAACCTTCTTCTCCATTCCAGCATCACCTATATCATTAGCAAGGACACCTGGATCGAGAAGTGGCCAAAAGAGGAAGACTGCCAGGAGGAGGATTTCCAGATCCTGTGCCAGGAATTCGACGAGTTCTCCCAAGCCATGACCATGGCCGGCTGCCCGACTTAAACGCGGCACCAGCACTCGCGGCGAGCGTCCAGATGGGAGGGTTTGAGCTCAGCTACAGCGTCACACAAGGCTGACACATCTTCATTCTTACATTCCTATGCTGTAATATCCCCTACCCTGCTTGCGCTTCCTCTCCTGCCCCCTTACCAATTATTCTATAGATATAAAATGCCTGACTTCTTACAGCGATCTTGTGTGGATTTTTACAAATATCACATAATCTAATGCTACAATACAGCTCATGTGGCTAATTATGAGGGCCATGGGTGCATTAGATTAAGTTAATGTATAAATACCTTCATGGGGAGGAAATGCCAAGTACTAAAAGGCTAGTTAATCTTCTTATATTTTTTATTTTATTTTATTTGTATTACCATAGCTTGGCTCTACCCAACCTTGGGGTTGGGAAAAGAAGCTGGTGATGATTACTGTATTGCCCAGGGGGCCTCATCAGAGACCAGGACCCCATTTTGCCAGCTGCTGTAATTTAACAGAGCAAAACCACTGTCCCCGCCCCCCGAGGGCCTTACACTCAAAGCATAAGACAAGAGAGAACAGACGGATATTGACAGATGGGGGAGTGCAAGGAAACAAGTATTGCTCAGCCTTGTGGGTGGTGGTCTCTGCACACTAGCAGCCTAACGGTTGTCGAGTTTTTTTTGAGGAGGGATTTGAAGGGGGTGAATGAGGCAGCTTTGCAGATATTTGGCGGGGACGCTGGCACCATGGGCTGATCGGAGGCGAACAGTGACCGCTCTCTAATGAATGAGAGGGGTTAGGTTGGGTGGAAAAACCTAGCAGCAAAAGGTATAACAAGAACCAAAGGCTGGAAGTTAAAGCCAGATAAATTCAAATTAGAAATAAGGAACCAGTTTTTAACAGTAAGGACGATTAACCACTAGAACAAACTCCCAAGGGAAGTGGTGGATTGGCTGCCTCTTCATGTCTTCAAATCAAGACTGGATATACTTTAGTCCAGCACAGGTTCTTGGGCTCAATACAGGGGTAAGTGGGTGAAATTCTCCGGCCGGTGTTATGCAGGAGGTGAGACTAGATGATCTAATGGTCCCCGTTGACCTAAAACTCTGTGAATCAGGTTCGAGGGTAGAGTAAAAGTCCAGAGTAAAGTAGCGAGGAATTTGATGTGTGCCATTTGTCATGTACACCTTGTACACGGTAGGTTGTAGGACTGTTACTAATAGGTCAGACTTCTGTGCCAGATATGGACTGACGGAAGAGCTTCTTTCTCAGAGCGGGACTCCGGATGTGTTCACTTACACCGTCCTTTAATGCACTGCCAGGAACAGCTGTTAGGAGCTTAAGTAATGTATGTTGCGCATGGCACCACGTAGTGGCTGAACAGTATAATCCAGTTTAACATTCGATTACTTCTCCCCTTGGTTTTACATTCCTACCATTTACAGGATCACGCATGGGTGGCTCGTAATGGAGGCTGTGGGAGGCTAAGCCTTCCCAAACCTTGCACTGCCGGGGGGGGGGGGGCGGCAGTGGCGAATTTGGGGCCCCCGGAAAAATCTCCCCCACCGCCATGGCATCAGGGCTGGCAGGCACAGGCTATTGGGGGGAGGGGCTGGTCTCTTAGCACCCCTCCCCACCCCACCTGGGACCATGGGGGCGGCAGAGAGCAGCGAGCAGGGGCGTGGCCTTGGTTGGAAGAGGTAGGGCAGTGGGCTAGCCTCCCTAAGGGGAAGCTTCACCCACTGCCCATCCGATCACGCTAGCTTTAAAGTTCAGTATGGCTCAGTCCCTTGAGTGTCTCTGAATCACACTGGTCTTCTAATTACATGACCCAAACATGTCACAGCTTGGTCATCTGGCTGTCCCCCTGTCTCTGGTTGGTTTGGAATCTGTGAGGTGTCATCATCTTGGTCTGCATCCGCCCTCTGTAGAGTTGTCTCTGTTGATTTTTCTTTAGATGTCAAAGGTTTCTCTTGCACTTCTGCACTACTGGTCCTGACCACACATGATCTGGGTGATGACTTCTTTTTCTTCGTGGTATCTGGAGTTCTCTATCCTTTTTTCTCCAGCCAGTTTGACGCAAAAACACACTCACCGGGTTGTAGACCCGGCAGGTCTCTAACTTAGTGGCATCTGTTATAAAGGTGTTTGTAAACTCTTGTTGCCTCTTTATCTGATTTGGCTACTCTTCATGTCGGGCCACTTTGAAGACTGATTATTTTCCAGAGCCAGAACTGTAGTTCTGAGTTGTCGTCCCCCCAGGAATTGTATTGGACTATATCTGGTAGCTGCTGTTGGTGCTGATTTACAGCTCAGAAGAACAAGGAATGGATTTTCCCTGCTGTAGGATTTTCTTGGCTGTCTGTACAGCTCTCTCAGCCTCTCCATTTGCTTGTGGATAATGTGGGCTGCTGGTAATATGATCAAAATCCTATTTCGTTTGGAATGATTTCAATACTACTGTGGTGAATTGTGATCTATTGTCCATCACTAGTGGTCCTAGAATACCAAAATGAGCAAAAGGGCTCTTCAGTTTCTCGATAACACTGCCATGTGTTACGTCTTTCGAGTACATTACTTTGATACGTCTGGGAAAATAGCCAACTAAGACCAGGTACTAATGTCCTCTGAATTTGCATAAATCTGCAGCTGGTCTCTTCCAGGGTCTGTGTGGTGGAGATGTTTGGACACGAGATGGTTCAGCAGTGTCTCTTGAGGTTATTTGAACAGGAGCTCCTTTCAAAATCTCAGTATCACCAAATTCTCTGTCGAGTTCTTGCACCTTTCTCACTCAGCCCATCATGGCTATCGTGCTGCAGCTGAGAAGGTTGTTGGGTTTTGATCTTTTGACCACATGCGGTTTGTCTTTGTAAGTTGTTTTTGTGGTGCTCTATTCTAAATACACCTTCAGGGGTGTGTTGAGTGATTTCAGCTCTGGGAGTGGTTGAAGATGATTGAAAGGCCCTTCTGAGACGACAGTCACATCTGCTCCTGAGTCTATTTTAAAATCAATAGCTTTCCATGAATATTCAGTTTCACTGTCCAGGCTGGCCCTGTTTCATCACACATGGTAGAGCCCAGAAACAATGGCTCTTGATTGTCTATAAATGTAGTCAGCTCCCTGACTGCCCTAGTACAGCAAACATCTGCAAAATGTCCATATTTTGTGCATTTATTACATATGTTACTGTTAGCTGGACACACGTCTTGAGCTATGAAATTTTTCACATCTTGTTCATTTACTCTGAAATGCTTTGTAGTTAGCCTCAGGGCTTTTTGTGGTGTGTGTTTACAGCATCTAAGCTAGTTTCGGGTGTTTCAATTTGCTCCTGCCTTTTATTCTGCTGTTTGACTAGTTCAGACTTCTTTGCTATCTGTATAGCTGAGGGTAGATTTGTCTGTCTTTAATGGTAGATGCTGTGAAAGGTTCTTTTCTGTTAACCCAATAACCAGCCTGTCTTTGATGTTTTCAGGTTTTGCCATTCCAAAATCAGTTTTCAACCAATGCATGTGAAGCTCTTATAAAAGCTTCAGCATCCTCTCTTAGTTCCTGAATTCTCTAGTGAAAACATGTTCTTTTATAAACCACATTTCTTTGAGGTATAAATAATGCATCAAACATACCCCAAACCCTTTCATAGTCATCTTGTGACTGTCTTCAGTAAAGGTAAAAGATTTAAAGATATGGTCTGCCTGCTTCCCCATAGCATCAATGAAAGATAACTGGATATCTTCACTTTCCTCATGAAATTTTGTAGCAATGTGAAATCTTGCAAAATGTTGCTTCCAGTCTGTCCATTCCAAAGGTCTATCAAAGCTGAAGTTCTCGGGGGCACTGAAGAACTTGAAACCTTTGGTGCTGTGTTCCTTCTGTTTGCAACCTTCATTGCTGTTTCCCTTCCGTTTCTGCTCTCCTGTGGCACCAGTTCGGTTACCTTTACTTCTTATCATAGAATATCAGGGTTGGAAGGGACCTCAGGAGGTCATCAAGTCCAACCCCCTGCTCAAAGCAGGACCAATCCCTGACACCATGTCATGTCGTGGTTGTATACGGTAGGTTGCAGGACAGCTGTTGTACAGCTATGGACTGGCTGCAGAGCTTCCTTCCCAGAGAGATACACCAGATGTGTGCCCTATAAAATCCTTTAATACACCGCCCGGAAATGTTCTGACCTTAACTAAAGTACATTACATATGGCTCCACCTAGTGTCTGAACAGTATAGTACCGCTTAGCATTTAACAAGCTAAATAGGAGTCAACAGTGTAACAGTCCTGCAAAAAAAGCAAACACCGTTCCCGGCTGTATTAGCAGGAGTGTTGTAAGCAAGACACAAGAAGTAATTCTTCTGCTCTACTCCGCACTGATTAGACCTCAACTGGAGTATTGGGCCCAGTTCTGGGCACCATGTTTCAGGACAGATGTGGACAAATGTGGATATTAGGAAAAACTGTTTCATTTGGAGGGTGGTGAAGCACTGGACTGTGTTACCTGGTGCGGGGGGGGCAGGAGAATCTCTATCCATAGAGGTTTTTAAGGTCCAGCTTTACAAAGCCCTGGCTGGGATGATTTAGTTGGGGTTGGTCCCCCTTTGAGCAGGGGGTTGGACTAGATGACCTCCTGAGGTCTCTTCCAACCCTAATCTTCTATCATTCCATGATTCTGTGAAATTGGAGGAAGTCCAGAGAAGAGCAACAAAAATTATTAAAGGTCTAGAAAACATGACTTATGAGGGATGACTGGAAATATTGGGTTTGTTTAGTCTGGAGAAGAGAAGACTGAGAGGGGACATAAGTTTTCAAGTACATATAAGGTTGTTACAAGGAGGAGGGAGAAAAATTGTTATTAACCTCTGAGAACAGGACAAGAAGAAATGGGCTTAAATTGCAGCAAGGGCAGTTTAGCTTGGACATTAGGAAAAACTTCCAGTCAGGGTGATTAAGCACTGGAATAAATTGCCTAGGGAGGTTGTGGAATCTCCATTGTTGGAGATTTTTAAGATCAGGTTAGACAAACACCTGTCAGGGATGGTCTAGATAATACTTAGTCCTGCCATGAGTGCAGGGGACTGGACTAGAAGACCTCTCGAGGTCTCTTCCAGTCCTAGGATTCTATGATTCTGTTACACAGTATATATCTTGGTTCCTTTCTAAACAATGTGGCATGAACAGAGAATCCAGGTGGGCCAGAGAGTTTGAAATTCAGAAAACTTTCTGCATAGCTAACAACCACTCCTCTCCTGGGCCCTGAGTAAGCAGTCCCTCTCTACTCTCAGCAAAGCACTTAATATTCTTATCGATTATTCATAATGCGGTAGTGTCTAGGGCCCACCCACTCATAGATTAGGCCTCCATTGTGCTAGGTTCTGTACAAACACAGAACAAAAAGAGGGTCCCTGTCTCTTCGACACATCCTAATGGGACTTAAGCATGTGCTTAAAGTTATACATGTGCTTGACTGAATGGGGATGGACTTCAGTACATGACTAAACACTCTGCCAAATCAGGGCCCTAGTTAACATGTCTCCCAAGGAACTACTTAGGCACAAGGCAGCATTGTCCTCTGGTGAATAAGTTGGAGAACTTCGTCTCAGAAGCTTAAACCACTCTGAGTTTCCAAGTTATTTGGGCTCCTAATGGGATTTTCAGAAGTGCCCAGGCCTGCGGCTCATCTGCTTGGGCGCTTTTGAAAATCCCACTCGATACCTCTAGATGCCTAAATACCTGTGGAAATCTGCCCCTGGGCCAGCATTCCCAAAGCAGGGTCCCTTGTGATTTTGAATCCACATTGAAGCTCTGGAAATGAGGAGGCCGCTTTTCGAAGTCTGAGCTCTCCCAGTGATTCGTGCAGGAACCTCTGACAATCAGGCCACTTGTTTTCAGAGCCTAAAGGTGCCACCCTGTAGATGCCCCGGTTTGAACACACTGGCTCTTGAGTATCTCTTCCTCCAGCAAAACCAGGTGCTGAGAGCGTGCAAAACTGGGGGATGCGGACCAGGGTGTGATCTTTGGGGCTGGGAGCTCACAGCCCAGTGCGGTGGGGGGAAGCCTTACCTCCTGTTAATGGAGTCACCTGCACACCCAGCTCTTGAGCACGGTAAAATCTGCAGGCCTGCCAGAGTCGCTGCCAGCAGCATTCCCCCCGAGCGGGGGTGAGACCGCACCCAGCTGTAGCTCAGTGAGGGGGCAGAGCTGAGCCTCTGGCTCAGATGGTTTCCACATGTCAGGATAAGCGCCCCTCTCTTCCCCTGATGTGGCTAGGTGCTGTCATAAGCTTCCTGCTCAACTCACTCTCTTCCCATCGTGTGGCGTTCGCTGCCCTGCCTCCCCAGCTGCAGTTGGTATTGACAGCCGCACAGTGCAGGCTCTCTGCTGTATGTGGGCAGGAAGGGCATCGACCTAGCGCTGGGGGGAGGGGGGGAGAAGTGGGGTGGGGGGTTGTATCCGGTCAGTGTGGTGAAGCACAGTAAAACAAAACCCTCCATCACATCAGGGGATAAACAAGTGTCACGGGCGAGCGCTGAGAAACCTCAGTGGCTTTGTGGGAGATCGCTGTTTTGTTACCGGTGTGCATCTGGGGTATGAAATAAGGGCAGCTTTCCCATAATGCCTTAGCGGCTGGTGCAGAGCACGGCAGCTATTGTCCCACGTGCTGCAGTGCATGACGGGATAGCCTCCTTCACGGAAGCCTGGGAGATGGGAGGATTGAACCAGCCCAGTTACACGGACTGTCGCTGAATGAATGAAGGAGGTCACAGGATGATCCTGTGTGGAGTCATCTTGTTACAGACTTGAGGTCAATCTGTGGCAGGTGAATCTAACCCATTGTCCGGCACGTGTTATGCAATCTCCTCTAGCGAGCGGTTCACCTGGGACGTATGTGGTGGAGTGAAAACGGTGTTAAAATGACAAGCTATCACTTTACATTTGTGAGGGGTTTCCTGGTCCTCCTTGGAAGTCCAGAGGCTCTGTAGGGAAGCATATGATCTGGGTCTTTCAGCAGTCAGTCTGCAGAAAGCCAGCCTACTGGGTTGAGTTCATAGAATCATAGAACTCAACCCAGTAGGCTGGCTTTCTGCAGACTGACTGCTGAAAGACCCAGATCATATGCTTCCCTTGTGTCTTTCTATCTTAAGGAGCAACCTGCTTTGTCTCTCTCTGTCTTTTGGTTCTTGTGCCTTAGGGTTCTGGATTCTAAGACATAAAGAGGTTTTATGTTGCAACCTTCCAACAAGAATATTTTAGGTTTTTATCTAACTTCTCTGCGTGTGTGCCTTGAACGTAACCGTCTGAGTGCTATAACTGAAGGCAGGCGGGCTTAACTGCTTCTCTCACGCTGTAGCATCTTATGCTCTTTGCTCTGGGAAGCCTGAGTTCAGTTCCTGGTGATGATCAAATTATTACACAAGCTCCCGCTGAAGTCATCAAAAGTTTGAAGAAGAGCCCTTGGGCTTTTCTTTTTGGCCCTGGTTAAAAATCTACAGCCTTCACACCCCTGCCTGGGGAATTCCTGTCCTACTCACTCTGGTCATAGCCCACCCAACGCAGGCCACGGTATGAGTCAGGTGCAACCAGAAGCTTCAGAGCTCTTGACATGGTGGGGAAGGAGAAGACTCCTGCTGGTGAGAAAGTGGATAAACAGCTTCCATCAGAACCACAGATCCTGATGAGATAACAGGCCTCTTGGTGCTAACAATAGTGGGGCTGGTGAGGAAGTGACTGTGGGCGTGCAAGAGGAGGCGATGAGATACCATACAGAGATGACTCCAGCACAACCACCATCAGGTTGTTACAGAAGGTCACGCTATCCAGATTCAACCAGCCAGGCTTATGAAAGTAACCAACAGCTGCCCTGGAGACTGGGTTTCCAGCAGCCGTGTCATTTGGTGCCATAAGGAAGCAAGCAGTCATCTGAGCCCCCTTCCGTGGGCTAGGAGTTCAATTCCTGCCTGGGGTAGATTTCTAAGAACATCTGGTATGTGTTAGCTGTTCTCACCCTGCTTTCTTTCACAGGATGTGGGCTGGAGGCAGGCACCACTGGGTGAAATCTCCTGGCCTGTCCTATGCAGGAGGTGAGACTAGATGATCAAAATGGTCCCTTCTGGTCTTAACATCAGGGAATCCTGCCCTCCCAACAGGGATCCCGTGTGCTTCCCCAATCCATGCTTGCAGCGCCCAGTAGGTGGCAGGACTCCTGTGATAACGTCTCTCCTTTCATTGGTGTCTGAGCCTGCGTTTGCCCACTGGCCTCAGAATGGTTTCATTGTAAAAGACCAGCCCGGGCTGCTTACTGGGACTGCTGGGCTTACATTGCAGCTGGCGCTGCAATCCTGCTGGACCCGAACGGCTCATCTTTGCAGCCACCCCGGTAGAATAGGTGGCAGCCTCCCTCTGCAGGGTGAAGACACTGAGTCTTCGGCACTGCTCGAGCCACACGGCAGATCTTCTCCTCTTTGCTGAGCATCTCTGCACCCCCAGTTGCTACACGTACTGCTGCTATTTCAATTCCTGGGACCGATGCAGCACTGGGACATACAGTGGTGCTGTTTGGTTCTTACGCCATCGGCAGGGCGTTTTCTTCCTGCCTTTCATGTTGCTTTCCACAGTATATATGTTGGACCGTGATACCTCGCATTCTCGGTCCATGTCTCTCTCTCTTTCTCCTGCCTCCTGGGTTCCTCTGGCTTGAGCCTGCATATTTATTCTCTGCTAGTGGCTGTCATTGTTTTGATCCTTTCCCTGAACAGTTCAGCTGCCTTGCTATTTGGATGCATTTCCCTGGGATTAGCTCAGGGTCTCTCAACAATCTTGCCTGTAAGCTGGAATCGCATGTTCCATCAACGCATTTGTGGGGAATCTGTAATGACTCCAAAGTTACGTGTGGACTCCGGAGTTCTCAGCCCTGTAATGTGTCTCTTCCCTCTTTCTGCTGCTTTTGGCCACCTAATAAACTCTTCTTAAAGAACTCCCAATTTTCATTCCCATTTTTCTGCCTAACTTTTTCCCTCCTGATCAATTTTGTTTATAATTTTCCTTAGTTTTGCGAAACCAGCCCTGTTGAAGGACCAAGTGTGCAAAACCCCACAAATGCGCAGCTACCCGCTTTATAGCCGCAGGTGCATCTACCCCAGACCGTTTTTGCAGGTCACAGACTGGATGCAGATACAATTTTTGTATCGGCACAGGGCTCTACAGGTATCTGTATTACTGGTCAGGACTGTCCTCTGTTTGTCCATATTGAATGTGATCAGGGCATGATCACTGGTCCCGCACCACCGTCTTCCAGTCCAGTGATTAATTCATCTTTATATGACATAATGAGGTCCAAAATAGTTGCCTCGTATCAGGGCCAATACTTTTCGTGTTAGAAAACGATCCTCTATAACTTTTAGAATTTCTAATGATGTTTTCCTCCTGGCTGTCTGAGACCTCCAGCATATGTCTCCCATAAGAACACACTTTTTATTTCCACACATTGCAGGCTGAAGTTTAAGGAGTAACTCATCCTGTTCTCTGGTTTGATCTGGTGAGCTGTAACAGACCCGCACCAGCATCCCCGTCCAGTGCTTTGTTAGTGAGCACATGGATCCATACACACTCAAGATCCTGTGAGTCTGAGTTATCAATAACTCAAAAACAAGCAATTAATTAATGCCAAGTGCCAACTCCCCCACACTCCTGTTTTACCCACTCCATCCTTCCTGAACCAGAGATTTTAACATTCCAGTCATGCAAATTGTCCCGCCGCCGAGTTTCAGTGATGCCGTTATATCAAACGTCATCTCCTCCATGGGTGTTTCCAATTCCTCTTGTTGATTACCCACGCCTCTAGCATGAGCACATCAGCAACTGAAAAATATTCCCACGTTCTTCGTCATATCTGCTCCCTTTGCTCACGGAATTTGTCCCACTTTTGCCTCCTAAGCACCCTCCCCTCGTGTTGTTAGTCTAATGCCCTCCTGGCGCTGACTCTGTGGGTGCTCCGGGGCTGGAGCACCCATGGGGAAAAATGGTGGGTGCTGAGCACCCACTGGCAGCCCCCCCGATGAGCTTCTCCCCCAACCCCGGCATCTCCCGCCCACCGGTGTGCAGGAGGCTCTGGGGAGGAGGGGGAAGGAGCAGGGGCAGGAAGAGGTGTGGCGGGGGTAGGGCCTTGGGGGAAGGGGTGGAATGGGAGCATAGCCGGGGGTCAAGCATCCCCTGGCAAACTGGAAAGTGGGCACCTCTGCCAGCTAGTCTCCAGCCATGGAGATTAGCCCCCTACCTGTGAGATGCAGGGCATCCCATTCAGAGAGCCACTTCTCCCCCTAAAGTGTGGCCCAGTGTTCCACAAAACATTCAGCTTCCTGCCGGTCGTGTAGCCAATGGGTCACCTCCAGTGTTTTCAGCCTTGTCCTGTCTCTCTTTGGAACCAGAAGGATCTCCAAGAAGATAACTTGGACTTTCTTCTTCTTCACCTCCTTTCTCACATCCCTGAAGAGTTCGTTATCTGCGTAGTTCCAAAAGAGCCCCAGTCCTTGGTTCCCATGGAGAGTTACCAGGTGACTTCATCATCCAAAGGCTCCGAGTGACCTGGCCAATTAATTAAAGGATTTAAAAGTCTGTGCTCTAGTGAGTCAGAGCAAGATCCTGAGAGTCAGGACTCCTGGGTTCTCTTCCTCACTCTGGAAGGGGAGTGGGTCTAGCGGGTTAGAGCAGGGAGCCAGGATTCCTGTGTTCTGGTCCCAGCCCTTGAAGGGGTCTAGTGCACAAGAGCAGGAAAAGCTCGGAGTCAGGACTCCTGGCTTCTATTCCTGGCTCTTGGAGGGGAGGGGTCTTGTGCCTTAGAGCTGGGGCATTGGAAGTCCAGACTCTTAGGGTATGTCTACACTGCAATTGAAAACCCACGGCTGGCCCAGGTCAGCCAGCTCAGGGTAAGGGACTCGGACTTAGGGGCTGTTTAGCTGTGGTGAGATGTTCAGGATCAGGCTGGAGAAAAACCCTGGGATCCGGCGAGTGGGGAGGGACCCGGAGCTCGGGTTCCCGCCTAAGCCAGAACATCTGCACCGCGATTAAACTAGGGTTGCCAACTTTCTAACTGCACAAAACCAAACACCCCTGCCCTGCCCCCTGCCCTGTCCACTCCCGAGGCCCTGCCCTGCCCCGCCCCTTCTCCAGGGCTCCCCGCCCTGCTTGTTCCATCCCCCCTCCCTCTGTCGCTCGCTCACCCCCACCCTCATTCACTTTCACTGAGCTGGGGTGTAGGAGGGGGATGAGGGCTCTGGCTGGGTGTGTGGGCTCTGGGGTGAGGCTGGGGATAAGGGCTTTGGGGTGCAGGAGAGGGCTCCAGGCTGGGGCAGTGGTTGGGGTGCGGGGGGGAGGGGTATGGGCTCTGGGCTGGGGGTGCAGGCTTCAGGTGGAGCCAGAAATGAGGGGTTCAGGGTGCAGGAGAGGTCTCCAGGCTGGGGCAGGGAGTTAGGATGCAGGGGGTGAGGGCTCAGGCTGGGGGTGTGGGCTCTGGGGTGGGGCCAGGGATGAGGGGTTTGGGGTGCAGGAGAGGGCTCCAGGCTGGGGCAGTGGTTGGGGTGCGGGGGGGAGGGGTATGGGCTCTGGGCTGGGGGTGCAGGCTTCAGGTGGAGCCAGGAATGAGGGGTTCAGGGTGCAGGAGAGGTCTCCAGGCTGGGGCAGGGAGTTAGGATGCAGGGGGTGAGGGCTCAGGCTGAGGGTGTGGGCTCTGGGGTGAGGCTGGGGATAAGGGCTTTGGGGTGCAGGAGAGGGCTCCAGGCTGGGGCAGTGGTTGGGGTGCGGGGGGGAGGGGTATGGGCTCTGGGCTGGGGGTGCAGGCTTCAGGTGGAGCCAGGAATGAGGGGTTCAGGGTGCAGGAGAGGTCTCCAGGCTGGGGCAGGGAGTTAGGATGCAGGGGGTGAGGGCTCAGGCTGGGGGTGTGGGCTCTGGGGTGGGGCCAGGGATGAGGGGTTTGGGATGCAGGAGGGGGTTTGGGCATGAGGTTGGGGTGCGGGGTCCCGGCAGCGCTTACTGCGACTCCCAGGAAGCAGCTACCAGGTCCCTGCGGCCTCTGGGCGCATGGGCAGCCAGGGAAGCTCCGCGCGCTGTCCTCGCGCCCACAGGAGCCGCCCCCACAGCTGCCATTGGTCGCGGTTCCCAGCCAATGGGAGCTGCGGAGCCGGCACTCAGGATGGGGACAGCGCTTGGAGCCTCTCCGGCCGCCCATGTGCATAGAGACCACAGGGACCTGGCAGCTGCTTCTGAGAGCCGCATGGAGCCAGGGCAGGCAGGGAGCCTGCATTAGCCCTGGGCCCCCGCTGCGCTGCTGATGGGATTTCAGCGGTGCCGCCCGGAGCCGCCAGGGTCCTTTTCTGGACAGAAACAGCCCCACGAGCCTGAGTCAGCTGTCCTGGGCCAGCCACGAGTGTCTAACTGCAGCATAGACACCCCCTTACTCTTAGCTCCGGTAGGGGGAATGCATTAGAGGGGTTATCTCGGAACCAGGTTTCCTGGGTTCCACTCCCTACTCTCTTAAAGGCTCACTGTGTAACCACAGGCGGGTCTCTGTGCATCAGTAAAACAGGCAGGTAGCAAGCGCAGGGGAAGGGGCGATGCGGAGAATTGTTGCTTTATTTTATTTTCATGACCGTTTTGCAAAGCAAATGCTGAGATCACTGGAGGGCAGAACCCTGAGGGGTGCCTGTTATTGATACAACAAACCCCATTTTATTCAGCCCAACCAGTTGAAGCTGCGCGAGGCCAGAGACGCGGCCGGGTTAATCCGTATCCGCAAAAAGAACAGGAGGACTTGGGGCACCTTGGAGACTAACACATTTATTGGAGCATCAGCTTTCGTGAGCTAGCTGTGGCTCACGAAAGCTGATGCTCAAAATAAATTTGTTAGTTTCTAAGGTGCCCCAAGTCCTCCTGTTCTTTTGGAGGCCAGAGAAGCGTTTCTCTCGGAGAGAAAAAAGAGCTTGAAAAGCCAGATTGTAATGAATTGAGATTCAGACAGAAAGTGATGGTTTCAGTGGTAGGAGTTTGGGGTGGTGAAGCAGGGGACAGACTTGTTCTGTGTCTGTACAGCACGTAGCAAAACGGGATCCTCCTCCAGGACTGGGGTTTAACCTAGAACAACAGGACTTGCTTCTATACTTCAAGTGGGCTGGGGTGGTGTGTGGCACACTGGGGGGCTTGGGTTTGATCCCCATTGATAACTGAGGTAGCTGATTAATTATGAGTCTGGGTGATCTCTAGTGAAGCTCTTGAAGGAGGGAGTTAGTCGGGGCTGGGAAGTCCCCATGGAGGTCCCTTTTTCCTACCACACGTTGGAAAGCACAGACAGCCTGTGGCTGCCTCTAGCAGAAAGACATGCTCCCGCAGGGAGGCAAAGCCGGGAGGGGGTGGGGGGGTGGGGAAGGGGGCGTGGCTTCTTGCAGGGTAGCCCCACCCAGTCAAGCGAGAGAAAAGTGTAAGGACTCAGAGGCCAGTTGAGTAATTGTGTGGTTTCCTCTACGGGGCTGTGGGCGTCACAGGCTCGGATACATAACCCAGGCCACAGAGGGGATGATCAGTCCTCTTCTTGCTAGGGACGGCGTCAAGTCGGCTTCTGGCTCTGCCGTCAAGTCCATAAGCATCTCCCGAGCTCTGCTGTGGACCTTCCCCCGCTCCGCCGAGAGCGATCATGGGCGATGGGGTGGTGTATCCTTCTGTCTTCGTGGTGGACGGCCAGCAGCACGGGGTCCCCTTTGTCCCGCCCATAAGGAGGAAGCGGCGGGTCTGCTGGCACAGCCAGGGCTTCCTGGCCTCTCTGGTCATCCTAGCCCTGGCCGGGGTGGCCACGGAAGGCTATTTCCTGATCCGCTTCCAGAAAGAGCTGGAGAAGACAACGTCCCAGGTTGGGGTGAGTGACCGAGAAAGGGGAGCGGGAGACGAGAGTCTTGCATCACGCATGGGCAGTGATGGGGCGGGGGGGGGAATGCACGAGGGGATGGGGCAGTGTGCATTGGCAGGGGGCTCTGCGTGTGTATGTGTGTACACAGTAACAGGGAAATGAGCTGGTGTGGACTTGGAGGTGGGGGTGTAGTGACACAGTGTCTGGGCAGTGCTGTGTGCTGGGATCGGGCTGTGTGTGTGTGTTGCAATGTGAAAATGAGCTGACTGTGCAAGTGTGTTGGGAAGGATCTGTGTGTGTGTACGCATGTGTGCACTAATTTGCAAATGCACTGGTGTGAGTGTGTGTGTTAGGATAAAGCTAGGCATTTGCTGGGACAGGGATCTGGGTGTGTGTTTGTGTACTCGGGTGGAGTCTGGGCAGCATCTGTGTGTTAAAATGGGGCCGTGTGTAAGAGCGTTTGGATTGAACTGTGTGTGCAGCAGAATGAGACAGTGTATATGAGGATGGAGTTGTGTGTTTGCTGGGACAGGGCTGTGCGCGCTGTGTTGGGACTGTGATTTTGAATGGACTCATGTCTGCTAGTAGGGACAGCGCAGGTTTGTGTTAGCAGAGAGTCATGCATGTGTTGACATCGGTTTGTGTGTCTGTGTGCTGTGATGGGGCTGTGTGCAGTAGTATGGGACAGTATGTTTGTGTTAACCTGGCGTGTGTGTTGAATCAGGACTGGCATGTGCACACCTGCTTGTGTAGAACATTCTGTGTTTGTGTGTGTGCTGGGAATGGGCAGTGTGGCTTTGCTAGGGTGAGTCCGGGTGTGTCTGTGTGCTTCGACAGGGCACTGTGTGGATCTGAGTCTGTGTGTGTGTGAGTGGGTGGATTTGTGTGTATAAATGGGGTTGGAGCTCTGTGTGTGTGTGTGTGAAGTTGGGGTGGCACTCATGTATTACTCTGTGTGTGGATTTGTGTGTGTGTATGGATTTGTGTGTATAAATAGGGTTGGAGCTGTGTGTGTGTAGACTCATAGACTATCAGAGTTGGAAGGGACCTCAGGAGATCATCTAGTCCAACCCCCTGCTCAAAGCAGGATCAATCCCCAATTTGTGCTTGTGGGTGCCCAGGCCAGCTGGTTGCAAACATTCCTTTGGAATCTCAAACTGCTCAGGCCCAGGTCCTGCTGCTGCCCCTCCTGGCGGGGTCTGTACAGCGGGAAAATCCAGGGGCTGTGTCCAAGCCCCCTCCTTCCTCCCACCCCAACAACCAACCCCCTCCACCAACGAGCCCCAAGACCCCCTGCAGAAATCTGCATTGGCCATGGGGATCACAGGGGCAGGCAGGGGAGCAGCTCCGGAAGGGGCTGTTCCTTTGGGAGTCTGAATCGCCTGTGCCCTGGTGGGTTTGCTTTTACCTCCCCTACTAGCCTGGGCTACCAGGGGAGCGGAGCCCAGCATGAGCTGGCCTGGCTCGAGCTGCCCTCACAAACAGTGTTAGAACTTGGGTCAGCTACAGGTGCTTGTAAACTGCATCCAAACACGTGTTTCAAGCTGGGTTCAAGTTCAAGCACAGAGCCAGGACTCCTGGTTCTGGGACTGGAGTGGGTTCGAGCGAGGGGGTTGGGGTGAGTAATAGGACTCCTGGGTTCTATCCCCAACTCTGGGCCAAACTTTCAAAAGTGACTTCAAAATTTTCAGGTGCCCAGCAGCCTTTAAGGCCAGCAGGGATCATTAGATGATCTAGTCGGACCTCCTACAGATCACAGGCCATTAAATTTCAGCCCGATATCCCTCTATTAACCCCAAAGATTTTAGGTATGCTGCAGCATTTCAGTCCTCAATTTCATATATGCCAAGGCTCAGACCCTCAAAGGCACTGGAGTTTGGTGTCTAAATATCTTTGAAGGTCTAGGCCCCAGCCCCTGTAACTCTAGGTGAGCCCCAGGTTCTCAGCACCCCACAGAATCAGGCTCGAGACTTCTCCAGCTGGGCAGCCAACATTATTGGCAGAATCACGAAAGTGTGTCTGCACACCCCACGTAGCCATGTGTCTGATCCTGCCCGGTGCTGAGCCAATCACAGATCCAGTGGGAGGAAGGCAGGTTGAGCTGGTTGGAAAATGGGGGTGGGTCCACTGAAAATGTCAACCGTTTATTTGAAAAAACGAACCCTGGAAATTTTTCAGCCAAAAGCCCAAAACTGTTTGGCCAAAAGTGTTCAGGGTTTGGGAGTTGGGGTTTTTGTGTGTGTGTGTGTCTCCTTTCTAACAGGCTTGTATTTTGTATCCTAGGAGGAAGCAGGGGCCATCTCCGAGAAGTCCATTCAAGGTAAATCTCTTCCCCCTTTTGCGAACCCTCAGCTGCCAGCCTGCCGAAACACAGACCAGATTTTAAGAGCGTGGCTCTCCCAACGAGGGACAGATTTTTTCCAGAAGCGCTCCACTAAATCACACATGTCTACACTGCGATTAAACACCTGCAGGGGGCCTGTGTCAGCTGACCCTGGCCCACGGGGCTAGGGCTGCAGAGCTGTTTCATTGTGGTGTAGACGTTTGGGCTCGGGCTGGACCCTGGGCTCTGGGACGTTCCCCTCTTGCCAGGTCTCAGAGTCCGGGCTCCAGTCTGAGCCCAGATGTCTCCATGGCTATTTTTAGCCCTGTAGCACAAGCCCCGTGAACCGGCCCAGGCTCTGAGACACGCTGCTGTGGAAACACACCAAAGGGACCTAAGTCAAGGCCAGATATTCAGAGGCACCCGGGGTGCTGCACGCTGGAAAAGTCATTTGTCGGTGCCTAAATGGGAACTGAGCTCTTGTAAATCAGAGCAGCCCCACTGAGTTCGCACCAGCTGAGGGGTTTGGCCGGGAGAATGAACCAACCTAACGCCGCTGCGATCTCCCAGTGCCTGACTGTGATCTCCCTTACACCGCTGGGACTTCGCCAGCGGCAGAGCGGGGAGAGGAGAATTCCTGCCTCGCGGTTGGACCCGCTGAAATAAAAACATTCACCCATTTATTCCCAAGCAGACGTGGTGGGCCAGATCCTCAGCTGGTGTAAATCAGTATGGCCCCTGTTGACTCCGGTGGAGCAATGCTCATTTCCACCATCCAGGGATCTGGTCCAATTGACTTCAATGGAACGACATCTGTTTACCCCAATTGGGAATCTGGCCCTATTGGTTCCAATGGAGCTTTGCTGATTTACACCAGCTTGGGATCTGGCCCTGTTTACACCAGTCGGGGATCTGGCTCTAAATTCATTGGTTCATTGATTTGCAATGAACAGTCCCACCGACCCTACCCAGAAGTGAGTTTCCACAAAGCCTAGTGTGACTCCGACACGGGGTGGGTCTAATCTCTGTTAACGAAGCCCCCTTGTCTCCACACCCCACCCCATTTCCTCTGGTTAACATCTCTGCATCAGACCTTCCACGCTAGGGACAGAGATGAGTGCGAGCACAAAGAATTGCAAAGGGTTATTTGTAATGGGTTGGTCAACCAAGGTTTATTCATAGCCTCAGAGACTCTCAGGTTGGGGCCCGTCCGTGGTTTATATATACAGCCCTTGTTGGCAGCAGGGGGAGGAAAGGAAACTTCTCCTGCGGTGTGACTCTGATGTAATGGATCGGAGCGAGCACTGGGCTACAGTTCTCCATCCCTGGGAGCTTTTTATTCCAGATGGGCTGTTTTTCTAACACACCTGCTCTAGTTCCAACGGGAACTAATCCAGGGAAATCTTATGGCCTGTATTATGCCGGAGGTCAGACTAGATAATCCAAACGGTCCCTTCTGGCCTCTGAATCGATGATGCTGGAGTGAGGATCCGGGGTACCATTCTGCTCTGGGAGCATTTTGCGATGGTGTTAATGGCTGCAGGTATTTGGAGGCTGTGCAGCCTAGCGGACAGAGCCTTCAACTGGGAGACCTGGGTTCTATCCCCACCTATGCCACCGGCCTGCTGGGTGATCTTGGGCAAGTCACTACCCCTCTTTGTGCCTCAGTTTCCCCTTCTCTATAATGGGAACAATGATACTGAGCTCCTTTGTAAAGGGCTGTGCCGTCCACTGATGAAAAGTGGTATATAAGTGAGTTAGGGATGATGATGATATTGACTTTGCAGTGGCACTGTCTTTAATCTGTTGTTGTGTTGATTATGTTGGTCAAGAGCACAGTAACAAGGTGGTTAGTGCATTTGAGCACCGCTGCCCCCTGCTGGATGGTACCAGAACTGCTCATCTCTGTTTCATAGTCCCGACACTGTGAACAGAGATTCTCCTTCAGCTCTTTTTGGAACAGAAATTATGGGTCCTGTCCCTGCTGTTGCTGTCAGGTTCTGAGCATCTCTGTTGTGCAGCAAAGCAAGACCCAGGACAGGATGAGGTGGATTTGATTTGGGATAATGGGTGGGGGCTGGGGATATTGCTAAGCAAGGGTGGTGGATTTTTATTACAGTAGCGCATACAGTAGTCATGGCCCAGGATCCCAAGTGCTAGGCGCTGTACAATTTAAACACAGAACAAAAAGACAGTTCCTGCCCCAGTGAGCTAACTGCTTTTAGTGGACCAGATCCTCAGCTGGTGCAAATTAGCAGCACTTCACTGAAGTCAAAGGCGTTCCCTTGCTTTGCACCATCTGAGGTTCTGGCCTAGGAAGTTGAATAGTGGCCGGGGGAAAGGTTTGGATGGCTCCGCAGACAATGGCATAAATATTGTACCGGTTTGCCCAGCTTCGCAGCCGTGCTCCACAAAAGAACCACATGGGACGTGCAGGCCCAGGCCCTCCTCCTGCAAAAACGCTTCCCCCTCACAGAAAATCTCCTTTGAGCTGCTAGGGGGATGGGGGCTCTGACACATGGCTAAGCAGTTCCAAATCCATCCAGCAGAGGACAGTGGGGCCCAGAGGTGCTAGGCGGTTCACTGCGATACAACGCGACGCAGCATGTTTGCCTAGCGCATCCGCCCCCGCAACTGCTTTCCGGGGGGGAGGCTTTTCTGAGCTAGGTGCAGTGAAGCGGGCGGGGGGGGCCCGCGGTGTGTGTGGAAACGAGACAGAAAGGAAACAGAGAGAGAAATTAAATAGCAGTCCCGATGAAAGTGCAGGCTAGACCCAGCGCGGGGGAGAGTGGAAGGAAGTGGTGATGGGGGGGGGGGGGGTGCAAGGGCGGGTGAATGGAACGGGGGTGTCATGGAGTGAGTGGGGGGGGGGACGTGATGAGGTTGCAATGGAACAAGGCAGATGGGGGGGAAGATGAATGTGACATTACTAGGGGGTTTGGGGGGGACGCAGGGTACCATTGCTTTACATTGGAGGGTGAGCCCCAGTTCTGATCTGGGGTGCTGCTCTGCCTGGCTCCATTTGCAAAGTTCCG
Source organism: Caretta caretta (assembly GCF_965140235.1). Lineage (NCBI taxonomy): Eukaryota > Metazoa > Chordata > Testudines > Cheloniidae > Caretta > Caretta caretta. Next base: position 20,195,423 of record NC_134225.1, read on the forward strand.
ACCCGGAGCTGGGTTCCGATCCAGGCCCATCTCCAGAACTCAGCCCCGGGCAGCTCTTCCCCAGCCCACACTGGCCCTGGGAACAGAGGACTCGGAGCTGGGCTGATCTCACAGCTGGGCCTTTGTTTGTTTGTTTGTTTCATTTGCAGACAGGAAACTTCACGCTGAGAAGCCAGCAGCTCATGTCTTAGGTAGGTTGAAGTCCTGCATAGTCTGCTGCCTCTGTTGTGAGGGGCGTCTAGTCTAGTGATTCGAGCAGGGGGCGATGGAGTTAGGGGTCCTGGGTTCTATTCCCAGCTCTGGAAAGGATGTGGGGTCCAGTGATTAGAGAAGGGGGGATGGGGCCAGGACTCCTGGGTTCTGTTCCTAGTTGTGGGAGGGGAGTCAGGTCCGGTGATTAGAACAGTGGGGGATGGGGCCGGGACGTGGGGTCCAGTGATTAGAGCAGGGGTGGGGGATGGGGCCAGGACTCCAGGGTTCTCTTCCCAGAACAGGGGAGATGGGGGCCAGGACTTCTGGGTTCTCTCCCTAGCTCTAAGAGGGATGTGGGATCCAGTGATTAGAGTTGGGGGGGATGGGGCCAGGACACCAGGATTCTGTTCCTAGCTCTGGTAGGGACGTGGGGTCCAGTGATCAGAACAGGGGAGATGGGGGCCAGGACTTTTGGGTTCTCTCCCTAGCTCTAGGAGGGATGTGGGGTCCAGTGATTAGAGCAGGGGGGGATGGGGCCAGGACTCCGGGGTTCTCTTCCCAGTTATGCCTCCTTCTGGGCTGAGACCCAGGGAGGGAGCTGAGGCCTGACATGTTGTGGGCATTGTGTTCCCCAGGTGCGGCCTTCACCACCTCTGGGAACGGCTCTCTGCAGTGGGAACACAGTAAGGACTGGGCTTTCCTGCATGATGTGGGTTACCAGGGCGGCTCCCTGGTCTGCATCAAGCCTGGCTTCTATTACATCTACTCCAAGATCCATCTCATGGCACAGAGTTGCTCTCAGCAGGGCCAGAATTCTGTCATCTATCATGGCATCTATAAGAAGACCCCCAGGTATGTCGAGGAGATGAAACTTATGGAGAACCTGATCCTTTACTGCGATGGGAAGGACAGCGAGTTCTGGCGGCAAAACAGCTTCCTTGGAGGAATCTTCCACCTGGAAGAGGAGGAGCAGATTTACGTCAAGGTGTCGCAGAGACAGGTGCTACAGATCAGAGATGGCACCAGGTCTTATTTTGGCACCTTCATGATCTGAGCAGGCCCTTCCCGGAGCCACAACTGATGGCTTTTGGATTGAGGCCTTGTGCTTTTTAATCCGCCACTGATGTGGTTTTCCTACGTCACTCTGACCCAGCACCCCCTAAAATATTGTTGCACCTTGCCAGTCTAATATGCTCCCCAGGCTGGATCCAGCTCATCATGTTAACTTCCGAGGCTGGTCACAGAGCTCGGAAGAGGAAGGGTGGGCTTCCAGTTGAGGCGTTGTACTAGGGATCAGGACACTGGGAGCCAAGTCCTCGCTCTGCTACTGACTTGCTGTGCGACCTCAGTCCAGACACTTTTTCTCTGTATGGCTTGCTTTCCCCGTCTGAGCATAAACATGCCACCTCACGAGGGTATCCCGAAGCTTAAGCTGCATGGAGTGCTTTGGACAGAAGATACTCTGATAGGCAGTGGTTAGGTCCGCGGGAGGTCACTGAACTGGGAGTCAGGACTCCTGGGTTCTATCCCCAGCTATGCTACCCACCTGTTGTGAAACCACGAGCAAGTCATCTTGCCTCTCTGTGCCTCCATTTCCCTAGCTGCAAAACAGGGACGATGGTTCTCCCTTTCCCTTGTGTTATAGGTCATACTGCTGTCCCCCGACTAGCTGGCCACTGTCCCTCTGTCAGGTCCGGCGGGTTTTCAAATAGCTTTGAAAGCCGAGATGAGCTTTGAAAGTGGAGAGGCAAAGAAACTGGGTACCACAAGGGACATTTCGCCTCAAGGTCGCCAAGGCCGGCCGACCCTCAGCTGCTGTATGTCAGTATAACTTCAATCTTTATAACTTTAATCTATAACTTCAAACTCAACTTCAATCATTCCATGCTTGTTTACGCCAGCTGCCAGGGTGTTGGTGGGAGGAAAGTGTATTTAATTGGCTTGCAGTTCTGCTTAGCAACTGATGGTGCTTGATGGGGTCAAATCCTGCAGTTCCCTTTGCTCATGGGGAAGGCCCTGATCCTGATCCGGGCACGTCCCTTTGAGGGTCTGGCCCGAGGAGTCTTCCCCAAGAAGAGCTGCAGAGAGCCATCCTGTCAGCTGGTGCAAATCGGCGTCGCTGCCATGGAGCAATGCCAGCTTACACCTGCTGAGGATTGGGCCCTTACTATTTAGCCCTGTGTCTCCGACCTTGGCAAGAACGGGCCTGGTTCTCCTCTCACTCGCTGCGGTGTTAATCCGGAGGAACTTTGCAGAAGCGATACTGATGTAAGACTTACCCAAGGGGAGAATCCTGCGGGAACGGGCCCAGAACTCCGGCCGGGAGACCTGAGCGTCGATCCACTGGAGTCCGTGAGGCGAAGCTGATTTCCGGCCACTGGGGCTGTGACCCGGCTCCCCCCATTCCCTGCTCTGCGCTACGTGCCGTGAACGTGCCGTGTGTGCGCCTATTTATTTTACAATGAGTATTCCCTGATATTCAGGGAGCAGCTGTATCTAATGGTTATTTATCCATTACCCCAGGGCCACTGGGTATGTTTGGGGGGGGGGCAGAATTTTGATTTTTATTTTGTTTATAATTTGATGGATGATATTGGTGTTTGTTTTAGGCATTTGTAAAAAAAAATATATTGATTTAAATGTTCACAGTTGTGCAAAATTACAGGTAGCTTTTCCCCTCCTGTTCTTATTGGTTTCAATTTTCATAGTTGGGGGACATGGGGTGCGGGGGGAGGAGGTAATTATTTGACAAAAGTAGGGGCTGAGATTTCAGCTTCAATAAAGCTTTATAACTGTTCAGCCACAAATGGTCAAACATCCTGGGTCAAAATATACAAAGTAAATGGCCTGAAATCAAACCCCAAAAAGTTCGGCATTTTTTCTCACTTTGCCCATCTGTACATTTCTGTGATGAGCAATGGAAATATTTGTTGTCATTAGTTTGTGGGCATGTACGGTGAAATTGATGTTTACTGACGCAGATAAAAATCGAATCCTTCCAAGCCTTGGATGATGCCTCCCTAGGGGAGACGGGAGGCTGAGGGGCCTGTCTCCCACCGGACCGGCCACACACCCCCTTACCCTTAAAGAGCAGGCCCTCCTGCTACAGACCCCTCTGCCCTTCTTTCTGCTCCCGCGAGGGCAATGTTTGCATGGATCACAAAGTTGCATCGTTCCCTACCTGAGTCCAGAGCACTCTGGGGGCTGCACCGGCGCTGAGAGGTGCAGGGCGGCGAGATGCCGGGAGGAGAGTCCGAGATGAGCGCAGGGATTCTGGACTAAGAGGCTGCAATGCCTGGGTCCGGGAGGAAGCGCAGTCTTACTATGATAGTGCCTGGGAGTTGGGATTCCTGGGTTCTAGTCAAGGCTCCGGGAGGGGACCGGGGGGTTAGAGCAGAGGGTCCTGGGTTCTATTCTCAACTTGAATAAGGGCTCTTGGGTTCTACTCCCCACTGTGGGAGAGGAGGGGGGTCCACGACCACAGGAGCTGGGGGGTGTCAGGATTCTGAGATTCTGTTCCTAGTTCTGCCACTGGTTTTACACATAATCTACCTCCCTGGGCCCGATCCGGTTTCCACTGAAGTGACTGGCAAATCTGCCATTAAGTTCAGTGGGAGCAGGATTGGCAGGGGGGCAAGCTGTGGGGTTAATCGGTGTCTGTAAAGCCCCTGGAGACCCCCAAAGGGACAGAGCAAAGACTGGCCACTGCTGAGCTTCAAAATAGAATGAGTTCTCTCCTCTGCCCTGTGCGATGCGACTGCTCTGAAGGAAAAGTCCCTGCATGAGCCCTAGGGCCAGACTCCCGGCTGGTGCGAATCGGCCCTTGCTCCATTGGAGTGAATAGGGCCAGATCCCCCTTGCTGGTGTAAATCAGGGTAGCACCACTGAGGTCATCTGAGGATTTCCAAGAGGTTCTGCCATTTTTTTACCCCACCGCCAGCAGCCCGGTGCCTCATTCTCACTCCCACCGGAGCAAGGGTGGCATAATGCCCCTGGAATGACACTGGTGTCGATGGGAGCAGAATCAGGCCTTGCATCTGCTCTGGAGAGGTAGCGCTCTCATCCCCTGGTGTAAATACGAGTAACTCCGTTAGAAAACCGTGGGGTTAGATTGTCTGATCTGACTCAGGCCCAGTGCACCTCCAGCCACTTCCAAGAGTTTCCAGCATCCCAGCTGGAGTAAATCAACATAGCTCCGTTGACTGGGCCCATTTACACTAGCCTGGGATCTGACCCCTGGATCCCAAAGCGCCCTGGGACTAACCTGACCTTTTATTCAACTCAAGGTTTCAGTTTTATTTGATGCATCAGCTTCTGCTCTCGGTGACACCGGTGTGCATCTGGAATGACTCCACTGAAGTCCATTTATAACTGACAGATGCCAGCATAACAGATTTACACCTGGTGTTAGTGGGAGAGCAGAATTTGGCCCTCAGTCTGGAGGGTTTGTTCACCCAGCTCTGAAATGTGGCCCTCTCTGGGGTGGGCCACACGGCAGGTATTCCACCGCACAAAGTAATGCTCCATGGCAGTTTTGGTTAGGAAACAAAGAAGAATCCAAATGACAGGGGACCTTTTAAAGAGGCAGAATGGAAAGACGTGGGGTGGCATTTGGCCAGCGTGCACCCCGGCGAAATGCACCGTAGGAATGTTTAATGACCACAAGCGGTCAGGAGCTGGGTTTTACACCTCCTCCGAACTGTAGCGTCTCTTGCTACCACACTGGGGCCCCGGGTTCTGCAGTGACTCAGTGGAAATCACCCACCCCGGCTTTCTGTGCTCTCTGTAGTGGTCTCCCAACCAAGCATGTACAAGGTGGAAGCCGGCTGAGTTAAGGAGAGCCTAGCACTGAGGCTCACGTCCCGGGGGACCAGTCCTCTGCCTCCGCCATGGCAGCAAACTGACCTGGTCTGGGCCTGCACCCCGCTCTCAGAGAGTGCGCTAACGGGGCAATCAAACGAGCTAGCGCAGGGCAGGGCCAGGGCAGGGTCTGCACCGCTACAGACTCAGAGCAAAAGGCTCTTATGGCTTAGGTAAAGGCTGTGAGACGGGCCTCCCAGGTTCTAGCCCCATCTCTGGAGGAGGAGTGGGGTCTAGTGGTTAGAGGAAGGGGGCGAGGAGTTAGGATTCTTGAGGTGTGTTCCCAGGGATAGACAGCATAAGTCGCTGTGTGTCAGGACTCCTGGGTTCTCATTCTGGCTCGGGGTGGAAGTGTGAGCAGGGAGGGAACTGGGAACTCTCCTTCAGCAGGGAAGCAACATGGCCTAGTGGGTAGGACTGGGTCTCAGGAGACCTGGATTCTATTCCCAGCTGCACTGCTGGACAAACTTGGGCAGGTTGCGTCACCGCTCTGCGCCTCAGCTTCCTCACCTGTAAAATGGGGATAATGACACTATGTTTTGAGAGCTGCTGATGAAGTGACTAGCTCCAGTGCAGGAGGCTTTAGGGAACTGCGGATGATGGCTAGAGTCCCCACTCCAGACCTGAGGGCAGAGTGGGTGAGAAGGCACTTCCTGCCCGGTCCACGGTTTTCCGAGATCCAGAGGTGTCAGAGATGAGAAGCCCGTTATGCACCGGGCCCCTGCCTGGGATGGAAATGCCCGGCGTCAGCTCTCTCACACACGCATGCTTATCTGGCCCCTCTAGGTCACACCACATGAGAACAGGAGGATTTCCTGACTGCTGCAAGCCGTGGCTAGATACGGCTCGGCTGGGGAGGGCAGCTCTGCATCAGCTCCTGCAGCCAGAGCTCAGGGGCTGTGGCTCAATGGCACTGAGAAGTGGGGCATATGGACACAGCAGGGGGAGCGCCCAGCTCAGGGGGAGAATGGCACGAAGCCAAGTCATGGTGCCCCAAACGCCCACGTCTGACTGCAACAGCCCATCACGGTCGGCTGGCCCATTGCCTGGGGTACCAGGGCAGCTGGTCCTTTGAGGGACAGGAGGTCTGGAGCTAGGGAGCCCGCCTTGTGAGGCAATTAAGAGGGCTGCAGCTAGGTGACAACCTGAAAGACCTGGCCCTCGTAAAAGGGCGGGGAAAACTCCAAGGGGGAAAGCACCACCCAGCGAGGTGTAGCGTGCTGCGCTTCTGTGGAAGGACTCCAGGGAAAGAGGCTCAGATACTGGACGCTAACCCTCTGGCATCCTGAAGAGGAGCCCACGTGGGGGTGAAAGGACTTGGGGGTTGTTTGGCTTTTAGTTATCCTGAACTCTGGGAGTGCCCCCGCTCCCCGAGCCACATGAATCTCCGGGAGAGACAAAACCTGGGGGAGGGGAAACTGAGGCAGGGATGCACTGCCGTGCTGTGCTTGGCCAACAGAGGATGCTAGAGGGCAGTCACGCCCTATGACAGTCAGCATTAGGAGGGAAGTCTGGTCAAGTGGTTACAGGGCTTATGAGTCAGGACACATTGATTCCGATACTGGGTCTAGTGGTTACAGCAGGTGCTCTGGGAGCCAGGACTCCTGGGTTCTGTGCCCAGCTCTGGAAGGGCAGTGGGGTCTAGTGGCCAGAGCCAGGACTCCTGGGCTCTATACCCAGCCACTAACTCACTGTGTGACCTACTACAAGTTACTTCCTCTGGCTGTGCCTCAGTATCGCCATTTGTAGCCCAAGGAAACTAGTACTGCCCTACAGCGTGGAGATGAAATAACCTAGAGAAGTACAAATGAGCGTAACAAAACCGCCCGCAGCCCACTTAGGACTTTGCCTGGACAGTTGCCCGCTGCTAGCTTAAAGAGCACAGGAGAATCTCCCTTTGCTGGCAGGTGTTTGGAGTCTGACACCCAACTTTGCAGTTTTGTTTGCATCCAGGAGAGGGCGATGGAGTCACACATGCCCGCTTGCACACCTATCACTCAGTTCATGACAGTACTGCAGAGAGCAGAGGGCTCACACACAGACACACACACACATTACAGTATTGTTAGTAAAAGAGGACTTGCCAGAGTGGGTCAGATTCGAGCATGATCTGGTCCGTTTCCACACACTTTTTATTTAAAAAAAAAAAATCATTTTGAAATTTTGAAATGGAAATTAATTTCCAGCCGAAAAATTTCATGCTGTAAATGTCAAACCGGAATGTTTGGGGGGTTTTAGGACTGTCTTTGTTTGGTTTTGTTGCAGCCAAAACATTTTAGCAAAACCGACTCAACCTCATGAAATAGCTCGGCGTCTCCAATCTGCATTTTTCACCCGCAGCAGTTTCAGCTGAAAACTTTCACTCAGCTGTCGGGCCGAGTCCAGTCCCCCACGAGCCTCATGAAGCTGATGGCACCGTCAGTGGAGCACACCGCCTCGCTGCATTGGGAGGCTGAGTCCCAGGGCCTGCGTCCTATTCCCAGTTCTGCCAGTGACCTTGGGTAAACCTCCGTGCCTCAGTTTCCCCAGCTGAAAACCAGGCACATGATTGCATTCTCTAGTTTGACCACAGCTTAATCAGAGAGCTTAAGGCCAGAAGAGACTCTCAGATCGCCAAATCGGAGACAGGCCTGAGAATTTCACCTCCTTGCCCTGGTTTTGAGCCCAATAGCTTGTGTTTGACTAAAGCATCTCCCAGCGAGGCCTCCAGTCTGGATTGAGAGCCACCGGGAGGTGTCCTGCTCCCCTTGGGCTCTTGTTTCAATGGTTATTGGGACCAATGATGTCACCTAGGTAGAAAATGGAGACGAATTCTCTGACCTATGTCATACAGAAGGTCAGAATCGATGATCCAGCTTTAGGCTCCATTAATCTACTGAGGCGTGGATTTGCATTCAAGATGCTTGATGCTGCTGTCTACAGAACAGAAGGGGAAGCCCCCATCTAAAGAGGATTCAGCGTTAAGAGAGGCACATCGGCCCAGGAACCAATCCAACCCGAGGGGGTGGTGCGGGATGGGGGGGCGGCTCTCCCCTCCCCGCTGCCAGCTGAATCTCTGTGCCAAAGCAACAGGGGCTGCCATGGGAAATGAAACTGACTTGAAAGAAGAATTTGGGTGGCTGTGGGTGTGATAAGCATCGGGGAAGTAGCGTTACAGTAAAAGAAACAGTGCCGGGTTACTCAGCGCTGCAAACCCACAGGCCGGGGGGGTGGGGGGGTAGCAGGCACCTACAGGTGGGATATTTATAACAATGAAATGGCAAAATTCAGAGCCCACAAGTGGGAAGAGAAAAAATAATCAAAGCAAGATGGCTCTTGTTTGTGTAGAGAATGACTGAGATCTGTGAGTGGCAGCATGGTCTGCTGTGTGATGGGCTGGGAGTCAGGGGCCTGGGGACTATCCCCAGCACTGGGAAGGGAGGGGCGTGGGATCTAGTGTTTAGAGCGGGGGGGGGGGCCGGGAGTCAGGACTCCTGGGTTCCATCCTGGCTGGGGGGAGAGTGGGGACTAGTGGTTAGAGTGGGGTGGCTGAGAGTCAGGATGCCTGAGTTCTATCCTGGCTGTGAGAAGGGAGATGGGACTAGTGGTTAGAGTGGGGGGCTGGGAATCAGGATGCCTGGGTTCTTTACTCACTGTGTGACCTTGGACTTCCCCTCCCTGTGACTCAGTTTCCCCAGCTGTGACCTGAGAGAACCTGGTCTATCTCCCAGGGGAGCTGTGGTATCGATGTGCTGAAGCTGGCATTGTGAGTCCTGGCACTAGGGCAACATGCCACATACTGGTGAAACATCCTTGAGCATTCTGGGCTGGGGGTGGGCTTGGGGTGCCACTGGCTGGTTTTTGCTCTGTCTGGCCAGTTTTTCTACTGCCCTGCCGGTTGCCAGTGAAAAGAGGTAAGGTGCCGGGTGTTTTGCTACATACACATGGCAATCGTAACAACTGGCCTCACACGTCGCAGCTGGGAGCAGGCCAGGCCCGCATCTGCTGTTGCCGAAACCACTGCGACGCCTGGGAACAGCTGGGAAGTGGGACAGACCCATCCCCTGAGGGTGAGCCTCACCAGCCAGAAAGGGAAGGGAAGGAGCAAGGTGGGGGAGACTGGGGCTCCTGAGAGGGGACAATAGAGGGGGTCCTGGAACCGTGTTGTCATAGGTCTCAACGCCAGCCGTAGAAAAGCCGATGCAGGGCCGGCCCTAAACCAAATGGTCCCCCAGGAGAGGAGTGTCTTTGGTGCCACTCTCCCTCCCCCCCCACCCCCCATTTGTTGAACTTTTGAATCCCTTATTTTTTATTGCATTGGGATCCCCTTTCACACCGTTGCTGCACGATTTATCCCGGTGGTAGCAGACGATACATTTGCACGCAAGAATCTGTAAACAACAAAAACAGCATCCCCAGCCCGACACCCCACAAGCCCGGCCACCATGTTCCATTAAATAAAACCAGGGACTTCAACATGCGCTCGGCAGTGGAATCCCAGAGTCCTCCTCAAGGAGGGGGCATTTACTAACAAAAGCAGCCTCCCAGCTCGCGTTCCACTTTGTCTCTCTTGTTACCACCCAGCCACCACACAGCGACGGCTAGTGGCTGAATACGGTACTGCAGGCAAACGCCATAGCACGTTGCAAACTTCTGTCGAGGATAGGGCATGACGGGGGCCCAGCGGCTGGGGTCACCTGCCCCTAAATCCGGCCCTGAAATGATGCCAAGGGTCAGCGTGGTGCCAGGCCGCAAAACTCACAGTTATGCAGATCTAGTGACCCAAGCTGGAGAGCCGGACCTGTGGCCTGGCCCTGGGTTGGTGCCCAGTGGCGCTGAGCTGGCTGCCCTGTTTGTGGCATTAAGGGAAGGGAAGATGAATTTCCTTTACCGGGACAGCCAGGGCTGGGAGAGGGGGCAGTGTAGGCAACACAAGCCCATGCATGAAGCCCAGGGAAACGCAGCCAGACTTAGGCCTGGCCACGGCTCTCTCGGGCCGCACAGAACATCGATGGTGCCGAGGAGCCGGCACGGCTCACTGCAGACTCCTGCGGCTCCTCCATCTCTCGTGGGGCTTCCGTGCTTCTCCTTCTGCTGCACCCAGGCTCTTGCTGCAGCCTCGATGGCCTGTGGCTGCCTCGACCTACTTTAGGCACCGGCGGGTTTGTCGGCAGAAGCAGAACCACGGGCTGTGGGTGATTCTGCGAATCCCTTATCTCGGCCGTGCCCGTGATGGAGTAGGCCTCTCTGATCGCGCTGCCTCCTGGCTGTTTGCGGCGCTCTCGAGCTGCTGCTGTAGCGAGAAGGGGAAGATGGATCTTCAAGATAAGGGGCGAGAGAGAGAGAGACGCTCAGATCATTAATGCTCCATCGGGGTTTTACCAGAGCGTGGGGCTGTGAACTCTGGCGTCCTGCCTGTGTTCACATCTGGTCACACAACGTTTCCCCCTGAGCCTTGAGTCCTCTTCGGTTCCTGTCCTCAACAGTGGTGCTGCGTTGCCGGGTGCCGTCCTACAGCTGCTAGGTCCCACCCCAGAGGCAGCTGCATATCAGCCCTTGGAGGTGCAATCCCTGTGCAGTGTTGTTGTGTGGCCACACCAACCCCCGGACCCAGAAGCAGCTACTTCTCAGTGGCATATAAACCGACTCCCACCCCAAACTAACCACTAGACAGCACTCCCACCCAGAGCCTGGGCTAGAACCCAGGTGTCCTGACTCTCAGACCCCCACCACTCCCCTGCTCTAGCCTCTAGACCCCACTCCCCTTCTTGAGCCAGGGACAGAACCCAAAGTCTTGGCTCCCAGCCCCTCCTTCTCTGACCACTAGACCCACTGCCCTCCCACAGCTGGGAAGAAAACACAGGTGTCCTGATTGCCATATCCCCTGCCGTACTGCACAGGGCCCTGGATTCCCCCAGTTCCCGGTGCAGGTGTGGGGCCTGCTGTGAGTCAGGGCCAGGCAGGCTTCTCCCCTAGCAACTTTCTGGAGGGGAAATTGACAGGGCAGGGGCCTTTTGGGGCCATGGACACCAGGGGGGTGGGGATGGGGGTGGAGGAGAGACTATACAGCTCCGTGGCTGCGATGATATCTGGCCGCTGTGCTTGGAAACAGCCTGCTGGGGCTGCTCTTATCTGTGCTGGAGTAGGGGTGGGGGAGGGGAGCCGGGTTTCCGAGCACAAATGCTCTAAACAGGAAGTTTACTCTCCTCAAAGGGAAAGCGGCTAGATCAGGGCAAGAGCAACTGGGCGGCCACGGAGATTTCAGATGCTCCCTGACGGGTGGAATCTTCCTTCTGCTGGTGGCTCCCACATGGGGGGGGTGGGTGTCCCCGAGGCCAAGTCCCTGGGGTGAGGCCCTAAGGCCCACAGGCGTTAGATGCCTACGTACCCATGAGGCTCTGCGACTAAGAGCCCACAGCACGATGCGGCTGCTGCATTGCTCATGACTGTGTTGCAAGGGGAAGGCACATGGGCGCAGCCCACTGTTGAACGGTCCCCAGCCTGCAAGACACTGTGTAGGAAACCAGCTGTGCGTGTATGTGTGTCCGTGTCCTTGCTGCCCCCTACTGGAGGGATTTAGGCCTGGGGTAGTGGGGTGGGTGGGGGTGGCTGTAAACCGCTGCCCTCTACTGGAAAGGAATGAGAACAGCTCACCTGTGTGCGACAGGTAGGGCCCTACCAAATTCACGGTCAACTTCACGGTCCTAGGATTTTAACAATCGTAAATTTCATGATTTCAGCCATTTAAAGCTGAAATTTCATGGTGGTGCAATTGTAGGGATCCTGACCCAAAAAGGAGTTGTGGGGGTGGGGGGGCTCGCAAGGTTATTGTGTGTGGGGGGGGTGATACTGCTCCCCTTGCCTCTGCGCTGCTGCTGGCTAGGTGCTGCCTTCAGAGCTGGGCAGCCGGCCAGCAGCCGCTGCTCTCAGGCCGCCCAGCTCTGAAGGCCGCGCAGAAGTAAGGGTGGCAATACCGCGAGCCCCCTAAAATAACCTTGCGCCCTGCCAATCCCTTGTGGAGTCAGGACCCCCAGTTTGAGAAACGCTGATCTTGCCCGTGAAGTCTGTACAGTATAGGGTAAAAGCGCACGAAAGACCAGCTTTCAAGAGGGGAAGACCAGATTTCACAGTCCAAGACACTTTTCCATGGCCGTGAATTTGGTAGGGCCCTAGCCATAGGGTCGGTGCTGCTAAGCGCTTCCCCTTTAGCCTGTTTGGCAAGAGCTGGGGCTTTTGCAAAAAGAGGAGCTGGGCTGGGTTCCAGCCCGGCTGCCGCTGGGAAGTTCTGAGCATGCTCTGCCGGCACTTTAGTGACTGACTGGCACCTCTCTTCCTGCAAGGAAATTCCCTGAGTGCCCCAGGTTAAATGAAACAAAGTAGCAGCAAATGCCACCAGCACCAAGTACCTTCCCTGCTCTGTCAGGGCCCCATTTCCACCTCTCTTCGTCTGTCCATCCATCCACCGGCCCTTCTGCCTCTTTCTCTATCTCGCCCTCTTGCTGTCTAGCCATTCTAGCCGTCTATCTATCTAGCCATCCATTTGTCTGTTCATCCAGCTCACTATTCACCCGCCCCTCTAAGCTGCCTGAGGAGAGGGGGCATTTTCAGAGGTACGGGCTGGGACACGCCCCCCCCTCCAAAAGCAAGAACAAGACACTATCATCTCCCTCTTCACGCCATATCCTTGACAGAGGCTTGCAACGTGCTGTGGCCCTCATGATGCACTTACCTACAGCACCTCATTCAGCCACTAGCAGTTGCTGTGTGGTAACAAAGGAGACAAAGGCGGAACTCAAGCTGTGGTGATTCCACAGCCGAGCACATGTGGAAGTCCCTGGCTTTATTTAATGTAACAGGGTGGCTGTCAGCAGCGGGATTGAACGCAGGAGCTCTGAGTATGAAAGCATGCAGGTCTACGGCTCATCGTCCTCCAGGAGTGGCATGGCCACTACAGGGTGCCGGAGGACCCTGCTGATTTACCCTGCCATACATTAAGTCCCTCCTCCCGCACATCCCGCTGTGTGAGTTCTGCTCAGACCCAGGTACTCACGTGCCCTGGGAGGGAGCAACACAGCCGCTCCTCCCCAGGTTGCAAGTTTAGACGCCAAAATCATTTTTAAGCTGCGTACGACCCTGGAGATTTAAATGTGCAGGAAGCAGTGGGGGGCTTTCATAGACACCGACTCTGTGGGTGCTCCGGGGCTCAAGCATCCATGGGGAAAAAACGTGGGTGCTCAGCACATACCAGCCACATTCGGTGGGGCCACCGATCAGCTGTTTGGCAGCTGGTGGGAGGCGCTCAGGGAAGGGCAGAGAGCAGCAAGCAGCAAGCAGGGGGACCCCTCGGGGAAGGGGGCGGAGTGAGGGTGGGGCCTCACGGGAAGGGGCGGAGTGGGGGCAGGGCCTCGGGGCAGAGCGGCAGCTGAGGCACCCCCCAGGAAAAATAAAATTCAGCACCTGTGGTGTCTTTGCCAGGGACTCAGTGGCACTCGACACAGCCCCCCTTGCTTAAGGGCTCCTGAGGGCCTAAGTGACATTAAGGCTCTGTAAAGGAGCCTTGACAAGGGTCGAGCCGCCTCCCGGACAATGCTGCCTCCCTGGGTGGTGCTGAGCTGGTGGAGGGGAGGACTCAGGGGCGTGGCTTTTCTCTGCTTCTTATAGGAGGCCATTGTGGGGAGTGATGATCATGAGTTAGAGCAGCCCTGAGGCTGCTCTAACTTAGACCAAGTACCAGCCACAGCCTAAAGATTAGAGGGGCCAACAGTGTCTCAGGGATTCCTTGTACTCCTGTTTGTGTCCCTCTGTCCCGTGCCCTATAGTTAGATTGTCAGCTCTCTGGGGGCAGGAACTGTGTCTGTAGACGCGGGTCCTGAGCCATGACTGGGGCTCTGAGGTGCAACTGTAATATACCTAATAAATAATGTACAGCGCCTAGCACAGTGAGGTCCTGGGCTGTGATGAGAGTGCGTGGGTGCTACCGTAATACACCTAATAAATAATGTACAGTGCCTAGCACCACAGGGTGTTCCAGTCCATGGCTGCCGCTCCTAGGCGCTATGATAATACAATCAACAAGTAGGGCACTCACAGATGGCTTAAAGCCTTCTTAACCCTCCACAAAGCCCAGGACCAGCGAAACCAAGAAGCAGCCTCCTAGGGCTGTTTGCAGGGGTGGATATAGAGGCCACCGTCCTCCCGGCTCAGCGATCCCCACCGTCCCACCCTTCGGTAAGCTCGTGCTGGCTCCTCGCTGCAGCCTTCAGAGCTGGCAATCTGCACTTTGCAATAGTGAAAGTAGCACGCAGCCCCCTCCAGCTATGAGTCAGGATCCTAGAGATGGATATTTTTAACAGTTGTGCAATTCGTGCCTGGGATCTTGTGAGGTGCAGCTTCAAAGCCCGCCTACCCCCACCCCACCCACCCCCCCGCTTGCCCTGCCAACGGCTGCCCCTCCCACAGCAGGGCCTGTCTTTCAAAGGCAAGAGGTGGGAGGGTGTGGTCAGGGCCGCGCGCCGGAGTCTCGTCTTGATGTGAGTCAGGCTTTTTCTTCTGGTTTAGGAAAAGGGAAAAGCTTTGTCGTTTGACAATGGAAGGTTTTTCTTACTTCGCTGCAAAGCTTTCGGCCTGCCAAGTTGTTGCAACCTATTGAAAGCAGGACTCTCACCCAGACCCATGAGAGCAAGAGGAGACGGATGCAATGCCTTCCACAGACCACTAGTAGGCGCTATAGCCAATGGAGGCAAGGTGCATTGCGTCAATGCCAGACCTCTGGGGGGCACAAGAGGGCACTGTCGGGTAAGAGGAACCGGGCAAAGCGGGATGGGAGCTGGTGAAAAGGTTTCCATCAGAAACTTTTTTTCTTTTCTTTATTTTGCAATTTTCGCCTGAACATTTTTCTCATTTTTGACACCCTTTCCCCCCCCCGCCTCCTTTTTAATACACATCTCGCCCTAATTTTTCTGCAAATTGCCCACATTTTTGACACAGCTTTTTGTCCATAGTTTGGTGAGAAAAAATGTAATGGGGGGGAGCCCTGAAAATTTGGAGTGGGGGGGGTTGTTTAAAAAATGGCCTGGGCTGTTTTTAATAACTTTTAAAACTGGTTTTAAAAAAATGGAATTTGTTCAGGGTTTTTTTCGTCAAACATTTTTTTGAAACTGCTTGGGAAATTGAAAAAAGAAAATGTCCCCTCCCCCCCCCCCCCCCCCGGCAAATTTCCCACAAAAAACAATTGGCGTGTTTTGGAGGGGAGACTTTTGCCCTGAACTGCTGGAGTGGTCTAAAATAGTGGATGGGCGAGAGACAAATGCTTCTTTGGAGATTCAGAGGGTAGGAGGCAGGCAGTAACCATTTACACAGGGATCTGTTGATCCGTGCTGAGATGCAGCCAGCTCTGGGCTGGGGTGTGGGGGCTGTTTTATACAGGGATCCATTGCCCGACACTGAAATGCAGCCACTTCTGGAGTGAGGAGCTTGGGCTGTATATAGGGATCCTTCTCTTTAAGTACTAAAATAATGCATGGTACAGAGAAAGCTGCTCCTGTTTTCACTTTTTGATGATATAAGAACAAGCAGGGAACTAATAAAATGGAAAGGTGGCGCATTTGAAATGAATCACAGAAAATGCTTTTTTTACACAACAGAATGTTAATCTGTGGAACTCTCTGCCACTTGATGTCATTGTGATACACTTGGCACTGAGATGCAGCCACCTCTCGGGTGAGATGCAGCAGCTATTTTACAGGAATCCCTCACACCGCACAGAGTTGCAGCTGTAGCCGGGGTGGGATGCAGCATTGTTTGGACAGGGATTCCCTCGTCTGACCCTGAGATGCAGCTGCCTCTTAGATGGGGAGTGACAGCTGTTTATCCATGGATCCTTCTCCCAATGCTAAGATGCAGCTGCCTCCCAGGTGAGGCACAGCGGCTGTTTATACAGGAATCCCCCACCTGCTGCTGAGGTGCACCCACCTCTGGGGTGTGGCATGGGGGCTGTTTATACAGGGATACCTCATCTGATGCTGAGATGCAGCTGGCTCTGAGGTGGAGTGCAGCAGCTGTTTATACAGCCACACAGCAGCAGTTTAGCATCACCTAGGGCAGGGGCGGGCAAACTTTTTGGCCTGAGTGCCACATCGGGTTTCCAAAATTGTATGGAGGGCCAGTTAGGGGAGGCTGTGCCCTCTCCCCCTGTCGAAACCCCCCTGGTTCTCACCCCCTGACCAGCCCCTCCCCGGGACTCCAGCCCCATCCAACCCCCCTGTTCCCTGTCCCCTGATGGCCTTCCCCCCGGGACCCCTGCCCCATCCACCCCTCCCTGTCCCCTGACCGCCCCCTGCCACCCCATCCAACCCCTCCTCTCATTCCTGACTGCCCCCCGGGGACCCCTGCCCCATCCAACCACCCCTTCTCCCTGACCGCCCCCAGAACCCCTGCCCCTGACTGCCCCCCGCCACCCCATCCATCCCCCCCTTCTCCTTCCTGACTGCCCTCCTGGGACCCCTTCCCCCATTCAACCCCCTGCTCCCCGCCCTCTGACCGCCCCACCCCCCTATCCACACTCCCACCCCCTGACCACCACCCTGAACTCCCCTGCCGTCTCTCGAACCCCCCCTGCTCCCTGCCCCTTTACCGCGCTGCCTGGAGCACCGGCAGCTGCCAGCCGCGCCGCCCGGCTGGAGCCAGCCATGCCACCGCGCAGCACAGAGCACCGGGTCAGGCCGCGGCTCTGCAGCTCTGCTGCCTGGCAAGACCTCACAGCCCCGCTGCCCAGGGCAGCAGGGGAGGGGCCGGGGGCGAGCTTCCGGGCCATGAGATCAGGGGAAGGGTGGGAGGGTCCTGCGGGCCATCGTTTGCCCACCTCTGACCTAGGGCTGAAGGCACCCATCGTGTGACTTCAGACCCAAAGAAGAGCTCTATGTGGCTTGAAAGCTTGGCTTTCTCGCCAAGAGCAGTTGCCCCAGTCAAAGGTGTTACCTCACCCGCCTTGTCTCTCTTCTGCAGAGCTGTCAGGATACCTTGTACCTGGGCCTCAGCTCCAGCAGAGGGCACTCCCGTCCCATAGTTAGAGCGCAAAAGCCGTCAGTGGCCTACTGTGCCGGGCACAGGGGGATTTCCCAGCTCTGCGGGGGGGCCTCAGTCCCGACCTGCAGCCCCTGCTGTCCCAGCCCTGGCCCGCTCTTGCCCTGAATTGTCCTGAATCCGGCCCAACTAAGTACCACTTTTATGGCTTTATGGTTTACAACTTAGGAAGTAGCCACAAAACATTTCTCTGTGACCCCGGACAGGATTCCAAGCCAGGCTGCTAGAGAGGGGAGGCCGGTGTAGGAAACTCTTTTCTCTTTGGAGCAAAATGGGCAAAGGGAAGGATCTAAAGCCCACGGGGTTTGTGACATGCTCAGTGCTAACACAGTGCAGAGGGCCTGGGGCGGGGAAGGAAGAGCTCAGTGGTTTGAGCATTGGCCTGCTAAACGCAGGGTTGTGAGTTCAAGCCTTGAGGGGGCCGTTTAGGGATCGGGGGCAAAAATTGGGGATCGGTCCTGCTTTGAGCAGGGGGTTGGACTAGATGACCTCCTGAGGTCCCTTCCAACCCTGATATTCCCAGAAGTCACCTACTACAGGACAGGCCTAACAAAGAAAATAACAGAATGCCGTCACCTTCAGCCCCCAACTAAAACCCCTCCAACTCATTTTTAAGAATCTACAACCTATCCTGAAGGATGACCCAACACTCTCACAAATCTTGGGAGACAGCCCAGTCCTTGCCTACAGACAGCCCCGCAACCTGAAGCGAATACTCACCAGCAACCACACACCACACAGCAAAACCACTAACCCAGGAACCGACCCTTGCAACAAAGCCCGTTGCCAACTGTGTCCACAGATCTATTCAAGGGACACCATCATAGGGCCTAATCACATCAGCCACACTATCAGAGGCTCGTTCACCTGCGCATCTACCAATGTGATATATGCCATCATGTGCCAGCAATGCCCCTCTGCCATGTATATTGGGCAAACTGGACAGTCTCTACGCAAAAGAATAAATGGACACAAATCAGACGTCAAGAATTATAACATTCATAAACCAGTCGGAGAACACTTCATTCTCTCTGGTCACGCGATTACAGACATAAAAGTTGCGATATTACAACAGAAAAACTTCAAAACCAGACTCCAGCAAGAGACTGTTGAAATGGAATTCATTTGCAAATTGGATACAATTAACTTAGGCTTGAATAGAGACTGGGAGTGGCTAAGTCATTATGCAAGGTAACCTATTTCCCCTTGGTTTTTCCTAACCACCACCACCCCCGCCCCCGCCGTTCCTCAGACGTTCTTGTTAAACCCTGGATTTGTGCTGGAAATGGCCCACCTTGATTATCATACACATTGTAAGGAGAAAGAAAAGGAGGACTTGTGGCACCTTAGAGACTAACCAATTTATTTGAGCATGAGCTTTCGTGAGCTACAGCTCACTTCATCGGATGCATACTGTGGAAAATACAGAAGATGATTGTTTTTATACACACAAATCATGAAAAAATGGGTGTTTACCACTACAAAAGGTTTTCTCTCCCCCTACCCCACTCTCCTGCTGGTAATAGCTTATGTAAAGTGATCACTCTCCTTACAATGTGTATGATAATCAAGGTGGGCCATTTCCAGCACAAATCCAGGTTTTCTCCTCCCCCCCCCCCCCAAACAAACCCACTCTCCTGTTGGTAATAGCTTATCTAAAGTGACCACTCTCCTTACAATGTGTATGCTCATCAAGGTGGGCCATTTCCAGCACAAATCCAGGTTTTCTCACCCTCCGCCCCCCCCCCACACACACACACACAAACCCACACCTGATTATCATACACATTGTAAGGAGAGCGATCACTTTAGATAAGCTATTACCAACAGGAGAGTGGGTTTGTTTTGTGGGGCAGAAAACCTGGATTTGTGCTGGAAATGGCCCACCTTGATTATCATACACATTGTAAGGAGAGTGATCACTTTAGATAAGCTATTACCAACAGGAGAGTGGGGTAGGGGGAGAGAAAACCTTTTGTAGTGGTAAACACCCATTTTTTCATGCTTTGTGTGTATAAAAAGATCTTCTATACTTTCCACAGTATGCATCCGATGAAGTGAGCTGTAGCTGACGAAAGCGTATGCTCAAATAAATTGATTAGTCTCTAAGGTGCCACAAGTCCTCCTTTTCTTTTTGCGAATACAGACTAACACGGCTGTTCCTCTGAAACAAGTCCTCCTGTTCTTTCTGATATTCTATGATTCTCTGAAATGCTGCAGTCAGGAGGGGGAGATATGAGAAGCAGGTAATTCCACCAGTGACCACGAGGGGGGGCTTCTTGCAAGGTCACTGTTGGCTACTGGGCTAGGTGGACCATTGGTCTGATCCACCAGACAGCTCCTGTTGCCATGGCACAGGGGTTTTCAAACTGGGGGGTTGGGACCCCTGAGGGGGCCATGAGGCTATTACATGGGGGGTCACGAGCTGTCAGCCTCCACCCCCAACCTCCGCTTTGCCTCCAGCATTTATCATGGTGTTCAATATATAAAAACATGTTTTTATTTATAAGGGGTGGGGGCGTCGCACTCAGAGGCTTGCTGTGTGAAAGGGGTCACCAGTACAAAAGTTTGAGAACCCCTGCTATGGCAGGAGTCACTTGGTGGCACCCTTGCGTGTCTTTTTTCTAAGCGTGCAAGCAAGTTTTCAGTCTTTGAAGACGGGCTGCGTTGTTAGTTTTGTGACATTTCTCTAGGGGGGAGCTGTTGCAGACAGCTGGGGAGTTTGCTCTTTGCCTGAATAATAATAATTATCATTATTTATTATGTTATTATTAATTACGATCCAGCAGTTATCTAGTGCTTTTCATCAGTAGATCTCAAAGCACTTCTCTGCATGCAAAAGTGGTGTCTCTTTAACTACAGCAGACTATAGTTAATGACACAACCCTCCCCCCACATCGTACCCACACAGTTATATCAGTGTAAAGGTGCTTGTACCAATTTAGTTTATTCCTATATGGGACGGGGTAGGAAATACCTTTATAGCAGTATATCTCCAGCCATACTAGGGGTTTAAATGGATCCATCGGTTTCAAGGCCAGAAGGGACCGTTAGATCATCCAAGCTGGTATCCTGTGTAACACAGGCCAGAGAAGAACACCCAGCCCCACTGGGTTGAGCCCAGTAACTTGTATATTTGGCTAAAGCATCTTCTAGAAAGGGACGGAGTCTTGATCTGAAGCTCTCCAGCGGTAGAAAACCCCCCATTTCCCTTGGCAGTTTGTTCCACTGGTTAATCACATGCCTTGTAAAAATGTGCCTTGTTTTAACTGGAACTTATCTGCCGTCAATGTCCAGCCATTGGGTCTTGTTCTGCCATACCAGTAAACAAATCACACCCCTACCCCTTTCGCAGCACAGCCTTATGGGTAGGGCTCTGGACGGGGACTCACGAGACCTGGGTTCTCTTCCCTGCTCAGCCCCTGGCCTGCTAGGTGACCTTGGGCAGGTCATTTTCCCACCCTGTGCCTCAGTTTCCCCATCTGTAAAATAGGGATAATGATACTGGTCTCCTGGGTAAAGCACTTTGAGAGCTAACGATGATAAAAGCTAGGGATTATTGGTCGATGTTTGTATAGAGACAGCACAGTGAGGTGGTGGGCCTCTCAGGTGCGACCGTAATACACCTAATAACGTACAGCGCCCAGCACAATGGGGTCCTGCTCCATGACTGGGGCTCCTAGGCACTACCATAATATACCTAATAAATAATGTGCACACAGTGGGGTCCTGCTCCCATGTTTAAGGCAGATGAATTCAAACTGGACCAGATGCGGAGAAGGGCTGCTAGGCTGATGAGAGGAATGGAGAAGCTACCTGACAAAAAGAAACTTAAGGCACTTGGCTTGTTTAACCAAACCAAGGCCGAGAGGAGATCTGATTGCTCTGTATCAATAAGTCAGATGGATAAACACCGGGTGAAAGTTATTTAGGCCTGAAATTAAGCAAGGTTTCTAACCATCAGAGGAGTGGACCAGCCTCCCAAGGTGAGCAGTGGAGTGGAACAAACCGAACTGGCTTCACGACTGAGCTGGCGGGGATGATCTGATGCGGTCACCTCCAAGGGCGTACGGTGGGGAGCGTTCTGAGTTATTCCACAGGATTCTTTCCCAGGTGTCTGCCTGGTGGATCTCAGTCACGTGCTCAGGGTCCAACTGATCATCACATTTGGGGTGAGGCAGGAATTCCCCCCCCAGATTGGCAGAGACCCGGGAGGGTTTTCGCCTTCCTCTGCAGAATGGGACATGGGTCACTTGCTGGTTTGAACTCGTGTAAATGGTGGCTGCTCTGTAACTGAAGTCTTTGCATCAAGATTTGAGGGGATCATTAACCCATCCGGAGGTTAAGGGCCTGCTACAGGAGTGGGTGTGTGAGGGTCTGTGGCCTGCGCTGTGCAGAGGGGTCAGACTAGATGATCGTGATGGTCCCTTCTGGCCTTAAAGTTTATATGTCTATGAGACTGGGCTCCGAGGTGCTACCGTAACACACCTAATAAATAATGTACAGCGCCCAGCACAAAAGAGTCCTGGTCCATCAGTTGGGCTTCTAGGTGCTACCATAATATACCTGTATGGGTACAAAATCATTGTGTAGCCCAGGCCTTAAATCTTCTTCCCTAGAGTCCATGCTGGATAACTTCATGCGGATCAGGCACCGGTGCTTGGGCTGAAATCTCAGACTGGGCTTGGCGCTGTTTGCGCCCACCTCTGTCCCAGGACTCGCTCCTAGAGCGTCAATAAACAAGCTGCATTAAGTGCATACCTAGAATCCCACTGGGGAGGGGTGTGCCTTGCACCAGTAAAATGATCATCCAGGGGTTAACTGCGTGACCCAGAGTATTATGGGTTAGCGCCATGCTCCACCCCTCCCTTTGTTCCGCCACACCCGCCCAAAGCATCGAGTTCCCCGCCTGCAATTCCTGTGCATGGACTTATTTTGCATTGCCTTGAGCAGTCCCGTCACAAACCTGATGAAGAGGAAATGTGAGAATGGCCTCTCTGGGGCAAACGGAGGAAGATAGGGTAGCAAATGAGGACTGGTGCCAATATATTGAATGACTGAGCCACTGTTTGTGCAAATGAGATTATAGGAAAGGACAAACAAAAAGTGTTTGTAGCAGTGAACGGAGTGCTGGCAGCCAGGAGACCTGGTTGCAGTCTGGAAGGGGAGTGGTATCTAATGGTTAGAGGCGGGAGTCCTGGGAGCTGAGACTACTGGGTACTATCCCCAGCTCTGGGAGGGGAGGGGAGTCTAGTGGTGAAAGTAGGGGGGGCTGGGAGTCAGGATGCTTGGGATCCATTCCTAGCGCTGGAAGGGGCGTGGTGTCTAATGGTTAGAGCAGGGGTGCTGTGAGCTAGATCTCCTGGGTTCCATTCCCAGATTTGGGAGGGGCATGGGGTGGGGGGCTGGGAGTTTGGGATCCATTCTGGGAGGGGAGCTTTGGAGTTTGCTACACACCCAGAACCCCTGCCCGGTCTAAAAGTTGGGAGGAGCCGCAAAAGATCCTAACGATGCATGTGATGACGGTGCTGTATCCTGGAATCCATGGCACCTACCCATCACTGCGTGCCAGCCAGCCAGATCGCATCCCCTGGGTTTTGCAGCCATGCCAGGGCCTTCCCCCTCCATCGCTCCCACTATCAGCCCCTTACGTCGGCCCAGCACGAATTTGGGTTCTGAGATTAAGAAGCACCCGCAGCCGGGTTACTGCAGCTGAGGCTGGCAGTTCATCCGGGAGGCCGAGGGCACGGCCTGAGAGCTGGAAAAGTACCGCAGCACACGTGACAATAAGATAGCCGGGCAGCCGTGTCCAGCTCCGAGCCCCAGACCACCTGCTCCAGGGGGCAGGGGTTGGCAGTCTGCACTCCTTAGCTCTGTTCCCAGCTCTGGGAGAGGAGTGGGGTCTAGTGGGATAGACGAAGGGTGTTGTTGAGTCAGGACTCCTGGGTTCTATTCCTCACTCTGCCAGGGATTCACTCAGGCAAGTTCCTTCCTGGCTGTGTGCCTCAGTTTCCCCATCTGGAAGGCTGGCGTGATAATACCCACCCTGGGGGGGAGGGGCGGGTTTAGTCTGTCTTTTCAGTGCTCTGCACCCCTCAGCTGGACGGCGCTGTGGCTGGGCCAGGCACTGGCTGCAATGCCAGCTGCCGGTGCCACCCTGGGATCTCAGCAACAAGGAAGAGAAGGAGTGCCAGGCTGCGAAGGCTTGATCAGGATGCCTGGAGTCTTCTACAGACTGGTCTCAATGCCTTCTGGTTACCTACTGAGCCGGGCTGGCGTCACAGGGGGGAAGGACGGGACAGTGGGTGGGGGGCTCACCTGGCTCTTTGGAGCTGTCGGTTTGATTCCTAGTGCCCCTGCTGACTCCCTGGGTGAGTGGCTCGGGACCTCAGTTTCCCCATAGCTAAAGCAGGGGTAATGCCCTAGCCCTGCTGGGCATGTTAATAGCAAGGTGCAAGGCATGCGAGTTGTTGATTGTTTGTTTATATTTTCCGACGCGTACACTCCCCACCCAAGCTCAGGGCCCCAACCAGCTCTGACCTCAGCTTCCTCTGTCTTTAAATAGGCCAGGGCCAGAAGCATGCACCTGTACTGTGGCCTGATGGGCAGAGATAAGCACGGCCCCCGGTGCCGAAAGCCCCCGGCCTGCTCCGTTCTGAGAATCCCGACCGCAGCCCGGGGGCCAGGTCCGAAGATGGAATTTTTCACCCAAAAGCCCCTCTCCCCACCCCCTCTTTCCGACTCCCCCTTGCCTTCTGAGAACAGCTTCCTCTCCCATGCATCCGCTTCAGCCGAACTTCGGGCGGGACCGTCAGATCCAGAGCTTCACTCTCTGCCTGCCCGGCTCTCTGCAGGCCGGGTTTGCTGGAGCAAGCGGCGGGTTTGAAATACAGGCAGGGGTTGCGGGGGGAACTAATGAGATTTAGCAAAACTGGAAAGGAGGGAGTGGTTGTAGTGGGTAGAGCAGGGGGTGCTGGGAGTCAGGACTCCTGGGTTCTGTCCCCAGCTGTGGGAGGGGAGTGAGGTCTAGTGGTTAGAGCAGAGGGGCTGGGAGTCAGGACTCCTGGGTTCTGGTCCCAGCTGTGGGAGGAGAGTTGGGTCTAGTGGTTAGAGCAGAGGGCCTGGGAGTCAGGACTCCTGGGTTCTGGTCCCAGCTGTGGGAGGGAACCAGTTTGAGATTCATCGGACTGTGCGAGCAAGAGAGGTGCTTCCTAACCCCCTGCCCCAGGACTCAGCCAGCCAGATTGCATGACTGTCCATTAGAAAGTCGGCGGCTATGTGTTGGTGCATTTAATTCACTCGCAGTTCCCAAACATTTTCCTCCCGAGGATCCCTTTGGCATCTGACTGACTTTCATTCCCGGTACAGTGCTACCAGAATACCCCCGCCGGCGAGAGAAGGCCCCTGCCAATGAGACCTCTCACGCTCGGTGCGTGCGAGGTCACAGTGTGTGGAAGGCACCATTTAAGAACAAAATGGCGTCCGCCATGCACCAGACTCGCTGGAACACTGTTCTGATGCAGTCCGGCCCTGGCTCAAGAGACGGACCCCTGCATAACCCACGGGGGACCCCCACTTTGGGAACCACTGGATTAAATAATTAAAGAGTCATTGAGTCACAGAGAGGAGACGGAGAATGACTCTGTAGACTGGTGCTTTGGGCACCCAGGTGGGAGACCAGGGGCCAGCCCCAGGGCGTATTGAATTAGATCCATGAGGGAACAGCTTCAACAAGGGAAACTGAGGCATCCCCCCAAATATCACATAGCTCAGGAGTTAGAGCTGAAAGACCCCTGTTCAAACCCTTTCTCTCCTTCGGGGGGGGGGGGGGGGGAGGGGGAAAGAATTGAATCTCCCACAGGGTGGGCCTTGGGCACCTAAGTCCCTTTGTGGATCTGGGTCAAATCAATGACAGGGTGAGAACCGCAATTAGCGAGTGCTAATCACAGCAACAGCAGCCCTGCTTCCCCACCCACCCCCAGCTGCTCACCGCCTGGTTCTCATTATTCTCAGGCTTGTTATGTTGCCAGCCTCTTACAGAAACTCATTAGCCCTCATCACAGCCAAGCTGGCAGCTACCGGAGCAGAACCGATGGGGGCGGTGGGGAGTGAACCAGCCCAGGGATTGCGTTTCCGGTCCCTAGCATGCAGAACTGTGGCAACCAAATGTGTCCGCGGAGACATATGACCCGGGGGCCACATTTCCACGGGGCTAGCTAGTAGGCCCGGGCCTTGGCTGGCCGTGGGCATTTCATGGGCTGCGGCATGGCTCGGGAAAGCGCAGCTTGAGGGGCTAACGGCGTAACGTGTGTTGCGGGCTGTGACTTCAGGACTCCTGGGTTCTAGACCCAGCTCTGGAAGGGGAGGGGAGTGATTCAAGCAAGGAGGTGGGACTCCTGGGTTCTGTCTGGGGGAGTGTGGGTCTGGTTTACGATCTAGTTTGGTAGAGCATTGGACTAGGAGGAGTCAGGACTCCTGGGTTCTATTTGAAGGTGCTGGGGATGAGAGTCTGGGCTAAGGATCTGAGGAAGGGAAGTGGGAGCCAGGATTCCTGGGGTCTAGCCCACAGCTCTGGAGGGCGGGGGAGGGGGACGAGTGAGTTAGGGCAAGCGGATGAGGGGTCAGTGAATCAGCTCCTTGCTATGGTCTGTCTCCCCAGGGAATAGGTCCGGTGGCTGTGGTGAGGCGTCACCGGGATTCCAACTCCATCTCCCTGAGACCACAAGAGGTCGAGTGGCTCCTCCCGCCCAGCCTCTCCCAGCAGGGGGCGCTGTAGGCAATGGGGCAGGAGAACTGGCTGTGCGGGAAGGGGGAGCGCCCAGCCTCTCCCAGCAGGGGGCGCTGTAGGCAATGGGGCAGGAGAACTGGCTGTGCGGGAAGGGGGAGCACCCAGCCTCTCCCAGCAGGGGGCGCTGTAGGAAGTTGGGCATGAGAACTGGCTGTGCGGGAAGGGGGAGCGCCCAGCCTCTCCCAGCAGGGGGCGCTGTAGGCAATGGGGCAGGAGAACTGGCTGTGCGGGAAGGGGGAGCACCCAGCCTCTCCCAGCAGGGGGCGCTGTAGGAAATGGGGCAGGAGAACTGGCTGTGCGGGAAGGGGGAGCACCCAGCCTCTCCCAGCAGGGGGCGCTGTAGGCAATGGGGCAGGAGAACTGGCTGTGCGGGAAGGGGGAGCGCGCAGCCTCTCCCAGCAGGGGGCGCTGTAGGCAATGGGGCAGGAGAACTGGCTGTGCGGGAAGGGGGAGCGCGCAGCCTCTCCCAGCGGGGGGGTGCTGTAGGAAGTGGCAGGAGAACTGGCTGTGCGGGAAGGGGGAGCACCCAGCCTCTCCCAGCAGGGGGCGCTGTAGGCAATGGGGCAGGAGAACTGGCTGTGCGGGAAGGGGGAGCGCGCAGCCTCTCCCAGCAGGGGGCGCTGTAGGCAATGGGGCAGGAGAACTGGCTGTGCGGGAAGGGGGAGCGCCCAGCCTCTCCCAGCAGGGGGCGCTGTAGGCAATGGGGCAGGAGAACTGGCTGTGCGGGAAGGGGGAGCGCGCAGCCTCTCCCAGCAGGGGGCGCTGTAGGCAATGGGGCAGGAGAACTGGCTGTGCGGGAAGGGGGAGCGCGCAGCCTCTCCCAGCAGGGGGCGCTGTAGGCAATGGGGCAGGAGAACTGGCTGTGCGGGAAGGGGGAGCGCGCAGCCTCTCCCAGCGGGGGGGTGCTGTAGGAAGTGGCAGGAGCCCTGGCTGTTGGGGGAGCTCCCAGCTACTCCAGTCCCAGTTGCTTGCAGAGAGGAATCAGCTTCACCACCTCTGCTCTTGCATCTTACAGGACACTGACTGCGGCTGCTGTGAGACACGCTCAGTGTAGCACGCCCTGGAGTTCACCCACAAGGAGAGCCCCCCCCTCCCCCCCCGCCAGCTCCTAACTGCCCCTCCCACCTCAGTGCTGCCCCCTGCTGTTCCAGCAGCACAATGCGTGACTTTGGTTTATTGTGTATTTATCACCGCCCCTATTTACCCAGAATTACCATCCAACCTGGAAACGCAGAGGGAGAAGAGTTCAATTCCTCCCATGCTGCGCCCCCCCCCCCCAAATGATTGAAAAGAGAAAAACAACTTGGGTGGGGGAATGAAAAATTATCCAAATGATCATTTAGTGGAGTTTAAAATTGACCCAATTTTGGGTCATGGGTTTTTTTCTGCCTCCGTTTTCTATTCTGCGCCACCCCCTTGGAATTTTTTGATTTTTTAAAAGAGCTCTTCGAATTAACGTCTGGGTTTTCAGCAAGAAAAATTTGAGAAAAAAAGAGACAAAAATAAGATGTGAAGGGGGAAGGAAACCACAAGAGGGAAAAAGGAAAGAAAAACTATTAAAAGGCTAATTGTTTTTTCATTTCAGATCCCCCCCTCCCCACACACACACACACCCCAAAAGTGGGGGGGGCGAAATGCCAGAATTTTTAATCAAAAAAGCCACTTTTTAAAAATGAGCCATTTGAACCATTTCTGACCCATTTGCCTCCTTTCCTGGGCTCCAACTGCTAAGCTCCCCCCTCTGGCTCAGCCAACAGGATATGATTTTTGGACCGAGATCCTAGACTTTATTAACGACGTGGCATGATGCAGTCAGATCTTCGTCCCCAGCCTGTTCCCTGGTCTGCCCAGGGTGTTCGATGCCGTGGGGAGCAGAATGGAACAAAGGCGTCTGCCAGGCCCATAGGCCTCAAACAACATCGGCTGCCGAAAGCATTGTGCAGTTGGGAAGAGTTGCTGTCAAAGGGGTGGGAGTAGGGGTCGAGCCCCACCCCTTCCAGCTCATGGGCGTTAGAGCTTTGCCATCGCCAGATGAGTTAAAGTTAAGCGGCATGCAACCCTCACAAGAGAGGTGGCCGTGTCCCCTTTTATAGGTGGGGAAACTGAGGCACAGAGGCGCTGCCCTCGCACCCAGCACTTTTGCTTCCACACTACAGCACCCAGCCAGCACTCCCGTCCCATCCCTACAGCGCCCCCCTGCTGGGAGAGGACAGAACTGGAGAAGCTGGGAGCTCTGCACGCAGCTCGCGCTCCTGAAGCATTCCCGACACTCTGATATCAAATCACGCTTTCGGGCAAGCACGACTACAAGCCTGATTCAAAACCCCAAACCTCCACCACGTAAGTTAAAGCAGAATTCCCCTCTCATTAGTCAGCGGCGGTAGTAGGCTGCGTGCCACTCTGGCGCCCTTTCACTAGCGGGCAGCACTGGTCCCACAGAACCATTGCGTTGCAAAGGCCTGCTGGGGACCAGACTCCCATTCATCCTGGAACTTCAGGGGAAGAGATGCTAAACCTTTCAGACTCTGTGTATTCTCCCCCTCTGCCACCAATCCGTGCATCACAGCAGTGCTTTGAGTGCCCTAGCAAAAGCAAGATCCCCAGCGTGCCAGGCACTGTACAGACACATAGCAAGAGACATGAAGATCTTACAGTCTGAGCAGCCAAGGGGACGGATTGTTCTCCCTATTCAACAGCTGGGGAAACTGAGGCACAGAGCGGGGAAGCGCCTTGCCGAAGCAACTGAAGCCAGGAGTCTTACAGCCGAACCCGGCACTTAATCCCCGAGATCATTAATCACACAGGGAAGGAAAGGATTAAAAACCAGGGGTGAGTTGGAGCTCACATTGTCACCGCTAGGGATGTGGTTAGCTTTGTGTGGGCTGTTGTGTAGACTTCCCTTGTTATTGTTTGGGAGGGAGCGAGGAGGTGACGCTGACGCAGAGAGAGAGAGATGCCTCTGGCCTTGAACTCACGTCAGTTTCCACCGGAGAGGATGGAAGGCTATGTGTATTTGGCGCCGTGACCGCATCGCCTCTCTCTGTCTCCTCCCTGCTGCACAGAGAGCTCCCCTGTGATGGGTACGCTGGGGGCCTGATGTCACACCCTTGAGCTGAGTTACCAAGCGCCCCATGCTGTGATGTACCATGATGAACCACGTCCAAACTTGAGGGACAGGTGAGGGGACACGTAGGTCATGGGTGGCACCACTCAGGAACGGTTCAAAGCAGCATTAGGGGGCTTATTCCTTTACCACCCCGCTTCCCTGATCCTTCTTGCGGGAACAGAGAGCAACAAT
This sequence comes from Caretta caretta, assembly GCF_965140235.1. Lineage (NCBI taxonomy): Eukaryota > Metazoa > Chordata > Testudines > Cheloniidae > Caretta > Caretta caretta. The sequence goes on from NC_134225.1 coordinate 20,224,621, forward strand.
ACCCGAAGTCCGAAGGTACAAACAACTTGATGTTTATTGGGGTGAACTTCCAGCAAGCTTAAATCCAAGTTCCTTTTTCCTTATTTTCGAATCCCAACTTACTTCCTGTTTGCCCCTAATTTATATAGTAATATTCTCAGCTATATCTTAACCAATCATTTTACTGAAAGCTAGCTAACCAGTCCTAACATACTGGAACCTAATTCTCAAACCAGTTATATCCCACTATCCTAATTAACTTACACCTAGCAAAACTCATTATACAACAGACAGAAACAGTCAGAGAACCAGCCAGATTAATAATAGAAAAGCGTCAAGTATCAGGGGGTAGCCGAGTTAGTCTGTATCCACAAAAACAACGAGGAGTCCGGCCCAAATAAATGCCCAAATAAATGTGTTACTCTTTAAAGTGCCAATAGAAAAGTGAGGGCCATAAAGATAAAGCATACAGAAATGAGGGTTTCACAACCACAGCTCTTGCCAGACAGGATGCTATCAGACTAAGTTTTCTTTAATCATCTTTCTCTGGTGGTGATCGGCACTAGCAGGGCAGGGTTGTATTCCTAACAGCCCAATGGCACCTTATTTCAACATGACTGGTTTGGGATGTGAGGATGTGACCGTTCGCATCCCAGCCTTATGGCTGCTCCCACTGCTTAGCCAAAGGCCTTAGCTCAAGGGTGGCCAACCCGAGCCTGAGAAGGAGCCAGAATGTGCCGATGTACATTGCCAAAGAGCCACAATAATACATCAGCAGCCCCCCGTCAGCTCCCCCCGCCCCACCACTCCCCGTGCCTCCCACCCACCAGGAGCCCCACCAATCAGCGCCTCCCCCTCCCTCCTTGCACCTCCCGATCAGCTGTTTCATGGCATGCAGGAGGCTGGGGGTGGGGAGGGGGAGGGAGGAGCGAGGGCAGGGCAGCCTCATGGGAAGGGGTGGGGGGGGTGGAGTGGGGGAAGAGCCAGGGGTTGAGCCGTGAGCACATTGGAGGGTTGCCGCCTGTAGCTCCAACCCCGGAGTCGGTGCCTGTACAAGGAGCCGCATATTAACTTCTGAAGAGCCGCATGGGGCTCCGGGGCCACAGGTTGGCCACCCCGGCTTAGCCTAAGAGCCGGGGCTCAGAGTCTCCTAGCGAGAGAAGGCCCATACACAGGCAGACTGTGAGTTTCCGTCTTTGTTTTATACCTCCATAACTAGCTAAGTGATAAAAATACACCTAAATTCTTAAAGCAGAGGCCTCTGCAGACAGGCCTGAATGTCTATATCCTAACAAGCAGTCCGGCATCCAACAGCCGCTGAATGAAGAGGCATGTCTCAGCAAGAGGACAGGCTGGATCCTTTGACAGGGAGTTTCCTGCCCACCCCGAGGCAACTAGCTGAGGCCAAGGGCTGGATGGACTATAGAGGGACAACTTTCCCCCTCTTATAAGCTCGCTCCCTGGGAAGTGGTGGTGTATGTTGGCCTGGGACAGTTGGCTGGACTAGCCCCAAAGTAGAATCAATCCCTAAATGAATTCCTGTCTCTCAGTGATCCAGGACCTTTTGAAAAGGATTAATAAAATCTCATCCAGAGACTGGTTCTCTTGAGAGTCCCGCGTGAGGTGGTTCGGCTGTCTCTAGATTCATTTCCAGCTCAACATGGTGCTGAATGTTTCCAGAGCAAGCCCATTCAGGAGCAGATGCTCCAGGGAAGATGCTCACATGTGACCCCATTGGGCGATCTTTCCAGGAGACCGGGAATGCTCTTTGGTGCCACCACATCGCTTGGAGCTGGCTTAAGAGTAGGTTTCCTGACCAAAACTTGGGAAATGTCTTGCATTCACCCTGACCCAAAGTCTCCTTGTTGGGTAACCTCCTATGGATGGACCATAAAAGGACCAGCAACTCTGGAAAGTCACTCAAGTTTTAATGTCGGGCAAAACCTCCAGAAGGTTGGGAGAAGTAGCCATGAGGCAGATTCTGCTCTCTTTTACCCCAGGGTGACTGTTGAGCGACTCCACAGAAAGCAATGAAGTTGCTCCGATCCGCGCCAAGATAACAAGAACAATTCTGCATCTTCTTTCAAAGGGTGAGTGGAAGAGGGCAGAGCAAAGGACTCCTATGGGAGTTAGCTCTGTCACTCACTGTGGGATGGGGGAGACCAACATTTTCAGCAGCAGGCACTGAATTTAGCAGCCAACTGTGAAACTCAGGGCCTTGGAGTCTACGTGGTCAACACCCACCGCTCCAGCTGAGGTCACTTCTTAAGCGTGAGGCTCAAGATCCATCCGGTTGGAGATGTAGAAGCAAAGGTACCAGTAAAAGTTTTGGCCATGTGTAGGGGAGTGAGGTGCCCCCGCTCCGGCCCTGAAGGGGTTAAAAGCAGCCCTGGAGAGGGCTGTGGCTGGGTAAAAGGGATTACAGCTGGGGGAAGCTGACTGTGTAGCTGACCACAGCTGTGGCCAGCTCAATCAGGGCCCAGCTGGCCCTTATAAGAGGGGTGGGGGCCAGGAGCAGAAGACTCTCTCTCTAGCTCTTGAGAGAGAAGGACCTGGCTGCCTGGGAGCTGAGCAGGGTACCTGAGGGGAGCAGTGCTGGGGAAAGGTAAGAGGAACTGGGGAGCTCCAGCCTGTTAACTCCCCAGGCTGCAGGCCTTGTGCAAGGCCTACGGAGGTACTGGGGCTGCAGAGGTATAGCCTGGGGTTAGGCAGAGGCAGCTGGTCCAAACCCCCTTGCCCGTGATGAGTGGTTTACAGACTGCAGTCTGCCCCAGTGAGCGGGAGCTAGATGACTGGCAGTAGCCACTGAGGCAAGGTGGGTTTAGAGGGTTGGGGGTTCCCTGGGAGGGGAGACCCAGAGTGTTGGGACACTGCCAAGGGGCAGCACCCCAAGGTAAAGGGGCACAGGGTCCGGGAGGGACACAGGGCCAGCGGCGGGTGAGACACTGGCCTGCAGAGGGCGCTCCGAAGGCTGGAAAGAGCTAATTCCCAGACGACCAGCAGGAGGTGCCGCACCGGTGAGTTGTTTCCTCGCTACACCATGTGACAAACTTACAAAACCACATAGGCTCCATCTCCCCAGACCAATCCAGGGCTATTCATTACTGGACTTATAGTTCTTTAGCTCTAAAGCCAAGCTGAATTTTCACCGACCAACGGGGGATAGGGGAGAAAGGCCAGGTTAGACAGTGTGGCTTTTTCCAAAGGACGGATCTGCTGGATAATTAACACAGAAAAGCAGATTCTGATCTGCCTCAACTCACATTCCTCCTTACAACAGTATGTCTGGAGCATTGGGCCCAAAAGGATCAAAGAAACCAGCTTATAAAATACAGTACAAGTTCACTCAGACTCTTGAGTATAAATAGTTTATTATTGATGGACACGTCCATTTTAACTGCTGTATTAAAATAAATAAGCCATTTAAAGTGCATACTAAATATATAGTATATATATTCCAGAAGTGTTTTTACAAAACAAGTTAGAGCATATATGACAATAATACACCTGAGTCTTAGTTCTTCCCCTGTGCACAGTTCAGGTCTTATTTAAATAGATGAGAACAAGTTCTTTCCAGACACCAGAGAACAAGTGTCCTAAAATCAGAGGTTCTCTGTCTATGGGGTTACACCCTTTCACACTCTTTAGGATGAGAGAAAAGGGAATCCCTAGATTCTTTTTGTAAAGGATGGAAAAGGTTAAGAAACTACTCCTCTAAACTCACTCCTGACTGAGTTGAGCTTAGTACTTGTGGATTAATCCACTGGTTGGAAATGATGTACTGTTAATAAATACTTAAACTGTATAGTCATATATTAAATATACCCCAGTATGGAGGAAGAAAATACATACATCTGAATGTCAGACAAGCTTTCACAGACAATGGGTGTTTTGTATTAAAAACACGCAGGTCTGGAACCACTGTTGCTTTACCTAAGGGGTTCAGAAGAGCATCAATGCAACAGAACAGGAGCAAGCTATGGAAGTCTTTATTCCAGAAGTGCAAAATCCCTCCAACTCCAGCTGAAGTCAAGGCAAGCTGCAGTCTCCTCTCCTTTAATGAAAAGATCAGGGCCCCAAAAACTTAGGAGCCAGCACTGCTCACTTTCTGCGGGCGGAATAGTATCTTACTCCAAGTAATGCTATTGCAGTGATAGACCCGAGCCTTTGATAAGTGCAGTTTGAAGTCAAGTTATTGGCACGATTGTAGTTGCTCTGTGCAGGGTTACCAGTCCCAAGCATTCAAAATATCACAAGTCAGGCTGCACAAAAATCATGAGCTTGGCTCAAAAAAAAAATCAGGAAATTTAAAATGGATATAAATAAAATTGGAATTCTTTTTATTTGCTTTCTGGATTTTGCACCTTTCGGGGCCACTTTTTTTCAGCATTTCTCCACAAACTAGAGCTAGGATTGATTTTTTTTTTTTTTGGGGGGGGGGGGGGGGGGAACGATTCCTGAGACTTTGATGCATTCACGTGACACCAGAGCCTGGAGCTTTAAGAAAAGGACTAAATATCCCAAGACTCCTCAAAGCCATGAAAGTTGGCAACTGTTGTATCTGCTAATTTAAGCCTCTCTAAATTGCTGTAAAAATCATCACAATCCGCTTAAATAACTCAAGAAGACTCCTGTGAAAGCTGTTGCGACCCCTGGCCCTGGTGACAATTAGGGGTGAAATAAGTTTTTTTTTAATAATCCTATTTATGCTGTTTGCATGTCACTCAGATTGTACAGTGGAAACCAGCTAGTCAATTTCCACCCTAAGCTAACACCACAACCAGGAAATGGAAATTGACTAGACATTGCGCTAGTGAGTAAGACCCAATTTTAGGAGCATCGCAGAAGGCTGTTTAAATTCTAAACAGACTCTTTCCAATTAAGTTTCAAACAGATGCATTTTCATACGTGTATTTTTAGTAGTAAACTTTTTTGGGGGGGGCCACACAGATGCTGACACTAGTCACTGTCAGACACATAATCACAGAATGCAAAATATAATGATTAGGCAAACACGCTCTTGTAACAAATCTGTCGCCTCTTAGGGCTTCATGGTGACAAGCTCAGATAGATCTCAGACCTTCCTGCTCCAGAAGAACAGGCCTCAATCTACTTCTACTAAAAGAGAATCTTCAGTAGCTTTCAGCAATGCAGGGCCTATGACACATGACTGAGCAGTTGCAATGCCAGCCAGCAGCGGGCAATGCCTAAACCACACTGATAAGCACCATACCCTAGCCGCTATAAGACCAGACAGATGACATAATACCACATGCAGCAGTGATCGGACAATCATAATACTGACAGTCACGGGAATTACTACGTCAGTACTCAGGTTGCCGTGTGCCCCAATGGAAATGTGTCTGTCCTTGTCAACGTTTAGAGCAACCCCCACACACAAATTAAAAAAAAAAGCAGCACCATTCATTCAATCTCCCAGTTGCTTACAATAAATTACAGAATGATAAAGAAACACATAATAATAAATATCACTGATTGCGAAAACCAGACCCACGCCAGTTCTTTGGTGTGGCAAGCGTACGCCTCACAGCGTGTTCCTTCCGTTTCAGTCCTGCTTCGAATGGAAACCAGCTGTCGCCACTCAAAGCGATGGTGCTGTCCCAGAGCTAGCAACACACCCATGTTTCCCCGGTGTCTGCTGCTGATTGTTACCCTGGGCATTTAGCTGGGTGGAATCTAGCCTCCACAACCTCTAGCAGAGTCCAAGAGAACCTAAGGTGATATACAGACTGCCACTCCCACCGCAGAGGTCCTTGCTCCCACCTATTGGTCAGCAGAGCTAGATAGCCTAAAGAGGCCAAAGAAGTTGTCTTTTTTGTTGGTTTGGTCCAGCTGCCAGTTCTCGATGTCTGTTTTATTAGTGTCCATCACCACATAGAGAGAGTCCCCTTTTTTCAGAGGTTGCAGAACCGCCGAGAACTTGGACATGGTCTCTTCCGACTTGGAGGACAAGTGCAGGGAGATGGTCAGAACACGGCTGTGGGTGTCTCCGGACACCTGGTTGATAATCAGTTCCACTGTTTGCTTCTTGCTGCACTTGGCAATGCATTTGACAGCAAGCTGGGCGTAGATAAAATAGAGGCCTCCGACCTTCACTTCCAGCTTGTGCGAGGTGTCATGGTAGTTGAAGTTGGAGCTGAAAACCACTCCATCAATACCCGTGGCGTGATAGAACCCCATTACCCTGTCCTTGATTACATCTGCAGAAACAGGGTAGAAGAGGGAAGGCATGTTAGTCATCTTTGAAGAGGTGGGGATAAATACTCAGTTTCCCCAGCTGCGAAATGGGGAGAAATGATTGCGACCTTTGCAAAGCACTGATGAAAAGGGCGATAGAAGAGCTAGGGCCGACAAAGTATGGGAGTGTAGGAGTGAACTGGCTAGTCAATGCATGCACCGCAGTGACCTCTGCTGGCTGGAGTCTTAACTGTTCAACCATGTGTCCGGCTCTGCACTGACAAGAGCTAATGAGAGGTTCTCCTTTAGCGGCAGGGGTTGTCTAACCACCCCAATCCTCAGCTCCATGCCGGATGGGGCCATCCTACCGCAGAGCCCTGAGCTATGGCTACTGACGATCCAGCCCCAGTACGAGCTCATGGGTCCGAGCCAGGGGGTTTACAGGCATTCCCTCACCCTGGGACCGCTGCCTTAGGACTTCTCCGCATCCGGTGTTATTTTTGCAAGCAGTGAAACCATCTCCTTCCCACTCCCATAGGCAGGAGAAGGTCACATGCTGCAGAATTAGCCAACATGACTCATGTCAATCTAGCAGCTGGGACTCTGTTCGCATGAGCCATGAACAAGGTATTCAGAGCTTTAGCACTCTCTAGGGTCCGCTGCTGGCAACGCACCCTAGATTCCTATCTCCACAGCTTTCTCTTTATGCTCTGCCTTAACGGAGCCTTTAGGCAGAGTCTGTATCCTATATGGTCACAGTGCCCCCTTTCTAGACACCCTACTGGATTCTCCCAAGCACGTATAACCAAGACAACGGGCATTGACTCTAGGAGGGGTGAGGTGCTCATGAAATATACAGCAGCAATCATTGCAGGGAGAGAAAAATCCACCGTTAACTCTTCGGAGGCTGGGAAATACATCCACACAGCCTTGTTACCGATGCATTTGTCCAAGTCAGGAGGCTGGCGAGCCCCCAGAGGTCGAGTGGTTAGGTGAAATAACAAATCAGCACCACCTCACCGTCTCTTTTATGGCTCTTTCACGCAGAGAGACCTCAAAAGCACTCACTGCTTGACTCCAGCAGCTTGATACGTCAAAATCACTTATGTCTACCGTGGAAATGCAGCCACCTCTGGGGTGGAGCAGAACGGATTTACGAGCAATTTAGTGTCACATCCCTAAATCCTCCATTGTGCCCTCAAATTTAAGAATCATCTGTCTTACGCCTTCCTCCTCCACCACCTTCATGTCTGAACACTTCACAATACTCCTGTGACAGCCACCCAGTTTCAGAGAGGAAGCAAATGGGGGATCTCACTTATCCAACAGAAAGTATGTCTGTGGTTTAGGTCGGCAGAATATAACTAGAGTTTGAATTTAGTCAAGACAGTGAAGGTAGCAACCTACAGGATTTTTGCCTAAGGGAGCAGGAGTAGACAAGAATTTGGTTTGGCATTGCATCCAAAATGTAATGTGGTCTGGGGGTCTGGTTTAGAGGATAGAGCACCCCTGATTAAATGAACACTGGTTTAGTTGGATGGGAGAGGTGTTAAGTATTGGTCCAGCTCAAACCTGCTTAGATCTGCAGTGTGACAGAGACAGATTTCCCTACTGTACAAACAGCATGAGTTTTAAAGTCTCCTTTGATGCACAGATGGCATGAAGCTAGGGGAATTATCCAGTACCCTGCCACAGGCGGACAGCAGTTACATTGGTTCGTGTATACCAGCGATGCAAACAATCTATTAGTCTCCCATCCCAGAGCTTCCAAGGGATTTAGATCCCCCAAACTCCCATTTTTTCCCCCTTCAGGAAGGGGAAAACATGAGCCATCAATGTCAAGTAACTGTAAAATACTCACCGCTTGTGGGCAATACCTGGGCACCAGCCTCCTGAAAAGAAGGAAAGAGAGTGTTTGTTTTACAAACAAAGATGCACTTGACCATGCTCGAGAACAGCTGTTTTCTGCAAGGGTCAGACAAGATACTCTTCCCACCCCCAGACACAGGAGCGAAGAGAGCAGCACCAACTAGATCATATAAACTAGACCCAATGGGCGTAGACTCAAAGGCAGGGCCCGAGCGCATGCCAACTTTTGGGGAAGTTGAGATGCAGAACTTTAGAGCGGAGACGCTGACAGCTGGAATGAAAAGGACTTTCCAGCAGCCTGACTGGTCACACACAGTGACAGTTTACAAAGGCGGGCGCTGAGGTTTCTGGGCTGTTTTCCTGTGACGTCCCAGGCCTGGTTTTCAAGTTATGCCTGTGGCAGCTGTTGACTTCAGTTTGTGTCGCAAGAACCCAGCACCTCTAGAAATTGGGCCCCAAGGGGGCAAGTCAAGCACTGGGTTAAATGGAGAGCGCTCCCCATCATAGGTGCTGGAACCAGGGGTGCGCCCGCACCCCCTGGCTGGAAGTGGTTTCCATTACATACAAGGGTTACAGTTTGGTTCAGTGGGTCTCAGCATTGCCCGCTACACAAAGCGTTCCAGCACCTCTCTCCCAGTCCTGCTTAGCTGGCAGGATCCGTGACAAAACCTAAAGCAACTACTGGCAGCTGACAGAAGATTTAGGGCTTAAAGTGCCACATCCCTAAATCACCCACTGTGCCCTAAGATTAAGAATCAGCCGCCTCACACCATCCTCCTCCCGTGCCTGTAGCATCTGGACACTGCCCAGGACTCCTGTGACATAGGAGAGTGGGGAAACTGATGCAGGGAGATGAAGTGACTTGCTCGGGGTCACACAGACAGTCTGTGGCAGAGCTGGGAATTCGACACAAGTCTCCCTCGGCCCAGGCCAGCACCCTACCCCCTAGGCCACCCTTCCTCAGCATGCAGCTCCTTGCTCCTGAAGCGGTTAAGCACTGGCTGCCCAAACAACTAGTGCACTCGGGTGTTTACACCAAGTGTTGGAGAGGGGTCGGGAAGGTCTGGTATGGAAAGCGGGAGAGGAGGACCCCACAGGGGCACGGAGACAGACAGCTAGCCAAGGGGAGAGATGCTACCCCCACTATCTCCGCACACACGGAGCCCACCCGCACCCCCAGCGGGGCCAGACAAACAGATCTCCCGCCCCCAGACCGACCGATCCCCACGCTCCAGCGACAGGCAGGAGGGGAAGGGCCAGACCCACAGACCCCTGCCTTGTGGGCAGGGAGACAGATGGGGGCCCCCGCTCGCTGGGGCAGACAGGCAGGGGACCCTGGGCTGGACAGACGCCTCCCCACCACTCCGTTACCTTTCCCATGCTGAGCGAGAGGAGGGGACGCTCGGGGGTCTCCAGCGGCGGGGGCAGGACCCTCCAGACCGAGAACAAGGCGAGCGTCAGGAGCGCTGCGCCCAGGGCGCCCAGCCCCAGAAGCAGGCACCAGTCCAGGCTCCGGCAGGGGCAGGCGCGCCGGGAGCCGGCCTGGAGGAGGCTCTCGGGGTCCTGGCTGCGCTCTAGAGCCGTCATGGGGGCAGGCGGCGGCTCCCTCCGGGCTGGGGGGGTCCGAGGCCGAAATGAGCCAGCGGCGCCCAGCGCAGGGGCTTTATAGGCGCGGGGCGGACCCGGGAGGAAGGGAGGGAGGCGCCGAGGGAAGCGGGAGCGCGGCTGAGAATTTCCACTGACAGCGCCGGGGGCAGGAAAGGGAAGAGAGCTGCGGGGAAAGCAGCGCGCTCATCATGGGGAGCCGGCCCGGGGCCGCGGGGGGGAGAGAGGCGGAGACAGCGACAGGGAGACCGGGGATGCGTGAGAAAGAACTGATGAGTGTGAAAGAAAGACGGGTTAAGTGAGAGAGAGGGCTGTCACGGAGTCCCTGGGCGATGCTCTGGAACTGCTCCCCATGAAGCCAGTCAGGACTCTGGGGCAGTCGCCTTTCTGTGAACAGCCTGTCTTCAGGACACGCAGCTCACACAGCTTCCACCTTCCTGGGTCTGACCTCGGAGCATTCAGCATCCTCTGCCCCACCGTGCGCTTCCCACCGCGAGTCCGCTCAGGCGGGGCTCCTGGGGAAGCCAGAGGGTCCTGCACCCCAACTTCGCAGTCAGACGTGACTCTCAGCCAGCCAGTAAAACAGAAGGTTTATTAGACGACAGGAACATGGTCTAAAACAGAGCTTGCAGGTGCAGAGAACGGGACCCCTCAGCTGGGTCCATTCTGGGGGGCAGTGAGCCAGACAACCACGTCTGCACTTCACTCCATGTCCCAGCCAGCCCCAAACTGAAAACCCCCTCCAGCCCCTCCTCCTCTGGGCTTTGTTCCTTTCCCGGGCCAGGTGGTCACCTGATTCCTTTGTTCTCCAACCCTTCAGCTCTCACCTTGCAGGGGGGAAGGGCCCAGGCCATCAGTTGCCAGGAAACAGGGTGTCGGCCATTCTCTGTGTCCAGACTCCTGCACACACATGCCCTCTAGGGCACTGCAATGATCATACACCCTTACCCCACCACCTAGATACTTAAGAACTGCCTAGGGGAAACTGAGGCACCCCCACACTATTCAGAGGAAACATTAAGAACAGTCCCACTTCGTCACATCTCTCCCCCCTTCGAGATCGAACTGAGCGGGGTCACTTTAGCCGGTGACCTGGGGAAGTTCGAAGCCACCAACGTTCCCATGGATGCCCCAGCATCTCTCCCATTCCTTGGTAGGAGTTACACCAGGCCCTTCCAGTTTCACGCCCTCCCTTAGATCAGGGGTGGTTGATAGCACTCGCAGGCCGCATGTGGGAAGGTTTATGCAGCCCATGCCCTTTGGCCACCCCAAGAATGTCTCCCCATTGACCATCACCTTCTACTCCCACTGGAGGTCCGAGGGGCCTGGCCCCAGGAAACTCCACACAGACATATAGGTTGGGGTCAGGAGTGGGAGCCTGTCCACATCCCCAACCATCTGGCTGACGGAGTCTATGGCCTTGGGACCCAGCAAGGGAGCTAAACACCGGGGCTTTTCCGCAGGGTCCCCCTGGTTCAAATCGTCAGCCTGCTCAAAGGCAGTGAGGTGGGCATCCACACACCCCCCCTCCTTAACCAGGGGCAGCAATTTAGTCTCGAGGTTCCCTGCGGAACTGGCCCCCCGGGATCTATCCCCACTCACCCCGGGGAGGTCCCCTGGGCCTCTCCGCTCCCCCACCGCCAGTTCATGCTGCTGCTGCTTCTGCAGCTCTTTCTCGGGCTCTCGCTGTCTCCCACAGTCCTCTTGCTCTCTCAGACTCAGCTCCAATCCCGTCCGTCTCGATCCCCCGATGGGGAACCCGATCGTGAAGACCCCCGTCTGGTCGGGGACAGGAGTCTTGGCGATGCCTGGCTCCCGCTTCAGCTGCTCCCAGATCCTGCTATAGCCCCATTTGGGGTCAGGAATCTGTTCCTTAGAGCGGTCATCCTCCTCCAGCTGCACGATTAACTCTGCTTTGGTGAACTTTCCAACGCTCAACCCTCTCTTTTTGCACAGGGTTACACTGTCCTTCTTAAGGAGACGGGGACAGGCCATCACTCCGCTCTCCCAAGTTGTTGTGGACTCACAGGCCCGTGTGTTCTCAGCTCCCCACGGTTTCCAGGGAGAACCCCTAGTGTGCCAGCCCTTCTCAAGGTCACCACCTCTTTGCCAGGGTCGAGCTGCAGACTCCTCCGCCCCTGAGACTGCTCACTGCAGTCCCCAGGGGGACCCCATTACTGCACAGTATTTCTCGCTGGTCACACACTCCCAGGGGTTAACCGCCCCCCGAAACCGCTCCTCTCTGAGCCTTCAGCAGGCCTGGTCCTCGGCAATCCCCCTTCGTGTTACTGCTCCCCAGTCACTTACTGCAGGAAGCGCCATCCACGGGGTGCAGTACATCCCACCTCTGCCACCAGTGGTCACGGAGTCCCTGGGCGATGCTCTGGAACTGCTCCCCATGAAGCCAGTCAGGACTCTGGGGCAGTCGCCTTTCTGTGAACAGCCTGTCTTCAGGACACGCAGCTCACACAGGTTCCACCTTCCTGGGTCTGACCTCGGAGCATTCAGCATCCTCTGCCCCTCCGTGCGCTTCCCACAGCGAGTCCGCTCAGGCGGGGCTCCTGGGGAAGCCAGAGGGTCCTGCACCCCAACTTCGCAGTCAGACGTGACTCTCAGCCAGCCAGTAAAACAGAAGGTTTATTAGACGACAGGAACATGGTCTAAAACAGAGCTTGCAGGTGCAGAGAACGGGACCCCTCAGCTGGGTCCATTCTGGGGGGCAGTGAGCCAGACAACCACGTCTGCACTTCACTCCATGTCCCAGCCAGCCCCAAACTGAAAACCCCCTCCAGCCCCTCCTCCTCTGGGCTTTGTTCCTTTCCCGGGCCAGGTGGTCACCTGATTCCTTTGTTCTCCAACCCTTCAGCTCTCACCTTGCAGGGGGGAAGGGCCCAGGCCATCAGTTGCCAGGAAACAGGGTGTCGGCCATTCTCTGTGTCCAGACTCCTGCACACACATGCCCTCTAGGGCACTGCAATGATCATACACCCTTACCCCACCACCTAGATACTTAAGAACTGCCTAGGGGAAACTGAGGCACCCCCACACTATTCAGAGGAAACATTAAGAACAGTCCCACTTCGTCACAAGGGCATAGGAAGAAAGACTGAGATGGCATGGGAAGGGGGGGTGGGCAGAGGGGTGTGTGGGGTGGCATGGGAAAGGGGGGTGGGCAGAGGGGTGAGTGAGGTGGCATGGGAAGGAGGGATGGGCAAAGGGGAGTGTGAGGTGGCATGGGAAGGGGGGGTGGGCCAAGGGGAGTGTGAGGTGGCATGGGAAAGGAGGGTGGGCAAAGAGGTGTGTAAGGTGGCATGGGAAGGGGGGGTGGGCCAAGGGGAGTGTGAGGCCAAGGGGAGTGTGAGGGAAGGAGGGATGGGCTAAAGTGTGTGTGAGGTGGCATGGGAAGGGGGGTGGGCAAAGGGGAGTGTGAGATGGCATGGGAAGGGGGATAGGCAAAGGGATGTGTGAGATGGCATGGTAAGGAGGGATGGGCAAAGGGGTGTGTGAGATGGCATGGTAAGGAGGGATGGGCAAAGGGGTGTGTAAGGTGGCATGGGAAGGGGGGATGGGCCAAGGGGTGTTTGAGATGGCATGGTAAGGAGGGATGGGCAAAGGGGTGTGTAAGGTGGCATGGGAAGGGGGGATGGGCCAAGGGGTGTTTGAGATGGCATGGGAGGGGGCTGAGCTAAGGGGAGGGTCAGATGGTGTGACGGGATCTCCCTGGGGTTCAGCCTGGGACCGGGATGTGGCCTGGGACTGTGCCCCCTGCACTCTCCACAGCCTGGGCTGTCTCTCACAATGCCTTGCTAGTGACCAGCAGCAAGCCCCTCCAGGAGCTGTGATCACTCAGCGCAACAGCATGTGAAGCCCCATACCCAGCTAGATTGCATGAATGCTCCCAGAGCCACTCATCAATCACGCAGAGAAAGGCACCAGCCAAATCCCCCCAGTTCCCAGCCCTGTACCCCAGGAATATACCATCTTGTACTGCCCAAGATGGGCAATGAAAATTTATTAATTGGTTCACCACTTCAACAATGGAAAGTGGACATACACCAGCCTTTGCCAACCTGAGCAGATTTGCCCCACACTTCATACAAACTCACTGGTAAAGATAAACAAACAAATTTATTGACTATAAAAGGTAGATTTTAAGTGATTATAAATCAAAGCACAAGAAGTCAAATTTGGTCAAATGAAATAAAAGCAAAACGCATTCTAAGCTGATATTTCCGTGCCCTTACAAACTTAGATGCTTCTCACCACAGGCTGGCTGGTTGCCCTTCAGCCAGGCTCTCCCCTTTGATCAGCGCTTCAGTCGCTGGGTGTGGTGTCTGTAGGTGTAGGTGGAAGAGAGAGGAAGAGCATGGCAAACCTCTCTCCCTTTTATCATGTTCTTTCTTCCCTTTTGGTTTTGCCTCTCACCCCCCACTTCAGAGTCAGCTGAGCATTACCTCATTGCAGTCCCAAACTGACCCAGGGAAGGGGTTTCACTCACTCCAGAGTCCAACAGATCCTTTGTTGCTGCCTAGGCAGGTGTCCTTTGTTCCTGTGAGGCTGGGCTGGGTTTGTCCCATACATGCCCTGATGAGGCGTGAACTGCCCCTCTGCTCCTGGAGAGTGTTTGCCTGGCCTTGTTTTAAGCCATGAGGACACATTTTCAGCCTCATAACTATATACATGAAATTACAACATATAACCTCACTATAACAACAATGCTCAGGGCATCATGGGCCTTCCGAAGACACCCAACATGACAAACTTTGCTTTGGATACCACACAGTCATATTATAAGGATGAACATGGGGGTGCAGGGTGTCCCCCCAAGGTACCGAGTGTCACACCTGCCCCCTTAGTTTTCTGCAAGAAGGTTAGTCACTGACTATCTCGAAGGCAGTTTGTGTTACAGTTCTCTTGGCATCCAACCATTAAGGCCATAAGGCAGCATGCCTCAGTTTCCCCCTCACCCAGCAAACCAGGTTTGTTGTGGTTTCTCTGCTGTGGTCTGTTTACAGGTATTAACTGAAAAGTAGCATTAGCACAAGGTTTAACATCCGTGTCAAAATTCTTAGCCCCAAAACTTACCAAAACATTTTATCACAGATGGACATTTACAGGTATCTTAATAATACCAGGCCCTCTGTTCAGATATTCTAGTTTGAGGTTAGTTTGTTCATCACCCAGGGTGTCCTTTGACTCTCTCCCGTGTAATCAGTCACTGGCTTTTCTTTCCCTTCAGTGTTCCCCTCTGTGTGGGCTCTTAATTTAATCAGGTTTCTGGAATTTTGGTGCCTCAGGGTCTGGCAAGGTAGGTGTTCAGGGGGATCCTGCACATTGGCTGGCCCTTTGGGGAGCGGTCTCCCAACCCCAGGACTGTACATATACAGAAAATACAGCTCCTCTTTTGGGGTTACCCGGTGTTTCCCCCTCCCAGCACTGAGTCCTTCCCTGTGCCCGAGAGGGCTGTGATCTGTGCCCTCTGGGCTAGGTGTGTTTACCCTTTGATCAGAAGTACCTTTCCCCATCAGCTTTTCCATAACTGCTCTCTGCATCTCACCAGCCTGAGGGAAAACGCCCCCTTTTCTGTCAGGTGGGTCATTTGTGTTCTCACAAATTACCACCTGGCAATTTCCTGGTCTCAGGTCCAGGCACTGGAGCTGCATCTTGATGTAAAGAGACACAGTTACTTCCAAAAAACTTATCAGAAATAGCATCCTGACAAACTGGGACTTGGATTGGGGCACCCTCCGCCACCCCTTTCTCTGTCCCAGAGAAGTCAGTTGTGTGACTGCTCCCCTCCAGGAAGTCGGTCACACAGGTCCCCCCTCAAAACCCAAGTCACAGGCTGAGTGCCTGGGTGCACAGATGCTGACTCAGCCATTCTGTCCTGGGCATCCTCTCCCAAATGACCAGCGAGGAGACATTCCTGTGCCCGCACTATTCCTTCCCCAGTTTCCTCCTCTGGGCCCCGTCCTAAGACACGTTTCTCTGTGCTCCCTAGGAAGAGTTCTGTCCCTTGTTCATCTGCAAAACTCTGCCAGCTAACAACTGGGGCAGTTTTCATAATCACTGACAACCCCTCTCCTGCCCCTGCACTTGGGGGCAGGTTGTCTTCTGCTGTGAAGGAGCTAGTCTCAGCCTCTCCCATACTTGGAAGCACCCTGTTTCCCTGTGTTACAGAGTCACAGGAATCCTCACCCACCTCAGTGGTTTTTGAGATCCTCTGCCCCTTCTCTGGGCTCTCCTCTGGGACAAATTTCTCTGTGCTCCCTAGAGCCAGTTTTGCCTCTGGTTCAGCTGCGACCTGCTGGCAGCTAATAACCTGGACAATTCTCTCCCTGGCAGGCATTACGCTCCCATCCCTTCCTGATGTGGTGTTGCCTTCAGCTGCAGTCCAGGAATTTGTCTCAACCACCCTCCCATCTGGAAGCATGTGGCTTCCCCCTGCTGCAGAAGAATCAAGGAGACTCTCTCCCATTCTCTCAGCAGTTCCTGAGAAAACTCTTACCCTTTCCCTCGGGGGTCCCAGCATAAAACCCCCTCCTGCTGCAGGCAAATATTTTAACCTGAGCTACACAGAAAAAATCATTACCAAGGAGCAGGTCGACTAGGAGGTGTTCCATTACCCCCACAGTCAAAACACTTTCCAAACCTTCCCAAGCCACGTGGATTTTAGCTAGTGGTATAAGGAATCTGCATTTGCCCACTCCCACGGTCTTTGCCATTTGGCCAGGCAACATACTGGCCTTTGGGACCACACTCTGCTTAACCAGAGAGATCTGGGTCCCTGTATCCCTCTGCCCCAAGTATTCCCTGCCATCAATTTGGACAGCCTTAACATGCTCCATATCTGGTTCTGCAGAGGCTAACCTCCCAGAACCAATATGATCGGTTTCCATTGCTTGGGGGCGGTTCTGTGTTGAGGACAGCAGAACTAACATGAGCTATTGGTTGCCTGCTTCCTCCTAGCACAGGGTATCTATTCCTCAGGTGATCAGTGGAATTACACCAATAGCACCTTCCGGGCTCTTCTGCTTGAACAGGAGATTTGGGATGAGGATTAGCAGTAGAGAGCTGTTTTTGGGTCAGAGACTGTTCAGGCCCCCAGCCCCCTTCTCTCTCCCCAGGGGCAAAATGGGATCCTCCCTTCCCACCAGTTGTAAACCCCTCTTTCTGTGGCCTGCCCTCAATAGACGCCTGAGTCTGTTCAAAGGCATCCACTAAAAAAGCCATCTCGTCCACAGACTTGACATCTTTGTCCCATAGACACTGCTTCACATCAGCCTTATATGAGCCACAAGATCAAGCTTTCCTTCAAAACTTGCCACCTCCTTACCCCTCTCCCATTTTCCCAACAAATCTTTCATTTTATTTACATATGCCCCATTACTCATACCAATTTCCCTCTTAAGATTCCTAAATTTAACTCGATATGTTTCAGGGGTAATTTGAAAACTTCACAAAACCGTATCTTTAAATTTACAGTAGTCTAAAGCATCTTCAATAGGCATTCCATTGAATACATTTCGAGCTTTACTAGTTAATTTAACAATCAGGGAAGGAACTCTCTTATCATCAGGGATTTCATGTATTCCACACAGTCTTTCAAAAGTAGTCAGATATTCAGCAATATCGTCCTCCTCACTGTATGCAGGACATAAGTGTTCCCATTTGTGGATTTTTGGAGTGATGAGAGTCGTTGGGGTTGGGGGGTTCTGGTTCTGCTTCTCTAGCAGGTCAAGCTGGTGTCTTTGCTCTCTTTCTCTTTCTTAATGACAGGTTTCAGAGGAACAGCCGTGTTAGTCTGTATTCGCAAAAAGAAAAGGAGGACTTGTGGCACCTTAGAGACTAACCAATTTATTTGAGCATGAGCTTTCGTGAGCTACAGCTCACTTCATCGGATGCATACCGTGGAAACTGCAGAAGACATTATATACACACAGAGACCATGAAACAATACCTCCTCCCACCCCACTGTCCTGCTGGTAATAGCTTATCTAAAGTGATCATCAAGTTGGACCATTTCCAGCACAAATCCAGGTTTTCTCACCCTCCGCCCCCCCCCCCCCCCCCACAAACTCACTCTCCTGCTGGTAATAGCCCATCCAAAGTGACAACTCTCTACACAATGTGCATGATAATCAAGGTGGGCCATTTCCTGCACAAATCCAGGTTCTCTCACCCCCTCACCCCCCTCCAAAAAACACACACACAAACTCACTGTCCTGCTGGTAATAGCTCATCCAAAGTGACCACTTTCCCTACAATGTGCATGATAATCAAGGTGGGCCATTTCCAGCACAAATCCAGGTTCTCTCACCCCCTCACCCCCCTCCAAAAAACACACACACAAACTCACTGTCCTGCTGGTAATAGCTCATCCAAAGTGACCACTTTCCCTACAATGTGCATGATAATCAAGGTGGGCCATTTCCAGCACAAATCCAGGTTTTCTCACCCCCCCCCCACCCCCATACACACACAAACTCACTCTCCTGCTGGCAATAGCTCATCCAAACTGACCACTCTCCAAGTTTAAATCCAAGTTTAACCAGAACGTCCGGGGGGGGGGGGTTAGGAAAAAACAAGGGGAAATAGGCTACCTTGCATAATGACTTAGCCACTCCCAGTCTCTATTTAAGCCTAAATTAATAGTATCCAATCTGCAAATGAATTCCAATTCAGCAGTTTCTCGCTGGAGTCTGGATTTGAAGTTTTTTTGTTTTAAGATAGCGACCTTCATGTCTGTGATTGCGTGACCAGACAGATTTAAGTGTTCTCCGACTGGTTTATGAATGTTATAATTCTTGACATCTGATTTGTGTCCATTTATTCTTTTACGTAGAGACTGTCCAGTTTGACCAATGTAAATGGCAGAGGGGCATTGCTGGCACATGATGGCATATATCACATTGGTGGATGTGCAGGTGAACGAGCCTCTGATAGTGTGGCTGATGTTATTAGGCCCTGTGATGGTGTCCCTTGAAAGATATGTGGGCACAGTTGGCAATGGGCTTTGTTGCAAGGATAAGTTCCTGGGTTAGTGGTTCTGTTGTGTGGTATGTGGTTGTTGGTGAGTATTTGCTTCAGGTTGGGGGGCTGTCTGTGTGTGTTTTTTGGAGGGGGGTGAGGGGGTGAGAGAACCTGGATTTGTGCAGGAAATGGCCCACCTTGATTATCATGCACATTGTGTAGAGAGTTGTCACTTTGGATGGGCTATCACCAGCAGGAGAGTGAGTTTGTGTGTGGGGGGGTGGAGGGTGAGAAAACCTGGATTTGTGCTGGAAATGGCCCAACTTGATGATCACTTTAGATAAGCTATTACCAGCAGGACAGTGGGGTGGGAGGAGGTATTGTTTTATGATCTCTGTGTGTATATAAAGTCTGCTGCAGTTTCCACAGTATGCATCCGATGAAGTGAGCTGTAGCTCACGAAAGCTCATGCTCAGATAAATTGGTTAGTCTCTAAGGTGCCACAAGTCCTCCTTTTCTTTTTTCTCTTTCTTCTCTCTCTTTCTCTTCTCTCTCTCTCTCTCTCTTTCTTGTCTGTCTCTCTCTTTCTCTTCTCTCTCTCTCTCTCTCTCTCTTTTTTCTCTCTCATTCTCTTTTTCTTTTATCTCCAGTTCTCAGTTGTAATAATCTCTGGTGCTCCCTCTCCTTTTCTGCAACCTGCAGCCTAAAAAGCTCCAACTTCGCAATCGCTTCACTGCTTTCACTCATTTTCCTGCTTTCCTGTTCTTACTTCCCTTTCCCAAAATAAGCAAACAGGAAATAACAAAACTGTGATCTCCTCTGACTAGTGTTAGCCACTGAACTTAAGACTCACTTAAAATCAGAAATATCAGTGCTTAAAGTTTGTTGAACTTCACTTGAAGTAACAAACTGTATATACACTCGGCTCGCTGTGCCACTGTGATGTTCCTCTGGTGTTACCTGAACTGGGGATCTGCTAAGTCACCCCAATCCTCGACTCTGGGAGCCAGACTTACCCTGCTCTGCTGTGAGAACCCGCCTCTGGCATGTAAACTGCTCCTTGGATTGTGCAACCGAATGACACTAGCCAATATCTCCTGACACAACCTTAGGAACCTCTGTCTTGCAGTGTCCAGTTATGCCCGCTGGACACTGCAAGCTTATATGAGTTCATCAATTTAACACAGAAATTGATATGTACCAGGCTTGTTATCCCAAGGGACGTCTCTAACACGCTTCAAGCCAAATGCACTGCTTCAGGTAGAATAAACAAACAAATTTATTAACTCCAAGAGATAGATTTTAAGTGATTATAAGTCAAAGCACAACAAGTATAGGCTGGATGAATGGACTATAAGGTGGATAGAAAGCTGGCTAGATCGTCCGGCTCAACGGGTAGTGATCAATGGCTCCATGTCTAGTTGGCAGCCGGTATCAAGTGGAGTGCCCCAAGGGTCGGTCCTCGGGCCGGTTTTGTTCAATATCTTCATTAATGATCTGGGGGATGGCATGGATTGCACCCTCAGCAAGTTTGCAGATGACACTAAACTGGGAGGAGAGGTAGATACGCTGGAGGGTGATAGGATACAGAGGGTCCTAGACAAATTAGAGGATTGGGCCAAAATAAATTTGATGAGATTCAACAAGGACAAGGGCAGAGTCCTGCACTTAGGACGGAAGAATCCCATGCACTGCTATGGACTAGGGACCAAATGGCTAGGCAGCAGTTCTGCAGAAAAGGACCTAGGGGTTACAGTGGACGAGAAGCTGGATATGAGTCAACAGGGTGCCCTGGTTGCCAAGAAGACTAACAGCATTTTGGGCTGTATAAGTAGGAGCATTACCAGCAGATTGAGGGACATGATCATTCTCCTCTATTCAGCATTGGTGAGGCCTCATCTGGAGTCCTGTGTCCAGTTTTGGGCCCCACACTACAAGAAGGATGTGGAAAAATTGGAAAGAGTCCAGCGGAGGGCAACAAAAATGATTAGGGGACTGGAACACATGACTTCTGAGGAGAGGCTGAGGGAACTGGGATTGTTTAGTTGTGGAAGAGAGGAATGAGGGGGGATTTGATAGCTGCTTTCAACTACCTGAAAGGGGGTTCCAAAGAGGATGGATCTAGACTGTTCTCAGTGGTAGCAGATGACAGAACAAGGAGTAATGGTCTCAAGTTGCAGTGTGGGGCAAGTTTAGGTTGGACATTAGGAAAAACTTTTTCACTGAAGGGTGGTGAAACACTGGAATGTGTTACCTAGGGAGGTGGTGGAAACCTTCCTTAGAGGTTTTTAAGGTCAGGCTTGACAAAGCCCTGGCTGGGATGATTTAGTTGGGAATTGGTCCTGCTTTGAGCAGGGGGTTAGACTAGATGACCTCTTGAGGTCCCTTCCAACCCTGATATTCTATGATTTTTTGATTCTATGAAGTCAGATTTGGTCAATAAATAAAATCAAAATGCATTCTAAGCTGATCTTAACACTTTCCATGCCCTTACAAACTTAGATGCTTCTCACCACAGGCTGGCTGGTTGCCCTTCAGCCAGGTTCTCCCCTTTGATCAGCGCCTCAGTCGCTGGGTGTGGTGTCTGGAGATGTAGGTGGAAGAGAGAGGAAGAGCATGGCAAACCTCTCTCCCTTTTATCATGTTCTTTCTTCCCTTTTGGTTTTGCCTCTCACCCCCCACTTCAGAGTCAGCTGAGCATTACCTCATTGCAGTCCCAAACTGACCCAGGGAAGGGGTTTCACTCACTCCAGAGTCCAACAGATCCTTTGTTGCTGCCTAGGCAGGTGTCCTTTGTTTCTGTGAGGCTGTGCTGGGTTTGTCCCATACATGCCCTGATGCGGTGTGAGCTGCCCCTCTGCTCCTGGAGAGTGTTTGCCTGGCCTTGTTTTAAGCCATGAGGACACATTTTCAGCCTCATAACTATATACATGAAATTACATCCTATAACCTCACTATAACAACAATGCTCAGTGCATCATGAGCCTTCCAAAGACACCCGACATGACAAACTTTGCTTTGGATACCACACAGTCATATTATAAGGATGAACATGGGGGTGCAGGGTGTCCCCTCAAGGTACAGAGTGTCACACCTGCCCCCTTAGTTTCCTGCAAGAAGGTTAGTCACTGACTATCTCAAAAGCAGTTTGTGTTACAGTTCTCCTGGCATCCAGCCATTAAGGCCTGAGGTACAGAGTATCACGGGGTGTGAGATGACATTGGAGGGGGCTGGGCAAAGGGGATAGGGGATCAGAAAAGTTCAGTGTGAGATGGCATGGGAGGGGGATGGGCAGAGGGGAGCATGAGATGGCATGGGAAGGGGGGGTGGACCAAGGGGAGTGTGAGATGGCATGGGAAGGGGGGATGGGTAAAGGGGTGTGTGAGATGGCATGAGAAGGGGGATAGGCAAAGGGGTGTGTGAGATGGCATGGGAAGGGAGGATGGGCAAAGGGGTGTGTTAGGTGGCATGGGAAGGGGAGATGGGCAGAGGGGTGTGTGAGATGGCATGGGGAAGGGGACGTGGAAAAGGGAGCATGTGATGGCATGGGAAGGGAGCAGGGCAAAGAGGAGTTTGAAATGTGTTAATCAGGAAGTGGGGGGAGTGTGACTCGGGCTGAGGTGGAGGAAAGGGGAGACTGACCTTGCTGAGACTGGCCTGGGGCTCCAGGCCAGCTCCCCGCTCTGGCCTGGACCCTGGCCTGGCCTGGGGTGAGGAACAGCAGCCCAGAGATTGGCAGGTAGCCAGGATTTGCTGCACTCACGTTGCAACGCGTACCAGTTTAAGGATCCTGAAATCTCATTTCCAAAAGGGATTTAGGCACTTAGGAGCCAAAGTCCTATTGGCTGTTGATGGGATTTAGGCTCTTTCATGTCTAAATCTCTCTTGAAAAATCAGTTAGGTTCTGCTGCTGTCACAATTCATCGCCACTTTCTAAGGTGAACGTCAAATGCTTTTGGGGCACTGGGAGAAACGGTGAGGAAGGCAGTAGGAAGAGGGGAACCAACGGCAAAGGGGGGGGCATCCCAAGGTGACAGAGGAATTGGTTAATGTGATTGGGGCGGGGCACAATTTACAGGTTCTGGTGGGGTTCAGGGCAGGACATATAAATCCTGGCAGAAATCCAGGGGGCGGGGGGGGGGTACATGACCTCACACGACCCCCCCGCCACCACACGTCCCCTCTGCCTCGAGGGGGTGTTGTGGCCCTTGGCGGCCTGTACTGTCATTAAGTAATGTGGCTACAGAGCAATATTTGGAGATGTCTGCACCAAATCAGAACACGATCGATGCCTTAGCCACTGGACCACGGGGGACATGTCACTGCTGGATCTGACAGGTTGCATTCCCCTCCTGATCCCAGTGGCCCGGATTCGGCGTTCACCTCGATCTAACCATCGGACCAAGCTCCCTCCCATAGGATGGGTTAAGCTGCACCTCTCCTGACTCCCAGTCGCTTGTGCTAAACAACTGGCACACTTCATCCTAGATCCCATGTACCATGACTCCCACCCTCCCCTGCTCCACCCACTAGACTCCACTTCCCTCCTAGAGCTGGCAGCTGAACTGAGGAAGGCTGGCTCCCAGCCCTCCTGCTCTGACTACTCAGCCCCACTCCCCACCCAGATCCATGGATACCACCCAGGAGTCCTGACTCCCAGACGCCCCGCTCTAACCCCACTACCCCCATAGAACTGGGACTAGAACCCAGGAGACCTGACCCCCCCAGCTTTAACTGCTAGACCCCCCCATGAGAAAGGGAGGCATGGCTGGCACAGCTGTCTGCAGTGACACACCAGGTTCTGATGCGAACACGGAAAGCCGCTGAGTGGGTGGAAGAGCGGGGGTGTGAAGCGTGAAGCAGCCGTAACTGGAGCCGAGCATCAGTGGAACACCCAGCTGCAGCAAGCCGCCCCAGGGCACTTAACCATGAGGAAAGCATTTCGTGTTCTGAGTCTGCCACAGGGCTCCCAGATGCATCACTTCCTAGCACAGCCCGGTGGGAAATAAGCAAGGGCTAGGAATGCACTCTCGCTGCTGGGAGGCTGATTGCAGGAGGTGGGGCCGGGGGGCAACATACCCTCTTTTAATAAACCAGAGGTGGGCATGGAACTCATGAGTCAGTGCGGGTCTTGCGGTGCCCTCTTTGCCTGCCCCACAGAGGATGTGGGTTTGCTACAGCCCTGAGCGGGGGGCAGTGAAAAATTATTATTGTTATTATTATTTATTAGGTGTATTATGGTAGTGTCCCGGCCCCCAGGCATGGGCCAAGATCCCATTGTGCTAGGTTCTCTACGTTACTATTTATCTGGTGTATTACAGTAGCGCCTAGGAGTCCCAGCCATGGACCAGCATCCCCATTATGCTAGGCGCTGTATGGACACAGAACAAAAAGATGGATGAGACACAGAAGGGAGCATATCATACACACTGAGCTGTGGGGGGGCGCATGTTTCTCTTTCTGGACATCGCTGGTGTGGCGTATTGGGCAATTGTGCCTTTAAGGACTGAGCTTCCCAGCCACCACCTCTGTTGTTATGCACAGCCAGTTGGAAGGGGAATCAGAATAAAGCAGAGATCTTGCACAGCATGGGAGGTGATCCCTGAATGCCACCGCTGATTCAGTCCTTGTCAAAGTGTGTAGCCTGTTAACCTGTGGTTCAGAATATGCACACTATGCCCTCGGGATGGATCCTCCGGTTTTGGTTCATCGGCCTGAGGGCACCCATCAAGGTCAGATCCATGTCGCCAACTCAGCGCTGCCAACTCCTGCAATAATTGGTGCTGTTCAGAAAGCCCCAGCTCCTGTGAATAAGGGAGAGTCTCAGCTTCCCTTTAAAAAATTTAAATGACTTTTCTTAACCATTCTGGGTGTGGAGGCATGAAAGCTCGTCCTGAGGGCCACATGAAAGGCTCAGGAAGCAGAAGGCAAATAAAAAGAACCCAAAGTGTCTTTATTTTTTTAAACCATAATTTTTAAACCAGTTGAATGGCCTGACTCTTGATTTTTGACCTTCTGGCTTGGGCAACACTGCAGACACCAGTGTCACTCTGGATCCAGGATTTCAGTTCACCCTCATACACAAAATGCGGAGTCAGGTCCAGATTTGGGCCAAAAGTTTGAGGGGACCTTTGAGGCCCGGAAGGTTAGTTTGGGCCGCAATTCTAGTTAGAAGAGGAATCTATAGGCAGCTAGAATCTAAAGCCCAGACTTCCAAGTTTTCAACCTGAGAAGCTTTGAGGATCTGAGCCCAAATAACTAGACTCAGCAAGCCCCTTTAGACCATGGGAGCACAAAGGAGTCTTAAAGTGGATGGGAATGACTCCCTTAGGGTGATAGGGGGCGCTGTTCTGCAGGGAGCAGGGTATGCGGGGGGCTAAGGGAATTAAGCTAAACCAAATTAAGGTGTTTTAATTCTGAATAAGAGCGTTCACACATGGGTTTAATGCAGTTCATAGATTCATGCATGCTAAGGCCAGAAGGAACCATTATCATCTAGTCCAACCTTCTGGATAACACAGAATAATTCCCAGAATAATTCCTGGAGCAGAGCTTTTAGGAAAACATCCAATCTTGATTTTAAAAGTATCAGTGATGGAGAATCCACCACAATCCTTGGTAAATTGTTCCAGTGGTTAATTACTCTCACCATTAAAAATGTATGCCTTATTTCCAGTCTGCATTTGTCTAGCTTCAACTTGCAACCGTTGGATCGTGTTAGACCTTTCTCTGCGAGCTCATTATGAAATATTTGTTCCCCATGTCGGTACTTATAGACTGTGATCAAGTCACCCCTTCACCTTCTCTTTTTTAAACTAAATAGCTTGAGCTCCTCCAGTCTCTCATTATGACGCAGGTTTTCGAATCCTTTAATCATTCTTGTGGCTCTTCTCTGAAGCTCCTCCAATTTATCAACACCCTCCTTGAATTTTGGGCACTACAGCTGGGCACTGGATTCCAGCAGCGGTCGCACCAGTAACAAATACAGAGGTAAAATATCCTCTCTACTCCCACTCAAGATTCCCCTGTTTACACATTCCAAGATCGCATTAGCCCTCTTGGTCACTGCATCGCACTGGGAGTTCTTGTTCACCTGATTATCCACCATGACCCCCACATCTTTATCAGGATCACTGCTTGCCAGGATAGAGTCTCCCATGCTGGAAGTATGGCCGACATTCTTTGCTCCTAGATGAGCACATTTACATTTAGCCATCTTAAAATGCATAGCGTTTGTTTGCACCCAGTTTACTAAGCCATCCAGAGCGCTCTGAATCAGTGACCTGTCTTCTTCATTATTTACCACTCACCCAATCTTTGTGTCATCTGCAAACTTTATTAGTGATGATTTTATGTTTTCTTCCAGGTTATTAATAAAAATGTTACGTAGCGTAAGGCCAAGAACTGACCCCTGTGGGACCCCACTGGACACAGCCCCGCTTGATGACGATTCCCCATTTACAGTTACATTTTGAGAGCCATCAGTTAGCCAGTTTTTAATCCATCTAATGTGTGCCTTGTTAATTTTCAATTTTTCTGGTTTTTCAATCAAAATGTCGTGTGGCACCAACTCAAACGCCTTACAAACTCTAAGTCTATTACATCAACTGTGTGACCTTTATCAACCAACCTTGTAATCCCACCAAAAAAAGATCTCCAGTTAGTTTGACAGGCTCTGTTTCCTGTAAACCCACGTTGATTTGCATGAACTACATTACCCGCGGTTAGTTCTTTAGTAATCAAGTCCCATAACAACCACTCCATTATCTTGAAGTACTCCGCTTAAAAGTTAATTTGGATTAACTTTCCTGAGTGTCCCCATATAAACACGCCCTTAGAATTTCTCCTGCCACAAAGCTGGGTCTGGGGAGGTCTCTCCAGCTGGTGTGGGACTGGTATAAGGGCTCTGCACAAACCCAGTTCTTAGCACTGGGGGGCAGATCAGGTCAATGCTGGAGCATAGAATCAGAGAATCATAGGACTGGGAGGGACCATCTAGTCCAGTCCCCTGCGCTCATGGCAGGACTAGGTATTATCTAGACCATGCTACACTATGGCTATTCTCTGTTTCCCAAGGGCCATTGGTGGGTGGGAACGGGGCCCTGTGGCATCTTTAGGGCTTAATAGGCCACAGTACATCAGATCAAACCTATCTCAGAGGCTGATACAATTTGTTATTTCTTTAGGGTGTGCGTGGGTGGTTCACACCTCCCCAGATTCCATCTGACGGCTTCTCCTTCGCTCAGAGCAGACGAATGTTTTGACTCCAAGAATGCTACGGAAAAATCGCATCTCAGTTCCTTGTGTTTCCTGTGTACTGGCTGTAGCCAGCGCCATGGCTGTCTGCGTTTTTGTCTGCTCTCAGAGGCTGACCTGGTGTGCTAAGTACTCGGATGGGAGACTGCCAGAGAACCCTGGAGTGGTAGGGGGAGCAGTGACGAAGGCTCGGTAGGGAGCACTCTCGCGGTGCCGTCAGAGCTGACCCCAGTGTCCCAGTGCAGCTTTCGGGGGTGCCACGCTGCAGGGAGCCGGGTGGGGGTGCTGAGTTATTTGGAAGGGCTGAATTTCAGATGAAACACGAAAAACCAAGGTCTTGACCACTCGTCTTCCTTAGAGACCACATGAGCCTTTTCACAAGAACCAGGACATTAACCTCAGGGTGCTGGCCCAGTTCCAGCGTCCAATTCTGCCACCCTGCTTTTTGTCCTGCGGTGATAGCTGGGATCCTTCTGCTTTCCTGCCCTAAACTATTGTGAAGTGTTGCTCTTGAGGAGCTGCCATGCCCCACCTAGAGGTAGCTGCCTTTCCGTGGTCGGTGAATGAGCCCTGTTCCTACTTGCTGCACGGTCAGCCAGCTGCTGTGCCCCACCCCAGAGGGAGCTGCAATGTGAGTAGCAGGCAAAACATTCGCTAGCCCTTTGGGATGAAAGGAAAAACAGGAGTGTAAACTATTTCAGCAATAGAAATGCACCTTAATTTAAAAAAAAAATTACTAATTACAAATGAAAAGACTTTGGGGGGGCGTTATTTTGTAAATGACCTCAATAAAAGGAACAGCAGCCAGAGAACCCCTGCTCATCTATTTTAAGCTCTGCGGAGAACAATGCTGCTGAGCTATTGTATCTACAGATGACTCACACAAACAATGGGATGGTGAGGTTTCCGGTAGTTTGCTGGCAGTGCTGACATAGCTGCAGATCAGAGCAACAAGCGTGCTTGCCGAGGTGACGACTCAAGTGAGCCGCGCTATTTCCATCTAGCAGCCTCAGTCATGGACCAGCACCCCACTGTGCAGTATTAGGTGTATTATGGTAGCATCGAGGTACAGCAGTCATGAACCAGAACCCCATGGTGCTGGGTGCAGTACATGATTTATTAGGTGTATTATGGTAGCTTCTAAAAAAACCCCGTCGTGGATCATGTGCAAGGTGCTGTTCAAACACGGCACAAACAGATGGTCCCTATCCCAGTTAGCTGACAATCTAACTATAGGGCAGGAGGCAATGGGGGGATACAGGCAAGGAAATAATTAAGCCTCTGACATAGTGGGGCAGTGATCCAGAGTGGATGTGACCCACAGGCATGGCGAATTTGGCAGACTGGTGCGGTCTCACGCCAGCTCCTAATCACAATGGCCATCAGGAGCAGGATTTGGTACATCTATGATTTCAAAATTAGGAGCCTAAAGACCATGGCGGATCGGAGCCGGGTCTTTAATAGAGAGCGCACTGGCAAAGTACGAATGACGATGCACGTCCCCTGCGGAGCTGCATTTCGTCTTGCGAGTCCGATACGTGGATTTACCTGCCGGGCTGAACTGGCCTTATTTTAATTGGCAAACCCCCGTGTCAACCAGAAGCGCCCATCAGATCGCCCGACTCAAGCGGGCTGCCCGGGAGTGTCGCCCGACTGAAATGAGGTGACTTAGCCTGTTGATTGTAAAGGGCTGGAATATGCCACGCTCCCTCTCTTTAAAGAGGTGGTCTAAATTCGTGGGTATGAAATGTTGGCCAACCCTAACAGCTAACATTTCGAAACCAGCCGGACCCAGGTGTGACAGAGTGAGGACTCATCCCTTGCCCTAGCCCAGGTGATCCCTGTTGGCCCCTTAGAGGCAACATGAAGTGAACCTGTTCTGTCTTGCTGAGTGGAGGGGTGGATCTAGTGGGCTTGGTTACACGGAGGGAAGGGAGGGAAACAATAGGCTGAATGAATCCGCACAGTGGGAGCCCTTGAATGGTCTCAAGTTACAGTGGGGGAGGTTTAGGTTGGATATTAGGAAAAACTTTTTCACTAGGAGGGTGGTGAAGCACGGGAATGTGTTACCTAGGGAGGTGGTGGAATCTCCTTCCTTTGAGGTTTTTAAGGTCAGGCTTGACAAAGCCCTGGCTGGGATGATTTAGTCGGGGATTCGTCCTGCTTTGAGCAGGGGGTTGGACTAGACCCTCCTGAGGTCCCTTCCGACCCTGATATTCTATGATTCTATGAATGGAAATGTACCATGGCTGCACTGGGGGGGGGGGGGGGAAAGGGGGGAGTGACTTGGCTGCACAAGCGCTCAGCAAAGAATCTCATGTGAACACACGCCCTGCACACCTGGACTCCACCTGTCCCTTTGGCTGCCAAGGACCTGACAGTGAACTGTGACGCTCAGTGCTGCCCCCTTCTGGGAGAATACAGTGTACCTTTAACAAAGGGGTCACCGGCGAGGTAGGAATTCCGGGGTTCGCCTGGATCCCAAACGGAATGCGAGCCAGCAACGTGATGCTCCTGCCAACGATGCAAATGTCACTCCTGGGTGTTATAACAGTTAGGGGAGCACCCAGACCAGGAAGGGGTTCTGTCACCCCCTGCCTTGACACTTGGGGTGTCTTAACGTTGTTATGGGTCAGCGCTCGGACACCAGTAGCCAGCCCACAAGAGTAAGGTTTCACCCTGGCTCCCACCAGGCTCGTGACTTCTAGCTGGGTGAACTCAGCCGCCCCTTCTGGTCCCAAGTCCCCCAAATCCATCTCCCCGAGTTCTTAACTACCAGCCGCTCGGACTTTTCCCCTCTGGTTCCTCAGCCCCGAAGGCATGAAACCTGCCCGCAATTATTGGCTCACTTCAGCACACACAGATTGCACAACAAAGACATTTTCGTAATAGGGAAATCGTCGACTCAGAGATGAGATAGCAAGGAAAAGTGCACAGAGACAAGTAACCCAGAAAATAAACGTCAAGATGCAATCTCAGGTTCTTCACATCTGACTGAGCTGTATTTCCTTTTCTAGTTATAGTTACCTCTTGCCTCTGAACAGTTTGCCTGCAGGCCTGCTGCACTAGAGGGGATCCAGGGTTTCACTTATGGCTGGTCTACACAAGAATATTAGTTCGGTCTAACTAGGCCACTCTGCGGGTGTGAAAAATCCACATCCTTGAGTGACCTGGTTAAGTCATGCATCCAAGTCCCAATATAGACAGCTCCAGGTGGATGGAAAAATTCTTCCATAGACCCAGCTACTGCGTCTCGGGGAGGGCGATCACCGACGCCGACAGGAGAACTCCTCTCGTCAGCTCCAGGAGTGGCTACACTTCAGCACGGTGCCGTTGTAGAATGTCAAGTGGAGACAAGCCGGGGGCGCTGACCTTGGGTTTCCGGCTAAGCTTCCCTTCAAACCCCTTCCCGTTTGACAGGCTTTGCCCTTTGTCATTTTTTTTTTCCCCTTTTTCTCAGAACGTGGTCATTAAGAGTTACACAGAGCTGGGGTGGTTCCCACCCTGGGCTTTTTTTCAGTTTCAAGTTCTTTCATTGTTTTCCGATTAACTGGAGTGATCCACCATAGGCCGTTGTCTCTTCCTGGCTGCACATTGCTAGGGGCCTTGAGGCGGTGCCCTGCCTGATTGTCTCTCCAGGCTGCTCTGAGGTGAGGCTGCAGTTGCACTGTATTTATAATTACAATTTTGGACACATATAGGCACATATTCATAACTCTATCCTGTATACAGACCTCCCAGTGACCGTCAGGTTCAAGACATTACATGCTTTCATAGAAGCCTTTACCTGACATAATTTCTTATACACAGTAATATTGTCTACAAACAATTCAATTTCTTATACTGGGTGGGGGGGGGGGAGGTAAGACCTCCCTGATCTTTCCTTTGGGTGTCTGGACTTTTACTGTCCTAGGTGTATTAACAGGAGTGTCATATATAGGACACGAGGTGAGTCCTCCCCGGTGTACCAGGTCCAGTTTGGGGTGCTACACTTTAAGAAAGATGTGGACAAATTGGAGAGAGTCCAGAGGAAAGCAACAAAAAATGATTAAAGGTCTAGAAAACCTGCCCTCTGAGGAAAGGTTGAAAGAACCGGGCATGTTTAGTCCAGAGAAAAGATGGAGGGGGGACTGAGAACAGTCTGCAAATATGGAAGAGGTTGTTCTAAAGAGGATGATGATCAGTTGTTCTCCGTGTTCACAGAGAGCAGGACCAGCAGGGTTTGGAGCAAGGAAGACACAGATATTGGTAAAAGCACGTTTGAACTCTGAAACCAGTTCAACATGGGGCCAGGGGACATAGGGAGGTTGCAGAATCCCCATCACTGGCGGGTTTGAAGAACAGGTTACACAATTGTCAGGGATGGTCTTGGTGTACTTGGTCCTGCCTCAGAGTGGATGGGCTCGAACGATGACCTTTCACTCCTACATTTCTTCGGGTACCTCTGTGCTGCAATTTAATACCGGCAGCTGACTGGGCTCCTGGGACTCAGGGGCGGGGGCTGTTTAATTGGTTTCAGCCCTAGTCCTGGGACCCTCCCACCTCACAGGGTCCTAGAGCCCAGGCTCCAGCCCCAGCTTGAAAGTCTACCCCACAGTTAAACCACCCTTTCGCCCGAGCCCCATGAGCACGGGCCAGCTGCGGGTTTTTAACTGCAATGTAGCCGGACCCTGTGACATTAAGCCCCTTTGTATTCACACCCTGCACACTACTGTAGTCTTCCAGGTATGAAGGATGCCTTGTGAGGTATCATGGGAAAGCTAATAACTCGCTGCTCATTGCAGTTCTGGTGGGACGTGTGCACGTGGTGGGTGTTAAGAGTTATGGAGGTATGCTGGAATGATAACTCAAGTGCGTTCAAGCCAGGAACGCCAGGGGCAGCTGGTAACCAGGCCTGCTTAGACAAAGGAATGAGCATTTGATTCTCTGACCAGCCCGATCGTCAGGCAAAGAAAACGGTCATCCTTTTTTACCTATGAGAGAAACAAAGCTAGTAAGGTTTCAGGGTAACAGCCGTGTGAGTCTGTATTCGCAAAAAGAAAAGGAGGACTTGTGGCACCTTAGAGACTAACCACTTTATTTGAGCAATTTTACCCTAAGCTAGTAAGCTAAGAGGTGGAGGGAAGAAAGCGCACGGAGCTTCCTTCCCCACCGGCCTCTGTGCCACCTTCCCCGCGGCTTGCATTCACTTTACTTTGCGGGGTAACCCTGAGAAAAATCCATTTCCCAGGTTCACTGGCCAAGCACTGAACAGACACAAGAGGCCAGAACTCTTGCTAGTTGTGAAAGATGGGTCCTTCAACCCGCCTCTTCCCGCCCCCGCTCCACCCCCTCCCCAGGGCACACCTCGTCCTTCCCGCTCCCTCCCGGCCTCCTGCACACCAGGAAACAGCTGATTGCAGGGGGCGGCAGGTAGGGGGAGGGACGGGGAGGCAGTGGGGGGAAGCTGATAGGGCTTGGGGGGGTGGGGGGCTGCTGGTGGGCCAGCCCCGGAGCACCCAATGAATCGGTGCCCTTGGTGTCGTGTTTTGTGTACTTGTAATTCTTTCCAGCTTCATTCCTGATGACTGAGCTCACTTAATCGTATCTATATTTTGCGCCTACACATTATTTCATTTTACCATAACCGAACTCCGTGTTGGGTTTCACGGGCAGGGTGTTTTCACCCCACTTCAGCTAATCAGCAGTGATGTGGTTTTGAGTCTTTAGAAGAACAAACCAACCATTTCTGGTGTTTTTCTGGTGTTTAATGGAAAAACAATGATTTTTTTCTTTTTTAGCATGGGGTTATTGGTGTTTATCGGTTGAAACCGAAACTCAGAAGCCCTGTTTATAATCTGAACAGACAAAGGAATGAGCATTCTTCCCATTTTACAGGTGGGGAAACCGAGGCAGAGAGCAATGATGTGACTTGACCAAGCTCCATTGCTCTGCTAGGAGAGAAAGGGTGCTCCAGTGGTTAGGGTGCCCCTCTAGGACATGGACGGGGGGGGGGGGTCTGAATTCAATTCCCAGCTCTGCCATGGTGACCTTGAGCAAGTCGCTTAGCCGCTCTCTGCCTCAGTTTCCACATCTGTACAATGGGGATAATGATACTGACCTCTAAAGCAATTTGGCCCAGCTACTCAAAGGTTCTTAGGGGGGGTCTCACTCCCTTTGATTTCAGTGGGGCTCGGCACTAAGTACCGCTGAATGAAACCTCCAAGTCCTGGCCCCAGTGCCTAAACCACATCCATCCTGCATGCACCCAGAGCGGATGGAGCTGTCTCCTACAGGGGACACTGCGGTGAATAAAAACTCCATTGACAAAAAACGTAGAGAGAGAGAGATAGACCTGCAATGAGCCTTAACAGGAAATTCCGGGCAGAGGGAGTGGAAAAGTCCCTTTCTGGAGATCTAAATTGCTCCTGGCTCTGTGAATGCTCTGAAGGAGGAATTTGAAACTATCCCTCGGCCCCTGCTCCCACCCACACATTTCATGCAGCTTCCCCATCCTCCTGCACATAGCTCCTCCCAGCAGGTCCATCCCCAGATGATCCGGGAGGCTTTATTTCAACTCATACCCATGAGGGTGGCAAAGGGCTTCCTGGGCGCAGCTCACAGAATCCTGGGCAGTCTGAGCCCTGGTGGGGGGGGGACTGAGGCACCGACAGGTGATGTGGTGTGTTAAAAAAAAGTTATCACAGCGAGGATCCACCCACGGAGAACATTGGAGTCCTGCTTTCCAAGTCTCCCCACTCTAACCCCCTACCCCAGAGTCGGAATGAGAACCCAGGAGTCCTAGACTCCCCCCTCGCACACATACACTTTAACCACTGGACTCCACTCCTGTCCTAGAGTTGGGGATAGAATCCAGGACACCTGACTTCTAGCCCTCCTGCTCTACCCACTAGACCCCACTCTGTCCTTCCTGATCTGTGAAGAGAACCCAGGAGTCCTGATGCCGCTAACCATTAAGCCGTCCTATCTTAACCTGGTGGGTAATTTTTGCATCCAGATGAGAACCTTGTCGCCGACCCAATTCGCAGCACCGGGCTGAACCCGACCCCCCTGCTCTGAACAGGCCAGATGGCTGGATCCAGGAGCTGAATTTTTGTTGTTAAAAAAACATCACGTGGCAAGTCAGTCAAGGTGAACCCAGGAATCCTGACTTCCAAGGCGCCCCACTCTAAGCACTAGACCCCGCTGCCCTCCGAGAGCAAAGAATGGACCCTAGGTATCCTGGATTGCCAGTCCCACGCTTGCACCCAGGTCCCATGACTTCTCTTGGTGTCCAACTAGAACAGGGCAGGGATGGTGTCATATAAGGCAGTGTGGCCTAGTGCATGGAGCTCAGTGGTGGGAGAGTTGGTATGTGCTCATAACAGCCATTACTGGGCTTGCACAGAGCAGCTGGGGGAGTGGGGAAGAGGTGGGGAGGGGTAGGGGCAGTGGAGAGATTTGCTACCTTCTAGCTCCAGGGGAAACCAGGCGGGCCTGTTACAACAACAGTGTTTCCTGTCTGCCACGGGGTCCATGAGGCCATCATGTGAACTTGGTAAATTTCCAGCCAGTGTTGCATCAAGGCTGTGATTTCTCAGCACAGTGGGGAAGGCAGGGTATGGAGGAGCCCTGGCTTTGCAATAGGCCCCTAGGAATAAGCACACGCCCCCCGCCCCCAGTCACGGCAGATAGACTGATTCCGGTGCGTGGGGGGTATGGCCTTGGGGTTTAAAGGGGATCGGCTGTGAGGATCCCCTGCTCAGGAGGAGAGTGGGGATCTAGCAGGGTGGGCTGGAAGTCAGGACTTCTGGGTTTATCCTCAGCTTGGGAAAGGAGTGGGATGTAGTGGGTAGAGCAGGGGGCTGGGCATCCGGATTCCTGGGGGGGTCTGTCTCCAGCTGCACATGGCTAGTGACCTCATGCGACTCGCTTCCCCTTGCCATAGCCCCAGTCCTTCCAGCTACCCACCCCTGACCTCGTGGGGCAGCGTTTAGGGGCAGATTGACTATAACGCTGCACCAGGCCAGTCAGCCGTGGGGAATGAATCCCAGACCCTTCCGTCTCCCTGGGGCCCACTCCTCCAGCGTGCGAGGGGGAAGTGGCTACAGGAGGGGCCGGGCTGGGAGATCCTGAGCTGCATAGCCAGGGAGAATTGGGTTCTTTAGAGTCCTGACCGCAAGCCCCCCCTTTCCCCCTCCCCCAAAGAAGGAAGGCAACCCAGGGGTCCTGATCCCCAGCCCCAACCCACTAGACCCCACTCCCTCAGGGAGTGTGTGGCAAAGCCAGGAATTGAGCCTTAGGTCGGGGCGTCCCAGCCCGGGAGCCGGACCTTAGTCTGCTCGTCGTGCGCCCACAGCCTGCAACTGCTCTCTTTGGAGGGGTGGGAGCGACGAATTCAGGTCAGGTTCAATCGTTACTAAAAATAGGTTTTACTTAACGAACGAGAGACAAACAAGAGGGGACAGAAAGGGAAACTGGCCACAAGAAAGCAGCCCCCCGTGGCCATGGGGAGGGGCTGCCACGGCCAAGCACGACCCATGCCTGGAGCAGCCGTGGCTCCTTTTGCTTTCACTGCCAGGGATGGGAGGCAGGTCTCTTTAGCATTTCAGCAGCTTCCCAGTTTGGGTTCAGTCTGCCGTGGGGAGGCCGGGGGGGAGCGGGATGCGTGGCTCGTGCTGAAGGATGCAGCGTCGGGGATGGGAGGCTGGGCCTGAGATCAGAAGTACACACGCCGCAGGTCGGCCGGGGACGTGATGGCGTTACACTGGGGGCAGAGCTTCTTGGAGCCCTGGAAGAAAGGGCAAGGCGACACCTCAAGCTTGAAAAGAGATCTGGTCAATGGTCAACAAGGCGCCCCCCCCTCCCCCCCGCCCCCCGCCGAGCACCCTGCGTTCAACACGCCCGTCCCCTCCGCTGAAATGCAGCTACCTCTGGGCACTAAGTGTTGGGGCGAGAAATAGAACCTGAGAACCCTGACCCCCGCCCCGCAATTCACTGGACCCCACTCCTGTCCCAGAGCTGGGAATGGAACCCAGGTGTCCTGCCTCCCAGCCACCCCCAATTCACTGGACCCCACTCCTGTCCCAGAGCTGGGAATGGAACCCAGGTGTCCTGCCTCCCAGCCACCCCCAATTCACTGGACCCCACTCCTGTCCCAGAGCTGGGAATGGAACCCAGGTGTCCTGCCTCCCAGCCACCCCCAATTCACTGGACCCCACTCCTGTCCCAGAGCTGGGAATGGAACCCAGGTGTCCTGCCTCCCAGCCACCCCCCAATTCACTGGACCCCACTCCTGTCCCAGAGCTGGGAATGGAACCCAGGTGTCCTGCCTCCCAGCCAGCCCCCATTTCACTGGACCCCACTCCTGTCCCAGAGCTGGGAATGGAACCCAGGTGTCCTGCCTCCCAGCCACCCCCCAATTCACTGGACCCCACTCCTGTCCCAGAGCTGGGAATGGAACCCAGGTGTCCTGTCTCCCAGCCACCCCCCAATTCACTGGACCCCACTCCTGTCCCAGAGCTCGGAATGGAACCCAGGTGTCCTGTCTCCCAGCCACCCTCCTCTAACCACTAGATGCCACTCCTCTTCCAGAGCTGGGAATGGAACCCAGGAATCCTGACTCCCATCCCTCCCCACCCCCTTCTAACCACTGGAGCCCACTGCCCTTCCAGAGCTGGGAATGGAAGCCCGAAGTCCAGACTCCCTGCCCCCAATCACTAGACCCCATTCCCCTCCCGAAGCTGGAAATGAGACCCCAGAGTCCTGGCTCCTGACCTCCCCTGCTCTAACCACTGGACAAGACTTCCCTTCAAGAGCATAATAAGGAACCACTGAAGAGACAATTTCCCCCCTCGGGAAGAGGCAAATGGAAGGCATCACCTGTGTCACGTGAGTGGATGCATCATGGGCAGGTGCCCAGGGACCATGGTGATGGGCACGGTATGAGAGCTTGAACAGAACAGTACAGGGGGCTGGGCCAGCACTGACCTGCCATCAATGCCTGGAGTCAAGCCAGCACCGGGGGGCTCAAAGCCACAGAGCAGCGACTAGGGCAGAGGAGAGCTAGCCGGGGGGGTTATGCAGACATATGTGAAAGGGGCAACTCTGGACCGTGTATTTCATGCTCTGGAGCGGATAATGGAGCACGGGCAGGAAGCCCAAAGGGGCCGGGGGGGGTTGGGGCAGAGGGGCATTACCAGGGTCCGGAGCCAGCACTGCTCGCAGTGGATGTGCCAACAGTGAATCGAAGTCAATGGCACTGAGTACGAGTCCTGGAAAGGAAGGAGACTGGACGTTGGGAAAGAACTGTAGGGAGCAGGGCGGGAGCTCCCGGCCATTCCACCCCCAGCCGCTCACAGCAGGGGGCGCTGTAGAGGGCAGGGCGGGAGCTGGCTGCGGGGGGGGGGGGGAGCTCCTGGCTATTCTACCCCCAGCCTCTCGTAGCCGGGGGCACTGTAGAGAGCAGGGCGGGAGCTGGCTGCAGGGAAGCTCCCGGCCATTCCACCCCCAGCCCCTGACAGCAGGGGGCACTGTAGAGAGGGGGGCAGGAGCTGGCTGCAGGGGAGCTCCCAGCTATTCCACCCCAGCCGCTCCCAGCAGGGGGCACTGTAGGGAGCGGGACAGGAGCGCTGGCTGTGGGGGAGTTCCTGGCCATTCCACCCCCAGCCCCTGACAGCAGGGGGCGCTGTAGGGAGGGGGGCAGGAGCTGGCTGTAGGGGAGCTCCCAGCTATTCCACCCCAGCCGCTCCCAGCAGGGGGCACTGTAGGGAGTGGGACAGGAGCGCTGGCTGTGGGGGAGTTCCTGGCCATTCCACCCCCAGCCCCTGACAGCAGGGGGCGCTGTAGGGAGGGGGGCAGGAGCTGGCTGTAGGGGAGCTCCCAGCTATTCCACCCCAGCCGCTCCCAGCAGGAGGCACTGTAGGGAGTGGGACAGGAGCGCTGGCTGTGGGGGAGTTCCTGGCTATTCCACCCCCAGCCCCTGACAGCAGGGGGCGCTGTAGGGAGGGGGGCAGGAGCGCTGGCTGTGGGGGAGTTCCTGGCCATTCCACCCCCAGCCCCTGACAGCAGGGGGCGCTGTAGGGAGGGGGGCGGGAGCAGTGGCTGCGGGGGGAAGTTCCTGGATATTCCAGTCTCAGCCTCTCCCAGAAGGGGGCGCTGTAGGGCATGGGGCAGGAACACTGGCTGTGGAGGAGTTCCCAGCTATTCCACCCCGAGCCTCTCCCAGTATGGAGTAACCGGGAACTTCCCCACAGCCAGCCTCTCCCAGCAGGGGGGGCTGTAGGGAGCGGGGCAGGAGTGCTGGCTGCGGGGGGGAAGCTCCTGGCTACTCCAGTATCCAGAATGATGCCAGACTCTGGGGTGGGGGTGGGGGGGGCGAATCCAGACCTCACGTTTTGGTCCCAAGCAGAGATGGGGGGAGGGCATCAGCACCTCCACCTCTAACTGCTCTGCCTTGGGAGCCCGTCGCATGAACTTGCTCATTCAGATGCCCCCCCGCTCCCAAGATGTCGGATCCAGGTCCAAGTTTTGCTTCCGTGGGCCCCATGGGTGTGTGCGGGGCGGGCAGGGGGCGGTAACAAGCCAGGGGATGGGCCACCCTTACCAGGCAAATGTGGCATTTGTACGAGTCCTTTCGGAGGAGCCGGTGCCGCAGCTCCTGGATCTGAGCCTTCAGCAGCTCCACGGTGAGGGTAGAGTCTCCCTCCTCCTCCTCCACCTTGCTGCCGGGGGAGGAGATGGTTGGAGAGAAGCCGAGAGGCTGGCCCTGGACGTTAGCAAGGCGACGGGGCGGAGGGGAAGAAGACAGCTGGAGCGGGAGCTAAGCCAGGATTCAGATCCAGGCGACCCGAGGGAGCTCTGGGATTCTGGGGCAGGGCCGGGGAGAGAAGACAGACGGACGGCGCGGCGTCGGGGCCATCTCTTAGCAGGATGGAGCCATGAGGAGCACAGGCCAGGGCAGGCAAGGGCACACACCCGCAGCCCAGCCCCCCAGGGCCGGGAGCCCTTGGAGAAGCTCAGGGACAGGTGGCCTAGGGAGGCTGGGGAAACCCCAACACTGGAGGTTGTACCAACATCCGGCGGGGATGCTCTAGGTGCACTTAACCCGGCCGCAGTGAGGCAGGACCTCTCGGGCGTCCTTCTGGCCTCATAGCCCCTAGCTCTTCCCTCCTTTGGAAGGTGCTTCGAGATCTACCCCCGCCCCACACTATGGTATCTCCCCACATCCTCCTCTGACGGATCCGGGGCTGGTGATCGATGGGGCTGGACTAGCTGGTTTGTCCCAGCGGTGCCAGATGCAGGGCGTCAGGACAGATGGCCCATGGGAGCACCCTTCCGTTGGCCTGCAGACGGGGATGGCCAGGAATAGGTCCTCTGTAACGTCTAGCAGGCTCCACTTTGCTTGCGGCGGAGGGGGTCAGGACAGGCACTAGCCACTGAGTAACAGGGCACTGGAAAGATGCCAAGAGAAAGAGGGAGCCCCCACTGATTTACCCTCTTGCCGTCCCAGGTGCACCCAGGCCCCCTGGCTTCCTGCTGTCCTCCTCCACCGGGGCACTCTTCGAGACTGGAGACAGGCACCTGGTTAGGTGGCAGTGAAGGAAGAGACAATACCCTTACAGCCCCTTTCCCCCCTGCCCCCCCCAGCCGTAGAGCTCCAGGGATCTAGACAGTGTCCCCCTAGAGCCAGGGCTGAAATCAGGGAGATGGCCCGAGCTGAGTTTGCTGAGAGAGGCAACCATGGAACGTGACAATTACAGAACCCACAGTCCAGGCCAGGACTTTACGCCGATCCCAAAGTGTGGTTTGTCCTTCATTCAAGGATCTCAAAGCACTTTGCAAACTGGCTGGGGAGGGTGGGAAGGGGGTATGTCTCTACTGTGCAGATGGGGAAACTGAGGCACAAAAGGCACTGCAACCTGCCTGAATTAAAGAGTGAGGCAGAGTTCAGCGCCAGGCCCAGAAATCCAAGTCCTGAGTTGGAGCCCTCCTGCTCTAACCACTAGACCCCACTGCCCTTCCCAAGCCAGGACTAGAACCCAGGCACCCTGGCTCTCAGCTCACCCCGCTCTAAGCACTAGATCCCACTCCACTGAGTGAGAGCTCACTGCCAGCCCAGCATGACTCTTCAAGCCAACCTTGGCCTCCGGTTCTGCTCCAGGTCGCACGAGCGCTGATCAGCTGGCCTGGCACTGATGGGACCTAGAGTGTGTCCTGTCTCCTCCCCGCTCCTATAGGGGGTGTGGCACATCACCAGCAGCTGGGTCCACTTGGGAGCGACTAAGGGACTTACTGCCGCTGCCAGCCGGGGGAGCGCTCCATCAGCTCAAGCCGCAGGGCTGTGCGGCCTGGAAGCACGGCTGAGCCTCAGCTCTGTGAGTTGCGGGTGTGAATGCTGCAGCCATGGGGCTTTGCTACCCCCCCTTCCCCCCCCCCCCCACACACACTTCTCTGATCACCTAGTCTCGGGGCAGAAGGGAAACCTCGCAGCCCCTACGCCTGCTCCTCACCCCAGCCCAGAGGGTCAGCTCCTCCCTCAGACCCACAGGGAGCAGGATACGTCTGCTTGGCGAAGGCAGGCAGCTCTTCGCCCTCCGAGTCCACGTCCGCCTCGTCGCTGTCTTGGCTGGGGCTGCTCCGTGCCGCCAAGAGTCTGCAGTCTGGGAGAGACGCGGGAGGGGCTCTTATTGGGGGCCTGTAATATAGCGCTGGGCATCAGCTGTACGGACCCAACCTGCGACCCCCGAGATCTAACTGCATCCGGCTTTGCTGGCTGAGCTGGAGCCCACTCATCAACCGCTCTGCCCGGGCCAGCCAGGGGGCGGGGGAGAAACGAACGCTGCACAGAGTTACTGCTGTATTAATGTAGCATCTGACTGAGACTCCCCCTAGCTGAGATCAGACCTCCCCCCTCCCACATCACGTCAGGCGCTTCACAGACACACCCCCAACTGAGATCACGGGCCCCTCTGTTGCACAAACACCCAGCGAGAGACAGTGCCCCAGAGAGTTTACAATCCAAGTAGATGGAAGGTAGAGGGGAAACTGAGGCATGGAGCAGGGCAGTGACTTGCCCAAGGGCAGCCAGCAGCATGAGGAGGGAGGGGCGGACGAGGGATGCCAGCTCATCGGACCACCATGCCGCTGTACCCCACTGGCCCGGTGGGGAATCCCGAAAGGACGGCAGCTTTGGGGAGTGGATTGGTGGGACAGATGTGCAGAGAAGGGGGGCGGGGGAAGGAAGGCAGCTGGTGGGGCGGGCAGCAGGAAGGGCCACAGGCTCCTAAAATAAGGGTAGTGATGCCCCCACCCCGCCGCCCCCAGGTAGTAACACAACTGTTCCTCTGCGGGAAGTCTCTGCCCAGATACCGCAGACAGAGGGGCGAGCGGAGGAAGCGGGAACCACAATGCCAGGGGATTCCGCCGTGACAACCTGAACTGGGAGAACTTGGGGAGTGGGGGGGGGGCAGGGAGAGACCCTTCCTAGCTGCACTGTTCTAGGGGCAGGAAGCCAGTGTAGACTCAGCAGCGCCTCCCCCTCAGCAGATCCTGTCTCACACAGGCCAGGCAGATCCTGGGTGGCAAACAAAGCAGCCCCCCCCGCCATGCTAATCACAGTATAGTCCTGCTAAAAGGGAGTTTTCCTTGCCAGAAAGATGCCCCAGTCCTTTAAACCATCTCACCTGCGCATTCAGACCCCTAACAGTGCTCCTGCCTAGACCAGTTCACACACAGAACCGAAAACACCAAAGAAACTGACCAGACAGGCCCCGGTTTGAAGTACAAAAGTAAACAGCCAGGACCCCTCCTCGCTCCCTCTCCTCGCTCCCTTGCGGCAT
Source organism: Caretta caretta (assembly GCF_965140235.1). Classification (NCBI taxonomy): domain Eukaryota; kingdom Metazoa; phylum Chordata; order Testudines; family Cheloniidae; genus Caretta; species Caretta caretta. The sequence continues at coordinate 20,266,320 of NC_134225.1, forward strand.
TAGCATGGGACAACGGGTCTGTACAGCACCTAGCGTAATGGGGCCCCGAGCTGGACTGTATCAGCCCAACGCCACCGGGGCCACCGGCTCCTCTCCGAAAGCGTGGGTGCCTCGGGACCCCTGCCGCTTTTGTCCTCAGCGCCCAGCAAAGCGATGATCCCGACAAGAATTCCGTCTCATGCAAAGTTCGCCGGGTTTGACGTTTGGTTTTGTTCAGCAAAACTAAGACTTTGCACAATTTTCCCGGAGGAAGACAGGGCGGGGGGGAGAGGGCGGAGGATGGAAGCATAACTGGACTAAGGTCTGGTCTACACTACGAGGTTAGGTCGAATTTAGCCGCGTTAGGTCGATTTTGTAAGACTCTTGGCCCCCAGGATGTGTGTTAGCATAGTTTCTTATTTATTAGGTGTATTACAGTAGCACCTAGGCACCCCCAGTCGTGGCCCAGCAGGACGCCATTGTGCTGGGCGCTGGACATTATTTATTAGATGTACTACGGTAGCACCTAAGAACCCCAGTCATGGCCCAGGACCTCCTTAGGCTAGGTGCTATACAGAGCCAGAGCAAAGAGATCGTTTCTGCCCGAGAGAGCTTCCCATCTAAGATCCCCCAACTGAGATCAGGTTCCCAGTATGCCTCAGACACAGAACAAGTCCTGCCCCGAAGAGTTTACATTCCAAATAGACCCAGACTGGGAGGGGAAACTGAGGCACCGAGCGGCCACATGACTTGCCCTAGGCCACACAGCATGTCAGAGCCTGAGCCAAGATGAGAACCCAGGTGTCCTGAACTCCAGCCCAGTGCCCGATCCACTCTAAGGAAACTTCTCCCTCCCTCCTTCCCAATTAAGCCCCCTCCCAGCATCGCACTGCAGGGGGCGGTGGGGCTGCCCCACAGCCCACATCCTGCATCCATACACCTCCTCCTGCTGCTGTTCCTCCACCTCCCATGCAGTGTCTGGAGACCATGAGCTACAGGGCGCTAACAGGCCCTGCCGGGGTCACACACCAGGAATCCCCACACACCAGGAATCCCTGTATTGACCTCGGGTGAGGGCCCACAGCCTCACAGAAGGCAGCAACCTCAGCCCATAGCCCTGCGTAGCCGGTGACTCTGCCCCTTGCTCCATCCCGCCCACCTGCCCCCAGCTCTGCTCCGGCTGGGCCTGGAAGCTCTTCCGCCAAGGATTTCCTTCCTGTTCCCATGGGACAGACTCCCCAGGAAAGCGGGAGAGATTCAGGGCAAGTTATTCCACAAGGACCAGATCCCCAGCTGGTGTAAAGCAGCAGAGCTCCACCGACTCCAATGGAGTGACACCAGTTTACGCCAGCTCAGGATCTGGTCCCCCTTTGAGGAGTGACACCAGTTTATGCCAGCTGGGGAGCAGGACCTAGGTGTCTGTTCTGTAGGCTTCCCACTTTCCATTGAGGGATCTGAGGCTGCCCTCTCTCCTGCCCTGGCCCCATCTTTGCTGCTAATTACCACTGATAATTAATAATATGTTGTATTTTTATAGTCTATCTTAGGTGGCTCTATTCTCATTGCATCGGAGACCCGCATGATCTGCACAGCCTCACAACCCCCCAGGAGGCAGGGCAGGGCTACTATCCCCATTGTACAGATGGGGAAACTGAGGCAGAGAGAGGCTAAGTGACTTGCCCAGGAAGCCCTTGGTCACACAGGAAGCCTGTGGCAGAGCAGGGACTTGAACCCTGGTCTCCCACATCCTAGACTCATTGGACCATCCTGCCTTTCTTATAGCACCAGCCAGCTGAGCTAAGCATTGTGTCAAAGCGCTTTGTAAAGATTCACAACCCACCCTGGGAAGTATAACTCCCATGATAAAAATAGGGAAAACTGAGGCACACCAGGTGGGGGCATGACTTGACCCTGGTCACACAGAGGAAGAGAACCCAGGTGTCCTGGCTCCCAGTCCCCTGCTCCAACCACTACACAATACTCCTTTCTCCTACAGCCAGTGTTCTAAGCACTAGGTAACCACTGCCCTCCCACAGCTGGGGATAGAACCCAGGAGTCCTGACTTCCAGCCCCCCTGTGCTCTAATCACTAGATCCCACTCTCCTCCCAGAGCCGCGGATAGAAACCAGGAGTTCTGATTGCACCCCGCCCCCCAGCTCTAATCACTAGACTTCACTCCCCTCCCAGAGCTGGGGAGAGAACCCAGGAGTCCTGACTCCCAGCCCCCCGTCCCCCTCACTCAAATCACATTAGGTCTCTTGGGATGTGAATGCCATAGCAAGGAACTGAGCCCAGGCTGAAGTAAGGGCAGGAAGCATGAAACACCGGAAACTCTGTCAGATTTCTCAGCCCAGTTCTGCTGACCCAACAAGTCTGTACAAATCCAGGTGTGGGTTTGAGGAACTGGAACTTGTGATATTTCCACATCTGCCTGGGAAACACGCTGTGGGGAGGGGGTTGGATTTAAAAACAAGAACAAAGCAGAAGGGGTGAATCTGCCTGGAATCTGGGCACTGTGAAGCAGAGACACCCTGGATTCCAGCTAATCCATACACAGGGGGCCTCGGGGACAGAGCCTTCTCCTCTTCCAAAGGGTTAAACTTGTGCTGCCTGAATTAAAGGAGAATCTCCATTAGCAATACAGGGCTTATGACATATAGCTGAGCATTCTGATTCCATCCAGTAGAGGGCAGTGGTCTCCCCCCAGTACACACAGGTGTATCACACCCTACTCTAGCCTGACCAAGCCCATGTTCCAGCATCAAAGGTTCTGCTCCGACTCTAACACAAGTGTAACAAACTCATCCAGTAGCTCCACAGCTATGAACAGCCCCCTCCCTTTCAAGAGGGCTCCTTTGGGGAGGGGGTAGCTGGCTCAGAGCCGGTGCAGCCCAGTGCTGAACAGACCCATCACGTGTGAATTCTCAGTTACTCCCTTCCTGTGCATGGGGCAGTGGAGGGAGAGAGGGAAAGTTGCCTGAAGCTACCTTTGCTCTCCACACATTCCCAGCCCATGCTGTCAGGTAGAGCAGCCTCCAGGCTGCTCTAAACTATGGTCCACCCGCTAGGGAAAGAAGAAAAGAGCCACAGCCCTGGCCACACCCCTGATCCACCCCCATCCCAACCCCCACCCCCTGGGCCCTGGAGAGCAGGAATAGCCACAGCACAGTGCACCCGGGCCATGGCCCTGATCTGCCCTCTATGGGTCCTGGAGGGCAGGAATAGCCACAGTGCAGTGAACTCCAACCATGCCCCCGATTCCCTTCCTGCCAGACTGGTGCAGAACCCTAACCCCAGCCCCATTCCAGCTCCAGAGACCCCTGGGGGCCATTTCCATCCCAAATTAAGGTCACTAGAGCAGCCTAGCGGGACCTGGCTGTAACTGGGGAGGAACAGCTCCAGGCCTCACTCGGAGGCAGCCAGAGCAGCAGGGGAGGGGGAAAGCAAGGAAGAGGGAGGGCGAGAAGACACACACCCGGGGGGAAGGGGCAGGGACCCACACGCACACACCCCCTCCCCCCATCAGCTGTCCCCTACCTTTCGTCTCCAGGACGTTTTTCTTCGGGCTGCGATATTCGTACCCTCCGCAGCGGCTCTCTTCGGAGAACTCGTCCTCTGCCTCGGCCAGCCTGGAGACTGTGGGGAGAGGCCCCTCCATCTGGGCCTCCGGGAAAGACACAGACACCATAAGTATGTGGGGGGAGCCTGTCTCTTGCTGCTGGGAGTTCAATACTTGGTAGGGGTGGGAAGAAGAGACCGTCTCCCCAGAGCACCCTCAAGGGACACCTCTTCAATCTAGTATCCCCCACCCCGGCCACACTGCTGCAGATCAGACCCCTGGGCTCAAGTAGCCCCATATCCCCCAACTTCCTGCCAGCCTCTCCCAGGGCAGAAATAAACCGGGGCTAAATCCCTAATATACAGTGCCCGATCCATGCACACCTCCAGACACCCAGCCCTGGATCCTCACCTGCTCCTCCAGGCAGGGTCTGATCCGCTTAAACCGGCCGGCTCTGGCTGCAAGGCAAGAGAGACACATGTGTCAGGGGAGGCTGTGCATCACCGGAGAGGGGGTTGATGGGGAGCGCTGGACAGCTGATGGGGGCTGGGCAGCTGGATCTCCATGAGGGATCTGGGCAGGGGACAACTCAGGGGGATGGAGTCACTGGATCAGGGCCCAGATTTCAATCTAACCCGCCCTGGTTATTAAATTCCAAAAGCAATGGGGTCTGCCAAGCCAGGCACAGGCCCAAGGTCACGCTTGCTGCTTCTAAAGTGCCTCCCCTACGAGACTTTCCAAAGTGGCTCAATATTATTATCCCCCACTCTACAAATATGGGGAAAACGAGTCACGGAGCAGTGACGTGCTGCGTAGTCGGTGAGAGGCACGGCTGGGAAAAGTCCTCCCCTACCATTAGATGCTACTTCTCTTCTAGAGCTAGAGTCCCCACTCTAATCACTAGACAACACTTGGTGTCAGAGCCAGGAATTGAAAGCCCTGTGTGTGAAGGTCCCAGTCTCGTGCCCTAACCACCAGACCTTCCTACACCTTATCAGCATTGATCCACGGCCAACAAAGCTTCAGTCCGACCCTCCCCCCCAGTATAAATGCCACCCTCCACCCCAGATTCAAGCCAAATCCCCTTCTCACCTCCCATGCGGCCCTCCCGGTTTGACTTCACCTGCAAAAAGGTCTGTGGGGGAAGAAAGCAAAGGGGTGAGGCGAAGGCGAAGGAAGAAAACTGCTCTCATGGTGTTTCCCACCCCAGGCTCTAAGCGGTTAACAGCAGCTGGAGGATGTGGGTGGATGGCTTCCCCTCTCCCAGAGGCATTTGCTGATCCTGCCCCCCACCCTGCCCCGGCCCAGGGGTCAGGAGAAAGGGGGCCCCAAGTCAGGACTCCCAACCCCCACCACATGGCTCCAGGCTGAATTGTTACCTTCGTGCAAGACCCTGGCTTACTCCATGCAATCGTGTCCCCCTCTAGTGGCAGAGTCTAGGTACTACAACAGCCAGCTCCACCAGCTGGGGGAAGGGCCCCTTTATCTCCCGTGTTGGGGGCTAGTGTCTTTGCAGCCGAAGGTCCCTGGTTCGAGTTTCGGCTGTGGCCTGGTTATGGCGGGAGGGTGCGCGGGGGGGCGGGGGGGGGAGCGTACCTGCTGCCTGTCCACCTTGTGCCCGTCCTCGTAGGCCTGCGGCGACCCCTTGGGAGAGTCTGTGCCACCCTGAGCGGAGATCGTTGGAGGCTGGAACGGAAGGGAAGATATGAGGGGTGAGCTTGCGCCGCTGATGATGTGGGGCTGGAGCAGCAGGGGAAGAACGGCGGGGTGGCTGGAGCCCCCGGGGGTTGAGCGATTAGGGGCATTTGGTGTCCAAGCTCTCCCAGCAGGGGGGGAGCTCCTGGCTACTCCGGTCCCAGCCTCGCCCAGCAGGGGGCGCTGTGGGGAGTGGGGCAGGAGCGCTGGCTGTGGGGTGAGCCCCTGGCTGCTCCAGTCTCAGTAGCTCTCTGCGAAGAATCAGTTTTCACCACCTCTCCTCTTGCCTCTTGCAACCTGTGAGCTGGGGCAATGGCTGGGCTGGGCAGGGTCGGGACACATGCTCAGGGTAGCACCCCCTGGAGTTCACCCATAGGGGAGACATCAGCCTCTAGCTCCTAAGTGCCCTTCCCCAGGAAGGGTGATGGGGACGTGGGGGGAGTCCCCGGGGAGGGAGGGGAGAGGGACAAAACCCCTTTGAAGCAGCCATCCTGGAGGGCAGGAGTGGGGGGGCAGGTCTCACCTGGGACAATCTCTGGGCGTCCTCCAGCGGGGTCATGGCCTCCCTGCAGAGAGAGAATGAAAGGGTGAGCTGCAGAGGGGAGTGGGGGAGGGAGAGTGACGAGCCCCAGTGGGACCAATCCACAAAGCCCCCCCGCCATCCAGGGGCCTCGCTGACTCACTGGGGTAGGGATGCTCCCGTACCTGTCCAGGGGAGGGGGTGGGGAGTTCTCATACCTGTCCAGGGAGGAGGCGGGGGGTTACCGTACCTGTCCAGGGGGAGGGGGTGGGGAGTTACCGTACCTGTCCAGGGGTGGGGATGGAGGCTCCTGTACCTGTCCAGGGGAGGGGGAGGGGGGTTCCCGCACCTGTCCATGGGGAGGGGCGGGGAGCTCCCGTACCTGTCCAGGAGGTGGGCGAGTCTCTCGATCTCCTGCTGCAGGTGCTGCCCCAACTCCGCGCACTGCAGCTCCCTCTGGCAAAGGGGGCACAGAAGGGCCAACGGCTCCAGCTTCTTCTCCCCTGGGGAAAAGGAGGCAGCCTGGTCAGACCCACAGCCCCGAGGACGTCCCGGCAGGATGCTCCCTATAGAGCCACCTGGAGTAGTGGGATGCTCCCCCACCCCGCCCAGCCAGCGCTTCCGGCCTGGTCCCCACAGCACCCCCTGCTGGGAGAGGTCAGTTCTGGAGTAGTTGGGTGCTCCCCCCCACAACCAGTGCTCCTGCCCCACTCCCCACAGCGCCCTCTGCTGGGATGGGCTGAATCTGCATGTGCCACCCTAAGGGGCAGGAGGAGTTGGTTACCAAGCCAAGGCCTCTCCAGGGGGCCAGCAGAGGGCAGCTGGTGCCAAGGAGCCCGGGGAGCGGAGATCCCCAATCAATCACAGTCTGGTCAACCCCGGGAGCTTCTTCCTTCAGCTCTGGCTGAGGGTCAGGGCCTGGTTAACGAGCTATTAATCACTCCCATTGAGCCTTTGTCCCCTCTGCCTGTTGGGATTATTGTATCCAACCAGGGACAGCAGGGCACCTGCTGCCTGGCAAGGGTGGGAGGAAGGGAATGAACGGGTTGGGGTAAGAGAGAGATTAAGGCGGGGGGGGGGGGGAGACACACGCAATGAGGCTGAGGTCATAAGGTTTTGCAGAGTGATCAAAGGTGTGACAGTTGCAAGATCAGTCCTGGTTAGAGCAGCCAGAGGCAACAATCAAGACCAGCCTCCCCACCCCGCACATTGCGCCGGGCGCTGTACGCGCCCCAAGAGATAAGGTGCGCGCAGAGGCGCTGTGCTGTAATCGGACACTGGACTGAGGGTCAGGACACCAGCCCCACCTTTGACTTCATAGCGGCAAAACTCCCGCTGACAAGCTAGTGGGAGGGGAAACTGAGGCACGGAGCAGGCACGCTCCTCCCCCAAGGCAGTGGCAGAGTTGAGACTTCACTGGGTCTCACTGATCTCATGAAATGTTGTTTCCCAAGCCGTGGGTTGTTTTTAGCCTTCCCCTCCGCCCCCAAACCTCCACCCCCACCTCAATGTTCTAGATCTGAAAAGCAGCCACGTTGTCCAGTTTCAATTCCATGTCCCGGGAGGCCAAAAATCAGCAAGGTGCCTCGGTTCTGTTTATTTGCCCTCAAAAAAAACCCAAACTTTCCAGCCTCAAGGTAGAACTTCCTGCGAAACTGACGCCTGCAGGGCAGGCCTCAGACAGCTGTAGGGTGGAGCGGGGCGGGCGCCCCGCCCCCCACAGAGACAATATGCATATCAATATTGACGGTTGAGCTTCTTACAGAAGCTGATCTGGGCCTGGAAGGGAGGATCTGGGCCTTTGGAGATTTAGCTTCACTTCCCAGCTCTTCCATGGGCTCCCCGCACCAGTCAGGATTTTACTTCCCATTGAGGCACCTAGATTTTCAACACAGCTACGCCAGGCTGGCTCTGTGCCTCGGTTTCCCCAATCTGTAAAATGGGGATAATTATTGTTGTTTCTATCCAAAATCAGAGCCTTGTTGCGCTTGGTGCTGTATAAACTGCAGGGGAGAGGCAGACCCTTCCTGGAGAACTCTTCAACGTAGAGAGGCAGAAGGGGTAACCCATTTTGCAGATGGGGAAACTGAGGCACAGAGCAGGGCCGTGACTTGCCCCAGAGTACACAAGGAGTCATGGCACAGCCAAGAATTGCAGCTGAGTCTCCATCTAATGCCGTACACGCACACCTTTTCACCATGGCAGTGACTTTCACCCGACCTTTATCTGGCTTGTCTGTTTAGATTTTGAGCTCTGTGAGGTAGGGTGGGACTGTCTCCTACCATATGTCTGTGCAGCTCCTGACACAATGGGGTCCCTGATCTCAGTCGGGGTCTGTGCAGCGCCCGGCACAATGGGGGCTCCCGATTCCAGTTGGGATCTTTGCAGCACCTGGCCCAATGGGGGCCCTGATCTCAATCGGGGGTCTGTGCAGCGCCTGGCACAATGGTCCCCCCAGTTAGTGCCATGGCTGGCAATATTTACAATAAGAAAAGGAGGACTTGTGGCACCTTAGAGACTAACCAATTTATTTGAGCATAAGCTTTCGTGAGCTACAGCTCACTTCATCGGATGCACAAGTCCTCCTTTTCTTTTTGCGAATACAGACTAACACGGCTGTTACTCTGAACCCTGTCAATATTTACAATATGACATCTGACTGGAGTTCCCTGAGGGCACTTTCTCCCCAGCTGACTGGTGCAGGCCTGAGTTTCACTCTGAGTTTCCACGTCAGACAAAACCCCGAAGAACCCCTCAAAGTGAAACTCAGCTCCAAATCTCCAACTTCCACTACCAAGGGGACGGGGAGGGGAGGAACCACCAGTCAGCGCAGAGGGGTGGGGGGGGGTCGGGGGGGGGGGGGGAAGCCTTCCCACCAGCCAGGGGCGGAGCTTTGAAGGAAACCAGGCAATTCCCAGTGGTGGGGATTCCAATTTCACTACAGACGTGTCATGAGTTGTAACAACAACACAACACCAGAGAGGGGGGGGGGTTTTGGGGGGGGGGGGGTGACTGATTAGCTGAGCTTCACCGGGCATTTCTGTGATGGAGAGCTCTGGGCCTCAGCACTAGTGTCTGAGACCCCGACCCCAGATGGGGCTGGGAGCCGGGACGCCTGGGTTCTATTCCTGGGTCTGGAAGGCGGGTAGGGTGTCATGGTTAAAGCAGAGGGGTGCTGGGAGCCAGGACTCCTGGGTTCTGTTCCCAGCTCAGGGAGCAGGGTCCAGTGGCTAGAGCAGAACTCCTGGGTTCCATTCCTAGTCTAGCCCCTAGCTCTCTGCATAATCTTGGGAGAGTCACTCCCCCCACCCCAGAGCCTCAGTTTCCCTAGTCTGTAGACTGAGGATAATGCTCCCCCATTTCCCTAGAAGGCTGAGTCCCGGTCTTTGTGCGGCTGACTCCAGATGGGGCCAAGTGAGGGTGTGTCTGCAGGGGATATGGAGGAGGGGGGGTGCTGGACTCCCATAGCTCAGCCCCTCCCTGAAACGGGAAGGAGGAGGCGGTGGGTGGCTGCACAGTGCGGGGGGGGGGGAAGGGGCGGAGGCGAAAGTTCTGCTTGAGTTAAGATCCTGAAGGGCCATTGTCTACCCTGCCCCCCTCTCCACCCCACCCCACCCCGTCTGCCAAAGACAAATCGGGAGGGTGTGTCAGCAGGAGTCATTCTGGGTTGCTTCGCAGGGGCTGGATCTGGGCTCCCCACTTCCCTAGAGGCCAGGGCCCCCCTGGGGAGAATCAGCTACGCCAATTTGTCCTCTTCACGCCCTGTCACCACCAGGGGCCTGACAGAGAGGCCCAAAGGGGCCTCCCCCTCCCAGCCGTGCTGTGGGGGGTCCCGAGCCCGCCCAGCTGAGCGGAAAATAGGCTTTATGTGCCTAGCTGGGCGGCCGGTCACACCCGGGGAGCTGTGAATACATGTGAGATGTAATGGAGTCCCAGCCCCCCCCCCCCCCCCCCGGCACAGCCCCTTCCCCCTCATTTGTCACTGCCGTGGGGCGGGGTCAGGCATTCTCTTCCTGACCCAGGGGGCACTAGGGTGGGGGGATTTGGCCCCTGGGGGTAGGCAGGATCAGCTCCCCAGCCCCTCAGTAACCCGCGCAGGGTCCCCAGTCTGTGTTAGCTGGGAGCATGGGGCGGGGATAGGGGCACCCCTGTCCTGGGGACTGGCCGTGCAGGGCCTATCTGCCCGGCCAGCAGGACCCAGAGATAGGCTGAAGCTGAGGAGGTTCGGGTCTGAGATCCCCTGTGGTTTTCGGCCAGGAGGCAGGGAGATCTGGGTCGTGGGGACGATGGCGCTGGAAGGGCGTTGTGGGGAGATTCTCAAGCCAGAGAGGCTGAGGCAGTGAAGGGTCATCGAAACGCCCAAGAGTGACAGCATAGATCAGGGTCATGAGAGAGCAGCCCAAGCAGAGGGGCTGGGAAGTCCAGGTAGGGAGATGAATGTGACCATAGATTGGAAATGCTCTGGGCAAGGCCTGGCTTTCTGTGGGCTGGCTGTGCAGCGCCTAGCACACGGGGGTCCCGGGCCATGCGTGGGGCTCCTAGGCATTACTGTAATACACCCAATAAATAACCTACAGCGCCCAGCGCAAAGGGGTCCTGGCCCCTGGGCCGTCACTGGGACATCAAGACACTACCGTAATACACCCAATAAATAACCTACAGCGCCCAGCGCAAAGGGGTCCTGGCCCCTGGGCCGTGACTGGGCCATCGAGACACTACCGTAATACACCTAATAAATAACCTACCGCGCCAGGATGCTGCCCGAGCCAGGATGCTGCCCAGGGTGTTTTTAGTTAAAGCCCCACCCCCTGGAGTCAGGGGATTAGGTGAGAATCTCAACTTTCCACTTTTTTTAAAGCAAATTTCTAGCCCTTGCGGTGGCAGAGAGATGCTGAAAAATGGGTCCCTAAAGGTTCCGGAACCAAAAGGAAAATACTTTGTTTCCTAGAGTTTAAGGCCAGAAGGGAGAGCTAGACCATCGAGTCGGACCGCCTGCAGAGCACATGCTATGAAATTCCTGCCAGACCTCCTGGTCCCATGCTGAGCCCAATGTCTTTAGTTAAACCAAAGCATTTGGAAGGGTAAAGTATCATGTGCCACCGGCAGAGCATCAGGAGGAACCCAGGTGTCACCAATGCCCGAGAACTGATAAGGTGAGACATGCCCCTATGATCCCAGCCTCATGCTGCAGAGGAAGCCAAATTGCCCCCAAGATCTCTGCCCATCTGACCTGGGGAATATTCCTCCTCGCCCCTAATCAGGCGATCAGTCTGACCCTGAGCAAGCCCCACCAGCAAGACAGCTAGAAAGGGGATTCTCTGGATCTGCTCGGGGCACCGGCTCAGCCCACCCCGTGTCCCAGCAGCAGCTGTGACTGAGCTCTGATGCTTCAGAGGAAGGCAGGAAAAACCCGCAGGATCCATCTGGCCAATTGTGCATGGGGGGGGGGGGGGACATTCCTTCCTGACCCCTCCATGCAACCAGCTGCGGCCCTGAAGCATGAGAGTGGATTCTAGTCATTATCTTAATGCAGAGCTGGGAGCATCAGGAAGCTTCCCAGGCCAAAAGGGACCTACACAACCTGACCCCCGACCCACCACACACAGGCCGAATTTCTCCCAGAAGCTGGATTAAAACACACCAATTAAAAGATCCTTAAATCTCATTTTAAAGACTCCAAGCGATGGTCAGGCCATCCCCTCCCCAGGGAAGTGGTACAATTTAAAATATCTAGGCATTGTTTGTAAAAATCCCTCAAGACTTTTAAGCCAACTTTATGGTGGTCGGGGGGGGGAGGGCTTGTGATTTTTTTTTTTTTGAAGACTTGGGGGTTCTCAAAGCTGATCCTCTGTATGATGCATCAACCGTAGGCACAGGTGGGCCCATGCTGTTTGCATGCTGTCCCAGTGATTAGCAAGGTTCTTATCCCCATTAGTAATGAGTGCCTGTGGGGGTGGGGAGGAGGAAATGAACTGGATTATGGAGAAGACTTTCTACCCCGCATCTCATCCATCTGCCACTGTTCTCCTGGCAGCCTGGAGATAATGCAGGGGATGAATACACCCAGCGAGGGGATTAGCATGACAAAAAGACAAGATCCAAGAGAAAGAGGGGGCCAGCCAGGCCCACCCGAACTCCCCCCCCCCCCGCCGGGGTGGGACGGCCGTGCACAGGGGAGGCCGGATTGCTCAGCGGCTCGTGAAAACGTTGGGTTTGTACCGTGTGGTTGACTCCTGCTGGGAGATAAACAGAGGTTGCTCTGTTGTGCGTCCGCCCTGCCATTGCCAAGTTACCGCCCCCTCCCCTCCTGGGCCCAGCCGCAGAGCAGGGACCCCATCCTAGCAGGATCAAAGCCACGGCACCCTCCCCAGCCTGCCCTGGACCATGCCAACCTCTTCCACCAGACAATGGGGAGACCCCTAGCGGTGAGCAAGCCCGGGACAGCCGCAGGGTTTGTCCGGGGTCCAGCAGCCTCCATGCAGAAGGCCCCTTTTCTATGAAGGGTTGGCTCGTCTCTACTGTAAGAGATGCCCAGCGAAGACGGAGGGTTCTCCTAGCTCCACACTTTGCTCCCGAGCCCTGGTGGCTATGGGGCAGGGGGTTCCCAGAAGGCACCAGCACAGCTACAGCTGAAGGGGGGGGCGGGGTCGCTCTGAAGACATCCCCCCCCCAGCCGAGCAAGAGAAGCAGCCGTTCTCCCCAAAAGGGGTTTCCTCGCTTAGTGTAGACGCGACGATGTGATCCTGGGAATTTGGAGGTGCGGGGTTAAGGGTCATCAGACCTTAGACCCCAATTAGCCCTTAAAACGGTGGTTCTCAACCAGGGGTTCAGAGACCACTGGGGGGGCCGCGAGCAGGTTTCAGGGGGTCCAGCCAAGCACGGCTGACATTAGGCCTGCCAGGGCCAAGGGCAGAAAGCCGAAGTCTTAGCAACTTAGCTTCGCAGGGCCCCCGGTGGCATGGGCCCTGGGCAGCTGCCCTGCTTGCTGCCCCCTAATGCCGGCCCTGGCTTTTCTGTGCAGAAAACCAGTTGTTGAGGCACAGGTGGGCTTTTAGAGCATGGTGGGGGGAACTCCGAAAGAAGAAGGTTGAGAACCCCTGCCTTAAAATAACAGTGGGACCCCAGATCCAGAGACCGGGATGGGTGGGACAGCCCCCCAGTCTCGGCACCCTGAAGCCAGACTTCTAGGCGCGGCCGTAAATTCGAGGGGCTTGGGTGAGCCATGCGGCAAGGAGCCGCTGGGGCGGCAAGAATGCCAGCGTCCTGTCTACATGGGCCGGCGGGTACAACGGCCGGTACAACGGGAGGATCGGGAGTGAAGGCAGCAGCGCTAGGGGGCAATTTCCTGGACAATGCCAGCCTTAATGAGCCCCCAGCCACAGCTAATGCAGCTTATGCCCACTGCATAGCAGCAGGAGCTCAATTTAAGCAATAATGGCCTGATCCTGCGGCGGAATAGACCCCACTGGGCCTGATTCTGATCTCACATACACCAGCGCAGCTGCTGATTTACACCCCATACTCCTGATGTGCCCCAGTGTCAGGAAGAAGAGAAGCAGACCCACTGACTGGCCGTCGGCGCCACACTCCTGCAGCTCTGTGGAGATGGGGAAACTGAGGCGTGGGCAGGCCCGGGAAGCAAAACGGCTCAAGGCCCCAGAGGGAGTCAGGATGGAGCTGCTGGCTCGCTGCCTCTCCCAGCCCCGGCTGTCTGCCCGGCCCATGTGGTAACTCAGGGAGATTATGTGGGATCCCTAGAGTTTGCCACAGAGTTGCTGTCTGTGGTGAATTTGTCACAACCATTTTAGCGAGGGCTGTAATCTCCCAACTAGCCGCGGCCCTGGCAGGCCCTGACCTGAAATTGTGGTTAGCCGCAGGGAGTTAAAGCAAACAGGGACGGTTTGGAGAGCGAGCACTTGCTGGGACAGGCCGCCGCAGGAGTACAGAGGGTTCAAGAGGGATTGAAACACCCTCCCCCCAAACAACAGAGAGGCCACCCCCGGGCACGTCAATTTCAGGGGGCTCAGCAGATTTGGGGGGGTCAATGGAGAGAGGAAAATCCCAGCTCCAGATGTCCGGATTTGTAGCACACAGGGGCTGGGTTCTATCCCCTCCCAGAGCTGGGGATAGAACCCAGGAGTCCAGACTCCCAGCTCCCCCATATTCTAACCACTAGACCCCCCCACTCCTCTCCCAGAGCTGGGGATCAAACCCAGGAGGGCAGCTGGGGGCCTGGGGAGTAGTTTAAAGACCTGCCTAATCTTTGTTTGCTTTTCCCAACCTAAAGTTGCACTGTCAGAGCAGATGGGGTGGGAAGGGGAGGGGAGGGGGACAGGGCGTGGTGGTGGTGGGAGGGGGGGGGGTTGTGACTGTTTATAGGCTGCCCTTTCTGTCCAGCAAACAAAAGCACCGTGCTGCCTCCCCCCACCCCCGCAATGGGCTTTATGGCAGCTTTTCCCTTTTCAGATGCAGCTGCTGAAGGTGTGTTGGCGGGGGGGGGGGGGGGGGGGTGGCTGTGTGTGTGTGTGTGTGATTGTCTCTGGGGGCGGATGATTGCGCCAGGGCCTGTGGGGTGTGATTGTGAGACAGAAGCTGTGATGTGGGGGGGGGGAATTGTGTGTGTCTGAGTGTGCATGATTGGGGAAGCGTGTGTGAGAGGGTGAGTGTGCGACAGACAATGTGCAGGGGGGTGATCGTGAGAGGGGGCTGTGATGGGGGGGTGATTGTGTGTGTCTGAGCGGACGTGATTGGGGAAGCGTGCGCATGTGTGAGAGGGTGAGTATGCAACAGACAGTGTGCAGGGGAGCATGTAATCATGAGAGAGAGGGTGTGCGGGGAGCGCTGCAAGACAGAGTAGGAGCCCTGGGGACAATGACCCCAGAGCAACCTGGGAGTGCCATCCCCACCTCCGACCCCACCCTTCCAGCCCCCCTGGGGCAGGTGGCGGCCAGCCCATCTCTATGAGAAAAGCCCAGGGGAAGAATGCAGCTTCCTAGGTCCCGGACTCCTGGGTTCTGTCCCCAGCTCTGGGAAGGGAGTGTTGCCTAGTGCAGGGAGGGCAGGGAGTCAGGACTCCTGGACTCTATCCCTGGCTCTGGGAGAGCAGTGAGGTCTACTGGTGAGAGCAGGATGCTCATCCACTTTTCTGGGGTGACCTGGCCCAGGGTGTGATCTAAGGGTAGGAAGCTGCGAGTAACTGAAATGGGGGCCCAGGAGCCATCCACCCCCCGAGGCCCCTGCTGCAGTTTTGGTTCTTGGTCTGTCCTGCAACTTCCTCGCTACCCCACTATCCTGATTCAGATGGACTGGGAGAGGGGGGGGCCTCCTATGAGGCACGCGGGAGGTTTATTGTTCCTTTCCCTGCTTCTGGCACCTTCCCAGCCAATGGTCTCCAAGCATGTTGCAAAGGAGGATTGGTATCATTACCCCTCATTATACCCTGAGGGAAACTGAGGCATAGCACAGGGGATGGGACATGCCCATGGTCACACGGTGAGTCAGTGGCAGGGCTGGAGGTGGAACCCAGGAGTAACCTAACTCCCAGCGACCCCTGCTTTAACCACTAGGCCCCACTCCACCCTCCCTGAGCTGGGGATAGAAACTAGGAGTCCAGCTCCCCAGATCTCCGCCCCCCCATGCTCTACCCACTCCATGCTGTCCCACCCTGGGAGGTTTGGCTGCTTCCCTTTGGGGGGGGAGGTCCTGTCCAATCCCCCACTCCCATATCTACCCTGACCCCGTATTCAGGGGTCACAGGCCCCAGATCTTCTTAAATAGCTCCCAGAACATGAATACAGTGTGTAAGTGCACCATAACCCACCCACAGCGTTGCTCCCCGTACACTCTCCACACCCCGCCACTTCCCCACCCCTCCGCAATGGCTATTTGGGGCTGGACACAGCCGCCAGCCCCCTTCAATGGCAAGGGGGAGGTCCTGGGGCCAGTCAGGGGAGGGATGGCAACAGGGGACACTGGGGGAGGGGGTCCCGGGATGGCAAGGGGAGGGGGCGAGTTGGAGAGGGGAGGTGGAGGCTACCAGGATGGGGGAGCAGCCCAGAAGGCCAAGGGGAAGGGGGAGCTAGTGAATACAGTGAGGGAAAGTGGGTGTTGCGGTGGGGGGGTTGCAGACAGGGCGAGGGAGGGCTGCTGAGGAGGGCAAGGGAAGGGGGTGTGGACAGAAAGGCGGGAGAAAGGGGTTCCCCACGGGGACCCAGGTTTAGAGCCCCTGGCCTGGCCAGGAGGACAGACAAGCCCCCTAAGATCCACCCCCCACTTGGTTCTCTTTACCTCTATTTTCCCCCATTCTGTCGTCCTGCTCCCCCCCCCACCCCGGTTTGCTGAGAGATGCTGGGGGTGCTGCCCTTGCCCCCTACCTGGCTTGCCATGCCGTGGATTCGGGGAGCCCTTGTAAGGCTGCAGCCCAGACACCCTGCCAATGGGCTCCGGCCCCATCTGGGCGCGCTGGGCCTCCATCTCCTTCTCCAGCGCCAGGCAGCAGACCTGAGGCGGCTCCGACTCGCTCCGGCCCTTGGGCCGCTTGCCCGCCAGGAAGCCCCCTGGGAAGCACTCGACGTCGTCGGCGAGGTGGAAGGGGGTGAAAGGGTGCAGGGCACCGTAGCCCAGCATGCCCACCCCGCCCCGCTCCAGGCTGGGGTGGCCAAAGGGCGGCGGGAGAGGCAGCAGCTGCGGGGGGTAGTCGCGACTGGCGGGCGCCAGGCGGTCGGGGTGGGGGTACACTAGGGAGTAAGCCGCACCAAGGAAGGGCAGCTGGGATGGCTTCTCCATAGCAACTGGCACCCCAAAGTGGCGGGGCTGCTGGCACGGGGTGCTGGTGCTCCGGGTGCCCTCCGAAGTGGAGGCCAGGACCAGGAGGGCTGGGGACGCCAGGGGGTTCAGGAGGCCGGGAGAGTTCTCCATCATGCCACGGCACGGGGACCTAGGGGGAGAGAGAGACAATTAACCAACAGGCTAGGGGGCGCTGTGCTGCAGGGAGCGGGGTGGGGCCTCAGTAGGGGGCGCTCCAGCCCCGGGGCAGTCAGTGCTGGCTCCAATGCCCCAGTGTGACACTAGGGGGCGCTGTGCTAAAGGCAGCCTAGCATGGCTCACACCCAGCCGACCTTTCAGAAGCTGCTGCACTGTCTCGACTAGGTCCCAAGTTGTGGCTTAGCACACGGGGCCGGTTCTCAAAACCGACCCACCATCTTCATCTGGACGGTGCTCAAGCAAGGCCGAATTCTCCCCCTGCCTTGGTGGGCCTCACGGTCATCGTACAAAGGCCAGATCCTCAGCTGGTGCGAACCACCCTAAACTCAGTCAGCTGAGACTAACAAATGGTTTTGGGCATAAGCTTTCGTGGGCTAGAACCCACTTCATCAGGTGCATGAATAAATGTGCTCGTCTCTAAGGGACCACAAGGACTCCTCGTTGTTTTTGCTGATAAAGACAAACACGGCTACCACTCTGAAACCTGATGCGTAGGAGGGTTTATGACCCGTGAAGTCACTTCTGTCCCTGGCAGACATTCTGCTGTAAGCAGGATTGAAACATACACTGTCTGGAGCTTGGAAACCATTCATTTGAGACTTTCATTTTACTCCACTATACACAAAGTTCCTGTAAGTGACTAGATGGGCAGACATGCTGATCTATATCTAACTAACTAGCTGGCTAGGTATGTCTGGTGATCTATATTTAGATAGATATGTAGGGTGATCTATAGATAGATATATTATTATCCCTATTTTACCAATGGGGAAACTGAGGCATGGAGCGGTGACATGATTCAGCAGCACAGCTGGGGATAGCAGCCTGGAGTACCGACTCCCAGTGCCCAGTTCTCTCACCACTAAACCCCAATCCTCTCCCAGAACTAGGGATAGAACCCAGGCATCCTGATTCCCAGTCCCCTAGTGTGCTTTAACCACTAGATCCCACTCCTCTCCCAGAGCTGGCGTGGACTCCAGGAGTCCTGACTCCCAGCCCCTGCTCTACCCACTCGCTCTGTGTGTTCCCATGTGGATCGTCTCTGGGTCTGGGGCTCAGTGTTATCCGCCAAACGCCGCAGGTGGAAAGGCAAGTGGGGAGCACCTAACACCCCCACGCCGCCCCTGTGGTTCCCTCGCAGCTGGGCAGGCCGGACTGTGGGTGGTCTGGGCGGGTGAATTACAAGGAACCAAGGAAGACCCCCTGATGGGACAAAGGGGAAAGCGAAGAGAACAGTTAGATAAACAGCTGCTCTGGGGGGGCAAGGGCCTTCGGGGAAGGGGCTGAGCCAATGGGCCGGGATTGTGGCTCAGGCGGGCTCCAGAGAATGGGCTGGGAATTGGGAGGGGGCTGGGTCAGCTGGGAAGGGCCCAGGCAGGGGTGTGAGTCACTGACCCAAGGGTCAGGATACAGGATGCTGCTGGCCGGGGAAGGAGAGCTGTGCCTTGTGGATTGTTCCCCCCTACCCACCCCCGCAGGGGGACACTTAATCCCATTACTCGGCCATTAAAGGCAAATTACTGCCCCTTTCTCCTGGCGTTTGCACACGCCGCACCACACACACACTCGCAGAGGAGAGAGAATCCAGGCCCTTCTCTCTTCCTGGGCTGCAGGGGGCCCGCAGGCCTGATTCCCTGCTGGCTAACAGGAGGGTAATTTCACTGGGCCAAATCCCCAGTGGGTGTAAATGGGGCAACACAACTTTACCCCAGTTGGGGCTCAGGGTTCGTTGACGTCAAGGAAGTGACATCGATTCACACCAGCTGGGGCTACAGCCCGTTTACGCCAGCTGGGGAGGTTGCTCCCATTTACCCCAACGGATTGATGCATACTTACACCAGGTTGGGATCTGGCCCTTTGAGGCCAACGGACCGGCACCCTATCACACCAGTGCCTGCAAGAGCAGAATTAGGCCCAATAAATCATTCGCAGCTTCCAGGATTTGTGTTTGATTGGGAGCAGCGTGTGTGTGTGTGTGTGTGTGTGTGTGTGTGTGTGTGTGTGTGTGTGTGTGAGATTGGGAGCAGCGTGTGTGTGTGTGTGTGTGTGTGTGTGTGTGTGTGTGTGTGTGTGTGTGTTAGCAGGCAGAGGCGTGTGTATTAGCTGCTTAACTTGAAGCAGATGCTAAAGACCAATTGAACTTAAAGCATGTTCTCAAACTGGGACTCCAATTTATGCCAGTGTAAATCCAGAGTGACTCCTTAGGGATCAAGAGCTTGTTCCAGATTTACACCCATGCAATAGCTGATTCCCCTGCCCCAGTCCTCCTCTGACAGCGGGCCTGATCCACAGCCCCTGGAAATCGAGGGCAAGCAGCCTGCTGGCTCTGGATCAGCCCCTTCCACCGAGTCACTCCTGATTTCAGTTCATAACAAAATGTTTCCCCACAAAAGCTTTTAAGGGAAAGGGAAAAAAAACCCCAACCAAACCATCGGATACCACCAACACCGCCACCAGAATAACAGAGCCGGCCCCGCATCGCCCCCGCCCCGCCCTCAACAACCACAACCCCAGAGAAAAAAAACACTTTCACCCGCTCCCAGTATAAATCAGCCATGCGCCAATGCTCCCTTACACCCGCTGGCCCCGTTGATGTCCAAGCTCATCCAACTACAGCTTTGGGGTTTGTCTCATTTAATCCAGTTAGTAAAATAAAAGATCATTTTAAAAATGTTATTTTTAAAAATTCTCACTCAACATCCAGGCTGTGAAGAAAGGGTCCGATTCTTCTCTGGTGCTCCCCAGGATAAACCAGCATCATCCCCCTGGCCCGATCCTGCTCGCAGTCACAGCGATGTAAATCAAGATCATTGACATCCCTGGAGTCGCGCTGGCATAAGCGAGGTCAGGATCAGGCCAGAGGGGTCCATGAGCCCTGGCTCAAAGCTGGCCCTGAGTTGCTATGGGGTAAATCTGGAACATTAGACCCAAGTCCATGCTCACCGCAGGTGTTAATCAGGCGTAACCCCACGGAAGTCAACGGAGTTAAAGGTAAATGAGAAGAGAAGCCGGGCCATTGATGTCGCTGGAATCCTGATTTACACCAGTGTAAAGAGCAAAGTTTGGCCCAGTGATGGATTTTGTCACCCAAAGCCATGCGAACTAAGGGCCTGCTGCCGCTTTTCTACTTAGGCAGTAAGAACAGGAGGACTTGTGACACCTTAGAGACTAACAAATTTATTTGAGCATCAGCTTTCTTGAGCGACAGCTCACTCCATGGAGTTTATTCCTGATTTCCACCCGGGTGAACAGAGAACGGGGCACACTGCAGTGGCGTTTATTCCTGATTTACACCAGAGCCATCAGGAGTTATTGCCTCCCCAGAGTAACGTCTGCCCCCCACCACATTCCTGCGTGCCTGGATTCCACCCCACAGCCCTGGAAAAGTACAACCCCTTAGCCCCAATTCCCTCCCCAGCCCCCCAGAAATGCCCCAGCGGGTCACTCACCAGAAGAGAGAGGGCTGGGGTCCGGAGCGCTGGGACAGCTGAGGGCTGTGGCTGGGGACAGCCGGCTCGCTGGGCAGCTGCTCAATGCTCTTTCTTCTCTAGGGTCAGGCCAGCGAGGGTCGCCCCCCAGCCCCCTCCCTCCCTTTCACTTTCTGTTGTCAGGATGTTTCCACGCACACAGACTCACACAATGACAGGCAGACGCACTTACACCACACAGACACAATCACACAGCGATAGACTCACACAATAACAGGCAGACACACAACTGCACGCATACACCACACAGATACAATCACACGAGGACAGAGTCACACAATAACAGCCAGACACAGTCACACGCTTACACAACACAATCACACAGCGATAGACTCACACAATAACAGGCAGACACACAACTGCACGCATACACCACACAGATACAATCACACAAGGACAGAGTCACACAATAACAGCCAGACACAGTCACATGCTTACACAACACAGACACAATCACACAACGATAGACTCACACAATAACAGGCAGACACACAACTGCACACATACACCACACAGATACAATCACACAAGGACAGAGTCACACAATAACAGCCAGACACAGTCACACGCTTACACAACACAGACACAATCACACAGAGATAGACTCGCACAATAACAGGCAGACACACAACTGCACGCATACACCACACAGATACAATCACACGAGGACAGAGTCACACAATAACAGCCAGACACAGTCACACGCTTACACAACACAGACACAATCACACAGGGATAGACTCGCACAATAACAGGCAGACACACAACTGCACGCATACACCACACAGATACAATCACACAAGGACAGAGTCACACAATAACAGCCAGACACAGTCACACGCTTACACAACACAGACACAATCACACAGCGATAGACTCACACAATAACAGGCAGACACACAACTGCACGCATACACCACACAGATACAATCACACGAGGACAGAGTCACACAATAACAGCCAGACACACGCCCACATACACACGCACTCTCACAAACAACAGAGATACAATCACATGTACAATAACACAGACACAACCCCACACACACAAACAGAGTTACACAGGTGCACACACATACACACAAAATAGGCTCACACAATGATGCATGCACGGGTACACGCCCAATCACACATAGACTCGCACAATCCCACACACGCAGATAACCCCACAATCCCGTGTGCCACACAATCACACAGCTACACCAGGACACAGTCAGCAAGTCACGCCTACGATAACACACAGACACATGGACTCACTCCCACACAGTGTCACACACGCCCAGAAAGAGGTTCCTTGGAGACACACAATCACACACCCAGACGCTCACACACAACTCTTCCCTCTTTGATCACCCGGCTAGTTCATCCCTCTCAAACTCTGCTTTATTCTCTCTCTCTCTTTATTTCTCGTTCCTTTCCTCCATTTATCTCCTTCTTTTCTTCTGGGGCCAGTTCCCTAGAGGGGCAGATGTGGGGGTGCAGGGATCTCTCTCTTTCTCTCTCTTTCTGTTGGATTTTCCCTCTCCCCCTTTCTCTCCTTCAACAAAGAACTAATTTGGGCCTCTTGTCCGCTTTGCGTTTCCCTTTTCCCTGCTGCCTCAGCCCCCACCCGTCCCTCACCCATCCCTTCCCCAGCTCAATCCAAGAAACTCCCTCCCCGCCCCACCCAGCCTCAAGCTGGGGGGTGAAGGACCCAACCGCCGGCTCGGGATGGGGCAGCACTGGCTGCAGATGGAGCGAGGGGAGAGAGTCTGGAGAAGAGCCACAGAACCGATCCGGGGTTCAGAGAACCGGAAAGGTTAAAACCCCTGGCTGTGTTGAGTCTTGAGAAGAGAAGGCACAGGGGGGACCCGAGAACAGTGTGTACATCCGTCAAGGCAGTGGGCCCCAAACTTTTTCGGTCACGCCCCCCTCCCCCATAACGGGCTGTCCCCGGCAACCCCCAGAGCCACAGTCAGGAGCCGAGGCCGGGAGCGGGGCTGCAGTCGGGGTCGGGAGCTGGGGCTGCAGTCGGGGCCAGGAAGCGGGGGCCGAGGCCAGGTGCAGAAGCCAGGGGCCGCGGGCCACGGTGAGGGCTGGGGCCGTGGCCGGGAGCGGAGCTGCAGCTGGGGCTGGAGCCAGGAGTGGGGCCAGGGCGTGCAGCCCATGGGGGCTGGCTCAGGCCGTGCCCCCCAAATATTCCTCCCCGCACCCCCCTAAGATGTGCCCCACAGCTTGGGGACCACCGCATTCGGGGCTGTTATAAAGAGGACGGGGGTCAGTTCTCCATGTCCCCAGAAGGTAGGACAAGAAGCAATGGGCTTAATCTGCAGCGAGGCAGAAGTCGGGTAGAACTGGGGAAAACTTTCTACCTCCAAGGTAGATCTGCTCTGGATCAGGCTTCAGGGGGCTCAGGGACTCCCCATCCCGAGAGGTTTTTAAGGACAGGTGGGACAAACTCCAGCCCTTGGTCCTGCCTCAGCGCGGGGGGCTGGAGTTGCCGACCTCTCGAGGTGGGTCCCCTCCCGTCCGATGTTTCTACAATTCGATGTGCTGAGCTGCCCTGCGCCCGCCCTTTTCTTTAGGCACAGAGGAGGTGATGGGACCCCCAGCACTCCCGACGGGGGGCAAGGACTCCAGCTTTGCGCCGGCTCTGGCCCTCCCTCCCAGCTTTGCTCCCTCGGAGGTGTGGGACAGTGAGTTGAAGGCCAGAAGGGACCGTTGGGTCGTCTCTTCCAACCTCTCCTCTAACGCAGGCCAGCAAATGTCACACCCGTCCCCCCCCGTACTGAGTCCTACGCCTGGCGAAAGCGTCTTCCAGAAAGGCCTCCTGTCCAGGAGCAGCAGAAGCTCCTTAGAAGTGTGGGGGGGCCACCAGCGCCCAAACCATGGCCCCACCTGCTCGCCCTGCCCCTTCCCCTGAGGCCCTACCCCCACACCGTCCCTTCCCATGAGGCCCCGCCCCTGCCCCGCCCCCTTTTCCCCTGCCCTTGCACCACCCCTTCCCAAGAGACTCCGCCCCTTCCTCACAAGGCCACGCCCTCGCACCACCTCTCCCCGCCCCCCCCCGACTCTCCCTCACTCCTCTCCACCCCCTCGCCCCAGTTGCTCGGCCTCCCACTTTTAAAAGTGATGGGGGCCCTGGTCCCCTGGCGGCCCCTGTTCCGGCGCCCCGCTCCTGCCTGGATCTGGAGAGTTCAAGAGACAGTGAACCCTCCACTTCCCCGGGGAGTTCGATCCAGGGCTTAATCCCCCTCCCTGTTAAAAATCGGTGCCTCGTTTTGACTTTGAATCCACCTGGCTTTAACGTCTCGCCGTTGGCTCTTGTGAGAAGCTGAACAGATCGGACCCTTGAAGCCGTTCACCGACAAGCATTTTTCTCCAGCCCTTGGATCATTTCTGACTCTTCTTGCTGCATCCCCTAGACCATGGGTAGGGTGTAGACCCCCGCATTTGGGGAGGCTAGCCCCACGGCCCCGTCCCTTCCACATGAGGCCCCCGCGGGCAGAGAAGCCCTGGGCTGGCCAGACCCCCGAGCCCACCGCCCATGCCCTAGACCCCCCTGCTCCTTCAGAGCTGGGCCAGAACCCAGGTGTCCTGACCTGACTCGGAACAAAGAACATCGGCCGCACTCTCAGGGTGGGAGGGACTCTATCCCGGGAAGCAGTGACCCTGACCAAGATCCGGGAGCCGTGGTGGAGAATCAGCTGAACGTGATGCATGACACTGGGGCCAAAAGGGCTAATGGGATCCATTAGCATCAACGAGGGAATCTGGAGTAGGGGCAGAGAGGTGATTTTCCTTCTGTGTCGGGCACTTGTGCGACCGCTGCTGGGATCCTGTGGCCGGTTCCAGCACCCACAATTCAAGCAGGACGTTGACAGATCGAAGAGGGTTTGGAAGAGCTACGAGAATGATCAAAGCGTTGGAAATAACAGTGATAGACTCCAGGAGCTCAATTCTGTCAGCTTACCCACAAGAGGTGAAGGGGTGACCTGATCGCAGGCTCTACGCACCTCCGTGGGGAACAGATATTTAACAGGGGGCTCTTCGGGCTAGCAGAGAACGAGATAACACGTGCCACTGACTGGAAGTTGAAGCTAGACAAATTCAGACTGAAATAAGGCGTAAATATTTAACAGGGAGAGTAACCCAGCGTCGTGGTGGATTCTTCATCACGGACAATTTTTAAACCAAGCTTGGATGAGTTTCTAAAGTTCTGCTCTAAGGGCAGTTCTCCGGCCTGGGTTATCCAGGGGGTCAGACTAGATGATCAAAATGAACCTTTCTGGCCTTGGAATCTATCAATCCCGCCCCCACACACACACACACTTTAACCATTAGACTCCACTCCCCTATCCCAGAGCTGGGGATAGAACCCAGAAGTCCTGACTCCCAGCCCCTCCCACTCCAATTTTTCAACTTTTCCTCAGTTTCCCCACCTGTAAAATGAGGACAATAATTTTTCCTTTTCTGTCTTGCCTATTTCAATGTTGGGCTCTTTGGGGCAGGGTCTGGCTCTCACTCTGTGATTGTGCAGCACCCATTGCGATGGGGTCTGGAGCTCAGCTGGGGTCTGTGCAGTGCCTGGCATTCTGGGAGGGGAGGGGAGTGGGGGGGTCTAGTGGTTAGAGCTGGGAGTCAAGACTCCTGGGCTCTATTCCCAGCTCTGGGAGGGGAGTGGGATCTAGTGGTTAGAGCTCAGGGGGGCTGGGTGTCAGAACAATAGTGGGCTCCAAGGAGCCCCTGGCGGTCATCCTGTGTCTTGTTCTAGGCTCCTAAGAGAACCTGGTGCCTCCCTAGAGCAGTTCAACGCCCCCGCCCCGACCTCTTGGTGCCATCTAGTGGCGACAACGGGGAGTTCCCTCCTCCAGACTCAGCCCCAGCCCCGCCGGATTCCCAGCCAAAACAGGCATCCCTGCTCCCAGCACAAACTGGAACAGGCTGCAGGGGAGAAGTGCAACCAGCCAGAGATTATAAACCCCCCTCCCTCACGGCCCTATCCTCTGATCTGGGCCCACTCCTGGATGGGGGAGATGGGAGGGAGCGTCACATGCCTGCTTCTCGTTAAATTGCACAGCCCCTTACATGCTGAAGAAAAAAGGCCGAGGGGTGAGGCGGGGGGGCAGAGGGTCCTTCACATTACATGGGGTTGAACAGCAAGCTTAGATGCTGATCCAGATCGGAGCTTCCTGGCAGGCTGGGGAATTAGGGACTGGGGTACTGGGTGACTGGTAGATAGATATGGAAGAGGAATGCAAGATGGATAGGACCGTTAACCCCATTTTACAGATGGGAAACCTGAGGCACAGAAGGGGCCTTGTCTCTGTCCTTCCCAAAAGTCTCCTCCCGCCTTCTGTTACCAGCTTTGCCTGTTACTTTGGGGTCCACTCATTTATTAGGGTCACTCTTCTGGGGTGGAGGGTTCTGTACTTCTATCAATGTGCTGTTTGTGTCACTTGTGTTCTCATACGGAGCTCTGCTTCGCCCTGCTGCAAGTTCCCTCTCAATGGGCGATACCCGTCAGCTCTGTGTTCTTGGGGAAGCAGGGCACAGTATCCAGCCTGCCTGACTCATGAAGGACAGTCCCTCCTCAGTCTCTGCTTGAACCAAACCCGATCAGAAAAAAGACTTACAGAAAGCAATGAAAAGGCCGTAGGAGACACGCCTAAACCCCCGCTGATAAGGGTGACAGGATTAAGGCAACTCCCCTAGCCTCATCTGCATTGAAGATGGGACAAGACGGCATCTCCATGAACATACAGAATGGAGAACGGAGATTCCAGGGCAAGAACCGCAGGGAACTCTGGGATCAGAAAAGCAGGGAAGCACGGCATGATGGGGGATCTCTGCTCCAGATGTTAATGAACCCACGCCTGCACACCCCCAGCTCAGCAGTGATCAGACCAATTCTAGTAATGAATCCTTGATTGGTATCCAAAATACTGAAGCTGCCTGTTGCATTGTGAGCTCCCCGAAAGGAACACCACCCATAGCCAGGAATGACCAGTTCCTATTGTCTAGCCGAAAGAAAACCCCGAGTCGTCAGTTTACCCATAAACAAATCAAGTTTTCTCCCTTGAACCATTATTGTTTCTCTGCAAAAACCCCGACCCACACCCAAATAAGTGTTCTGATGCCTGGATCCAAACTCTGCATCAGTTCCACTGGGACTTCATCTTCTCCTGACTGATCGGGCTGGGGGCTCTGCCTGTCTCCAGCACTCAGGACCCTGAGCTACCACCATCACCTGGGACCCCCGACCAGTTCAAGCTTCATGGAGTGGTGAGACCCCCCCCCCCTCTGTTTTCGTTTCTACCACAGGTATAACTTTTTAACCCTGACTTGTTTGATCAGGTATAGTTTTGTATATCTGACCTTTGTAATCTTTAATAATGTAACTGTTATTTTGGTTCAGGCTCTCCTTGTGTAGTTATCACTGTTAGTCAATAAATAACTTTTATGGTTAAGCTGGTTGCTTCCCTCCCTCTCTCTCTCTCTCTCTCTCTGAACTTTACTGTTTTCTGGTTTTGGCTTCCCCATTTACTCTGAAGCAACGCTCCTCTTACCTAAGCTAAAGATCCCTATAGCGCCCCAAAATCCTGTGGGGTTTGCTCATCAAGTGGGTTACGACCAGAACAATTATAATGTGAAAGTGGGGATAGGGACGTGCTGAACCTGGGACATACAAAGGTGGCAGCTTGGAAGTCCTTCTCGACCCAGTCTGCTGAGGCCAGGGCCATATAAGGGGTCAGCTGGAGAGTGCTGATTGACCCGGTCCACTCAGACTTGCTCTATTAGTGTATGTGTGTGTGTGGGTGGGTGGGTGTGTTTTCATCCCATTCTGGGGCTGGAGGGAACCCAGCCCTGGGGAACCGAGGTCCTGCAGGATAGCTCCACTGGGAGGGGACTTGCAGCAGGGAGAAGCAGAGCTCCATATGAGAACACAAGTCACACAAGCAGTCAGAAGTACAGCACCCCCCCACCCCCCCGCGAAGAGTAACCCTAATAAATTATCATACCCCAAAGTAACGGGCAAATCTGGTAACATGAGGCTATCCTACAGGACTTAGGTTCCCCCGGGGCTGGGTTCTTCCAGCCCCAGGATCGGACGAACACACACACACACTACCAGAGCGCGTCTGAGAGGAGTTAATCGGCACTCTCAAGATGACCCCTTATATGTCCCTGGCCTCAGCAGACTGGCTCGAGAAGCACTTTCAAGCTGCCACCCTCGTATGCCCCAGGTTCAGCATGTCCCTATCCCCACGTTCCCGTTACAATTGTTCTGGTCGTAACCCACTTGATGAGCAAACCCCACAGGATTGTTGGGCGCTGCAGGGATCTCTAGCTTCAGTACGAGGAGCGTTGCTGCAGAAAGAATGAGGAAACCCAAAAACACCCATGAGGGGGAGAGAGAGAGAGAAGCACCCAGCTTAATCATGAAAGTTGGTTATTACCCGATAACCATAGGGAAGCCAAACGAACAAAGCAGTGATAATATTAAATCTAACTTAAATGTGATTGTAAAAGTCACAAACTAGAACTGATCACACAAGCCAGGGTCAGAAGGCTACACCTAGAGCGAGAGAGAGAGCTGGGTTCTCACCACTCCATGAAGCTTGAATTGATCGGGGGTCCCAGGTGGTGGTGGTAACTTAGGGTCCGGAGTGCTGGAGACAGGCAGAGCCCCCAGCACAATCAGTCAGGAGAAGATGAAGTCCCAGGGGAACTGATGCAGATTTTGGATCCAGGCATCAGAACACCGAGGCATCCAGAGCATGGGTCGGGGTTTGTCTAGAGAAACAGCAATGGTCCACGGGAGAATACTAGATTTGTTTATCTGTAAACAAGGGAGGGTACCAAAGTTGATTTGTTCAGGCTAGACATGGAAGCTAATCATTCCTGGCTTTGGGCCCTGTTCCTTGGAGGGAGCTCACAATGCAGTTAGGGAGCTTCACTATTTTGGATACCAATACAGGATTTATTACTAGAATTGGTCTGATCACTACTGAGCTGGGGGTGTGCAGGCGTGGGTTCATTAACATCTGGAGCAGATGCTTCCCTGCTTTTGTGGTCCCAGAGTTCCCTGCGGTTCTTGCCTTGGAATCTCCATTCTCATTCTGGATGCTCATGGAGATGCCTCCTTGTCCCATCCTGGATGCAAATGAGGCCAGGGGAATTTCCTTAATCCTGTCACCTTTATCCCAGAGGTTTAGGGGTGTCTCCCACGACCTTGTCGTTACTTTTTGTCAGTCTTCCCTCTGATTGGTTTTGGTTCAAGCAGAGGCGGGGGGCGGGGATGGTAGGGGAGGGTCTTTTGTGAGTCGGACAGGCTGGGTCCTGCGCCCTGGTTCCCCAAGAACACAGAGCTGTTAGGTAACACTTCCTATTGCTGGATCTCCCCCACGCCACACACAATATTTAACCTGCCTTCGAGCAGGCCCAGGAGAGCGTCTCTCTGCTCAGGGCTTCATTCCAGGCTCTCTGTGGGGCCTGCTGCTTGCTTAGGGGACGGGGATGGGTAAGCAGCTGGCACATGGAGTAGCCACGGTGTGCGGCCCAGCGCTCGAGTGCAACCCTACAATAATAAGCCGAGACATGCAGGCCAGACATCACAAGCAACCCTACAATAATGAACCAGCGCCCACAGCCCAGCACTCTTGACTGCAGCCTGTTCTCATCCGATCCCCCTCCCTGCCCAAGCGCACAGCCCCATTACTTCCAACAGGCCAGCAGCAACACTGGCTCCGTGGCAGAGGTGGGCAAACTATGGCCTGCGGGCCACATCCGGCCCGCGGGACCGTCCTGCCTGGCCCTTGAACTCCCGGCTGGGGAGGCTAGCCCCTGGGCCTTCCCCTGCTGTCCCCACTCCCCCGCAGCCTCAGCTCGCCGCGCCGAGGCTGGCTCCGGCCAGTAAAGTGGTGGGGAGTGGGGTAGGGGGTGTGGATAAGGGGCAGGGGGGCCCAGGGGGCAGTCAGGGGACAGGGAGCAGGGGGGGTTGGATGAGGGGTGGGATCCCAGGGGGCGGTTAGGCGCAGAGGGTCCCGGTAGGGGGCAGTCAGGGGACAGGGAGCAGGGGGGGTTGGATGGGGGGTGGGATCCCCGGGGGGCAGTTAGGCACGGGGTGCCCAGGTAGGGGACAGTCAGGGGACAAGGAGCAGTCGGGGTTGGATGGGTCGGAGATTCTGAGGGGGGCAGTCAGGGGGCAGGAAATGGGAGGAGGCGGGGGCAAGGCTGTTCAGGGAGGCACAGTCTTCCCTACCTGGCCCGCCGTACAGTTTGGCAAACCCGACGTGGCCCTCGGGCCAAAATGTTTGCCCACCCCTGCTCTATTGGGAGGTTGGAGGTGATGAGGAGCTTTTCTCAAACTCACCAGCAGGGGGAGCTCAGCTCCCATCCATCGCCCCATCGGCCCTCGCCCTCCTAGTCCCCTCCTGACATACTGGTGGCCAAGCTGCCCCTGCCCTACGATGGGCTGTCCACGCTCCCCAGCAGGGGGCGCTGCATGCATCAGCTGCACAAAGTCGCCTTCGGCCTTTCCCAGCCCCTGAGAAGCCACCTGGTGGAACTGGGAGGATGGGAAATGCGCTGACGGGCAATGCACAGACCCCTCCCAGAGGCCCCTCTTCAGCTGCTCTGTCAAACTCCTCTGCCCCAGGTGTGCGTGCAAAGGGAGGGGAGAGCAACGGAAACAGCCCCGGGCTTCTCCTGAATCACCTCAGCTACTACTGCAGGGTTGTTGTTATTTGTGTAACCACCAAGCTTTAGAAGTGCCCAGCTAAGATCGGAGCCCCGTCATGCCAGGCGCTGCACAGACCCCGACCGAGATCAGGGCCCCCCGTTGTGCCAGGCGCTGCACAGACCCCGACCGAGATCAGGGCCCCCCGTTGTGCCAGGCGCTGCACAGACCCCGACCGAGATCAGGGCCCCCCGTTGTGCCAGGCGCTGCACAGACCCCGACCTCGCTCTCAATCCCCTGATGCTAAGCTGCTGTAAAGTGAGAGATGGCCCAATGCCCCAAGCAGTTTATAATCTAAACAGACACAGCAAACAAAGGCAAGAAGAGACTTATCTGGATATAGAACCAAGGTGTCCTGAGGCCCAGTCCAGGGCACCATCCCACACCGCCTACCAGTTACAGAGTCTGCTTTTGCCATTGGCTGAGACCCAATCCTCTCAGTGTACATACTGAAAAACTTCCCCCCACACCGCCCCCTGCTGTTCTGATTCACCCCCCCCCGGGGCGAGCAGGGAGCCCACAGCCTGGTCAGCAGGGAGGGGAATCAGGGTTCATTGTGGGTATTTATGGCCGTAGATACCAGCCCTGGTAGGATCTGGGCTGAGACCCCACTCAACTCATTTCACCTGAAGGTCGCCCAATGGCCTTCAGCTGGGATAGGCTGAGCTCAGGGACCCCAGCGTGGATTCAGAGTGAGTCTGGATTGGCTCAGGTTTAAGAGGGAAGGCCAGAATCCACCCATCTAGTGATTTAGAGATGGAAGGATCCCTAATCTGTTATAGGCCAGCCATCCCACCCCCTGCCAATCTAGCCGGGAGTTCAAAGTCACCTCCCTTTGTTTGCTCTTCCCTCAAAGACGCTGGCACAATGTTGCCCTACCAGAGCTGTGACCTTCCCTACTGTTCCTAGCCGGCTGCCAAATCATTTAACCCTTTCACTGCTAACGCGTTTCCGATCCCTGCCGCCTCCCCCCCCCCCCGCCCCATTTGAAGAAACTTAAAGCAACGACGTTTTCATGCTGTGATTGTCATTTGGATTCCTTTTATCCGTGGACAGTTAGGAGGGGCCCAGGAGGCTGGGCACCAGCCAGGGAGCCAGAACGCCTGGGTTCTCTTCCACAGCTTCGCCTCTCAACTGCAGGGTGAGACCTTGAGCAAGGGGGTTGGACTGAGGACACACAGACAGCAGAGCTTGGCTTTGCACCCTTAATAGCCATTGAACCGAGTTTTTGTCTTCATTATGTGTAGTGATTATTTTTACAACACCTAGGAGCCCCAGTCGTGGCCCAGGACTCCATGGTGTCAGGTGCTCTGTGTTATTTATTAGGCGTATTACGGTAGCGCCTAGGCGCCCAGTCGTGGCCCAGGACCCCGTGGTGCCAGGTGCTGTGCCTTATTTATTAGGCGTATTACGGTAGCGCCTAGGCACCCAGTCGTGGCCCAGGACCCCGTGGTGCCAGGTGCTGTGCCTTATTTATTAGGCGTATTACGGTAGCGCCTAGGCACCCAGTCGTGGCCCAGGACCCCGTGGTGCCAGGTGCTCTGTGTTATTTATTAGGCGTATTACGGTAGCGCCTAGGCGCCCAGTCGTGGCCCAGGACCCCGTGGTGCCAGATGCTGTGTGTTATTTATTAGGCGTATTACGGTAGCGCCTAGGCACCCAGTCGTGGCCCAGGACCCCGTGGTGCCGGGTGCTGTGCCTTATTTATTAGGCGTATTACGGTAGCGCCTAGGCGCCCAGTCGTGGCCCAGGACCCCATGGTGCAAGGTGCTGTACAGGCGCAGTTTGTTGTGCTGTATTGCCAAGGCCAGGACTGAGCTCTGGGCCCGGTCATGCCGGGAGCTGCAGACACCCGGCAAGTGACAGTCCCCGCCCCACAGAGCTCACAGTCTAACCCTGCAAACACTGACTGCGCTTGGACTGAACCAGTGTGGGGTTAAAGTCGTACAAGCCCGAGTGCGGACCCAGGGCTACCAGCATAAAGGTACTTGTGCCAGGGGAGTTTCTTCCTGTCCGGGAAGGGCAATAAGCTACACTGGTGTAAAGCAGCTTTATACTGGTCTGATGACATCCATACATGGGGTTGTATCCTGATCAGTCCCCTCACCCCCGCTGGGCCCCTCACTCCCCTCTCTGGCCAGCCCCTCACCCCCCACTCCAGTCCAGTCCACCCCTCCCCTACCAGCCCTCACCCCTCCACTCTGGCCAGCCCCCACCCAGCCACTCCCCCATAGCCAGACCTCTCTCCCCACAATCTTCCCCATCCCAGCTGGGTCCCACGCCCCCTACTCAGTCCAGCTTGCCAGCCAGGCCCCTTGTCCCCCCATTCCAGCCTGCCCCCCCTTCCCGCTGTGCCTTTTGCCCCCTCACTCCAGCCAGCTCCCCAACCAAGTCCTTCACCACCACCGCCCAAACATACACACACACGCTTACTGCTCTTTCAGGCCTCCATTTGCACTTTAAAAGTTGCATGACACCCAGAGTTAGGCCAACTCGCAGGAAGCCTGCGATCCCTCTCTGTACCGGTAACCCCCCCCAACCCTGAGTGGTGTGGTTAAGAGCAATGCCTAGGGGACAGGGAGACAACTTCTGCCCTTAAAAGTCAGCGGGCATGCAGAGACGGGGGCAAAGCTGGGGTGCAAACATAGACTCGGAGACTTTGAGGTCAGAAGGGACCGTTGTGGTCCTCCAGTCTGACTTCCTGCAGATCGCAGGCCACAGAACCTCGCCCACCCACTCCTGGAATAGACGCCGAACCTCTTGCTGTGTCACTGACATCCACAAATCACAGGTGAAAGACTTCAAGTTACAGAGAATCCCCCATGTACTCTCGTCCAAACCAACGAGTGACCCCACACTGCAGAGGAAGGTGAAAACCCCCCAGGGTCTCTGCCAATCTGACCCAGGGGCCAATTCCTTTGTGACCCCAAACCTGGCGATCAGTTGGACCCTGAGCATGTAGGCGAGACCCACCAGCCGGACACCTGGGAAAGAATTCTCTGGAGTAACTCAGAGCCTCCCCATCTTGTGTCCCATCTCCAGCCATTGGGGATATTAGCTGCTAGCAATCGCCCATCGGCTCTGTGCCACAGAATCATAGAATATCAGGGACCTCAGGAGGTCATCTAGTCCAACCCCCTGCTCAAAGCAGGACCAATCCCCAATTTTTGCCCCAGATCCCTAAATGACACCCTCAAGGATTGAACTCACAACCCTGGGTTGAGCAGGCCAATGCTCAAACCACTGAGCTATCCCTCCCCCTCCCATTGTAGGCCCTCCTGTCATACCATCCCATCCAGAAACGTATCAGCTCAGTTAGGCTTTTCCCCCCACGGCTCCGGGGACGGATTCCAATAGAAGGGTCCAGCCCCTCCCCCTCACACACATTTTAGGAGTTGCTGTTTCCACCGGCCTTCCTGGTTTTCCCCAGGGCAAAACAGCCCCCTCTTTTCTTCACAAAGTCGAGGGGACAAAATCGTGCCCAGAAATATCCCCGCCCCGACTTGGGGGTTTCTTCCACTATTGACACAAGGTGGAGCTGTGTCCCCCAAGGGTGCAAAATCAGAAGCCATTTAAAGCCATCTGTGCAAAAGGTAACTGTCCCTGCTGCTGGGGAGGGTTTGGTTTGCACGGGTCCTGGGGCTGGGGAAAGATCCGAGAGCTTAGCCACCATGTCCTGCCCCACTGAACTCAGTGTGGGTGTTACCGTTGCCTTCAGGGGGTGCAGAATGGAGCGCTGAAGGCCTGCTAAACCTAGCAATGGCCCAGCCAGGGCGTTGCATAGCTGTGGGCATCCTCACTTGGAGAGACAGGCCTGGAAAGTGCCAACACAGGCCTGTGAATAACTTTATGCATGGGAGCGGGCTATTATGCAGGTATGCAGTTTAATGCAGGGGGAAAGGCCCCTATAACTCAATAGGGACTGGGGTGAGGGTTTGCAGGGCCGGGGGGGGGGGGGGGATAGTCAGAGAGTGGGGGTGCCTGGGGATAGATAGCTAGATAGAGGAGTGTGAATGGGGATGCATAGATAGAAAGGTAAACGACTAGTGCAGTGGTTCCTATGTGGGACCCCACCGTGCCCCGCCTGGAAATCCCTCTCCCAGCTCTTCCTGCTCTCTAGATTCACAGCGGGGAAGCCAGCCACAGGGGACCATGGCGGTGATCTGGACAGACCTGCCGCATGGCGCAAGCCAGAGGTTCCAGCCTGGCCAGGGAGCTAACACAGATGTCTTAACTCAATCTAAGGTCTTTATCTGGACCCCCTGAGCACCTCACAGCCTCTCTGTTTATCCTCACACACGCCCATCCCGCGAGGGAGGGCGAAGCTGTTCAATCCCATTGGAGATGGGGAAACTGAGGCACGCCACGGTAAAGTGACAGGCCCAAGGTCGCAGCAGGGAATAGAACCCAGGTTCCCGCAAAGCGGAGGCCTGAACCCCTCTCACCGGGCCAGCTGGGCTTTGGAGACCCCCTCTTGCCACCCCTGCTCAGTCCTCCCCCTCCTGGCCTTGGGGCTGGGGCTCCCGGAGTGTGGGGGGGGGGGGTCGAACAGGTGGGGGGTTCGCGACCCCTTGCTGGAGGGTCCCAGGCTGGAGAGACGCTGAGCTCCGCCAGCCAATCCCGCCCGTCTCTCCCCCGCACCGATCCGTGCTCCAGCCCCTGGGAAGCCCAGAGCCCGCGTGGGGCAGGACGGGGAGGGAGGAGCCCCAGTCCCAGCAGCTGGAGGTGGAGGGAGCAGCCGTCGGCGCCTCTCAGTCCGGCGCTGGGCTGATCAGGAGCCCGGGGAACGAGCCCCCCAGCCCGGCTACAGGGAGACCCCCTGCCCCGCTCCCCCGGCGGCGGGGACAGGAGACCGGCCCCAGCGAGCCGGGAGCGCAACGGGGGAGCCCAGGGCCGGCGAGCGCGGCAGCGGCCAACAGGTACCTGGAAGGGCTTCCCCGGGGGGAGCTGGGACCCCTGGCTGGCCCCCCTGTCCCGGGACTCCCCAATCTCCGGCCCCCTGCCATCCGAACCTCTCCTTCCCTGGGGGGAGCTGGGACCCCTAGCTGGCCCCGGTTCCCGGGCCCCATTTTCCGGGCCTCTTGCTCCCCGAGCCTCCGCTTCCCGGGACACCTGAACCTCCCTTTCCCTGGTGGAAGCTGGGCCCCCTTCCCGGGACCCCCAGACTCTCCTTCTCGGGACCCCTGCCCCCCGAATCTCTTCTCCACTGAGGGGAGCTGGGACCCCTGGCTGGACCCCTTCTTCTGAGGATCTCTGCTTCCTATATGCCCCTTCCTAGGTGCCCCCTTGGACTCCCCTTCCCCCACAGGGAGCTGGGACCCCATGATTAGATCCCCCTCCCCTGGATCTCACCTGCCTGCGGGATCCCCCAGAGGAAGGTGCCCTGAGCTCTGATCTCTTTGCCCCATCTCCATCCATCTCTGGTATGTGCAGTACCTCCTGGACCCCCCTTCCTGGGCCCCACTATACCCCCCCTTCCTGGTCCTCCACCCCACTGAACCCCTCCTCCCCTGGGGGGAGCTGGGACCCCCTGCCTAGATCCCCCTATGCAGGCCCCCTGAATCCCCTCATCCATGGGGGGAGCTGGGACCCCTGCCCCCCCAAAGGGGAGGTTCAGGGGCGCAAGAGGCCTGGGAAGGGGGGGGTCCAGCCAGGGGGAGCTGGGATCTCTGCACTCATCTCTGCCCTCCCCCCCCACCACACACACACACATTGTGGGCAGCTGCCATCTCTGCCCATGGTCTCTTACAGCTGGCCCTGTGCGTGCCCGTCCTGGAGCTGGGATCTCTGCCCACAGCCCTTCCGATGCCGTCATCCCTGGAGCATAGATCCTTGGCATCCCCCCTTCCCCGCTACTGAGCCCCCTCTCCTCCCATGCTGCCCCCCAATGCAGCCGCAGCCTTGGTTGACCTGTAGCTTAGAAAGGTTTGTTTGTTTTGCTGCTTTCCAGGCTCCCTGATCCCTATACAGAGAGAGGAGGAGAAGGAAAGACACCAGCCCTCTACTGCCCTGTCCTTGTGCCAGGCTGGGCTTGGAATCCGGATTCCCTCCCAATCCCCTGCCGCTCCTGGGCTGGAAATCCACATTCCCCTGGTCCTGCTCTAGGAATCTGGATTACACCTTTCCTCCCCCGCCCCAAGGCCATGCAAAAGGGCAAGTGTGAACTCCTCCCCGATCTGCCCCCAAGGCTCTCGGTGGAGCCCCAGGCATGGCGGGGAGGCCAAGGAGACGTCCGGGTAACAGTCCGGGGGCCCAGCTCCCAGCTTGAGGATTATGCCGCTCCGGGGCTGGGGCAGAGAAAGACCTTGGTTGTCCTGGATATCGTCTGTCTGCTCGTGGGTGAGTGCGGTGCGGGCAGAGCCCCATGCGGTGCAAATCCACCTTCCCCGGGACCCCTGGCTCCTGGTTCTCCTTCCCACAGGGAAGCTGGCACCCCTGCCTCCCCTTTCCCTGGGGCTCCTGCCCACTCTAATGTAATGCTGCGGCTCCCATACTGTGCCAGGGCACTGAAATGCAGCCACCTCTGGGGAGGAAACTTGGGCCGGGACTTGAGCTGGAGGGCGTCGACGGGGGGGAGTGATGCCAGCTGGTCTGGGGGAGGAAGCAGAATTACTAGCTGCCCCATGGAGGCAAAGATTATGTCTCCCTGTAGACAGAAATGCTGGTTCTTATTTTGCGGGGGGGCTCGGATCCAGCGCAGTTTAAAGTCCAATCGTCCCCATGCTATAAATCGCATGGAAGCTAGGTTAGCCGGCTGGAGCATGAGGATCAGTTGGGTTTGCTGGGAATGAAACCAGTGACTCCGGGGAGCCTGGATCTGTGCAAACCTGACGATTCAAAGCTCCAGGCCTTGTATGGTGTGTCCGGGGCATCAGTTAGGCCCCAAACCTTCTCCTTTGGAGGGATATTTAATGGCACGGTAGCAGCAGGGATCTCACTTCGATCTAGCGCCTCTCCCCATCAGGGCTGCGTCTGGACCCGAGGGATCAGGGCTTTCAGAGCCTGGTACTCAGTAAACTGCTGGTGTCACTAAGCGAAAAGCAAGGAAAACGTGTTAGGCTGGGAAGGAGAATAAGATGGAAAATATTCTAATGGCATCAGTGGGCCAGACCCACCAGGGGGGCTGGGCTCAGTTCAGAGCCATCAGCAGAAGGATGTAGCATTAGACGGTTGGAGCATGGCTTGAGGCCTGAGAAAAAGCCTCTTACCGGGGAAGAGAGAGATTAACATTGCAGGAGCATTAGAGGTGAATGAGGCAGAGAATCAGAGAATATTGGGGTTGGAAGGGACCTCAGGAGGGTCCAACCCCCTGCTCAAAGCAGGACCAATCCCCAACTAAATCATCCCAGCTGGGGCTTTGTCAAGCCGGGCCTTAAAGGTAGATCAGTTCTCTGTG
This sequence comes from Caretta caretta, assembly GCF_965140235.1. Classification (NCBI taxonomy): domain Eukaryota; kingdom Metazoa; phylum Chordata; order Testudines; family Cheloniidae; genus Caretta; species Caretta caretta. The sequence goes on from NC_134225.1 coordinate 20,303,661, forward strand.
CCTCACAATACAAAGGGGAAATTGTACGAAACCAAAAGGTGGCTCACTCAAAACAGAGCAAAGAAAATACTTTCCACATGCAGTTTGTGTCCTTGGTCTGTGGAACTCCTTGCTACAAGATGTCCTTGATTTCAGCAGGGTGGTGGTTGTTTTTTAAAGGGGAAGGGCAAATGAGACTATCTGGAGTGAGAGGGCTAAAACAGTAATAACCAAGAGGTTTGAAAGGACTAGAAAGGGCCTGTTGGTGTATACATTAACCTTTGAATCTTGGAGGTTAATATGTATTCTCCCTTAACGGCTGACAACAGGATTTTATTCTCTGGCACTGCCTGCTCTCAGAGACAGGGTAGTGAGATAAATAGATCCACCAGTCCATCGCCAGTCTGGGTTCTGATGTCTCTGTCTATATATAGGCAGAAATATCCTGGGATAATCTACAGGACTGATCTATTTTGGGTACTGGGGGCCAGATAAGTAAAACTGGGCAGATAATGGATTTTATGGTTGGTTTCTTTCACTGAAACAACAAAGCAAAATAATCGTTTTGGGTCGAATGAAATATTTGTTTGACAAAATCAAAATGTTTTGACTTGACTGCAGCTTTGAAACATCGGGGGGGGGGGGTTAAGTAAAACTAGAGGACATTTTGGAAGGAAACGAGTCGTTTCAAACCAAGAAATCAGAATGCTTTGATTGATTTCTGAGCACACAACCGGTTGAGCAGACCTGATGCACGGACCAACGCACAGTCAACCGGTGGAACTCCTTGCCAGAGGACGTTGTGAAGGCCAAGACTAGAACAGGGTTCAAAAAAGAACTAGATAAGTTCATGCAGGATAGGTCCATCGATGGCTATTAGCCAGGATAGGCAGGGATGGTGTCCCTATCTTCTGCTTGTCAGAGGGAATGGGTGAAAGGGGATGGCTGGGATGGTATGGGAAGGGGCAGTGCTATCCTCCCAGGGCGCCATGGTCACAATTCTCCCCCCCCCCCGCCCCCCACGCAGCCAGTTCAAGACCCTTTTAGCCCCCGAGTGCTGGGCCCAGAGGAGGGGAAGGGCTGGGGCACCCATTGGGCTCTAGCTTCTAGTCCCAGCCAGGCCAGGAAGGGATGGGATTTCCCTTTCCCCTGCATGGACAGCTCCCAGGACTGGGTCAAACCCACCTCCGGAAAGCTGCACGGCTGCTGGCTGGGAGCCCGCCTCTGAAGGCAGCACCTCTGCCAGCAGTGGGCAGAAGTGAGGGTGGCAATCCCGTGTCACCCTAGAATAGCCTTACCACCCCCCACCCCACCCCGAGGAGCTCCATTTGCGTCAGGGCCCCCTCGGTTACAGCACGGAGACATTTCAGATCGAAACATCTCAACTCAGAATATTTGCTGTTTTGAAAATCCTATGACCCTGAAATGGACCAAGATGGCCCGTGAATTTGGAAGAGCCCTACGTATTGGCTCGGGAGCTGATTTAAGCTAATTGGGGGGGGGCAGGGGGGTGGACAAGATCTGACATCAGTTTAGTTGACACCGATTGCAAACGGAACCCATTTCAGGGGGTCCCGCTGGACGGGAGAGGCTGTGCTGGTGTAGGTCTGTTTCCAAACCGATTTACAGACCCTACTTCAGTTCCACTTCAGTCAAATGGGAGCAGGGCAAAGCCAGATAGCGCTCGTTCTCGCAGGGAAGTCTCGTGCCCTGGTATCCAACCCCTCGCCATCTTTAATGTACGTTGCCTCACAGCCCCTCTCTGTGGGGTAGGACCCCCTGGGGAAACTGAGGCACAGAGAGGCAAGTGACTTGCCCAAGCTCTGTGGCAGAGCTGGGAACTGAGCGCAGGTCTCCCAGCTCCCAGGCTAGCACACTAACCACTGGGCCATCCTTCCTCTCTATGAGCCCCCTGACCTGACCACACTGATGGCTAGCCATTGGGCTCAGAGGGGCAGAGTCAGTGGAGTGAGCCAGGGGACTATCCTGGCACGTTAGCAGAGCTGGGGGTGCCATGGAGGGGGAGATCCGAGTCAGTTTGGCTTGGGGAGCGCTCTGCAGCATGGGGGTCGCTGATGGACTCGGGGAGCTCAGTTGCTGGGGGTGGCCTTCAGGTCTAAGGGGTTGGATCATGTTGGGGAGGGGGCAGGGTAGGTTGGATCATGGGACTGTGGCAGGGTGGCCTGGGTCAAATCCTGGGGGAGGGGGAGACTGGCAGAGTAGATCATGAGGGTCGGAGTTGGAGAAGGGGTCAGATCGTGGGGGGGCAGACTGGCAGGGTGGATCGTGGGGGGTTGGGACAAGGTGAGTGGGGCTGGATCCTAGGGGCAGGGATTGGATTGCAAAGGGAGGCTGTTTGGGGGGATTAGGTCATGGGGGGGGTGTTAAATGGGAAGGAAGGGAGGACTCACTGGTGGGGCAGGTCGTGGGGGTTGGGCTGTGGGGAAGTGGGGGGTCAGGTTGGGCGAAGGATGGACAAAGCTGATCTCCAGAAGGCTCTGGAATAAAGCACTGGGCGAGGGGGGGGGATTAAGAAGGGGTCATGGGTTGTGCCAGGTCATGACCCCCCCCGCTACCCCCACCGGGGCTCTGCCCACATCCCAACTATCCGCCTACGCCGGGGAGCGCCCATGCCATCATCCCAACTCCCGGGGACGCCCCCCATCTGCTGCGGGACCCCAGTGCTCCCCCTCTTCCGCTGGCACAGCCCACCCCAGGATCGGGGCCCTGGCTTGGGCAGCTTCCAGGGCCCATGGCACCAGCTCGCTGCCCACCAGGGGTCTGTGGGGGGGGGGAGGGCAGGTGTAGTGGCATGTGGGGGGGACTCCCCTCCTTCTCTCTCTGCTTCACCCTTTCTCCTCTTGCCCGCTTTTCTCTTCCTCCTTCTGCCCTGGTTCCATCCCGTCCCTGCTGCCCTCCCTCCCCGGCCGTGAGCTCTTGGCTGCCATTCAGGGCTGGCCGCGCCCTGCAGCTGTTGCCTGCTCCTCTCCCTAGGCCTCTCCGTGCCCCCTGGCCTCTCCGTGCCCCCTGGCCTCTCCCGCCACTGGTTCCACCTGCTTCCGCCCCTCGGTGCCCGAGCCTGTTGAACCAAGCCGGGAGTGGGGGAGACTTTCTGGCCCTAGACACCACTCCGGGGGGCTGGGGGGAGCGGGTGCTGCGGGGGCATCGGGGCTGCCACGCTCGTCCCGAGTGCAAAAGGTGTTAGTGGCAGGCCTTGCACGCTCGTGCCCTGCAGGCCATGGGATCCGTTCCTCAGAGCACTAGTCCCAAGGGCCCCCTCCCCCCACCCACGCAGGATCGACCCACTGAGGCAGTAGCCCCAAGAATCCCTCCCTCCCTGCCCCGCGGCACGGTAGGGAACCCCCTCCCGGGCCCTGTTCTCGCCCTCCCAGCCTGGGCCTGAACGGCAGGGAGCCCCTCGACCCGGGCAGCCAGCCAGGGCGAGTGGGGGACGCCCGAACATGGACAAGAGAGTGACTATTAATAGCCCAGCCCTCTCTGAATAGCTGGGAGGTTTGGCGTGTGTGAGATGACGGGGGCCCCACGGCTGGGCTGGGCTGGGTCAAGGGCAGGCTGGCTGCTGGGGGCACTGGGCTGGCATTAACAGAGCTGATGTAGACCAGGGCAAGGGGCTGAGCGGAATCATGCCCTCTGTGGGCACAGGCTCATGCCCCAGTAACACGCACGCCGGCTAAGAAGCTGCCTTCGGCTAGTGGCTCACGAGGAAATTGACGTCTTCGCACAAGCCGCCGCTCGGTGGATGTGATTGCACGCCTGCCCGCCCCGCTCGCACGGTGGTGTCCTGGCAACAAGAAGCTCCCCCATGCATGGCTAGCTGAACCCCCATGCACACACGTTTGCGCCCCCCCCCCCCCAGGGGGTTAGGGCTCTGGCTCTGAACGCACGGCTGTCACTCCAGCCCTGGGCTCTCGGTATAAATACGCAGCGGGCGCAGTCCGTGGCCAGGCAAGGCGCAGGGCAGCCAAGTCAGGATGGAAACCTGGAGCTGGCTCAAGCCAGTCCCTTAGGCCTTGGTATCCGCACAGTGTGGGAGGAGCTGGGTGGGGTCCAGCCTTGGCCCAGGCCAACCGTCCCCAAGAGTCTCAGATCTTTGAAATCAAAGCCTAGGGTGGCTCCTTCCTGCCCCGGGGCTGCAGAGCTGCTTCCGGCGTGGCTGTGTTCTTCTCCTGCAGGCACCAGGGTGACGTGCCCCTCTGGCATGCCCAGCCCTGGGGGGCTCCTGCCCCAAGCTGGCAGTGCCCCCTGCTGGACATTCCCAGCTCTGGAGTCCTCGCTTTCTCCCTGCCCGCCTCGAGGGTGGGAGTGCCCCCTGCTGGCCCCCCAGGAGAGCACACCCAGCCCTAGCCACTCACCCATCACGGCGCCCCCTCCTGGGTCCCAAGGTGCTCTGCAGGCATCACCCTGGATCTTGGCGGGCGGCCTAGCCCGTCGGAAAGAGCGATCCTGAAAAAACTCGGTTGCCAAGCGAGACAGGAAGGGAGGGAACCTGGGAACCGAACGTGGAAACATCGTTCTCAGCCCCAAAAAGGAGCCCAGAGCCCCCTGGGGAAGGTTATGCAGCCTCGTTGTCTCTTAAAGTGACAGCCCAGGCATGGCCTACTAGGACACCTGGGTCCCACCAGGGCTTGAATCCCACCGAACTGAAGCAGAAGGGGGAACCATTTGCACTTCCTACCCCTCCCTACGTCAAACCCTCCCTACGTCGACCTCACTGGGATCTTCTTCCGTCTCTTCACACTCCTGTGCCAGCCTGCTAGTGCCCAGGTTCATGCTCCCAACCTCTGAGTGCACCAGGATCCTCATGCCAGGGCACTAGTGCCAGGACATGCATGCCCTGCTCACCAGGATCCTCGTGCCAGGATGCTAGTGCCAGGATTTGCAAGCCCAGCTCACCGGGATCCACACTCGTGACAGTACTAGCACTGTGGTATCCACTCCCAGCCTCTGATCATGTTGGTGTCCAAGCACCCGAGTGCCAGGCTTCCTGCTCCCACCCTGGTGTGCAGCTGGGCCCACCCGGCAGGATTCACACTTAAATCGCCCAGCATGCTGGGATCCACACCCATTGCCTGGTTTCACATTTGTAGCCCCCACGTGCGACAGGATCCGTGCACGGGAGCACCAGAGTCTCTGCTCCCACCTCACCAGGATCTGTTCACCATTGCCCAGCCTGGTGCTTCCAGCCCCCAGCGCTGCAGGGGTCTCTCACAGGTGCAGGGTTCATGGTGGAGAGGGGGCAAGGTGGGGCCATGTGGGCATTTTTCTCTTCTAACGAGGGAGGGGGAATTTGGCTTCACTGCCCCTTTAAGAACCAGGCAGGGACGTGGCTTCTTGGAATCAGGAACTCACCCATCCTGGCTGGAAGTTTAAGGCCTGATCTTCTCCCCCGCCCCGCACCCCCCCTCCTTGGCTCCTGCCAGGAGCCCTAATGCAAAGCAGATTGCGCCCCATCCTGGCATCCAAGGGCTGCCGGCGTTGTTTCTGCTGGGATTGGAGGGGAGGTCTCCGCGCTCTGCTCCCAGATCAGATTTGGGGGGGCTGCCACCTGTTGGGGTCTGACCCATGTGCGGTGCCTTGGGGTGGTGGTGGCAGGGAGGGGATGGGGGGTGAGGAGCAGAGAGGAGTTGGAGGGTGGAAGCCAGGGAGGGGAGGGGGGAGCCCCGCCAAAACAGTGAGGCTGGTTCCTGGAGGTGGGGTATCAGGAGTGGGGGGGCTGTCACAGGCCAGTCATGGGGGGTGAGGGCATCAAGATGGAGGGGGTGAGACATGAACTGGACCTGAGGGGGAGCAGGATATTGTGGGGGGGGGAGTCCTGGGCTGGTCCTTGGGGGGTGGAGGCAGTGGGATGGGGTTTGGGTGGTATGATATGATGCCCAGGGGAAGGGCAGTGGGTTTTGAATCTCAGTTGGGGGGTGTGGAGGCCGTGGGGGGGGGGGGTCGTTGTTGCAGGGTGGTCCCTGGGAGGGAGCATTAGGATGGGGGCAGGGTGTCATGAGCTGGTGCCCGGGGGTGGGCGAGGCAGTGAGATTGTGGGGGGAGAAGGCAGGGCAGTCCCTGAGGGGGACAGTCAGATTGGGATGTCCTGAGCCAGTCCCTGAGGGAGAAGGGCTCATGGGATTGGGGGGGGGGCACAGAGGGGCCCCCAGGGCTGGGTTAGCCCCTGCTCAGCGCCCCACTCTCTCTTCCCGCTGCAGCCTCCGTCCCGTTCTTGGTCTGCGAGGTTGGCCTGGTCCCCCCCATGCGCCGCGGCTTCTCCTGCGACGACAGCAGCATCCGCTACCCGCTCAAGCGGGCGGAGACCGTCAGCGACACTGTGCTGATCTCGGTGGGGATCCTCATCACCTCCCTCTCGGTGAGTCGCTGTGAGAGGAGAGCGCCCCCTGCTGGGCCCCCTGCAGCACAGCGCCCCCTAGTGCCCCGCGGGGACCGGCACCGACTGCCAGGGGAGAGCGCCCCCCCTGCCACATTCCCTGCAGGGTGTCAGGGGCTGGAGGTGGCAGAGGGGAGGGCTCTGGGTAGCTCACCCCCATGTGCCCCTTACGAAATGCTAGCCATGCCCCTCGGCGCAGAGCACCTGTTTCCAACCCTTCCTCCAAAGCATCAGCCATTGGCCCAGGAGACAGGATCCCAGACTGGGCGTGATCCATTACCGCTGAACGCCACATCCAGCAGGCTGCTTGCCTTGCGGGACTCCCTGCTGCAGGGCATGGGGCAGAATAGGATGGGTGAGGCAAATTATTGGGGGACAAGGGCTGGCTTTAAAAACAGGGTTTGGTGGGATGAGATTATGGGGTAAACCAAGGGGCTGGGACAGGGGAAGCAGGGAATGAGTCCTGCTGCTCTGCAAAGTGCACAGGGAGTCCCCCCTGCTCCCCATAGTCGCTCCTGAGCTTCCCACGGCCCTGGGGGCTGGTCCGTGTCCCAGCACGTGGAGGGGGGAGCTGGCTGGGACGGCTGCCCATCTCAAGCTGCCGTCCTGCGGTGCCTCCCCGTCTTGCCGTGCAGATCTCCCTGGGCGAGAGCTATCGCATCCACTCCCTGCGCCTGGGCTCCCGCTCCTTCGTCCCCAACCCCTACGTGGCCGTCCTCTACAAGGAGATCGGCGCCTTCCTCTTCGGCTGCACCGTGGGCCAGTCCCTCACCAACATGGCCAAGATCACCGTCGGCCGCCTCCGCCCCCACTTCCTGGCCGTCTGCCGGCCCGACCTCCTCGTCCTTAACTGCTCCCGGGGCTACGTGGAGGAGTACACCTGCACTGCGGGGCCGTCGGAGGAGAAGGAAGCCAGGTGAGCTCCCGGGGGCACTGTCCCTTTCAGGCGGGGTGGGGGGCTGGCTCTGGGGGCTTGAGGTAAAGGAAGGGTCCCCTTCTAGTGGAGCCAGCTGAGGAGTGCAGGCCCAGGTTTGGGGGGGGGCCCTAGTGGTGACACCCAGCCGTACAGGCTCAGGAGAACCGCAGGGTCTGTCTGCGTCCAGCAGCCTGGCCTGAAAAAAATCCCCTATGGATTCCCCCACAGAGCCATCTCGGCTCTTCCCGCTGAGACCAGGGTGAAGTGATGGGGGGCCAGGGGGAGTTCTGATATTAGACTGCTCCTTGCCAGCGTCTTGCCCCCCTGCTGGCTGCCCTGGCCCTGTATCGGGGCGGGGTCACCGTGGAGGGTGTCGGGGGGATCAGGGTTACCTGAGCCAGGCCAGGTTTGAACCGGTGTCTGCTCAGGGGAGGCCCTCTTAGGCCCTGTCCTTTCGCACAGCGCAGGCCAGTTCTTCTTGGGCCAGAAGCGTTGCAGGGGAAACTCGGCGTAAACCAGCCACCTCTTGAGACCGAAACCTCTGGGGCTCCAGCCCTCCTGCTTCACGCCCTGAGCTCTGCTCAGCGAGCCCAGCTGGGACAGACCCCGGGGGGGGAGGCTTGTCCGCTCCTCAGGGACCCAGGAGTCCCAGTGACGCTCCAGCCGTGGGTTGATTCATCAGCCGGGACCCAGCACAATTGGCGTAGACAGATGGAGACTCGAAGGAGACTCTGGTCAGACCAGAGCTCTAGTGACCCCTATTTGCATGCCCTGTGCGTGTCTCTGATTTCCTCAGTTCCCAGGTGAAAGACTCATCGGGGTTTCCAAGCCAACTTATCCCCCACCGCACCCCTTCCAGACCTTTGTTTCCAAGCTAGGGTCTCCGCTCTCCCTCTGCCGCATGTCCGTGAGGCACCGGGCTGGCATCATCTCTCGGTCGATCCCTTGTTGATCTGGGGGGATTTCAGCCAGTTCCTTAAGGACTATTCAGTCCACCCAGACAGGAAAGTGACATGAAAGCAAACTTCATCCCTTCCCCTGCTGGGCAGCCATGCAGTGTATCGGGGAAACTGAGGCACGCACAGGCTTCAGAACAAATATTACCAAAAATTCCCACTTCAGCACGCCGCCAACTTCCGCCAAGGGGTCCAGGAGGTGCCCACGTTCTTCAGATTCTTTGGCAGGATGCGACCACTTGGTTAAAGGTCAGAGTGAAGGGTTCCCAGCTACTTCATGCTGGCCCTTTATACCACCAGCCCCTGGGCCTCTGGACCCTGGTCCGACCCAGTCTGTGCAGTCGCTCCCAGAGTCTGCAGTAATTGTCCCCCGCTGAGTTTAGTCCTTAAAGGGAGCTTGGTACTGCGCCCCCAGGGGGGCAGAACGTGGCCCATGGCTCGCACCGATGCAGATCACAACGCTGGAACAACTGGCATCAAGATATTGTGTGTGTCTGTAATACCCGGAAAGGTCCCATGGAGGCTGCCCTGTCCCAGGGTCTGGCGCCATGGGGGTGGCTCCCTGTGGAGACTTCCCCCACCGTGCTGGACAATCCCACACCCCGGGCAGCAGCTTTGGAGCCCCCCAGCCTTGCCCGCCTGGCCCTGGACAGGATCTAAGGCAGCTGTGGAGGTGACAGGCGGAGGGGTTGCTGGTGGGATCCCTCTGCACCCTACACCCCTGGCGATGGGCGGTGCCGCCAGCTATAACCTTGGCCTTTATTTGCCCCCTTCCAGAAAGTCCTTCTACTCCGGCCATGCCTCCTTCGCCATGTACAGCATGACATACCTGGTGGTAAGCGCCCCCGCCCGGCCCCACAGACCTTAACGCTGCACAGGCCCGATCTGATCATCCTAGAACCTTCCCTGGCAACCCTGGCCCATCCCTCTTGGGCCACGCCTGAATGCCCGGGGGGGTTCCCTGGCCCGAGAAGCCCTGGGGGAAAGTCACTGGGGAGCATGGTGGGATCTCCCCGCAGAGCCAGGCTGGGGAAAGTGACTGGGGAGCATGGTGGGATCTCCCCGCAGTTCCAGGCTGGGGAAGGTGACTCGGTACATGGTGGGATCACCCTAAAGGAGCGGCTGGGCCTGGCAGCCCCTCTTAGCCAGCAACCCCTGTCCAGGGTCCCACCCTGAGCCATCTGCGATTGAGACCTCAGCAAGGAGTGGAGCCAAGTGCCCCGAATAGCCCAGCAGAGGGTCCCTCCATGCCAGGCACTTCCTGCTAGGGTGGCAGTTGTCGGTGTGGGAGCTGGAGGGTTACACGCAGAGCCCACTGGGGGGCCAGGATGCCTGGGTTCTATTCCTGGCACTTGGAGGGGCATGGCTCCTTGTGGGTTAGAGCAAGGAGGGGCTGGGAGTCAGGACTCCTGGGTTCTATCCCCAGCTGTGGGAGGAGAGTGGGGTCTAGTGGTTAGACCAGAGGGACCTGGCTCTGAGAGTGGAGTGGGGTGAGCAGAGAGCTCCCTCCAGTGGCTGGTGGCAGAAGGGTGATTCTGTGCCCCACATACCTACAGAGACTCATCTGGAGCCAGAGCAGCCAATTGTGTGAGGTGATCCCAATGTCTGGCTGCCCCGGCTCCTGTCTCTTGGCTGGCCCAGGCTGACCTAGGCTGGAGGGTAGTGCGGGCCAATGCGTGAGCCGCGGCGCATCCTCTGAGAACTGGAGAGGAGTTAACTCACTGCTCCTCCCGCCCAGCCCAGGCCAGTACTGGCCCCTCTGCGGATGGGGAAACTGAGTCATGCAGAGGGGAAAGTCCTGATGCCCAGCCCCCTGCTCTAACCACGAGACCCCACTCCCCAGAGCTGGGGATGGAACCCAGGAGTCCTGACCCTGCTCTCAGCACCTGTCCCACTCACTGCCCTCATTTCCTCCACTCCCCGCACCCGACCAATCTCCCCCCTCATCAAAGTGGGTCAGTTCCCTGCTTCCGCCACCGCACCCGAATGGCCCCCCCGCCCCGGATGCCTGGGTCCATGTGGCTGGCGGTGGAGAAGGGCCCCTTGTTCCCTTGGGGAGTGGCACAAACAGGCCCTTTATGCGTCCCTGGCTGATGGGCCTGAATGGGGGGGGTTGGGAACGTGTCTCGGGCTGGGGCAGCAGAGACGCCAGCGACTAGGACTGCGAGTAGCCCCCCAGCTCAGATGCCCTTTATTCTTCTTGCTGTGCCGGGGGATGGGGTGTGGGAGCACAGTGGGGGTGGGGAAGCAGCATTTGGGGGGCAGCAGGGTTTGCAGGTGGGGCGTGAGGGGCGGGGCACGGGGCGTAGGGGGCAGGAATCAGAGCACGAGGGGGGAGCTGGTCGGGTTTTGGGGTGGGAGCAGCAGCGTTTGGGGGGAAGGGGGCAGAGTGGGGGGCCAGGAGCATTTCTCCCGCTTACTCCCCGCCCCCCCCCCCCCCAGTTCTACCTGCAGGCGCGGTTAACCTGGCGGGGCGCCCGCCTGCTGCGCCCCCTGGTGCAGTTTGTCCTGTTACTGCTGGCGCTGTACACCGGGCTCACCCGCATCTCTGACTACTGGCACCATCCCTCGGACGTGGCCGTGGGCTTCCTGCAGGGGGCGCTCATCGCCTACTGGGTGGTAAGTGGGAGCCGCTGTCCGTCCGTCCCTCCCCCCGCCCCCCACCAGCTGACTGTCTGTCTGTCTGTCCAGGACTGATCAGTGCTTGGACCCCTCTGGGTCACCAGCTCGACTCTGGCCCGGCTTCCAGAAGAGCGATGAGTTTGTCTGGTTTCTTAGAGCGCCGGGGGGTCCACGTCCCAGCCCACCCCGTGCTCCGTCCATGAGCCCGGCTGGGAGCCAGGACTCCTGGGTTCTTTCCCCAGCTCCGGGGTCGAGTGGGTTAAAGTAGGTGAGGGGAGCGGGGTTCTGGGAGCCAGGACTCCTGGGTTCTATTCTTAGCTCTGGGAGAGGGAGTGGAGTGGAGTCTAGGATTTAGACCAGGGTGGGCTGGGAGCCAGGACTCCTGGGTTCTATTCCCAGCTCTGGGAGGGGAGGGGAGTCTGGTGGTTAGAGTGTGGGGGCTGGGAGCTAGGACTCCTGCGTTTTATTCCCAGCTCTGGGATGGGAGGGGAGGGGAGGGGAGTCTAGTGGTTAGAGTTGAGGTGGGGGACTGGGAGCCCTGGGTTCCCTCCCCAGCTCTGGGAGGGGAGTGGGGTCTAGTGGTTAGAGCGGGGGGGGGGGCTGGGAGCCAGGACTCCTGGGTTCTCTCCCCAGCTCTGGGAGGGGAGTGGGGTCTAGTGGTTAGAGCGGGGGGGGGGCTGGGAGCCAGGACTCCTGGGTTCCCTCCCCAGCTCTGGGAGGGGAGTGAGGTCTAGTGGTTAGAGCGGGGGGGGCTGGGAGCCAGGACTCCTGGGTTCCCTCCCCAGCTCTGGGAGGGGAGTGAGGTCTAGTGGTTAGAGCGGGGGGGGCTGGGAGCCAGGACTCCTGGGTTCCCTCCCCAGCTCTGGGAGGGGAGCGGTGTCTAGCAGTTAGATCAGTGTGGGGGCCAGAACCCAGGACTTCTGGGGCTCCATTTCTGGCTCTCCGGCTGACTCGTGCGACCTTGGGCCAGTCCCTTCCCCTCTCTAAGGGGCCGCAGCGGTGGAGGGAACGTGTGGAGAACGCTCTGACCTCCTTGGGTGGCAGGTGCTGCAGCCAGAACCGGGATTCTCCCCCGTGTTCTCCCCACCCCCGGCCTTGGGGGAAGGGGGCTGCGAAGCCGGCCAGGAGCTATGGGGCCGAAACACTGTCGCTCCCAGGGCCGGAGCCGTGGGCTGCCAGGAAACGGCACAGGAAACACCTCCTGCTTCAGCATTAAAACAGGCAACAGGGAGGAAATCTTCCCTCATCACAGGGCTCCCGGCCAACCTCCCCTCCCCTTCCATGGGGGCCCAGCGGCCCAGCTCGCAACCTGGGGGGTCCTTAGCACAGCACAGCCCCAGCAGGAGGTGTGAACTCCCTTGTACTCATGTGGAAACTGAGGCACAGAGGGGGGGAAGCGGCCTGCCCGGGAGCATGGATTATGGAATCCAAGGGGCTGGGAGTCAGGACTCCTGGGTTCTATCCCCAGCTCTAGGAGTGGGAGGGGGTGGGTTAGAGCTGGGAGTCAGGACTCCTGGGTTCTATCCCCAGCTCTGGGAGGGGGATCTGGTGGGTCAGAGCAGGGGGGCTGGGAGTCAGGACCAATGTTCCCTCTAATTTTTCCCATCCGTGTGTGGAATGAATTTTACGTGCACCAATATAGAGGTGATGTGTGATGGGGGTGGGGACAAGGGGTTCGGAGTGGGGGAGGGCACTCAGGGCTGGGGCAGAGGGTTGGGGTGCAGGTGGGGGGGTGAGAGCTCTGGCTGGGGGTGCGGGCTCTGAGGAGGGGCCAGGGATGAGGGGTTTGGGGTTCAGCTTGCCCCGGGGCCACAGCGGGGAGAGAGGACTCCCCTCAGGCCCCTTTCCCCACAGCAGCCCGGGGCCGGGGGAGAGGCACCTCTCCCGGCCAAAGCAGGTCCAGGGCTGGGGGAGAGGCGCCTCTCCCCGCCGCAGCCCTGAGCACCTGCGCGGCCCTTAATAGGTTGCTGCATGGCCGTGCAGCTTAGAGGAAACTTAGGTCAGGACTCCTGGGTTCTATCCCCAGCTCTGGGAGTGGGAGAGGGTGGGTTAGAGCAAGGGGGTCCTATTCTTGCCTTACAGACTGATCCACTCTATAACCTGGGCCTGTGGCTAAACTAGAGCCTGCCTCGGTTTCCCCCCAGCTGTGGAATAAACCCCCACCCCGAGAGCAGGGTGGGGAGGAGGGTCATGTCAGTGCAATTAGCTCTCCCCTGCCTCACTCCCCTCCTTTTCAGTCTCCCCCTCCTCACACCCTGTTTTTCTCTCTCTCTTCCTCCTCCCAGGCCTTCCACATCTCAGGCATGTTCCACGACAAGTCCCCAGCCTCCCGCCTGCCCCAGCTTTGCCCCGATAGCCCGGACTCCAGCGGCCACACCAACTGCTAGGCGTCGTGCCGGAGTGGGGGGCTGGAGGATCACTCTGCTAGGACCAGCACCCAGCACCCAGCTGGCCTCCGCACGGCCGGGGGGAGAGCCAGCCCCTCTTTCTGCTCCTCCACAGAGCACGTGGTCCTACGTGCTTCCTCTCCGGCAGGGCTGGGCTTTCCTCTGTTGCCGCCATCTGTTTTCCAAGCACTTTAATTTCCTCTTGAATGCCTGCCCTGGGTCAGGCCGTCACCACCTCCCGAAAGGCTTCCTATTGGGTGGGGTTCTCCTCTGTCCGCCGCAGGAAATCCTGCCTTCCTTTGGCCAAGGCATGGCAGGAAGTCTCACCTTTTTCTAACAAGGATATCGCAGACGCATCGCAGGAAGTCCCGCCTCCCTCTGGCAAGGGCATGGCAGGAAGTCCCGCCCGCCTCTAGTATGGACATCACAGGAAGTCCCACCTTCCTGTGGCAAGGGCATGGCAGGAAGTCCCGCCTGCCTTTGGCACGGACGTCGCAGGAACGCTGCAGGAAGGCCCGCCTTCCTTTGACATGGGCATTACAGGAAGTCCCACCTCTCCCCTCACCACCCCCACACACATTGGGATTTCCCAGATCACTGAAGGATTATGACGACGATTTGCATGTTACGCTTTGGCCACCTTCCCAGACTCTGCTACCTGCCCCTCCAATGAAAGGGCCCCTCCCCTCTCCGCTGCCGGGGAGGTGGGCTGTGATTGGTGGACAGGGGGATGAGGAGGGCGGGGAGAGCGGCAGGTGGTCAAACATGAAGGATGAACCACAGGCTGCTGGGCCATGGGAGTGGGGTCCACAGGGACCGCTCAAAGGGGGCTCATCCATGCCACAAGTGGCTCCCATTCTCAGATGCTTCCGGGCTCCCCCCGGGGGCTGGACTGTGCCTCTCGCCCCCCCATGCCCAGCTGGCCCTGATAATGTGAATGGTATTTTTGTAATAAATGGTACAGACAATCGACTGGGTTGGGGCTGGCCCTGGTGTGGGGAGCATGGGTCAGTCCTGGGGCTTCAGGCAAGGGGCTTTCCTCCTCTCCGCGAGACCTGCCTTGGTGGCTGCCCTCCAGGACTCAGGCGGGCGATCAGGGGTGGGTTTGAATGGAGGGGGCTGTCAGGGCGGGGATTGTTCGGGGATGGAGGGGCTGTGAGCCCAGAGCTGAATGGTGGTGGCAGAGGGGCTAATTCCTAGCTCACGCAGGAGCTGCAGCAGGGTGGGATTCAGAGGCACTGGAGAAGCTGGGGGGATCCCAGGGCTGGGGTAGCAGGGGGCTGCGGGTCAGGACTGAGGGGCACTTGCAGAGGTGTTGTACAGAAGAGGCGTGGGGCTGAGGGGCTGGGTTTCAGTCATGCCCTCTGCATGACGGTCCCAACCCCAGGGAAAGACACTGCCTCGTTCTCCCGCTAGGGACGGGGCTCCCTCGCGCCGCCTGGCCCCGTCCCGGCCGAGTGGCTCTGGACGCTGTGGTCGGCCTGCAGCTGGGAGACATTCCACGCAAGTCCTTGACCCTGGGAGCGGGGCTGCGATGGGGGAGCTGGCCCTGCCCCAGCCGTGCAGGGGAGGCAGCTGGGCTGATGGGGTTGGGGGCCAGCAGGAGGGCATGGCCTGGCCTGGCGTGGATGAGCTGAGCTCGCCCGCTGGGTGCAGGAGAGGGGAGGATCAGGCCCAGGGCATGCCCGCAGGCAGCTCCTGCTGCTCTCTGGCTTTGGATGTGGCACCAAGGAGGCCTGTGTGACGAGGGCTTGTGAGCTAAGGAGACTCAGGCATGGTTTGTTCTTGGATGGGAGACCCAAAAAGGCCAACCGTGCCCCTGCTCAGGGGGATGGGGGGATCTTAGTGCCAGCCCCCATGCCCTAGGGGGTGCTGTGCAGCAGGGAGCAAGAATGGTGGCTCTGTCGGGAACACTGGACAGTGGTGCTTTGTGGCTGTTAACCAGCTGCCAGGCCTCACCCCAGAGCTGGCTGCATCTCGGAGCTGGCCCAAGCAATCCCTGCATAGTTCATCAAGTGTTTGGGCCTTTTTAGGAATTCAGGGTTGGTATCAGCAGGCCCAATCAACAAATCCTCCGGGGGAATCCAGGCTCTTGAACCAGAGCCCCTGTCTGTCTCCTGCCTCCGACTATTTCACAACAGCCTCTGGTGGGGGGGGAGGCTGTGAGTTCCTTTCAAAGCTGCCATGAATGACTCCTTTATACCCCAGTGGGAGACAGGGGCCGTGTGACTCCCAGCGCTAGGCTCAGGGGAACAATAGCCGGAGCCGTATCTGCTCCTTCTGAGCCCCAAGGCAGATGGTAACCAAGCAAAGCCGCAATACCAGCCCTGGGAGATAAGGGATAATGAGTCGTTTTTACAGCGGGGGGAAACTGAGGTACAGGGAGAGGCCGTGACCTGACCAAAGTCACACGGCAGGACACTGAACAAAGAGTCTTGACTGTCTCTTGCTCTAAGCACTAATCCCCACTCCTTACCCCAGAGCTGGTGACTCCCGGCCTCCCCTGCTCCAACCACTAGACCACATGGCCCGTTCTGTGGTCCCACACTGTGGCTCCTAGCATTTCTGGCAGTCCCTGGATGCCTGTGAAAGCATGTGGAAGAGGGAGCCAGTCTGGTTGTCCCGCTGGCTGAGGTGACAGGATGTGGGTAGCAGCACACTGGGACGCACACACCCCGGTCTCTCTTAACCTCATTGTACCACGCAAACCACGGCTGTGGCTTCCCCAGGGATCCAGCAGGTTCATGAGCAGGAGGGGAGGTGGTTGAGGGTATCACAGTTAGGAGCGGAGATGGTTGCTAAGAGCTGCTATGGAGACATGGGTTCTAATCCCACTTCTTCCACCATGTTGCCAGCAGCTTCAATCAAGAAGCCACTGGCAGCGTAAGAAGCACCGGACCTGACCTGATCTGACGGATTTATGAAGAATTTGGCTTTGGAGCAAACTCCTCCACTGCTTGCCACTACCCCCGCCCCATAACACGCATCATGCATCATTTCAATGAACACCACCACACAGCATGTCTTCAAGGGCAGAACACTTGCTCGCACAATAAGAACTTGGAAGACAACGTGCAGTGATGTCCTCCTCTCCCCGCGAGGGCTCCCGCTGTAACAACAGAAACACTCCAGTAACGACAGCCAGGAGATCTTTTCTGTATTAGAACCGTGGCCTTTGCTAAGGGAAAATGGGAGCCTTCCCCCAGGCTAGCGACAGGGGTGAAGCCAACTCTGGATGGGTTCCTGGAGTGGGGTGGAGGTAAAACGAACCAGCGCTCTGGACCCCAAACCAATGCAATTGACGTGAGTTCCCCCCAAACCAATGCATGTGACGTGAGTTCCCCCTTGGGGATATATCCAGGGTGGAAAGGGTCCTTCTACTACCTCCCGCTCGGCCCAAAATAAACAGCGGCCACGGAGTCTGACCCAGCACTGACCCAACTCTGGAAGATGCAGTGAAGGAGGGGGGGGGGGCAGCTTTGCACCAGCCAACAGCTGGGGAACAGAGAGGATTGTGGGGCGGGGGGGGGGAAAGTCTGCAGTTCCAGCTGTCCTTAACGAGGTCCAGCTGTTAGCTTGGGGCTCATCAGATGGGAGAGACATGAAGGGGGGAAGCTCCTGTTGTGTAGAGGTTGAGGAAGTGCCTGCCCACCCCAGCCACGCGCTCCCATGTGTTTGTGGCCGTTTTCAAGCTAAAATTTGAGGAGTGAGGGAACAGGTACAAAGCAGGGCTGGTTGGTTGGATCAATACCCTGGGCAGGGCACAGCCCCCGGCACTCAATCCTGGCCGGGGCACCCCAGGCCCTCGGAAGGGGGCACATTAATAGAACAGGGTGGCTCGATACCAAATACCACCCGGGGCACAAGGACACAGGCCTGCGAGGAAAGCACTGGACTGGGAGTCAGGCTGCCTGGGTTTTAGCTCCAGTTCTGGGAGGGGAGTGGGGTCTAGTGGTTGGAGTAAGGACGGGCTGGGAGCCAGGATTCCTGGGTTCTAGCCCCAGCTCTGGGAGGAGAGTGGGGTCCAGTGGTTAAAGCAGGAATAGGCCGAATGGTGTTGACACCATCAGTTCCATCTCTCACCTGACTTGTGCCTTTAAGGCCCTGGGTTCTGACCCCCCCAGTTTACCAGCTCCTGGCCTGACTCCCACGTGCACCAGACGGCTGGGTTGGCCCAGCCTCCCTGCTCTACCAGAATCCTGCCAGGGCTTGTCCTGGGAGAAAGGAAGCAACCTGCAAACGGCTGAGGCGGAGGCTTGAGACTGGAGCCCCGACTCGCCCTGGCAGCAGCCCCCTGTGGGGCTCAGTGCGGGCGGGGGAGGGGGGCAAAAGTCCTGCAATGGGATTGGAGCTGGGGGCAGAAGTCATGTCTCCACTGCCCCCTGCTGGCTAGGGTATTGTGTGTGGGGGGGGCACATTGCCTGCAGTTTTGTGTGTATATGTGTGTGCGCCCCCCCATGCCGGTGTGTGCATGCATGCACCATATTTATGTGGCTGTCCCCGGCGTACTTGTGCGCCCAGCCCCAGGGCAGCTGCAGCAGCTGCTGCGATGGGCTGGATATTAATTTCCTGGTTGTTTCTCCCATTGTGTAACCCACTGGCTCTGAACGGGAACAGTCACTTCCCAGCCTGGCGGGCGGCCAGGGCTGGAGGGAGGCTGCAGCGCTGGGCGGGGGCAGAGGGGACACCTCAGCCTTGCCCCCGGGGCATATCTCACGGCCCGGGGAGCCCAAACGCTACCTGCGCAGCCCTGCTTGAATGCGCCCGCCTCTGGGGTGGGGTAGGCCAGTTGTTTCACAGCCACACTGCAACACTGCCCGGGGCTGGCTCACCCAGCGCTGAAATGCAGCCACCTCTGGGGTGGGGCACGGCAGCTGGTAACAGAGCACAGCGATGCCGCACAGGGGAATAAGCTGGGGTATTCCCCCGCCCCGTAGGAACCAGAGTTCAAATTGTGCCAGCCGTGTCATAGGGTGACCCCTTGTGATGACACCAGGCGCCGCCGGCTGGGACCTGGTGAGACCTGCCATGTGCCCAGCTGCTTCAACAGAGCCTGGCCAGTGGGGGGGCTGCACGGTGTGTCCTGCCTGGGATGGACTCCCCCGGTGATCTGGATTGTTTGGATCCAGGGAGAGGGTCAGCTCAGGTCGGCCTTCCTGTCTCCCGGGAGAGAAGCCCTGCAGGCCCGAGGAGCCGGGTTTGTTTTCTGCGTTTCCGGGCCGTGGAGTCTGTTCCAAGAGGCAGGGCCCCCTCGCTGGCCTTTTGCATTTACATCGCATGCAAAGCTGCGACTTGGGGTGACGGGGGGGGGGTGTGTGCCAAGAGCTTGGGGCTGCATCTCAGGGTGATTGGGGGTGGGGGAGTGCTCTCACTGGGGGGGGCACATGGTGGAGGGCCAGCAGGGGGTGCTCTCACTGGACAAGTACTGACAGCCCAGAGTGGAGGGGGGGCAGGGTCCCAAGAGGGGGGGTCGCTCTCACTGGGTGTGGGGGGGAACTGGCAGCAGAAGGGGAAGGCACCATTTGCTTTCCACCGTGCACGGGGCTGCCTCCCTCCCAGGTGGGGGGCACCTGGGTGAGTGGGGGTGGGGCTGTGTTGTGGAATGAAGGGGGATTTGGGCAAGCGTACTTAGGAGCTGCAGCGGCATGTGGGGGGAGAGAGAGCCGTGCCTGGAAGAGGATGGGGTGATTTGCACCTTACCCCGGGCGTACCCTCACTTGGAGCAGGGCACCCCCGCAGACCACTGAATACAGCTGAGCCGGGCCTGCTCTGAGCCGGGCCCTTTCCTGCAGCCTGCGTCTATAAATAGGGGTTTTCCCCAGAAGCTGGGATGATTCCCAGAACTGAGACCAGGGCCAGAGCCAGTGATAGGGGGAGGGGCTGATAACACCCCAGCTGCCATCATTGGGTGGGGGGGAGGGGGGAATTGCCCCACCCAGACACTAGTGGTGGAGATGCAGTAGGGGGCGCTCTCCCACGCAGGCAGCGCTCCCCCTAGTGCAACACTAGGGGGCGCTGTGATGCAGGGAGCAAGGTGGGGGCTCAGTAAGGGGCGCTTGGCCCACACAGTCAGTGCTGACCCCAATGCCCCACTCTGTGCGAGCGCATGCGACTCACAGCCCGCTGCTGGATGGGCTCAGCACTGCCTGACTGTGTGTCATAGCCCCCGTAGCGCTAGTGTCTAACGGAGAGCCTCCCATACGTTCCTCCTCATAGTCAGCATCGGCCAGACTGGGCGGCTGCTCTCCCAGATCAGTGCCCTATGGCTAGAAGCCCCTGCCAGCCTCTTCAACTCCTCCTCCCCCCCCCCCCCCCGGCCTCCCCTCCCATGAAGGCCCTGCCAGATCTGGGTCCCTGAGGCGGCAAGAACTGGCCCAACCAAATAAGAAGGGAGAGAATTGGGGGGGGCGGGGGGGGGCGGCGGGGGTTACTCTGCAGGCTTGAGGCTAGTGGGAGACATTAGCAAGGCCTAGAGCGCCACCTCCTGGCTGCGAGGGGTATTGCAGGGTGTGTGTCTCCATCTCTGAAAGCCTCTTAGCAGCTGAGGCTCTCCACATATGAATATCTCCTCCCTCCTAGGCAGCCGAACCCAGCCTCCCCCCCCCAACACACACACACCCCAGGAGCCCACCTCACAGCTCCTGCCCCACCCCGCTCCCTGGGGCCCTGCCCCCCCCTTCCCCTCCCTCTGGGGGCATCCGGTACCTGCCCTGGAAGTGATGGGGGACAGATCATTGG
Organism: Caretta caretta; assembly: GCF_965140235.1. NCBI lineage: Eukaryota > Metazoa > Chordata > Testudines > Cheloniidae > Caretta > Caretta caretta. The sequence goes on from NC_134225.1 coordinate 20,323,650, forward strand.
GCAGGGCGGCTCCTTGGCTCATACCTGTCCTTTGAAAGGCCAGACCGAGATTTGGGCAGGTCGGCTCAGCCCTAAAAATACCCCAAGTGGGGCTCAAGTTACCCAGAGAGCAGGGCTGGATATCACTGCTGGCCTTCCTGTGTCAGGGGTGCTGCTTCCTAGTGGAGAACAGACCTACTGTGGCTGCCAGTGCGGGGACCCATGCGGGCGCTGCAGTGGTGGGAGCAGGGAGTTGCTGGAACTGAGGGTCAGGGGTTCTGGACCCCCCCCCCCAGCAGCTCTGGGTTTGGTTTAGATGCTGGGTTCATCCCCCCTCTGGCTGTGATTCCTTCTGGGCTAGATATAGTCACTGGGTGACAGGGCATGGGGCCAGCCCTGACTGATCGGGGAGAGCACCCCACTCCCTGAGGCACCGTGCCGGGGTGAGCACAGCGTTGGCTGTGAGCAGAGAGCACCCCCAGCCTGCGTTGCTCATACCTGTTCAGCAGAAGCCCGGGCGGGGGCTGTAAGTCATTGTGACCCCCTCCCCCCTTGGGGGAATCACACACACACCGCTTGTGGTGTCGGGCCTCCACTTGATATTGCTTCACAAATGCTCTGGGGTCGGACCCATTGAAGAAAGTAGAACCATCCCCCTTTCCACCCCCAACCCCGCCACTAGAGGACCCCATAACACAGCAAATGCAGCTGGCTCCCTGCCCAGAGATACATGGATAGACCATCATAGAATCCTAGGACTGGAAGGGACCTCGGGAGGTCATCTAGTCCAGTCCCCTGCACTCATGGCAGGACTATATTTTATCTAGACCATCCCTGAGAGGTGTTTGTCCAACCTGCTCTTAAAAATCCCCAATGATGGAGATTCCACAACCTCCCGAGGCAATTTATACCAGTGCATAACCGCCCGGACAGTTAGGAAGTTTTTCCTAATGTCCAACCTAAACTGCCCTTGCTGCAATTTAAGCCCATTGCTTCTTGTCCTATCCGCAGAGGTTAAGAAGAACAATTCTTCTCCCTCCTCCTTGTAACAACCTTTATGTACTTGAAAACTGTTCTCATGTCCCCTCTCAGTCTTCTCTTCTCCAGACTAAACAAACCCAATTTTTTCAATCTTCCCTCATAGGTCATGTTTTCTAGACCTTTAATCATTTGTGTTGCTCTTCTCTGGACTCTCTCCAATTTGTCCACATTCTTCCTGAAATGTGGCTCCCAGAACTGGACACAATACTCCTGTGGAGGCCTAATCAGCACGGAGTAGAGCGGAAGAATAACTTCTCGTGTCTTGCTCACAGCACTCCTGCTAATACATCCCAGCATGATGTTGGCTTTTTTTGCAACAGAGTTACACTGTTGACTCATATTTAGCTTGTGATCCACTATGACCCCAAGATCCCTTTCCCCAGTACTCCTTCCTAGGCAGTCATTTCCCATGTTGTAGGTCTGCAACTAATTGTTCCTTTGTAAGTGGAGCACTTTGCATTTGTCCTTACTGAATTTCATCCCATTTACTTCAGACCATTTCTCCAGTTTTTCCAGATCATTTTGAATTATGAACCTATCCTCCAAAGCACTTGCATCCCCTCCCAGCTTCATATTGTCTGCAGACTTCATAAGTGTACTCTCTATGCCATTATCTAAATCATTGAGGAAGATATTGAACAGAACTGGACCCAGAACTGATCCCTGCGGGACCCCACTCGATATGCCCTTCCAGCATGACTGTGAACCACTGATAACTACTCTCTGGGAATGGTTTTCTAACCAGTTTTGCACCCACCATATAGTAGCTCCATCTAGGCTGTGTTTCCCTAGTTTGTTTATGAGAAGGTCATGTGAGAGAGTATCAAAAGCCTGACTAAAGTCAAGATATACCACATCTACCGCTTCCCCCCATCCACAAGACTTGTTACCTTATCTATCTATCTATCCATCCCTATACACTTGCATCCATCCATCTCGATACACACCCATCTACCTACCTACCTACCCATTCCTATACACACCTAGCTAGCTAGCTAGCCTCAGACTTCTACCTATCCATCATGCTGTTTGTAGTGCCTGGGGGGGAGTGGGCCTCACTACTTACTATTAATACTCCATTAATCAACAGTAATTAATATGAATCAATCATGAATTATCCCAGAGAATCTCCCATCTTAATAAGTGACCCATGCCTTGAAAAAGTCCCAGCTCCCCCCGGGTGTCACTACAGCTCGATGCCCACTAGGTGGGGAGAGGTCCCTAGCCAACGTTAACCCCTGAGCCAGAGGTGGAATGAATGCAGCAGGGCTCAGCTGAGGGGTGCCCAGCAGGGGGCAGTGCAGCCCTGGTGAGGGCCCTGCAGAACCGGCACTCATGTTGCATCCAAGCAGCTATGCAAATGCAACCTGTCCTGATTCATGTGACCCACAGGTCTGGGGGGAGAGCGGTGGCTAAGGCATCCACAGCATCAGATCTGCAACCTCTTCCAAACACTGGGAGGGGACTGTCACCTGCCTCCCTCCCCCCATCCCAGCCCCTCTGGGTCTTCCCAAACCAATCCCAGATTCTTGTGGATAGAACCAGAAATAACTCCCCCCACCTAGCTCCTGCTGGGCACCCCCACTAGAGCCACTGGGGGAGGGAGGCTGACTGGGGAACCCGCCCCGAACACTCCTGTGTGAGAGAGATCTCCAGGGAAAGAAGTAGGCCAGAGCCGGGGACAAGGGCAGCAGGAAGGGCCTCCAGGGAGCTCAGAGCCAGGGCTGGTAACCCTCAGTCCCCCACTGCCCTGCTCTCACCACCTGTTGCATCCTGCCCGAACCTGGGTCCCCCTCCCACAAGCCCCCACACAGGGTCATGCTCCATTGCCCCCGGGCAGGGCTGAACCCAGCCACTCTGGCTCTTAGAGCAGGTGCTAATGGCTGTGACATTATACTTGGTATGGCAACAGCCATTTTTTCATGTTCTCTGTGTGTATCTATATCTTCCTACTGTATTTTCCACTGCATGCATCTGATGAAGTGGGGTTTAGCCCACGGAAGCTTATGCCCACATAAATTTGTTAGTCTCTAAGGTGCCACGAGGACTCCTCGTTCTTTTTGCTGATACAGACTAACACGGCTACCTCTCTGACACCTTTTACAAGAGTGATCACTCCTAGTCTGCTCACAGCCAGCCACCACCATTTAAATCACTCCCAGCTGAGAGCTGTAGGCAGCCACTCGTGAATTACACAGCAGAGCCACACCAGCAAATTCCCCGGCCTAGACTTTCCCCCAGAAATTGCACCTTGCACCCTCCGGGACAACACGAGCTCATATAAAACCCATCATCTGTCAACAGAAAATGACATTCACAAATCCTGTTATGCCAAAGGAGTTTCCCCAAAACACTTCAATCCCAACACACTGGTTTAGATAACACAGCAAAGCAAAGGTATTGACTACAGAGAGATGGATTTTAAGTGATTACAAGCAATGAGGCATGATTATTACATGAGGATTACAAGCAATGAAGTCAGAATCAGTTACAAAGAGATAAAAGGTAAAACACAGCTAACACCAAACTTAACAAGCAAAGTGAATGCAAAGCAAAGAACTCTCTCTGTCAGTTACAACAGCTTTACCCAAACTGGCTGAATCTTTCAGCCAAGATCTCCCCCAGTCCAGTATCCCTTCTTTTCTTCATCAAGTGTTGTCTACACCATTGGTAAAGAGAAAAGGAAAGAGACCATTTGGGCCAATTGCTTTCTCCTCTTAAAGCCTTCTCAAGAAACACCTCCAGCTGGGGTTCCTGAGACAAAAGGCCTGAGTGGAGGGGAACTCCCTGCTGTTTCTTTGTCCAGATGTAGATTTTTCTGCTCACACCCTCTTTCCTGCCAAAGAATGGCCACTTAACTAGGTGATGGTCCATTTGATTTCACTGACACCAGGCTGAGGCCTGGGCTAGCTTTTGTCGCTGGGGAACTGGTTTGTCCTTGCTTGGAACCTGTCTTAGGCCACATCTACACCAGCACTTAAAACTTTTTTCGCTCAGGATTGTGAAAAAACCCCTCTCCCATCGGCATAACACAGCTACACGCTACAGCCGTGCCACTGGAAACTTGTCAGTGTAGACATGGCCTCAGTAGTATCCTACAGTGGAACTCTATGTCTTTACACCCAAAGCTGCCACACATATTCCATCCATACAATAATGATCAGCAAATTATGAGTTTTCAGATGATACCTCACCAGGCATACTTGGTACAACATTCATCACCTGTCTACGAAAGGGGTGAACATAGGGGTACAGAATGTCACAGCTGGTAGCCTCGGAGCCGCAAGGGCACGCAGCAATTTCACTGCTGCCATAGTGGTCTGGTTTTAACCTACGCTGTCACTCTGCTATGTTATCTGAGGCTTCAGCTTGTGGTGAGCAGGGTAATCAAGCGGGGAAGCTCCCACAATTTAACACTTGGAGGCAGAGCGAGGACTCCTTTGTAGCCACAAGCCAGAGGATGGCGCTGGAGTACAGCAGTAATCATCTGGAGCTGTGTGGTTTAGCCTTTCATTTCCATCCACATAAAGGCATGAGAGGCCTTCCCCTGGCTCAGCTCCAGCCCCAGGTTCGGGGGGGGGGGACTGGCTGGCTGGCTGGCTCAGGGGGAGGAGAATGGAATCTGGGGCCTTTCCCCTGTAGGGGACACCGGCTCTGATCTAGATGCTGGGCAGGGGACGGGACTGGCTGGCTCAGGGGGGCTGGGAATAGGATCTGTGGCCTTTCTCCTCGAAGGGGCACCAGTTTCTCTCCCCCACACAGGGGAGGCTGATCTAGATGAACCTATTCCCTAACCTGGAGCAACTGGCCTAGATGGGCCCCTTCCTGGTCTGATCTACCTGGCAACGCTAACGGTGAAGGAGCAGGGTCATCAGCACTCCCTGGTGCACAAGAATGGCCTAGCGGGCAGGGTGCTGCTCGCTCACAGGGACAGGATACATCCAGGCCCAGCGCTTGGGCTGTTCCCCCGGGACGTATCGCTTCCCTCCAGAGAACAGTACTCCGGGAAACCTGGTACTTTTGGCCTACTTCCCCCGTGCTCCAGCCTCGTCTGTTACCCTAGAGCCCCCATCTTTCCTGCTGCACCCTGTTTTCCAGCTCAGCCTTATAGGAGCTCCGCCACTTTTTTCCACCTGTCTTCCCCCTCGCACCGCAGACTCTGCCCTCCTTCACTAAATCCCCAGGAAAACCTTAATAAACCCCACAGTCATCTGTGGGGCAAGCAGAGCACGTCTTTCTTCTAGGGGGGGCGGGGGGAGTCTTGGGTGAGCACAGGCTGGGGATGCAGAGTGCATGGGGTTATTGGGGGGCGGGGGTGCTGAAGCTGGGGGCATGGGCTACTGAGATGGGGGTGCAGGCGGTGCTGAAGTTGAGGGTATGGAGAATTTGCGGTGGGGGGGAAGGTGCCGCAGGCTAGTTGAGTGGGGGCGGGGGGAAGCAGCCGGGGTACAGCCATGGGCGCGCGCTGCACGGAGAGGGGCTCCGGAGCGCACCGGAGCTGGGGTGCAGCCGTGGGCGCGCGCAGCGGGGTGCAACACGCGCGGGGGGGGCGGGCAGCTCTGGCTCATGCGCAAACTGCACAGCGGCTCTCGCTGGCCCGCCCCTCCCCGTCTCCCCCGGGCTCCATTTAAAGGCGCATGCGAGGCCGCGGACGGCTTAAGGGAAGAGCCGCAGCCAGAGCGAGACCATGCGGGAGATCGTGCACCTCCAGGCCGGGCAATGCGGCAACCAGATCGGAGCCAAGGTCAGGGCGGGGCCGGGCCAAAGGGGGTGTAGGGAGGGGCCCTGGGGGTGGGGGCATGAAGGCCGCTGGGGATCGGGACCAGGTGGTGGGAAGCGGGGGTCCGCAGGATCTCAGCCCGGCCCCTGGTGGGGCGGGTAAAGGCTTTGGGTACCCCTTTATCCTGGGGTTTGTCTTTCCCTGCCAGGGTCCCTAGCCCAGTGCGACCCCCACCGCTGTCAGTGCCCTGCTGATTGGGGAGACCCCTTACCAGGCGCTTGCGTGGGGGGCGGGGGCTGGTAACCTGATCGGGCAGCTAGTAGTTCTGTGCCCGGTGTGGGGGGGGGTGGCGGGGTCTGGCTGGGGTACCCCCCCGCTTGCCCACCCCAAGTCCTTTCTGTGCCCCGATCCCGCCTGCCTGGAGAAGGACACGCCGAGCAGCTGTTTGCTGCAGTGAGGGGTGGGGTGGGGTGGGCAGAAGGGCCGGTTCCCAGCCCCCCCTGTGCCTGAAATAGCTGCGGATTCACGGGGCGGGCTGAAATAAACGGGCGAGATAGCCAGGGGAGCAGCCCTTCCCCACCCACCCGGGACGAAAATGCAGCGTGTCCCGTCCCCCCCCCCCCCGCTGCAGGAGAAGATCCGTGGGGCGGGGGGAGAAATCTGCCAGTGCCGCATGAGTGGGGCTGGGTGGAGAGGCGGCCCTGCGCACACTCACAATGGCTCCCTTCGGGGAAACCTGCCCGTTGCAGGGAGCGCCTGTGGGGAGAGGTGGGAGCCTTGGCCTGGCTTTTTGCTGGCCCTCTAGCCTCTTAAAATAGCCGCGGGCTTCCCCCTCGGTTTGCCCCCTGGCAGGGGCAGCTGGGCAGGGTGGGTCTCTTGCAGTGGCATGAGGCCGGGGATGAACATGGCTTCCCCTGCTGCTGATGGAGAAGCCAAGCTTGCATGCCGGGTATGGAGCGGAGAGGGCCCCGGATCTGTCTGTCCGGCTCTTCCTACACCCAGCCGGTGACTCACCAGAGAACGTGTGAACTAGTCACTGCCAGGCAGGAATGGGGCGCAGGATCGGGTGGCAAGGAGATTCCTGGCCAGGCGGGCAGGGATGTGCCGGCCCAGCTGCCAGGCGGGGAAAGGGATCTGAGCAATGCGGGAATAATGCAGAGCCTTTCCCTTGGGAAAGCTGCTCCTCTCAAATGCCTGAGCGACCCACCCATCCCGGAGGGGGCAGAAACAGGGATGCGGCTCTGGCCCGAGCCTCCCCTGCCAGATCTCGTAAATGAAAACCTGACCGCTACAGTCTGATGCTAGACAGCATATGGCAGCTCCCCCCCCACACACACACACACACACCAGTCGCTGCACAAGTTGGCAGAAAGGCCCATTTCTCTTTATTGGACCAGTCGCCCCATGCTGGAGCGGACAGGGGCTGTGATGGTAAAGCACCAAGCCTGTGCCAGGTGTGTCTCTCTCCGCGAAGTGAATCTGAAAGGCCTGGCATGGCTGTGCCGGTTGCACCTGCTAAATGGACTCCACTCCACCCCGTTAGCCCCTGTCTAGGTTGGAGTCCTGGTCTGCTTGCCTCTCTCAGCGTCCTCCAGCTGGGGTATTAAACCCCTGCGGTCCTCCCACCATTGTCTCTGGCTGTCCAAATGGAAGCCAGATCCCCTGGCATGCCAAGCCCGGGGGCGCCTTGGATCAAAATGCCCAGCTGTGGTGGGGAGCAGAGTGGCTTGTTGGCAGCCAATGCCGGAGTCACCCTGGGGGAATCTTGCCAGCTCTGGTATGGTGACGTCCCCAGGGCGTCTGGCAGGTCAGGGTGCTGCTGGTTTGCGGGCGGGAGCTGAGGGTGTAAAACTGTGAGCATTGGGGAGCAGGCAGGGGTGGGAGAGCCCCTCCCAGCCCTAGTCAGCAATGAATCTCCTCTCCTCAAAGGCACGGAGTGCTGGGAGTTGGTTCGCTCCCTGCCTGATGCTACGGTAGTTGCATGACTGATCCAGAAGCTGCACGTTCACTTAAGGCGGGGGCCTTATCCCCGGCATGCACTTGCGGGGGTCTTATCAGCTGAGCTGGTACCTCGCCTGCCTGGCATTGCATCAGCATTGTAAATCCTTTGTTACAGGGGAGGCGGAGAAAAAAAATCTCAGAATCAGAGTAATTCACCAGTCGCAGCCTATCTGAAAGGGCAGCTTCCCCTGCCCAGGGAGGGATTCCAGAGCGTGGAGTCCATGGGACTAAGGCCAAAGAGCCTGGAGCACTGGTTGGAGAGGGCGGATCTGGCCCTACAAGGCTGCTGTGGGCTGGTGACGGCCTCAAACAGGGAGTTCTCCCGGGCACTCAGAACCGTGGTTGGCCTCGGCCCTGAGTTTCTTGATCTGTCTAGCAAGGCCTTGTGCGGGGATGGCCTGGTGGCTTGGCCAGAGGCTGGGCGGCGTTGGCTCATGCCAATAGGTTGCGGGGGCAGGCCCAGAGCATCATGCCAAGTCACCAGGTGGGGCGGACTTTCCCTGCTCCCAGTGGAAGTGGGGCGCATCCTGATGCGGGCCACGTTGCCTCTCCTTCGGATGGGGCCTCTGGCAATGGGGCGCGGTGGCTGGGGTGTCCAGCTGCTCCATCTGCACTGGGGGGACGTGTCCTAGGATCGCCCCCATTCTCCTAATAGGCCTAATTGATCTACAGGGTCAATCTAAAAGTCCCTGGCAGCCCTGCTTGCCTGCGGTGTTTTTCCCCGTCCTCCCCCTCTTCTCCCCCCCACCCTCGCCTGGCTAAGGCTGCTGGCGGGTGTTGCTAGGATGGCTTTGGGGATGCAGATCCAGCCCACTCCGATTGCACTTCCCCAAACATCTGCCCACCCCGGGATCGGAAGGCTTTTAACCAAAACTGGGAAAAAGACACCCAGTGGTGGTGCTAACCCTTTGGGGGCTATAAGCAGGAATATTCTCCCCCCCCCCCCCCCACTAAAACAGGCACTTTCTTATGAAAACAATACTAAAAGCGAATGGGGGTCCCCTTGAGCTGCCCCTAAGCAATTGCTTTGTCTGCTTACACCAGGACACCCCAATTCCAGCCTTCCCTGTAGGCGGGGGGGGGGGGGGGGGGGGCAGGAGGAGAGTTGTCCTTGGGCTCTCTGGGAGGGGCGAGGGCAGTTGTGTTGGCTTATCCATAGCAAGGCCATGTTGCATGGGGGTGGCTGATGTGTATTTGTGTGTGTGTGTGGGGGGGGGATTCTGCCCAGTGTGGCTATGGGAATCCTGGCCCCATCTGGTAATGGGATCAAGGCTCATGTTCCCACATGCCTCCTGCAGACAGAACAAAGCTCGGATTTAAACTGCCCCTGCGGTTTGCAGGCCCCTCCGCAAAGAGGGCTGGCGCTGCCCCTCCCCCGCCCTCTTTCAATGGCCCGTCTCTTTAAAAAGCCGAACCTGTCAGGCCAGGGCTGGTGCAGGGTGGAGGAATCTGCATGGGGATGGGGGGTTATTTTTGGATCCCTGCTGGTGTTGGTGGGGGGAGGGGTGTTCAGTGGAATCTGGATGGGGGGGGGCTGTCCCCTGGAGGGAGGCTGGAACGAGCTCAGTGGCTTGTTTCACCCTTTGTTTTTAGGGGTTCAGTTCCTCCTGCAGAGGCCGGTTGCCTGCAAACCCCCCCCCCAAGATACCAATTCTCCTTCCCAGCTCTGTACACCAGCAGGGAACGGAACCCCTGAAATTGAGGGGTGAAGCCAGGCACCGGAATAGCTCCCTCAGTATATTTTTGTTGCATCCTTGGGCCCCCCAAAATGTGCCCCAATTCTGGCCAGTTGGGATCCAACCCCCAATTCTAGGGAAGGGCCCTGCTGCCTCCTCACACCCCAGTTGCAGCCAGCCAGGATCTGAGACCCCTGAAATATTAGCCCAGCAAGAGGGGAGACTTGCAGTCTACAATTTCCCCCCGCCCCGTGCTTCAGATTTTAGAAGAGGGACACCCCTACCCCTGATCTTCATCCCCATCCCTCCTGGGTTCTAGCCTCCACTCCACTGTTGGGGTCTAGTGCCTGGGGGGGTGGAGGGAAGGATGCCTGGGTTCTATTCCTGGATCTAGGGGTGCTGGCAACGGAGGGCACCCCTTCCTGTAGCATGTGGTGGTGGGAGCAGGGGGGTAAGTGACAGCGCGAAGACCAGGCAGAGGAGGGGAGTGGGTTCCTGCTGTCCTAGGGGTTTTTTTAAGGGGTGTGTGGGGGGGTCTGCTTCTTTGCTGTCCCCCCAGGTTCTGCCTTAGCAGATTCCTTGCCACCCACCCCCACTTCCTCCCATGTCGCCAGCACCGGGTATAAATAGAACCTGCTGCAGCATAGTGCTGAGATCGAGAGAGGCGAGGGCTTGCGGCTCCATTTTAGAGCCATGCTGCAGAATGGCAGGGAGGGATTGCTGGGCGGGTGCCAGCTGGGGGGCGGGGGGTGGGGGGGGGGTGTTTGTGTGTGTGTAAATCTCCTGCTGGACAATAGACTGGTGTTCGATCCGTGCTGATTTCTTTTGACCTGAATGTTGCAATTCAGTCTTCTCTCTCTCTCTTCCCCCCTGCCAGATACAGACCTGATTGTCTGTGACGGTAAGGGGCAGCAGGGAGGCAGGACTCCTGGGTTCTAGCCCCCCCCCGGGAGAAGAGTGTGGGGTCTAGTCGCTAGGGTTGGGGGCGGGGGGAAGGGGTGGCTGGGTTCTATTCCTGGCTCTGGGAGGGGAGCTAGAGAAGGGGGCAGGGCTGCGAATCCCGATTCCTGGGTTCTCTCCTAACGGGGAGGAAGCTGGGTTTCATGGCTAGAGACTGGGACAGGGAGTTGGACTCCTGGATTCTTGAGCTGGGAGTATTGGAGTGGTGAGAGAAGCGGGGAAGCCAGGGCTCCGTCCTGGGTGCTCCACCCCCTCTCCAGTTCTGCCTGCGAGTGCAGGTGGATCGATCCCCTTATTGTAGGTGGGGTGTCAGCCAGTTGAAAACTGCTGTCGTTTAAGCTGATCCCACAAAAGGGGGCCTTGTACCTTCCAGGAGGGCCCGAATGGCCGTGTGGTGCTTGAGAGTGGCACCAATGCTATCTGTTGCCCTGGTCTGCGGGATGTCCCATTACCCTGCAAATTCCCCTGGGTTCACAGGCACTTAACCCAAGCACCCAACTGTACGTTAGACCAACACTTCCAGGGTCGCTGTTCCACGACTGATCAAATCACAAGGACCCCGCCCTGGGGAGCGCGCTCGCAAACAACCTTCCAGAGATTTCCTGAAACATACCAGCTCTGACAGTCTCGCATCCCTCCCGATGGCTCCGTGTGGGCTGGGATGAGAGACCTGGCTTCAGTTCACGTCTGAGCTCCCAAACCGAGCCGTGATGGGCGGTAAATTCTCCTGACAGTCTGGATTTTAAGCACCCTAGATGGGAGCAGAGCCCTTGAAAACCTAGTTCTAAACTCCCTTGAAAACATGGCCCTTAATTGTTCTCTGCCTCAGTTTCCCCATCTGTCTATAAGGGAGATAACCCTTTCTCTGCCGTGCCTATTCTACCTTGTAAGCATCTGAAGCAGGGAGTGTGTGTGTGTACAGACCCTAGCCCAGTTGGAGCCCCGATTTTTCTTGGGTTTGAGGTCTTTAGTACTTCTGGAATTTTAAAAAAGCCAGACACTTGTCCTGGGGAAATGGGGTAAGCCAGTTTCTCCACCCCACCCCCGTTTTCCCCCCCAGGCTCCCCCAGCAAGCTGGTTCTGAGTGAAGTATTAACCCAGCTTGTGGAAAGTGACAGATAATACCGCCAGTGTCCCTGTAACTGGTGCAAATGCCACCTGCAGTTAGCCTAGCTATGATGACAGCTTGATAAATAAATTACACTCCCATCTCCCTGACTGAGGTGCAGAGACCACTGAAAGCAAATACAATATGCTCCTTACAATGAAGGCACCACAGACCCAGGTATTCAATCAGTTTTCCTAAAAGGATCTGAGGCAGGCAGATGCTAATAACTCAGCGGGTGGGGGGAGAAGGGGATGATATGGCAGGTATCTAGTTGCACCTTCTCACAGAGGAGGGGGGCTGCTGCAACAGCTATCAAGCTGAGGCAGACCTGGCTAGAGCAGGTTTAATGATCATGCTTCAGGGCACCTTCCAGTCACCAGCTAGCGGTCAGGAAGGAATACATCTCTCATGTGGCAGGTTAGTGTTGCATAAGCTTGGGTGGGTGTCTCTGTAGCCAGCCCTGGTGCCAGGCTAGATCCAGTCTGCAATTGCTCGTGGAAGGGTTTGATTGTGTGATTTCTTTTAACCCCTTCCTCCACCCTCTCCCGCAGTTTTGGGAAGTCATCAGTGATGAGCATGGCATAGACCCCACCGGTACCTACCATGGAGACAGTGACCTGCAGCTGGAGAGGATCAACGTGTATTACAATGAGGCTTCAGGTACAGAGTCTGGAGGGGTGGGTGGAATTGTGGGGCGGGGGTCTCTAACCACAGCCTGTCTGTGACTAGTGGGTCTAGAGGGATCTCCCCTATTAACATGCAACTTCCCGGAGGGTGCTTAAAGCTTCGTGGCTAGTTCCTTTTTTAATGTCACGCTGGGAGGGAAGTGGCCTGGTTGGGAGTGCACCCTAGTGGGTGGAACACAGGACCAGGGAGTCAGAACTCCTGGGTCCTATCCCCAGCTCTGGGAGGGGAGTGGGGTCCAGTGGTCACCGCAGGGGACTGGGAAGCAGGAATCCTGGGTTCTCTCCCCTGCTATGAGCTCTTGTCAGATCACTCAAGTGCTTCATTTCGTCTCCTCTTCAAATAGCGAGTGCCCAGGTTTTGTGGGGGTGGATATGAGGCTGAATGCTCCTTCCTGGTGCACTATGAGAGCCTCTGACGCACGGCGATACTTGCAAAGTGAGAAGCAAATTGCTGGCAGCACCTGCCCTCAGAGGAGAGTTTGGGGGGCCAGGGGAGGGAGTGTGTGTGTGGGGGGGGGGGGGCTCAGCAGCTGCTCTGGCTACATCTGTAGCAATCCATTGCTTGGGGAGGAGAGGAACCACCCCTGCAATGCACACACCTTGGTCTCAGGCCTACTGAGGTGAACTCGGTGCTTGGCCCCACCCGCCAGCTAGAAGCTCCCAGGGCAGATGGGTGACACAACCTGTGATGACACAACCCGGCCTCTTGAAAGCGTCTGATCTCTCTCTCTCCCGAAGGTGGGAAGTACGTGCCCAGGGCAGTCCTGGTGGACCTGGAACCTGGGACCATGGACTCGGTCCGATCTGGTCCTTTTGGGCAGATCTTCAGGCCTGACAACTTTGTCTTCGGTAAGGTGGGCAGCACCGAGTTGCTGGGGTCTCGGGGGGTGGATGGGGGTCCCCAGCAATGCAGGAACAGCTGAGGTGCCCTGCAAGTTTCTTCCCCAAATAGCTCCGTCTGTAATTGGCTAGTTTCTCCACCGCTTGGCAGGGGGTCCCCTCTCGGTGGGACCTGTGTTTCAGGGACAAGGGGAGTCCCTAGAGGGTAGGTTAATGATCATGACCCCACAAGCTACCCATGGAGGAGACTGACTTCCCCCCCATCAGAGTCCCTGGGCGATGCTCTGGAACTGCTCCGTACGAAGCCAGTCAGGACTTTGGGGGAGCCTCCTCTTTCTGAGCAGCCTGTCCGTCTCCAGGGCAAGAAGCTTACACGGCTTCCATCTTCCTGGGTCTGACCTCGGAGCATTCAGCACCCCCTGCCCCTCGGTGCGCTTCCCACAGCAAGTCTGCACAGGTGGGGTCCTGGGGAAGCCGGAGGACCCTGCCCCCCAGCTCCACAGTCAGACGGGACTCTCAGCCAGCCAGTAAAACAGAAGGTTTATTAGACGACAGGGACATGGTCTAAAACAGAGCTCGTGGGTACAGAGACCGGGACCCCTCAGTCAAGTTTGTCTTGGGGGGCAGGGAGGCCAGAGCCCCATCTGGGCCTCCCTCCATTTCCCCAGCCAGTTCCAAACTGAAACTCTCCCGCCCCTCCTCTGGCCTTTGTCTCTTTCACAGGCCAGGAGGCCATCTGATCTTTGTTCTCCAACACCTTCAGTTGGCACCTTTGCAGAGGAGGGGCCCAGGCCATCAGGAGACAGGGTGTCGGCCATTCTCTGTGCAGACACCATCACAATGGCCCCCTAGGGCTCTGCAAGAATCACACACCATTATCCCACCACCTAGATACTTAAGAACTGCATAGGGGAAACTGAGGCACCCACACAGTATTCAGAGAAAACATTAAGAACATTCCCACTTTGTCACACCCCCCACAAGGCGGGAGGGGCAGGGCCTGTGGAGGGCCAGTCTATTCCCAGGTCAGCCTGTTTTCTCCCAGCTGGTGGGTAATGGCTTCTGTCCCTGCACTCCCTGTCCCCACCAAGAAGGGGTGACAATGAGATGGTTAGGAAAGGTGGGGCTTGGGTTATGGGTGGGGTTTGGGGTACCACCCCGCTGTCCCTCTCCAACTTGACCCCTTGGGTTCCTGTGCTGGTTCTGGCCAGCGGTGTGGCCTAGTGGTGAGAGCAGTGGCTGGGGGCAGGGAGAAGCCAGGTCTCCAGAGTTCTCAGAAAACTGACTTCCTCCCCAGAAAAGACAATCTCTCAAAAGGGATCTGGGTGGGGTAGAACTTGCTGAAGAAGCTCAGAGCATGTGTGAATTGCTTTTAATTACTGGGCAAGGCACTTTAATTAACAACCCCCACCTACACCGTCTGCATCTTCAGGAAGGAATTGGAGAGCCCCAAGGCATTGGCTGATTCATTCAACTATGGATTTTTGCCAGTGTCTGGATCCCATGTTGGACCAGATGGTGCAGGATCTGAAAGCTGCAGGCTTACCCCAGGCTCTCCAGTGACATGCCCAGGCTTCTGAGCAGGGGATGGGGCTAAGAAGCTGAAGTCTCGGAAAGGGGGCAGTGTCAAACTTCGGCCCTCTTCCAGCAGGCCCAACCTTTGTGGCACCGTGAAGGGGCTGGAGGTCCAGCGGGTGGGTGCTTGGCGCTGTCTGAATTGGGCCACACCAGAGCCAGTCTTGGCTGGAGAAGTTATTGCACAGTTGTGAGGCTGCAGCACCAGGTGGGGGTGTTGTCCCCTGGCTCCCCGCCAGTCGGTGTGCTTCCTTCCTGTCCTGTCATGGGCAATCTAGTCTCCTTGGTCCTCTGCCCCATCCTGCTGAAAGGGCTGGTTGTGTCTGCCAGCTGTGTGCACACAATGAACTGTCCAGGGGGCCCATGTGTCGAGTTTGGTGGAACTCAGCCCTGGGATCATCCATAGAGCCCCCAAGGCTGAGATCTGCTAAACTCAACACACAGGCCTTCAACGGAGACCATGTCCTCCTGTCGAGGGTTGGCTTGGTAGAGGGTGGAAACTCCCATCCCGCCCCCAAGCCATGTAACCCTTAGTGCTCCTGGAATGGAACTGGACCCCTCTCCAGTTGATTTAATTGGGGATTTAACTGGATGATTTAATTGGGGATTGGTCCTGCTTTGAGCAGGGGGTTGGACTAGATGACTTCCTGAGGTCCCTTCCAACCCTGATATTCTGATTCCCCACCTTCCTTGCCGCCTAGGTCAGAGCGGAGCTGGTAACAACTGGGCCAAGGGTCACTACACGGAGGGGGCCGAGCTGGTGGACTCGGTGTTGGACGTGGTGAGGAAGGAGGCGGAGAGCTGCGACTGCCTGCAGGGCTTCCAGCTGACCCACTCGCTGGGCGGCGGCACCGGCTCGGGCATGGGCACGCTGCTCATCAGCAAGATCCGGGAGGAGTACCCCGACCGCATCATGAACACCTTCAGCGTGGTGCCGTCACCCAAGGTCTCGGACACGGTGGTGGAGCCCTACAACGCCACCCTGTCCGTCCACCAGCTGGTGGAGAACACGGACGAGACCTACTGCATCGACAACGAGGCCCTGTACGACATCTGCTTCCGCACCCTCAAGCTCACCACCCCCACCTACGGCGACCTCAACCACCTGGTCTCGGCCACCATGAGCGGCGTCACCACCTGCCTCCGTTTCCCCGGGCAGCTCAACGCTGACCTCCGCAAACTGGCCGTCAACATGGTGCCCTTCCCTCGCCTCCACTTCTTCATGCCTGGCTTTGCCCCCTTGACCAGCCGCGGCAGCCAGCAGTACCGGGCCTTGACCGTACCTGAGCTGACCCAGCAGATGTTTGATGCCAAGAACATGATGGCGGCCTGTGACCCCCGCCACGGGCGCTACCTGACGGTGGCGGCCGTCTTCCGCGGCCGCATGTCCATGAAGGAGGTGGACGAGCAGATGCTGAACGTGCAGAACAAGAACAGCAGCTACTTCGTGGAGTGGATCCCCAACAACGTCAAGACGGCCGTGTGCGACATCCCGCCCCGCGGGCTCAAGATGGCCGCCACCTTCATTGGCAACAGCACGGCCATCCAGGAGCTCTTCAAGCGCATCTCGGAGCAGTTCACCGCCATGTTCCGCCGCAAGGCTTTCCTCCACTGGTACACCGGCGAGGGCATGGACGAGATGGAGTTCACCGAGGCGGAGAGCAACATGAATGACCTGGTCTCCGAATACCAGCAGTACCAGGATGCCACGGCTGAGGAAGGCGAGTTCGAAGAGGAAGCAGAGGAAGAAATGGCATAGACCTTCCCATTCCCTCTGTCCCCCGACACACGCACCTTGTGCCCACCAGTCCTACTGAACCAATGGACCACGTTGCCCCTGCTGGCATAGGCTTGAACGTTCTCCACCCAGTGAGAAACCGATAAGAGCAAACCCTGCCCCCTACTGGTAGGTTGGGGAAGTTCAAGGTGTCTGTGTAGCGGTGGGAGGGTTTGTCGGCCTTGTTTGGAAGTTGGCAGCAAGTGGTAATAGGTCTAGGTAAAACTGTCAGTCTCTTCCCTTTTCATCCACCGCATCTCGCCCTCCAGAAACACAGCTCTCCTGCAGTGTATTCTGTCTTCATGTCATGTACAGTCATGTGATTTCTCTTTCTTTCCAGAGATGAGTATGCACTAACTCGTCACTTGTTCTTTTTTGTTTGTTGTTTTTGTGCTGGGCTTAAAATAAAACTAGAGGATCATGGAACTCATGGGGGGGGAGGGTTTTGTGGGAAGGGGCAGGGTAAGGAATTGATCTCCAGGGTGGCAATCCCCCCTAATCCCCCCCAAACCCCCTCCAAGATCTTTCTGCTTTCGAAACAGTTTGTCTGTGTATGTTTCCACAATAAAATATTGAATAATATTAAAGTGCAAGCGTGCTGGTCTCTTTCTCACAAAGATCAGCCACAAATGGGCACACTACAGGATGCTTGGGGGGTGCGGGGGGCCCATATTCTATCAAAGAATGCTATTGATAAGTGCTGTGATCCTATCCATCCATAAATACCCACAGGTGGTGGGGAAGGTTTGGGCTTCCATTTTTGTTTGGAATGTGCTGATTGTCCATATCAAGATCTTCAAGAGATCCTAGTGGGTAGCGCACGCTCCCCAGAGATGCAGGCAAGAGGGCACCAAGCTATTGACTCTTCTGGGGTGGCTGTTTTTTTTGCAGGGGGGAAGTGGAGAAAACCTCAAAGGTCTTGATTTTCTTCCTGCTGTGCCATGGGATGAGAGCCAATTTCCACCTGCCTCTATGGATAATGGTCATGTCTACCCTTAAAGTCTGGGCTCCAGTTAACTCCATGAGCCTCCGTTCTGTAGGGTGGGAGGTGGATGGAACCAAGGCTGCGGGCTCAAGTCCAACTCCCCTTCCGCCTAGTTGCCCAAACTCTGGGTCATGGTCCCTGTTCCTAGTAGACATTCATGCTGCAGCCTTAACAGCTAGACCATGTTCTCTTAGGTGCTTCAGTTCCATCATAATGGGGGGCCAAAGAGCACCCATGGGTGCTCTGAAGCTATCACCGTATTACAGGTGGATGGAGTATGGTTCAAGGTCACATGGAGTCTGGTAGAGCAGGGAAATGACCTGTCTTGCAGGCTCCAGGGGACCCCCACCCCCATGGTCATGGTGGAGCCCCACTGGCATGGGGGTGCAGAAGGCTGGGTTAGGGTGGCCACATGGCACCCAATGTTGCTCATGGCTCCAGAATCTTGCTCATCCTCCCTGCAGCCTCAGAGACTGCTGCCACTAGCCACAGGCAACGAAACTGGCAAAGAGGCCAGCTGGGGTGGGGTCAAGCTCTCTGTGCTGGAGAGGCTGGGGTTATTGCATGCAGGAGACCTGGCGGGGGGGGGCGGCTCAGCAGTCCAGCTGAGGCGGGCTGTCTCTGGTCTCCCACCATGTCGCAGCCCCTCGGGCCGTGCAGCAAGGCAAGGGCGGGCACACCGCTGCTGCCACGCCAACCCCCCCAGGCAGCTGGCGAGGGAGCGCGAGACCCAGGAGGCAGTGGTGGGGCTGAGGCAGGTACCAGGGTCATGTCTGCAAAGGGCTTGAAGCTCCTGGATTGGGTTTGGGCTCAGCTCTGGGGTGGGCTTTAAAACGGGGCTGGAGCCACCTGCTAAGGCTCCAATCAAGTCTGGCCTGTAGGGCCAGTTTCCCTCCCTTGCCCACTCTGGCTGGGGAGTTGCACTGATTTCCCCCCCCCCCCCCATTGCCCTTCCTCCCACTGGGGTGATGCAAAGCTGGGCTTTCTATAGGCAGCCCTAGACTGGGCTTGCCAGGGCCCATGTCTCCCTTACAGCTCAGCGAGGCCTGGGTGCTGCACTCTGAAATGCCCCCTCCTGGCTTTCACTCCCCTCCAATTATCTCCTGAGCCCCCTCGCCCTTAAAGAAAAAAGAGCTGGCAAAGCTGCTCATGCAGCAGCCGCTTCTGCCACCCAGCTGGGTTTCTGGTAGCAAGCAAAGGGGGCTGCCCGCTCCCCCTGGTTCGAGCAGGCCAGCTCCCTTCTCGCTGGAGCAAGGCCCGGAGAGCTGACTCAAGGTGCAAACTTGGCTGGCTGGGCAGCTAGGGCCGAGCTCCTGGGTACCAGCAGGAGCAGGCAGTTCTCTGCAACACTTCCCTGTGGCAGTTCCTGGTCTTGGCCAGCAGAGCGGTGCTGCTACCTTGCCACCGGAGGCCCCAGGGCTTCTCCTGAGCTCAGTTCAGAGCCCCTTCAGGGGCTGAGGGCTTTATACCCTTTGGCTCGGCCCTGTGATGGCCTAAGGGCGTAGATCTACCCCAGGGGGCAACAAGCAGGGTCAAACAAAAGCCATTTCCCCCCTGCCCCGTGGGCCAGAGTGCATTGTCCAGCAACAACCCCCCCCGGCATTGCCTCGGCCCAGGGACATGACCCCTCCCACGGTGCGAGGGGTGGAGTGCTTTGGTCCAAATGCATTGGAGGGGGGAGAAAGAACAGCCCTCCCCCGTTCCCCTAGCACTGGCATCTGCAGCGGGAGACTCCCTGCGTGCAGTACAGAGCTCATGACACTGAGTGGAGGAGCTCCAATTCTACCCATTGCTGGGGGGGGGGGCCACGTTGAGCCCTAAGGCCCCAGAGGAAAGCTGCCTCACAGCCATGGCTGGGGGAGCTGGACTCCTCTGCCACTTTGTCCAGCACTAAATACACCAGGACTGCAGCGCACCTGTTCCGGGCTCTGCAGCAGGCGCGTGGGGCAGGGAGAACCGCGGGGCTTAGGAGTGGAGGGGCAGGTTCTGTCCCCAAGGGGCTGGGCTATGGGGTCAGTGACGCAGCCTGGATTGGGGAAAAGAATAAGGTGGACCCCGACTGGGATCAGGGCCCTGTTGTGCCAGGCACTGCACGGACCCCGACTGGGATCAGGGCCCCATTGTGCCAGGCGCTGCATGGACATAGTGTGACAGACAAACAGTGCCTGTCCTGAAGAGCTTACAGTCTAATTAAACTCAGGGTGCCAGGGGAAACTGATGCCCAGAAGGGTGAAGTATCGGCTCAGGTCACCCATCTGGTCAGCGGGACTAGAACCCAGGTGAACTTAACACAGTTCGACTCCCTACCCACTGGCCCTTGTTGCCTTCCAGCCAAGCTGCCCACTGCAGCATAAGGAGAAGGGTGACCGTTTCTAGGGGTGAGCTAGCAGCATGGGCTGAACAGGGCCCTGCGCTAAGAGTCAGGACACCTGGGTTCTGGACCTGCCTCGTGACCTGGGGCACAGCACATCCCTCCTCTGTCATTCAGTTTCCCCTGGCCGCCTGACTCTAGTTAGACTGTAAATTTTTGGGACAGGGACTGTGTAGCAAAAAGGAACAGGGCGGCATCCCTTTAAATAGTTGGTGAGCCCTAGAACAAGGCTCACAGCTTCCTAAGTCATCAAAAGCCACCCAGAGCAGCGGGCTGTAAGCATCTAGGCCTCCTGTATGTGTGTGTGTGTTTAATGAACACAGACAGACTCTTGCTGTGTCTGTGCAGCGCCTGACACAACGGGGCCCTGATCTCAGTGGGGGCCTCGCACTGGTTGAAAGCTTTCTGACGAAGAGAAGAGTCACAAGAACCGTGAAAGGATTGGAAAACAGACAGGAGCAGGATCTATTCAGTTTAACACGGAGAAGGTTGAGGGGTGACAATCTCAGACAAATCCCGACTGGAAATAAGGCCTATATTTTTAACAGGGAGGGAATGAACCACGGAAACAACGTAATAGGGCCAGGGCAGAATCTCCATCCCTGGCAATTTTTGAATCAAGACTGGACGTTTTTCTAAAAGCTCTGCTCTGGTTCACCACAGGAACGAATTGGGGCCTGCGTTTTGCATCTAGGAATTGTCCATTCCCAAAGGAAATTTGGCAGGAAACAGCCCATTCAGGAGGAAAGCTGCTGGAATTTCTCACCCAGCAGAAAACCCCGAGTTTCCCCCAGCTCCAACGGGACCTTTCAGCGCTATTGTAATTCACCAAACAAGGCTGGATCTTAGCCCAGAAACACCAGGCCACACGCCCTTCACCCAGATTTCTCTCCTTTCTAGCACACTTTTGCTCTGTGTTGGTCCAGCACCTCATGCGACGGGCACCTTGATCTTTGTCTGAGGCCCCCAGGCACGACCACAGTACGAATAAATAACGATCGTAATTGTAGAAGCAAAGAGAGGAGATTTTGGCTCAGATCCTCAAATGTATTTAGGTGCCTAACTCCCAGTGAAACTTAGATAGCTTTGGGGATGAGGGCCTTTGTTCCTAGGCGCACGTGAGCAAGACATGCCCAGCCTGGGGCATGTTGGCATGACTCTGTTTACACCCGACACGTCGCTACTCCGGCTGGGATTGTGCAGCCAGCCACAAACTCTCCGAGGTCCTGATGTTCAGCCAATGTTCCCGTGCCCTGCACTCCTCTTTGGAGCTCACACCCACACACACACACACAGGCACAGAGTTGAGAGGCTTTGGGCTGTGGCAGGGCATTAACTAGCGTCCACGACCCTCCATGCAGCTTGTCAGAGGGACGAGCGGCTGGCCTGCCGAATACGCGCCCCCAGCCCCGTCAAAACTTTGTAGCTCCTGACTGTCTTTACAGGCCGTCTCTGGAAAGTTAGCTGTGTAGTGCCGTGTAGTGGTTAAAGCAGCAGACTGGGAGTCAGGACTCCTGGGTTCTGTTCCCAACTCTGGCAGGGGAGTGGGGTCTAGTGGTTAGAGCGGGTGGGAGGGGGCTGGGAGTCAGGACTCCTGGGTTCTGTTCCCAACTCTGGCAGGGGAGTGGAGTCTAGTGGTTAGAGCAGCGGGGCTGGGCGTCAGGTCTCCTGGGTTCTAAGGCAGCTGAGGAACACGAAAGGGGTCTGGCAGTTGGTGGGAGGGATTGGGAATCCTGGACTGCTGTGTTCTAGTCCCAGCTCTGGAAGGGAAGTGGTGTCTGGTGATTAGAGAAAGGGGGATGCACACACCCCACCAACATACACACACACAGAAAGAGTCACACATATACACCACAGACACACACTCACACCCTATCTATACCCATCGCCGAAACAGCGCGTGGACACAAAACACGGTCCCTCAGGCCCTGGTACAAAACACACAGGTACCACCCGGACACACAATGCCCATCACACACACGTGCGACGCACAAACGCGCCCGCCACACGCACAGAGAAAGCCCACGCTCCGATCCCACACACGGGCGCAACAGCCATGCCCCACATCCCCCTCCGCCCGCCTCCCACTGACACGCCACACAACGCGTATGCGCCAGGCACACCGCTCGGGCGCAAAACACAGGCCTCGCACACACACAGCGCCCGGGTGCCATGCACAGACATGGGCGCACATCTCACGCAGGCACCAGGCGAGCTGCATCACGCACAGGTGCAGCGTGGGCGCCGGAGGCATCTCTCTGCAGGCAGCTGGCTCGGGCATGGAAGGGGCGGGGGGGTGGGGTAAATGGCGCTGGTAGATGGCAATCTAGGTCAGTGTCATATCAAGGGGGGAGGGGAGTGCTGCAGGGAGCCAGCTCTCCCCCCCCCCCCACCCCATGCCAGCCGCTGTGAATGAGGTCAGCGCCAGGCCTCGCCCAGCAGCAGAACAAAGTGGCATTTGTCTCCATGCGGGGTCTCCATGCAATCAGCCATGCGCACGGGATCTGGCTGATTGCAAAGCCCCCCCCCCCCCCCCCGCCCCGCCATGCACTCGGGGGGGGGCACGTGACCCACCTGCAGCACAGATCCATCCTCCCCCCCCGCCCCCGCTGCTATGTGATTCAGTGCAAAGGGGCCCAGGCGCGGGTGGGCTGATCCTCAGGGGTTGTTTCAGGATAACCAGGAAGAGGGCGGTGGTGGAATGACTGGTTCTATGCAGCTGGGGGACGGCCCATAGCTGGGGGTCTGGTGGGGGTGAGAATCAGGACTCCTAGGTTCAGTTCTCAGCTCGGAGAGAGGCGTGGGGGGTAGTGGGTTAGAGCAGGGTGGGCTGGGACTCAGGGTTCTAGTCCCGGCTTTGGGAGGGGAGTTGGGTTTAGTGGTTAGTGGGTGGTCAGGACTCCTGGGTTCTATTCCTGGTGCCAGGAGGGGAGTGGGGGCAGCAGGTTAGAGCAGGGAGTCAGGACTCCTGGGTTCTATTCCCAGCTCTGAGAGAGGAGTGGGGTGTAATGAGTTAGCACCACTAAGCCCCCACACCCCTGCCAGAGCTGAGAATAGAACCCAGGAGTCCTGAGTCCCATTCTTGCTCCTTTAACCACTAGACTCCCCCACCACAGTGAGTGATAAATAGGATGTGTACCAAATTTGGGGGCGGGAGGGCACACACTGACATGTGAGCTGATTCCTACACGGGATTAGCAAGTACCAGTAAATGAAGCAAACAACAAACATAATATAAAAGGGAATTAACACACAGAGCCACACAATTATTCACACTGATCCTCTGCCAATTCTCCTTCCTGTTACTCCCACAGCTGTATATATCCACAGAGCCTTAGCTCCGCCCCCGTACTGGCCTGACCCCACCCACAGTGGGCGGAGCTTACTCTACATAAACCTCAGCTTCCAGTTTGGATTCTTTCTCTGAACCCAATTCCTGCAGGTAAAAAGTGACACAGCTCTGGGTGGATGGGTTAGATTATGAACTACGCCCATTTCTGGGGGAGGGGTTGTTAACTGAAGGGCTGCGTGAGATATGGATCCCTATAAATATTTTGCACTGATTAACTTTCATGCTGGGGGGGGGGGAATCACTTAATGGGGGTTTTGCTTTGGGGAGAAAAATAACATTGCGATCCTAAAGTGTGCAAAAATCATCGTCAGGACTAGAACTGGGGACAGTGCGTTGTCTAAAAATTTTTTTGGGGGGGGGGGGGGGGGGGGCTGTGGAAACAGCAGATTCCAGTCAACCAAAAAAATTAATGAATTTGTCTTGATTTTGGCAAATTGTTTTGGTCCAAAACCACCCCCTCCCCCCATCTAAAAAGCTCTAAACCATTTGATTTTTCAGGGGGGAAAGACATTGTGTTTAGAAATTTCCTTCATTTTTTTGAAATGCTAAAAATTGAAAGAAAAACATTGAGTTTGACCTAAAACACTTTTTCAATTTTTCAATTTGCTGAAAATTCTGAAGAAAATTGGTTTTGTGTTGATCTGAAACAAATTATTAGGTTTTATTTGCAACTACCAGTGAATCAAAGCAATACATCTGTTTCTCCAGCTCTAGTCAGGTCCACCCAAAATCGCAAGATTGGTGCAAAACATCATGAGATATATATATATATATTTTGAACATAGTATGTTTGGGGTTCTTTCCTGGCTGTCTTTTGTTTTATTTAGGTCACACTCAGGTCCCATTTGAAAACTTTTCTCTAGGAGAGAGGGCTAGAAATGTACTTTCCCCCATATTCCCATGACTCCGGGAGCTGGGGCTTTAAGGAAAAACAGCAGATATTGCAAGAGTTCGCAGCACTGGAGAAATCCCATTTCTGCATGTGCCAGATGATCTAAAGTGGGGGTTCTTATCCCAGATTTTGCAACCCCTCCCTGCCCTTGTTATTAAAGGGGAGGGGATCCCCACTAGATCCCAGCTAAAAGGGGCAAGGGTGTCCTTCAGAGAGGGGTCCTGCTATGGTAAAGGTTGAGAATCCATTGTCCGCTGTCTTGTCAGCACTGGGAGTGTAGCCACTTGTGCTGACCCCTATACACCACGACAGCCTGACTTGCCCCATTGCAGCTCACCTGATTTGATGCACAGGACTCCTGGGTTCCAGTCTCGGCACAAGGGCTCCCGGCTAAGCTGCATCAGCACAAACTGCGGTAGGCCATTGTAAACTGCGTCCGCATGAGGGGACTGTAACAGTCCAGCTACAGCTTTGGATCAAGCCCAGGGTGCACCAGACCTCAGGCCCCAATGAACTCAACATAGCCTGGGGTCCCATTTAAGTCAATAGGGCCTGTGTGGACTGGGGCCTCTATATTGCCCTGTAAATGGATTGAACCCTGGAGTCCTGATTCTCATACTTCACCACTAGACTCTCTAGCTGGGGAGAGAACCCTGGAGTCCTGACTTCCGTCCCCGCACCCCTTCTTTCCCCCCCCCCCCACGCACGCTCTAACCACTAGACCCCACTCTCCTTCCAAAGCTGGAAATAAAACACAGGAGTCCTGATTTCCTTTCTCCCTGCTTTAACACCACTAGGCAACACATAATCCCAGGAAATGAATTTGCTGTCTAGGCACAGAAAGTGAAACTGCCCGGGCTGGTGTCCCAAGCAGAAGTAGGTGCAAAAGGTAACATCCCTTTAAATGAACTCCGAGTTGCCTGCAGGATTGTTTGTGGGGGCCCTACCAGGGGCCTAGGAACTGAGCTGTGGGGGGCTAAGCTATGATTGGTGGAAAGTCCTCTGTTCCCACATGCACTGAGCAGGATCGGGCTCCCATACACTGTACAGTCAGCTCGCCCCAGCTGTCCGTCCAGAACAGCAGTTCCTATAGGGTGACCAGATGTCCCGTTTTTATAGGGACAGCCCCGTTTTGGGGGATTTTTTCTTATATAGGCGCCTATTACCCCCCATCCCCTATCACGTTTTTTCACAGTTGCCATCTGGTCACCCTAATTTCATACCAGCCCCCTGCAGACGGGGAAGGGAGGGGTTCCTCCAGCTGTACGCACACCTCCTGGTGGAGAGAATGGCACAGCTCAGTCCTCGAGTCAGTGCCTCTTTCAATGTGTTTCGAGGCCGTACGGCCTAGTGGCTAGAGCATCCGAAGGGGACTCAGGAGGCCTGGTTGGATTTCTGACTTTGCCACTGGCCCGCTGGACGACCTTGGGCACTTCACCACCCTGTGCTTCAGTTTCCCCACCTGTCAGACAGGGATGATGATACTGACCTGACGTTCTTTGAGAGCTACGGAAGGGAAAGAGCTTGGTGGTGTTATTCACCAGCACGACAAGCGACAGAATCCCCGGCACCCCTTCCAACCCCACCTGGGGGCGGATCCACCGTGCAGCCCCAGTGGAGACCCACTAATTTTCACCTTGATGTAGTGGGGCGCAGTCAGCATCGGAGGAGGGTGGGGTATAGGGCTGACCCTGCAGCTACATGGAGGTAAAAATTACCTGCTGCCTTCTCTCCATGAGGATTTGACAGTGAGAGAGCCTGGCACAGCTCCATGAGGGGTCACTGGGGTCAGCATTGCTCAGAGGGGAGAGCCGCTCCCTACAGAGCCCCCCCACTCCATTCCCTGCAGCACAGCGACCCCTGGTGCCACCCTGGGGCACTGCCGTCAGCACTGATTGAGAGGGGAGAGCGCCTCCTACTGAGCCCCACGCACGGTTTCCTGCAGCACAGCGCCCCCTAGTGCTGGGACACGGGAATCAGCACTAGGGGGGAAAGAAGCCCCTACTGACCCACCCCCACCCTGCAGCACAGCGCCCCCTGGCGCCACCCTGGGGCATTGGGGTCTGCACTGAGGGCCACGGCCCCCTCTTGAGACCCCATCCCTCTCCATGCGGCACAGCGCCCCCTAGTGCTTCACTGGAGCACGGGGCTCAGCACCAACGGCCAGAGGAGACCACCCTCCACGGAGTTCCCCACCACACTGCCAGGAGCACAGCGCCCCCTAGGGCCAGCACGGACTAGAGTGGCGCGTGCCCCCTGCTGAGCCCCCCTACCCTGCTCCCTGCAACGCCCCAACATCTGCCATCCAAGCTCTGAGCCGGCCCCAGCCTGCTCAGCACGTGCGATCTGCGGCCGGGGCTCCGAAGAGCAGGGCGACGTGTCGGAGAAGCCCCCTACAATGAGGGCAAAACCGGACCTCCCTGCCTCCCCATCAGGCGGCACAATGCACCCTCCCCCCAGCCTGCCGGGCCCCCATTGGGTGTCACGGCGCTCAGACTTCCTCTAACGAAAAGCCACACAGGAAGCTCTGAAGCAAGAAGGGAGCAATTTTTTCATATTTTTGTAGATGCACCGTAAAAAAAAAAAAAAAGGAGAGAGAGGGTTTTTTTGTTTTTTTTTTAATACCCAACCCAGCCTTGAAATCTACCCTCCAGAGGTGCCGCGGGCACCACCCCCGTTGGAGGCAGCCAGCCTGGGATGAGACCGTGACGGGGGATGAGCAGTGAGAACCATGGGCTCGCGGATAAAGTAAGACCCCTTTGATTTTCTCTGGGCGCCGATCCCATGCAGGGCCTGGGCTTTAGCAGAAGGGATTTTCAGCCCCTCAGAGGCGCCCCCCAGCCTCCCACCGGCTGGCTCTTTACCTGATCAGTGGAAAAAGTGAAATTGACCTTTGATCCCGGGCAGACACCAAGGGGGGCAGACAGGCCCCTTTAAGACACCCCATCTTTGCTGGTTTCAATGCCTCAGGGCCCCACGAAGGGAGTGACACTGAGAGGGATGGAAGATTTCTCCCTTCGGTGGGTTGGAAGCTCGGGCGGGGGGACGCCATGGAGAATTGGACACTGCAAAAGAGTGGCAGGGTCAGGGATCCCTAGCTTGGCAGGTTGCTGGCCCTGCTGCTGTCTGGGCCGTGCCAGTTTTGGGGTCCATCTCTTTCCAGCGCGGTTCACCATCCAGGCAACCGCGCCCAGGTCTGAGCTAGCCATGCAGGTGAGCAGCCCGGGGTACTCCTGGGCAGGACTGTAGGAGCCAGGGGTGGGGGCCATCCGCAGTTGGGAGGGGAGTTCTCCTCCATCCTCTAGGGGCAGGCAGGATTGTGGGGTGCATGAGGTGGGTTTTAGCTCACCTGTGGAGCTATGTCAGCTAATCCTGTTACTGTCCTTTGGCATCTTCTAGCCAAAGATTGATCCTGCTTACGGATGAATTCAGCCTCACCCCAGAGAGGCAGGTCAGCATTAACGTCCTCCTCTTATGGGGAGGAAACTGAGGCACAAAGAAAGGGAGTGACTTTCCCAAGTCACTCAGGCAGTCAGGGCAGAGCAGGAGTGAATCAGAATGTAGGAGTCCAGAATTGCAGCCCCCCCCCCCGCCCCCGCCCCCCGATCCAACTCCCCTCCCAGAGTTGGGGCTAGAAGCCAGGGGTCCCAGCTCTCCATAGTGTGTCTTATCTCCACATGAGGGGTTTCCATTCCAGGTGGAGTCTGGATCCATCGCCGGGGTCCTTAGCCAGGTCCCCCTAAGGGGTGCCCAACCCCCAGCTGTGCCTGGCTTGTGCATTAAAAGTCGTGTCTCCCCCGCCCCCCACCCCCAGGAGACAAGAAGTCTGAGCAACCTAAATCGGGCCCTTCCTGAAAGGGTTTTCCCCCAGCACCTCAGTGCATGCAGGCCTAAGATTGCTGAGCAAATCTGCACAACCCTGTGATGGCCGCTTGTGCACTGAGCTTGTCCGTTCTCAGCCATTAGCCTGGCCAGTGGTTATAGGTTCCTCTCTTCTCCCCCTACCAGGGAAAATCCCCATAAGACATTTGATTTGTTCTTCGAGGCAGCCTGCCCCACATCTGCAGATGACGGTAAGTCCCTGAGCCCAGAGGCCGGCGCCGGGGCGGGCGGGTTGTGTGGGGTTTATCTGTGTTCTTAGAGGGGGTGGGATGCAAGGGGAAGGTCTGGGGTAAATGAACACTGGAGTCTTAATTTCAGGCTGTTGGTTCAAATCCAGCCTACCTTCCCTGGGGCTAAAAGTGGATCTCTGGTGTGGAAGTCAGGACTCCTGGGTTCTATTCCCAGGGGCTCATGGTTAGAGTGGGGGGCTGGGAGTCAAAATTCCTGGGTTCTATCCCCACCTCTGGGAGGGGAATTGAAGGGGGTGGTGCTAAGAGCCAGGACTCCTGGGTTCTATTGCCAACTCCAGGAGGGGAGTGATGTCTAATGGTTAGAGCAGGGGGTGGCCATGGGAGTCAGGACGCCAGGGTTCTATTCCTAGCTCCGGGAAGGTCCTGGAGTGCTGGAGTGTAGTTGTCTAAATGGGGGCGGGGGGGGGGGGGGGAGACTGAGAGTCAGGACTCCCGGGTTCTTTCCTGGGAGTGGGGTCTAGTGGTTAGAGCAGTTGTTGCTGAGTGTCTCTTCCATTGTTCTGTGAGCCTAAAGACCCATGGAAATTAGGGCCGTCCCATGGCATTTATGGGGGGTTGTCTTCATGAAGGACAGCATTTGGGAAGGGTTTGGGGGGCATCTGCAGTTCAGGGGAGACGTGAAACACCTCCAGCTGTCTGACCTCGGGTTGGGATTTCCTCAGGGCCCCTGAGCCAAGCAGGGTCCAGCAAAGCCAGTGATAGGATGAAGGTGCTGTGGGGTGGCAGGGGAACAGTAGGGGGGGCGTACATCCCTTGGCGTCAGTATGACCCCAATACCCCAGCTAGGGGGTGGGGTGCTGCAGGAATTGGGGTGGGGGGCTCAGTAGGGGGTGCCCTCCCCCTGCAGTCCATTTTGGCCCCATTGCCCCAGCATGGGGATAGATCTGACAGTTTCCCTAGCACTGTGTGTGTGTGTTCTGTGTGCAAGAGCTGAGGTGTTTATCCCACATCCTGTCTGTAGGTCATTCTGTTCTGCCTCCCTAAATCCTCCTGCAGGTTTCTTGTCCTGGAAAATGTTATTCACTTCCTGTCCTAAACTGCTGTATCTGGCTGTTCAACAGCCCTTGCGGCCTACCCCAGAAATGGCTGCCCCTCAGCGCCGGGCGAAGGATCCCTGTGTAAACAGCCCCCTGCATCCCACCCCAGAGATGGCTGCATCTCGGCGCCAGGGAGGGATTCCTGTGTAAACAACCCCCTGTGTCCCACCCCAGAGGCAGCTGCATCTCAGCACTGGGCAAGGAATCCTTGTATAAACAGCCCCCTGTGTCCCATCCCCGAAGGGCTGCATGTCAGGGCCGGGCAGGGATCCCTGCATAAACAGCCCCTGCGCCCCACCCCAGAGGTGGCTGCATCTCAGCGCCAGGCAAGGGATCCCTAGGTAAACAGCTGCCACACGGCACCCTTGGCACTGGGTGAAGAATTGCTGTATAAACAGCCTGTCAAGCATTATAACCCAGCTCACAGTGGGGGTGACTGTGAGGTCCTGGGGAATCAGAAACCCCTTCCCCAGCCTCCTGGTGGGGGGCAGGGGGAGTCGGCTACATGGGCAGGGCCGGGCCTGGGTTCAGAGGTGCGCCCCCCACCCCCACGCAGAGCCGAAGGGCCCTTCCATCTGGGCTGCTCTCAGCAGCCACAGGAAGTGGCGAGGCGGGAGGTGGAGGCCGCGAGTGTGTCTGGTGCATCACGTGGGGGGTGGGGGGGACGGGCATCCTGCCCTGCATGGGAGGGGGATGTGAGTGCTAGCAGGGGGAGCTGTCCCAGTGGGAGGCTGCTCTCGGGGTGGGGGACGGTCTAGAATCTGGGTGCAGAGACCGACCTCTCCCGAGCCCACGGCTCCCCCAGGGATCTGTGTGTATCGCTCGCCTCCTTGGACCTTCAGGACCAAACAGTCCCCAGCTTCTAGGGCAGCCTCTCCCCGCCTGAGTCCCATCCTGTGTGCTACCCCCATGGCCCAAGCAGCTCTGAGCAGTGAGCCCACCGAGCCTGGTCCCCCAGTCAGACCCGTGGGCCCATCCAGCCTGGTATCCTGCCTCCCTGTTACCCCAGTCAGACCCGTGGGCCCATCCAGCCTGGTATCCTCCCTCCCTGTTACCCCAGTCAGACCCGTGGGCCCATCCAGCCTGGTATCCTGCCTCCCTGTTACCCTAGTCAGACCTGTGGGCCCATCCAGCCTGGTATCCTGCCTCCCTGTTACCCTAATCAGACCTGTGGGCCCATCCAGCCTGGTATCCTGCCTCCCTGTTACCTCAGTCAGACCCGTGGGCCCATCCAGCCTGGTATCCCTCCCCCCTGCCGTACCAGATACAGGGCCTTTCTCTTCCAGGGTGCTGGTTCTGGGGGCCTGGCTGGCTCCAGGTGTTGGGGAATGACATACTGGACTTTTCCCCTCTCTGAGGCTCTGATCCAGCTCTTGGTTGGTGGGACTGGTTGGCTGCAGGGGTGGAGAGGGGAGGGATGCTCTCCTCTAGGGCGTGCCAGCTCTGGTCTGATCCCTGGGCAGGGGGACTGGCTGGCTCTTAGAGGTCAGGGAATGGGATAACGGGGCATTTCCGCTCTGGGTTATGAGTTCAAATCCAGACCATTCTAGTAGTATCCTAAAGTCATTACCATCCAGTGGTGCTGATTGGTGGCCTTTATGAAATGGTTGGGGGCTGGGAGCCAGGACTCCTGGGTTCTATTCGTAGCTCTGGGTGGGGAGTGGGGTCTAGTGGTTAGAGCAGGGGAGCCAGGACTCCTGGGTTCTATTTCTGGCTCTGCCACTTTCTCCCTGGCTGTCTTTGGACACGTCACTTCCTTTCCCTGCTCCCCACTGGTGAGGGAGGTTGAGGGGCTCAGGGAGCACTGGCAGGGGCCTGGGGGGCAGGGCTGTCATCGCGGTTCTATCTCTGCTTTCCCCACAGACCCCCAGGTGCTGAGGCAGTTCCCGGAGGAGTTCGATGACCAGGTTTGTGCCTCGCTTCTGCGCCCCTCTGCCAAGCGCCATGTTTCCCCTGTGCCAGTGGAAGAGCTGTAACGCCAGAGTGGGGGAAGGGACAGCCAGCTGAGTGCGTTGGGGGCAGGCCGGTGTGTGGGCCTGGAGCCATGGATCTGGGCTTGATCTGCCTCATGTCCATCTAACCCACTATCCCCCCTGCCCAGAGATCACACCCATGGGCCCAGCGAGCCTATCTCCCCTTCCCTGCCCCCTTGATCAGACCCATGGGCCCATGAAGCCCTGCCGTCCCAGATCAGACCCATGGGCCTGTCTCGCCTAGTGCGGATTAAACCAGCGAGAACCAAAGAATCCCCCTTAAATTCCTCTCAGCTCAGTCCTGGCTTCTCGTCTGTAGCAAGGGCTGGGGTGTTTGATGGGGCTTTTTGGCCCTAGGGGACTTTCCCTCCGGTCGGGGGCAAAGAGCAGACAGGAAATAAAGACGATCTGGCCTTCGCCCCCACCCTGGTGTGCTGGGTCTCCGTGATCTCTGAAGTCATGGGGGTGTAATTTTCACCTTGCCTTCTCCAGGAATCCATCCAGATGCTGCCCAAATTCTGCTTCCCCTTCGACATAGAGAGGTACACAGCTGCGCGGGTGCACGTCGGTCTGTGCATGTGCATGGGTGGGAGGATCTGTCCTGGGGTCTCCTCCACCCAATAAATCTCTCCAGTTTACGAGCTCCCCTGCGGTCAGTGGCTCATGGCTCTCGGGGGACAGTAGCCAGGGGTCAGGCCATAGGCGTCCCTGTGCGGTGTCTAATGCAGGAAGCAGTGAGGGCTGAGGGCCATCCCCTCCCCATCTCTCAGGAGGAGGATGAAAGGCCTCTGGTCCCACTAGTGCCAAAGGGAGAGGGAGGTGCTGAGCACCTGGCAGGATCGAGCCCAGTGCACCACGATTGGGACCAGCAGTGGTATTCAAACCACTAGATCCCACTCCCTTCCCAGAGCTGGGGGTAGAAACCAGGAGTCCTGGCTCCCAGCTCCCTGCTCTGGGTGTTGTCCTGGATTCGGTCGGCCGTTAGCTTCCTCCTCTCCCGTCGGTCTCACTGGGTGCCCCCCCCCCACCCCCGCAGGGTAAAGGAGAACTCCGTGGTGCAGAACTTCACCTTCGTCCTGACCGATCTGGAGGGGAACCAGCGCTTTGGGTTCTGCCGCCTGGCCGGGGGCTTCCGGGCCTGCCTCTGCATCCTCAGGTACCGCGCCGTGCGGCTGGGAGTGGGCTGGGGGCTCCGCCAGGGGGCGCTCTCCCCGCCTTGTTAACGCTGAGCCCGATGCCGCAGCGTGGCACTAGGGGACGCCAGGCTGCTGCAGCCACCGTGTTTCAGAGCAGATCTAAAACTATAATCCCGGCCAATGTATCCACCCCGACATTCTGCCAAATTCCTCCTCCGTCAATTGCTTCTATTCTGGTGGTTCCCTCGTGTCCCTGGATTTAGGGTTCTTCTTCACTCAGCACTGGATGAAGGATCCCTGTATAAACAGCCCCTGCGCCCCACCCCAGAGGCAGCCGCATCTCAGCGCTGAGCAAAGGATCCCTGTATAAACAGCTCCCATATCCCACTCCAGAGGCAGCCGCATCTCAGTCACTTCGTCTCTCTGTACCTCAGGGGGAACGGCCCTTCCTTTGTCTGTTCAGACCCTGAGCTCTTTGGGGCACAGATTCTCTCTCACGTGGGGTCCGTTCAGCACCCAGCAGGATGGGTCCCCTAGGGGCTACCATAACACAGACAATAAACTGCCCCCGCTTCTCCTTTTCTCAGTTACCTGCCCTGGTTTGAAGTTTTCTACAAGATCCTCAACAACATTGCTGACCACTTAGCCAAGGAGCAGGTGAGCCCAGGACTCCTGGGTCCTTTTCAGTGGCTATCTCCACCCCTAGTCTCGCTACATCCCGATCATCTTGTCACTCCCTCAACCCCAGCTCCTTGTGGACTGATCCGTTTCATCCTTTCTCTCTCCCCATCAGCTCAATGAACTGGCCGAGTTCCTCTCTGCCCTCTATTGCCACCCGGTGCCCCAGCTGAACAGCCCCGTCAACCTAGAATTTGTAAGTATCAGCTCAGTCTCTCTCACTAGGGGGTGCTGCCCCCAACCCCCCCCCCCCCCGGTCCATGATCCATCTGTACAGGGCGCTACCAAATTCACGATCCATTTTGGATCCAATTTCACAGTCATAGGATAAAAAAAATCGTAAATGTCACGGTTTCCAACAGGTACATCTGAAATTTTGTGGTGTTGAAACCGTAGGGGTCCCGACCCAAAAGTGGGTTGTGGGGGGTCGCAAGGCTATTGTCGGGCGACGCGGGATTGCCACCCTTACTTCTGCACTCCTGCTGGGGGTGGCCAGCAGCCGTGGAGCTTCCTACAGTCGGGGGCGGGGGGGCGGGGCGGTTTCCTGTAGGTGGGTCTGACCTGGCCCCAGGAGTGGTCCGTGCAGGGGAAGAGGAAGTCTGG
Source organism: Caretta caretta (assembly GCF_965140235.1). Lineage (NCBI taxonomy): Eukaryota > Metazoa > Chordata > Testudines > Cheloniidae > Caretta > Caretta caretta. The sequence goes on from NC_134225.1 coordinate 20,357,173, forward strand.
TCCTTCCCCAGCCCGGCCAGGACTAACAACTGGAGCCTAGTGCCCAGGAGGAGCCCCCAGCCGGGGCCCCCCCAACTCTGGCCCTCCCTGGCTCCAGGCCAATGCTCACGGGTTAAAGGGGCCTTGGGCTGGCTGTGTGTGTGGGGGGAGGGGACGACGACTACAGTGCCCCTCCATCCCCAACCACGGTGCCCTGGGTGGTCGCCCACCTGTAGGCCAGCCCTTCCCCCTCCCAAAAGTGGCCAAAACCCAAAATATTTCAATTCAAACTAGTGCTGAGGGGCCTCATGGGAGTTGTAGTTCAAGTGCTTCATGCACCCATTCTCTATGGGCCAGCTCCCTGGTTGGACTACATCTCCCAGGATGCACCACTTTCTCCCCTCTTAGTGAAGGGCAGGGGTGTGACCGAGGAGTCCTTGGCTGTGGTGCATCATGGGTCGGCAGCAGTTCTGCAGAAAAGGACCTGGGGGGTGACAGTGGACGAGAAGCTGGATATGAGTCAACAGGGTGCCCTTGTTGCCAAAAAGGCTAACGGCATTTGGGGCTGTATAAGTAGGGGCATGGCCAGCAGATCGAGGGACGTGATCGTTCCCCTCAATTCGGCACTGGTGAGGCCTCATCTGGAGTCCTGTGTCCAGTGTTGGGCCCCACACTACAAGACCCAAAAAATTGGAAAGAGTCCAGCGGAGGGCAACAAAAATGATTAGGGGACAGGAACACATGACTTATGAGGAGAGGCTGAGGGAGCTGGGATTGTTTAGTCTTCAGAAGAGAAGAGTGAGGGGGGATTTGATAGCTGCTTTCAACTGCCTGAAAGGGGGTTCCAAAGAGGATGGCTCTAGACTGTTCTCAGCGGTAGCAGATGACAGAACAAGGAGTAATGGTCTCAAGTTGCAGTGGGGGAGATTTAGGTTGGATATTAGGAAAAACTTTTTCACGAGGAGGGTGGTGAAGCACTGGAATGCGTTACCTAGGGAGGTGGTGGAATCTCTTTCCCTAGAAGTTTTTAAGGTCAGGCTTGACAAAGCCCTGGCTGGGATGATTTAGTCGGGGATTGGTCCTGCTTTGAGCAGGGGGTTGGACTAGATGACCTCCTGAGGTCCCTTCCAACCCTGATATTCTATGATTCTATGGGAGATGTTGTCAAACCACAGCGTCCTTCCAACAGTGGAGAACGGCAGCACAAGACATCCACACTACAACTCCCACGAGACACCAAGGTGCCGTTTTGAATTGACATAGTTTGGTTTGGGGCCAGAATATTTCAGTCTGGGATATTTTGACAAGATAGCGACACTTCCCAGGGGAAGCAGATGCTTTTGGGAGGGGGGAGGGCGGGGGGGGGAACCCTTTTAATGGAAAACCCAACTTTCCACTGAAAAATCATGGCTCTTCAATCTAGGGGCAAAAGGGCTAACAAGATCCAGGCCCCGGGAGTTGAGGCTAGCCAGGTTCACACTGGAAATAAGGCGTACGTGTGTGGAAACAAGGGAATGGAGAACTGATATTTAGCCTTTCCCACAACACAAAAACCAGAGGTCACGCGATGAAATGCACAGGTGGCAGATTTAGTACAAGAGAGAGGAAGTATTTTTTCCAGGCCACGCACAATTAACCTGTGGAACTCACTGCCTTGGGATGTTGTGATGGCCAGTTCACGGAGGATAGGTCCATCAATGGTTATCAACCAAGGTCAGGGATGTAACCCCATGCTTGGGGCAACCCTAAATCTGACTCCCAGAAATCAGGAGGGGACATTCTTTGTATTTCTCCAAAATTGCCCTGTTTTGTCCACTCCTCGTGCATCTCTGGCCACTGTCAGAGACAGGATACTGGGCTAGATGGACCTTGGCTCTTACATTCTTATTGGTTGTTTTTCTAAAAGATCTGATCTAGGAATTATTTGGGGGAAGTTTTATGGCATTTTGGCATTAAGATCTCATAATCCTCCGGACTGCCCCAACCAAGCCCGCTGATCCCGCGAAGGTGCAGGGCTGTCCTGCTGGTGGTGCACACGCACGTCTCTATGCTTTTATCCCCTCGCTGTCCCGCAAGGACCAGAAGTTGAACAAACTGAGAATAAGCACCGGCAACTTTCTGAATGGCCGACACAGAGACCGGAGCCGGGATCCGGCGGGCGGGACCGAGTCGGTGAGTCGGGAAACTCCGCCCGATGTTAACCAGCCGGAGTGTGCCGACTAACCGAGCGATCCCTGACAGTGCATGGTCCCCGTCCCCCCCCAGCCAGGTGGTATGATCACCCCTATCCGGTGGCACTAAGGGGCAACTGGGGAGGACGGGCAAACTGTGCAACTGGACCCCCGAATCTTCTCCCCTCCCTAACCAGGGGAGCAAACTCAGCCGCCAACTAATTACAAGCTTAACGATGATTAACCCTGTGTGGCTTGGGTGAACAGCACTAACTCCGCAGCACGGCGCCCCCTGGTGGCGGGGGCCGTGCTAATGCCACCCCCTTCTCCATTACAGCCCTCCTACTTCATTGCCCCGGACCTCGGCAGCCTGCCCACCATCCCGGAGAATGTAAGTCCCTGCGCCCCCTCCTGGGATGGGCGGGTTTGGGGGCTGATTCAGGGGTGCAAAGAGCAGAGGTGGTGGAATGGGGGAGGTGCCCTGGCAGTGAGTGGCGTGGGGGGAGAGCACTGCAAGGAGACTGAATGTGAGCAGTGCAGGAAGAGGAGGGGGTGCATTACAATGCACGGCAGGGTGGGATAGGCAGGGGGCCGAGGGGGAGAGTACAGTGTGCTGCAGATTAGGGGAGAGGAGAGCGCACTGTGCTGCAGGAGGGGGAGGGGGAGTGTGCTGCAGAGTGGGGGGAGGGGAAAGCGCACTACACTGCAATAAGGGGAGAGCTCACTGCACTGCAGAATGGGGGAGTGGGAGAGCACACTACACTGCAGGAGGGAAGAGTGCACTTCACTGCAGGAAGGGGAGGGGAAAGCGCAGTGCACTGCAGGAGGGCGAGAGCACACTTTACTGCAGAATAGGGGCAGTGGCAGAGCACACTACACTGCAGGAGCGAGAGAGTGCACTGTACTTCAGGAGGGGGAGCGGGTGCGCACTGCACTGCAGAGGGGAAGCACACTGCAGTGCAGGAGGGGGAGAGCACACTTCACTGCAGAATGGGGGAAGTGGCAGAGCGCACCACACTGCAGGAGGGGGGGGAGTGCACTGCACTGCAGGAGGGGGGAGGGGGAAAGCGCAGTGCACTGCAGGAGGACAGCACACTTCACTGCAGAATGGGGGAAGTGGCAGAGCGCACCACACTGCAGGAGGGGGGAGCGGGTGCTCACTACACTGCAGAGAGGGGACAGCGCACTGCCGAGTGGTGGGGGGGGAGCTCACATTGCCCTGCGGGAGGGGGAGGGGCATGCATTGTGTTGAACGGGGCGGGGGGGGAGCGCACTGCAGCGGGAAGGACAGAGGGGCAGACGGGGTGAAGGGGAAGAGCGGGGAGTCGGGCGTCTCGAACTCCTGCCCCGGCCTCTGCCCACAGAGGAACTTGACGGAGTTCGTGGTGGCCGTGGACGTGCCCAACATGCTGCAGCTGTACGGGAGCATGCTGTACGAGCGGCGCATCCTGCTCACCTCCGGCAAGCTCAGCACGGTGAGGGGCACCGGGGGGGGCACTCGCCCTGGCACAGGCCCGCTGGGGGGGGGGGGTCGCAGGGCTGTGCCCTGGCACATGCCTGCAGTGAGGGCGCGGGGACGGGCCTTGGCATGGGCACGGGGGGGTGTTGCTCAGGGGGACGTGCCCCGGCCCACGCGCACAACCCGCTACGGCCCCGGCCCGGGACTTGTGACCCCCGTAGCCTCCAATGCAGGACATTTCTTGAGGCCCCTGCCTCCCCCAGATCTCTCCGTCCTCGGAGCCCCCCACCCAACCCCCCCACGTCGGAGCAGAGTCTAAGGCCGTGTCTGTGTCTGTCCCCAGCTCACGGCCTGCGTCCAGGCCTCCTCCGCCATGCTCTACCCCATGTACTGGCAACACATCTACATCCCCACGCTGCCCCCGCACCTGCTCGACTACTGCTGGTAAGGGCACGGGCAGCCTCTGGCGGGCCAAACAGGGGCGGGCCAGGTCGGTTCTTGGAGGGGGGACCGCCGGCATCCTTCAGGGAGGTGGGAGGGGGCGCTCTCCCCTGGCGGTCAGGGCTGGCCCCGGTGCCCTAGACTGGCACTAGAGGGCGCTGTGCGGCAGGGAGCAGGGTGGGGGCTCTGTATGGGGCGCTCTCCCCTGGCAGTCAGGGCTGGCCCCGGTGCCCTAGACTGGCACTAGGGGGCACTGTGCGGCAGGGAGCAGGGTGGGGGCTCTGTAGGGGGCGCTCTCCCCTGGCGGTCAGGGCTGGCCCCGGTGCCCTAGACTGGCACTAGAGGGCGCTGTGCGGCAGGGAGCAGGGTGGGGGCTCTGTAGGGGGCGCTCTCCCCTGGCGGTCAGGGCTGGCCCCGGTGCCCTAGACTGGCACTAGGGGGCGCTGTGCGGCAGGGAGCAGGGTGGGGGCTCTGTAGGGGGCGCTCTCCCCTGGCGGTCAGGGCTGGCCCCAGTGCCCTATAGGGGGTGCTGTGCGGCAGGGAGCAGGGTGGGGGCTCTGTAGGGGGCGCTGTGCCCTTTCAGCCAGTGCTAGCCCCTGCCTGGCACCATGGGGTGCTGTGCCACAGGGAGCGGGGCGAGGGCTAGGCAGGGTGAACTCTCCCCTCACGGTCCGTGCCAACCCCAGTGTCCCAGTGTGGCGCTTGGGGGGACTGTGCTGTAGGGAGCAAGTTTTAGGGGGATAATCTAGCGCACTGATCCCTCTCGTCTCTGCTTTGAGGCACGGGCGCTACCAGGCCTGGGCAGTTTATGCTTTATTTGTCTGCGTCTCCTCATCCTCTCTCTCCCTCCCTCCCTTCCCGCAGTGCCCCTATGCCCTACCTCATCGGTGTCCATTCCAGCCTCATGGAGGTGAGTCCTGCCCCTCCCCAGCGCCCCCTGGGGACTGCAACCTGCACTGCAGGCTGGGAAGGGGGGGGTGTCCCTGCACAAGCTGGGGCTGCAGGAAGCCTGAATGTGGGGGATCCCCCAGGATGCAGGGGGGAGCTCCTGCCGTTCCCAGGAAGAGATCTGGGACTGGGGGAGGGGGGCAGGCTTGTGTGGAGAAAGGGGTCCCACAGTTTCACGGGGGGGATTTCCTCAGCCTTTGCACAGGGGGTGGGTCCGATCCCCTGGACGTTTAATTTGGATCTCGAGTCAAAGCTGCCATCAGCAAGGAGCTGCTGGGGGTCCCAGAGCTGGAGCGAAGCCGGGTGCCAAGCTACAGGCTCTGGCCCCTTGTGGGTTGCCTGCTGGAGCGGGTTTCCCTCAGGGAAGAGCCGTCCTGGTGGCCTGAGGTTACCGGTGGACGGCAAGCCCGGCTGCCTGGTGGGGAGGTGCAGAGCGCCGAGGCCGGCTCCAGCTCCAGCCCTTTCCCCTCTGGATGTGTCCTCTCCTGGCAGAGGGTGCGGGACAAGGCCCTGGAGGACGTGGTGATCCTCAACATCGACACCAACACGCTGGAGTCGCCCTTCCAGGACCTGGAGAACCTCCCGAGCGACGTGGTCAGTCCCTGCCCGTCCCTGCCCGTCCCTGCCCGTCCCCTGCTGCCGTCCCCTGTCTCCAGCACAAGCAGATGGGTGAAACCCTCCTCCCCCTCCACCAGCCCTGGAGGGGACCCCCACATTCAACCTCCATGATCCTTGGCAAGCCCCACGCTGGGCTGCATCCAAACCTTAGCCTGGATCTCCCCATAGTCCCCTTCTCTCCTGTTCTGTGCCCCCTCCTTACACCCCGGTTATGGGGCATGGGCTCTGAGCTCCCCCTGGCATCTCGTGGCTTGGCAGCCCGGAGATCTCATCCCCAGTGCAGACGCTGCCCTTTGGTTGCGTGAGGAAGGAGGTTCCCCAGCCAGAGCTGGAAGTCGGCTTCCTTCTCTAGTGGCAACGTGATCTCTGGAGATCCCACGGACAGATCCTTCCGTCCCTTTCCAGAGGGACCCCAGGAGATGGGAGGAGCGTGATCTGCAGGGACCCTGTGGGATCTCCCTCCCTCCCCGCTCTCATGGACTTTCCCGTCTAATCCAGGGATCCCCAAAGCCCCCTGGGATCTAGGGCCCGGACCACACTGCTGCCCCTCCCCAGCTCCCCCAGCCCAGGAGCTGACCCTGACTCGCTCATGTGGGTCTCTCCTCTCCCAGGTGTCTCTGCTGAAGCTCCAGCTGAAGAAGCAGTCAGCCACCACTGGGGACGGGGTGGCCCGAGCCTTCCTCCGAGCCCAGGCGCTGCTGTTCGGCGGCTACCGTGACGCGCTGATTTGCACCCCGGTGAGGCTGGCTTCCCTCCCCGCCCACTGAGGGCAGCTCACAGGGAGGGGGCACATGCAGTGTGAGATAGGACAGAGTCGGGTGCTCAGTGTTTCCCCCTTGGGGCTAGACATTCATTTTTGGTATCTGGGACCCTCAATCCTGGTCCAGGACCCCGTTGTGTTAGGTGCTGTATATTTCACCCGGGAATTTGAGTTGAGGGCAGGAACCCATTGTGCCAGGCGCTGACCAGACCCAGAACAAGAAGCTGGTCCACGCCCCCACTTCCCACATGCCCCATGTGTTCCCTCCAAGAGTTCCCCCCATGGCAGCCTATGCGTTCCCCCTTTCTTCCAGGCCCAGCCATACGAGTGTCTGCACGCCCCTGAGCAGCTATGCTGCCATGGGCAGGGAGACCGGCAGAGTAGCATAGAGCAATCAGCCCTCTAAGTGTCTGTCTTCTCCCCGTTGCGGGGTTTCCTTCCTCAGGGATCCCCAGGATCGGGAGGGGAAACCCCAAACCCTCCCCACTCTGTGTCCCTCTAATGCCCCCCTCCCAGGAAGGACTTCCTGGAAATCCAGTGGCCCCTGTGGGTTTCTCTGTGCAGGGGGAGGCATTAGCCCTGAGTGACCCTCAAGGATTTTATGTTGCAAAGCAGCTGCCGGGGTTAAGCCCTGGGGGTGGGGGGTGGGGGTTGAGTTCTCCAGAAACGCTGAGGAACCATCCAGGGCAGCTGGAGTGCCCGGTTGGCCCAGTAACTACCCCGTGGTCAGTGCCCTCAGGGGCTTTGGGCTAGCTGCCAATCCCCGGTGCCCAGAGCAACCTGGCTTCCCCAGTCTGGGGCCCCGCTCCAGACCTCCCCTCCCCCGCCCCGAACGGGGCACAGAGCCAGTGTCTCTGACCTGGGACCCAACCTCCTAGAAGGGAGCCCCCCGCATTCACCCTCTTTGTGCCCTCTGCCCCCAGGGCCAACCCATCTCTTTCTGCCAAGAGTCCTTCCTCAACCACAAGTCTAGCACCATGCGGGAGTTCCTGCAGAACGCAGTGCACCTGCAGCTGTTCAAACAGGTAAAGGGGAGAGCCTAGGGCTGGGGGGGTGGGGGGGCAGGAATTCTGGGGCCCGGTTCTGAGACCCCCAGGTACATTGGCAGCCCCTGTCCAGAGGAAATGATGTGCCCAGCCCCTGCCATGTGTGTGTGACCTTCTCTCCTGGAGGGGTGAGGGGTGCATCTAGGAGTGTTTGGGGGGGCGGAGGGGGCCCGGGATGGGGGGAGGGGGTTGGTTGGGCCACTCCATCCCGGGTCATATTTCCTAGGGCTTTGAGGTGTCACGTCACCACAAAAGCTATTAACGAATGGCCGCGCTCTCCCACCATGTCCTCCACTGCCCTGCCCCCATGTCCCCCATAATAATTTATGCCCCCACTGTATCATGTGCTCTCCCTGTAATGGCCCCCTCTAATGGTTCCCCCTTCTCCATCTGCCCCCCATACTCCCCTCTAATGGTTTCCCCTTCTCCATCTGCCCCCCCATACTCCCCTCTAATGGTTCCCCCCTCCATCTGCCCCCCATACTCCCCTCTAATGGTTCCCCCTTCTCCATCTGCCCCCCCATGCTCCCCTCTAATGGTTCCCCCTTCTCCATCTGCCCCCCCATGCTCCCCTCTAATGGTTCCCCCCTCCATCTGCCCCCCATACTCCCCTCTAATGGTTCCCCCCTCCATCTGCCCCCATGCTCCCCTCTAATGGTTCCCCCTTCTCCATCTGCCCCCCCATGCTCCCCTCTAATGGTTCCCCCCTCCATCTGCCCCCATGCTCCCCTCTAATGGTTCCCCCTTCTCCATCTGCCCTTCCGTGTGCTCCCCTCTAATGGTTCCCCCTTCTCTACTTGCCCCCGTGCTCTCCTCTTATGGTTCCTCCTTCTCCATCTGCCCCTGCCGTGTGCTTTCCTCTAATGGTTCCCCCTTCTCCATCTGCCCCCATGCTCTCCTCTCATGGTTCCCCCCTCCATCTGCCCCCCCATACTCCCCTCTAATTGTTCCCCGTTCTCCATCTGCCCCTGCCGTGTGCTCTCCTCTCATGGTTCCTCCTTCTCCACCTGCCCCTGCCGTGTGCTCCCCTCTAATGGTTCCCCCTTCTCCATCTGCCCCCCATTCTCTCCTCTCATGGTTCCCCCCTCTCCATCTGCCCCCATATTACCCTCTAATGGTTCCCTCCTCTCTATCTGACCCCATGCTCCCCTCTCACGGTTCCCCTTCTGCATATGCTCTCTGCGCTCTCCCCAACTCCCCTTGCACCCGCGCCACCCCCTTTGCAGTTCATTGACGAGCGCCTGGAGAAGCTGAACACCGGCGTGGGCTTTTCGGATGTGTTTGAGCAGGAAATCACCAACAGCGGGATGGCGGCGGGTAAGGAGGGTGCAGCCACTGACCCTACCTTCCCTGGGGGGGCAATAGGGGTGCGGTGCCCCCAGTGTGAGCCCCTGTGCGTATACAGCGACCCCACCCGCATCCCCAGGGAGCCATGGCAATGGATTTGCTTGGCCCTGCTGATCCCCGCCCGCCTCCCCCTATGACTCGATCCCTCCGTTCTGTCCATCTGTCCCCCTCAGGTGCATCCATCACTGCAACCTCTTCCCCAGCCCCCCCAGATGTAACTTTTAACAGTGGTGCCACCCAGGGTTCCCCCACAATGCACCGGGGGTTGGCAGTGATGGTAGGGCTGGCCTGGCAATATCCACCTCCTCACCAGGGCGTGGGTCAGGCTCGGGGGTGAGGGGAAAAGGAGTGGGAGGTGGGGAGGGTGAAGACCCCACCTAGGGCCCTTAGTCACTAATGGTCTGGGAATTTACATCTCTCCCTTTCCTGTCCCCATGCAGGTAACCTGAGGTCGTACCAGCTGTGGGTGGAGAGCCTCAAGGTATGCAGCTGCCTGCTTGATCCATGTATGGGGTAGTGAGGCTTGATAGCAGCTTGTGGAGTCCACTGGAGGGGGTTGTGAAGTGGTGTGAGTGCAGGACTGGGAGCCAGGACTCCTGGGTTCTATCCCCAGTTCTGGGAGGGGTGTGGGGTGCAGTGGTTAGAGCACAGGGGCTGGGATTCAGCACTCCTGAGTTCCAGGGAGTGGGATCCCGGATGCCTGGGTTCTGTTCAACCCTGCCACTAACTTGCAATGTAACCTGGGGGGTGGGGGGGGAGTCACTGCACCGCTCTGTGCCTCAGTTTACCCCCTCTGTAAAATGGTGATGACGTCGACCTATCTGCATTAAGTATTACCTGCAGCTTCTAGTTCACCAGCTAGCGGCAAAGGGTCAAATCATTCTGAGGCAACATGTTAAGTTCCCTGTGTCAGTAAATGCATCAAACTGGGCCCAAATCCAGACCCCCTGAAATTGAGGCAGATTTTGCAACTGATGTCGGGGGGAATCAGATTTGAGGTTCAACTGGTGTATTTTACACCATGAGAGGACGGATCCTTGATTGGTGTAAATCAGCTTAGGCCCATTGACAACAGAGGGGCCAAGATCTAACCCCCGCGATCCTGCGGGCTGGGAAAGAGCAGGTGAATAAGTCCCAGAAGAGGTGAACGAAAGTAGCTGCTGCCCTACTTTAATGTACTGCTCGCTGTGTAAATTAACTCCCCTGGGGCATGTAATTTACACATGCTCCCGAACACACCACTTCCAAATTAGTAGCTTGATTCTGATCCCCTTTGAGTTAAATCAGGAGCGGCTCCGCAGAAGTCACTGGAATGCCCATAGTGGATTGAGAAGCTCAAGCCCTAAGTTTTTGTTTCTCCTTAGGGGCCATTAGTGGCTTAGACGCATTGACAATATTATGTTCTACTGTTGCCTCTCTTGAGAGGTAGCAGATGCCCAACACCGGGCATGCCAGCTTCCAAGTGGAGGAGAAATCAGTGATATGGAGTCTGGGCATATTTGCAACTTGTTTATTTACACTCTATACACCAGTCTTGGAACAGAGGTGTCACCAGCTGCACGCAGGCTGATCCCCTCATTCAGGGATCCCAGCCCATTGCAAAACTCCCTGCCCAGGGTGCAACACTGCCTCAAGAATCGGAGACCAAGATGGAGCAAACTGTCAAGCTGCTGTCCCAGCTCCCACTCCCCAGGCCTCAGCACGGCCCCCAGATTAACTGCCATACGCAGCGTGTGTCTTCCCACGGCTGACCGTTCGCTCGCCTGCTGAGGAAAAAAAACAAACTTGGAGACCACATGTCACAGTACCGGCCTCCAGCTGATTCGAGTTAGCAGGACCATGGCAGAGAGCAACCCCCCACTGCTTGCAACAGCTCCCACCGGAGAAAATGCCATTGCAAAACTGGCAACAATGCGCCCAAGAACGCTGCTAAGAGAAAGATTGTCTGCGACAGCGCCACCTGGTGACTCCTGCCGCAACTGTATTCACCCACAGGCTCCCTCTAATGGCAGGAAGGTCAGGCTACTTGTGTCAGGGGGAAAGACAAAGCTAAGAACTGCAGAAGACACCAGGCACCTATAGGGGTCGCTCCAAAGCAACATCTCTGTGCTTTGTCTTGCCAGAAAGGCGGAGGGGCCCTGATCAACACTATGAAGAACAAGACGAACCCAGCCGTCAGGAACATGTACAAATATGTAAGGTCACCAGCCGGCTACACAGTCTTCCCCGTTCACTGGGCTCTGTTAGCAGGGGGATTTTATCAGTGGGGGGGAGCTCCCGGGGGCTGGGGTATCACAGGGGGATGCAGTTGTGTCTCCATGAGGGGGGGATCCCAGGGCTGGGGTATCACAGGGGGATGCTGTCGCGTCTGTGTGCGGGGGATTCCCGGGGGCTGGGGTATTGCAGGGGGATGCAGTCGTGTCTCCGTGCCGGGATCTCAGAGTGGACAGTTGTATCAGACCATAGAGAACCAGGAATGGCTTCCTGCCTGGTCACCCCTCTCTCTCCTCTCCTCTAGGCCAAGAGCCATGCCCGAGACAGGCTGAAGGAGATGCGAAGTCGCTTGAGGTACAGGGTAAGATTCCTACTGCAGCAATCCTCTTTGGGCTGGGGGATCCTGCCCAGACTCCCCCCGCCACCCAACCTCCAACTCCGAGCCAGGGATTCCCCCTTGCTAAGGAAATTCCCCCACCCCCCCTCTGATCAGCTGCTTCCTGGGGGATTGGGTGGGGCAGGAGCTAGGAGTAGCAGGTCATAAGGAGGGTTAAGGGTAGTAGATTGTGAATGGGGTTCGGGTCAGAGGTAGTAGATGAGAAAGGGTTAGGAGACAACAGGGGGGCTAAGGGTTTGGGTTTGGGGTAATAGATCCTAAGCTGGCTAAGGAAACTTTCTAGTTTCTCCCAGGGCAGATTCTGCCGGGAGTCCCCATGACGCTCTGCTTGGAGAGCTCCCTTGAGGGTCTGCAGAAGACGACCTCTTGGTCCAAGGGGGCTAGAACCAGCAATTCTTGGCAACTCCTGGCAGCGGGACTCCCTTGGGCTGAGGCTCTGGAGAAGATCGGGCTGAAGGCCCCCCCGAGGTGCATTGAGCTCCAGATATGCCCCCACCCCAGTGACCTTTGCCCTCACCTGCCGGGCTAGCTGGCCGATTGAAATGGCATGAAGCCCCTATTAAGAGCACTGGGGTTTGGAGGTTCGAATTCCGCCCCTACTCCCACTTCAGCCGTGGCCAAGAGCGCTTCGCCAGGTGCGGGCATTTGCTGCCACCCAGTTGCCAGTGGGCTGGGCCTCCATGTCACCCCCAGACCAGCCCCCCCTTTGTTGGTCACTGAGACCGAGCTCCTCTAGGAGCAGATAGGGGAAGCTAGCCCTGGCTCTTCTCTGTCGCTCTTCGGACGCCTTGCCTGGAGTCTGCTCACCGTCTTCCTGCCCGGCCCTCGTTCTCCCATCCAGGATTTGAGCCAGGCTTCATCCCTGCAGCGAGGCGGCTCCCTGAGGAGCCACCAGCTCTCGGGTTCCATCCTGCCCCGGAGCACCCAGTCCGAGTGCCTACAGAGCCGGCTGCCGATCACCCAGCACTTTGGGAAGGTCAGAGACTGCTAAACCTCTGTAGGGGGTGGGGACGCACAGATAGTCCTCCCCCAGATGTGGAACATCTGGAAGGAAATAACGGCGGGGTGTGGGTAATTCCCGGTGCAGATGTGCAACATCTGGTGGGAATAATGGCGGCATGCAGGTAATCTTCATGCAGATGTGAAACATCTGGAACCTGTAGCAGGTCGTTTGGGAAGTGACTCGCTCCCCCCTGCCCAGATAACCCTTGCTCATTGAGTAGCATCAGGGCGGGGGTGGGGGGCCGCAAGGCAAACTCTGCTCGGCTGTGGGCCTTTCCTCCCTTTCCCACCCCACCTCCGTCGCTCGTGGCCCTGGATAACGACCCTAGCCCAGCGTGGGGGGAGGCTGGCACAGATCGGAGAGCGGTGGGCATGGAAAGGCCTTGGGGGCAGGCAGGTCCTGGCCTCAGCAACCCCCTCATGCTGGAGGGGCTTGGTATTGCACTGCCCAGGGGTGAGCATGGGGATCGGCCACTTTGACCCGTGTTTCCTTGCAGTCCCGGCCCCTGCGACCCAATAAACGCTGCAGCGGGACAGAGCTGGAGGCCCAGAGGTAACTGGTGGGGGAGGAGCACAGATATTGGGGGGAGAGCAGAGATGGCCTGGGGCGTGGTCTGCAGGGCATGGGAGGGGGTTCCCCCCACCTCATAGCCTGCTCTCTGTGTCGCCTGCCTCATCCTTCACGTGCACTGGGGTGTGGGAAGCTCTCGTGCGTCACTGTGCGCGCTGGCCTGGCCTGTGCATGTCAGCTTCGACACCCATGCTCCCAGCGTGGGGGGAGGCTGCGTGCCCAGTGTGTATGCCTGTCGGCTCGCGCACGTGCGTTTGCGTTCAGGCGTGATCCTGTGACGTTTGTGGGCCTATGTCATGGGTGTTTACATGTGTGTTGGCATGTGCGGTCAGCTTCATGCCTGCCCCTTCTGACGCAGACGGCTGCATGGGTGGCCAGCTTTAATACATGAGCACGTGTTGGTTGGCCTGCGTGTTGGACCTTGGGCCACGCGTGACGGTTGACCTGCCTATTCCACGTGTTCGTTTCCGTGTGTACTGGCACAGACGGAGTGTGAGATGTGACGCTGTGTTCCCGTGTCGGTTGTCATGCGTGTTGACACGTGTGATGTCACTTTCGTGCACGAGCTTGTTGCCATGTTTTCTGTATATCCGTTTACACACGTGACTGTAACATGAATGCCCAGCCCTCCCTTCCCCCCTGTCTCTCAGGGCTGGCCCGGCAGAAGGCCCCGAGGCTCCCCCAGGCCCCGATGCCATCCCTGATGCGGGGGAGCTGGACAAGAGCTTCCTGGAGACGGGCGAGATCGACCTGCTGGGTGAGATCTTCGAGACGCTGAGCCTGGTGGCGCCCAGTGGACGGGGGCTGCTCTACGGGACCCGCAGCCTGGACTTCTGCAACCTGGAGGAGGGCAGCTGCTACACCAGGGTGAGCTCCCCACCCCCCTTGCGGGCACCTCCCCATGCCCCACCATGCACCTCTCTGTGCTGCCCCTCCCCGAGGGGCACCTCCCTGTGCATCTCTCTGTGCTGCCCCTCCCCCATGGGTACCTCCCTCTCCCCCCCACACACTTCCCTGTGCTGCCCCTCCCCCACGGGTACCTTCCCCACAGGTACCTCCCTCTGCCCCCCTGCACCTCTCTGTGCTGCCCCTCCCTGACGGGCACCTCCCTGTGCATCTCTCTGTGCTGCCCCTCCCCCACGGGCACCTCCCTGTGCCCCCCGTGTGCTGCCCCCCCCTGCGGGCACCTCCCTCGCTCTGTGCTGCCTCTTCCCCACGGGTACCTCCCTCTGCCCCCCCCCGCACCTCCCTGGGTTGCCCCTACCCCAGGGGCACCTCCCTCCCACCAAGTCTTTCTCTTGGCCCCTCTCTCCCCTATCCCTCTCTGACCCTACCACTGGATTCCACCCCCTCCCCATCTTTTCCTCTCCTAGCCCCTCCCCTAACTCCACCCCCTTCTCTAGCCCCTCCCTCCCACCATTCTTCTCCAGCCCAGGTCTCTCTCCCTGCCCCGTGCTGCACCAACCCTGGCTCCTTGTCCCTTCCAGCTGAGGCACACGAACCCCAGTGAGGAGAACTTGAGCGGGCACCAGGCCCAGGACCATGAGTGCTGGCTGCTGGCCGAGGAGGACGACTCGTCCCTGGAGTTCGCCCCCCCGTCTTCGGAGGAGGCCTCCCTGGCCGAGGAGGAGGCTGGGGACTCCCAGCAGGCTTTGCTGCTCCCCGCCAAGGCCACGCGCCCGGCGAGCGGGATGTGGGACCGAGGGATCAATGAGGATGAGGAGGCCCCTCCCCAGCCAGCTGAGAGGGTAGCGGTGCCCAGGGTGTCCTGGCACAAGCCCTTCCAGCTGGGGGAGGAGGAGCTGGGGGGCAGGGCAGCCGGGGGGCAGGGAGGGGCTGGGACAGAGCTGACACCAGCTCCTAGCTTGCTGGGGTCCCCTGAAGAAGCAGGGACAGGAGGCCCCCCTGAAGCAGCCACTACAGGGACAGAGCCCGGGCAGGGGGCATGCAGGGCAGAGCCCCACCCTGAACAGGATAGCCCCTCCTCCCCTGAGGCACAGCCCCACCTCCCATCAGATAGCCCCTCCTCCCCTGAGGCACAGCCCCACCTCCCATCAGATAGCCCCTCCTCCCCCACCATCCAGTCAGCTGTGGCTCTGTACCAGGCCAAGGCCTGCAGGCAAACTGACTTCAGGGGAGGGGTCCCCCCACTGGGGCCAGGGGCCACCCTGCCCAGCTCAGCCTGGCCGGAGCTGGAACAAGCCTCCCAGCCCCCGGCCCTGCCCAAGGTATCGGAGCTGAAGAAGAGGTTTGAGTCCTAGCAGGCTGGCGGCGTAGAAAGAGCTGCACCGGGGGGCCTATGCCGAGCTACTGACATTGCTGCACCAGGGGCCCCATGCTGAGCTGCACCAGGGCTCCCCAAGGGCCGGAGAGCTGCACCAGGGGCCCCCCCCAGCCTGAGCTATGGGTAGAGATGTACCCGGGGGGGGGGGCCTATGCCGAGCTACTGATGTTGCTGCACCAGGGGCCCTCTGCTGAGCTGCACCAGGGCTCCCCAGGGGCCAGAGAGCTGCACCAGGGGCCCCCCCAGCCTGAGCTCTGGGCAGAGCTGCACCAGGGGCCCCATGCTGAGCTGCACCAGGGCTCCCCAGGGGCCGGAGAGCTGCAGCAGGGCCCCCCCCAGCCTGAGCTGTGGGCAGAGCTGCCCAAAAGCTGCACTGCCCCACTCAGCCCTGCGTGGCTGAGGACAATGGGGAGACGCGGCCCTGCCCAAAGCCGGCAGGGGGGGCTCTCAATAAATGCTTCTGGAGGAACCGCCCAGTGGTTGCTGTTCAATGGGGTGGGGCTGAACGCTCCCCCTAGCCAGCCTCAGGCTGCCTCCCCCTTCCCCCTCCGTGGGGCGCCACAGTCAAGAGCAGCTGCTGCCGCCCTCCTTTGGCGGACCGAATCCTGCCCCCTGCAAAAAATGAGTCACTCAGCAAGGGGTGGGGGGGGAGGCATGGTCCCCATTTTTTTAATGGATCCCCACATTATTTTACAAAAAAAATAAAAGTTGTATTTGCACAGAGGAGGGAAAACACCCCGTGGTATAAACCCAGCTTAAACAGCTGCCACCGCAGCACCCCGTGGGGCAGGTAACCCTGCCTCCCGCTCCTCCGGGGCTCTGTAGGACTGGCTTCCACAGCTAGGGAAACTGAGGCACAAGAGGTGACATGACTCGTCCAAGATCAGCCAGCGGGTCTGAGGCAGAGCCATCCTGGCACGACCAGGCTTCTTTCGAGCTGGGGGGGGGGTCAATTAAATTGCTGCATATTTGTGTGCAGAGAAGGGGTAAGATTAGCAACTTGGGGCACCTAAACCCCCTGGGTCTGAGGCCCAGCTCCTCAAAGGGCTGGAGGTGCCTAAATCCTACATGGCTCCCAGCCCTGCTGGAGGTGTGTCAGCTGAAGAAGAGGTTTGAGGGCTGGCGGTGGGGAACGAGCTGCACTAGGGGGCCCACCCTGAGCTGTGAGCGGAGCTGCACTGGGGGGGGAGGGGACCCCTCCCTGAGCTGTGAGCAGAGCTGCACTGGGGGGGGGGGGGAAGGGGACCCCTCCCTGAGCTGTGAGCAGAGCTGCACTGGGGGGGGGGGAAGGGGACCCCTCCCTGAGCTGTGAGCGGAGCTGCACGGGGGGGGGGGAAGGGGACCCCTCCCTGAGCTGTGAGCGGAGCTGCACTGGGGGGGGGGGAAGGGGACCCCTCCCTGAGCTGTGAGCAGCTGGTCCCATGTCAGGGCCCCAGCCCTGCTGCAGTTATTTGTATCATCACAAGGCCCAGGAACCCCAGTCAGCGACCAGCCCCCCCCCTCGTGCTGGGTGAACAGGGAGGTTGTAGTAAGAAGCGGCCACTGGCCCATGCAAAACTGGGCAGCGTGACCCTGTGGGGAGGGGACGACTAGGAACTGACCGGTGGGTGGGCATGAGGCAGGGAGCTCCCAACTCCGGCACTTTCAAAGGGCAAGGGCCAAGCTCTGGTGACCTTTGCTCCTGGCTCTCACAGCTCGGTTAATTTCGGGTCTTCCCGGGAGGACTGAAAGGAGAGAAGAGGTGACTGAGCGGAGAACGTGCAGCACCAGGTGACAGCTGTGGGAGCAGGGAAGCTTTCAGCTGGCCACTGAGCAAGGTTAGCGTGCCCCGGAGGCGCCAGGAGACAGAGCCAAGACACGGGGTACAGCGAGGAAGCACCGACCAGGGGCCGTAAAGATGATCCAAGCAGTTGGCTGCGGAGCTGGGTTCCCAGCAACCCCTGATGCTGGATGGCCCGCTGGGCAAACAGCTCCCCTGCATCTTCCTCCCTTGGAAGCCTGGGGAATTTGCTGCCACGTTATCAAAGTTTGTTAGAGTCAAGAGAAGCTGAGATGTTCATGGGACAACCCCCAGGTGGCATAAAGGCAAAGCCAGCGCCATGGGCCGGCCTATTTAAAACCTATGGATTGTGTGTGTTCCGCATAACTCAAATGGCCAAGGCACTGGTGGGAGAAAAGCTCTTGGAGTTAAAGATCCACCAACCCACAGGCCACGCCAGAGGCTCAGGAACCGTGGCTGGTACAAGTGACTAAGGGGGCGAAGAAATCAGCCCACACGCTGCTTCTACTGCAGCTCGGTATGGAAGCCTCAGGCAGGGGGATGGGTGCTCCTGCTCGAGCCTCGCCGAGGAGGGGACACCTGGGTGCTGTGCCCTAGGCTGCCCCATGCAGGGAAATGACCTTGGCCCAGGTGCTGGCTGGGGGAGCAGCAATGGGGCGGGGTTGTGCTGTGGGACACTGCGGCTTGGGAGAAAAGCCACTGAACTTGCTGGGGGGCTGGGGGGGGGGGGGGGGTGCTGCACATGGGGAAAAGTCTCCCAGCAAGTCTTGGTTTAAAGGAGACACAAAACACAGCCGCCCCAGAGGACAAAGAGACTGGACCGGTAAAGTGGGTGTAGTTTGGTCCCATCCCCCTAGACAGGACAGCAAAGGAGGCTGCCGAGTTGCTTTTTCAATTATTTCACGCCTCCCCCGCACCACAAGAAATGACCCCATCAGCGGCCCAGGTTTGAGTCCAGTACCTTCAGCCCCCCAGCCCAAGGAGCAGCTCCATCAGCTGACAGCAGCAGGAGGCTATTATCCTGTGCATTCACCAGCCACTACGGAGTGATGTGGCACCTTCCACATGCATCCAACAAGCCTGCAGGTTTTGTAACCATAAGAGCACCAGGGTGAGTGGGGGGATGGTGTGGGGGTGATAGATGGGGAAACAGAGGCACGACGGTTAAGGCCAAAACCTTCCCTGGAGGCTAGAGCAGGGGTTTACAGCTTCCCCTTCCTTCGCTGCCAGGCCAGCCTTACTTTCACCAGCCCAGGTGCCAACGTAGAGTCACTCCCCATCTGCAAGCTGAGGCTGGCTTGGTGAGCTGGGCAGCTTACACACAGCCTGCCCCAGAACAGACAGAGGTAGGGGAGGTCACAGGACAAGTGAGAGACACAGACGGGGCGGGAGGATCAAGTAATCCAACCAGGTGGAAAGAGGCACGAGGTTGAGCGCTCCGCCAATCTTCCAGCCCAGCAGCAGAGGCTCCCACCGCTTCTGCCACCAGGAGGCGATGTTGCGGAGCAGCAGCATGGCCAGCAGGCTCGCGGGCGAGCTGCCCCGTGTCCGCCCTGGCTGGGCGGCACCCTCCCGCCCGCAGCAGGGGGGCGCAGGTGGAAATCCTGCATCCAGCGACGAAGACATCGGCTCCTTCCGGCCAGCAGAGAGCAAGGAGCCGCCCCCAGGTGTGCGGCCGGCTCTGGAACCGCAGTATCCAGTCGGGACAGAGTCTGCCAGTCCGGGGAGGGGGTGTGTGTGTGACCCCCCCCCTCCCCCAGGGTCAGATCAGCCGCTCCTCGGGGGGCAGTTGGAGGTTAGTGTTCGTCACCACCCGAGCACCCACCTGCTCCTCGTTGCTGGGCCGGTAGGTGCCCTCCGTCTGCCGCCTCTCCCGCACCTTGAGCGCCCCGAAGATCACAAGTCCAATAAGCAGGAGACCCCCGACCAGGGAGGGGACAATGATGGCTGCCAGCCGCTCCGACTCCTGCCAAGAGGGAGGGGGCAGAGTGAGACAAAGAACCAGAATCATGCCCTGCCCAGCTCCCTGGGGGGGGCAGAGACGTGCCGGGGGGGAGGGGGGGCCTGTGTTAGCAATGGGAGTGGGAGGCTGATGCAGAGGAAAACACTCTTGCACAGAGGGGAGACCGCTGCATGCACAATGGAGCCGGGCATTCGACCAGGGACAGGGTTGGAGCTGAGGATGGGGAGTGGGGGGGTTGACACCAGGAGCAAACCAGGAGTGTGGAGGTAAAGATGGGGGTTCCCCAGAGGACGTGGTAAGCAGAGGTGGGGAGCTAGGCCTCCTGGCCCCAGATCCCCCCCTTCCCAAATTGGACCCCCCCCCACACACACACACACTGTGGAGTATCTCCAAGCTTCCAGCCCAGTTCCAATCAAGTCTCTCTCCCCAGTGCATGCTGGGATAAGCACCCCCCACACACACACACAGCTGATCCGCCCCCCCACGCCTACTTACCGTGAGCCCCGATGCGGGTGTGGGTGTCGCGGTGCTCCCATTCGTGACTTGATTTAAAAGAGGGATAAAGAGAACGGAGCTTAGCAGGTGGAGGGGTACGGCAAGGGGTGCAATAGGAGGCTTTGATGATAGGAGGCGTCTGCTGGAGCCCACCCCCCCAGCGCTCGGAAAGCTCAACCATGGCACTGATGCTACGCAGCCACCAGCACCAACATGCAGCCACCTCTGGGGTGGCAGCTGGTGAGCCACTGCAGAGCAAGGCAACAGCTTAGGACAGGAAGTGAAGGAGATTCCCAGTTTCAAGTGCACCAGGGCAGGGGGAGGGTTATTTAAGGAAGCAGCAGCCTGGGGTCATCCAAGTGAGCTGTCACGTTCCCCCTTAAATTACCACCACCCCAATTCTTAGAAAAGTGCCATATGGAGTGACCTATAATGACCTCAATGGGACAGCGCCCCCTACTGAGCCCAGTCCCTGCTCCCTGTAACACGGCGCCTCCTAGTGCCACAGCGGGACATTGGAGTCAGCACTGACAGCGCCCCCTAGCCCACTCCCTGCAGCACAGCGCCCCCCCAGCACCGCCCCGGGGGGCTTCTGATTCTGCGGGCCCTTCACCAAGCAGAGAGTATCACTTCCAGCAGAGACCGCGGTTTGCCCGAAGGTCTCCGCCAGCCCGACACCAGCCTGGCCCAACGCTGTCCCCCAAGAGCTCAGGTCAGCAAGAGAAACCCATCAACCACCCGCCCACTCAGCCACCTGGGGACCTGGGAGGGTATTCCCCGCCCAGCAGGGGGCAGCAGTGCACACAAGCCAGCCCCTATATTCATCCAACCCAGCCCCCCACCACTCTAACCACTAGACCCACACACACACACGCAGCCCTCCCAGAGCTGGGGACAGAACCCCGGTGTCCTGACTCCCAGCCCAAACCACCCATCCCCAGGGGACAGAACCCAGAAGCCCCAAGTCCCAGCTCTAACCACTAGACCTACTCCCAGCCCAACGTAGAGGACACAACTCGACCGCACCCCTGGGCTCATCCCCGCAATCCCAGCTCCGCTTCCCCCATGCGCCATCCAGCCTCCTAGGGCCCGGGACTCTGCCTCCAGCCTGTAAGCAACCCGCTAGTCCCCGAGCCAGGCCAGCCGCTCCCTTCCCCTCCCCCATCCCTTCCCCTCCCCCATTCCTTCCCCATGCAGGTAGGGAACTACAACTCCCAGGGTGCCCCTGTCTGCCCTGCCCAGTCCCCAGCCTGGCCTTCAGCCCACGCTCCCAGCTCCAGCACCCTTGTGCATTGCAACCTAGAGAGCAGGTCAGGCCAGAACAGGCAGCTGGGAGGGGCTGGAGCCCTTCCCAGGACCAGGGTGCGACTCAGAGCACTGGGATCCAGCAGGAGGAGGGGCCCTGGACAGGACTGGCCGCGCACAAGGCTGGTCCCAAGTACCCCCCCCCCCCGGCTTTGCTAGCAATGGCGGAGCTGCAGATAGAACCCAGGAGTCCTGGCTCCCAGCACCCCTCTTCTAAATCCCATTCCCCTCCCAGAGGTGGGGATAGAACCCAGGAGTCCTGGCTCCCAGCACCCCGCTTCTAAATCCCACTCCCCTTCCAGAGCTGGGGATAGAACCCAGGAGTCCTGGCTCCCAATCCCTTCTTGCTCTAACCACTCCCCTCCCAGGGCTGAGAATCCAGCAGCCCCTACTCCTAACCACCACCACCACCACCCCCCCAAGCCCTAGATCCTACCAGAGTTAGGAATGGAACCCAGGAGTCCTGGCTCCCAGTCCCTGCCCCCACCCCGCTCTAACCACTAACCCTTACTGTGCAGCCTGAGTCCTTGCTTGATAAGGAACTTGGACCCTCCCACACTTTGCCCAGAGCAGTAAATTACATGGTTGTTGGTGGTAGTGGTTTGGGGTTTTTTGGCGGGGGGGGATTGAAACTGTTTGTTTGGGGTCTTAAAACTCTTGTAGGTGACTCCACCTGTAAACAGACATACACATGGGGCGGGCAGGGTGCTCAGAGATCAGCCAGTCCCAGGGACTTTCCCCCAACAGAGGTGACTCACCCACCCTGTTCCAGCCTCTCCCTCCCCCCACCCCCTCCAGGGTGTGGATCAACCCGTGTCAGGCTCCGAAACCCAGCGCCCGGACAACTGAAACCACACTGCCCCACCTCGCCCGCTCCCTGGGCTCTCTGCCAGGGCTGGCGCGGGGCCCGGGATCAAGCCGTAACGGAGAAGGGGCCTTCCACAAACACACCTGCGGTTTGCCCTGGAGTGGGGCAGCAGCAACGGCCCCGTGTGTGTGGGGGGATCTGGGGACTGAGAGCCACAGGATCGGGGGGGATGCGGGGGTACTGTATGTTCCTTCTCCCGTGTCATAACTCCAGTGGAAGATGTTATGGAAGCAAGGAGGGGGGAACAAAAATAAAAAACAATCAAACCTGCCAATCCGGGCCTTGCATGTCAAAGGGTGACACCCCCTCTCCCAACCTCCCTACGATTCCATGCAGGGATCGTTCTTCCTACCACAGAAATGCAGCCACCTCTGGGGTAGAACAGGGCAGCTGGCTAATAGCCATGCAGCAGCGGTGCGCAGGGATCGCTCAGCCAATGCTGAAATGCAGCCACCTCTGGGCATGGCAGCCGATTAACTGTGCCCATCACCCACGTGCTGGGAAACACACACGAGGGTCAATGCCCTGTGTTTTGGTCCGACCCGGGCGATGCTGGGTTGACCCCGGCACTGCATCCGCAGCCCTGGTGACCAGAATCTAAAGCCACGAAGTCCCCCCCTCTGGCTGCCCAGACTAACAACAGCAGCAACTTTAGTCAAGCTAAGCTGCAGCCTCCTTCCATTATCCACTTTCTTGCAGTGTTTGGGGGCACCGCTGCCCTCTGCTGCATGGAATCAGAACTGCTTGGATGTGTGTCATAGGGCCTATACTGCCGATAGGGAGAGGGGATTCTCCTTCTGGTCGTGGGCCGTTGAAGCAGCAGGATAAGATCGTGGTCCCTGCCACCACAATGGGGAAGGGGTGAGCATGGCGGGGGGGGGGGGGGGAAATCACTTGCTGAATCAGTGGTGGAGTTAAGAGAACTCCAGGCTGTTTAACCACTAGACCCCCACTCCCCACCCAAAGCTGCAGATATAACCCAAGAGTCCTGGCTCCCAGCCCCCCTCCCACCCCGGTGTAGAAGCAGATGTACTTAACAACCCACCACCTACCTTGGCCCAGGGCCAGCTGTAACAGGGACTGCAGGGCCACGGCCAGGAGCAAGGGGTGACTGTAGCCCGCCATCGCTCCCCCAGGTGTCTGGGAGGGAGGGGAGGACATGGGGGGGGGGTCACTCCCCCTCTCCCTGGAGGGATCACAATCCTGATAGTGCAACGGTAACACAGTCTCCTGCTTCCCAGGGTCCTCAGCCCGTTGGGGGGCCCTTGGAGATGGGGATGACAAGGAACTGGCAGCCCCCAGGGTTTCACCACCTGGGAAAGGGACAGAGAGAAAGGGGTCAGAGTCACTAGTAAACCCCCTGCCCCCTCAGTGACACCCTCCCCCAGCTCTGCATCCATTAGACCCCCAGACCACCCAGCCTACCCCTCCATCAGGTCGGCTCTTCCGGGCGCTCTACGATCCAACCACTTCCTTGGATTGGCATTAAATTTGCTGCCCGTCATGGGGGAGCGGGGTGGGGTCTGTGGTCCAAATTTGGGGTCGTTTGAGCAAGGGATTCTGGAGCTCCCCCCCCCCCCCCGGCATTTACAACATCTTGTGGAGGTTGGTTGGTTTGTTTCCGCGCGCACCTGAGCTCCCAGGGTGGCTGGGATCCTCCCCAGACTGAGCTCCGTTGCTCAGGGTTTCTCTCAGCCAGTTCCTGGTGCCCACAGCCCCTTTGGCAGGAGGCGGGGTTGTACTCAAGTCTCTAAAGGGTTAAGTTCGGACAGAGCGCCAGGAGCTAGAGTCCGAGAGAATGGAACCGGGCACGTGCAGAAATAATTCTAGGCACTTATCCAGCCAGTCCCAAAGCGCTTTACACAGGAGGTCACAATCATTCCCCCCATGTTACAGATGGGGAAACTGAGGCACGGCAGAGCAGGGAAGTGACCTGCCCAGAGTCATCCAGCAGGCAGAGCTGGGCCTAGAACCCAGATGTCCCGAGTCCCAACCCAAGGCTCTGTCTGCTAGGCCACACTGCCTCCTCTAGCAAGCCTAGGCCTCAGCTGAAGCAGCCCTCAGCACCGTGCTAGGCAAGCGTGATGCTGCTCCTCGTGGGCCTGCCTCCGGGATAGAATCCAGCCCCAACGCAGCTGGAAGCAGAGACCTCACCATGTCAGCCTCGCAGACAGAGCCCTGGGCTCTATTCCCAGTTCTGACCCTCTGGGTGACCTTGGGCAAATCACTGCCCCACTCTGTGCCTCAGTTTCCCCATCTGTACAATAAGAGAAAACGAGACCGCCCTGTCTCCCAGCAGGGGTGGGGCGAGTCTGTTTAGACAAGCGCTTCGGGGGAAGGGACTGTCTCTTATCCTGTCTTTGTCCAGCACCTCGCCCGCTGGGGATCCCGCCTCATTCTCGGTCAGACCCCGCCGAGATAAAGTAGAGGACCGCGGACCCAGGCTGAGCTGCCCACCCAACGAGAGCGCACCCAGCTGCTGTCAAGGACCAGCTACCCGATTCCTCCATCTGCGGCAGCAGCTGGGCACTCAGCAGGCTGGACGTTCCCCTCTCTCCCACTGGCGGGATCTGCCTTTTCCAGTTTCCCCCCCACAATCAATCGGGGTGCTTAGAACGTTCCCAGAACCTGTGGCTCTCCAGAGCGATCACGTCACACGCACGGACAGTGAGTGGTGCGCCGGGTTTTGAATTGGTCGACCAATACGGGGGGGGGGGGGGGGGGGAGATCAGGAGGCTAAATCTATGAAAGCTTGTGAAGACCCTGGATCGTAGCAAGACGGGGGGCCGTGCAAAGTATCTAGAAAGCCGCACATCCCACCCATTCGTGGCCAAGCTCCCGAGTCCAAAGGATCTACTCGGTGGCACTTCTGCATTGTCCACAAGGCAACGACTTTGCAATGCCCTGTCCGATCGCTTCCAAACTTCCAGGGATATTTCAGGGCAGCTCCCTGTTGATTTGGGGGATGATCAGAAAAACGGAAGAGGGGGGTGGGGAACGGGACACGTGGAACCCCCAACATCTGGTGGGTAGATCTCTGAGCTTAGATCAGGGCTGAATCGGCTCCAGATCAAAGAACCAGCTGAAGGCACAAAAAGAAAGTGTGAGAGATAATGGCGGGGAAGAAGGAACGGGGCACACAGAGCCCCTGGCAGGGGGTGGGGATAGGGGGCTGGGAGGAATGCGAGACCCTGAAATGGGGCACACAGAGCCCCTGGCAGGGGGGAGGAGGGAGGCACACAGTGAATGGGGAGGGAGGGAGGGAGGGTAGGAGCCTCCTTGGTGTGTGGAATGAAGTTTCCCAGCAGTTGGATCCATTCAATTCTAGTGATCCAGCCCTTTGGAGATGCAAATGTCTTCATCAGGAGGAGGATTTCGGGCCCTAGGCAGTTCCTGTCACCCAGGGCTCCCCAGATTAGGCAGGGCAAAGCTCGAAGGGGCAGGGTGGAGGGTAGCAAACCTGCCATGGCCCCTGCTCAGGGAGCCTTCTCCACAGAACAGACCCTTTCCCCATCCCCGCTGCTCTCAGCAGATCTCCATCCTAGCTCACATTTGAGCTGCTGCGGCATGCAAGCAACCAGGGTACCAAAGCACCGCGCAGACCTTGGCCGAATCCAACCACACAGCGCCCCCGGGAGGAAGGTGAGTGTTACAGAAGGTGAGTGGGGAAACTGAGGCACTAAGCAGGGAAGGGACTTGCCCAAGTGAGAGGGAGGCAGAGTGCTGGGCCAGTGCACAGCCAGGCACAGAAACCAGAAGTCCACACAGTGAGTCACTAGCAGAACTGGGAATTGAACCCAGGAGTCCTGGCTGTCAGCTCTAAGCCGGAGAAGACACTATTTCCAGGCCTGGGAACCAGGAATCCTGGCTCTTGTCCCAGCCCTCCCTGCTCTACCCACTGCTCCATACTCCTTGTGGTTCCCATCCCAGGAAAAACCCAGCCCATTGACCCACCCCCACCTCATCATCCAATCACTCATGTGTTAATAAATGGTTCAACAAACCAAACCCATATTTCTTCCAGCTGCCACCAGAAATCCTGCTCTCCGGTATTTCAATAAGCCACAGGCCTCTCCATACACCCACAACAGCCATGTCAGCTCAACCAGTCCCGAGGTCTACAGAGAACCTGGCAGGCAGCGTGTCCTAGTGGCTAGGGCTCCGGGCTGGGACCCAGGAGAGCCGAATTCCCTTTCCAGCATGGTCACGAACCTTGATCAACTCACTGTGCCTCAGTTTCCCCTCCCACCTATTCAGACTGCAAGCTCTTTAGGGCCGGGGGCTGCCTCTTGCCAGGGGCTATTTATCAAGGGGGCTGGGTTAGAAGCCGCACACCCTTGCTTAGGGAACATGGTTTAGTGGCTAAGACACAGGCCCGTGAGTCAGACCCGGGATCCACTCCCAGTTCTGCCCAACTTCCTCAGCCAGTCACTCTCCCACTCTGTGCCTCAGTTTCCCCCGCTGCTCTGTGAAAACCCTTTGTTTTCCTTGTCTATTTCAATTCCCTGCCCCCACAGAGCTTACAAGAGACCGTGTCTCTGCCACACCCAACACACCAGGGCCCTGCTCGCCTTGGGGGGGAGGGGGTGCCAGAGGAACCCAGATAATAAGGTAAAAATCCACCAGGCACAGAGCTCCCAGGGAGGAGCCCAGCCCGGTGCGAGCAGCCACGGGATGAACAGCTGTGGGCAGCTGTGCAGGTGAACATGGGGTACATGCCCCAGGCCTGTGGTAGCGGGCCACTCATTTGGGGCACGTCACGGCCCACCTTTCTATTGAGAGTCCAGGACGTGTGCAGAGAGGGAGGAAGGGCCTGTTGGGGACTTTGGTATGCAGCGGGGCAAGGGGAGCCCACAGCACCCCCTTGGGAAGAGGGGAGCCTGGTATGGGGGAGGGGGAATAGGGGACCAAGGGACGAGGAAAAGTGAGGGTGGGGAGACACAGAGCCACAGGCATGGGAGAGACTGCCACTGGGGAAGGGAGCAAAGAGCCACCCACACAGGGAGCAGGGGACCTTGCCATGGGGGGTCTAGGGGATGGCCTGAGGGGCACACAGAGCCCCTGGCATGAAGTGGGGGGCAGACAGCAAGGAGAGTCTGAAATAGAAGGGGCTGGGAGGGCACACAAAGGGAGTTGGGGGGGGCATAAGCCACACCTGGAATGTGCCATGAGCTCAGCCCAGGACTTACACATGCCCCCCTGCCCCCCACCCAGTCATTCAGGCCCCAGTCAGACTCCTGCCCCCCTAAGCACGAGCCCAGGTCACAGACCACAGACCTTATTTCTGGCCCACAGCAGCAGAAGCCACCACCACCACCCCCCCCGGGCAAATCTCCACCCCACCCACCCCCCCGAAACCCCACAGCCAGGTGGCAAGCCACCTGGGGCTAGTGATGGCTCCCCACCCTAGCCCACTCCAGCTCCCCCCAATCAACGGCCCTGCCGGGTCCATCTCAGGGCAGGGAGGGGGTTTTAAAGAAACAGGGGTGCCCCTGGGTCCCCCCCTATACAGACTCCCTCTGTGGGTCCCAGCCCAGCCGGGCCTGGCTGGTCAATTTTTAACCCAGCTGATTAAGCGCTAACCCAGTGAAAGTCACCCAGAGCTCATTAACCCTGCTTCTGCCCAGAGCGACCCCCTCCCCAGCCCCCTCCAGCCAGGGCTACTCCCAGGATCGCGGTGGGGGGGGGGGGGCTCCCCCGAAGGAGGAAGCACCCGGAGAGATCAGGAAGCCCTGTCTCCAGCATGAATCAACTCCAGGCACCCGATCGCCCGGGGCCTCAGGCCTTTGCCCTGGGCTAGGGCAGGGACTGGCCTGGATCTCCGCTCCCCGGCCACGGTGGGCCTAGGCCGGGGTGTAGGTAACCCCAGACATAAGCCATAGCAGGGGGTATCTGCCCCCCCCCCACCCCCGGATCTGGGGCATCAGAGAAGCCAGACCCAAGGCACAGGTGTGTGTGGGGAGAGGACCAGCCTCCAGCAGCCAAATCCCAAGGGGGGGGGGGGGGGAGGCAGATGCCCACTTCCCTGGATAGCAGCTCCCCGGGGAGTCCCCTGGCTTTAAGTGGAAGGGGGGGGGGAGTCCAGGCTCTCTTAAAGAGGCAGGGGGGGTTTCTTCGGCCCTGCCTGCTCCCTGGGTGGGGGCCGCCCCATAGAGCCACAAGCCCCTTCCCCGCACTCACCGGCCCGATCCCTCTGTCCGCTCCCTCCCCGGGCTGCGATCTGGCCAGCTCCGCCTTCCCTCTCGCTCATGTGACCCAGGGACAGGCAGGTGCCTCCCTCCTCCCGCACCTGAGCCAGGCAGGTCCCGCCCCCCCGCTTACCTGGGCGGGGCTCACCCGAGCGGCGCTCCCAGGGCCCCAGCTGCATCAAGGGGTTCTCTCTGACCCTCCTGATGCAGGGGAACGAACCCAGGATGCCCCAGAGAGCTGGGGATCACCTGGGCCTATCTGTAGCCTAGGGGATCCTGCCTCCAAAGACCCGGCCCAAGGTAAGGGGAGATCTGCCAAGCCCACCTGAGCTCGGCTCGCAGGCAGCCACCCCCACACCTGCCTCCCACCTGGAGAGGATGGACCCTCGCCTTTCCACATGCACCTGCAGCCATAAGGTGCACAGACTCCGACTGAGATCAGGGCCCCCAGTGTGCCAGGGGCTGCACACACATAGAGTGAGAGAAAATCCCTACCCGGAAGAGCTCAGATGCTAAATATACAAACGGTGGGAGGGGAAACTGAGGCACGGAGCAGGGACGTGAGTTGCCCAAGGTCAATGGCGGAGCTGGGAGTCGAATTAAGCTCTCCTGACGCCTAGCCTCGTGCCTGATTCCACTCGATCCCATGTGCAGCTTTGCTCATGTATGTAGCCCATTGGCTTCCATGAAGGTTACTCACCTGAGTAAAGCAGGTCACAGATGCAGCAGTTAGCCAGAAAGTCTGGTTTTGTGGTTGAGGCCGTAGCCTGGAGAGCTGGCTAGTGCCTCTGTGTGTGTGTGTCTCCGTCCATTTAGGTGGGCATGTTTCCATTTCCCTCTTGTAACACAGCCTCTCCACTGAGAAACCCAGGAATTGCCGGCTACTCGGCTTCATCAATTCTAAGTCCAGGAGGGACCTCTGGGATCTAGACCTCAGGCTCCCGGTTTCACAGGCCACCTCTCTCCACAGGGGCGGAACTTCACGTGTGAGCTCTGTAAAACACCAATGATAATTACCCTGTCCTTACACGGCTCCTTCCAGCTCAAAGCGCTGTGCCAGCCCTAAAGGGTAGAGCCTCGACCCCCACCTCTGAGTGGAGAGCACTGGTATCCCCATTTTATAGAGGGGGAAACTGAGGCACAGAACAAGGAAGTGACTTGCCCAAGGTAAATCAGCAGCACAGATGAGAATAGAACCCAGGTGTCCTGAGAGCTAATCCCCCACCACCCCTCCTCCTCGATCCTGGGATAGAACCCACAAGTTCTACTAATTCACTGTCCCTGCAGTGCTAACCACTCACCCACGCTCTGTCCTAGAACTGGAGATAGAACCCAGGCGTCCTGATTCCCAGCCCCCTGCTCTAACCACTAGACCCCACTCCCAGATCTGGGAGTAGAATCCAGGAGCCCTGACTTTCTCTACCTCTTGCTTGCCCTCACTAACCTGCCTTCCCCTAGACACCTGCTGCCCCCCAGTGTCTGACTCGGAGCCGGCGCTGGGATGCCTAACGGAAGCACACCCCCTGCCGGGGGAGACCCCATAAACCCCAGCAGCCAGGCCAGAGGGGAGCCATCGGTGCCAGGCAGCGGACAAAGGGCCCCTGGAAACCGACGTGGCACTCAGGGGCAGCCGCTTTGCCAAGAAGCCCCCAGCTGCTCCCCCCGCTACATTCCTGGGCGAGAAAGCTGCTGCTGTCATGGCCAGAATGGAATTTAAATAAGCTAGAGTTATAAGCCTCTTGAACCCACCTGAGGACGGAGCTGGGCCTAGATCAGCTCTCTCCCTTGGGGCTATGCTTTGGCACTTCCTGGCGTGCAGGGGGCCGGATCCTGCTCTCGCCTCCAATGGTAAAAACCCAGATCAACCGCCCCTTGCGGCCCCCAGATTAGGGCTCTCGTTTATGGGGAACTCGATCTGCTGCGGCTAGATCAATTTCCCAGCCCTTCAGTCAGGTATTTTTATCACTATATGGCAGCACAGACATGACGGAGCAGTGATTATTGCACTAGCTTGGGATGCAGGAAACCAAGAGTCAATTCCTTGCTTGGGCACGGTTGCTCCGTGCCTCAGTTTCCCTGTGTGTGTGTCATATAATAGCACTTCTCTGAGACTGCCAGATACTGGTGGGGGAAGGGGTGTCATATGAGTACATTAGACAGAGAGCAGCTCTGGGAGGGGAGTGTGATCTAGTTAAAGCAGGGGCGGTGGGGATCAGGAGCCAGGACTCCTGGATTCTATTCCCGGATCTAGGAGGAGAGTGGGGTCTAGTGGTTAAAGCTGGGAGCCAGGACACCTGAGTTCTATTCCCAGCTCTAGGAGTGGAGTGTGATCTAGTAGGTTAGAGTAACGGGAAGGCAGAGGGAGTCAGGACACCTGGGTTTTAATCCAGGGGGGAGCATGGGTCTAGTGGCTAAAGCAGGGGAGAGTATGAGTCAGGGCACCTGGGTTCTGGTCCCAGCTCTGCTGCTGATTTCCTCTGTGCAAGTGACTTTCCCTGTCTGTGCCTCAGTTTCCCCCTCCGTACACTAATGCCAGCGACCCTCCTTTGCAAAACACTTTGAGATCCATGGAGGAAGCGGGACACTATAAGAGTGGAATCTGATCATGCTCCCAGTTTGCCTTGTCAATGTTTCTCTCCTGGGACCCAGGAAGTCCAGGCTAAGGGACCAATCACTCTCTGGACCCAGTTCTGATCTGAGCACAAATCCAGAGTAAATCCATTTACTTCAGTGAGGTTACTCCAGATTTACACTAGTGTCAATGAGTCCAGCATTAGGCCTTTCCTCTTTACCCTCCTGGTGCAATTGCTATGAATGAAAGCCAGTTGTGCACCTAGCAACATTCCCCTTGTGGTCTGTGACCAGGCAAACAGCCCGTTACACCATGCTGGCTGCTAGCCAGGGCTGGATCAAACAAGCCATGAAAGGCTCTGTCCCCCCTTCCCAGCAGCCCCGGTCACCCTGAACCTCACTACTCCTAATTCACTTCTCTTGAGGTCCCCAGGTGCTGTGATCTGCAGAGAGCTGGCTGCCTCACTTCTTGATTTCCACTTGCAGAAAGAGAGAGCTCGGGGAGGAGGAGGAAGAGGAAGTGGAAGCCTGGTTTGGAGGATAAGTTGTGAGGCTAGCCCTCAAGAGAGCTGGTTTCTATTCCCAGCTCTGCTGCAGACTCTTTGGGTGAGTCATGTCATTGTGCCATGCCTCAGTTTCCCCATAATCCTTCCTTGGTCTCATAGATGATCAGTTCTTGGGGGAGGGGACACTGACTGTCTCCCTGTAGGTGCATTTTCACTTGGCATAAGGGTAGTGTCAGCAAACAGGAGGTCAAATCCATGGCAGTTTGTAACTTTCACGAGTTAGAGACTATGCAGGTTTCCTAGGGTTTACCTTGCCCTGCTAACTCAGGTGAAAACTTCAAACTGCCTTGTCTGCCCTAGCTTTGCCATGTGTTAGCCAAAAGTAATCCTTAGCTCTCCTTGTCAGTAGAACTCAAGGTGCTTTACAAAGGAAAACAGGACCATTATCCTCATTTTACAGGTGGGGAAACTGAGGCACAGAACAGACATGTTCCAGGGCACCCCGCAGGGCCAGAACCCAAATCTCAGAAGTCCTAGTCTCGTACGCCAGCCACTAAGCCACACTGCCTCTCCAAGAACACACCTTTCTTCCGAGTGAAGACAAGGCCTAAGTGAATGTGCAGCCCCTTGCACCGTGGGGCCCTGATCTCAGCTGGGCTCTGGAGGTGCAATTTAGTGCATGTAATTAACAACATTCAAGGAAATACCTGCCCACTGTTATGTTTCTAAGCCATAAGGAACTGCCACCATAATCGGTATTAATCTGTATTACCATAGAAATCCCAGTCATGGCCCAGGACCCCATGGTGCCAGGCACTGTACATTATTTATTAGGTGTATTATGGTAGCTCCTGGGAGCCCCAGGCATGGCCCAGCACTCCATTGTGCCAGGCGCTGTACAAACACAGAACTCAAAGACAGTCCCTGCCCCCCAGAGCTGCCAATCTCTCTATAAAACAAGAGTTAACACATGGAGACAGACAGACAGACAGTGGGAGCACAAGGAAACAATTCAGTACCGGTCAGCGGACACGAGGTGGTCTCAGCAGGCCAGCGGCCTCACATTTGTCCAGATTTCTGGAGGCATCCCAGGTCAGGGGAGTTTTAAGGAGGCGCTTGAAGTCGGACAATGTGGTGGCTTGGCAGATGTTTACGGGGAGCAGCTCCCAAGCGCGAGGGGGAGCAGGGGAGCCAGGACGAAGGCCGAGATCCTTGAAAATATTTAACTGCCCCGGGCATTCGGTGCCTAAATCCCTGTGAGGATCTGGGCCGCAAAGGCAGGTTGAAAGCTGTCGCCAGTGGGTGACGGAGGCTGGCGTCACGGGCTGACCGGAGACGGGCAAAGGAGATGGCCAGAAAATAATCGGTGTAATAAGACGTGGTGCGCGCTATGGGAAAATCAGGGAACTGAGGCTCTAAGCCCACGCTTTCTGCCTGGAAAAGCCAAGAGGCCAGGGTAATCCGTGCCCCTGGGGATTGCTCTCGGCTAAGAGCTGCTGAGGAAGTGGAGCTAATAGGGAACATTGGCTACAAGGTAAAACCATTTGCAAAGGAAGGTAATTTGAGGGTCAGGTAATTTTCAGACCAGCAGCCAGCACTTCCTGCCTTCCCTCAGCTGATGCACAAAGCTGGAGCCAGCAGAAGGCATTGTGTAAAACAGGAGGGTAGTGTGGTTAAAAGTCAGGACTCCTGGGTTTTGTTTCCAGCTCTGGGTGTGGAGTGGGGTCTCGGAACAAGGGGGTGGGCATCAGGACTCCTGGGTTCTATTCCCAGTTCAGGGGAGCGGGATCTAGTGGTTAGAATGGGGAGGGGGGCTGGGAGTCAGAACCCCTTGGTTCCTTTCCCTGCTCAGGGATGGGAATAAGGTCTAGTGGTTAGAGCAGGCTGCAGGGATGGTCGCCAGGACTCCTGACTCCTAGCTGCAACTCTGCCAAAGCCTCTGTGCATGACCCTAGGCACGCCCCTCTGCACCTCAGTTTCCCCACCTGTAGAACGAAGACAGTCAAGCTGCTCCAGGAAGGTTTGCCATGCGCGTGGGATCGTGGTGCTAGGGGGCTGCAAGGCCCCCAGATTTCTGGAGGAGAGGGGGAGACCTAAATGAGTGCCCCTACCGCTTTAAGACAGCAGTGTGCGTCATTCTGGCCCTGGCTGTTAACCCCGCCTGGCGGCCGAAGGGTTAACAGCGGCTCGCCGGCCGCCTGGCTCTTTACGGCTGCGAACAGCTGGGAGGGGGGCAGGAAGCGGCTCCACCAATCGGGAGCTAGGAGGAAGCAGCCTGGGAGGATATTTGGTTTCACGTCTACTTTCTGCGTCCGAATTGAGGCGGGAGGGTGTACATGCATTATTCCAGTGGAATCTGCCTGATTTCCTCTTCCACTCCATGGGTCCTGCTAAACCGCCCCACAGGGGGAACAAAACAGCTCATTCAGGGCCTTGCCAGGGGACTTGCGACAGCAGGGATTAGACCCGTTTATGAAATCATGGCACCCGCAGCAGGCATGAAACATTAAAGCCCCCGTGACTGGCTAATGCACTACACAGGGATTAGCTTGGGTGTCAGCAACCAGGGTGCAAGGAGGCGGGCAGCTTTGGCTGCCACCAAGAGCAGCATGCAGGCTGGCTCCTTTGCAGGTGCCAGGTGGGTGACGGGGGTCCTACCTGCCTCGTGGCTTCTATGGGAGTTTGGGCCTTGGCAAGTGGCAGGCCTGAGTGTGTTCCCAAGGGTGGGGTGAGCTGAGTCTGTGTGAGGGCAGGTGGAGCCATGCAGTGATGAACGCTTTAGCCTTGCATTTCAGCACAGTTGTTGTGCCTGACCCCAGAGGTGGCTGCATTTCGCTGCTGAGTGAGTGATCTCTGTGCAGTGTCGCTGTGTGGCTGTTAAATAGCTGCCCTGCCCTGCTCTGCCCCAGAGGTGGCTGCATTTTGGTGCTGAGCGAGTGATCACTGGGTAGCATCATTATTTAACTGCCATGCCCCACCCCAGAGGTGGCAGCACTTGGGGACTGAGTGAGTGTTCGCTGGGTAGTGTTGCTTTGTGGCTCTCAAACAGCTGCTGCACTTTCTCCCCTTTGCCCCCCACCCAGAGGTGGCTGTATCTCAACAGTGAGTGAGTGCTCTCTTTTCAGCATTGCTGTGAATCTGTTAAATAGCTGCCATGCCCCACCCCAGAGGTGGCTGCATTTCAGCATAGGGCAAGTGATCCTCATGTGTCCTCTTTGCTGTGCACCTGCTAATTAGCTGCCATGGCCCACCCCAGAGGTGGCTGCATTTCGCTGCTAAGCAAGCCATCTCTGAGCAGTGTCACGGCTTGACTGTTAAGCAGCTGCCATGTCCCACCCGTGAAGTGGCTGCATTTCAGCACTGAGCAAGTGACCCCCGTCCTGTCACCATGCCTCACCCCACAAGAGGCATGTATTTCAGCTTTGGCAAGTCATCTCTATGTAATTCTGCTATGCAGCTGTCAAACCGCAGCTGTGTCCTACCCCAGAGGTGGCTGCAATGTTGGGGCGAGTGTGATGCTCTCTGTGACTCATTTTGCTTGTGCAAAGTGTTTTGGGATGGGAAGTGTGCAAGGAATTTGGCACGAAGTTGCATTTCAAGAGAGATCGAAATCAGGACTGTGGCCCACCCTGCTAGCTGTGACAGCTGGGCTGTTCCTGATTGAGATTTCAGAACAACCAACAAAGAAGTCCTGCCTGTTCCGGGAATTGTCCTGACCCCAGAACCTGCTGGCCCCAGGACTTTAGGGGTTTACCCATGCAGTGTGGATCTGACCCATACAGCTCTTTGTTGCCCCATGGTGGCAACAGCAGGTGGTTTTAGGAGCTCCCAGTTTTGGGAGATTCTTGCTCCATTTTCCCAGCCTGAAATGCAAAAATAATTGGGGACTAGCTGGTGTAAATGGGCATCACACCATCGGCGTCAATGTGGCCAGATCCCCAGCTGGTGTAAATAGGCATTGTGTCATTGGTGTCAATAGGGCCAGATCCCCCACTGGTGTAAATGGGTATTGCTCTCTTCTCAGTGAAGCCCAGCATCTCAAGCTCCATGCACCCTGGGGCGCAAAAGGAGTTAGCTGAGCAGGGATGACCCCACGGGTAGTAATCGGCCAAACCCCATGCACCCATCCCTGATGGGCCTCCACACTCCTGCCCATAGGAGACCCTTTCTTTGGGCAAGCCGGGCCTCTGGTGTCCCTGACCCATCAGGGCCATGGCCTCTCCACTGTGGCTGCCAGTGCAGGGGCCAGCTAGCACCGATCACAGGGGGTTGACTTGCATGCTGCGAGCAAGCTGGTTTGAGACCCCCCCCAGGTTTGTTTCACATGCAGGCTGCCAAGCAGCCGTGGGCTGGGAACAATCCTGTATCCCCAACTAGCAGCCAGGCGGTGAAAGTCTCCACAACATGCTCTTTGTCCAAAGGCCATGTGTCCTGGTCACATCAGGAGACAGTGGCAGAGCTGGGAATAGAACCCACGACTCCTGGCTCCCCAGCCCCTCCCCCGCTCTAACCACTAGACCCCACTCCGCTCCCAGAGCTGGAGATAGGACCCAGGAATCCTGACTCACAGCTCCCCCCCCCGCCCAGCAGGCTCCACTCTCCTCCAGGAGACAGGAGAACCCAGGAGTCCGGACTCCCGGCCCCACCCAATTCTAACTCGCTAGAGTCGCCTCCTCTCCACAGACCAGGAAAAGAACCCAGGAGTTCTGACTCCCAGCCCCCCTGCTCTAACCACTAGCCCCCACCCCCCTCCCAGGGCTGGGGATAGGACCCAAGAGTCCTGGCTCCCGTTCCTTCGTTCACTTTCCCGGGCAGCGGAGAGCTCCTAGCACAATGGGAAAGGCTGCAGCCTCGCAGAGTGGCCCAGGACTCCTGGGTTCCACGTGCCCTTCCCCCGAAGAGAGGAGAAGCGCCGGGCGGAGGGAAGGTTTTGGGGGAGGAGGAAACAATCTCCGTGGGAGGCGACTGCAACCAGCGCATTGTGCCATGCCCTGGCGCCGGAGGCGCTGCTTTCCCCGGAGCCTGGCAGGGATCCTGCTGTCCCGGGCGTGAGCGGAGCCCCGGGGTCCCCCGCGCTTCCAGGCCATGCAGCGCCGGGCCGTGCAGCCCAGCCCCGGCCCCTGGGGACGGGCTCGGAGTCGCTAGGAGCCCAGCCCGCCGGTCTGGCATGCGGGGTCCCC
This sequence comes from Caretta caretta, assembly GCF_965140235.1. Lineage (NCBI taxonomy): Eukaryota > Metazoa > Chordata > Testudines > Cheloniidae > Caretta > Caretta caretta. The sequence continues at coordinate 20,393,266 of NC_134225.1, forward strand.
CCAGCCCTGGGGCTTAGCGGGGGGCGCCGCCATGCGGGGTGCCCGGGATGGGGGGCCGGCGCCGTGGCGGGCGCTGTGCCAGGACAGCCGGGACCCCGAGCGCCAGAAGCACTGGGCCGAGCTCTTCGACCAGCTGGACACCAACAAGGACGGGCGGGTGGACATCAACGAGCTGCGGGAGGGCCTGGCGCGGATGGGCATGAATGCCAGCTCCCAAGCTGAACAGGTAAGGGCGGGACGGGCCCCTGCCACTGGGGGAGCCAGGGGGCTGAGGGTGCCTTCTGGCTGGCAGGGACTGTCACAGCTTCACTGTACAGTGGGGAAACTGAGGCATGGAGTAAGGGGGGGGAGGGACATGCCCAGGGTCATGCAGTGAATCAGTGGCAGGGCTGGGAATAAAACCCAGGAGTTGTGGCTTCCCGCCCCCATTGCTCTAACCCACCAGACGCTCCCTCTCCAAACAGAATAGAACCCAGGAGTTCTGGCTCTCAGCTTCCTCCTGCTCTAAGCACTACAGCCCCCCACCCCAAACTGAGAATAGAACTTAGGAGTTCTGGCCCCCAGCCCCCATTGCTCTAACCCACCAGACTGTTCCCCCTCCAAACAGAATAGAACCCAGGAGTTCTGACCCCCAGCCCCCATTGCTCTAACCCACCAGACTGTTCCCCATCCAAACAGAATAGAACCCAGGAGTTCTGGCTCTCAGCTTCCTCCTGCTCTAAGCACTACAGCCCCCCACCCCAAACTGAGAATAGAACTTAGGAGTTCTGGCCCCCAGCCCCCATTGCTCTAACCCACCAGACTGTTCCCCCTCCAAACAGAATAGAACCCAGGAGTTCTGGCTCCCAGCCCCCATTGCTCTAACCCACCAGACTGTTCCCCATCCAAACGGAATAGAACCCAGGAGTTCTGGCTCCCAGCCCCCATTGCTCTAACCCACCAGACCCCCCCCCCCCCGCCCCTCCAAACTGAGAATAGAACCCAGGAGTTCTGACTCCTAGCTCCCTCCTGCTCTAACCACTAGACCCCACTGCTTCCCATTTTGAGTACCTCCTGAGCCAGATGCTCTGCCCGGGCAGCAGGAGCAACAGGCAGAGCTGGAGAGGGACAGTGACATTGGGAGCTACTCCCCTCTCCTCCCAGCTCCCTTCCTGAGATGGGGCGAGGCAGGAACCCCGCCTCCTCTGTCCCACTGATGTTCAGGGGGCCCCAGTATCTCTCAGCAGTGGGGACTGCTCAGCTGCAGGGCTGGGCTCTCCAGCTGGGAGATGTTGTTTTGACCTCTCCGTGTCAATGCATCCAGGAGAGGATGGGCATTGGGGTCATGGGGTGCAAAGGGGGGACCCTCTTTCCCCTAGCCCCTAAGACTTCGACCCCCTTTGTGCCCTGTTCCAAGGAAGAGGGAGTTATCAGAGTCCCCTCCCCTGGTGGGACAGCGCCCGCCTCTGGGAAGGGACACCTGGGGATCAGTGAGTGGGAAGATCTTGCACGCAAGCAGGGAAATGATTGACTGAGGGCACGTGTACAGAGGCATACACACACTTCAGCCTGCGTGGCAGGCACGAGCTCAAACACGTACACGTGACCACACGTGTGATGGTGTGCACCGACTCAGCTGTATGCACACAAAGACACGTGGGGCGTATGAGCACGCACGCAAGCTGTATGTGAACCGGCGCTCCCATGTATGAGGGACACGCACATGCACGGGTGTTTTCATGGCGGGGGAGGTGAGCCCACACCCACTTGTATATGGACACGCACACCCAGGAGTCCTCCTCTGCTCCCAGAGGTGGGTGTGGAACCCAAGAGTCCTGGAGGCCTCCCATTCCCCTTGCTAGACATTCGTCCAGAAAGTGCTCCCTGAATCATAGAATCATAAAATATCGGGGTTGGAAGGGACCTCAGGAGGGTCTAGTCCAACCCCCTGCTCCAAGCAGGACCAACCCCAACTAAATCATCCCAGCCAGGGCTTTGTCAAGCCTGACCTTGAAAACCTCCAAGGAAGGAGATTCCACCACCTCCCTAGGTAATGCATTCCAGTGCTTCACCACCCTTCTCGTGAAAAAGTTTTTCCTAATATCCAGCCTAAACCTCCCCCACAGAAACTTGAGACCATTGCTCCTCGTTCTGTCATTTGCCACCACTGAGAACAGTCTAGATCCATCCTCTCTGGAACCACCTCTCAGATAGTTGAAAGCAGCTATCAAATCCCCCCTCATTCTTCTCTTCCACAGACTAAACAATCCCAGTTCCCTCAGCCGCTCCTCATAAATCGTGTTGGAACAGTCCCCTAATCTAAACCAGTCCCCTAATCATTTTTGTTGCCCTCCGCTGGACTCTTTCCAGTTTTTCCACATCCTTCTTGTAGTGTGGGGCCCAAAACTGGACACAGGACTCCAGATGAGGCCTCACCAGTGCCGAATAGAGGGGAACAATCACGTCCCTCGATCTGCTGGCCATGCCCCTACTTATACAGCCCCAAATGCCGTTAGCCTTCTTGGCAACAAGGGCACCCTGTTGACTCATATCCAGCTTCTCGTCCACTGTCACCCCTAGGTCCTTTTCTGCAGAACTGCTGCCGAGCCATTCGGTCCCTAGTCTGTAGCGGTGCATGGGATTCTTCCGTCCTAAGTGCAGGACTCTGCACTTGTCCTTGTTGAACCTCATCAGATTTCTTTTGGCCCAATCCTCTAATTTGTTTAGGGCCCTCTGTATCCTATCCCTACCCTCCAGCATATCTACCTCTCCGCCCAGTTTAGTGTCATCTGCAAACTTGCTGAGGGTGCAATCCACGCCACCCCCCAGATCATTAATGAAGATATTGAACAAAACCGGGTATTGTGGGTAATTCAGGGTATTTTGGTCTTTGCTTGGGGTCCCCCTGGCTTTACCCATGGGGGAGGGGGCATTCTACTATCCCACAAACCACAGGAGGGTGTGCAAATGTCCATGTGTACACAGCTGTTCCTGCGTGAGCTTCCTCCTGCATGGCTGCACCCCATCGGTGTGTCTGCCTGTTTCTCCATGTGCAAGCCCGTGTCTGTGCATACACGTGCCCTCGTGCATACATGTGCCCAGGTGCATATGTGCATGCCTGCGTGTGCACCCCTCTGCAGGGGTGCGCCCGTTTCCATGAGTGGGCCTCGACATGCGTGTGCCGCTGTGTCCTCTTGCACATGCGCTTTATGGCCCTGCCTGGTGGTGCCCTCATGCATGCGTGTGCCCATGTGTCCTCAGGCAAGTGTGTGCGTGGTCACGTGCCCCCGTGCAGTCTTGTGTGCTTGCACCCCGTGAATGTGTCTGCGTGTTCATAACCAAGTGCGCGTGCGCTCACGTGCCCCCGTGCATTCACTTCTGTGCCGCTAGACGGCACAATCCGCCAGGCCCAGCCTGCAGCAGCTGGGGGTGGTGAGCACGACTCGGCAGGGCTTTTCCAGCCTGGGTTGACCCTCTGGCCGGCTGAGTCCATTCTGCACCCCCAGTTCTGCCCCCCCAGGCTCCAGCCAATGGGTTCGGCGGGAGTAGCCGTGGACCCCTCTGCTTAGGAAGCCCAGTGTCAGGGGAAACGGAGCTGGGGGGGTTCCGAATGAAACATACAGACAAACATGGGGAGGTATAAATAGGCCATGTCTCCGGCCTTATTTTTAGCCCATTGCTCGTGGCCTCTTTACTATCACAGAACCGCAGAGGATGGGGATCTACTGGATTCCCCGTGCCCCAATCTAGCGCCCGTCCCCAAACCCTGAGTTCTCTCACTAAAGGCTCAAAGAGCATTCTGCCAAACTCACACGGGGAGTTGGTGGCAATGATAGGAATAGAACCCAGGAGTCCTGACTCCCAATCCTTCCCACTTCTCTCCCTGGGCTTGTGACAGAACCCAGGAGTCCTGACTCCCAGCCCCTGGCTCTAACCACTAGCTCGTACTCCCCTCCCAAAGCTGGGAATAGAACCCAGGAGTCCTGACTCCTCATCCCCTTACTCCAAGCCCTGGATTACCTAATTTCCAGCCTGTCTTGATTGCACGTGCCTGGAAATGCCTCACGGAGCAAGTGCCCAAAATATGCCCTCACATCCGCCTCCGCCCGCCACTCGTCTCCTTCTCCCCCTCTCACAGAGAGGCTGGGACGTGCAAGCGAGCCGGACCGGCATGTGGAATGTAAACAGAACAAGCCGAAAATAGGTGGGCCTGATCCAGGCCCGAATAACGAGGGACTTGTGGCAAAGCCAGAGAGGCCAGCGTGGGGCTGTTGGTTCCGGTCACCTGGGCCATGGACCCCTGCCCCACCACAAGGTCCTGGTGGGGTGCGGGGAGAGCACAGAGGGCTCTTATCCAAACCCCACTTCGGACACTGGTGCTTGAGGCCCGGTGGAATCCAGATCCAAACCAAGCCCAATTCTGGAGTCCTGGGCAAGGGGCAGCATGGGTCAGCGGACTGTCTCAGGACCATTGGCTAGAGGAGGGGTGTCTGGAGGCAGGACTCCTGGGTTCTCTTCCTGGCCAAGTCCCCTCCCCACTTTGTGCCTCAGTTTCCCCTGGTGGAAGTGGGGATCCTGGCACTTTGTAGAGCTGGGTTTTGCGGGGGGGGTGGAGACCTCCCCTGTGACGCTGGGAACATTTGGGTTGGCCAGGAGCCAGGTGTGTAAGAGGCGGCCTCAGCCCAGGTACAATAACAACTCTGTCATTGTCAGGGGGAGACATTCCCAGGAGCACACGGCCTTGGCTTTTCCAGCACGGGCCCCGGTCCACCCTCCTGCCCCTGCCTGGTGCTCCCGACGGGTGGGTAACGCCACCCAGCGGGACGGGGGGCGGGGGCAATTCCCTGCAGTTGGCATCCTGGCGCATGGGCATCTGCCCTGCAAACTCTCTCAATTCTATGGAGGCTCGCCTGAGCACCCTTGCACACTCAGCTCACGCACGACCTTGCACACTCGCCCTCCCGCCTACCTGCACTCACACACAGTAACACATGCAACCAATCTGATATTTCCTCGGGGGATACACAGCCTCTCACCACCACCACCCCGCCGGTGTGTGTGTTCTGCCACAAACACACCTTCTCCCACAATCCACGTGTCACACACAGAGGATGCCCCCTTCCCCCTCTAACCACTAGACCCCACTCCCCTCCCAGAGCCAGGCTTAGAACCCAGGAGTCCTGGCTCTCAGCAGTCGAGGTGGGATGTCGGGCAGCAGGTCCGAGGCGTGGGGGGGGGGGGGCCGGCCTGTCCTCACACCCGCTGTCCCCCCAGGAGATCCTGCGCGAGGGCGACACGGACCAGGACGGAGAGCTGGACTTCGAGGAGTTCGTGGGTTACCTGCAGGAGCGAGAGCGAAAGCTGCGGCTCATGTTCCACAGCCTGGACCGCAACAACGATGGTACGCGCCCCCCCCCGCCCCCCCCCCGCCGCCTCCCATCCCTGCGTCCCCTCCCCTGCCCCCACCGCCTCCCGTCCCTGCGTCGCCCTCCCCCCGCCCCCCCAGCCTCCCTTCCCTACGTCCCTTCCCCCCGTCCCCCACAGCCTCCCGTCCCTGCGTCGCCCTCCCCCCGCCCCCCACAGCCTCCCTTCTCTGAGTTCCCTCCCCCTGCCCCCCCACCGCCTCCCTTCCCTGCATCCCTGCCCCCACCCCCTGCCACCCACAGCCTCCCGTCCCTGCTTTCCCTCCCCTGCCCCCCCAGCCTCCCTTCCCTGCCTCCCTTCCCCCCGCCCCCCACAGCCTCCCTTCCCCCCACCTCCCACAGCCTCCCTTCCCTGCGTCCCTTCCCCCGTCCCCCACAGCCTCCCTGGCCCCCCAGCCTCCCTTCCCTGCCTCCCTTCCCCCCGCCCCCCACAGCCTCCCTTCCCCCCGGCCCCCACAGCCTCCCTTCCCTGCGTCCCCTTCCCTGTGTCGCCCTCCCCCCGCCCCCCACAGCCTCCCTTCTCTGAGTTCCCTCCCCCTGCCCCCCCACCGCCTCCCTTCCCTGCATCCCTGCCCCCACCCCCTGCCACCCACAGCCTCCCTTCCCTGCTTTCCCTCCCCTGCCCCCCCAGCCTCCCTTCCCTGCCTCCCTTCCCCCCGTCCCCCACAGCCTCCCTTCCCCCCACCTCCCACAGCCTCCCTTCCCTGCGTCCCTTCCCCCGTCCCCCACAGCCTCCCTGGCCCCCCAGCCTCCCTTCCCTGCCTCCCTTCCCCCCGCCCCCCACAGCCTCCCTTCCCCCCGGCCCCCACAGCCTCCCTTCCCTGCGTCCCCTTCCCTGTGTCGCCCTCCCCCTGCCCCCCACAGCCTCTCTTCCCTGCTTTCCCTCCCCTGCCGCCTCCCTCCCTCTGCCCCCCCAGCCTCCCTTCCCTGCCTCCCTTCCCCCCGCCCCCCACAGCCTCCCTTCCCTGCATCCCTTCCCCCTGTCCCCCACAGCCTCCCTTCCCTGTGTTCCCTTCCCCTGCCCCCCCAGCCTCCCTTCCCTGCCTCCCTTCCCCCTGCCCCCCACAGCCTCCCTTCCCACCACCTCCCACAGCCTCCCTTCCCTGCGTCCCTTCCCCCTGTCCCCCACAGCCTCTCTTCCCTGCGTCCCCTTCCCTGTGTCGCCCTCCCCCTGCCCCCCACAGCCTCCCTTCCCTGCGTCCCCTCCCCTGCCCCCCGCCCCCCACAGCCTCCCTTCTGTGGGTTCCCTCCCCCTGCCCTCTGCCGCCTCGCTTCCCTGCGTCCCTTCCCCCGCCCCGCACAGCCTCCCTTCCCTGTGTTCCCTCCCCTTGCCCCCCACTCCCCTTGCCACCTCCCTTCCCTGCGTCGCCCTCCCCCTGTCCCCCACCCCCCACAGCCTCCCTTCCCTCTGTCGCCCTCCCCCTGTCCCCCACCCCCCACAGCCTCCCTTCCCTGCGTCACCCTCCCGTGCCCCCCCCGCTCCCCTTGCCCCCTTCCTTCCCTGCGTTCCCTCCCCCTGCCCTCTGCCGCCTCCCTTCCCCCTGCCCCCCACAGCCTCCCTTCCCTGCGTTGCCCTCCCCACTGCTGCCCCAACCTCCCCTCCCTCCCCCATTGCCTCCGCCTCCGCTACCTCCCTTCTCCCTCCCTCCATCCCCCTCCCCACTGCTCCCCCAACAGTCCCTCCCCCACTTCCATACCTCCCTCCATCCCCCACCCCACCGCTCCCTCTTCCCCTTCAGTCCCTCCCTCCCATCAGCCCTCCTCTCCCTCTTTCCCCTCCCTTCTTTCCGCTCTTTCTCCCCCCAAGCCCTGCCCTCCTCTGGTCTTCCTCTGGCTTCTCTTCCCCCTGCCCCCCCCCCACTTCTCTCTCTCTCTCTGGCCCCGGTTGCTCCATGCCCTACGCTCAGTGGTGGGGACCAAGATGGCTCGAAGCCTGGGGATCTGGGCTTGGGCTCCTTGCATCTGCTCTCCGTGGCCCCTGCGGGGCAGTGAATCGCCAGGGCACAGAGGAATCCAGCCCCCCCCTGCTCCCCAGGGCCACTGGGCCCCACTCCCCTCATGCGCCCCAGGGCCACCTCGTCATGTCCCCACCCAGTCCCTGACACTGGTCCCGTCTGTCCCCTGGGCATGGGGCTCAGATCCGCCAGCCATGCCAGGGGCCTGGGAGCAGGGTCCATGAGCCAGCTCTGCAGCAGCCGGGTGGACCCCCCCCGTTGAGCAGGGAGGACTCTTCGGGGTCCCCTTTGCACTGCTGGAGGGGCCCGAGGGACAGAGGATCGGGCCTGTCTCGGTCCGTTCCAGCTTCCTTCCCTGATCCCTCAGGCCGTCGCCAGCCGAATCTGACTCCCACGAGCCCCACCCAGGCCCCTGGGTTGCTCCCTCAAGGAGCCCCATTGTGGTTGAAGGGACGATCCTGAATGGGACGGGGCCCGGTGCCAGGCTCCGCACCGCCCGGGGCTGCTCACGTCCCTGTTCACCTTCTAACAGGTGACGAGCCCCTGACGGCAGCCTCCCGATCTTTGCTCATTGTGTCTCCAATGGGAGCGTCCCCTGCCCTGGGAAAGGAGGGGGAGTCTAGTGGTTAGAGCAGGGGGAGCTGGGAGCCAGGGCTCCTGGGTTCTATCCCCAGCTCGGGAGAGGGTCCGTCGGTCTCTGTCTGTCTGTCTCTCTGTCTAGGAGCTTCTTCCCCTCTCGGTTTCAGACCGGTTTCCTGTTGCGTCTGGCCGCTCAGGGGGTGGCAGGTGTCCAAAGCTCCCTGTCGCCTGGGTGAACCAGGGGGTGCTGGGGGATGGGTGCGGAGCCCTGCGTCGATGGGCATGGGTGAGATCTGGCTGCCCTAGAGAGACAGGGTTGAGGGTCAAGTCCAGTTGGGTCTAAGGCCTGAGGCCTCGTGATGAGTGAGATATAAATATGGGGGGCTCGGTTACCTTTGGGTGTAAACCGACAGAGTCCTCTTGAAATCAGTGGAGCGACTCTGCATTTACACTGGTGGTAGTGAGAAGGGAATATGTCCCAGTAAGTCAAGTAGTTAGAGTGGGGGCGGGGCTGGGAGTCAGGACTCCTGGCTTCTATCCCTGGCTCTGGGAGGGTAGTGGGGTCTAGTGGTTAGAGCAGGGAGGTTCTTGGGAACCAGGACTCCTGGGTTCTCTGGGAGCCAGGGCTCCTGTTTCCGGCACCCAATCTCAGTTGAAGGCTTCTGGGCACTACCATAACAACACACACCGTGCCCCTGGCTTACGCGATCTCTTCATCCCCCTCTCGTCCAGGGCCTCCTTGCTGGGACTGCCAGCCCATGGGTCCCTTCGGTGGGGCCCTGGGGTCAGGAGCCGGACTGAGACCCAACCAACTCGGTTCACATGGCGAGGTGGGGGCGAGGGGGGTGCAGGGCGTTAGATTGGAAGCAGCTTCCAGCCTGAGACAGGGATGGATCTGGGCTGGTGCCAGGGAATTAAAGGACTCCCAGCCACTTGATCCCCACCCCCACCTGGCTCTTTTTAACCCCTCCCCTTCCCAGCCAGGAGCTTGGGGGTGGGAGTTTGCCCCCTCCCCGCAGCCCCTATCAAGGATGAAGCTGGAGCCCTCGCTCCCCATTCTGGCCCTTCGGATCGGTCCCCTGGGGTGGGCGCCGGCCCGGGATGGCAAAGGGGGCAGGGATGCTGTGCCGTGTGTGGGCAGCGGGGAGATGAGAAGCAGGCACAGCTGGCGTCACGCCCTGGCAATTTTTAGCCTGGAGGGTGGGTGGCTTTTCAGTTCTCCCTCCGCTGGCGCTGTCAGCTGGGAGAGACACCTTCCAGGGGGTAACCCGGCCACCCAGCCAGTGCCTGCAATGCCCACCGGGGCTAGACAGGGCTACGCAGAGTCAGTGCTTGGCTGGGAGACCTCCAAGGAGCAGGCGATGGTGCTGGGCGCCCCTAAGGGCTGCTTTTCCTCCTGGGTCAGGAATCAGCCAGTCCCTTGGGGGGCGCTCTCCCCGGTAGTCAGTGCTTGCCCCAGCGTGGCCCTAGGGGGCGCTGTGCTGCAGGGTGGGGGTTCGCTAGGGGGCGCTCTCCTCTGGCACTATGTGCTAACCCCAGCGTGGCCCTAGGGGGCGCTGTGCTGCAGGGTGGGGGTTCGCTAGGGGGCGCTCTCCCCTGGCACTCAGTGCTAACCCCAGCGTGGCCCTAGGGGGCGCTGTGCTGCAGGGTGGGGGTTCGCTAGGGGGCGCTCTCCCCTGGCACTCAGTGCGAACCCCAGCGTGGCCCTAGGGGGCGCTGTGCTGCAGGGTGGGTGTTCGCTAGGGGGCGCTCTCCCCTGGCACTCAGTGCGAACCCCAGCGTGGCCCTAGGGGGCGCTGTGCTGCAGGGTGGGGGTTCGCTAGGGGGCGCTCTCCCCTGGCACTCAGTGCGAACCCCAGCGTGGCCCTAGGGGGCGCTGTGCTGCAGGGTGGGTGTTCGCTAGGGGGCGCTCTCCCCTGGCACTATGTGCTAACCCCAGCGTGGCCCTAGGGGGCGCTGTGCTGCAGGGTGGGGGTTCGCTAGGGGGCGCTCTCCCCTGGCACTCAGTGCGAACCCCAGCGTGGCCCTAGGGGGCGCTGTGCTGCAGGGTGGGGGTTCGCTAGGGGGCGCTCTCCCCTGGCACTCAGTGCGAACCCCAGCATGGCCCTAGGGGGCGCTGTGCTGCAGGGTGGGGGTTCGCTAGGGGGCGCTCTCCCCTGGCACTCAGTGCTAACCCCAGCGTGGCCCTAGGGGGCGCTGTGCTGCAGGGTGGGGGTTCGCTAGGGGGCGCTCTCCCCTGGCACTCAGTGTGAACCCCAGAGTGGCCCTAGGGGGCGCTGTGCTGCAGGGTGGGGGTTCGCTAGGGAGCGCTCTCCCCTGGCACTCAGTGCGAACCCCAGCATGGCACTAGGGGGTGCTGTGCTGCAGGGTGGGGGTTCGCTAGGGGGCGCTCTCCTCTGGCACTCAGTGCAAACCCCAGCATGGCCCTAGGGGGTGCTGTGCTGCAGGGTGGGGGCAGCTCTCCTCTCCCAGTGGGGGCTGGCCCCAAAGCCCCAGGAGGAGGTGCTCTGTTACAGCTAAGGTCTGGGCAGCGACTGCAGATTCTGTATCACTTTTGTGAGTGACATGGATATTATTGGCCCCATTCCCTGATTAAATTCCACTGACCTCAGCTCCCCCTTGCAGTTTCTTCTTGGCTCAGGATTATCCTCCGCAGCCCGCCCTGGGCTGCAGTGCAGCGCTGCCGTGTGCTGGCAGGCGGCCGCCACGTCCCACCCCAGAGGTGACCGCGTTGCCAGAGCCGGCTGGAAGCGATCCCTGCGTCTCCCATGTGCGGAAGCACTTGAAGTTGAAAGTCGCTTTAAGATGTTCTCTCACGTTTAGCGACTATGGGAACAGGGATATTAGAACTGGTGAGAGACTGAGATCTTGAGTAGGTACTAATTATCGGTCTTGTTACCATGGCGTCTGTGCGCCTCACAAACCCCATCGTCCTGATGGGGGGAAACTGAGGCACACAGCACTACAGGAGTCTGTAGCAGAGCAGTGAATTGAACTCAGCTCTGCCAGGTCCCAGGCTAGTGCTCTAACCCCTAGGCCACCCTTCCCGCCTATTTAGGGGGGTGAGGGATGGATGGGGATAGGTTAGCTCTCGTCTCTCTGGTTCAGGGGTTACTGGGATAGTATTGGATGGATGAATGATCTTGGGATGGGAGTGGCAGAGGGTGGGTGGATGGAAGGATGGGGCTGGCACAGGATGGGTGGATGGGGCCGGCAGAGGGTGGGTGGATGATACCACGGCAAAGCAGACAGCTCCGAGCCCTCTGTCTGTGCCCCATGCCACGCAGACCGAGAACTTCCTAGGGCCGGATCCCCCACCGTCCCCTCCCTGCGCTCTGCGCCGGCTGCTCCATGCCCCTGGGATCTCAGCCCTTCCCACGCTGGGCTCCATGCCGCCGGCTGGACTCAGCCGCTGAGAGGCCACGTCCCCAGCCTCTAGCTAAGGGCCTGGCAAGGAAATCAGCTGGGGATTAATGCTAAGGACCTTAGTTCTCCGAACTGAACTGAGCCCCTTATGTAGGAGGCCCCTCCTGGCCAGCACGTGGAGGTGGCTCACGGAGGCCTGCGGCTGTTTGATCTTGGGGATCCCTGCCCAGGTGGGGGTGAGGGGCCCTGAACCAAAGCCTCCCTGGGCTCCACCGAGCATGTGCACAGGGTGGCTGGCTCCTGTTAGCACTGGGAGAGGGGGTGGGTGTAAACATGCCAGACCCATCAGCTGCCCCTCTGCCTCACCTGGCAGAGCATTGCGTTGGCAGAGCTGGCAGCTGCAAGTGCTGGGCCCTGGGCTGTGCTCAGCTGGGACAGCAGCAGGTGGTTGCCCACGCGGGTGGCTTGGGGAGGCGCCAGCCGATCGATCAGGGTGGCTTTAATCTCTGCACCAGGGTGACCAGTGAAGAGCTGCACCCAGATAAATACATTTCTCTCCACTTTCCCCTCTGTTCCCTTTTTCCTTCTCTTCCTCCGTTTTCCCGTACCCCTCCTCCTTCTTTCCCTAGGGAAGGTGTTTTCTCAGTGATTCTCCATCCCCCCGCTCCCCCCACACTCTTTCATTTTCTTTTTCTCTCACTCTTTCTTCCAGATAGGATTTACTTTGATTTGCCCTCCCCTCAGTCCCATTCCCTCTTTGGCCTCCCCTCTGGGCTCACCCTCCACCTTGGATCGCTCTTCCACCCCGCACAGAGTGGGGCCCGCCGGGCAGGACGCAGCTGGGGGTGCACATGGAGAGAGGGGGCACACACTTGCACAGATGCACGTGCGTGCACAGAGATGGGGGTCTGCTCGGATGTCTCACCGTGCAGGGCCAGAGACACCCCCGTGTTCACACGCCTTGGGCCCGCACACGCCCATGCCCACATGCATGCACGGCCCCACGTGCCCCCCCCCCGCAAATCCAGACCTCACACCGGGAGCCCAGCTGCCCCTCCCTCCCTGCCCCCATTGGCGCTCCCACCCGCTTGTGACCCCCTAAAGATGCCAGCTGCTGAGCCCAGGGCAGACTGGGGCTGGGGCTCTGGGGGCTGAGGCAGGGCTGGGTGAGTGCCCCCAGCCCCGTTCCTCCCCCTCTGGGCAGACCTGGTGCTTTTAGGAGCTCCCAGCCCCTTGCAAGTTCACTGGCTGCAGCCTGGATTGGCCCCTCCCCGGCTGTCCCCCCACCCAGCCCCCCCACCCCACCCCTCTCTTCCAGGTGGGACGCCAGCACCCCCTTCTGGGGAGCTTGTTGCGGGAACCTAAGTGTTGGATAGGCAGATTCCTCTCCCCGCTCCCTATTATGGCATGCACCCCCAAACCTATCCTGCCCCCCCCCCAGCCATCCCGGCCCCAGCTCTGCTCGCTGATCTCCCTGGGCATGCAGCGTGGGGGGGATGGGATGTAGAAACAGCTCCCCGCACCTTGTCGGCCCCCCCACCTACTATTCTGTTGATGCCCCCTGTGTGCAGCTCTATAGCCCAGTAGGACCCCCCTCCCGGCCCCACCTGAATCCACCCCCCGCCCCACTGTCCCTGCTGACCTGCATGGTCCCTGTGCTTGTGCCCCAGGCCACATCGACGTGTCCGAGATCCAGCAGACATTCCACAGCCTCGGAGTCTACATCTCTCTGCAGCAGGCAGAGAAAATCCTTCAAAGGTGAGACCAGGGGCCCCCAAACTGCCCCCCCCGGCTGTACGCCCCCCAACCCTGCCCTGCTGTCTGCTCGCAACTCCAGTGAGATCAGCCTCAGCTCTGCCAAACAAGCTGCATTCGTTACTGCTGCAGTCTAGTGGGGTAGAGTAGGGGGGCAGCTGGGAGCCAGGACTCCCCAGCTCTGGGAGGTGAGCAGGGTTTAGTGGGTAGAGCAGGGGGCTGGGTTCCCGGACTCCTGGGTTCTCTCCCCAGCCCTGGGAGGTGAGCAGAGTTCAGTGGGTAGAGTATGGGGGCTGGGTTCCCGGACTCCTGGGTTCTCTCCCCAGCTCTGGGAGGTGAACAGGGTTCAGTGGGTAGAGTATGGGGGCACAGGGTGCCAGGACTCCTGGGTTCTACTCTCAGCTCTAGGAGGGGAGTGGGGTCTAGTGGATAGAGCAGGGGGGCTGGGTTCCCGGACTCCTGGGTTCTATTCCCAGCTCTGCCACTGATTCACAGGGGGGAGTAGTTCTGTACTTCAGCTGCCCCTGCCTGTGACTTGGGGATAATAAAACCTGCTTCCCCCACCCCCCACTCGGCGGGGGTCTCGGTGGCTGAGCATCTGCACAGCTACCTGGGTCCCTGGGCTGGTGGGGGCTGGTACAGGCCAGCGAGGGGGGCGGGGGACAGGGCATCTGAACCGACCCTCACCTTGGGCGCGGCTGTTGTCTGCCTGGCAGCATGGACAAAGACGGCACCATGACCATCGACTGGCATGAGTGGAGAGACCACTTCATCCTCAACCCACTGGAGAACATGGAGGAGGTCGTCCACTACTGGAAGCACTCCATGGTGAGGTGGGGCTAGGGCCGGTCCTCGGCCGGGAGCCCAGACTCTTCTTCCCAGCTGGGAGCTCCCGGCCGGTCCCGGGAGACCCCCAGGTACCCCTCACTGCCCAGCCAATGCGCTCCATCAATGCGCCCGTTCGTATCTCCACCGGGAACTAGGCCGAGACCCACCGGCTCGTGTCCCCAACCTGGGGGTGCCCGGCTGGGCTGGAATAGGACCAGCAACCCGGATCCCAGCTGTTGGAGAGACAGAAGAGGGGCTAGGAATCCAGACTGCTGGGTTTTATTCCTGGCTCTGGGAGGAGAATCTAGTGGTTACAGCAGGGGGCTGGGAGCAGGACTCCTGGGTTCTCTCCCCAGCTCTGGGAGGGGAGTCTAGTAGTTAGAGCAGGGGGCTGGGAGCAGGACTCCTGGGTTCTCTCCCCAGCTCTGGGAGGGGAGTCTAGAGTTAGAGCAGGGGGCTGGGAGCAGGACTCCTGGGTTCTCTCCCCAGCTCTGGGAGGGGAGTCTAGAGTTAGAGCAGGGGGCTGGGAGCAGGACTCCTGGGTTCTCTCCCCAGCTCTGGGAGGGGAGTCTAGTAGTTAGAGCAGGGGGCTGGGAGCAGGACTCCTGGGTTTTCTCCCCAGCTCTGGGAGGGAACTGGGGTCTAGTGAGTTAGGGCAAGGTGGGGTGGAGGGGCAGGTGGCAGTCAGGACTCCTGGGTTCTATTCCTGCCACCAAGGTGCTGAGCGGCGGCAGAGGGGACCAGCCCAACGCATCCCAGTCCGCCGAAGAGCTCAATGACTCAGACTGAGCAGCCCCCCTACCCCCACCTTCTCCCCCAGGGAGTCGTGACCTAACCCATCCCTTTGTCCCATCCCTGATCCAAGGGGGCAACAGCCCCCTTCTTAGCAGGTGCCTGGAGGCCAGGGCAGCTGGGAGGAGGCCAGTGCCGGGAGTTGGAAGGGCTGTTTCTCTTCCTGGGCTAATCTCAGCTGGCAATCAGCAAACAGGCTGCGATATATTTAACCCTGATTTACGGGCGGTGGAGGGGAGTGGATAGCTCCAGCGTTGGCACTGAAGGCTGGGACTCAGGAGTCCTCGGTTCTGTCTCCAGCTTCAGGAGAGGAGTGGAGTCCAGTGGTTACAGCGGGGGGGGCTGGGAGTCAGGACTCCTGGGTTCTATTCCTTGGCTTTGGGAGCTGAGGAGTGGAGTCCAGCAGTTACAGTGGGGGGGCTGGAAGTCAGGACTCCTGGGCTTTCTTCTTGACCTTGGGCAAGTCCCTGCCCCTCCCTGTGCCTCAGTTTCCCCCTCCCCATAAAGGCAAACGGCAGGATGAGCTAGAGGGCAAAGTTCTGTCCAAGTCCCTCCTCCACCGCAGAGCCCCCTAATCTCATTAGAGGGATTTCTAGGAGGCTTTATTGCCTGCCCTGCCCTCCACACCCACTCTCACCTTCCTCCGCTCGCCCTGCCATGGAGGAACCTTCATCAGCTGCAGGGGATCCGGCTGGAGCGTGCCCCACCATGCTCCACAGGGCCGCTCTCGGGGGGCTCCCGAGGCTCCAGGAGCTGGCCGGGCTGTGGGAGGCTGAGCAGAGACGCCCCCAGGGCTTGGAGTCTATCCTGGGTGATCCCCAACGGGTAGGACATGTGGCTAGTCATCCGCAACTCAGTCCATCCCCCACTTCCTGCCAGCTGGAGTCATTAAACAACACCTGCGTGCTGGGAGGCAGGACTCCTGGGTCCCCAGCTCTGGGAGGGGAGTGGTGTCTGGTGGTTAGAGCAGGGGGCTGAGAGCCAGGACTCCTGGGTTCTATCCCTGGCTCTGGGAAGGGAGTGGGGTCTAGGGGGTTAGAGCAGGGAGAGGTTAGAATTCAGGGTTCTATTCCCAGCTCTGCCACTGTCTCCATGTGTGACGCTGGCCAGGTCTGTGCCTCAGTTTCCCCATCTGTATAACGGCGGTGACACCCTACCATTGCGAGGCGCTTGGCAATCCTCCTTGACACGGGACTCCGTCAATAGGAAGCAGCATTCTTAGGGCTCCAGCCACAGGGCTGTCTCAGGGGCTTTGCACACCTGAATTTTTAATCCTACCAGAGCGGGGCTCCGAGCCTGGTGCGGGCTGCATGGCTCTCGGCGTTCGTGGGCTCCCTCGACATGTGAGCCCAACGGGTGGTGCCCGGAGGAGACTCCTGGCACGCGGCGATAGAGATGGCTTAAATCCTAAACCTGGCTCCCCCAAGAGAGGAGTAGGCTTGCGCCTCATGTAGGCTACTAGTCAGTGCCTGGCTTTGGAGTCCAGCAGCATGGGGGAGGAAGCCACTGGCCACGGCGGACCCATTTCCTGCTGCTCAGAGGTGCCGAGCCCCGTAACTCATGCCGGAGCTGCAGTCCAGCCACGGATTTCCCTGCCACCCTGGCCCCACCAGTTGCCCCGTGGGGTCCTGGCAGGAGGAGCCCCACTCACTCGCCTCCCTTGGGGCTGTGAGACATAATGAACGGCCAAGCTAATGAAACCCAACCTTGGACAAGCTGCAAGGCTAGCGTGAGGTCAGATTAGGTGGTGCAGCCCGGATGGTGTCGGGGGTAGGGGGAGAATTTCCCACTAGGGGGCCGGGTGCAGGTTCCGTTCCTGGCTCTATCGCTGGCCTGTTTGGTGACCTAGGGCAAATCACTTCTGCCTCCCCCCGCACCCTGTGTGCCTCAGTTTCCCCACCTGTAAAAGGGGGGTAAATGTTACTGATTTCCCTTGTGAAGCGCTTTGAGGTCAGCTGATAACAGCCAGGGGGTGCTGTTGTTTGGGGGTTTCCTTCCAGGGCTTTGCACTGTCCTTGGGGTTCTGGTTCTGATCCGCTCGTCTCTCCCGGCAGGTCCTGGACATCGGCGAATGCCTTACCGTCCCTGACGAATTCTCCGAGAAGGAGAAGAAGACGGGGATGTGGTGGAAGCAGCTGCTCGCGGGCGCCATGGCTGGGGCCGTCTCCAGAACCGTAACCGCCCCGCTGGACCGGCTTAAAGTTTTCATGCAGGTAAGTAATAAAAGGCTCCCAACTCATTGCTCGGGCCGTGGCTATAGGGAAGTGGGCATTATGTACCTGAATAGTCTGACCCTGCAGTGACGCCCATGGGCATTTGCGTGGGGTGGAATGTAGCAGCAGCTGGGCATTGATCGGTACAGCGGGGCTGCCCCCCCCAGGGGGTGCCACAAATGCACCCCATAATTCTGCATGAAGTTCTGGGGCACCCCATCTCCAAAAGGACATGGCAGAAGGAGAGGGGGTTTGGAGATGGGCAGTGAGACCGATCGGGGGGCCTCACCCCGGAGGTGGCTGCATTTCAGCACTGAACGTGCAGGCTCGGTGCAACATTGCTGTGCAGGTGTTAACCAGCTGCCGTGCCCCACCCCAGAGGTGGCCGCATTCCGTGAGGCCGGGGTTCCTAACGAGGCTGGGCATCCAGCCCCTCCAAGGCGGGGCACCCTCCCCGGGCACTGATGCTGCTACACTTCTGGCGCAGGTTCACGCCTCCAAGACCAACAACATGAACGTGTTTGGGGGGCTGAAAGGCATGATCCAGGAGGGGGGCGTCCGCTCGCTCTGGCGCGGCAATGGGATCAATGTGCTGAAGATCGCTCCTGAGTCTGCCATCAAGTTCATGGCCTATGAGCAGGTGGGTGCCGGGGGCCTGGAGCCCCGCGGGGAGGAGTACAGATACAGAGATGTCAGGGCGTCTACACTCCCCTCCTCGAGCTAAGGAGAGAACCCAGGAGTCCTGAGTCCCAGCCCCCCTAGTCTAACCCACTAGACCCCACTCCCCTCCCAGAGCTGGGGACAGAACCCAGGAATCCTGGATCACAGTCTCCAAGCTCATCCAAATGCAGACAACTTCCCCCCACCCCCCAGAATATCTTTCCCGTGGGACTACAGCCTGGGACCCCATGGTACGACCCAGCACCTGCCTTTGCCCACTAAAAGGTGGGGCGTGGATCGCAAACTGGAAAATGCCTTCAGGGCACAGGCGATTGATCTGCTGTTTCTCATCCCAGATCAAGCGGGCGATTCGTGGGCAGCAGGAGACGCTGCGGGTGCAAGAAAGATTTGTGGCCGGCTCGCTGGCCGGTGCCACTGCGCAGACGATCATCTATCCCATGGAGGTAAGGCCGCCCCGTGGACGCCGAGCCACCTCTAGGGGGCACCAATCCAGGGTTTGCATCCAGTGCGGTAGCTACAGCCTGGCCTCCTTGAAAGCTCCCCTGTCCTGTATGAAAGCAGGGACTTTGCGGTGATATCAGAGGAATGGTTAAGGCACGGGCCTGCCATTCAAGAGACCCGAATTCAGGTCCTAGCTCTGCTACTGACTGGCCGTGTGACCTTGGGCACGCCCCCCAGCCTCCCTGCCTCAGTTTCCCTAGCTGTCCAATGGGGTAATAGCAGCGTGAGCAGCACCCTGCCTGAAGACCCTGAAGATTGGGAAAGGCCAGAGACTGCGGTAACGGGATAAGTACAGACTCGTGTTTGGGGGGGTTGCAAGGCATGATCCAGGAGGGGGGCGTCTGCTGGCTGTGAGGGACTCGGTAGGGGGCACTCTCTCTCGGACTAGGCACTGGAGAGTGCTGTACTCCGGGGGAGCAGGTGCCCAGCGCCAGTGCTGATCCAGCTGTGGCACTGGGCGGTGCTGTGCTGTGGGAGGGCGCTCCGTAGGGGGCGCTCTCTCCTCACGGTCAGTGCAGCACTAGGGGGTGCTATGCTGTGCTTTAGGGGCTCAAGAGGGGGAGCTCTCCCCTTGCAATCAGTGCTGACATGCCCAGCATGAGGCCCCGGGGGAAAGTGCCTTTCACGTGAGCTGTACGATCTCAGGCTTGCGTGCCCATGATGGTAAATAGCCCTTGAAGCTCCTTATAGAAATGGCTATCGGGACATTAGCACATGCCCAAGCCAGATCCGAGCTTGAGAAATGCCGTTCTCCCTCCCTCAGTCCTTCCGGTGATTCCTTATTCCAGTCCTAAGCTACTCTGTCAAACAGGTTTCCTGCCCCACCCCAGAGGTAGCTACATTTCTGTACCGGCTGAGCCATTGCTATGCGGTTAGCCCGTGGCTGTGCCCCACCCCAGATGCAGCTGCATTTGTGTGGCGGGCAAGGGCCGCTTGCCGTTTTCGCTATCCTGAATGAATCCGGTCCCCCAGGTGCTGAAGACCCGGCTGACCCTGCGGAAGACGGGTCAATACTCGGGGATGGCCGACTGTGCTAAGAAGATCCTGCAGAAGGAGGGAATCCGGGCCTTTTACAAGGGCTACCTGCCCAATGTGCTAGGCATCATCCCCTACGCTGGCATCGACCTGGCTATCTACGAGGTCAGGGCCCGCGGGGCCACAGGCCTGCAAATGAGGTGGAGGGGGTGGAGTCTGTTTGCCAATAGGCTCCTCCCCCACCGTTGGGTGTCAGGGTCTGAGAGCTTAGCGTGGGCACATCTGTCACACGCTGGAGTCCTGACTTCCAGGCCCCACTTCTGCTCTAACCACTAGACCCCACTCCCCTCCCAGAGCTGGGCGTGGAACCCAGGAGTCCTGACTCCCAGCCCCCCTGCTGTAATCACTAGACCTCATTCCCCTCCCAGAGCTGGGGGTGGATCCCAGGAGTCCTGACTCCCAGCCCCCCTGCTCTAACCACTAGACCCCATTCCCCTCCCAGAGCTGGGGGTGGATCCCAGGAGTCCTCACTGCCAATCCCGCTGCAGCCCCCCATCCCTTGCAACTCCCATCCCGCTGCTGTAGCCTGGCATCCATCCACCCCTTCGTCAGGTCTCCTCTCCTCCCTCCTGTAGACGCTGAAGAACATGTGGCTTCAGAAGTACAGCAAGAACACAGCGGACCCCGGCATCCTGGTGCTCCTGGCCTGCGGGACGATGTCCAGCACCTGCGGGCAGATAGCCAGCTACCCCCTGGCCTTGGTGAGGACCCGGATGCAAGCCCAAGGTGAGATCGGGGGACATGCACTGAGTGAGGGATGCCCTTGGGGGGGCTGGGGCAGTGGCCCAGAAACCTCGGGGATGGGCGTGGCCTAAGGACTCTGAAAGCAGAGGAGATTTCTGCATCCCAGGGCAGGACCCATGAGCTGTGCAGCTGACCCAGGTGCATTATGGGCTAGGAGAACTAGTGGTCCAATCCCCATGGGCCAGCAGACCAGGCAGCCAGGGTGGTTGGGGGACCAGCCCCTGTTCTGGGCTCCCTGCTTCCCGGCCTGGGGCCTTGACTAGTGGAGAGACGGGGTCTTCCCGTGCTCAGCCCTCCCCGCCCCTCCCCACAGCACTTCCCCTGGACCAGCGCCTGGGGGCAGATCCATGGGGCAAGGAGCGAGTGGGAGTTCAGTGCGGGTCAGCTGCAGCACGAGAACGAGCTGTCCCTGTGCAGCGTTGCTGTGCCCAGCTGTTGTGCCTCACCCCAGAGGCAGCTGCATTTCCATGCTGGGCAAGCCATCCCTGGGGCATATTGCTGCGTACCCAGCTGCTGGGGCCCTCTGCCTGGCTCCCTGTGTCAACAAGAGCAGCCTTGGGGCTGCTCTAACTCATGCTTCGCCCCGTGGGCCCTGGGGAGCAGAGAATAGCAGTAGCACGGCATGCTCTGGAAATGCCCCCAAGCCACCTGCTGCATGGGGGCCTGGGAGCAGGGCTGGGGAAAGCCCCCTAAAAGCTGGGGGGGAAAGTCCCCTCCACAGGGAGATTTTTGAGGTCCCCCCCCCCCCATTCCCCCATAGCCTGAGTGTAACTGAGCCTCAGGCCGTGCTGGTGGGGGTGACAGTGAGTGGCAGGAAGTGACCGGGACCCCTTCTCCCCCCAGCCTCCATCGAGGGCGCCCCGCAGCCCACCATGCTGGGCCTCTTCAAGCACATCCTGTCGCGGGAGGGGGTGCTGGGCCTGTACCGGGGCATCGCCCCCAACTTCATGAAAGTGATCCCGGCCGTCAGCATCAGCTACGTGGTCTACGAGAACATGAAGCAGGTGCTGGGCGTGACGTCCAGATGAACCCGCCGGCCTGGCGGGGCACGGATGCCCCTGCCCCATGGCTTGCCCCCTGCCCCCTCGCTGCACTTTGGAAGCTGACGGAGCAGGATCTGGGCCGGTGGGGGCTCCGGATCCAGGAGCGTTAAGAGGGACGCTGAGAGGTCTCAGCTACACCCCCCCACACACACACCCCTCCTCCGATGCAGCGGGGCTGAGCCGGTCCAGAGGACCAAATCCAGGAGCAACCCGGGGGCGTTGCCTCTGAGCGTGCCCGGAAAGGGGAACCCCTCGCCCCACCTCTGCCACTCAGAGCATGGCTGCTGGGGGCACCCTTTGCCAGGAGGTGTGGGGGCTAGGAGCAGACCCGGGGCATTGGGGGCGGTGGGGAGGGGATTAATACAAGGCTCACGTTTTGGCTAATTTTAGTTTGAGACTTGACAAGCTTCCCCCCCCCCCCACTCCAGCCCCCAGCTCTGCTTAAGGGGGCATCGCTCCTGGAAGCACATGACACGTGCACAGCCCCGTTCCCTGCATGCTACGGCCTGGGGCATGGCATGTTTCCTGCACTGGGGGCTTTGCTGCCCCCCTCCTGCCCCCCAAGCACTCGCTGAGACAGCACGGTCAGGAGATCCCAGGGGAAACTCTTCCAATCAGCACTGCCACTGGATTCCAGGGGAGACTCCTCCAATCAGCATCCCCTGACTCACTACTGACACTGGATCCCGCGGGAGAATCCCTCCAATCAGCACCAACACTGGATCCCAATGGAGAGTCCTCCACTAGCCACTCTCCCCCCCGCCCCCCCAAGATACAGGACTCTAGGGGAATCCTTCTAGAAGGACTCACCGACATAGTGATCCCACTGGGGGTCCCCTCCTGTAGAGAGGGTCACCCCCCAAGTAGCGTTACCAGAGCCCAGCTGGACCCCCCTGCAACTCCCCCCAGCCCAGGCACTGCACCGGATCCCCCAAGGGGCTGCAGCCTAAAACACACGTGCGTGTGCATGGACCTTGCAAAAGGGGGAGGCCACATGTGACTTGCCTGGGGGGCTACCTTGAAATCAGGGCTAGCTCCAGCTTTTCCTCCATGGCCACCCATTGTCTCTCTCTGCCCCTGCCAAGGCAGGGGAGACCTGGCACTGGTAGCCTCTTCCCCTATCTGGGGGAAGCCCGGCAGCCTCAGAGGTCTCCCCTCCACACACCAAGCAGATCTCCCTCTGCGCACCAGGGGAGACCCACTGGCCTCCTGGGGCCATGGGGCAGTGGTTGAGGCAGGGCGCCGCCCTGGCACAATGGACAGGCTAAAAGCCGAGTGGTGTGGGCACGGCCCCACTGCGGGGCGGGACGTGGAGTGAGCCACACAACGTCCCCTGGCCAGGGTGGGGTGGGATGCAGTGAGGGCTTGTGGCCCCAGTGTAGCCAAGCCCAGCCCGTGGGTTACCCCAGGGCAATGTTGCCAGGGCAGATGGGGGTGAAATTCCACCCAAGCAAGGGGCAGTGCTGGGCATGTGCAGACCAGCTGCTGTGACATATCCTATCCAGCAGGGGGCAGCATGGCATGCGCACAGCTGCCCTCCTACACCCACCCCTCTCTCCACACAAGCACGCACACGAGCCGCTCTGACATATCCCATCCAGCAGAGGGCAGCGTTCTTCAGCCCCAGTGGGTCCCCTGCCACTCGCAGCACGTAGGAGTGACAGGCCGGCCAGCAGGGGGCAGCGTTTAACACACACACGCTGCTCCCCCCCCCCCCCCCCCGGCCCCAACCTTGGGCCGAGGTGCCATTCTAACCTGCAGGGGGCAGCTTCACCCAGCTGCATGCGCACTGCCCCCGCGTATACATACTTGAGCACATGTGAAATTCCATCCACTAGGGGGCAGCACCCCCACCCCTCTCTTCAGCTCCCCTAGGGGGCGCCCCGGGGCACCCACCACGGAAAGCGTCGGCCTCTTTTGCACAGGGAGGGTTTTAACTCTGGCCCCTTACGGACTCTGCCTGGTTTTCTGTGGCCCATGTGGAGGCCCCACCCCGCAGGTACCGAGGCAGGGGATTGCACCCCCCGCCACCCCACGCCAGGAAGGGTGGATCCCACAGACAGAATATTCTTGTGTTATGATTTTGCATCGGGGTTTTCGGTAGAGCGCCCGCCTGCGGGCTCCCCGGCCGTTTCTTTGCAATGGCTCTGCTGGGATCCGCTTGGATCCCTTTCACCAGGTTCCGAGCTGCAATCTCTTCCCCGCCTCTGCGGCAGCAGCAGTCACCATCTCGACCCTCTAGCAGCTCCCTCCTCCCCCCCCCCGTCCCCCCCAGACCTTGGACGCAGACATTTTTCCGCATCAGTCCTTGGCCGGCCTGCCCCTCTCCTGTCCTGCTGACGCCAGCTCAGAGCCAAGGCCCTGGGGGAGGGGGAGTTACAGAGCCCTTTAGTCCTGCGAGGGTGTCCTCGACTCCCTGGTGGAAGGGGGCCCCTAGAGAAGATCATAAGAGCGGCCATACTGGGTCAGCCCTATGGCCCATCTACCCCGGTGTCCTGTCTTCTGACAGTGGCCAGTGCCAGGTGCTTCAGAGGGAACGAACACAACCGAGTGGTTAGCGAGTGATCCAGCTCCAGGCCTCAGTGCTTAATTTGCAATGAAAGAGGTGCCCGCGGTCAAGCAAAAATTTTGTTTTTACTTTCATAACTGACGCAGCAAGCCCAGGGGGGCCGGGGCTCTGAACGGCCGAGCCCTGGCACAAATTGAGCACTGTCAGTTGTCCAGTCTCTGCTTCTGGCAGCCAGGACTGAGCGGGGTGTGGGATTGATTTGTGTTTGGAGGGGGGGCATCAGTGGGGTGAGCTCCCCCAGTAAAACCAGAGAAGAAGTCTGGGCGTAACACCCCTCCCTCTGCCCCCCGAGCTGAGTCATTGGCTGGGACCAAACCTGGGACTGATGCAGGCCCCTCTGCTAATTAAGCCAAAGGACTGTTTTGCTCACTCGCAATAGCTGACTCCTGAGCAGCCATACAAAATCTGACCACTAGAGAGCAACAGAGAGACTGTTCGCCTGGAGGCACCCCCAAGCAATATTTGCAGAGCCTGGGGGGGTGCAGCGACTGGGGGGGGCTGGGCGTCAGGAAGGAGTCCCCCTCCTTCCTCTGAGAGTGTGGGGCTGTTTATGGGCAGGCTGTAGGGAGGGGCCTGCTTCCAGAACGTAAGAGCAAGTGCTGAGCAGCTGAGGACTGGGGAAGTTGTGACACGGGTGGGGAAGGAGCCCATTTGGGGTGGTGCGGGGGGAGCGAGACACTGCAAACTCCTGGCACTGTTTGAAGCTTATTATTATTGCTTTAATCTTATTTAATTCCCCCCTTGCCCGCTCGAGGTTCGCGTGATGAGAGGCACAAAGGGTTAAGGAGATAGTAGGGGGCAGAGGCAGGTTCTTGGAGGGGGCAGAAACAGCCCCTCCCAGTGTGGGGCAGAAGAATAACAGCCCTCCCCCGGTGTGGGGCAAACAGGCTTCCCAAAGGGCAATTGGTCCCTCTCCAGTAGGAGGCGCTGTGAGCACCTGGGGCGGGGCAGAGTTCGAGTTTTGCCATCCTAGCATTTCCCCTTGGAGCTGAGGACACCTGACCCCATCCGGAGCCAGCAGCTTTGCTCCGTGGTGCCTTGCGGGGTGGCCAGTAACCGGTGGGAAGAGCACGACGCTCGCCCCATCTCAGCGGGGCCTGGCGCTGCCCCGCGCCCGCCTGCCAATGTGCTGGCTGCAGGGCTGGCTGGTAGGCCCGACTCTGCGCCCGGGGGGCTGCCACGTCAAAGGGAAAAAAGAGCTAATAAAGTTTTTTAAACTTTCCTCCTTGTTCTGTCTCTGGAGGGAGCTGGGGGGATTTTAATGGGAGTGAGGGGCTGGGATAGCTCCGTGCACCACATCAGCCAGGCTCCCCCACAGGGGCAGGCTCCACCCCCTCGGCCAGATGTATGAGCCACAGCCACCAGGGCACCCGAGTGGGTGGGCCTCTCCCAGCTGCCATGGCTAGGAGGACAGAGCATTGCAGCCGCATGGCTGTGGAACAACCCGCTCTAGTAGCCTCAGAGGCCTAGGTGTGACTCCCGGCTCTGCCCCCATATTCCGCTACCAGCCCTTGAATTAGTCAGGCTATCTGGGCCTCAGTTTCCTCAGAGCAACCCCTCCTTTGGCTCACCTTGTTTAGCTGGGTAGCTCTTCCATGCAGGGGCTGTGTCTCTGGGGGTCTATACTCCATGTCACGGGTAGCAGAGTTCAGATAACCACGGGAACTAGAGATCCCCACCCCCGCTTGCACTCGCCCCCAAGATCATGCTGAAGCCTATAGGGCACAAAGATTTGACCAGGGTAACGCCCGCCTTGATCATCCATGCTCCTGTCTAAGACTTAGAAGGATGCACAATGAGGGTTCAATTCCTGCCTCTGCCACAGACGCCTTGGGTTGCATTGCTTTATTCTCTCCGTGCCTCAGTTTCCCCCAGTCTGCAAAATAGTGAAGACTAACCCTGAGTTGTCTTGGGGTAGGTTCATTCTGAGGCACTACCAGGATGGGGTGCCACATAAGGGCCAGCCTGGAGCTCCGGGGCCTGCAGGACCCAGAGCCTGTGGGCAAGTGGTCAGCTCCCGCCTCTCCGTCACATGGGCTCAAGGTGAAGGCTGAGCAGTTCCCCTGCAGCACTGGGGCAAATCGCTTGGTAACTAGAGCTCTGTAGCAGCATGGCTGGAATCCAGACCATCACCCTCCTAAAGCACAGGCCCTTATTGTTCGAGCTATCAGGGACTCTCCCTCAGCTGTTAGCTGTGTAGGGACTATGACACACAGTGGTCCAGGTCATCACTTCACCACAACAACCAGGCTACAACTCAGGTCTGACAGCACAAACCCCTATGGCTTAGAGAGGGGGAAATCTCTACTGGTTGAACGGGGTCTATGACCCAGAGTGGGCACTCAAAGACTCACCCTTGGCACGCCAAGCTCCCCGAGTCCCAGTGATCCTGCTGCCCAGCCCACCACGGCGGCTCCCCTATGGCACAACCTGTGCCAGAGTGACACCCCCCATCACCCTGGTGAAGGTGGCACATTGGTGCAAAGCAGACCCCGGGGGAGGGTATGACCCCCCCCCCCCCCCAAGGTCAGACATTCCCCTTACGCACACGTCTCTGGAGACTCAAGGGTCAGGAAGAGGCCGGAGAGGCTGCCAGAACTCCACCAGCAAGTTTAGCATCCCTTCCCAGCAATCCCGTGGGTGACCAGCAGGAGGCACCCTGCTGGATCTATGCAACGGGGCAACCCTCCTCCTCCTCCAGTTTGGTGCCCCCAAACTGGGTTTTCAGGGGGAAATTTGGTTACGGGAACCTTTAAAAGAAAGAAAAGGAAGGGGGAGGGGTGTTTGGGATAAAGACTTTTGAGGAAAAGATTCAGTGAACATGAGAGAATTTTAGGTGAAATTTTTCCACATGGAAGAAAAAAGGGTTGTTTTTTTTTACTGGTGGCAGAATTCTCCTCTACAGGCCAGGCTCCCTTGTCAGAGGGCCTGGATTTGTGCTGGAAATGGCCCACCTGTTGATCACTTTAGATAAGCTATTACCAGCAGGACAGTGGGGTGGGAGGCGGTATTGTTTCATATTCTCTGTGTGTATATAAAGTCTGCTGCAGTTTCCACGGTAAACATCTGATGAAGTGAGCTGTAGCTCACGAAAGCTCATGCTCAAATAAATTGGTTAGTCTCTAAGGTGCCACAAGTACTCCTTTTCTTTTTGCGAATACAGACTAACACGGCTGTTCCTCTGAAACTTGTCAGACTACATCTCCCTTGATGCACCGTGACCTCCCCTTCTAGTGAGAGATGGCAGCGCCTGATTGCAGTGCCTCCTGGGAGTCGTAGTTCAGTTTCCTCACAGCCCACAGCATTCGCAGCCAGCCTGATGCGAGAGAGCAACATTTCCAACTAAGAAATCATTCTGTTTTCAGGCTGCTGTTGCTGCGGATGTAGTATTCCCACCTCTGCCATTGGCTAGCTGGATGACTTTGAGCAAGTGACCACCCTGCTGTGTGCCTCAGTTTCCCTATTTTACAGATGGTGTTAACAACACTTTTTTTTTTTTTTTTTTTTTTTGGTTAAAGCACTTTGAGAGCCACTGATGTAAAGCCATGAAAAGCCCTAGAGAAGCGCAAGGGATGATCATGACTGATTCCAAACCGCCCGGCTTTGGTGGCCTTCCCGGCCCGCAGCAAAAGGGGGTTTTTGGGGTGGAGGGTGCTCCCAGGACGAAGGAGGGTTGGAAAGGTGTTTGGCCAAGTTATTAATTTCTATCGCACTCACACCCTGGAGCCCTAGATACAGGCTAGGAACCTGCTGAGCTGGGTCTGTACAGCACCCAGCACAACAGGAGAGTCTCTGTCCCTGGAAGCTTAAAGTGAAACCGGTACAACTGTGGATACAGCTAAGGGTCAGGGTAATGGAGAGAAAGCCAGTGGCCACCCCCAATATGGCAAATACCCCCCCAGTGGCAGCATTCCAGCCTCAGGGTCTCTCATTTCCTGAATTCAAGCCAGTTCAAATTACATCACACCCTTTTCCCCCAAGACCAGCTGTGGGTTTCCCCAGTCTCTAGGTCACCCACCTCCACCTCCACCTCCACCTCCACCTCCACCTCCACCTCCACCTCCACCTCCACCTCCACCTCCACTCCTCCCTCCCTAGAGCCCTCTCCTGTACTAACCTTCCCCTGCCCCAGCTGGAAGCCTTTTATACTCCTGAGCAGGCAGTCACATGACTCAGTCTCCTGGCCCTGCCCATTTCCAGCTGGGTCTGATGTTCTTAAAGGGGCCACATCTCAGAACTAGCCCGGGGGATAGCTAGGGCCGTCCCTACCAATTATAGTGCCCTACACAGCCTGAGCACCCGCTCCCCCGCCCCCCGGCAGGTCTGGGCTGCACTCAAGGCCTGCGGGGAGCTGTGGGGAGCCGCTCAGGCCCAGAGTGGCCTGGAGGATTAGCGGGGGGGCCTGGTGCCGGCAGCAGGCAATGGAATGACCTGGCCCCAGCCGTGTCACTCGGGGGCGGGGGCTTGGGAGAAGGGGTGGGAAATGGGGGTGGGAAGAGGCAAGGCAGGGGTGGACAGAGTTGTCCCAGGCCCCGCACCCGCCCCCCGCCCAGGAACGCACAGGGGGGCCAGCTGGGGGATGGGGCTGGCTGCTGGTGCTCCCTCATACGAAGCGTGCAGCTGCTTAGGGCACCATGAAATTTGTGGAAACTTGGTGCCCCAAAATTCGTGGTGCCCTTCACAGCTGCGTATTCTGCATATGCCTAAGGACGGCCCTGGTGGTAGCCGCCCCCACCCCCAGCCCGAAAAGAGAGCACGCCGCCCGGTTAAGGGCAGGTGCTGATCCTCTCCCCCCATCTGTTTTGCTGTTGTGGCGGGCAGCGGGAATCAATCGGGGACGTAGCAAAGACAGGTCCTTTGCTCTCCTCGCTAGCTTTGGGGGCCACTGGGAGTTTTTTAAGGACTCAGCTCTCTCGGCTGTGCTCAGAGCTGGACGTTTAACCCCCCCTGGGAAAGACAGCAAGGGAAGGGTCTGGGGGCCTGCGCCCGAAATACGCCTTCCCAGCGGTGTGGGTCGCTGTGGGCGAACTGGTGGGCTGGCTCAGGGTCTGTGCATGGCATAAAGCGGGGGATTGATTAATAACATGGCGGGGTAATCCCAGCACAAGGCTCTGTCCATCGCGCTGTGGGCTAGCGGTTAGTCCTTGGGGAGCGAGGGTCTAGGTGCTGGTTCAGCCACTCAACTTGCAGGTCACCCTGCGCAAGCCCCTGTCCCACTCTGTGCCTGCTTCCCCTTCCACTCTCGGTCGGGGTCTGGGCAGCGTCCGGCACAACTGGGGGCCCTGATCTCAGTCGGGGTGTGTGCAGCGCCTGGCACAATGGGCGGGGGGGGGGGGGCCCTGAGCTTGGTTGGGGTCTGGGCAACACCTGGCATGACAGGGGCCCTGATCTTGGTCCACGTCTGTGCAGCACCCCGCATAATGGGGGGGCCCTGCTCTTGGGCAGGGTCTGTGCAGTGCCCAGCCCGGGGTGGTGGGGGCCTGCTCTTGGCCACGGCCTTTAGATGCTATGGCGTTATAAATAATAACCCTCGTCCAGATTTCCTTTCCTGCCCCAGGCTTTCAGTGTGCAATGTGCTTCCGCCACCAGCTGTGCAATGAGCGGGCCACATCTGGGCTGCCGCACCACAGCTGCATTTGACAAGCTGATCGACAGCAGGAGCCAAGCCCCGCAAGCACTGCCTGCTTCGGCTGCTGACGGGGCGCCAAGCGCCAGCCAGCTCCAGAAATGAAGTCTCCCTGCCGAGGGCAGCGTCACCACGGGCCAGATCCCCGCTCGGCGTAAAGCAGCGTCGCTCCACTACAGCGATCTGGCCCCGCGCGTCGGCTGACTCCGGGCCGCGGCGAACCTCGCCCCGGCGTTGGCCGAGCGATTTGTCCGGAGGTCTCGCTGCGGCGCCGTTGAGGGCTGGGTGCCAGGTGCAGAACGGTGCCAATTATGTACCACGCTGGCTTGTAAATATTTCATGCCCCTTCCTTCCCCTTCACGGCGCCCCGTGGCCAACCGAGGGGGAGCTCAGCTCCCAAGAACGCGACTGAATTCGTATTACCGCCGCGGCCAGGTTCATTCCCCAGGAAATTATACCAACAAGCGCTGGCCCAATGGGTTCCCCCCCACACCCCAGCTAGGAAAGCGGAGAGGTCGATTCACCGTAAATTATTAGCTGACCCTCAAGCTTTGCTTAGTGACGGCACCGTTTGCACGAAGCCGGGGACGTGAGGGGCAGGCTGGTACGTGGGGAAGTTTGTTCTGTTGAGATGAAGCCCCCCCCAGCTTGCAGGAGGCTGGACAATGCACAGTCCTTGACCGAGATCAGGGCCCCCTTGTGCCGGGCGCTGCACAGACCCCAAGCGAGATCAGGGCCCCCCGTTGTGCCAGGCGCTGCACAGACCTTGACCAAGATCAGGGCCCCGTTGTGCCGGGCACTGCACAGACCCCAAGCGAGATCAGGGCCCCCCATTGTGCCAGGCGCTGCACAGACCTTGACTGAGATCAGGGCCCCGTTGTGCCGGGCGCTGCCCAGACCCTGACTGAGATCAGGGCCCCGTTGTGCCGGGCTCTGCCTCGTTACCTTGTAGAGGACAGTTCCTGCCACAAAGCTTTTACAATCGAGCTGATTGAAATGTTTGGGCTGAAATGTTTTTTCAGGAAAAGATGCAGAGTCAGTGACACCAAAACCTTTCTCGAACATGCTGGTTCTCGATGGCTGTTTGCCTAGGAAAAATAAGTCCGAAAATGTCACAATGGTCCAAGTTTTTGTTGCATTACTTCCTTCCATTTTATTTTCGTTTAATGTAAAAATAAAACCCCCACTTGTAAACTAAGCAAAGCGTTCCGCTTGAGCCGGAACAATCCCCCCTGCCCCAAGTTTTCCCTTTGCTGAGAATTTCGAAAAGGTTCCTTGACCTGTACTTGTGAGGGGTTTGATGTTTCAAAATTGTCAGTGAACCAGAAACACCATTATCAGCCCAGCTCTCGTTTCCAGCCAAAATAGACAAGACAAAAGGCAGGGTTATACGCCTTGGTTTGCAGAGGGGGAAACTGAGGCAAGGAGCGGCAGGAATTGAATCCAGGTCTCAGGCCAGGCCATTCATCACGAGCCCACCCCTCCTTCCGGTTTTCATGTCCCGTTTCAACACTTGCTAAAGGAAAGGTTCGGCTTTGCTTTTTTCAACCGCATCCTTTGCTTCCCCCAGCCAGTTGCCATTAACAAGAAGCACAGAAAGCTGGCAGCCATTGGAAGGGTGCCCATCTTTAATTAGCCTTCCCGTAATGACAGATCGCCTCGTTAGTTTAACCCCCACCCCCGTCCCTTAATAAGTGCAAAGAAATCATTAGCCAGGCACATGGCAGACAGCAGCCATTTCCCCTGGCGCCATTAACATCCTCTGAGCGCCCCCGCCAAAAGAAGATTTGGGAGCAGTTGGTTGGGTGAAACTGACAAGCGAGTGGAAAGAGGGAATTAAAAGGCGTTAGGGCCTGTATTTCCCCTCCCTAAATTCTCCTGTTTTTGAAGGGGGGGGGCGATAAAGACAGCTGGGAAAATTAACACCGGCACTATTTGTGCGGAATGCAACTGCGACGGTTGCCACCGGCCTGAATGATTCAGGACAAACCTTCTCATTTCAAACACAGTTTGTCCAGCTGCAGTGCGTGTCTGTCCACATCGTTTGCACAGCATCACATCGTGCCAGGGGCCACAAATGGGGCTAGACCCTCTCTACAAAGCTGCTGAAGACCCCGGTGGTTGTTTTCTAGAATTCTAAGATGTTTTTTAAAATAAAGGTCAGGTGACCAGCTGTCCCGATTTTATAGGGACAGTCCTGATTTGGGGGGCTTTTCAGCACCTATTACCCCCCACCCTTGTCCCGATTTTTCACACTTGCTATCTGGTCACCCTAAATAAAGGTTTCAGAGTAGCAGCTGTGTTAGTCTGTATTCGCAAAAAGAACAGGAGGACTTGTGGCACCTTAGAGACTAACCATGAGCTACAGCTCACTTCATCGGACCTAAATAAAGGGGGACTTTTGCCAGATTTTTAACCAAAAAAAAAAAAGGCCATTTATAGAAAAGGCCGTGATTTTATGGCGCTAGGAACAGCTATTAGCTCATGATCATTCCTTGCTAGCAGGCGAAAGCACCCACCGATAGACTGAGCAACACATACATATTAGCTAGGCTGGGTTCGCTTTTCAGCGGGAAGGGTCAATAAACGTTGATTTCACCAGACACCCCCAAACCGAGGCAAAACTGTTTCCATTGATCATTGACCTGGCCAGCCGGGCAAGTAAGAAACATGCCTCTGGAGAGTTTATTAGCGTTTGAGTGAAGGGTAAAATGCTGACAGCGCGTGTGTTGGTGGCTCTCGACTTTACCTTGTTGAATCCCAAAGTCGAGTGTCATTGGCCGATCCCCTCCCCGGGCCTGATCCCCCGCATATTTCCCCACAACTGTGAAAATTTAAATACTTAACAAACAATGCTTTGTAACCCATTTTGTGCAATGGTGAACATGGAAATTGGTTCCAAAAAATCAAAAATATGCTTAAAATAAACATCGCTCATATCCATCGAAATGATGGAAAAATCAAAATCGAATTCTGCCAAAACTAAACTTGGGGTTCCTTCAGGTCCCGCAGAGGAGCTGCCTGGCACTCAAACGCTTGTCTCCGTCACCAACAGAGCTTGGGCCAATACAAGTTATTACCGCCCAACTTGTCTCTCATATCCTGAGACAGACAGGCCTACACCACCACATAAATATATCATCTAGCCACTTGAGGGGGCCCAAGACTCGCACGCGTACAAATCAGTCATCAGACCGTTCTGTTGTGATTTTCAAAGGCATTATTATTCTTTATTAGGCATATTATGGTAGCGCTCAGAAGCCTGGTCATGGCCTAGTATGCCAGGCCCTGTACAAACACAGAACAAAAAGACCATCCCTGCCCCCGTCATACCTAAATCCCACTTTGGTCAGGTTTAAATTTATTTAGGCTTATTTTTGGGGGTGGATCCCTCCTTCCCAATGTTCACATGCTACATCAGTTATAAACTCCCCCCCCCCCCTTACAGAGATCTGACCGCAGGGATTTTAAATACCAATGCGAGCGTATTTATCTTTGGCTCAAGTCAGGGGTAACTGGATGAAATTTCACGGCCTCTGATCCACAGCGGGTCAGGCAGGATGAATGAATGATCCCTTCTGGCCTTGAACTCTGTGCATCTCTCTCTCTTAAATAATTCTCGAAAAGGGGGAGGAGGGAGAAAGGCATCGATGGGATCTGGCCAAGAAGAAAAGGGCACAAGGTTAAACAAGGCATCTACCGCTAGGCTACAGCTTAGCTGGGAGTGTGGATATTTACACGTGACCGATCAATGGTTTGGCTTTTGCTAAAGGCACTTTTGTTTTCAAAATAAGAAACTGGCCTCTCCTCCGTTTTTAAAGAGTGCACATCCCCTGGAAATGTGAGCGACTCAACACTTTCCTTTAACACACACACACACACCCCACGGCCAAAACACGCTGCACGGCTGGGGTGCGAAGCGTATAAGCATTGCATTGTGAGTGGAGGGACGGCGCACCGTAGGGTGACCAGATGTCCCGATTTTATAGGGACAGTCCTGATATTTGGGGCTTTGTCTTATATAGGTGTCTATTACCCCCCCATCCCGATTTTTCACCCTTGCTGCCTGGTCACCCCAGCGCACCGGTCCCTGCAGCCGAGCCCTGAGCGCTTGCTGCACAGAAAGCTGTGAGATCGGACTCCAGGAGAGCCGAGTTGTTGAACCAAAGTTTGCTCCAGCGAGAAGCTAATCGATAGCCGTGGAGGGGTTGAAATGATCCATGCAGCGTGGGACGGAAGTGGACTGTTGTACCTTTTCCAGCCAAGACTCGCCGTGTCCCAGCGCGGCCGGGACATCAAGGAGTGCTCATGTCACCCTGGAATGCAGTATGGGGCAGCTGACACACTGAGTCCAGATTCCAGAGGCTGATTCTCATTTAAGGCCCCTCTAAGGATGAATAAAGTGGGCGGAGACAGCCTCACCTGAAAATCCTGCCTCCCCCCCCAACACACACACACACACACACACACTCTGTGCAGGGGCAGGGCCTACTCCAGCCAATGGGAAGCTGGCATCAGGGCACTGAACCGAGTGTGTGTGTGGGGGGGTGGCTGGAACACACTGCATTGTGGGTACTCCATGCTTCAGCAAGGGCTCTTGGGAAACAGAGCATGAAATAGAGCAGCCCAGTGGCTGCTCTAGCTGACACAGGGACTAGGCATGACCCCAGAAGTAGGGAAGTAACCAAGAGTCATGCCCTGGTCCAGGTCCAAGCATAGCCATCCCCGGTGGGGAATCCAATGATTTTCCTCCCTCGGGGGGTTATCCGAGGCTCATCTATCAGCTAAAGCTTTCTGGAAGGTGCCCCATTGGGTGCCTGCATGGCACCTCCCAAAAATAACAACACTGAAGTCTTTGGGGCTGATGGGGATAATTAATGCAAGCTGGGAGCAGAGGGCATCATAAGGGGAGTCAGATGTCCTCAAATCCCAGGGAACTGCAAGGGGATCTGGGCCCCAGGCACCCCGAAATCCCAACCTGAAGCCAATTCAGACACCCCGGGCGCTCCCCACCCCAGCGTGGCATTGCTCCTCAATGCTGCCCTGCGAGGCTCGGTTCTAGGGCAGCTCTGCCTCAGCTTCCCCGCAGCGCACCAGCCCCTCCCAGGGTAGGACGCCGAATCAAAGAGCGACGGATCCCGAGGCCTCAAGCCTGGGGCAAGCTCTCGTGCTGTCTGCATGAGATTAGGGTCTCAGTCACTGCCAAGCCAGGCTCCAGCCTGGAACCAACACCCCAAGATGGGGGGAAGTCTCTGTATCCCTTGGCCCTTGCAGCCAAACTGGTCCAATTCCCCAGTGCCCTGCACCGCAACCCCACTGCAACCCCTCCCTCCATGCACCACTCATGCAAACCAGCTTGGATTGATTTTAAGCCCTCACAGCCTTGTGTAAATAAACCACTGTACAAGGCTCAGTGCAACGGGAAATCAGGCCCAGGACCTTTGGTTTTACCAGACTCCTAGGCCTGCAGGTGTTGGTTCAAACTGATCCGATACATTGAAGGTATTCTACATTTTTCCCAATCCGTGGTCTTGTCTCTCCCCTGGCCCCTTTCTACATTAAGGCCCAGATCCCCAACTGGTGAAACCCAGTATTGTTGCATTGGCACAAGAAGGGCCAGATCCCCAGCTGGTGTAAACCAGTATCGCTCCATTTGCGTGAGAAGGGCCAGACACCCATTTACACCAGCGGAGGGTCAGTGTGAGCTGAGCCTCTCGGGGTTTACCCCTCTCCCCCCACACAAATGGCTAATGATTTTTGGTGCCTCCAGGGTTGGGGTGCTCAACCGGAGGCTGCTTAAAGGGACCCAATTTTCAGGAAGTGCCAGGCACCCCCCACCTTTAAGGCAGCTCCCTCAAGGCAAGTCCCCCAACCGCAGACCCCAAAAGCAGGAGATGCTTCGAGGAAAGAAAACAAAGAGAGGGCCCGACTCTCCAGTGCCTTTTGTTGTCATTTTCACTGCAACCCCCGCACAGGAGCATTTGACACTAGTGCAAACAAATGCACCAGGTAGGGGAGTGCACTAGGGACCCCTGGCCATTTACAGAGTGTGTGACTCTATGGGAAGCCGTCATTTGGGGTTGAGTTGCTTTGGAAATGCTGCAGTGGTGCCTCATGGGAGTTGTAGTTCATTGGCCTCGAGCTCCCATTCTCCAATATGAGCCAGGTTCCTTAGTTGGACTACGTCTCCCATGCTGCACCAGGGCTAGAGTGTGGTGCATCATGGGAGATGTAGTCTGACCAAGAAGTCCAGTCTACAGAAGAGAGCAGGAGCACGAGGCACCCGGACTACAACACCCAGGAGGCATTTCAGAATCAAAGTTGCTCCGACTTTTGGTCAAAGATGTTCAGGACACAAATTTTCCCTGGGAAAAACCTGAAATTTTCAGTGGAAAATTGAGATGAAAATGGATCTCCCCCCTCTCCCACCACCTGTTTTCCAGCATGAGGATTAATGTCCCTCACACCAACGTGCAGCAAACCCTGTGCAGGAAACCACCCCACATCTTCCTCCCCCTCCCCCCGGGCACCCCTCTCCATCCCCTTACAAACACAGAGCAGTTGTCACAGATCTATATGGGGGTTCGATGCCCCAGCCTTTTGCAAAGCTGCACCTAGGGCTTGGTTAATATCAGACATGCTCCGAAGACAGCGAGGATCTGCTGAGGCATCGAACCCCCGTTGGATCCGTAGCACCCACGTCAGCGCCATCAAAGTCAAAGGAAGTCAGGCCAATTTGCATCAGCTGTGGGGGGCCTGAGCCTGCCCCACCACCTCTGAGGTCTGGTGGATGGGCTCATGTTCCTCATCCCTCAGCTGGCCGTGATTGCCGGGACGGACGAACCGTGGATTGGGGATAAGGAAAGGGAGGGCGACTCCACTGCATTGTTGTCATAGGCAAATAGAAAAACATTGGGGCAGCAGCCCAAGAGATGTGCCTCTCCCCATAACGTCCCATCCTATTTATCTATGACATCAATGTGACCGCTGCGGCGGTGGGGGGGAGGGGGGGAGAGGCGCCATAGGTGGGCGGAGTCTGTTATCTAGCAAGAGCAGCTGCTGGACTGCGGGGGCGGAGTCTCGGTCAGGGCCCCGTTCTTGCTGTTGCTGACGAGGGTGGGGTTGGTGTCCAGGCTCTCGTTCATCTTCTCGCAGATAATGTCCACCAGGCGCTCAAAGACCTGCTTGACGTTGATGTTGTCCTTGGCGCTGGCTTCGAAGAATTCAAACCCTGGGAGGGAAGGAGGGAATGAGAAAGAACAGAAGGAGGAGAAAAATCATGTGTTGGTGACTGAAAGTACACACAACGCAGAGTCAACCTGTGGAACTCCTTGCCAGAGGATGTTGTGAAGGCCAAGACTATAACGGGTCCAAGACTAGATAAGTTCATGGAGGATAGATCCATTAATGACTATTAGCCAGGATGGGCAGGAATGGTTCCCAGCTTCTGGCAAACAGAGGCTAGGGACATGGGCAACAGGGGATGAACCACTTGATGATTCCCTGTTCTGTTTATTCCCTCTGGAGCACCTGGCACTGGCCACTGTCAGAACACAGGACACTGGGCTAGATGGACCTTATTTAGGTGCCTATCGAACGCTGATTTTAATGGGAATTTGGTTTTGCCAAATTGTTGCAGTTGGAGGGAGGAAGAAAACCCAAACCAAACAACCCCCCCAAAAACAAAAGAAAAAATTTTGGGGGGAGAAAAAATCAAAAAGGTTTTAGTTTTTCATCTCAAAATGTCCTTCAATCATATTCTTTAAAATGAAACAAAAGAGGTTAAAAATGCTCCAATTCAAACCTTCTGCCTCAAGTCGAAGCTAAGTCGGTTTCAGCTTGCTGAACATTTTGAAAACCGTTGACCCCCCCCCCCCCAACGAAAGTTAATTCCGGTGTCTTTAGAATTGTCGACAAACCGGAAAATCCGTTCCAGGTTCTCCAGCCGACGCCCTGCTCACTGCGGGGCACCTACCTAGCTCATCAGCCAGCCGCTTGCCATCCTCCGTGGCCACCACTCGGTCGTCCTCCAGGTCACACTTGTTCCCCACCAGGATCACCTGGGCATTATCCCAAGAGTAGGTCTTGATTTGAGTCGCCCTATGGAGCGGGGGTGGGAATTGAACTCGGGCCTTGCTTACAAGCCACACCCACCCCGCTGTCAATCACCTGCACCCCACCCCACGAGGACTCCTTCCTCCCTTATAAAAGACAACGGTTACAAATCCAATGTGTTTTTTATTGCTGTGGACCCGCACTACCCCTGTCTTAAAGGAACATGAGCCCCACACCATGAATTTGAATTACATATAGGCTCTTCCATGGGAGGGATTGAACACATCCTTCCCCCACTCCTCCCTACCCTCCCAACTCACATTGTTTACTATCCTTTTGAAGTCAGGACTCCTGGGTTCTATCCCCAGCCCTGGGAGGGCTTTGGGGTCTAGTGGTTCGAGCTGGGGGGCTGAGAGTGAGGACTCCGAGGTTCTGCCTATCCCCAGGTTTAGGAGGGGAGAGGGATTAGTGGTTAGAGAGGAGGGGGTGGAAAAGATGACTACTTTGGCTGTCTCTGCTACTTTGCGTCTCAGTTTCCCCTTCTGTGAAACAGGAATCATACCACTACTAAATATCGACCCCCGTCTGTAAAACACTCTGAGATCTTTGGAGGGAAAGTGCATCCATCAGTGCTCCGTGGTGTTAAATTCAGTCCCAGGAAGAAATGGCACCCAGTGGGCTTTGTGCGAGTGAAAGCAGCCATCCGAGGGCTCCCCTCCCAGAACAGAACCCACGACCCTCGACTCCCAACCTCCCCAGCTGTAACCACTAGACCCCCCCCTCCGGGGTTTCCCCATTGTTCAGCGCAGTGACCTGCCTCTTCCCTCCCCAAAACCGCCCTGCCCCCCATAAAAGATTTTAAAAATCTTTAAAAATAGCCCTACTTGATTATGTAAAGAGTTGTCACTTTGGATGGGCTAGCACCAGCAGGAGAGTGAATTTGTGTGGGGGGTGGAGGGTGAGAAAACCTGGATTTGTGCTGGAAATGGCCCACCTGTTGATCACTTTAGATAAGCTATTACCAGCAGGACAGTGGGGTGGGAGGAGGTATTGTTTCATATTCTCTGTGTGTATATAAAGTCTGCTGCAGTTTCCACGGTAAACATCTGATGAAGTGAGCTGTAGCTCACGAAAGCTCATGCTCAAATAAATTGGTTAGTCTCTAAGGTGCCACAAGTACTCCTTTTTTTTTTTAAAAAAAATCCAATGAGCCTTTACAGGTGGCCCCCTCCACATCGTGCCACGTCTTTAAGGAATGTGAACGCTGCAACCTCATCAGGAGTTTCCAATGGAGGCAGGGCCCTCCCCGGGGCGGGGGGGATTGAGGGGGGACATATCCCCTCCCCCACTCACACACAGTTTGCTTTCTGCAGACGTAGGCAGCTTGGCTGCATCAGTTACACTCAGGCAACTCCACCCTCTTTGAGCTATCAACTCAGGCTCTCGGCAGACTCAGGCAGACGTCGGTTTTGCTCGGCTCAAGCTTTTCTTCACCACCAGCACCAGTCAGAGAGCTAATTTTCCCCCACGGAGAACTTGACCTCAATCTCTCTGACCCCCAGGGAGCCAGGGGCCCTGAACAGGGGCCCTCTAGTGCCTGTATTTTCAGTCAGCCCTGGTCACGACTGGCTCTCATGGTACAACGCAAGGGAACATGGGGTCTCTTACCAGTCCTGCACGGCGTTGAAGGAATCCTGGTTGGCGATGTCGTACATCAACAGGAAGCCCATGGCTCCTCGGTAATAAGCCGTCGTGATTGTCCGGTATCTCTCCTGCCCTGCGGTGTCCTTTAAACAATCCCGACCCCACAACACACACAAATAAGAGCTACTGCTTTGCAAGATCCCCAGCTGCACAGGGGAAGATTTCAATTCGGAGCTAGCGCTGTGGGAGGCTTGGGGTTAATGCTCCCCCTCACTTCCTGCCACAGACTCCCTCCCTCCC
Source organism: Caretta caretta (assembly GCF_965140235.1). Classification (NCBI taxonomy): domain Eukaryota; kingdom Metazoa; phylum Chordata; order Testudines; family Cheloniidae; genus Caretta; species Caretta caretta. Next base: position 20,432,354 of record NC_134225.1, read on the forward strand.
ATGCCTCAGTTTCCCCATCTGTAAAACAAGGGATAACCCTTTCTTTGGGCTGCACGCTCCCTGGGGCAGGGCCCATCTCTCCCCAGGTGTCCGCAGGGCTGCTCCAGTTAGGGGCTGTGAATCAGGTGAAGCGGTGCATTGTGGGAGGGTGAGAAATGTCAGCTAGTCCCTATCTGCTTGGCCTTGTACGGCTCTTATTGACTCTCCAGAGCGCGGAGACCAGAAATGGGCCTGTTACTGTGGAGACCAGAGAGTGCACAGAGGGCCGTGACAGAAGGATCTTTTCATTAAAAGGCCTGGAAGCGTCTGGCTGGTACCAGGAACTGGGGCCAGTTTCCATGACAGCTCAGACGCACGTAAGATGCATTGTTTGCGTGTAATTAGAAAAAAAATCGATTAATAAAAAGGGGCCCAATGGAAATTTGAATGGGCTGCTGATAACAATGAAACACTGGCGAGCCGGACGGTCCCATATCTGCCGTATGGAGAGCGAGCGAAGAGCGGGGGCTTGCCTGGGTGGGGCGGTCAAGGAGGGGACGCGTGGAGCGGTGAGGGAGAGCAGACGGCACAGGGAAGAGACAGGGTGGGATTCTAGCCCGCCCGCTGCATAAGGCTGGATGGGGATGAAAGGGAGTGGATTGAGGCCCGATCTCTCTGAAGAGTGCTTTGCCAGCGTAGCTACCCCCAGCCACAAAGGACTCCTTGCGGGGACACGGCTTATCCCAGTAAAGCTGGGTGCTCCACCAGGATCGCTCATTCCAGCCCACCCGACCGAAATCAACGAGCCCAGCAAAAGCAACGCTCGGCTGGTATAACCGCGTCTCCACGAGGGTTTCTGCTGGGTCGGCCAGACATCACCCGTCTACCAGGCATTGACTAGCAGAGCTCTGCCGGCGGACATCTGGAATGGAGAGCTGGCCTTCGAACTGATGGGAGGACAGAGCAGGTTTTAGCCTATGGAACTCATTGCTAGGTGATGGGATAAACACTAGGTTTTAAACTAATCTCAGTTAAATTAATCGAATTTAGAGGATCAGCTCCCTGGGGCAGGGACCGTCTTTTTGTTCTGTGTTCATGCAGCACCCAGCGCCATGGGGTTCTGGGCCACGGCTGGGGCTACTAGGTGCTACCGTAATACACCTAATAATGTACAGCACCCAGTGCAATGGGGTTCTGGGCCACATGACTGGGGCTCCTTGCTTCTACACCTGACAAATAATGTACAGCACCTACTGTAATTGGGTTCCAGTCCATGGCTGGGGCTCCTTGGTGGTACTGTAATACACCTAATAATGTACAGTTTCAGAGTAGCAGCCGGGTTAGTCTGTATCCGAAAAAGAACAGGAGGACTCGTGGCACCTTAGAGACGAACAAATTTATTGGAGCATAAGCTTTCCTGGGCTATAGCCCACTTCACTGGATGCATCGAATGGAACATATAGTAAGAAGATAGATACATACACATACAGAGAAGGTGGAAATATGCAGATTAGATGCCTTTAACTTGGGTTTGAATAGAGACTGGGAGTGGCTGGGTCATTCCACATATTGAATCTATCTCCCCACGTTAAGTATCCTCACACCTTCTTGCCAACTATCTGAATGGACCATCTTGATGATCACTACACAAGTTTTTTTCTCCTGCTGATAACAGCTCATCTTAATTAATTAGCCTCTGACAGTTTGTAGGGCAATTTCCACCTTCTCTGTACGTATCTGTCTTCTTACTATATGTTCCTTTCTATGCATCCAATGAAGTGGGCTGTAGCCCAGGAAAGCTTATGCTCTAATAAATTTGTTAGTCTCTAAGGTACCACAAGTCCTCCTGTTCTTTTTGCTAATAATGGACAGGGCCCAGTGCAATGGAGTCCTGGGCCATCACTGGGGCTGCTAGGTGCTATCATAATACACATATTTATTAAGCTCTCTTTTTTTTGGAGGGTCAGGCAGAGGCTGTAGAGAGTCGGAGACACTTCCACTGATCCTTTTGGGAGGTGGCAGGAAGGCATCTGTCCATCCTCGTTTGAATGAACCCCTCTCCTTTCAGCCGTGTCCCCTTACAGCGAAGCACAGGTGTAAATACTTATTTATGAGGCGTACCCATCCAGCCCAGGAGCCCATGCGCCGGGCGCTGTACATCCACTGAACAAACAGATGGACCCTTCCCCAAAGAGCTTCAGATCTAATTAAGCAGGGGAGTGACTCCAGCAAAGCCAAGCCAAAGAGTTTAAGCACCGGCCCCTACACGTGCCCCTGATCTAAATCACCCATCCCTCCTAGTGGTCAGGTCAGCGCCCAGAGAGGGCTTCCATTTGCTAACACTGCTCCTCCGGGTCTCTCCCACCCCCACAGTGGGGCAAGAGGTTGCAGTGGAAAAAACACACTGGGCCAAATTCCCAGCTGACTGGAGTCTGTGGAGTTATGGCCTGCAAAGATTCAAGCCACAGCATCTGCAGAGACAGCTCAGCCTGAGAAATCACCGGAGCAGGACTCCATCTGGCCAGGCAGCCTTTCTCCAAAAGTGGTATCTTGTGGCAGTGAGTTCCACAGGCTAACTGCATTGACAGAGGGTAAATGAGGAGGCAGACATAGTTCGGGGTGGCATTAGGAGGCCGGTGAAGTTCCCACCATGGAAAAATCAGTGGGAATGAGTTCCACAGACTAAAAAAAAGGGGGACAGATTGGGTCTCTCAGTCCCCAGGCTGGTGGGGGAGACCCCAGAGGATTTGGGGGCGGGAGGGAAATAATCTGTTTTGGGTGGAAAGTTTGCATGATGGTGCCCAGTGGCATTTACCAGAGTCAAGGTAATGCCAGCTGCTGCCCGAGCCAAAGCACACGCAGGCTGGTGCCATTACCATGGTGACTGCCAGAGGCCTTCGGGAGCAAAGAGACTCCGACCCCCCTCCCTCCCCGCGAAAGCCAGTGACAGCTGCAGCTGCCGCGTGGGGAGGGATGTTTACCCGCAGCACCAGGGGATCCGGCTGCACTTAGTGACTTCGCCACAGCTGCCGGCCATGGAGAGAACAGGAAAAGAACGAGCTGATCCGGTCCCGCCAGCTGGGACCAAGCGGCCCCTGGGGCCTCGACATGAGGTGGGCCCGATCCCCACTCGGCCACAGAGCCAGTGGAGTCAACGGGCCAGATCTCCAGCAGGTGTAAAGTGACCTAGTTCCATGGACCCCAACAAAGCGAGGCTGAGTCACACCAGCTGGGGGCCGGGGCCTGTGTCACGTGGCATCCAAGAAATAAAAAGTCTTAAAAAGTGTCGTTCTCCACAGAATGAGTCACGGGGCCTTTCCCCTCCAGGGGGCGCCAGCTCTGATCTGGCCCCAGGGCAGGGGACTGGCTGCCTCAGGGGGGCTGGGAATGGGGCATAGGGTCTTTCCCCTCCAGCGGGCACCGGCTCTGATCTGGCCCCGGGGGATGGGGGGGACTGGCTGGCTCAGGGGTGTGTGGAATGGGGCACAGGGCCTTTCCCCTCCAGGGGGCGCCAGCTGTGATCCAGCCCCAGGGCGGGGGAATGGCTGGCTCAGGGTGGGGAGCTGGGGTCTTTTCTTTGTAGGGCCGCAGTTTGCTGCACGGAACGGCTTCCCCCAACAGAAGAGAGAATGAAGTTCTAAAAAGGAAGCGTTGCCGTACTCCAGTGATTACGGCAACACCCCCTCTCCCCCCCCCCCCGGTGGGTAGGAAGTGTGCCTATTTCACGCCCATTTGCTACACACAAATGCTGGGAGCTACCAAGTTCTGATTCACTCCCTGTGGGGGGAGCTGGCCCAATACCCCACCACGCAGGGCAGAGCCTCTCCAACTGCCAGGCCTCCAAGCCGTCGCCCCCTGGGCAGTGGGGGCTCAGGGCTGGAGTCTGGCTGGGGGGGGCTGTACAGAACAGGGTGCTGGGGGGAAGGAGTACGCCCCGCATGGGGCCAGAAGTCCCAGGATTCTGGTACTGAAGGGTCGGCACCGGGCGAGGATTGAAAGGAAAAGGGCTGTCAACCCTCATGCTTCAGGACACAGGCCAATCCCTGGCTCAGGGTCAGGAGGAATTCATCTGAGGTATAGTATTGCCCAGCTAGGGGCAGCCGGGTGGGTTGGACGCCTCTGTCTCTCCCCAGTGTCTGGCGCCGACGGTGGAATATACAGGATGCTGGATCTCTTCTGGCCTGAGGCCCCTGATCGATAAGCACGGGGCCGCAGCTTATCCTCCTTAGCTACCATCAGTACTACGGTAACATTGGGAGTCCCAGGCGTGGCCCAGGACGCCATGTGCTAGGTGCTGTACTAAACACAGCACAAAGAGACAGTCCCGCACACAAGAGACAAACTGGCCCGCTGGGCTCCCCCGGGCCTCCCTCACTCCCCTCCAGGGTCCCCACTTCCCTCCCCTCCCTGGCACTCACCCAGATCTGCAGCTTGACCCTCTTCTCGTTCCTATAGACCGTCTTCACCTTGAAGTCGATGCCCACGGTGCTGACAAAGGCCGAGGTGAAGGAGTCGTCGGCGTAGCGGAACAGGAAGGACGTCTTCCCCACGCTGCTGTTCCCGATGATCAGCAGCTTGAACATGTAGTCAAAGTTCTGGTCGGCGGCATCTTTCTGGGCCTGCCGGGTGTCGTTGGCGGACGCCATCTGGGGGGCAGAGAGGGGGCATCAGCAGGGCAGGGGGGTTCTACTCCCAGCTCCGGGTGGGGGGTCTAGTGGTTAGAGCAGGGGCGGGCAGGGAGCCAGGACTCCTGGGTTCTCTCCTGGCTCTGGGAGGGGAGTGGGGTCTAGTGGTTAGAGCTGGGGAGCTGGGAGCCAGGACTTCTGGGTCTCATTCCCAGCTCGGAAGGGGAGTGGGGTCTACTGGTTAGAGTTGGGGGGGCTGGGAGCCAGGACTCCTGGGTCTCATTCCCAGCTTCGCCAAGGACTTTACTCTGTGCCTTTGAACAAGCCATTCTGCCTTGCTTTCCAGTCTCCTACAGAAAACCCCAGCCAGCCACAAGGCTAAGAAAAGCCCCGCGATCATTCCTCTCCCAGGCCGGCTAGGACACGCAGCGTTTGTGAGGTTTCCAAAAGAGAGGATGTGACCCTGATTACGGGTGTTTGAGGGGAGAAAAAAAAAAAAGGGATCCCAGTTCCTCCTCCTTTGGAGAGCCATTTCTGGGAGCAGCCAATAAGTGGCGATCAGCAGAGATCCCAGCCCAGAAGAGTCATTTACCACCAATAACATACAGATCGTCACTGGATCTTTGGAGGAGTAGATTGTCAAGCCCTTGGGGGCAGGGCCAGTCTCTCTGTTCTGGATTTGTACAGCACCGAGCACAATGGGCCTGTGACCGGGGCTCCTAGGCGCTACCATAATACACTTAATAAATAATGACTCCCAGGTTCTACTCCCAGCTCAGACCTGCTGAGTGACCTCGGGCAAGTCACTTCCCTGCTCTGTGCCTCAGTTTTCCCTCACACCCGCTGTCTCATATGTCGGGTGCTCTCACGATGCAAATAAGAGCCCCAGCCATGGCCCAGGACACCCACTGTGCCAGGTGCTGTACGTTATTTATTAGGTATATTACAGTAGCACCCAAGAACCCCAACCATGGTCCAGGACCCCATTGTGCCAGGCGCTGTACATTGTTTATTATGTGTATTACAGTAGTACCCAAGAGTCCCAGCGTCTCAGGTCCTGCACAAAGACATAACAGGCTAATTAATTTGCTCAGGGATTGTATTCATGAAGCAACCAGCACAACTGGATCCTGACCTTCTTGGCGGCTTCTAAGCCCTACCTTGAATGCAGCTCTCCTAAGCTAGCGCCCTAACCACTGAGCCATCCTGCCTCCCCATTGCAGTGCCCTTGTCCGAGCTCTGGCACAGCCCAGGCCGGAGAATTTCACTCAGCTGCTCAGGGATTTGCTCAGATGCCCGTTTCCTGGTGCTCCCTGCGTGGCCCTTCTCCTCCGGCAAAGACAATCCTTCTATGCTGGGCAGGATTGACCTGCCCCTCGGGCTGGGATGTGTCACACCTGACCAGGGCGGGGTGGGCGTAGGAGGCTGTCTAAGCTCAAACACAGCTGTTTGCTAACTGGGAAGTGACAGGATCTGTGGCTTTTGCTTCTCACCCCTACTTCAAACCAAACCAAAATCAAAACCTGTTTACCTAGAGGGAGAAGGGAAGACATTCACTCCCGGAGGCAGGGCAGGGAGGCTCCGAGAGAAGAATGGCGGGCGTGGGGTGAAGGTAATAGGCTTCAGGAGATCTGGGTTCGAATCCTGCTTCTGCCACTGGGTGAGACCAGGGGCGAGTTGCTGGCATTTTTCAGAGCAGGCACAAGTGCCAAGGTGGGGGCTGAGTGGGGCCCGTTGAATACGATCCACACAAGCTGTTTTCCGAGGGCAAACTGGAGTTTTTCGACTGAATGAAATTTGTCCGGAAAAGCATCTGCTTTCTGCAGAAAAACTGGATTTTTCCACCACAAACCAGAACGCCCGGAGCCCAAGAGACTTCTGTTGGCAAGCGCCATCGCAGTGCCTCAGGGGAGCTGTAGTGCGGCGACTCCTGCCCTGGTTCTATTCCAGGGCCCGGGTCATCACTTGGACTACGTCGCCCATGATGCACCAGGGTCGGCCACTCCCATGATGCAGCACCTCCTAGGCTCACTAATAAGGTTATGCGGCTGCTTCTTGGGAGTTGTAATCCTCCGACAACCAGGCAATGGAGTTAAGCTCACGGCTTCCACAGCACGTGTGTGTACACCCCCCGGCATGTGCTGGGGGGGCCTGATCTCGGAGGCGGCCTGCACAGCCCCCGGTGCATGCTGGGGGCCCGATCCTGGTGGGGGTCCGTGCAGCGCCCACTCTCAGTTTGGGTCTCTGGGTGCTACCGTAATGTCCGTCCCTGCTTCGGATCCAGCGCTCTGGTGGTGGCCTCACGCGACACACAGATGGAACCGAAATGCCCCATGCCTCCCACAGCTCGCAGACAGGGTTAAACGCTGCCAGGCGGGAGCCAGCAAGACTGGCTTTGTAACCGCTCTCGCCAGGGCTCAGTGAGTCACGCTCCCCGCCCCCGTGCCAGCAGGCTAGAACAGCTGCCTCTTCGCCAGGGCCTCCAACCCAACCAGCCCGACCAGTTCGGATCCCTGTGGCTCCGGGCCAGTCAAGCCAAGTAACCAGCTTGTCCTGACAGCCACTGGGCTCTGCCCTCCGAGAGCTGCCGCATGGTGCCAGGGAGAGGACACTAGGGTGAGGCCCAGGGCAGCTGGGCTCTATTCCCAGCTCTGCCAGGGACCTGGGGTGAGACACGTCCCCTTTTTGTGCCTCAGTTTCTCCTCTTGTCCTTTCTTTGTTCAGACAGTGAACTCTTTGGGACAAGGACTGTCTGGCTAAGTGTCTATGCACCGCCCAGCATGGGGGGGGGTCCCCCTCAATCTCCGTCGGGCTGCTGATTTTGCTCAGGGTCTATATAGTGCCCAGGACAATAAGGGCCCTGATCTCAGTCAGGATTCTATGTGCTACCTTCATACACCTAACAGTCGTGATGCCAGCGTTAAAACCGAGTTGCATGTTGCCCTTGAAGCTGGGATCCGACTCTCTTCATTTCATCTGACAAAAATCCAGAGTATCCTCCCCACACGTACAGCCCCCACTCTCCGGGGACAGAGCGAACTGCCTGAGAATTCGCAAGGAAATTCGTTAACTAATTTAGGAGCTAGAATTAATCTAAAACTGGGTCCTCGGCGATCTTAACCCCTGGGTAACGCAGACCCCCTCGAATGTCCCATCCTGGGAGCTTGCGCCCAGGCTGTACCTGAAGCAATTAGGTTGCAATTAAGCAAAGTTGTTAATCGTTGCATGTAAGAACGCTCATTATAACAGGCTCAGCAGGGCCGTTATGACATCAGAGGTAGCTTAACCAATCCCCGCCCATCTTCCACCGCTAATTTGCATGCCACAGTGTCATGGGTTGGAGGGAGATTGGCGGCAAGAGTTCTCATTGGTAGACTGCTTGTCCAATCACTGCTGTTTTAAGACCCTGGCTTCACGCTAGGGCATCATGGCATGATTGTCTCCATCCTGCTGTGCATGGAGGCAATGCTGCTGGGGGAAACTGAGGCAGGGGGAGCCCTGGGACTCATCACCGAGCTCGTTCCATCTGAAGCGATGAACTCTCCCGGAGTAGCACTCTCCTCAGGGTTCTTGGGTCAGGGGTGGGAGCTGGCCTGCAAGGGGGAATGGAAGGCAGGAGGGAGTGGAGGGGTATCGGATGGATGGGCAGGGCAGATGGGCACTGGCATGGAGCAGCCCACAGAGGGGTATGCGCTGGATGGGCACGGGCACGCAGCAGTGCAAGGGAGGGATGGCCCTGCCGGGAGCTGGCACGCGGCCATCCCGCGCCAAGGCATGAGCACGGCCAGGGCAGACACAAGCCAGGAATCTTGTGCCGACGACCAGAGCAAACCGAAGGAGAATGACTAACTGCGGCTGGATCCGACTGCAGAGGCCCTGGTGCAGGGCTCTGACTCACAGCCTGGGCTCTCTGCCCTGCCAGGTGGAGACTCTGGGGCAAGAGCTAACAGGAAAGGGATTGGGGCGGGGGGACGGGGACACAGTCATCCCCAGGAGGGCTGCAGAGTCCCTCTCTCCACCAGGGAGTGTATCCCGCTCCGGTCTCGCATCAGGCCGTGAAGCCTCTAGGCCAGACCCCCAGCTGGTGTAGATCAGCGTTGTGCCACTGGGCCCGTTTACACCAGCCGGGATCTGGCCCTTTATAAATGTTGATTTTGCAAGGCGAAGGGCTTGTTTATTTACAGCTGTAATAGGGGCCGCTCCCTGCAATTTACAACCAGAGGGAGCCCAGGCAGAGCGAAGACAAGCTGCTGGGGCCAGCTGCCCCGCTGGCATAACCTGGCGTCAGCTGGTGTACTCCAGAGGAAGGGGCCAATGCCCCTTTAAGGCCCTGCATGGCCGATCCTTGCCCGAGGTCCCACCCTTGGTGCATGAGCGAGTCACCCACCGTGTCCCGGCTGCGCTGGCCGGCCTCGGTCCAAGGCACCATTGTGCCGCCCCTTATGCATGGCGCAGGTGCTCTGCAAGGCCGCCCCATGATCCTGCTTCACGCTCACCTCGCACTATTAGGTGTATTACGGTAACAGCTAGACGCACCCTGCCCACCCCCAGAGATTGAGGGCCCCGTGGGTAAGGACTCAGGGAGAGGCAGTCCCTGGGAGGGGGCAGGGCAGGGTGGAGCTGGGAGTAGACCGATGCAACTCAGCACTGGGTGAGGAATCCCTGCATGAACAGCCCCAACGCACCACCCCAGAGGTGGCTGCATCTCCGCACCAGGGGAGGGACCCCTCTGCCACGGCAGAAGTGGTGGAGGGGCATAGAAGATGTTTATACAGGGATCCCTCACACGGCAGCGAGATGCAGCCCCTTCTGGGGTAAGCCACAGGTGCTGCTCCTACAGGAATCCTTCACCCCGAGCCCCTGCCCAAAGGGGTGATTCTAGGAGGGGCTTTTCCCTCCCCCTCTGCACAGCCTAGAGGGGCCAGAGCATGACTGAGAATAGGAGACAGCAGCTTGATGGAGTTAAAGTGGCAGGGCCCGGGATGCTGGGGGCAACAGAACATGGCAGGGCAGTGCCGTGGTGGGCCCAGCAGCTGGGAAATGAAACCCAGGCCAGCCAAGCTGAAAACCCAAAAAAAACAAGCACCCAAACCCGGCCCCCAAACCTGGAGAGATCTGTTATTCTTGGCAAGAACCTGCAGGCTACTGCTCCCCTGCAAATGCTGCTGTGTCATCTCTTCCACACAAATCCCCCGGGGGCAGCGAGCACGGAGACACAACCCAGACAGGAAGGGGCTGGGGGCTCCCGCAGCTCGAATTAGCCACCTGCCTGGGTGTCATTACAGGTGGTCATAAGAGGGTGTGATTGGAAGGCACCCTGTACAGCCGAGAGCTGAGCCATGCCCTGCTGATGATAGACAAGGATCTCACCTGGTGCTGAAATGCAGCCACTTCTGGGGTGAGGTGTGGCAGCTGTTTATACAGGAATCCCTCACCTACAGCCACAGTGCAGCAGCCTTGGGGTAGGGCACCGTGGCTGTTTACACAGGGATGCCTCACCCCGCGCTGCGATGCAGCTGCCTCCAGGGTGGGGCGTGGTGGCCGTTTCACGATGCACAGCAACACCACACAAGAAATGAGGATATCGTATCCATTCGAAGTGCTGTGTGCACATGGGGGGGCCATTTTAAGCGGGCACCAGAAGCTGGAGTTCACGGGGGGGGGGGGGGGGGGAAGACCGCAGCTCCTAGCTGCTGAGAGGTGAGCCTGACCGGAGGGGAAGGCTGGAGGGACACGAGGCAGAGTCTTCAGGGCAGGACACGTTTTAACTCTGGGGGGGTCTGTCCAGGCTCTGATGGATTCTCATCCCCCATCCCTTCAACTTCCTCCCCCATAGATTTTCAGGTGGCTTCAGGGGCCCCCCACTCTGGGAAGGAGGCACTTGCTAGGCACCCGACATTTGCGCATCAGCTCAGACCAATACACCGACCAATGCCCGCTGCATCCGGGGGCTGATTATCCCCCATCAGCTCAGATCGCATCTCTGCGGAGACACACCATAGGCTAGAACCGGCCCTGGGCCACAAAACCTACAAGAGCTTAGGGGAGTCCTCAGGCGTTTGGCCTCCGACTCAGACCCTCTTTAGCATCTCTTAAGCTGCTGCCTGCGAGGAAATACGCGGCCCGTTTTCTAGCCAGACACACAGCACCAGCGAGAGAAGGCCTCAGACTTACACACCTTGCAGCATCTCAGGATCTCAGCTCCCTGCATAGCTACGCACGATGCTACCCGGAGCGTAGGCATGATTTGCGCCCGGGAAGCAGTGGCTAACTGCCCCTGTGACTACCGGCCCCTGGTGTCTCTCTGGGGCTGCTGGCTCGTTCCCCAGGATCTCGGCTTTCATTGATAGGAACAAGCCCCTCACCAGCTGCGCTGAGTGGGGGAACCTCAGAAAGGGGAATCCCTCGCAGGGGCAAGTCCGGGAGGATCGCGCGCAGGGATGCGAAGGGTGCCGCTGGCTCGGAGGCCCGCATGATGGCTGGTTGAAGGCCGCCATCAGTAACGTCCCTCCTGTGAGAATGGGGGCTGGGAGGTGCACGGAGGCAGGACGGCCCAGTAGTTAGTGCACTAGCCTGTCTTGGGAAAGCCGAGGTCATTTCCCCGCTTGGTCACAGAGGGTCAGGAGTGACCTTGGGCAAGTCACTGCTCCGTGCCTCAGTTTCCCCCAACTGGAACGTGAGGACAATAGCACTGCCCTGCCTCACAGAGGGGGCTGGGAGGATACATACACTAAAGATTGGGAGGCACCCAGATACCACAGTGATGGGGGCCTGCACAAGCCACAGTTCATGTTGGTGCCTCACGGGGGCGGAGTTTGGGAGGGGCCACCCCTTAATTCTTTCCCTACAAATCAAAGAACCGAGCCCATGGGCCACGCTGCTCTGATCCCCTTCCGCCCCGCTCCCCGCGAGGGATCCTGGCCCCAGAGACCCAGCGGGCAACAGGATCGAACCCGGAACCACAGCACCATCCACTGGTGGGCGGCGGCTCAGGTAGGCAGAACTTAGTTTGTGGGCGGGGCATGGATGGGGCCCTCCCCCCAGTCTGACGCTGGTGAAAATGGGAATCCAGCTGCAGGTGCGGACAGCACCCAGGGGTGAGTGCGGCATGATCGGTGCCCTGTCACCATGAGGGGCGGGCAGCTACCCCACAGGGAGAAATCCCCGGCTAGGGGAGGCCTCAATTCTGCAAGAGATTGGAGCTGCCCTACCATTGATGCCCTGGCCATTATCAACATCCTCTCCCTGCCCCTTCCCTTCTCCAAATGGCTCCTGTTTTGTGACATGGAATCCCCGCCCCCTCCCCTACGAGTGAATGGTGCACGTGGACCGTGCGATCCCTGGGGCAGGCACCAATGCAGTGCAAGCTCTGCCTGACCGGGGCTGTAAGCTTCCTTTGCCAGTATTCTGGGCCCTGCCCTGGTGTCAGTGAGAGCAGCCTCAGGGCTGCTCTAATTGCTGCTCCGCCCCTGGGAAGCGGACAATGGCATAGGGTGTGTTGGCCATGCCCCCCATCGGCCCCCTACACCGGGAGCAGGACCGATGCAGGATCCTTGGGGGTCAGAGAGACCACTCCTGCAATGGGGGTGGGGTGAGGGGGAATCTTGAGGGGACCCTTAAAGGAATCGGAGTGTAGAACCAGACCCCGTCGCTGTCCACTTGCCACACAGGCCTTGGGTGAACGAGAACCCAGCCAGGCCCACAGATCCAGGCTGGTCACCCTGAGAGCCTCAGACCCGATGTGAAATGCCCTGGAGACACACAGCCGCCCTGAGGTGTACCCAGGAACCGAGGGTGCCCCTGGCTCGGGAAACCTCCTGAATCAGGTGTTAGGAGAGCAGCCCTTCCCTTCTGGTTCCCCCACAGCTGATCCCTGGCTGGAAACCAGGCGACTGCTTCCTGCCAGCCCCCGAGCTGTCACCCGGGCTGTTTTATTGCTAGCTTCCTGCAGTCTTACCGGACAAAACGGACTTGGGAAAGTCCCTGCGATTGAACCAGGCATCTTCCGAATCAGAATTCGGTTCAGCGCCCCCCGCAGCACCCGCTAAGGGCCAGGAGTTTCCCAAAGGGCTCAGCTGTGGGTGGAATGGCCCCCAGGAACAGACGCGTGATCCCAATTTACGCCGACTGAGAATCTAGCCCGTTATCATTTCTCTGACGGTAGCACCTGGAAGTCTCAACGGAGACCCGGGCAGCCCCCGTCGCGCCGCGCCGGGCGCTGCCCAGACCCCAACCGGGACCCGAGCCCCCGTCGCTCCCCGGACCTTACTCAGGCCCCATGGTGCTGAGCAGGGGGTTGCTGGTCCCTGACCAGGCTCCCGGCCACTCCCACAATAAGGAAAAGCTTCTATCGCCCGTTCAATGAGACCAGCCTGGGGGGGGGGGGGGAGACATTCAGCAGCCCCCGCCCGTCTAATCACCCCCCTGCGAACGCCCAGAGCCCCGGGGAAGTCCCCCCCCCCCCCCACGCCGCTCCAAACCCGGCTCTTGCCAAGTTACCTTGGAAGGGGCGCGCGGATCTCCCACCCGCGGGCCGCTGTGGGGCTGGTTCCCCCTCTGCCCCCCTTCTCTGCTGCAGCCGGATCTGCGGCGCTGAGGCCGGAGGGAGGAAGGTGCGTCTCGCCCCAGACCTCAGCAATCGACTTCCCGCATCTGAGCGGCCAATCTCCTTGGGCTGATGTGGCTGCACCGGGGCAAGCCTGGCGCAGGTCCCCCCCCGCGCGATCCGGCGTGACGAGCGGAGTGGGGGCGGGTTTGCAAACAGGAATCCACCGGCCCCACCTGCGGGCGGTCCGGGCGCCCGGCCCAGCTCGGCAGAGGGCCTGATCCGGTGCACGGGGCTGGATCTCGGGAAAGACGGACCAGGGCGGGAGAATACTGCGCAGGGGGCCCGATCCCCCGCTGGTGTAAATCAGCATCGCTCCATTGGAGTCAATGGAGCCGTATCCCCACCGGGTGTAAATCAGAATCACTCCATTAGAGTCAGTGGGGCCAGATCCACAGCTGGTGAAAATCAGCGTCGCTCCATTGAAGTCAATAGGGCCAGACCCCCACCGGGAGTAAATCAGCATTGCTCCATTGGAGTCAATGGGGCCAGATCCCCAGCTGGTGTAAATCAGCATCGCTCCATTGGAGTCAATGGGGCCGGATCCCCTGCTGGTGTAAATCAGCATCATTCCATTGGAGTGAGGCCTATTTACTCCACCTGAGGATCTAGCCCATTGTTACACTACACTACATTGTTACGCTAAACACCTGTCAGAGCTGGAGGTACCCTTCGTGCCCGGACACCGAGAGGGACAGTTTTCGCTCAGTTAGGTTTGTTTAAATCTCATTCCCACTCAAGACAGCTGGAAATTTCAAAACACCTGGATTTACAGCCAGAGATCCTGAGTTGTGATCCGCTTTGGGGAAAAAAGGCATTTCCCCTCTAAATAAACTTTTTAAAAAGTTTTGAACCAACTTATTTCCACCGGCTCTGATGGTTATTGTTAGGTTCATGGCGTACAGATAGAGAAGTTAGACAAAAACGTAAAATCCTCTCACGGGGCTGTTGCAACGGAACATGGCTTTATTTCTTAGCATTCAGAATGACAACACACAAGAACCAAAAAAAAAAAAAAACAAAACAGAAAGAGACAAAACAGGCTGCTCCCTGCTGCCCAGCTCACCCCTTACTCTAAACTGGCTCTCTGCACACTGACAGCTGGGACCCAGATTTCACACTTCCCTATAGAGCCCCAGTCTGCCAGCAGGACCAGGAAGCCCCCTCACCCCCAAATTTAAAGTGCTAGCTTACCATTTGAAGCCTGTTTCAATACACTGCGGTTATTAGCCTCAGCAAAAGGACCTCTTGTGTCAACAACGTGAGATGAAGGGGGGAGAGAGGCTTGCTCTCAGAACAAGCAATGAGGAATTACAAATCCTTGCATCAGAACCGACCTTGCACAATGCAAAGGCATGAGCACAAAGCTAGAACGTAGGGGCCTTATTGGCCATGTCGTTTGCAAGCTGCCCTCACTCTCCTGGATCTTCCCAGCTCCCAGTCCCTGCAAACCCCTGCCCATGACCCACCCTACTCCTCCTAACCTCCTTTCTAAAGGGCTAGCCAGCTTCCTGCCCACTCGTCAGCTCAGCTGGGTCCTGGTAGAGGAAATTCTCACCCCAGAGGCAGAAGGCACTAATGGATCCAGTCCAGGGGTCCCCAGATGCTCCATGCATTGCATGGAGTGTCTAAGTCCTGGAGGGTGGGGAACAGCTGCAAAAGTTTGTCCCCACCCCCGCCCCTTGGAAAGCACCAAATTCAAGGCAATTGAAACTTCTTGCAGGAAACTCATGCATTTTTTGGATTTGGCAAATTTTGGAGGAACACGACGCTTTGAAATTGGCAAAACATCCTCTTTGGGCATTTTCCCACCAAGAATTCTGGTTTCGTGGCTCAGAACGATGGCTGGATTTGAAATTGAAGCACAGCAGAGAACAAAGAAATGAAGACAGTTAACGTCAAAGTGCTCTGAAAGGATCAATGTGAAATTGGTGGATGGGCCCGAAGCAATTTTCCTTTCCAACGTCTGTGAAACTTTTGGAGATTTAAACTTTTTGTCCTGATTTGAGATGGGGAAATTATCCGCTATCGTGAAAGTGTTTCCAAGACAGGAGATCTCTTTCCAGCCCAGCTCCTCTGCTCCGACTGACTGGTAGGGATGTCTCTGGGACCAACACCAAATGATGTTGGCCCCTTTCTCACCCCCCGCCCCTTCTGCAGCCTGTGCAGGGGCCCTCCCCAGTTAGTGTGGAACTGGCTCCTGGTGTGACCAAAGCACACTGAGCAACAGCTGTTGTCAGCTCCTGGAGGTTATGGGGAGTGGAGAGCATGAGTTAGAGCAGCCCCAAGGCTGCTCTTGCTGAGAATGGGGATCTGACAGGACCCAGCATTTGGAGAACAGCAAGGTGGCTCAAAGCTACAGCTGCCTCCAACCACTTCTGGGCTTGTCCCAAACATGGGGAGGGGTTAGGGGAGAATAAGGACTCCCAGCCCAACCCCCCTTCTATAGCCGCTGGCTTCCACTTCCCTCCCAGAGCTGGGGTGAGAACCCAGGAATCCCGGCACCCACGAGCCCTGCGCTAACCACCAGACCCCCCCCCTCCTCCCAGGTAGAACCCAGGAGATCTGACTGATGTGTCACTGATCCATGCCGCCTGTCGGCAGTACTGCTCTTTCTAGGACTGTTTGCCTGGCACGTTTCACCAACACAAGGCTCACACGCTTGTGTACATGTGCCAGCTGATGGGCCCTTCCCCATCACCATGGCAGGGAAGGAGGGGAAGAGGCTATGAATGAGTGAGTTCCTCCTTTGTAACTGCCTTCCCCAGGGTCAGCTGCAGCATCCTGTTTCTGTAGAGGTTCCCAGTGAATTGGAAAGGAGCCACAGGTTCATGCCCCTGATGGCTTGGGTGAGTCACGTTATTGGGCTGGTCCTCAGTTTCCCCATTTGTGAAACAGGGATGATACCTGCTTTGTCTATTTGTCCCCTTGGGCCGGGACTCTCCCTCATTCTGTGTGTTGCAGTGGGGGCCCGGATCTCAGTGGGGGTCTGTGCAGCACCCTGTTCTCCATTGGTAAGTAGTAAGCGACGTGCCAAGGCGACTCAGAGAGGCTGCTTCAGAAAGGAAGGATTGCCCAGTGGTGAGAGCACTCACTTAGGACTTGGGAGAACTGTGTCCAAGTTCCTGCTCCTCTCCTCACCACTTGCGTGACCTTGGGCAAGTCACTTCGCCGCTCCGTGCCTCAGTTTCCCCATTTGTACAATGGGGATACTCACCCTCAGGAACGCTGAGTTACGCCAGCTGGGCATCCAGCCCAGTGACCCCTAAGGGAGCAGTGCCCATTTACACCAGGATCTGGCCCCAGTGACCCCCACAGCACAACCCCCTTTGCACCCCTGGGGATCGGGCCCCCGCTTTCTGAGCACGCAGCCCCTCCGCCGAGGCTGCCAGCGCTGCTTACGGCAGGTTCAGTTTCTCTTCTCCGGTGCGAGCAGCCAGCCTGCTGGCAGCTCTGCCAGGGAGGAGGAGCGATTGCTGAGCCGTCTCTCTGCACCAGCCCTGCAGTGCAGCCACTCCTGCAGCCTTGCCAACCCGGGCACGGCTCTCCTCATGCCGCCTCTGGGTGGGGTGCTGGAGAAATCAAGGCCGCAGAGGCAGGATGAAATCCCTATCCTCAGAGCCAGGCCCCTGGGCTGGTGGAAACGGGCGTCGCTCCATTGGAACGCGAGCAGCTTGGCCCCACCGGGCGTAGAGTTGCCAGGTGTCCAGTTTTCAACCAAACACCCAGTCAAAAAGGGACCCTCCCTGGCCCAGTGAACATGGGGGAGGGGGGGATGGAGTGACCAGGGCGGGGCCTCAGAGAAGGGGTGGGGCAAGGGTGTTCGGTTTTGTTCGGTCAGAAAGTTGGCAACCCTGGGCGACCAGCCACCCCACCCCTTCGCCCCCCCACCGGAGAGGGTGTCTGATGCTGAGCTGGGCTGGAGAATTCGCCTCCTTCAGCTACATCCCCCTATGCTCAGCTACCACTGGGGTGAGGCCGCATGACGTGCATCAGCCCCAGCGCTTCTGGGAAACCCACAGCCCTGCTCCCCGGGCAAAGCACCGCCCCGGGCGTCTCCGCTCTTGCTGGGCTCTTCGACGCCTCTGTCCCTGGTGGTAGTAACCCAGGCTCCCGCGGGTAGGTCCTGCTTCGTGCCTCACGAAGAAATCCTCCAGCAGGGGGCAGTGCAGGAAGGCAGCGGCCTGGGCAGCAGAGGGTTACGGCCAGGGGCAAGCCAGCTACAGGGTGTTTAAGCGCAGCTCTTTGCCTTCCCTGTGGGCCCTGGGGGGCAGGGCATAGCCACAGTGCAGAGAGAGCCAACCATGCCCCTGATCTGCCCCCAGACAGAGGCTGGGACCAAGGGGAGTGCAGGGCCTTTAGGCCAGCCACACCAGCTGGCTAAGCCCCCCGTGCATGAGAGGGAGGGTCTAGGGGCCCAGTCCCATCCAGGTTAAGACTCCTTTGGGTAGCGCAAAGGGGCCCGAGCATAGCCAAGACCCAGGCTGGATTCTTCAGCAATAGCAAGGGTCCTGCAGCGATCAGGGCAGGTATCTCGCTGCAAACCCAGGGTGCACCCCAGAACGTTCCCCCCTTCACGAGTCCTGTCGGCGATCTCCTGGGCTCCAGCAAGGAAACCCCACAGGTCCATCAGCCCTAGCCGACTCCAACCACCTGCAACGCCTCAGCAGACAGCCTGCTGAAAGTCCAGCCGTGCAGCAGGATCCCGCCAGGGATCCGAGGGAACGCTGCATCCAGAGGGGTTTGGCGGCCTTGGGAATCGAACCAGGGAAAGCCACATCTTAAAAGGGCCTGAGCTAAAACAGCCTGCTGCTAGCCACTCAACCCCCAGCCCCCACTAGAGGGGGACAGAGCACCACAACGTGGGCATGGCACACACCGAATGGGCGTGGCTCACCCTGAACCAATTGCAGGATTGGTGCCCCGGCAAACCGATGGGTTAGCACCACTCCCTTCCACAATGGAGATCAAAGGGGGGGAATTTTCTCCCCTGCTGCAAATTCTTTCCCCCCCTTCACAAAACTGGATGATAAAAAAAACAAAACCAAGTCTCTCCCCCATTATCAGACCCACCCGTGTTTTTAAACAACAAAAGGGAAGAAACCAAACCCTCCGAAAAACACCTTCATGAAAAATCCTTCCTTTGGGGAACCGGCCGGGAGAATGCAACTTCCCACCTTTTCCACTCAGCGATTCCTCTCGCGCCCCTTTTCCAAGCATCTCTAGGGACTGTGGATTAATATTAAATACCATCATTTATATTTCAGGGACTGGATGCTTCTTGGTAAATGACATGCCTGAACTCAGCCAGAAATTATGGTGGATTTTCCGCCCCCACACCCGTGACCTGTATAAACTTTTAAGCATCAACCAACCCTAGATGATCACAGATAAGGCCGGAAGGAACCACGGTGATCAGCCAGGCCTCGCTTTTGCCCCCGTAAGTGATCAAATCGGAGCCCACGTTTCTGCAGGCTGCCGCAACCAAAACCATTCTCAGAGGCACGAGGGGGCACTGCCCGTTGAGGTGTCGGGGCAAGGGAGAACAAGCCGTGGGACCCTGCTATTAACGCAGCGTGGAATGCAAGTGCCTCACGCCTTCAGATGTTCAATTCTTGAAGATCCCCAGCAGGCTGGGTAATGCTTAGACAACCCTCGCCACCTTGTGGCCAAATGAGCACAGCCCTTGCCCTTAGCAGGTGCCAAGGTGGCCCATTGTCTGGCGTGCAGAAGTGGTGGGGAATAGGAGACATTCTTCCCACCAGAACATTTGCCACACCAATGGGGGGGGGGGGTATCATTAAAGACCCCAGAACATTTTAACTATGATGTCCACCCCAAATTCTAGTTCAAGTTCTACCTTACCTCCCTCAATCCCACCCACCAAGGCTCTGTCGCGTTGCCGTGTGCTGCCGTGACAGGCTGCCCCCAGAGGCAGCTGCAGTTCAGGGAAGGCACATGGACAGCTTGCAAGGCTGCTCTCAGGAAGCTGGGAGGTTCAAAGAACTCTGGTTCGAAGGGTTCAGGATCCACCGTCCAGGCCTGGATTTTTAACATTTGTATTACGGCACTGCACTCTTGGCCCAGGGCCCCCATTGTGCCGGGCAGCGCGCATACCCCGTAAAAAGAGATGGTCCCTCCCCCACAGAGCTCGTAATCTAAGTGGACTGGGACAGAGTGCAATGTAGGACTGGCTGAGGATTTTGTTCATAGCTTTCTTCCCTCGTTCCCCTGACAAAAAATGGTTAGTTTTGTCAACACACAAATGTTCATTCCCAGCAAAATTTTGCAGGCAGTTTGTTGAAACCAACTCCACCAACTGCCAGTGTTTTGGGGAGGGGGGAAGACTTTTGGTAACCCCCTCCCAAACGTTTTAAAAAACAATTAGTTTTCCACCAATGGACAAAAACTGTAGAAAAATCCAATGAAAAATAAATGATTTTCTCCGGTTTAATTCCTCCCCCTCCTCCGAAAGGGGGAAAAGCCAAATTCCCAGAGCAGCGGTGGAAAAGTTCTAGCCCAGCTCACAAAACAGAAATCTTGATGCTACGTCTTTCTGTGAGTTTGTAAATACGCCCTTTATTAACGGAAAACTTTAGAACAGAAAAGCAGCTCAGAGATTAGGATTCTTTATTTCTGTTGCACACAAAAGAACAATTTATTTCCCCGTGAAGAACCCCACTGGAAGATGACTTTCATTCGGAGTTTTTCCCCTTTGATCAGTACAAACTGGAATAAAAAGCAGGGCAAAGAGCCTGTGGAACGTGCTTCTCACTCTCTGCCAGCCGAGGCTCAGCAAGGAAATGGAGGGCAGCGCGAAATGGACAAGAAGACCCCACAGTTGAGCACTTCACAGAACCAACCTAAGCATTGCCAGTAAATCCCACAGAGGTTCTGGTAAGGGGCAGTGTTGCCTAGTCGACCGTGACTCAGGAAACCTGGGTTCTATTCCCGGCTCTGCCACTGCCAGTTGGGTGACCTTGGGCATGTCACACGCCCTCTCTGTGCCTCAGTTTCCCCTCCCATATTTTGCCTGTTTCAGCTAAACTCTTGCCTAGGTGCACTGCCACAGGGCCCCAACTCAGCTGCTGCCGTCGCCACCGTAGAGCTAATAACAATGATCTCTAAGAGGCAGCGGGGCCGTTTCCAAAGGGAAATGGGCATCTGTCTCCCACAGGGCCCTTTGAAAGGGCCTGCTGTGAATGAGGCCTGGGGACCTCATTGCACACGGCAAATTTCAGCCCCAGCTAGTTCGATATCACATGTTAGCTGAGGCAGCTTGTTAGTTGGCTCCGAGATTTTGATTTTAATTTACAAAAAATAAAGAGATCTAGTTTATCCCCCTGCTCTGGGGTACTAGGCGCCACCCCACTCCCACAGCTGGGGAGAAAACACAAGCAGTCCTGACTTTCTGCCCCCCTGCTTTAACCCAGTAGACCCCACTCCCCTCCCACAACTGGGGAGAAAGCCCAGGAGTCCTGCTCCCTAGCACCCCCTCCCCCCCACTCTAACCACTAGACCCCGCTCCCCTCCCAGAGCAGGGGATAGAACCCAGGGAGAAACACTGCTGAGTCACCAAGTCGGTTGCGTTCCCTGCCCCCCGCCCAACACATGAACTTCCAGCTGGTGCCAGGCGTGGGATACAGACTTAGAAAGAGACATCAATCAGACCCCGGTAGGGGCACGGACTTCCAAGCCCCTCGCTCAATCAAGCCCCACCCAGTGGATGGGGCCCCCCAAGGACAATGCTGCCGCCCCCTCCCCGCGCACGGGGCCCTGCCTACAAGCTGCTGAGGTGCAGCGCCATGCACAGCAGGTTGACTCCGTTGCAGGCGAGGCAGGCGAGGTTGCAGAGGGACGACAGCCCGTGGCGCTTGAAGAACGTCTGCCGCGCGGCCTGGTACTTGGGGTCCCTCTCCCGCAGCTGCTGGTACGTCTCGCGCCTGGCCGCCAGCCCCACCTCCCCGCCCAGGCCGTGTTCCCGCTCAATGGCCTGCAACCGGAACATGGCCGCCGTGGTGGCCGGGGACAAGCCCAGGGCGTTAACACTGGCCAGGACGAGGCAGACGAAGTAGAGAGAGCCCTGGGGGAGGCAAAGAGAGAGATGGTTGGGATGGTGGCATGGGACACTGGGTGTCAGGACGCCTGGGTCCTATCCCCAGCTCTGGGAGGAGAAGAGGCTCCGGTGGACTGAACGGATGAAGTTGGAGATAGAAGCAGGCGTCCTGACACCCAGCCCCCACTGCTCTAACCGCTAGACCCCACTCCTCTCCCAGAGCCAGTGTTACCTAGCAGTTCTGTGTTCTTGGGGAACTAGGGTGCAGGACTCAGCCTTTCTGACTCATGAAAGACCTCCCCCCCGAGCCTCTGTTTGAGCCAAAACCAATCAGAAGAAAGACTTATGAAAAGCAATGACAAGGCCATGGGAGACACCCCTAAATCCCTGGGATAAGGGGTCGGGATTAAGGAAACTCCCCTGGCCTCACTTGCATCGAGGATGGGACAAGGAGGCACCTCCATGAGCATCCAGAATGGAGAACGGAGCTTCCAAGGCAAGAACCGCAGGGAACTCTGGGACCAGAAAAGCAGGGAAGCACGGCATGATGGGGGATCTCTGCTCCAGATGTTAATGAACCCACGCCTGCACACCCCCAGATCAGACCAATTCTAGTGATAAATCCTTGATTGGTATCCAAAATAGTGAAGCTCCCTAATTGCATTGTGAGCTCCCTCCAAGGAACACAGCCCAAAGCCAGGCATGATCAGCTCCCCTGGTCTAGCCTGAAGAAAACTACTTTAGATTTATTCATGCGTAAATAAGGGGGAATACCAGTGTTCTCCCGTGGACCATTGCTGTTTCTCTAGACAAACCCCGACCCATGCTCTGGATGCCTCGGTGTTCTGATGCCTGGATCCAAAATCTGCATCAGTTCCACTAGGACTTCATCTTCTCCTGACTGATCGTGCTGGGGGCTCTGCCTGTCTGCAGCACTCCGGACCCTAAGTTACCACCACCACCTGGGACCCCCGATCAATTCAAGCTTCATGGAGTGGTGAGAACCCAGCTCTCTCTCTCGCTCGAGGTGTAGCCTTCTGACCCTGGCTTGTGTGATCAGTTCTAGTTTGTGACTTTTACAGTCACATTTAAGTTAGATTTAATATTATCACTGCTTTGTTCGTTTGGCTTCCCTATGGTTATCGGGCAATAACCAACTTTCATGATTAAGCTGGTTGCTTCTCTCTCTCTCCCCCCCTCGTGGGTGTTTTTGGGTTTCCTCATTTGCTCTGCAGCAACGCTCCTCGTACCAAAGCTAGAGATCCCTGCAGCGCCCAAAAATCCTGTGGGGTTTGCTCATCAAGTGGGTTACGACCAGAACAATTATAATGGGAACGTGGGGATAGGGACGTGCTGAACCTGGGGCATGAGGGTGGCAGCTTGGGAGTGCGGATTAACTGTGTGTGTGAGAGAGAGTGAGAGAGAGAGATTCTGGGGCTGGAGGAACCCAGCCCAGGGTAACCGAGGTCCTGCAGGATAGCTCCACTGGGAGGGGACTTGCAGCAGGGAGAAGCAGAGCTCCGTATGAGAACACAAGTCACACAAGCAGTCAGAAGTACAGAACACCCGCCCCCGCGAAGAGTAACCCTAATAAATGAGCATACCCCAAAGTAACGGGCAAAGCTAGTTACACCTGGTTAGAACCCAGGCATCCTGACACCAAGCCCCTGTTGCTCTAGCCACTAGACCCCACTGCCCTCCCAGAGGGGGGAACGGAATCCAGACATTCTACTGTATCCTACTAGACCCCAGTCCCTTCCCAGAACCCAGGCGTCCTGCACTTTAACCACTTTCCCCATTCTCAGGAAGTCACCAATGGCAGAGAGCTGACGTGAAGGGGCGTGACCCACCCGCCCCGGGGTGGCCAGCTCGCAAGGGGCTGGGGCTGTGCCTGGCCCCTCGATGGTACCTGCAGGGTCTCCACGGTGCTCAGCAGCTCTCGGGGGTGGTAGTAGGCAAAGATGGAGAGGTTGAGGAAGGCGCAGGCCACCAGGGCATAGAAGTAGAAGGGGAAGAGCTTGCTCTGGACCAGGCCGAAGGTGTGTCGGCTCACGCTCCGGATAAGCACAAACCCTGAGCCAAGGAGAGAGGAGGAAATCAAGGCACGCAGACAGGATTAGGGCCATGGGGCTGGGAGCCACGACTCCTGGGTTCTACCCCGGCTCTGGGAGGGGAGTGGGGTCTAGCGGTTAGAGCAGGGAGCCAGAACTCCTGGTTCTAAGAAGGGAGTATGGTCTAATGATTACGGGAGGGGAGGGGCTGGGTGTCGGACTCCTGGGTTCTATTCCCAGTTCTGAGAGCCGGGGGGATCCCTTCCCAGAGACCCAGGCAGCACTCCCCACCTGAGATGAAGGTGACCCATATCTGCATCCCCCAGGCCAGAGACAGGATGAAGAGCTGGGCGACTTTGGCCAGGCTGCTGGGCTCCCCTTCCATCGGCATCTCGGCTGCGTTTGCAGACCTGGAGGCAGAGAGGTGGGAGAGAACCCATGGTGAGTTCTGGGGAGCAGGGACATCCGCTCCCAGTGCTCGCTGGGTCACTGCGGAGTAACGAGACCATGTATCGGTGAGGTACCCTGGGCAGGCCCCAGGCCGAGATCAAGGCCCCAGGGGCTGATCCTGGCTGAGATCAGGGCCCCGTTGTTCCAGACGCTGCACAGACACAGCGAGAGATGGTCCCTGCCCCTGAGAGCTCAGTCTAAATAGACAAATAATAAAACAATCCTGAGTTCTTCCCAGTCAGAGATCTCAAAGCACTTTATGAAGGAGGTCATGATTATCCCCATACCCCACATGGGGAAACCGAGGCACAGAGCAGGGAAGCGACTCACCAAGTTCCCCGCTCTGCCACTGGTCTGCTGGGAGAACAGAACCCAGGTCCTCCGAGTCCCAGTGACAGGCACTCGCTGCTAAACCACACTCCCCTCCCAGCAAGGTCATCACACCCAATTTAAAGGTGGGGAAACTGAGGCACGGAGCAATTAAGCAACTTACAAAACCAACCAGAGAGGTGGTGAAGATGGCCGAGCAGCCGGGGGCTAGAACAGCAGGGAGGCTGGGCTCAGTCAGCACTGGTACAGGAGAGCAACGGGGCTGGCAAGTGGCAAGAGGAGATAAGGGGGGTGGGGAGGGCTGTAAGGGGATGGGCAGAAGCATGGAGTAGGATCAGGGCTCCCACAGCCAATGGCCCAGACAGAGAAACGCTGCCCCGCCCTGCCTCTTAGAATCGTCGGGGAGTGGGTGGGGGAAGCAGGACAGACAAATCTAGGGAGACCCATGGGGGGGGGGGGGGCCTCAGGACGCCTGGGTTCTCTTCCTGCCTCTGCCACTGACTCCAGGGCGAAGGTCACACAGCTGGGCAGGGAACCCAGGAGTCCTGGCCCCCGTCCAGGGCCGGGAGCAGTGCCCGGGAGCGTGGGTTCGAGCACCAGGAGGTCCCCAGCCTTGCACATGATCGCCGGGGAGGGGGGCCCAAAGTCCCTGCCCAGCCTCAGGGCCCCACAAAACACAAGAACCAACCCAGAGACCTACGGGACTCCCCTCTGCGTGGCTGCTCCCCCGGCCCCACACGTGCTCCTAGCCCCGCTCCTGCCCCACACGCGCTCCTTGCCCCGCTCCTGCCCCCACGCTCCCGGCCCCACACGCGCTCCTAGCCCCACTCCTGCCCCACACGCGCTCCTTGCCCCGCTCCTGCCCCCACGCTCCTGGCTCCACACGCGCTCCTAGCCCCACTCCTGCCCCACACGCGCTCCTTGCCCCGCTCCTGCCCCCACGCTCCTGGCTCCACACGCGCTCCTAGCCCCACTCCTGCCCCACACGCGCTCCTTGCCCCGCTCCTGCCCCCACGCTCCCGGCCCCACACGCGCTCCTGGCCCCACCGCGGCCCGTGCACAGATCGGGGCGGGGGAATCGGGTCCCTACCTGCCCCTCCCGCAGCCTGCTCCGGCCCGGGCTCAGCTGGAGGGTCGCTCTGGTCACGCCCCCTGGCCCTCAAGGCTCCACCCCCCTTTCTGGGTCCTGCCCAATCAGCTCGCAAGGGGAGCTCCAATAGGGACTGAGGGGCACCATGAGATCATGCAGGGGGGTGGGGCTAGAAAGCCACGCCCCTCTGCCTTTGTGATTCTTTTTGTTACATGGGGCGTGTGGCGGCCTGGGTGGGTCAAACCCCGCCCCCCCTTGTTCCCCTCCCCCCCCGCGTTTTGGGGTCCACGTGGGCCCCTGACAGCGGGGCAGAGACCCGGGGGCGATGGATGCGCTCAAGGGGCAGGTCCTGACCACCAAGGTACCAGGGCAGCCGGGCTGAGCCCTGGCCCAGCTCATCACCCCGGCCCCAGGCGGGCACCGCCTGCCCTCGCACAGACCCGGGGCTCGGGCCTCCTGGGTGTCCCACCCTGCCCAGATCCGGGGGGAACAGGGATCACTGCACTGGAGCGGAGCAGGGGCCCATCGACCCTGGTATCCCGCCCATGAGGGGTGCATCAACCCTGGTATCCCACCCCCTGGGGGCCCATCGACCCTGGTATCCCGCCTCCTAACCCCAGGTCAGACCAGGGACCCATTGATGCTGGTATCCCACCCACCGGTGGCCTGTCGACCCTGGTATCCCACCCACCAGGGGCGCATCGATCCTGGTATCCCACCCACTGGTGGCCCATCGACCCTGGCATCCTGCCCACGAGGGGCACATTGACCTTGGTATTCTGCCCACCAACTCTGCCGGGACTCCTCATTCCTGACCCGCAGCCCCCTGCTATTCCAGTCTAGGACCTTTGCAGGTGAATTGAGCTTCCCTGTATATAATGGTGTGTCGATTTTGCAATGCAGCCTCCCCTTTCCACTGCCAAACTGAGCCGATACCCCCCCTTTCCCGGGGGAGGGACAGATGGGGGTATGTGGGTAGCTGAATTCTCCCCCTTTGTTTCCAGGAGACCACTTTGATCACAGTCTCCAAGGAGGACAAGAACAGGGGTAATGCACCCAGCGGCTACTTATCCAGGGCCAGCAGCAATGCAGGGCTGGTAAGCGACTCCGCACTGCTGGGGATGGAAGGAGAATCCTGGTCCTTGCTGCTGGAAAGCCCCCATCGTGCTGGGGCTCTGACTCTGCCTGGCTCCCCATTACCCCACTCCCTCGTTTGGGGCTCAGACAGGGGGTGATGGCTCTAAATCCTCTTTGTGCTGCTCTTCTTCCTGTCTCCAGTGACATCGAGAGCAGCCTCGAGGCTGCTCTAATTCATGCCCTGCCCAGGAAGCAGGGAAATGGCCAAGCTCTGGGCATGCCCCCAATCCTGCCCCCCTTATTCTGCTTTCACACCAGCCGGGAGGCCCCTTGCCCAGAGGGATAGTCCGGGGGGGGGCTCTTCCCACTCCCTTTGTGTTCCCAGAGTCGCTATAAGGGGGCTTGGGCATCAATGACAATGGGGTTCCTGTCCCCCCCAAAGGGCACAAGATTCACCCTCCCCACTCCCAGCCTCCTCTCCATGGGCTGAGTCCATCACTCAGACCCCTAGACAATCATCCCCACCCCCAGAGCTTGCAGGGGCTAACAGGGAGAGCGGTGCTGTGGGTACAGGCTGACGGCCCCCTCTGATCCCCTCCCTGCAGACCCAGCTGGAGACGGAGGCCTTCGAGACAAATGGTGAGAGACCATCCCATTTCCGTGATGGGGGCGGGGGGGCAAACCTGGCTGATCCTTTGTGGGGACGGGGGTCACTAGACCTGGAGGGTAGCGAGCGGGCGTGGCCAGCCAAGACACACACCCTCCTCAGCAGGCAGTGGGATGGGATGCCCTCTGGGGAGGGAGCCTGGCTCCCTGGCCCTGACTGGGGAGTTGGGGGGTGGGAGGAGCCAGGGTGGACCCCATTAGGGGGCAGATGAGCTGGCTTTGGGTTGGTCCCCACCTGGGGTCAGGCTGAGGGGCAGTGTCCCAAGCCAGGTGGGGAGGAGGGCATGCTGTGGGATTGAGGGGGGACCTTGTCAAGACACTGGTGTTAGGGAGAACAGCCTTGGGGCTGCTCTAACTCGTGCTTGGCCCCATCCATGGGCCCCTGGGGAGCAGAGAACAACTACAGTGCAGTGTACCCCAGCCATGGCCCAATCTGCCCCCTATGCCAGTGCAGAGCCAGGGTGGCACAGAGAATCAGGCTCAGCATGTTTTTAAGTCCTTCCTCCAGTTCCATCCCCATGCCGGCTCCGGCTCCCCACTCACCCCCAGCCGCCTTTCCTCTGTAGCAGGGATGATCCAGGCGATGCTCCCAGATTCCCAGAAGATCCTGACAAATGAGCTGGAGATCATCAAAAGCCAACTCCATGCCCAGGCAAAGGTAACCACAGCAGGGAGAGGGGATTTGTTATGTACATTACGGTAGTGCCTAGGGTTCCCCATTGGGCGAAGCGCTGCACAGACCCCGACCAGGATCAGGGCCCCATTGGGCCGGGTGCTGCGCAGACCCCTAATGAGAGCCAGTCCCTGATCCAGCTTACAATGTAAACACACAAAAGGTGGGAAGGGAAACTGAGGCACATAGCAGCAAAGTGATTTGCCCAAGGCCACCCAGCAAGTTCAGTCCAGAGCTGGGACTAGAACCGTGGTGTCCTGTCACCCAGCCTGCTGCCCCATGTGCTAAACCCCACTCTCCTTTTCCCTGTACACTCAGAGACCCTGGGAAATAACCAGAGGCAGCAGGGCTGGGTGTCAGGGCTCGGTCCATGAACCCCCTGTGTTGCGTGTCTCTGTGACAGGCCTTCGAAGCCCTGAGCCACTCGGTCTCCCTGCTGGAGCAGGAGAGCAGCCTGCAGCAGCGAAAGATCCAGCAGCTGGAAGGTGAGATGCCGTTCAGTCCCCGTCGGGGCCAGCTCTCCCAGCAGAGGGCTCTGCAGACCAGGGGATTATCTCCAGTAATTGGATTATGGCGCCCCCATTGTGCTGGGCGCTGCATAGACATCCCCCCCGGACCGAGATCGGGGCCTCCTTTGTGCCTGGCGCTACACAATTCCCTGCCCCCCCATCTCTCCGGCCGAGAACAGAGCCCTGCCCAGTCATAGAGCAAGCGACAGGTCCTGCCCTGAACATTTCACCATCGACAGAGAGAAAGGAAAGATCGTTATCCCCATAGTAGAAATGGGGAAACTGAGGCACAGGGAGGGCCAGTGACTCACCCAAGGTCACCCAGGGAGTCAGTGGCAGAGCTGGGAGTTGAACCTGGATCTCCTGAGTCCCAGCCTGGGGCCTGAACCACCAGCCCAGCCTCCATCACTTCCCCCAAAGGGCTGGGATTGTCAAAGGCACCAAGGGCCGCTGGGCTCCTAATTCCCCTTTAAAACTTCCAACTAGAACATTTTCAGTAGCTCCTCCCCAGTAGCCCCTCCCTCCTCTTCAGCTCCTCTCCAAGTAGCCCCTCTAGCTCCTCCCTCCTCTCAGGCTCCTCCCCAGTAGCCTCTCCCCCTCTTTAGCGCCTGCCCAAATGGCCCCTCCCTTCTCTGTAGCCCCTCCCCCAAATAGCCCCTTCCCCAAGAAGAGCCCTCCTTCCTCAATAGCTCCTCCCCCATCAGTAGGTCCTCCCCTCTAATCTACATGGTAATGTTTGAGTGGGTGTAAAGCGCCCCCCTCTGCCTGCCCCCTGCTCTGCACAGAGGAGTTGAGCCGAGCCTGCGGCCCGGCCCAGGGGGAGATGTTTGAGCGACTGGTGGATGGGAAGATCCTGGAGGTCTGGGCTGCCATGGCCAAGGAGG
This sequence comes from Caretta caretta, assembly GCF_965140235.1. NCBI lineage: Eukaryota > Metazoa > Chordata > Testudines > Cheloniidae > Caretta > Caretta caretta. The sequence continues at coordinate 20,461,349 of NC_134225.1, forward strand.
TGGAAGGGCTGCAGGAGTCTCTGCTGGAGCGCCCCGACCACCGCATGATCCAGAGGGGGGACTCGCTGGAGAACCTGTCCTTGGAGATCCTGGAGAGGTTAGACCGGGCATGGGGGGCTGATTCCACAGCAAGGGGGGCTCCCAGATCTGCTTCCCCCAGGATCCCACTAGCCCCATACCCCTCCCCTGGCTGGATCAGGGCCCTGCACAGTCATAAAGCAAGAGACAGGCCCTGCGCTGAAGATTTTACCCTCTAGACAGACAAAGGAAAGATCGTTATCCCCACTGGAGAGATGGGGAAACTGAGGCATGGGGTGGGACAGCGACTCGCTCCAGGTCACACAGGGAGTCAGTGGCAGAGCTGGGAGTTGAACCTGGATCCCCCGAGTCCTAGTCCAGGGCCTGAACTGCCAGCACCTGCCCCCTCCCCCAGCAGCCCCGTGGACCCATCGCCTGTGCATGGGACAGGAGTGCTGCTCGCACGGTAATAGCCCCTGTTGGGCCAGGTGTGGCACAGACACCTGGTGAGAGACAGTCATTGCCCCAAAACTAACTAGACAAAAGCTGGGAGGGGAAACTGAGGCACAGAGGGGTCCCAGCTGCAAGGCTGGGAATACAACGCAGGTATCCAGAGTCTCAGGCTGGGTCCCAAGTCGCTGGAGCCCGCTTGCCCCCTGTGATGTTACCACCTTGAGTGTCACGGAGCTTCCAGCCGCAAACAGTGGTGGTGGTTTCAGAGCAGAAAGGGGTGAAATCTGGGCCCCACGAGGCACCTAATTCCTGTGTGGCCTTTGAAAATCTCCCCCAAGAACATTTTCAACTGTAGCCCCTCCCTCTTCAATTGCTCCTCCCCCAGGTAGCCCCTCCCTCCTCAGTAGCTCCTCCCCTGGATTGACTGCCCTGGGCCCAGGATATCACCCAACGAGGTACCTACCCAGACCATGCAGCTTCTCCAAGCCCCCGTGCTGGTGGGAGCCCCCCGCTCTGCAGGTTTCCCCAGCCCGACCTGGGGCAATGGTGCTGGGAGTCTGTGGCTTTCAGTCGACTTTCCTCTTCCTTTAGCAAGAAATTCCTCTGGGAGGAGCTGGAGTCAGTGCAAGGTGAGATGAGGAGGATCCATCAGAAATTGAGTAGGTACCCAGCAGAATATCCCTTTCTTTGCCCCCAGCCCTCAGGTGTCTATGGGTAAAAATCCCCCCGGTGGGTGCATGGCACAATACGCCCTCGATAGCACCCTCCAACGCTGGATCTCCCAGCTGGGTCAGTGTTGGCCTGTTTGTCCGGCGGGGAAACTGAGGCACGGAGAGCAGGGACGGGACTGGCACAAAGTTCAGGCCATGAGCCTGTGACAGAGCTGGGGATAGAACCCAGGAGTCCTGGCTTCTTGTCCAACCCCCCACCCCCTTAATCTAACTATTACACCACACTCTCCCAAGGAATCAAAACCCAGACCTCTGCCTCTCAGGCCCAATGCCTCACCCACGGGGTTACCTGTCCTCTCTGCCTTGCAGCCCTGCTGGGAGGCAGGTCTGCATCATCAGCCCCATTTTCCAAGTGGGAAAACTGAGGCCTAGAGGCACCAAGCGCTCTACTGAGGGCCCCATTGCAAGTTGAGGGGCAGGAGCAGCGCTGGGCTCCAGCCAGCGATTCCAGGCAGCAGGGCCAGATGTGCCACTAGGGGCATTTGGTTGGCTGTGGAGCCTGTTCTGGGAGGGTCTGGGTGGGGTGCGGGGAACCCTGAACTGGGGGCTCTGGTTTTTCTCTTCCGTAGAGGATCAGGAGGACGATATAACCAAGAACCTCGTCAGCATAAAGAAAATGCACGAGAATCAAGTGAAATGCAGGAAGGTGAGATGTGGGGGAGGGGAGAAAGAGGAAAGGGGGTGGGGCTACATGATGCTCCTCCCCCTTTGCAGTCCATTCACAAATCAGGCACTTTGCATCACATCCTTCTCTCCACCCAGGCACACGCTGTTGCCAGGGGAGGGCACCCCCGATTGAGCCCCTGCCACACTCCCTGCAGGACAACGCCCCCTAGCGCCACACTAAGGCTAGCATGGGCTGCCACGAGACAGCGCCCCCTACTGAGCCCCTGCCGCACTCCCTGCAGGACAGCGCCCCCTAGCACCGCACTGGGGCATTGGGGTCAGCACTAACTGTGAGGGGAGAGCGCCTCCTGCTGAGCCCCCCCATGCCGAATAGCAGATCTCTGCACGCCAACGGCTCGGTCGGGTGGACCCCCAGTTTGCTAGAACAGCCCCCCTCTCTCCCCAGATCCTGTCGCAGCTGAAGGGCAAAGGGCCAGGCGCAGAGGCGGCCCTGGAGTGCGTGGGCAGAGGCAGAGATAGCAGGCCGGTCAAAGAGGAGCTGAATGATATATGGTATGATGACCAGGCTGGAGCTTGCTGCTGGGGAAGGGGCCGCCCAGCTCCCGTCCCCCAGCCCCTCTCCATGCTGAGCTGTACTGGAGCCCCCCATCTGTCCTGTGGGCCCCCCACCCCACCTCTCTGGGCTCTCATTGCAGCCACTAGGGGGCAGCACTAATTGCCACGGGAGAATGCCCCCTACTGAGCTCCTGCCCCGCTTTCTGCAGCACAGCTCCCCCTAGTGCCACGCTGGGGATCTGGGGTCAGCACTGAGTGCAAGGGGAGAGCGCCCCCTACTGAGCCCCTACCCCACAGCACCCCCTAGTGCTCTCTGCATCACCTCCCTTTGTCCAGTGCTGACCCCCTTCTGCCAGTTGCTTCCGACTCTCCCATTACCGCCTCCCCCCAGTGCAAGGGCAGCAAAACACGCTCCTCAGTGACACGTGCTTGGGAACGAACGTGCCACCACCCTGCCTGTGTCCAGATTTGAACCCTGGGCCCTGCAAGGCTAAAGGAGCAACTCTGTGAGCGGGCAGCAGTAGTAGGTTGTTATGTTCTTACACACATCAGTCACAAGAAGGAGCTGAAGAGAAACCCAGGATGGTCTCGGCTCAGGGGTCCCTGCGTAACTGGGGTACAGCCCTGCAGTCGGTCTGCACCATCACCTCAGCACCCCCCGCCTAGCGGGGGGATCTGTTAATGGGGTCTCTCCGTGCAGGTCGGCCGTCAACACCCTGCGGAATTCCATGGCCAGCTGCAGCCTCCGGGGCGACGGCCAGGCAGCAGTGAGGGTCACAGGTAAGTGGGGCGGGAGGGCTGAGAACAGGGCTGGGTGTGAGGTGGGAGCCAGGGGGGCTGGGTGTGGGATCAGGGACAGGGAGGTGGAAGGGGCTGGCTTTGAGGGCATGGGTAAAATGGGGGAGGGGCGGGGGGGTTGGGTGTGAACTGTGGGGGGCTGTGGGTGTCGGTAGGGGGCTTCAGGGGGTGGATGGGGGGGCTGGGGCAAATCCGCATGGCTCCACTGGAATCGAGTGGGGTCAGTTCTCAGCAGCTGGGGATCTGGCCCCTCTGTGTTGAAGCTCCGTTGGGCAGAGTGCCCCCCCCCACCCCCGACTGAGCAGCCCTTGCCCCTCTTGCCCTGCCAGGCCGTCGGAGCCGTCGGCACCGCATGGCCATCTCGGCCAGCCCACCGGCCCCTGCCGCAGAGCCAGCCCTGTGCCTCTGCCAGGAGGAGAGCAGCTCAGACCACAGCTCCTGCGAGGGCTCCTGCCCCTAGGGGGGCCATGCCGGTAAGACCCCTCCCCCCCCACCCTCCCTGGCCCTGCTGCAGGTCCTGGGCTCTGCTGGGCCAGCCAGGGCAAACCCCTCCCAGAAACGCGCGGAATTGGGGACTTGTGCCTGAAACACACACACACACACACACACACACACACACACACACACACACACACACACACACACACACACACACACACACACACACCCCGGATGAGGCCCTGGGCAGCACACCATGGCTGAGAACCCAGGTGTCCGGCTACCCAATCCCAATCTCTGCAGACCCTCCCCCGCTGTGGGGGAAGGCTGAGAACCCAGGCATCTGGCCAGCCCCTTCCAAGGCTGATGTCCCCTCCCCTGGGTCTCTGCAGCTGAGGGACAGTTGTGCCCCGACAGTTAAAGGGCCAGCGTGCTAATTTGCCCTCCTCTCTGTCCCCCAGGCTGAAAGCAGAGAGTGCCAGGGACCTGCCAGGGGCCTGGCCTATGGATGAGACCGAATTAAACAGCTGCTTAGGAGTGACTGGGCCTGGGGGCCTTAGAATCATAGAATCATAGAATATAAGGGTTGGAAGGGACCCCAGAAGGTCATCTAGTCCAACCCCCTGCTCGAAGCAGGACCAATTCCCAGTTAAATCATCCCAGCCAGGGCTTTGTCAAGCCTGACCTTAAAAACCTCTAAGGAAGGAGATTCTACCACCTCCCTAGGTAACGCATTCCAGTGTTTCACCACCCTCTTAGTGAAAAAGTTTTTCCTAATATCCAATCTAAACCTCCCCCACTGCAACTTCTGTGGGGCCAGGCTCCTTAAGGCCAGATCGGAGGAACTCGGGGGCCCAACCCAGTGAGGAGGGTTGCCTGGCTAGAAAATGGATCCCCTGTCCCTAGCGTGGACCGTTCACGGCCTCCCTGTGTGATGCCCTGTGGAGGTGGAATGCCATCCTCTTCTCTAGCAGCCCTGGGGGCAGAACCCAGGGTCCTGGTTCCCAGCCCCACCTTCTCTAACCACTAGACCCCACTCCTCTCAGGGAGCTGGGAACACAGGAGTCGTCGTTCCCAGGCCTTCCTGCTCTAATCACCAGACCCCACTTCCCTGCCGGAGCCAGGGAGAGAACCCAGGCGTCCTGGCTCTCAGGACCCTGCTCTAACTACTAGACCTCTGCCAGAGCCAGGGAGAGAACCCAGGCATCCTGGCCGGGCAGTTTGTTCTGTGTGAAGAAACCCCTCCCCCCCACGCCACCCCCGTCCGGAAGGAGCGTCCAGCGCCATGAACTGGGTGTGGAGAGTTTGTGGCTCTCGGCAGCTGCCGTTTCCTGACCAAAGGATTCAGATGTGAGGGTTGCAGCTGCGCTGGGAGAAAGGAGGGTGTGAAAGCTACTGCATCCGATGCCTCTCCCAGCCCTGCAGGTCTCCTGGTAGCCACTAGGGGCCAGCACTGACTGTGAGGGTACAGCGCCCCCTACTGGGCCTCCACCCCACTCCCTGCAGCACAGCGCCCCCTAGTGCCACCCTGGGGCAATGGGACCAGCACTAACAGCGAGGTTTCTTGCACCTTCTCCTACAGCAGCTGGTACTGGGCACCTTTGCGGATGGGGATGCCCTTCTGCAGTGAATTAACAGAGCTGAAGGCGAGACGGGTCCATCAGATCTTGTCTGACCTCCTGGGGGGGGGGGGGGGGGGAAACGGACACCCTGCAAATACAGGGCTGGGAGGATAGGAGGGGGAGTGAGGGGAGGCTGTGAGACGTGGGGGTGGGGGGCAAGCCAGCTCCAGGCTGGGAAGAAGGATCCTGGGGGTTCCTACCGTGCCCATTCCAGCCCCTCTCACCTGCACCCCTGCCCTGCCCTGTGGATCCCAGGCCGGAGAATTGTGCCCACCGGTTCCTGGAGCCACCTCCGAGTTGGAGTGTTTTTTAGAAAGTTCAGCTGATCTAAAGGTAAAGACTCCGAGTTGTGAGAATCCACCACCATCCTGGGTCAGTTGCTCCGATGGTTCCTTCCCCACCCTCTCTAAAACCGGGCATCTTATTTGTAGTCTGAATGTGTCTCGCTCTGGCTCCCAGCCGCTGGATCTCACTGGACCCTTTTCTGCTGGATCCCAGGGCCCCTAAGGCTCAGAAAACTCCTCCCCATGCAGCTTCCTGGAGCCGGGATTGAATCACCGATTAATCTTCTCTTAGCTCCGTTTCTTGAGTCTCTCTAAGGGGGGCGACTCGTTCTCGTAGCTCCTGTCTAGAGCCGGCTCAGTGGCCTTTTTGGAAGCCCGCACCCCAGAACCGGGCGCAGCTTCCCAGGAACTGGCTCGCCTGAGGGCCCAATTGCTTCCAAGTGCAATGACTCCATCCGTGTTCAAAACCTGCCCGGCTCCCGGAATGAGAGGTCTCTGTATTTCCCAGTGGTGTTGGACAGCTTCCACCCCAGTGTGTGACCCATTCCCAGCCCCAGCTGCGGACAGATTTCGCCATGCTGCCTTGCAATCCTCTTGGCTAGTCCCTGGTTATTTGATAGCCATCGCTCATCTCCCCAGTCCTCCATTTCCGTCCCGTGTCCTGCGATGACTCTCCTCCCATCACCCCCCAGGAGTTATTGACCGGAATCTGCCTCCCGAAACGATCCTGGGTATATTTTTGACATTTGAGATGTTACAGCTGCTTCACTGGGGCATTTTCTGCTCTACTGACTCCTGGCTGGGGCTTTACCCTCTCGGGGCGGGGTTTATTGCTTCTCACGCTTCCCTTTTGTGATGCGTTCCGAGATCCAAACTAGCGTCTTGCTAATTCGTATTTTCATATTAGAGGCCCCAGCTGAGATCAGGGCCCCGTTGTACCAGTCCCTGCCCCAGCTGAGATCAGGGCCCCGTTGTACCAGTCCCTGCCCCCAGGCTGAGATCAGGGCCCCCCTAAGCCAGGTGCTGCATGCAGCTCCAAGGAGCTCACACTCAAAGGAGACACCGCAGGGATCCTGAGCCCCATTGCGCAGATGGGGAAACGGAGACCCAGAGAGAGGAAGTGACTTGCCCACGGTCACCTAGGCAGTCTGTGGCAAAGTTGGGAATGGGACCCAGGCATCCTGGCCCAGCGCCTTAGGCCCAAGGCCACTCTGCTGCACTTGCAAGCATGCTCAGGCCAAGAAGCCATGGACAAGGAGCTTCCATTTCCCTCCGAGTTGGGGGTCCCACTAGGGCCAGGCCAGTCTATGGCTAGGAGCTTCCCCTGCCAGCCTGGACCTGCTGTAGGGAGAGAGAGGGGAGTTGCTCAGCCTCTGTAGGGCTGTAGATCCCTCTGAGCAGTGCTGGGGGGCAGGGAATTTCCCAGGTATTCGTTCCTCCATGGGGCAGCTGTAGGCGGCATGGGGGCGGGTTAGCCTCTGCATTCCCTTCATGCAATGGAGGATTTAGCGCTGACCTGGGGGGCACGGGATCCATAGAGCACAGAGCTGGGCCTTCCAGCTTCTTGGATGCATCCAAGAAGCAGCAGGTGTTCCACCGGAAGCTGTGCTGGACCGTGCTGCTTTTCGCACGAGCACTTGTGAAGGGAAAGTGCCCTGTTTCTCACCAGCGAGCGGAAGTGGAACCTGCCGCATCTTGCACAGGTGCATGGGAATGGACGCCCTTGGGTTTTACACTTGGGAATGGAGCAGACTGTTTTGCACAAGCACTTGGGACTGGTATCTGTTGTGATTTGCACAAGCACGTGTGAAGGGAGTGGAATGTTTCCCATGAGCGTTCACGTTCTCCTTTTCTGTTCTCCTTTGCTTTTCCCACCAGTTCTCCCCCGCCCCCCATCCCTGGATCCCCGTTAGCTTGCACCTGCCTGAGAGAAAGCTGCCCTGACCCACATGCTTCATGCACTCCCTGGACTCTTTCGGGGCTACCCAAGGGGTGCAGGGTGAGTCACAGCTTGCCTTGCCTGTACCCCAAACTATGAGCTGCTGGCACTGCAAACCCGGCGTTTCCCCTCTGACAGCTGGCAATTTGTACACCCCAGATGCCCTCGGTGAGTGCTTGGATCAGAGCAGAGAGAATCTGTGGCCAGCTCCATGGAGCTACTTTGCCCCCCGGCTTCACTCTGGCCCAGGGCACAGGTCCCTCCAGCCTGTCCGTGCACCCTGCTGCATTACGCTCCAGCGCCCAGTCCCTCAACATCGGGACACCCGAAATGCAGGCAGATGCGCTGCCCCTGTGGGAGCAGCTCCCCGCCCCCATTCAATACGCACGTAGCCATGTGTATAGTCGTTACATCATGACGTGGGCAAACTTTTTGGCCTGAGGGCCATGTATGGATATCGAAATTGTAGGGCAGGCCATGAATGCTCACGAAATTGGGGGTAGAGGTGTGGGAGGGGGTGAGGGCTCCAGCTGGGGGTGCAGGCTCTGGGGTGGGGCCAGAAATGAGGAGTTCAGGGTGCAGGGAAGACTCGGGGGGGCGCCTGGGGATGAGGGGTTTGGGGTTCAGAGGGCGGGAGGGGGATCAGGACTGTGGCAGGGGATTGGGGCACAGAGTGGGCTCAGGGGTGCAGGGTCTGGGCAGCATTTACCACAAGCAGCTCCTGGAAGCATGTCCCCGCTGTGACTCCAAGGCATGGCCAGGCAGCTCTGTGAGCTGTCCTGTCCACAGGCACCACCCCTGCAGCTCCCATTGGCCAGGAACCTTGGCCAATGGGAGCTGCAGGGGCGGCGCTGCGGACAGGGCATCGCGGAGAGCCGCCTGGCCACGCCTCCGCATACTACATAGGAGCCAGAGGGGGGTCATGCCGGCTACCTCCTGGGAGCCGTGCAGCGCGGGGCAAATCCCCGACCCCAATCGCCAGCGGGAGCAGAGGGCTGGATTAAATGGTCTGATGGGCCGGATGTGGCCCGTGGGCCGTAGTTTGCCCAACCCTGGTCTAAACCCACCAGACGGTTATTTGACCCAGCTTAAGGAAAAGATTCAGACAGAAGCCGTGTCATGGACTCACAGGCCCCGTGCTCACTGGGCTCCCTACAGCCCCTGGGAGGGACCTTCCATGTGACAGGCCCCCATGAGGGTTCCACTCTCTCCCTAGGGTTCGGTCCTCTGGCCCCGCCACCCCCTGGGACCTTTCCTCTGAGCTTTCTGCATGCCTGTCTCTCCCACTCAGGAAGTCCATTTGCTCTGGACCCCGGGGGCCCCCACCCCCAGAGGGACCAAAGGCACCCTGATCTCGAGCCTGCAGTGACCCTCAGCCAGATTAACAGAGGGTTTATTGAACATCTGGACCCAGCAAAGGGATTCTCAGGGCCCTGGTCCTAGCAACCTTCAGCCCAGTTCATCTAGGTCGATCCCATATCCTGGTGGACTCAGGCTGCCCTCTGCTCCCCGTCCAGACACCCTCTCCTTCCAGCCGATCATCCTACAGTCTCTCCTCCCTCCTTTGTCCTCGGTCCCAAGCAGACAGGTCACCTGGGCCCTCTCTCTTCTATCCTTTGTTCCCACACTGGCTGGAACTGGCTGGTCAGGTCACCTGGATCCTCTCTGTTCAGCCCTTTGTCCTCCCACTGGCCAGAACCCACTGGCTCCCGAGACAGGGTGGGCCTCCCAGTCGCGCATTTTGAAGCTGTCGCCGCAGCCTCGAGGGTTAGAAATTTCCTTTTTCTTCAAGACCGAAGGCTGAAATCATCCCATCTCCCCTGACTCCAGGACCTGGGGCTTTGAGGAAGCCAACAATGATCGTGAGACTCCTGAGCATTGGCCACACTGGACCTCTCACCCACACACGAGAGCTGGGGTCCCCTTTTCACGAGACCCTCGTCCCGGCCGAGTGTCACCTCCATAATGGACCCCCCCATCTTCTCCCTTTCTCCTGGGACTCTGAGGTTCTAGCCCCGCTCCGACTCTCTCGGGATGTGACGATGTGACTCAGCAGGGAGGGGGGAGGGTTGACCTGGGAATGTGCCCTGGGGATGGGAGACCTGAGAGCCTGTCACCTGAGCCGGGAGGGGGAGGTAACACCTCTGCCCAGGAATGTGAAGACAGGCCGCAGGAGAGAGCCTGCTGGGGGGGGGGAGGGGGGGTTGTTTCAGTTTGGGGCTGGGTGGAGGAACACAGGGAACCCCAGGGCTGGGGTCTAAGCTCCCTGCTCCCCCAGAAGGACGTGACTGAGGGGTCCTGGGCGTACCCACAAGCTCCGTTTTGGACTGTGTTCCTGTTGGCCAATAAACCTTCTGTTTTACTGGCTGGCTGAGAGTCTCAGTGAATCCCAGGAAGAGGGGTGCAGGGCCTGGACTCCCCCACACTCCGTGACACGGTCACCTAGGGCAAAGCCCCCGGAGGGGGATAAACACCCCTGTGGCATGTGTGGAGATGGGGGGGGCGTTTTAAGCACAGTCCCACCCAAACTGCTCCCCCCAGATTATGATCGACCCACATACACATTTTCTCAGACCCCTTAAGCGGAGGGGGGGACAGGGGGGACACAATACAAACCCCCGGCGAGCACCAGGACAATCAACCTGCAAAGAGGGGCGGCATGGGGGGGGGCACAGCCCCTTCTCCGCGCCTGGACCCCCCCCCGCAGGGGGCACATGCCTCATGTTAATGACGCCAGCTGATCCCCCCCCCTCAGCTCCCACCCCCGCCCCTGCGCCGCCCCCTCGCTCTGGAGAAGCCGCAGCTGCGGAGCGGCTCCGGAACCGGGCGGTCGCCGCGATCCAGCGCGATGGAGCCGGGCCGGCGACCGGCGGAGCAGTGACCGGCCGGCGAGGAGCCCCGGGGGCCTGGCCGGGGGGGCAGCGATGGCTGCTGCCTAGAGAGGGGCGGTGAGAGGGGTCGGCAGGCCCCAGCGCCGGGCAGCGGGGGCACCGACGGCCGCTGGGGGGGGCTGGGGGTGTTAGATGGACAAATGCGGGTGTCGGGGCTCGATGGATGGGGGGGTGTATGGCTGGACAGAGGGTGAGGGGCTGTATAAAAGGGGTGTATGGTGGGGGCGGGGCGGGGATGTATAAAAGGGGTATATGGAGATGGATGGATAGAGGGGGAGGGGCTGTATAAAAGGGGTGGATGGGGGTGGATGGATGGATAGAGGGGGTGTATATGGATTGACAGAGGGGGGAGGGGCTGTATAAAAGGGGTGTATGGGGATGGATAGAGGGGGAGGGGCTGTATAAAAGGGGTGTATGGGGATGGATGGATAGAGGGGGTGTACATGGATTGACAGAGCGGGGAGGGGCTGTATAAAAGGGAGTGTATGGGGGGATGACTGGATGGATGGAGGTGGGTGTGTGGGGCTGGATAGATAGAGGGGGGCTGTATAAAAGGGGTGTATATGGATGGAAGAGGGGGAGGGGTGGGGTTGTATAAAAGGGGTGTGTGGGGATGACTGGATGGCTAGAGGAGGGTGTGTGGGGCTGGAAGGATAGAGGGAGGAGGGGGTGGGGCTGTATAAAAGGCGTGTTTGGGGAAGGATGGATAGAGGGGGTGTATATGGATGGATAGAGGGGGTGGGGCTGTATAAAAGGGGTGTGCAGGGATGGATGGGTAGAAGGAATGTATATGGATGGATGGGGGGAGGGGGCTGTATAAAAGGGGTGTATGGGGATGGATGGCTGGAGGAGGGTGTATACGGATTGACAGAGTGGGGAGGGGTGGAGATGTATAAAAGGGGGTGTATGGGACTGGATGGATAGAGGGGGAGGGGTGGGGCTGTATAAAAGGGGTGTATATGGATGGATAGAGGGGGAGGGGCTGTATAAAAGGGGTGTGCAGGGATGGCTGGATGGCTGGAGGAGAGTGTATGGAGAAGGATGGATAGAGGGGGAGGGGTGGGGCTGTATAAAAGGGGTGTGTGGGGAAGGATGGGTAGAGGGGGTGTATATGGATGGATAGAGGGGGGAGGGGGCTATATAAAACGGGTGTGCAGGGATGGCTGGATGGCTGGAGGAGGGTGTATGGAGATGGATGGATAGATAGACGGGTGTTTGTGGGGCTGGATGGATAGAGGGAGGAGGGGGTGGGGCTGTATAAAAGGGGGTGTCTGGGATACAGAGATTTACAGCCCCCAGCCTGGCACAGTCTCAGTGGAATCTGTAGCCGGTAATGGGTGCAATCGCTGGGCCCGGGGAGCCAGGCACCTGGTGACTCAGAGCAAGGGGGCCTGTTGCTAGTGAACCAGGGCTGGTGGCGACTGGATCCACCCCTTGGCCCAGCTCAGGCAGGGGCGTTGGGGCCGTGACCCTGGCAGAGCTGTACAGGCGGGGGGGGCAAATCAGAGCCTGACTCTGTGCAGAAAAGGGGGGGCTCGGCAGGTGTGATGCCAGTTGAGGACCTGGACAGTGGGGCTGGGGGTTGGGGTCTGGATCAGTAGCAGGGACCAGTGTGGGGTTATCCACGGGGGCTGGGAACTTTGTGGTGGGGGGCTTAATTTCTATTTATCTCCACGTGCTGCCAGGGCAGCCGAACTGGGGTGTGAAATGGACAGGATTAGTGTGTGTGTGTGGCGGGGGGGTATTCACCCCAGTATCAGCTACCACACCCCTCCCGGGAGGTGGGGGGTCCTGACCATCCGGAAGAGAACTGAGGGAACCGAGCTGTCAGTTCAATGTAATTGTGCGGCGGGGGGGGGGGGCTGCTGGCGCTGAAATGCAGCAAGAACCCTCCCCCATTCCCCAAACGCATGGGGCAGAGAGCAAGAAGGTTGAGATGAATTCGGATTGTTGACTGTATTTATGGTAGGGTCTAGCATCCGATAGAGGTCAGGGCCCCGCTGTGCCAGGCGCTGCACAGACCCCAGCTGAGATCAGGCCCCCGTTGTGCCAGATGCTGAACACTGAGAGACGGTCCCTGCCCCAAGGGGCTTACAATCTACATAGATGCAGAGTGGGAGGGGAAACTGAGGCACACAGGGGGGCAATGAGGTCACACAGCTGGTCAGAGGCAGAACAGGGAACAGAACCCAGGAGTCCTGAGTCCCAGTCAGCCCCCAGTCGTGGGTGCCTGCGAAAGCTTTGTGCTCACTGGGTGCAGACGGCCCCGGGCAAGGGGAAGGGGTCACTCGGCAAGGGCTGTTGCCCTCTCTCGGGTGTGTGGGCTGGGGGTAGATTGTACAGGTCATGCTGCTGCTTCTTCCGTGCTCTGTCCTCCTTCGCCGGGACTACTTCCAACCTCCCAGCCAATCAGCATGTCTCAGTCCAGCCCCTTCACCCAGGCAGTGCCCATCTGTCCACCTCTGCCAGGACTACTTCCAGCCACCCCACCAATCAGCACTTCCCAATGCCGCCCCTTCACCGGTGTGCTGGCCGCCTCTGCAGGGACTACTTCCAGCCTTTTCCTCTTGGTACCTTTACCCTGCAGGTGGAGGGATACGTAAAATAGACCTACTGCTATTTACAAACGTTTCTAAGCCAGGGTTTCTAGAAATCGCGGGGGCAGCAGAGGTCGCCCCAGGGGGTGGGAGAAAGGCTCCTACCTCGGCTGAGCCACACTTGGATCTCGTCGCACCCTCGCGGTGGCTTGGCTCACACGCCCCATTTCACGGGCGACCGAGCGCTTCTCGCAGGGAAACTCCGGTGGCACAAAACCCTGGAGTGTGACTGAAAGTGTGTCTGGGCCCGCCCCCTCTCGCACGAGCATGTCTGGGCCCCGCCCCCTCTCGCACGAGCACATCTGGGACCTGCCACCTCTCACACAATGCATGTGGCTGGGATCCGTTGTCTCTCGCATAGGTAGGATTCTCCATCTCTCGCATGGGCAGACAGGATCAGATAGTCCAACTGTCAACCCGTTTAACAGTTCTGTCCAGCCCCCGAATGCATCCGGCCCCCCCAGTTCTACAACACGGCGTCCTCCAGACGGCGTGCCCTGGTACGTACGGTGCGGAGTGGAGGTGCCGCACGGAGGAAGCCGCTTGGTAGAGCCCAGGTTTCGGTATGTCGCCTGTGGAGATGCCACCCAGCTGGCACCCGGCCTGCGGCCCCAAATGGGGCCCAGAACCTGCCAAGTCCAGTGACCAGAAGCAATTTCGGCAGAGGTGTTTCCTGTCAGAAAAGGCCATTTTGTCACAGTTGAAAGGTGGATTTCCACCTCCTTTTTGACAGAAAAATTTGGAAACTGATCAAAATGGAGCCAGTCCTTCTGCTGCGTACAATTCCTTATCCTCTTAAACTTTCACACGCTGTTACATTCTGTTGTATACCTTTACATTATATATTCCCTTATACTCGGAGATTATATGATTTATTATTCTCTTACCTTTATCTCATTATTCTACTATCTAGACTTTAGATTATGTTACATTGACAGAGCTATAATCTGAATAGAGAAAATACCATCTAATAGAAAAGTGTAATAGAACCGAAATACCAAAAAAATAATGGATTATATTTCTATATGAGGATATTTTCTCTGTTTAGATTGCAGCTCTATGCAAGTGCAAGAGAATCTAAACCGAGACAAAGAATCTTTTACACTTTGGTATTCAATTCTATTTTCTCTGTTTAGATTCTATGACACACTTTCTTGTTCACCGCAGCAGATCTTGTATTGTGCTGTTTTACATTCCTCTTGCTTTTCCATCTCATGCTGAGATCTCGCCTAGCTCATGTTTTCTGTCCTGTTCGAACGCTTCAAACGTATCAAAAGAGAGCGTCCAGCTGCTCCCGACCGTCCGGCATTTTCCCCAAATTTCCATTCCACCAACATTCCAAAATCTCGACTCGTCGTCCCGCTTCGGGGCGATTTGTCAGATTGTCCCAACGCCCCAAAGGAGCAGGGACAGGAGGCCAAGTGGCAGGATGGCAGCCAGATCAGGAGCCTGTGGGAGGCCTCAGCTGAGGGACGGGCTGTGGGGGGCAGCCAGGTCTCAGCCTGGAAGATGAATCAGGGGAGTGGGGGGCAGTTCACACCATGCGAGATGCTGCTTGGGGGAGGGACCTGGGGTCTCTGTTTGCACCGTGCATGGGCAGGGGGCTGTGTAGGGATGCAGTGACCGCTCTGCCTTTGGGTCTCCTTTGCTAGGTGCCCCCTCCCCACGGAGGGACCCCCTCTCTCCCACGCCCGGAGTGGGCATCATGGCTGGCGGGAAGCAGGAGCTGAAGAGAAGCGTTTCCATCATCCCCTGCTTTGTGTTCGTGGAGGTAAGGCATTGGGCCTGAGGAGCGTGGGGCTGGGCACCAGGAAGCCTGGATTCCCTCCCTGGCTGTGGGAGGAGAGTGGGGTGTAGTGATTAGAGAAGAGGGGGCTGGGAGCCAGGACTCCTAGGTTCTGTTCTCCACTCAGCTTAGTGAGAGAATCCAAAATTAACCAATGTACCTTAAAACGGGGACCTGGCACTGCGAGTTTCCCTGTGGCAATGTTGCAGATCCACCGGCCCGGTGCTCTCGCACGGCCCTGGGAAGACCCCTTCAGTGCATCAGCCCCATCAGGGTCGCACTGTCTCACTGGGGTCAGCCCCTCGGCTTCCCCGCCTCCTGGGACCGAACATTCAGCACCCCTGGGTCATGCCGTGAGCTCCCTGCAGCGAGTCCACCTGGATTGGAGCCCTGGGGGAGACTTGCACCCCCAAAGGGAGCCATGCCCCCTGACTTCCTGATTCCGGAGTGACGTCCCTCCCAGGAGGGTTTATTAGTTTCTGGAACACAGCAGAGCAAGCCCTTAGTTACCAGAGAGAACAGAAAGTTACAGCCTGGTCCATCTGGGTCATCCATGCTCCTTAGTCGCTAGGTACCAAATGTCCGGGCATTTGGTGCGGTCCTTGTTTTCTGGGACTCTCCATAGGCCTGGGGTCCAGGCGTCAGTCACACCTGGACCTCTGCAAACAGTAAACAACCTCCCCCGACCCCACCCCCATGCAGCACATAAGGGAAACTGAGGCACACAGTGTAGTCATACAAAACATTATGAAAAATTCCCACTTTGTCCCAGGCAGTGCCCCGGCCAGGGGGACTCCAGAGCTGTGAGCTTCTCTGCAGCAGTGCCCAGCCTGGGGAGATGGGGGGACTCCAGCACTGCAAGTTCCCCACAATAGTGCTCCAGGCCAGGGGCGAGGAAGACAGTGCTGTGAGCTTCCCTGCAGCAGTGCCCTAGCAACTCCCCTTCCTCATGCCCTAGCACCAGCCCCTCCTGCCATGAACCCTCCAGAGGTTAGACACAGGGGTTTTGCTGTGGAGGAGGGTCCTGCGTTAAACAGCAAGTGTGGGGGGGAGATCATGTTGGGGGGGGCTAAACGACCCCCCTTCACCGTCCAGCTCAGGAGCACGAAGTCAGCCTAGAGAGCCAGGGCCACGAGCCAGGGAATGAAATTTTCCTTCTGTCACTTCATAAAACCCTGGCCCTGACCCTTTGAGCTCACTGCCAGGGGCTGGGGGGGGGGGGCCAAGGCAAATCCCCAGCCCCCACTCCCTTGCTTACAGGATCCTTCATCACTTCCTTCCCATCCTAAACAGCCCCCATGCCCCACCCCAGAGGTGGCTGCATCTCAGCACCGAGCAAGGGGTCCCTGTATAAACAGCCCCTGCACCCCACCCCAGAGGCAGCTGCATCTCACTGCTGGGTGAGGGGGGCCTGCAGCCTTGAAAAGGCACAGCGTGGTGTGGGGGGGGGTTGGACTTATTTGGGTGCTCCGGCTGGAGGAGGGGCAGGTGGGTGGGTGGGGGAAGCCCTGGGGGGAGGCGAGGGGGGAGGGAGCAGCCGTCTGCCCCAGTCTGACCGAGGTGGGTGCCTCGGCCGTGAAGTGATGCGGAGCTACAGCAGGCAGCCAAGCGTGAACGGGAGTGCACGAGGGAGCTTGCACGGAGCCGGGGGGGCGGGGGAGAGGGAAGGGGGAGGCGGGACGGATGGTTCCTGGGCTCCCCCCACTCCCAGCCCGCGACTCTGCCTCCTCGCTCCGCTCCGCCCGGCGCTCAGTCCGGGCCGGGCGCGGGCCGGGGCCAGGCGCTGAGCTGCCATGTTCTATTTCCAGCTGGTGATCATGGCGGGCACGGCGCTGCTGGCATATCACTTCGAATACACCGACACCTTCCCCGTCCACATCCAGGGCTTCTTCTGCTACGACAGCACCTACGCCAAGCCCTACCCGGGGCCCGAGGATGCCAGCCGTGCCCCGCCCGTCCTGGTCTACTCCCTGGTCACCGCCGTGCCCACGGCCATGGTGAGGGGCACCCGGGCAGGGGGTGGGGCTGGGGGGGGCGTGTACGTTGGGGGCTGACGTGTGGGTCTGGCATGGGGGGTATGGGAGGGCTGGATGGTGCCCGGGGGTTCTGGTGGGGCTGGGATCTCAGAGGGATTGGGCCCATGAGTGTCACACCTGGGTTCTGACCCTCCAGACCCACGCCAACCCCTTGGGCTTGGGGGCAATGTGCCCCCCCAAGCAGAGGCTGCTGTCAAGGCACCCACACACCAGCCCCATGTGCCCCATTGGGGGCCAGTGACCAAGAGCCCCCCCGCCACAGGGACCCGCTGGCACCTGCAGAGCATAGTCTGGGGGGGGCTGCTTGGGGTTCTCAGAGCCTCCTCCGGGGGGCCCTCAGACCCAGCTGGGGTGTCAGGGTCCTGGATCTGGGCCTGGGTTAGCAGCTTCTGCATGGAGTGGGGTGGGGGCTGGGGGGCAGGACTGGTGGCTCCAGGAGACTGGTGGAGTGGAGGGGGGCTGGGGGTTTTGGGGCGCCAGCAGGGGTGGGGCAGGGGAGTCATGTAGATCATCTGTGCAAAGGGAACAGGGAGCAGCTGGGGCCTGGTGCCCCCAGCCCGCACCCCCCATGCCAAGCTGGCAGCCTGAATGCAGCTGGTTCCATGTATGGCCAAGCCCCTGTCCTGACCCCACTAACCAGCAGCTGGACACAGAAAGCAGGCCCCCCCCCCAGAGCATGGACGGGGCCTTGGGGCAGGAGAAAGATGGGGCTGGGCTGGGAGGGCCCCCACCCCAGTGCTCTGCCAGGGCCCCTCAGTCCCCACCCACAGCCCCATTTCCCTGTCTCTCTTTCTCCGTCTTTGCCCTCTGCCCACCACCCCCGCCCCTCCATCCCTGCCCTTCCCCGATCCCCCCTTCATGGGAACTGAGGCAGGGTTTGGGGGAGATAGGCCAGGGCTCCGTCCCCCGCTTTAGAAGCTGGGAGCTCCCAGCCCCCCTCCCTTCCCTCCACTCCCCCGCATCTGGGCTCCGTCCGCTCCAGTTGGCTAATCCTGGCTGCACCGTCTGCTCTGCGGGGGGGGACGGGGGGACGGAGGACGGGACCCAGGGAGGGCTGGAGGGAGGGGCTAGAAAGGGGGAGGTCAGGGATCCCCCACTCCTCCCTGCACAGATGAGGCTGCCTCACTCCTCCCCCACCCCCTGCCCCAAGGATCCCCCAGCACCTGGAGCAGTGGGGCCAGCTTTGGGATCCAGGCTGGGGTCCCGATGGCAGCGGGGTGCCCCCTGGGGGCAGGACAGGGTATTGGGGGAGGGGAAGACTAATGGGGGGGGGCTCTTGGGGGCCCGATCCTGCACCCTGGGCCCAATTCTCAGTTATGGTGATGGCACTTTGTGCTTCTCAGATGGGAGCTCCCCTGCCTGGTCCCAGGAGCTCCAGGCTGGCCTAAGACCCTGGCTTGGGGGGCGTAGCTGGAGCACACTGGGGTGTGCCTGCTCCCTGCCTTCCCACAGAGGCCTGTGCTGGGACAGAGCATGAGTTAGAGCAGCCCCGAGGCTGCCCTGGCTGGCTCCTAGATCCCGTCCTGCCGCCCGAGAAGTGGGAGGGGGCAGCCCCTGCAGATGGGGTCCAGGGGGATTGGGCCTGAGGTGGGGGGTGCTGATGGAGCCGCTAACTGGGATCCTGCCCCCCTCCCCCGGCCCCAAGATCCTGGTCGGGGAACTGGCTGGATTTCTCTGCTGGCCGCGGCAGCGTAAGGAGAAAACCATCGTCTCTGGGGAATGCTGCTACTTCATCCCGCTGCTGAGACGCATCGTCCGCTTCCTGGGTGAGTGGGGGGGCCCCTCGCTCCCGACCCGCAGCCCCCTGCTCGCCCAGCCCTGGGCTCCCCCCAGCTCTGCACCCGCAGCCCCCTGCTCGCCCAGCCCTGGGCTGTCCTCTCCGCCGTTCTGCCGGTGCCCCTCACTCCCGACCCGCAGCCCCCTGCTCGCCCGGCCCTGGGCTCCCCCCAGCTCTGCCGGTGCCCCTCGCTCCCGACCCGCAGCCCCCTGCTCGCCCGGCCCTGGGCTGTCCTCTCCCCCGTTCTGCCGGTGCCCCTCACTCCCGACCCGCAGCCCCCTGCTCGCCCGGCCCTGGGCTCCCCCCAGCTCTGCACCCGCAGCCCCCTGCTCGCCCGGCCCTGGGCTCCCCCCAGCTCTGCACCCGCAGCCCCCTGCTCGCCCGGCCCTGGGCTCCCCCCAGCTCTGCACCCGCAGCCCCCTGCTCGCCCGGCCCTGGGCTGTCCTCTCCCCCGTTCTGCCGGTGCCCCTCACTCCCGACCCGCAGCCCCCTGCTCGCCCGGCCCTGGGCTCCCCCCAGCTCTGCCGGTGCCCCTCGCTCCCGACCCACAGCCCCCTGCTTGCCCGGCCCATCTCTGCACTAATCACTCCCCTCCTCCCGCAGGTGTCTATTCCTTCGGCCTGTTCACCACCACCATCTTCGCGAACGCCGGGCAGGTCGTCACGGGGAACCAGACCCCCCACTTCCTCTCCGTTTGCCGCCCCAACTACACGGCGCTGGGCTGCCAGCTGCCCGGCCCCCAGTACATCACCGACCGGGGGGCCTGCGCTGGGAACCCCGCCCTGGTCACTGCAGCCCGCAAAGCCTTCCCCTCCAAGGACGCCGCGCTCAGTGCCTACGCCGTGGTCTACACCGCCGTACGGGCTGGGGGGCTGGGACAGGCTGATGGAGCTGTGGGGCAGAGGGAGGGGAGGCCGCGGGCTAGTCAGGGCAGTGGGATGGGGGTAGGGAGGTGGGGCAGAGGGGTTGAGGGGGCAGGGAGAGGGGACAGCACAGGGGGCCGTAGGGCAGGGAGAGGGGAGGCAGAGGGGCAGGGCAGCCCAAGGGAGGGGGAGGGAGGCAGGCAGTCTGCGGGCAAGGGGGGTCCGGAGGGCAGGGCTTGGGGGGCTTCTGATGGCTCCTGCCCCCCCCCCACGCCATCTCTCTCCCCCCAGATGTACGTGACGCTGGTGCTGGAGGTGCGGGGCTCCCGGCTGGCCAAGCCCACGCTCTGCCTGGCGCTGGCCGGCCCGGCTGCCCTGGTGGGGGTGGTGCGGGTGGCCGAGCACCGAAACCACTGGGCTGATGTGCTGGCCGGATTCCTGACCGGGGCCGCCATCGCCGCCTTCCTGGTGAGCCCCCCGCAGCCCCCCACCTCCCCGGAGCGTCCCCAGCCCACTCGCCTGTCCGCAGCCCCCACAGCCCCCTACTTGCCCCCCACGACCCTCCACCTCTCCTGAGCGCCCCAGCCCCCTCGGCTCTCCGCAGGCCCCCCAGCCCCCAAACTGTCCCCCCCGAGCTCCCCCACAGCCCCCCACCTCCCCTGAGCGCCCTCAGCCCCTGCCACAAGGCGCCCACCCCCACAGCTCTCCACAGCTACCCCACCGCCCCCCACTTCCCCCAAGCCCCCAGCCCCTGCCACATGCCCCCCACAGCCCCCCTAGTCCCCCATCTGCCCCCCATGGCTCCCCACCTCCCCTGAGCATCCCCAGCCCCCTCAGCTCTCCCAGCACCCCCAGCTCCCCACCTGCCTGCCCGAGCTCCCCCGCAGCTCCCCACCTCCCCTGAGCTCCCTCAGCCTCCCACCTGCCCCCCGAGCTCCCCACGGTCCCCCACCTCCCCCAAGCACCCCCAGCCCCTGCCACATGGCCCCCACCCCAACAGCTCTCCACAGCCTCCCACCTGCCCCCCCACACCCTCTGCTGCCCCCCACACTTCCTGACACCCCCCGAGCCCACCCCCACATGGTCCCCACCCCCACAGCTCTTCTCAATCTCCCACCTGGCCTCCCAAATCCCCCACAGCTCTCCACAGCCCCCCACTTGGCCCTTAAGCCTCCCGCAGTCCTCCACCCCCTACCACACAGCACCCACCTGCCCCCCATCCCTACCCCCCCGGACACCCCACCAAACCACACAGCCCCCACCTCACCCCCAACTCCCACAGTCCTCAGCGCACAACCCCCCCACCCAGGAGGCCTCTCAGCCACACCCCGGACTCCCCCCATCGCACTCAGCCACTCGTCAGCTGGGGGGCGCCGCGCTGCAGGGAGCAGGAAGGGGTGCCTAGGGGGGCCGGACCCTCCCTTACTCTGGGTCCCCATCCCCAGGTGACCTGCGTGGTCAATAACTTCCGGAGCAAGGCGCCCGCGGCCCAGAAGCCGGTGCCGGCCGAGAGCCTGGCCAGCGTCCCCGGCGTGGGGCTGCCCTGCGTCGAGAGCCCCCTGGAAAAGTTCAGCGTAGCCCAGGTGAGGGGCAGGGCACCTGCAACGAGCCACCTGGGGATGCGCCCAGCTCTGGGGAGCCACCAGCCAGCCCATCCCCCTCCCGCCGCAGGGCAGTGGCTGCATCCTCTGGGGCCGGGGGCTCTTTGCTCAGTCCCCCACCGTCCCGAGCCCCAGGAAAATGCAGGGTGCTGCAGGGCGCAGGGGTGGAGGTTGGGGGGCTGCAGAATGGGGGTGTAGAACTGGGAGAGCAGGTGTGAGGGGGGGTCACGTGGCCCCACTGCCATCCCCTCCCCCACCTCACACTCTGAGCTGGTGGGGAGCTGTGGGGGGGGTAGGTTCCCCTCGGGATGGGATCAGGATGGGGAGAGGCAGTGGGCCAGGACAGTGCGGCCTTAACCCCTGGCCCCCAGCGTGGGGGCTGGGAACTGCATAACTCCCCTGATCCCCTCCCCCCTGAAACCCTCACCCGTGGCCCCACGACACCTCAACACCCCCGCCTGCCCCCCAGGTCATGCAGGGAGCAGGGGTGGTGTTGAGGGGGGATGCTTCACCAGGCATCTGGCCTCCAGCACCCATGGCAGCTGGCTCTAGGGTGGGGGTGGCTCTCACAGTCTTGGGGGAGGATGCTGAACGGGGCGGGGTCTGGTGGGGACATGCAGGAGGAGTGGGGCCCAATTGGGGGTGTGGGGGGGGGAGTATAGACACCGAGTCCTGCATCCTGGGTTCCTTCTCTCCCCACACTTTCCCCTCCCATTCCCACCCTTCTCCATCTCAGGCTACCCCCCAGAGATGAGTCCCAAACCCCTTTCTCACCCCATAGGAGCCTCAGTCCCCCCTGTGAGGGCTCCCCCCTGTGAGACCCCCGATGCCCCCCATTTGAACCCCGCATCCAACAGTGTGAATGCCAATGACCCCCTGATCCCCCCAGTGTGAACCCCAAAGACCCCTCAACCCCCCCAATTCCCCCACCCATGGTGAGCAAGGAGCAAAGGCCTAACATTGTTTCCATCTCTCTGTTGTTTCTTTCCCCCCATTTCCCCCCTCCTCCCGCCTGACGCTGCTCTCCCTGGGGGGGGCCCTAGCGGGTCAGGGACCCCCCAGAAGAGCAGGATTTCTCCACGCTGCTCACCCGAGGCCTGGAGAGGCAGCTAGCTCGCTCCCTCCGCATGGGGGGCCACGCTGGGGCGGCTCGGCCCTACGAGTAAGTGCCACCCCCCCTACGCCCTGCTGGAGACCTGCCGAGGGAGCGCTCCCTCCCCCCACCCCCAGGCAGGTGCAGCCCAGTGCCAGGGAGGGGGGAAATGGGGCAGGAGAGGGGGTGAATGGGGAGGGTGGATTATGGGAATGTGTTTTGGGAGGGCAAATTAATTTTGGGAGAATATGCAGATTCTGGGGGGCGTGAAACAGAAGTTTTGGGGGGAAAGGAGAGAAAAATGGGGGATTTGGAGGTGGAACAACCTACCAGGGCTGACCAAACCAGATTGCAGAGGGGATAACAACCTACCAGTGCTGCCCAAGCCACATTGCAGCGGGGATAACAACCTACCAGTGGTGCCTACTACCAGCATTGCTCCCTCAGCTGTACCACTAGAGGGCTGTGCTCTGGGACCAAAGGTTGTGGGTTCAATGTGGGGGGCTGTAACTTTTTCAGGGGCTTTGGGGACACGTTTAAAGCTCTGCCCCCCCCCCCCGTTTCTCTCCCCTCCAGGATCACAGAGCTGTGCTCCCAGAAATCACCTGACCCCCAGCTGTGTCTCTTCCCCACCACCCCCGACGTGCTCATCCCCTCCCGCTCCGTCACCAGCGAGGTCTGACGGAGACACTGCCCCCTGGGGAGGGGAGGGGATGTTGGGGCCCCCCCAGAACCCCCCACCCAGGACACCCCTTTGCCTATTGCCCCCCCCCCGACCAGCACCATCCCTTTAACCAATTCCTCCCTGGTTTGTTTGTGGTTTGTAATGACACACTCGTAAGTGTGATCCGCGCGGAGGGTGTGTGTGTAAAATCGCACCCTCCTTTTCTATAGGGCCCAGCTTTCTTCCCCCCCCCCACCCGAGGTGGGCCCAATCCTGCAGCCAGGGCAATAAGTGGGAGTTTCAGTCCCCCCCGTTCTGCAGCTGCTGAAGTTGGAGTGATAGGAACAGAATTAGTGCCCCCCACTGAGAGTCCCAAAGGGCCCCCCAGCTGGGAGCTGCCTCCCCAATATGCAGGCTGGGCAGGTGGGAGATTGGACGGGGGGAAGTGGGGTGGTATGTCAGTCAGTTTGATCTGGGGGGCGGGGCTGGGGACAGAAGCTGACAAGGGGACCGTACTGAGTGGGGGGCTGGGGGAGCAGTGGGGGCCAGAAGGGGGTGATGAAGGTCAGAGGGGGGTCAGGGGGCAGCGGGGGCCAGAGGGGGTGTCGGGGGCTGGTTTCAAAGGCCTCGGCAGAGCTCAAGACAAAAGGAAGAAACCAGCAAATTGGGAGCAGTGTGGTGGTGGTGGGGGTTGTTTGCAACAAATTCTGGGCCCTGCTGAATCTGGATTGAGCAGAAGATCAGGGGAAGGGTAGGAGGGGGCACGGCCGGGTGGGGGGGGCATATGTGTGAGGGGTGGGCGAGGGCATTGGGGGGCAGGCGTGGGGGGCTGCTTCTGTCTCTGGAGCCCATTCATCCTGTCTGCCCGGGTCCTGGGCACCCCTACAGCCAGGACCCTTCTCCCTGGGGGGGTCCCAGGGTGCCCCCCCAAAGCTGTCGGTGCCCAAAGAAGTGGGGGAGGGGTAATCCTGAGCCCTTTGTGGGCAGCTCAGCCTCACCCATCAGTCACAGATTATCGCTGTCCAACCATAGGGCTCAGATGGGGGAAGGGGAGGGGCTCGTCCAAGCTCCACCCATGGAATAAGCCCCACCCACAGGAGTTGCCCAGACCAGATGGGTGTTGGGTGGGGGGCTTGGTGGGCCCCTGGGCCCCTGTCCTCCTTGCCTGGGGGGGAAGGACTAAGTGCCCCCCCACTCGTGGCACCAACAGAGCCGTGGCTGGTGGCTGATCCATGCCCCCCCCCCAGGGCTGGAGTCGTTAACGACGTCGGTGTTTAAGTGATGGGCGCCGAGCCGGGGCCGTTCACACCCCTGCGAGTGGCTGGGCCGGACTCGCCCCCGCCGGGGTTTCCCCGCCACCGTCACACCTGGAGCCGGACTCACTCCTATCGTCACAAGCCAGGAGTGCGAGGGGAGCCCCGGAGCCAGGGGGGGGGGCAGAGCTGCTGCATCGACACCCCAACCTCCAGGGGGATCGAACACATCCTGGACCCATTTCTTCCCCCTTGGGTCGTCCAGCCAGGGCTGGGGAGTCTGCTGTGGAGAACCCCCCCATGCTGGGATATGGGGGGCAGGTGCCTGGGCTGGGGCGGGCTGGGGGGGTCCGGGGAAGGTCTGATCCAAAGGTGGGGGGGGTCAGGCCAAATCTAACATGTTCCCACGAGGATTTAATAAAAATCACATTTGTAACAGACGCTGGTGGCCTGGAGATTCGTCAGTCATCAGCCCCCCCGAGTCGCAGCCCCCCCAGAACGAGTGTGTGAGGCTGCAAGTGGGGCGGGGGGCAGAGATCAGAGCAAATAGTGCAATTGATGCCCCTCACTCCCGACCCGCAGCCCCCTGCTAGCCCAGCCCTGGGCTCCCCCCTCCCCAGGCTTCCTGGCCAAGTTTCAGTACCCCCCCCCCCCCGATGTGACAGATCAGCCATGTCAGCCGCATGAAACAGGGCGTGTCGCTGATGTGGGGGGGCTCATAGCATCCCCCTCCCCCTGCACCTCCAGGGTGGGACACTCTCCCCCAGTGACTCTCTCGAGCCCAGTTCATTGTCAGGGTGAACCCCCCAAGGCCCAGTGTCCCATTTCCCACCCCCGAGCCAGCCAGACCCCTGCCGGGGGCGGGATTGGAGCCAGTGCCCCCGAGAGGGGAAGGCCCCGTGGCCTGGAATTCCCGGTGGCCTGTGTCCAGGGCAGTCCCTGCCCCCACCCCGATGTCCTGGGGGCAAATCTCTCTTCCCCTGATGCGGTGCTTTATTCTCCATTGCCATGGAAACACAATCACACGGGGGGGGGGGGGCGGGGGGAGGCGTATCCCAGGAGCATCTGGAGGCTTCGCAATAGCAAGAGAACACCCCCCCCAACCCTTGTGGGGGGGTATGCCAGGAGCTGGGATGTTCAGCAGGAGTTGGGAGGTAGATGGGCGGCTCCCCTGGGGGCAAGTTATTCCCTCCCTCCCTCCCCGCTTGGGGGCACGGACCTCGCCGCTACTTTTGAAGGGTCCTGCTGGGATGCCGGGGTAGATGGGCCTGCAGAAGGGGCACCCGCCCCTCCCCACCACCCCCTTGTGGCTGAGCGCAGCCTGCCTCAGTTTCCCTCCATAATGAAGGCCCTTAAAGAGCCCAGCGGAGGCAAAGCCAAGCCCTCCCGTGGCCAGGATTTAAGGGCTTTTCCCTCAGAGCCTTGAGCAAACTTGACCCATCCCAACGTCGCTAGGCTGCCCCATTTGCCCAGTTTGCCTAGCTCAGCCCCCCCAAAACAGAGCTTGTCTAAGCCTTTGGTCAGGTCCAGGGGCTCCGACCTTAATTAATGGCCTTCCAGCTAATGAGGCCCAGGTGAGGCTGCGCTCCTGCCCTTCCACAGAGCCTGGCACTGGTGGGCTGGGCAGCCGCCCCCAGGAAGGGCCAAGTGCCATGCCAGGGCCCCCTGTAGCCAGCATGTTGGCAGGGAGGAGATGGGAGCTGCCGCAGGCATGGGTAGAGTGTGGGCTTGGGGGGCGTACGGTTGAGTGTGGGTCCATGTGCACAGGGTACATGGGGGGAGGCAGAGGCATTAGCTATTCACTCAGTGCACTGCCCAGCCCCATGGGGCCTAGATCCAGCCCTGGGATGGGGCCCCTGCTGGGCACCCCGTCCCCCCACATCCCAGCCTGGGACAAACCTCAGAGCCGTTTAAAACTTTCCCTCCAGCTCACCAGCTGGCATCAAACCGCTCAGGGTTGGTTTGCGTTTGCCCTGCGAAGGGACCCCTTGGCCGCAGGCTGGGGAGGGGGGATGCGGAGATACCTCCTGACTCCAAAGTGGGGGCTGGTCTCACAAAAATTGGAAACCAGGGGCCGGGTACCCCTGCCAACTGGAGAGGGGTCCCCAAACATCAGCAGTGAGTGAGAATGTAATTGCACCTAGTGTAAGACCGGTTGTAAAGACTGGGGTTAGAGGATTATGGGCTAGTGGTTAGAGCTGGGATGGGCCGGGAGCCAGGACTTGGCAGTTCTATTTCCAGCTCTGGGAGGGGAGTGGGGTCTAGTGGTTAGAGCGGGGGGGGGGTGTGAAAAAAATGGGAATTCTTAATATTTTGTATGAATATGGTGTGTGCCTCAGTTTCCCCTCTGTGCTGCCTGGTTAACTAGGTGGTGGAACAAGGGAGTTTATTCTTTGTAGCGAGCCAGGTGTGATCGATGCCTGGCTGCCAGGGGCCCCATGCCCATGACGAACCCGGACAACAATGGGCCAGACAGTTGGTGCCTCAGATCTAACGCCCCAGGCTGGCCGCCCCCCCTCTGTGGGAAGCCAGCGGGAGAACAAAGCGCGAAGGCGGGTGACCAGGTGGCCTGGTTAGCCCGGGAATGAGAACAAACTGGTCTCTAGGCTAACCCAGCACCTGTTCCGCTGGGTTCCCGACTCTAATAAACCCTATTTACACCGCTGGCTGGGAGTCACTCCAGGCTCAGGAAGTCGGGGGGCATGACTCCCTTTGGGGTGAAAGCATTCCCAGGGATCCAACCCAGGTGGCCTTGCCCCGGCAAGCTCATGGCTTGACCCAGGGGTGCTGAGGGCAGGAAAGGTGCTTACCCCAGAGAGAGCGTGACCTTAAGGGAGTTAACCCTCGAAAGGGGTCTGGTCTGCCCAGGGACTGTTCCAGAGCCGTGTGGGAGCACCGGACCTGTGGCTCTCTGACAGCTGGGAGTCAGGATTTCCAGCTCTCAGAAGGGAGTGGTGTCTAGTGGTTAGAGCAGGGGGGACGGGGGCTGGGAGCCAGGACTCCTGGGTTCTATCCTCAGCACTGCCACTGACTGTCTGTGTGATCACTGGCACGTCATCCCGGGCTAGGGTGGACAATGTGGGGTCCTGATAAAGGCTTGGGGTAGGCGTGGTGGCAGCGGGGGGGGCGGTTCCCTTCCTGGCTACCTCATTGGTATGCGTCTCAGCAGCTGGGGTGTCTCAGCCCCCTGCGCCCTCCCCTCCTACCCCACACAGAGCAGGAGGGGAGTTAACACCTCATTGGGAAGCATCCAGGCAGCTCCCCTGCTCTGGGAGTGACAGGCTCAGGCTCTCTGCAGATACAGGCAAAGTCACTGTGTTGGTTACACCCAGGCAGCTCCCCCTCCCCATCGACAGGCTCAGGCTCTCTGCAGACTCGGTTATTGGACAGCCCGCCTGGGAACACCTTTGTTACTACAGAAAGGTCACTCTTTGCTCTACCGGTCCGTCAGTGCGCGGTTGGTCTGTCTGGGTTTAGCATCAGCTGGTGCCTTGGGCTTCATCTGAATGGCACAGAACAGCCGAAGGGGGCCGCGTACCTGTTTAGCTGGGTACGGCTATGGGGAGGTGCCCCGTGTGTTATTTTTTCATTACTAACTTTTAGGCAAATTATGGTAGAGCTGAGTTAGGGCCCTGGTTGTGCCGGGTGCTGCGAGGACCCTCAGTAAAGGACAGTCCTAAGAGCTCCTAGTCTATGTGGCTAAAGGGTGAGAAGGGAAACTGAGGCAGAGAGTGGGTCACCCAGCAGGCCAGTGATGGAGCTAGGAATAGATTCAGCTCTCCTGAATCCCAGGCTTGTGCTTCTCCCACGGAGAAACGGCCGCTGGCCCCCCATGTCTCCTGCATTGCCCCTTTAAGTACTGCACAAGAGTCTTGAAGCCTCCAGCACAGGGCACGCTGGACCCTGGGCTCTGTAGCTGCTGCACATGGCGAGGCCTGGTGCTGAGGGTCAGGAGTCCTGGGTTCTGTGGTCCTGGCTCTGACCCTCACTATAGCCACACTCCCTCCCCCATGCCTCAGTTTACCTCTCCGCAGGGATCCAAGAAAGGTACCTGGGGCATGGCTTAATGAATATTCATGAGGTGCTCGGAGCTCATTGGGGAGAAGGCACAGGGGCAGGGCATGGCGGTGTCACTGGCTGGGAGTATTTATGCCAAGCTCATCCCTGGGGAGGAGGGTCAGAGCCCCTGAGAAAGAACCAGCAGGGCCCAGCTCTGCCCCCAGGGCATGTTTGTGCCCAGGGAGCCCCAGCTCCCGGAGGCAGGTGGATGGCAGCTCTGGCTGGAAACAAGAGAGAGGCTTCCTGCCCTCAGGGCCTGAGTCTGCAGAGAGCCTGAGCCCCTCACTGTGGGAGGGGGAGTTTCTCCCTCCCTTCAACGATGTCCCCCATTAGCCGGGGTAGGTGGCTGGGGCAGGCCAGGATCCAGTCCCACAGTTAGTGTGTGGGGGGGGTGCTTTTCTGATGAGACTGGCACCAGTGTTTCATGCTGGGGAGCTGGGGGATTGGGGAGGCTGAAGGGGTCAGTGAAGTTGGGGGGGAAGCTGGATGAGGGGCCTGGTGGGGCCCAGGCTGAAACCTGCAAGAAGAGCAGGAGTCGGGGCTGCAAGGGAACCTGGGTCAGTGGTTGGTGTGTGTGTGTGTGTGTGTGTGTGTGTCACACAGGCCTGTGTCAGTCATTTCACCTGTCCCCTTCCCCCCACCCCTCAGTGCCAGGTCTGGAGGTGCGTGATGGGGGGTGGGCGGGGCTTTGAGTGATGGGGCTGGGGCAGGGATCTCAGCTCCCTGCAGGGCTCAGGGGACCCTGAGAGTTGCCCCAGACCCTGACCCCAGGGGCACTGAGACAGGCCCTGTGTGGGGGCAAGAGGTGCTCAGGCTTTGCATGAGCTGGTTTGCCCTCAGCTGGGCCTCTGGCAGAGACGGTGCCGGGCACCGGGGCCATGCCATGGTGGGGGGGGGGTGAGCCATCTCTGGGCATGGGACTGTGGGGGAGGGGTGAGCCAGTGCCAGGCACCAAGGGGGGGAGCGGGCTTGAGCCAGCACTGGGCACAGGGCTGGGGGGGTGAGCGAGTGGTAGGACTAGGGCTATATGGGGGGGCATGAGCCAGCACAGGGCACCAGGGCCATGCTGGGAGAGGGGGGCTTGAGCCAGCTCTAGGCACAGGGCTGAGGGGGAGCCAGCACAGGGCACCAGGGCCATGCTGGGGGAGGGGGGCTTGAGCCAGTTCTGGGCACAGGGCTGGGGGGGAGCCAGTGGTGGGCACCAGCGCAAACCCAGCTGGGGCTGAGCAGACTCGGTGCTAGGCCCAGGGCTGCCCACAGTGGGAGGCTGGAAATCCAGCTGGTGCCCCCCCCCACTCCCGCCGTGTCCGCAGAGCCCAGGACCGACCCTGCAGCCGGAGGCCCCAGTGAGGCACCGATACCGGACCCGGGCCTGGCTCTGGGGGCGGGGTGGGGTCTGTCTGTCGGGCACCGGTGTGTCGCTCCCACCCCACCTCACTCTCTTTGTAACCCCCACTGCTCCCAGCCCCTCCCATCCCCCTGGTCCAGCCACGCAGGGGCCTAGCACTCACACTGGGGCGGGGGGGGGGGTCATTTTCCCAAGAGGGGCGGGGCCCTCCCCAGCTACCCACCTTCCCCCCGCCAGAGTCCCCGCTCTCCCCTCCCAGCCCCTCTCTCCAGCCCCCCCCTCCCCGCTCCCTCCCCCCCCAGATACCGGGGCGTCGCCTCCTTTACAACCACGATCCCCCCCCGCTCAGTCCCACGCCACTCGCGTGACTATCACCCGCGGGCAGGCCCCACCCCACGCCGGGGCTTTGCCCCTCCCCGCCCCGGGCAGGCAGCGGGCACCCCGCCCCCCCCCCCCGGCGGGCCGCGATTCTCCCAGCCAGGGGCACAGGGCGTGGCATCCCCCGGGCTGCTGCGGGTCCTGCGCTCGCCATACGGATCCTTCCCCCCCAGCTGGGGGGTGTCACCCCACATCGCGTGACCCCTCCGCTCCGGGGGGGGGGGGCGGCTGGCTGCAGTGACGGCGGGGGGAGGGGGGGCAAATCCAGCCCCTGGCTCGCCTCTTTTCTTTTCCCAGGCATGTTTACAGCGTGGAGCTGGGGTGGGGGGGGTGCTTTCTCCGGAGTCATGGAGGTTTCTGGACTGGGGTGGGGGCGATCCGGGGATGGGGGCAGAGAGGGAATGGGGGGGGGGGGAGGCGTGATTTTAAAGATACATCCGGCTGGAATTCCACAAGAAATCCGGGGATTTCCTCCGCCGAGAGAAAACATCGAGAAGGAGCCTGGGCTGAGGACGGACAGACAGACACGAGGCGAGCCCCCGAGCCCCCGCCCCGCGCTGCCTCCCCTCCTCGGGAGCTGCCGGACAAAAGAGGGGTGAGTCCCGGGCTCTCGGGTCGCGCCTTTGCCCCCCGGGAGCCTTTGCAGCCTTTTGCTATTTCTCTGCATGCCCCGGACTGGATCCGTTTGCTGGGGCGTGAGTGTGTGTTCGTGTCAGTGAGTGTGAGTGTGTGTTAGAGTGTGTGTGAGTGTCAGTGTGTGTGTGGGGGTCTGTGTGTGTCAGTGTGTGTGAGTCTCAGTGAGTCTCAGTGAGTGTGTGTGTTAGTGAGTGTGAGTGTGTTCGTGTCAGTGAGTGTGTGTGTCAGTGTGTGTGAGTGTCAGTGAGTGTGTGTGTGTCAGTGTGTGACAGTGAGTGTGTGTGTCAGTGAGTGTGTGTGTGTCAGTGATTGTGTGTGGGTCTGTGTGTGTCAGTGTGTGTTCGTGTCAGTGAGTGTGTGTGGGTCTGTGTGTGTCAGTGTGTGTCAGTGAGTGTGAGTGTGTGTGTTAGTGAGTGTGAGTG
Organism: Caretta caretta; assembly: GCF_965140235.1. Classification (NCBI taxonomy): domain Eukaryota; kingdom Metazoa; phylum Chordata; order Testudines; family Cheloniidae; genus Caretta; species Caretta caretta. Next base: position 20,492,218 of record NC_134225.1, read on the forward strand.
TGTTCGTGTCAGTGAGTGTGTGTGTCAGTGTGTGTCAGTGAGTGTGTGAGTGTCAGTGTGTGTCAGTGAGCGTGAGTGTGTGTTAGAGTGTGTGTGAGTGTCAGTGTGTGTGTGTGAGTGTCAGTGCGCGTGTTAGTGTGTGAGTGTGAGTCAGTGTGTGTGTGTGTTAGTGTGTGTGAGAGAGAGATCCCCCAAGGTGGGGCAACATGCTAAGAAAACCCCGCTGGGTTTTTTCCACCCCCACCCCCCCCTTCATTCCATTCTGCCCCATCCTTTCCCAGGCCAGAGCCCCATTTCCCGTCCCTCCCAGCCCCCTGCTCTGCTCTCACTCCCCCAGCCCCTCGGGGCTGCTCCTCTTCCCACCCCAGCGTCTCCAGCCCACACTTCTACTCCCGCGGGTGGGGACCAGCCTGACTCCAGCGTCATTTTCCTAACCCGCCAGCACCGGTTTGTGGGCTCTTCCCCAGCCAGGCACACGGAATGAAGATGAAGCCCCGGGGTTATTTTCTGGTTGGAGCGCCCGCTCTGCTCCTTTTTTGAGGGTGTTTTCTTTTCCAAAGCATCTCCGGGAATGTTCCCCCCTCTCTGGCAAAATCTCTTCCCCCTCCCCGCCTTGTGTTTTCACATTCAGCTACAGTCTCCCACTGCTGCGCCCTTTCCCTGCTTTGTGGCTTTTCTCCGTAGTTCCTGGGTGGGTGTTTTCTTTTATTTCTTTTTTAGTGAGCAAAAATGTGTAAAGAAAAAAAAAAACCCACCCCCCACCCCTTATCCAGAAACCCGCCTCGTTTTTCTTCTTCTCGCTAGTTTCTCAGCCGCTCCCCGCCCCAGCCGATGGCTGGTTTGTGCAGAGAGAGAAAAGGGTGCCAGGGGCTCGGATTGACACCTATCAGGAGGCTCCTCCTAAGGCCTTTGCAAAGTACTGCGTCAATGGATTGGGAGCGAAACAGGCGAGCCATCAGAGTGCATTTGAAGAGCCCCAGGCGGGGGCCCCGGGCCCCAGGCATCTCGGATGCGGGCTGGGCAAAGCGGGTGGCTTGCCCTAAAAGTTGCCGGCTTCCACCTGTTTATCCATCCCCTAAAAGAACCCCCCACCCCCGGCCGGGGCTCGATTCTCAGAATACCAGGACAGCGGGGAGAACTGGGGCCCTGCCCAAATCTGCCCTCGAACCCCCATTTTGCTGAGTTCTTGGTCGGTGGGTGTGAAAATGCCTCGCGCTGATCATGGCTTCCTGGATTGGGACAATGCAATCCAGGGGAGCTGGCCTTGGTGCTGAAAGCGAACGATGGGGGGGCCAGGGAAGGGGAGGGATGGAGCCGGGGGGGGGGGGGGGAGCGCAGAGAAAGGCCTGATTGCAGGATAAGAAGATCTCTCTTGTCATCAGAGCCCAGAACCTTTGGACACGGCGGCTTTCCTAGCCAGGGTGAGCTCGGTCAGGGTTTGGGTAGGGTCCGGTGTGACAGGGCCCTGATCTCGGCTGGGGTTTGTTCAGCGCCTGGCACAATGTGGGCCCTATCTCGGGCAGGGCCTGGCACAGTGGGGACCTGATCTTGGTTGGTGTCTAAGCAGCTCCCGGTGTGATGGGGCCCTGATCTCGGCTGGGGTCTTTAGCCAGGACTCTTAAGACCTCTAATAACAATTCCAGAGCACAGGTATTTACAGAGCAGGGGTCCCCTTCTTTCCCTGCTAGGAGAAGGGTCCCTGGGAGCAATAGGGGGTCTTAAAGAAGAGTAGAAATCAAGGGTGGGGGCACCTGGGGAAATAATCTTACATCATGCTTCCAGCTGTGTAACCAGTCACGCAGCAGACAGTGCTGGTGTGAAGAGCTGCTTTGGGTCCATTAACACCCCCCAGAAAAAATACCACCCCCACAACACCCTGCCCAGAGCTCCGGAGTGTCAGAATTAAACATTTATCCGGGTGCCTGGGTGTGCTCCCTGCTTGGAAGAGGAGAGGCTGCCTGACTGGTCAGGAGGGCGGGGTTCTAGAATCGGTGCTAGGAAGGAAGTGGAGTTTAGTGGTTGGAGCAGGGGGGGCTGGGAGTCAGGACTCCTGGGTTCTGTTTCTGGCTCTGGGAGGGAAGTGGGGGGCTAGTGGGTTACAGCAGGGAGAGGGCGGGGACTCAGGACTGAGGGTGAATGTATTTGCCCCCAGTTTTAGATCAGCTGTAAAGAGTAGGGTCAGGGCATTATGGCCTAGTGGTTAGAGCAGGGGCTGGGAGCTAGAACTATGGGGTTCTAGCCCCAGGTTATTCACAATTAGACTAAGAGAGGGTGAGCCAGGCTAGACCCTCAGGGCAGCAGTTGCTAAAGTGACTTAAGGAGTTTGAAATATACAAGAATTAACCAAGGTGCTGGTCAAGCCCAAATAGACCCAGCCTTAACAAGGCCTTTTTAAAATGACTAATGGAATCATCGTTACCCCCAAGAGACTGTGAGCACATCCCAGCTGGGCCCGAACTAAAAGCCTTTCAGCCAGCCCCTCCCTGCCCCCAGAGCATTTCCCCGAGAGCATGTTCCTGTACCCAGCATTGCACTCGGGAGGCCCCATTGATTGCCCTGACACCCCTAAGTTAATGGGGTGTTTTGCAAGCTACCCACATGGGGCAGCGTATGTTTAGATACTAGCGAGTGGGGCATCTGTGAGTCAGGACTCCTGGGTTCTAGTCCAGCGTCGCTCTATTGGATTCAATGGGGCCAGATCCCAGCTGGTGTCAATGGGCATTGCTCAACAGGAGTCAATGGGCCCAGATCCCCAGCTGGTGTCAATGGGCGTCGTTCCATCAGAATCAATGGGGCAGATCCCCAGCTGGTGTGACCTGGCAGCCCTGCATGGAGCCAACGGAGTGGCACGGACATGCTCCAGCCCCACATGGGGTAAGAGCACAGACGGCCTGGCACAGAATCAGCCTGGCATCCTAACTCGCCCCACCCCTGTCCCCTTGGGGCTAACTCTCTATTTCTTTTTCAGCTCCTGCTTTCTCTCCTGTTTTCTCTGCAGGCTGGAGCTCCCCTCCGGGTCACCTGGGCAGGAGCTGTGCCCAAGAGGAACCCCCAGCCCGCTAGCTCCCTTCGGCGACGGGTATTCTTGGGTAGATAATACGGATTGCGTTGTTATTGCTTGAGAATACGCGTAGCCGAGGGGAGAGTCTCTCATCTCGTGCCTCTCTCCCTCCTTCCTGCACCGGCTGACGCTCACCCAGCCGGGGGCTCAGCACCACCCCTGGAGGAACACGGAATGGTGCCCGCCCACACCAGATGGCACCAACAAGCCAAGACCCATGCTGGCCCCTGTGTCATGCTACCCCATTCCCGCCCCTGCCCCTCAGTGATTGTGTTGGCCTGTGGAACTCCTCACCACAAGATGAGGAGGATTCCTGCATGGGATCAGACTTTTCCATGGGGAGCAAGAGCACCCAGGGTCAGGGTGGAGAGGGTCAAAAGAATAGGTGGTTTTAAACTCCCCTTGGGGAATGGGCCACGAGCTGACCCCCCAATATTGGCAGATAAGAGGAGATTGCCCCCCTTGGGGGGGCAGTTAACCCACCAATGGGGTTCTTGCATCTTCCTCTGTAGCAGCTGGTGCTGGGCCCAGCTGGAGGCAGGAGACAGGGCTACATGGGGATTCCTGGATCTTTTTCTGTTCATCCAAGCTGCTTCCCTGGAAAGCCAGCTGGGAGTCTGGACCCATTGAGTCCAAAGGTGCAACAGCCAGCTGAGGACTTGGCATGAGTGGGGGCAAATCACCGTTGCTCCACTGGAACGAATCAGCGTTTGGATCCGAGGCGCATTCTCCCTGGAGCCCGTCCTGCCCAGTCGCTGGAGGCAGAGATGTTGGCCTCCAAAGTGCCCAGTGGCTAGTGGGTGCCATGACCTCCCTTGGAGACCCCCAGGCTCTGACCTGCAGGGGCTGACTCCAAGCACCCAGGCCCTCACCACTCACGCTCCTCAGTCCGCCCGGCCCCCCTGGTATATGACAAGACGAGGGGCTGGTAGCCCTGATATCTCATCTAGCTCCAGTTAACATCCCCCACCCTGCACTACTGGCTGGATGTTCTTACGTTCATATACTGCGTGCAGATGTGGTCGCCCCATCTCAAAAAAGACGTATTGGAATTGGAAAAGGTTCACAAAAGGGCAACAAAGATGTTTAGGGGTAGAGAAGGGCTTCCGTATGAGGAGAGATTAATAAGACTGGGACTTTTCAGCTTGGAAAAGAGGCGACTAAGGGGGGAGATGATAGAGGTCTATAAAATCATGAGTGGTGTAGAGAAAGTAACTAAGGAAGTGTTATTTACTTCTTCTCATACTACAAGAACAAGGGGCCACCAAATGAAATTAATAGGCAGCAGGTTTAAAACAAACACAAGAAAGTATGTTTTCATGCAATGCACTGTTAACCTCTGGAACTGCTTGCCAGAGGGTGTTGTGAAGGCCAAGACTGTAACGGGGTTCAAAAGGGAGCTAGACAGATTCATGGAGGATCAGTCCATCAATGGCTATTAGCCAGTATGGGCAGGGATGGTGTCCCTAGCCTCTGTTTGCCAGAAGCTGGGATCGGGCGACAGGGCATGGATCACTTGATGAAAATCTGTCTGTTCATTCCCTTTGGGGCACCTGGCACTGGCCACTGTCAGAGGACAGGACACTGGGCCTTTGGTCTGACCCAGTATGGCCGCTCTTATGATGCAACATTCGCCTTGGCTCCCTGCTCTAAGCCACCGCTTGTTAAAACACCGGCTGCCGTCCACCCCAGAAGCAGTTGCAGCTCAGCAACTCAAGCTTTGGGGGAGACAGCACAAGGGTCAGGGTGGGATTCCCCTCTGCCAGCCATGAGCAGCATGAGATTTGCAAGGTGACTGTCCCTCCCACCCCCCGCCTCAGCCCCAAACTTGCCTCCGAAGGGTCAGACTGCTTCCTACGGCCAGAGGTTCCTGGGGTGTTGTAGGAATTGTAACCCCGGTACTGCAGCGTCGCCCCTGCTGGGGATCTGAGGCTAATGCTTTCTCCTCTAGCTACGACCACCCTCGTCAGGAGCCAACCCCCCTGAGCTTCCCGCGCCCACGTGGGCAGATCCATGTGAGCAGGGCTCGAGCTAGTGCATTAAAAATCGCAGCGGGGATGTTGCAGCTCGGGGTCTCCAAGCCCACCAGGCTCGAGGGCCTGAGCTCCAGCCCGGAAGTCCTGACTCCTAGCCAAATGCCCTGTCCGCTGGGCCATGCTCCGACTCTTTTAAGAGAGATTTAAGTGACGCCAAGGGCTTGTGCTGGGCCCAGCGCATGGGGGTGGATTTCAGCCCCAGCTGCTGATTTAGGAGACCACAGACCCTGCGAGGACTGGCCCAGGTGTTCGTGGGTGGGCAAGCGAGGAATCCTGCTGCCACCGGGCCTGAGTCGTGGCCCACCCAGGCCAGGGTCACTGGCTGCTTCAGAGATTTCCCTCAGTGGAACGTGCCTGGAGATGAGCAGGGGCAGCAGGTTTGTATAATTTTTGGTGGTGCCCGGAACAGGTCCTAGTCCCGCCCCCGCCCCCCCCACACACACCTGCCTAAGCCTCTGGAAGGGAGTTTGGGTGCAGGAGGGGTGAGGGTGCGGGCTCTGGAAGGGAGTTTGGGTGAGAGAGGGGTGAGGGGGTGGGCTCTGGGAGGGAGTTTGGGTGCAGGAGGGGTGAGGGGGTGGGCTCTGGGAGGGAGTTTGGGTGCGGGGTGCAGGCTCTGGGCTGGGGCACAGGGGGCGGGGTGCAGGAAGAGGGCAGGGGGGCGGCTCTGGGAGGGAGTTTGGGTGCAGGAGGGGTGAGGGGGTGGGCTCTGGGAGGGAGTTTGGGTGCGAGAGGGGTGAGGGGGTGGGCTCTGGAAGGGAGTTTGGGTGCGAGAGGGGTGAGGGTGCGGGCTCTGGAAGGGAGTTTGGGTGCGAGAGGGGTGAGGGGGTGGGCTCTGGGAGGGAGTTTGGGTGCAGGAAGGGTGAGGGGGTGGGCTCTGGGAGGGAGTTTGGGTGCGAGAGGGGTGAGGGTGCGGGCTCTGGGAGGGAGTTTGGGTGCGAGAGGGGTGAGGGGGTGGGCTCTGGGAGGGAGTTTGGGTGCAGGAGGGGTGAGGGGGTGGGCTCTGGAAGGGAGTTTGGGTGCAGGAGGGGTGAGGGGGTGGGCTCTGGGAGGGAGTTTGGGTGCGGGGTGCAGGCTCTGGGCTGGGGCACAGGGGGCGGGGTGCAGGAAGAGGGCAGGGGGGCGGCTCTGGGAGGGAGTTTGGGTGCAGGCTCTGGGCTGGGGCGGGAGGGCAGGAGGGGTGCGGCGCTTACCTCGGGCGGCTCCCGAAAGCGCTCGCACGCCCCTCTGGCCGCGGCTCCTAGGCATGGGGGCGGGAGATCTCCGTGCGCTGCTGCCCGCAGCTCCCATTGGCAGAGTCAGTGATTGGGGCGGGAGCAGCACGCGGAGACCCCCCCACACACACCCCAGGGGCTGCTGCGCTGCCGGTGGTGGCGTCAAGGGGCCCCGGGCCCTTTTAAATAGCCCTGAGGCAGCAGGCGGGGCCGGGAGACACTCCAGGGGTGGTGCCTGGGGGCAGCAGGCAGGGCCCGGGGGAGAAACCTGGCCCTGAACATCGGTGGAGCTGGGCCCCCATGCTCTGAATATTCCTGGAGCACGGGTACCACACGTTCGTACAACTCGCCGCCCCTGGGCGCAAGGGGGCTGGGAGCCAACCAGTGCAACGTCCCCCTGTCCTTAGCCTCAGGGTGAAAAACTTTTTCTTTCTTTCTTTCTTTCTTTCTTTCTTTCTTTCGTTGAAACAAATGGGTAGCGCCCAGCCAATCTGCAGCTGTCCGCTTTATATCCATGGCCCCTGTTTGTGGATCGGCTGTGGCTATAAATTTTGTATCCGCTCGGGGCTCTACAAATGGGCACTGAGGGAACTCAGCGCTGGGAAATGGGGAAACCTTTTGTGTGGAAATTTTCAACAAAAAGTGGAAGGGGAAAAAAAAATCCAACCCCAACTGTCTCTTTTGAAATTTTCTGTCGAAAAATGTGACTGTTTTGTGTGTGTCCCCCAAATCACTATTTTTTTTTTGGGTTGTTTTTGGTCAGCCTTAGTTTAGGGATTCTCCCATTTGAGGATCAGTTTTCAGGTTTTTGGTTGTTCTCGGACCAATCAAACATCTGGGAGGAAATCAAACACTTTCCACACACACACACAGTCATTTTTTTTTTTTTGAAACCCCCAATTGGCCATCAAAAATCCAGTTCCGGGGGGAATTTTCCACTGGCCCCAGGGCAGCATCTTTGAAAACATGGACCGATTTTCTTCAGCTGCCTAAATAAGAATTACAGGGCCTCAATTTAAAAGCCTGAAATCCAACAGTTCAAACCCCTTTAAGGAGATTTCAAGTAGGCGCGGCGATTCGATTCCTTCTGGCTTTGGCACTGGTGGAGTCCTGCGCTCAGCTAAGAAGCAGGTTGATAAATTGGAGAGGGTTCAAAGAAGAGCCAGGAAAATGATTCAAGGACTAGAAAACAGGTCTTAGAGTGAGAGACTGCAGGACCTCAATCTATTTCGCTGAACAAAGAGAAGGTTAAAGGGCGACTTGATCCCAGCCTCTAAGTACCAACTAGGAACAAATATTTATCCTGGGCTCTTCAGTCTAGCAGCGAAAGGTCGAACACGATCCAAAGCTGGAAGTTTAAGCTAGCCAAATTCAGACTGGTAATAAAGTGCAAATTTTTAACAGTGAGGGAGATGCACTCTTGGAAGAACTTCTGAAAGCTCATGGTGGGTTTTCCATCACTGGCAATTTTTAAATCAAGCTTGGGTGTGTTTCTAAAAGCTCTGCCCTAGTTCAACCAGGAATTACTGCAGGGCAGCTCAGTGTTACCCCGTCTGGCCCTGGCCTCTATCAATCTAGGCAAACCCTGGTCTCGGCCTGGGTGACAAATCCAGTACAGCTAACATATTCCCACCTCTGCTTGGTTCTGACATCGACACGGCCCAGGTCAGCGTTCTCCACTTCTCCCAGTTTGGGGGAAGCTGAGCGGCCAGAGCCCCCAGTCTGGGAGTGGCTCTCAAAGGCTGGATCTTCCTGGCTGCTTGACTCCTGACCTGCTGCAGAAAAACCCCAGCGAGCGGAGCCCGTCTGCCTTAGGTAAATATGGGATGGGGGGGGGAACTATTCTCAGAGCACTTCTCTCGCTGTGAGATGGATAGCCAGTGAGCCATGGGCGTGGTTAGATATGGCCCATCCTAGGTACATTTCCCACCCCACATCTCTGCTCCTAGTGCATCCGCCTACTCCACCAGCGCATGGGGACTTGGATCCTGGTGGGAAAGGCCACTGGGCTTCAGCGTCTCTCCAGATTTTGGGATGGAGACAGGAGAGTGGCTGGCTCCTCCTGGCCCTGGAAGATGGTAAAAGCCCCGGATCTGGGAGCCTTCTGGAGGGAGCAGGGGAGGGCCTGTATGTGAGGGTAGGGTCTGGTCTCTTGGCTTCTGTAGCAAGGTGGAGGCAGCTGGGGCTTCTACCTGAATATTTTTGCCCAGGGCAGGGTTGGCACTGGGCTCCATGCACTGCTGGGGGCTTTGCTCCAGCAGGATCCTGCCCCATCCCCCAGCTGAACCGTTCGGTCTCCAGAGCAGACTTGGAAAAGGCTCTGGAGCACCCTGAAGTCCACAGCCCCCTGTTCTAGAACCTCCCTACTCCAGAGGCCCCCGGTCCAGAACCTCCTTCTCTAGAATACCCTGTTCTGAAAACCCTGTCGTTCTAGATCTCACAGCCCTGTAATGGTCCCAGGCCAGCCCCCCAAACTCTACAGTCACTCTGCTCTGGGACCCCCATTCTAAAACCCAACTTGAGAACCACCCAACCCTAAAACTGCCATGTTCTGGAGCCCTCGGGGCCAGAACACCCAACTCTAGAACACTCCTCTTCTACAACCCCAAACATAACCCCCTATCTCTAGAATCACCGACTCAAGAACCTGCTGTTCTAGAACCCCCGACTCTAGGATCATCCTATTCAAGAGCCACCCCCAGCTACAGGACACCCCCCCCCCCAGCTCTAGAATGGCCCTCTCTAGCTCCCACAGAGGTGACGGGCCGGACACAGGGATTGCTGGGGGAAATTCGCTGGCCTGTGCCATGCAGGAGGTCAGACTAGGTGACCACAGTGGTCCCATGCCAGCCCCCTTCTCCACCCCCCCCCACGCTCTCCTCCCCCATGGGTGTGTACAGTATGCCTGTGTATACATGGAGGAGGGGGTTGTGGGAGGGCCCAGCACATCCTGGGAGCCGGGGGTTGGCTGGCAAACTCAGTGCCCAGAAACGCCAACGATGGGCACCTTGGCAATCCGGAGACACACAGATCAGGGTGGAGGATGGGCAGTGAACACCCATTCCCTTTAATCCTCTCCTTCCCCGATAGTTATTGACGGTGCTACTGGCCCACAGCTGCCCTCCTGCCCCCATGGTCACGAGAGGCTGCAGGTGGGATCGAGCCGGGGTACGGGGGTGTCATCGTGGGAGGCTGTTTCTGGCCTCCCCCTTAAAAATTCTCCACCCACTGGAACCCTGAAAGTTCTCAGTGTTGCTTGGCAACCGGAGCAGCGGGCGCTAGGCAACGCAGTTGCTAGGGAGCATGTGTGTGTGTAGGGGATGATTGGCAGCTCTGGCAGAGGCCTGGCAAATGGCACTTGACCAGATGAGCAGCCCCCCCCCCCTCCCCCCAGTGCCAGGGTATGAGGGTTGCCAATTTTGGGTGGACGTATTCCTGGAGGTTTCATCACATGACATAATCTTTAATTAAAGATTCATCTTTAATTCCTGGAGACTCCGGGCCAATCCTGGAGGGCCAACCCCAGAGCTGGGAACAGACCCAGAAGTCCTGCTTCCCAGCTCCCTGCTCTAACCCATGCCCCTGTCTAGTCACTCCCCGCAATTCCCTGGGCAGTGCAGGGAGCTGGCCCCATGCTGCCCACCCCCCCCCCCATGCCCTGAGCACTCAACCCATGATTACCGGCCCCAGTCCCCCCCTCCACAGCCCCCCTGCCAGCTCTGCATGCCAGCAGCACAGGCCCCCTGCAGCCAGTGGCCCTGCCCGGAGCTGGGCACCGACCAGAAACATCCCACAGGAGGGGACCCTGGTACGGCCACCCCCCACCCCCTGTCCAATGCACTGTACCAACACCACCCCGTTCTCCTGCCCCTAAAACAGCCCCTCCCCCAGCCCATCCCCAAGACACTGAACCCCCCCCGTTTACCTCCTGCCCCTAAAACAGCCCCTCCCCCAGCCCATCCCCAAGACACTGTACCCCCCCGTTTACCTCCTGCCCCTAAAACAGCCCCTCCCCCAGCCCATCCCCAAGACACTGAACCCCCCCCCGTTTACCTCCTGTCCCTAAAACAGCCCCTCCCCCAGCCCATCCCCAAGACACTGAACCCCCCCCCCCCGTTTACCTCCTGCCCCAAAAACAGCCCCTCCCCCAGCCCATCCCCAAGACACTGTACTCCCCCGGTTTACCTCCTGCCCCTAAAACAGCCCCTCCCCCAGCCCATCCCCAAGACACTGAACCCTCCCCCCCGTTTACCTCCTGCCCCTAAAACAGCCCCTCTCCCAGCCCATCCCCAAGACACTGAACCCCCCCCCCCCCGTTTACCTCCTGCCCCTAAAACAGCCCCTCCCCCAGCCCATCCCCAAGACACTGAACCCCCCCCGTTTACCTCCTGTCCCTAAAACAGCCCCTCCCCCAGCCCCTCCCCAAGACACTGAACCCCCCCCGTTTACCTCCTGCCCCTAAAACAGCCCCTCCCCCAGCCCATCCCCAAGACACTGAACCCCCCCCCGTTTACCTCCTGCCCCTAAAACAGCCCCCCTCCGCTTCCATCACCTCCCGCCACAGTAGGCCCCAGCTATCCATTAGCAATGGATTCCCAGACACATTCAGAGCAGAGATGGAGGGGAGAGGTAACCCCCCCCCCCAAAGATCTCCTGAACGTGACAGATCTCCAACCAAGCTGGCCATGGAACCCAGCCCCAAAGAAAGGGGGCCAAACCCCTGAGCCACCCAGTCCCTGGAGCCGGATGGGAGCTGGCACACCCTAGAGGGGACAGGCCCATGCGCCCCCCAGAGCAGTCCCAGGGCAGGGGCATGCTGGTGGGGGGCTGTGGCAGCAAAGCCCCCTTGGGTAGCCCCCCCATTCCACAGTGTGGCACCTGCCCCCCAGCAGGCCCGTTGGGCAGCCCATAGAGTGGTCTCTGTGTCCATGCGGGTTGGGGGAGACTGCTACATCCATTACCCTGTGGGGAGGGGTCTGTAGTTTATATCCAGCATCCCCAGGCTGAGTTGGGGGCAGCGGAGCATGTGTGGGGAGGGGAGATCAGGGACCCCCAGTCTAAGGCCAGAGCCAATTCACGCGGCTCTCCAGTAGTTGGCCTGGGAGATCACACCAGCTCCAGACCTGCCTGGCACATGGACACACACACTGCGCCTTAGCTGGTAATTAACAACCGAGGTGCTTTGAGCTGTGATCCCTGAGTAATCTGGTTAATTGGATCCTCCTTAAAATCGGCCTGGGGGCAGGGGACGAGACTGGCTAAGGTGGGGTCCTCCCCAGGGTTCAGGGTGGGTTCCTTCTGACCCTTTGCAGCCCAGAGATCCCCCTTTGCCCCCCCCCCACCACCTGGTGGCCCCTCTCAGGCTTCCTTTGTATCATTTCACCCCAGGCTGGGCTGCCCCTGGGATAATGCAGCCCCGGCAGGTAACAGTAGGACCCCAGGGTGCTTATCAGGTGTCCACTCGCTGGGGTGTCCCTGGATTTCCTCCCCTCCCCAATTCTACTGCAAATTAACTCCTCCCAACATAGCTCCCCTCCCCCTCCCCCAGCTCTGGCCCTAGCAGGCGGCGACAGATGGCGAGAGGTTTGCAGATGCCCCACGGAGCAGGGGACAGATGAATGCACCAGCCGGCTGAAAATGCCACTGTTTAGTTACTGCTAAATGTTTGAATTAATCCCCCTCCGAGTCCCCCATGGCCCCCGGGGCCCAAAGCCAGCGATCACCCATTCACCTTATGGTGAAATAAGTTTCTCTGGAGCCTTTCCAAGAAGGCCATGGGGCAGGCTTGAGGGGCAGGCACAGGAGGTCAGGCTTGAGGCGCATGGCCAGAGCTGTGGGGGAAGCAGAGGTAGGATAACAGGGGGCACAGGTTGAGATTAAGAGCGTTGGCAGAGGTGGAAGGGCTGGAGCCCAGGGCCCGGGTAGCAGAAGGGTCAGGGGTGAGGAGCATCGACACAGCTGGGTGCGATGGGTCAGGATCAAGGGGCGTTGACTGAGCTGTGGGAAGGGAGGGGACTCAGGGCTGGGATCGGCGGGGCTGCGGGTCAGGAGCCAGGGGCGTCGGCAGAGCTGTGGGGATGGATTTGGCAGCCAAATAAAGGGAACATTCCTCGAACCCCTCCGCTCTCCCCACAGCCCCATCAGCGCCCGGGGCACCAGCCAAAGGGGGTCAGTGTTATATAGCCCAGTCAGTGCAGGTGAACTGGGGTCCAGTGCCCTGGGCAGGGAGTGGGGCCCGGACGCCTGGGTTCTATCCCAGCTGCGCGGGGGGCCCGGTGCTCAGGGCAGGGGGTGGGGCCCGGACGCCTGGGTTCTATCCCAGCTGCGAGGTGGGGCCGGTGCTCAGGGCAGGGGGTGGGGGCCGGACGCCTGGGTTCTATCCCAGCTGCGCGGGGGGCCCGGTGCTCAGGGCAGGGGGTGGGGGCCGGACGCCTGGGTTCTATCCCAGCTGCGCGGGGGGCCCGGTGCTCAGGGCAGGGAGTGGGGCCCGGACGCCTGGGTTCTATCCCAGCTGCGCGGGGGGCCCGGTGCTCAGGGCAGGGGGTGGGGCCCGGACGCCTGGGTTCTATCCCAGCTGCGCGGGGGGCCCGGTGCTCAGGGCAGGGGGTGGGGGCCGGACGCCTGGGTTCTATCCCAGCTGCGCGGTGGGCGGTGAGATGGGTCCAGTGCTCGGGGCAGTGAGCACGCGGCCAGAGGCGGTTGCAGCCACTGATTGGCTAGGCTTCAGAGAGTGGGCGGGCCCTCCCCGCGGATTGGCTGGAAGGCAAGAAAACGAAGCGGCCGGAGGGACTCGCCCCAGGATTGGCTAGATCAACGGAGGCGGGCGGTCCTTATTCCGGATTGGCTGGAGGTTGGAAAGGGGCGTGACCGGAACCAAAGACGATTTCTGATTAGCTATCCCCCGGGGACTGGGCGGGACATCCCCCCGGATTGGCCCGGGGCGCGGAGTGGGCGGGGCAATGTCGGCGGCGCTGCAGCAGGCGCTGGGCGCGGCGGGGCCCGGCCCGGCCCCGGCCCCGGCCCTGGTGCTAGGCCCGGCCCGCTCCGGCCGCTCGGCGCTGCTGTTCCGGGCGGCCCGGGGCGGGCCCCGCGCGCTGTTCCTGGCGCCTCGCGCCCTGCAGCGGCTGCCGGGGGCCCGGCGCGGGGAGAGCGACCTGCGCGACCTGCAGGTGATGGGCGGGGCCTGCGCGGAAGGGGCGGGGCCAAGGGCCCGGGGCGGGGCCTGCGCGGAAGGGGCGGGGCCAAGGGTCAAAGTCTTAGGGGGCGGGGGGCTGAATGTGGGGAGAAGCTGGAGGCCGCAGTGCCTGATGGGAGCGGGGAGCTAAGGGGTGGGGCTTCATGGCAGGGGGGGAGCCTAAGGGGCAGGGCATCAGATAAAGGGAGGGGCCTGAGGAGTGGGAGGGGCCAGATAGGGCAGGGCTTTTCTGGAGGTGGGGGGGTTGGTGCTGGCATAGGACAGCTGGCGGCCTGTACCTGGCGGGGTGTTGGCAGGGGGATGCCAGGCAGGGGAAGGGAGGATATACTGGGTTGGGACTAGCTGGGAGGCAGGGGGGCTTGGCTGTGGTTGGCCTGGTGAGGGAGGGGCTCCCGGGCGGGGGCGGGATGGGCTGTGGGGGAGGGGATCCCGGGCTGGGGCAGGATGGACTGTGGGGGAGGGGATCCCAGGCTGGGGCAGGATGGGCTGTGGGGAGGGGATCCCGGGCGGGGGCTGACCCAGTTCAATCGCTTCCCTCCCCTTCCCCACCCTAGCGCATCCAGTTCCTCTACCCGCCCTCCCTGCGGGAGCTGCGGCAGCTGTTGGCCTCGCTGCACCAGAGCCTGCCTGGGCCCCCTGCCCTCATCTTGCTGGATGGCCTGGAGCATTACCTCGCTGGTTGCCCTGGCCCTCAGGCAGCCGCCCGGCTCTCAGCCCTGCTGGTGGACACAGCTTCGTACTTCACGGGGCGCCTCGGCGCGGACCCCCAAGGATCTGCCCCCTGCTGCCAGCTCATCGCCTCCGTGCAGGTCTCCGGGGAAACAGAGGTTGAGGATCATCTCAGCATCCTCCAGCGCTACTTCCCAGCCCAGTGCTGGCTGTGCCCAGACTCGGCGGCAGCCCTGGGCCAGGAGGACTGCGGGGGCGACGGGCTGTTCAGGGCACGCCTGTCCCAGCCCGGTGCTCCAGACCGGGAATGGAGGCTGGGATTCGGCCTCGATGGAGAGATGAGGGTATCCCCGGTTCCATGGGGCTGTGCAGAGGATCCAGGGGCAGCTTCGGACAGAGACAGAGCTGCCGGGGCTGAGAAGTGACCGCTGGGGCTCTGGCCTCTAGCATTCTCCGCTGGAGATGTAAATCCGTCTGTTTCCCGAGTGAGGGTTTCTGCCCTGGTCGTTGGCTGAAGCTTGGGCGATTTGAGGGGGCATACAGAGACGTATTTTCCCCTCTTGGCCTGCTTAATTTGCCACCCACAGTGAATAGAAATGGTGGAAAATTCAACAATACAAATCTGTTTATTCCAGTACCGCCGAAGGAGCAGCCGAGATCGGGCCTGCCCCCCCATCGCGCCAGGTGCTGCACAGACAGCATAATGTGCAGTCTCTACCCCTGAATCTAATTTATTTTCCAGGGTTTCGGCTCTCTGAAGAGGTGGGGTGACCTGACCAATTAGCTGCGCCCAACTCTGAGGGGGAGCCCATCTGTTCCAGTGCGTAGGATGCAGGGCTCGGAGCGGAGGAGATCGGGCCTCTGTTCCTGGCTCTTGCCACTCACCTGCTGTCTGACCTCGAGTCATTTCCCCTGCTCTGAGCGTTAGCCCCTACTCCCGGTCCAGAGCCAGTAATAAAACCTGACTCCAGCCCCTCCCAGATCTGGGAGTAGAACCCAGGAGTCCTGGCTCCCAGGCCCTCCCTCTCATGTTCTAACCCACTAGACCGCACTCCCCTTCCACAGCCGCGAATGTCCCTCCCAGCTGGCTCAGTGCCATGGAGCTGATCTGGCACAGGGCTGGGGGCATTGGCACAAGGACGGTGAAGCCACGAATCAGGCCCAGCAGCCCCTGGAGCCTTCAGCTCCTGCCCCCTCCCGGCTCTCCCGACGGGCTCCCGTCCCAAGGGGCTCACCCTGCCGATGTTGGATCGGCGCCCGTCCCTGCCGAGAGTCAGCGCTTGGCTGGGCTTCCGCTGCCTGCCACAAGCTGAGCTGCTGCTGATAATGCCCGGGGGGGGGGGGAGGGGGGCTGGTTGCTGTGGAGATAATCGCTATCAGGTGGGGACGGGCGCTGAGCCAAAGGGTTCTGCCTGCTGCCTGCCTGTGGGGCTGTTTGGAGGGTGGGGGGTGGTCCTCACGCTGGTGGGAGGCTGGATCCAAGCAGAGCTACTCCCCCGATTCCGCCCCTGGCACCCCGGCACTGTCTGCCGCCCGTTCGAGCTACGCCACGGTGTTTCTGCCAGCGCCCGGGCTGAGAGCCAGTGGAGTCATTGACGCTTAGTGGCACGGGAGAGCCAGCAGCGCCCAGGGCTCGTTGCCACGTTTCCTTGCACTTGGGCCGGGCACGTGCAAGACCCCAGCACGCGGGACAGGCAGCCATACACGCTGGCTTTAACCGGTGTCGCGATCCTCAGGCCCTGCTACGAGGAGCGGAAAACATGATTTATCTGTATGATGGCAGTGTCCAGGATCCCATTGTGCTAGGTGCTGTACAAACTCCAATCACAAAGCCAGTTCCTGCCTAAAGGGGTTCCAGTCTCTCCCCCGGCATCTTTTCCCCCTGCGTCTCCCTCGCTCTAAGCTGGCCTGACAAGGCTGGTCCAGGCACAGATGGGGAAGCAGGTTTCTACCCAGCAGAGAAGGCGGCAGTCCCCTGGAGGAGCAGTGAGGGGGAAATGCTGAACCGGTTTGAAGTCGGAGCTTGATTGGTTTCAGACTGAGCTGACGTAACGGGGCATCCCGGAGCCGTGGAGCCTTCCCCAGCAGAAAGTAGGCAGACGTGGAGTGGAAAAAACCAGCCCCTTTATTAAAAGACCAAGATCTCTCACGCATCCAGCCGCTGCGGGCTCCTGGCTGGGCCCCAGCCCGGCCAGGGCACTGTGCGCTGTGGGGCAGTCCCCTAGTTGGGATTCTCAACCCTAGTTGGGATCCCTCCTAGCCAGCCCCACCTGCTCCCCTTTAACAAGCCCCTGGCCTAAGCTGGGGCCCCACCGCTGCCGGGCAGATAGGAGCCCTCAACCCCCAGGTGTTTCAATGCTGGCCAGGTGGGTTGGTCTCACCCCAAGAGGGCTGTGGTGGTGCCAGGGCGAATCAGTCCATCTGGCGCCGGCAGCATCCCTTAAAGGGTTAATGACGAGAGCGCCCCAGGGCCGGGACGACCCCGTGGGGTTAAATACCTATAGCAGAGGGAAGATCCCAATGACAACCCGGGTTGGTCAGTATTGTCAGCCCTGTTTTACAAGTGGGGAAACAGGTGCAGAAAGGGGGCGGGGGTGGGACTTGCCCCAGGTCACAAAGCCAGTCAGTGGCACAGCTGGGATAGAACCCAGGAGTCCTGACGCCCAGCTCCCCTAGCTCTAACCACTAGGCCCCACTCTCCTCCCACAGCTGGGGCTGGAACCCAAGAGTCCTGACACCCGACCCACCCCTCACTCTAACCTCTAGCCCCTACTGCCTGGCTACTACATTGGTCACAGCAGTAACAGATTTACAGGGGTAACGGGGCTTTTTGAGCTTTCCTCCCCTATACACATAAGTACAAAAAGAAAAGGGGCAGGATTGCAGGACTCCCAGCACCCCTTGCAGCCGAGCCAGGCTGGGGGGTGGGGGGGAGAGCAGAGTGGGTGGGCTCCCCTTGGTGGCACAGGGGGCTACAGCTTCCACCCAACTCGTGTTTCGAATCCAAGCCAGCTCTGGTGAGGGGGGGGGCGATTGGAGGTAACGCCCCCTGCTGGCAGGTTGGTCCCTGACCACCTGCTCCACGGCTGCAACAGCCAGCACCGTCCACGTCGCCCCGTGGCCCATCCGGCCAGGTGGGAGTTTCCGTCCCGGCGAGAGCCCAGTCTGAACCTGAGCTGGGGCAGTTCGGCTCCCACCTGCCTTGGCTCCCACCACAGCCTGGCAAGCATCGGGCAAGAGGGAGCTGGTGCTGGGGTCATATATCCATCCTCAACCTCCTGCTGGGACAGAGGTCTCCTTTACCTCCTCCCAGGTCTCTGAACCTCCTGCCGGGACGGGGGTCTCCTTTACCTCCTCCCAGGTCTCTGAACCTCCTGCCGGGACGGGGTCCCCGCGACATCCTGCCGGGAAGGAGTTTCCTCCACGTCCGGCAGACCTGGGGGTCCATCTCTGTTCTCCAGGCCCGGAGTCCCCTGCCCATCCGCCGGCACTATGAGCACACCACGTAGCTGGCTGGGAAGGGCTGGGCCTGGCCCCCATCCTGGCACAGGTTGGTGTAGAGGTTGGGCCGGTTGGTGCTGGTGCCCAGGGGGCCGTAGTCAGCAGAGATCCCGGAGTCGGACACCAGCAAGTAGCTGTATTTGAGCGGGCGCTGATGCCCACAGGGTGCCAGCAGCTCCGAACTGGGGTCGAAGACGGTGTACTCGAAGCTGGAAGAGGACGAGACCTGCTCCCCCGGGACAGGCTCCGGTGTGGCCCCCGGGGGGCCCAGCTCCTGCCCCACGGCAGGGGGGGCTTCAACGCCCGCACTGCTCCAGGCATCCAGCAGGAGCAGAGAGTCCTCGCCCAGGCTGCATGGCATCAGCTGTTCATCCAGCACCAGGTAGTCGCCCTGGGGCTCTGCGGGCAGCTGAGGGCGGCTGGGCAGAGCCGAGCCCTGGGCTTTGAGGGGCAGAGGGGGCACCGGCCCCTCCGCCTTGGATTCGCGGCCCTCGGACAGCACCTCCAGCAGGCTGGGCTGCTCCTCCAAGTAGCCAGGGTTCCCACTCCACCAGAGGCAGGCGTTCCTTTGTCCCAGCCAGAGCTGCGAAGGCAACAGGGCTTGGATCACCGGAGAGGCTGGGTGCGGGGGCACCTTCTGAGCCAGGCCTGGTGGTCTGAGCCTCCTCTCCGCACCCCTGGACTCTCAAGTTCTGCCTGTCCCCCCAGCACCCACCCTGGGCCAGATCCTGCCAGCCCCTTTGTTTTAAACCAAGGATTTATGTAGGGCCTACAACAACAATGCCTAGCATTTGGCAGCGTGAAAACCAGACCCGGGCTCACTCCGCAGCTTGGCCCTTCTCTGGGGGCTTCCCCATCTCTAAGCATCTCCCCCCTCGGACAACCACTCTGGTCCCCCAGCCCAGTGCGTCCTCTCAGCATCAGACCCCCATAGCCCCAGCACAGATGTGGGCAGTGTGGCGTGGTGGGCAGTGTGGTGACTTCCCCCCAGCAGGCCCTGCTGGCCAGACCCCTCCATGCGTCGATGGGCTGCAGCCCCCTGTGGGGCCCCTGGCCAGGGCAGAATCCGGTACCTGGAAGTTCCCCTTGTAGAGGGTGAAAAGCCCCTCGAATTTGTGCTCCGGGCTGGGAATCACAGGCCACAGCTGCTTCTTCAAAAACCTTGGGGGGGAGCGGGGGGGGACAGTAGTGAACAGGAGACAAGCCCGGGCGTGAATCCTCCCCCCCCCCGGCAATGGAAATGCGTGTGCACCCACCCTGCGAACGCTCGTGGGCCATTGGCGGCAGGGGGCTCAGGAGATACGGTCCCCAGTGCCGCCCCCACGCCTCGTGCATCCCCTCACACACGCGACCGCCAAGCATATGCAGACACGTTGCCAGACGCATGCGCATGCTACCCTAGACAAGTACATACATGCACGCCCCCCTGGGGACTCCCCTCCGTGCACACATGCCTTGCGCATACTCTCACACACGTGCCCAGTCCCCCACACACGTGTGAGGCGTGTGTGCACATGTGCACCCCTGGACACACACCTCCATGCACGCGCACACGCCTCACACACAAATGCATACCGCCCCCAAACATGACTGCACACATGGGCATCTGCACACACAACCTCGCAGCCCCCCTTGCACCCCTGCACCCCCCTCCCACAACCTTACAGCCCCCACCCCCACTCCTCTGCCCACCTGGGCACCACACCCAGTTTGGCAGGCGTGTGCGCATGAGTAAGGCTGGGGTTGAAACCTTAGCCTGGAGGGGCCCAGCGGGTGCGGGAAGGGCTGTCCCGGTGGGCACGGGCGTGGCGGGCAGTACCTGCGGTGGGTGAGCAGGGCAAAGAGGGCCAGGAGCACCAGGATGAGCACCAGGATGAGCGACAGCGACAGGATCAGGGGGTCCAGATCTGCAAGGTGGGGTGGCAGGGTCAGGAGCTGCCTCCAGTGGGATCATAGAGAAGGGCCCAGGATCGGACCCCCAGACCATCCCGCGGCCCCCTCCACCCCCACCCCACCCCGCTATCCCCCTCCACCCAACGGCCCCTCCACCCCCATCCCCACCCCGCTATCCCCCGCCACCCAACGGCCCCTCCACCTCCACCCCCACCCCGCTATCCCCCACCACCCAACGTGGAGGGGGCCTCCAGGGAGGGGGTCTCACCATGGGGCGTCACCACGGTGACCGGCGCCGACCAGGCACTCCAGTAGCCGCTGTAGCTGACGCCGTCGGGCTTGACGCGCACGGCCAGGGCGTAGCGGGTCCGGCCCCGCAGGTTGAGGATCAGGCACTCGGTGCGGCCGTCGGGGATGTCGACCTGCAGGGGGCAGGAGGGCAGGGTGAGGGGCGCCGGGCGGGGCCGGGGCCGGGGCAGGGCAGGGCAGGGCAGGGGCGGGCTCACCATCTGGCGCTCGGCGCCCTCGGGGACGAAGGCCACCTCGTAGCGCAGGCTGCTCTCCAGGTAGCGGAGGCTGGGCGGCTGCCAGCTCACCGTCAGCTGCCCCGGGCTCTCGGTTGCACGCGCCGTCAGGTTGGACGGAGGGTCCAGGAGAACTGCGGCCGGGAGGGGGGAAGACGTGAGCTGGTGTGTCCGGGAGCCTGGGAATGGGGCTCGAGGCCTTTCCCCTCTAGGGGGCGCTGGCCCGGGGGGGGGGCGGGCTGGGGCGGGAGTCTGGCAATGGGGCCGTTTCCCTCTGGGGGCGCCAGCCTCAATCCAGTCCCAAGGAGGGGGACGGGTTGGCTCAGGGGCGTGGGGCATGGGGACTTTCCCCTCAAGGGGGCGCCAGCACCCATCTGGCCCAGGGCAGGGGAATTAGCTGGGTCGGGGGGTGGGGAGTGGGGCATGGGGTCTTTCCCCTCCAGGCACTGGCTCCGATCTGGCCCAGGGCAGGGACTGGCTGGGGGGGGGGGGCAGGGAATGGGTCACAGGGCCTTTCCCCTCTAGTCAGTGCTGGCTCCCATGTGGCCCGGGGCTGGAGACTGGATAGCTCGGGGTGGGGGGGAGCGGAGGAGGGGAGATGGCTCCAATCCGGCCTGGGGCAGGAGGGCTGGCTGGCTTGGGGGGACTGGTCATGGGGTATGGGGCCTTTCCCCTCTAGGGGGCGCCGGCTCCGATCTGGCTTGGGGCAAGAAGACTGGCTGACTCGGGGGGACTGGTCATGGGGTATGGGGCCTTTCCCCTCTAGGGGGCGCCGGCTCCAATCTGGCCTAGGGCAGGAGGACTGACTGGCTTAGGGGGACTGGTCATGGGGTATGGGGCCTTTCCCCTCTAGGGGGCGCCGGCTCCGATCTGGCTTGGGGCAAGAAGGCTGGCTGACTCGGGGGAACTGGTAATGGGGTATGGGGCCTTTCCCCTCTAGGGGGCGCCGGCTCCAATCCGGCCTAGGGCAGGAGGACTGACTGGCTTAGGGGGACTGGTCATGGGGTATGGGGCCTTTCCCCTCTAGGGGGCGCCGGCTCCAATCCGGCCTAGGGCAGGAGGACTGACTGGCTTAGGGGGACTGGTCATGGGGTATGGGGCCTTTCCCCTCTAGGGGGTGCCGGCTCCGATCTGGCTTGGGGCAAGAAGGCTGGCTGACTCGGGGGAACTGGTAATGGGGTATGGGGCCTTTCCCCTCTAGGGGGCACCGGCTCCGATCTGGCCTGGGGCAAGAAGACTGGCTGACTCGGGGGGACTGGTCATGGGGTATAGGGCCTTTCCCCTCTAGGGGGCGCTGGCTCCCATCCGGCCTGGGGCAGGAGGACTGACTGGCTTAGGGGGACTGGTCATGGGGTATGGGGCCTTTCCCCTCTAGGGGGCGCCGGCTCCGATCCGGCCTAGGGCAGGAGGACTGACTGGCTTAGGGGGACTGGTAATGGGGTATGGGGCCTTTCCCCTCTAGGGGGCACCGGCTCCGATCTGGCCTGGGGCAAGAAGACTGGCTGACTCGGGGGGACTGGTCATGGGGTATGGGGCCTTTCCCCTCTAGGGGGCGCTGGCTCCCATCCGGCCTGGGGCAGGAGGACTGACTGGCTTAGGGGGACTGGTCATGGGGTATGGGGCCTTTCCCCTCTAGGGGGCGCCGGCTCCGATCCGGCCTAGGGCAGGAGGACTGACTGGCTCGGGGGGACTGGTCATGGGGTATGGGGCCTTTCCCCTCTAGGGGGCGCTGGCTCCCATCCGGCCTGGGGCAGGAGGACTGGCTGGCTCGGGGGGACTGGTCATGGGGTATGGGGCCTTTCCCCTCTAGGGGGCGCTGGCTCCCATCCGGCCTGGGGCAGGAGGACTGGCTGGCTCGGGGGGACTGGTCATGGGGTATGGGGCCTTTCCCCTCTAGGGGGCGCCGGCTCCAATCCAGCCCGGGGCAGGAGGACTGGCTGGCTCGGGGGGACTGGTAATGGGGTATGGGGCCTTTCCCCTCTAGGGGGCGCCGGCTCCAATCCAGCCCGGGGCAGGAGGACTGGCTGGCTCGGGGGTACGTGGGGCCTTTCCCCTCCCGGCTCTCACACCTACCCACTTGGTTGACCATGATGGTGCGGGCGTGGACGATGTTGCTGCTGTTGCCAGTGTAGGCACCAACGTGCAGGGGGGTGAAAGACGGGGTGTCCTGGGGGGGGAAGATGCAGGTGAAGCGGGTGCTGTTCCAGGGCGTCCGGGCCACGCTCAGGTTGCAGCGCTGCGGGGCGTCCCCCCTGTCAGAGGCGGGGAGAGAGGGGGGCAGGGGGTCAGCAGCAGCAGAGGCTGGGGGGAGGGGAGGCCTGGGGCCCTTTCATGCACGCCCTCTGCCCGGGGCAGCAGACGTGGGATGGGGGTATCAGCAGAGGGGGCACGCTTCGTGGGGCACATGCTGGGGCTGGCCTGGGGGGCACAGCCTGAGGGTGCAGAGGGAGGGGGCAAGGGGCAGGCTGTGGGATGAGACTTGGGGGCACAGAGGCGGGCATGGGAGGGACGGGGGCACGATGGCATTCCAAGACTTGCCCTCTCCCCCCCCTCATCTCCCCACAGAGGGGCTCCTGGTGCGGGAGGGGGACTCACTCCACGACATAGAAGAAGCCGTATTCCGTGGCGCTCGGGGGGCTGCTGCTCTCCCAGAAGCAGGTCAGGTCCTCCAGGCAGCGCGTGAAACATTTGGGGTCCAGGGGCTCCTCACCCAGAAGCAGGGCAGCTGGGGGCACAGGGAGGGCCCAGTTAGCAGCCACCTCTCCCCCACCATCCACACGGACCAATTAACAACCCCCCCACCCCGAGTCATCGAGCGATCCCCCCGATCCTAGTCCTGCACCCCCAAAGCCTGGCCAGCGAAGAACGCCGCTACCCTGCAGCAAACCCTGCGCCCTAGTAACATCCTGCTGCTGGGGGTTCTGAGGGTTAACAGCCCCTTGCCCTGAACCGCCCGGGGAGGTGGCTCCAAGAGAGACCTTCGCAGCCAGGTACAAGAACAACCCCAACCCCCAGCAGGCAACAGGCCCCAGCTGCCGCTGAGAGTGAGGGGTCTCGTCTGGAGCCAGCCGGCCCTGCCCGAGGGATTCCTGGGGGCAGACCTCCGCTCCCTGGGTCTGCCCCACTGCAGACGGACGCCCCGTGAATGGAGCAGGGCACTCCATTGGCACCATGCAGGAGAGTTAATGTGTGCAGGGGACAGTCCGGGTGAATGTGTGTGTGTGTGTGTGAATATCTATGTGTGCACGAGTGTCTACTGACTCGTGAAGGGCTATTCAATAGGGGGTCTGTGTGTGTGTGTATCTGTGTGTGTGTGTAGCTCTGTGTCTGCAGATGTGTGTGTGTATCTATGTGTGTACCTCTGTGTGTGTGTGTGTATCTGTGTGCATGTGTGTGAAGGAAGGTGTGTGTATATATAGATATATGGGTGTGGATGTCTGTGTGTGAAGGAAGGTGTGTGTATATATAAATATATGGGTGTGGATGTCTGTGTGTGAAGGTAGGTGTGTGTCTGTGTCTGTATTGTATGGGGGGGTAGGACTAGGTGTATGTGTACATGTGGGTGATTGTGTGTAGAAAATAATAACACAGCTCCTCACTACACGGTTATACTGTGTCCGGGCAGCGCCCGGCACAACTGGGCCTTTGGGCTCTACCATAATCCAGATAATACATATGATTAGTTCGTGCTTCGTTTATTAGACCAGGGCCTGTTCCAGGCATTTCACGGGGATTCAGCCACGTGCAGACACAGAATTCCCCTTAGCCTCTGTCATTTTGCTTGAAGCTGCTTTCTGTTAACAACTCCCAGTCTGCGTCACGCATGGAGTCGAGAAATGATCTTTAATTACCTGTTCTATATTATTACCTTATAGGCTACGTTCCCTTTATATAATTTAGGAAAGTAGATTAGATAGACAGATAGATAGATAGATAGAAGAGGTGTATGGGAATGGATAGATAGATAGATTAGATAGATAGAAGGGGTGTATGGGGATAGATAGATAGATAGACAGATAGATAGATAGATATAGATGGGGTGTATGGGGATAGATAGATAGATAGATTAGATAGAAGGGGTTTATGGGGATAGATAGATAGATAGATTAGATAGATAGAAGGGGTGTACGGAGATAGATAGATAGATAGATAGATAGATAGATAGATAGAAGTGGTGTATGGGGATAGATAGATAGATTAGGTAGAAGGGGTGTATGGGGATAGATAGATAGATAGATGGGGTATATGGGGATAGGTAGATACAAGGGGTGTATGGAGATAGATAGATAGATAGATAGATAGATAGATAGATAGATAGATAGATAGATAGATAGATAGAAGAGGTGTATGGGAATGGATAGATAGATAGATTAGATAGATAGAAGGGGTGTATGGGGATAGATAGATAGACAGATAGATAGATAGATATAGATGGGGTGTATGGGGATAGATAGATAGATTAGATAGATAGAAGGGGTGTATGGGGATAGATAGATAGATAGATAGATTAGATAGATAGAAGGGGTGTACGGAGATAGATAGATAGATAGATAGATAGATAGATAGAAGTGGTGTATGGGGATAGATAGATAGATTAGGTAGAAGGGGTGTATGGGGATAGATAGATAGATAGATAGATAGATAGATAGATAGAAGAGGTGTATGGGAATGGATAGATAGATAGATTAGATAGATAGAAGGGGTGTGTGGGGATAGATAGAGGGGGGTGTATGGGCATAGATAGATAGATGGGGTGTATGGGGATAGATAGGTAGATACAAGGGGTGTATGGAGATAGACAGATAGATAGATATAGATGGGGTGTACGGGGATAGATAGATAGATAGAAGGGGTGTATGGGGATAGATAGATAGATAGATAGATAGATAGATAGATGATAGAAGGGGTGTACGGAGATAGATAGATAAATTAGGTAGAAGGGGTGTATGGGGATAGATAGATAGATTAGGTAGAAGGGGTGTATGGGGATAGATAGATAGATAGATAGATAGATAGATAGATAGATAGATAGATAGATAGATAGATAGATGGGGTATATGGGGATAGGTAGATACAAGGGGTGTATGGAGATAGATAGATAGATAGATAGACAGATAGATAGAAGAGGTGTATGGGGATAGATAAATTAGATTAGATAGATAGAAGGGGTGTATGGGGATGGATAGATAGATAAATACATAGATAGATAGAAGGGGTATGGGGATAGATAGATTAGATAGAAGGGGTGTATGGGGATAGATAGATAGATAGATAGATAGATTAGATAGAAGGGGTGTATGGGGATAGATAGATAGATAGATAGATAGATAGATAGATAGATAGATGTGTATTGGAATAGATAGATGAGATTAGATTTTAGAAAACAATATATTCTTTATAACCCTGTTTTAGGAGCAAAATTCAACTTAACCGCGACTATGGAGGCACGAGCTGCATCTCATTCATATATTAAGAGAAGACGTGGTTTTAACAAAATGTCTGTACGGTAGAGGAATAAAATATCAAAGAAACACAGAAATGTGGGGCTGGAAGGGATCTCGAGAGCTCATCAGCGAGAGCTCATCTGGTCCAGCCCGCTGTGCTGAGGCAGGAGCAAATAAACCTTGACCATCCCTGACCGGGGTTTGTCCAACCGGTTCTTCAAAACCTCGTGTCGGGGATCCCACAACCGCCCTTGGACACCTGGTCCAGAGCTTAGCTCCCCTTAGGGTTAGTTAGAAAGTTTTTCCTAATTCTAGCCTCCATCTCCCTCGCTGCAGATGAAGCCCATTGCTTCTTGTCCTACCCTGCAGGGACAGGGAGAACCATTGATCCCCACCCTCTTTGTAACAGCCCTTAAGCTATTTGAAGACTGTTCTCAGCTCCCCTGTCTCAGTCGTCTTTTCTCAGGACTAAACATGCCCAGGGTTTAATCTTCTCTCACAGATCCGGTTTTCTAAACCTTGGATCGTTTCTGTGGGTCTCCTCTAGCCACTCTCCAATTTGTCCACATCTTCCCTAAAGCGCAGCACCCAGAACTGGACCCAGGACTCCAGCTGAGGGCTCCCCAGTGCCGAGCAGAGCGGGACAGTCACCTCCCGCGTCTCACATATGACACTCCTGCTAATACACCCCGGAATATTAGCCGGTTTCACAACTGCATCACATTGCGGGCTCGTTCAATTTGTGACTCACTCTAGCCCCCAGCTCCTCTTCCTGACACTAGACATTTGATTTTTCCTTCCTGAGTGAAGTACTTTGCACTTGTCTTTACTGAATTTCATCTTGTTGATTTCAGGCCAATTTTCCAATTTGCCAGGGCTGTTTTGAATTCTAATCCTGTCCTCCAAAGTGCTTGGAACCCCTCCCAGCTTAGTGTCAGCCACAAACGTATAAGCACACGCTCCACTCCGTTAGCCAAGTCACTAATACAAATATTGAACAGTACTGGACCCAGGACTGACCCCTGCGGGACCCCAGCAGACACACCCTCACAGTTTGACAGCCAACCATTGATAATTACTCTCTGAGTACAATTTTCAACCAGTTGTGCACCCACCTATCTATCTTACATCTAGACGACATTTCCTTAGTTGGCTTATGAGACTGTCACATGGGACTGCATCCAAAGTGTTACTGAAATCAAGATATTTCCTATCTACAGCTCACTGGGCCAGTAGACAAAGAAGGAAAATACTACATTTGCCCCTGTCCAGTCCTCTGGGACCTCACCCATCCTTCAGGAGCTCTCAAAGATAATCGCTTCAGCTCATTTCTTAAGTAACCTAGGATGGCTTTCATCAGACGCTGCCAACTTGAATGTATCTCACTTATTTAAATATGCTTTACCCTGATCTTTCCTTGTTTTGGCTCTCGCTCCTTCCCCCTGGTTAATCTTCATTGCGTTGAGTACCTGGACACCGTTAGCCATTTTAATGAAGACTGATGCAAAATAGGCATTAGACACTTCGGGCTTCTTGATGTCATCAGTTATTAGCACTCCTTCCCCGCTAAGAAGAGGACCTCCACTTTCCTTTGCCTTTCTCTTGCTCCTACTGGATTTAAAGAACCTCTTCTTCTTGCTTTATATGGCCCTTGCAGGTGTAATCGTTTTGTGGCTTAGCCTGTCTGATTTTGTCCCTACATGATTGTGCTGGTTTTTTGTTCTCCTCCTGAGCAGTTCATCCAGGTTTCCACTTTTAGTAGGAGCCCTTTTTGATTTTCAGGTCATTAAAGAGCTCCTGAAGGAGCCCCGCTGGCCTCTTACTCTTCTTCTGATCTCTCCTTTGTATTGGAGACTTTGTATTGGTACTTCAAAGTTGTATCTTTGATAGCGTCTCCTTGAGAAACTGCCAGCTCTCCTCAACTCCTTTATCCCATAGATTTTCTCCCCATGGGACCTCAGCAGCCCGTTCTCGGAGTTTGTCAACGTCGGCTTTTTTTGATGTCCACTGTCCTGTTCCTGCTGCTCTCACTCCTTCCTTTCCCTTGAAACATGGAACCTATTCCATCACAATCACTTCCACCCAAATCACCTTCCAACTTCAGATGCGTGACCAATTCCTCCCCACTGGTCAGAATCAAGTCAAAACTGCCCTTTCCCCCGGTTCCTTCCTCCGCTGGCGGGAACAAACGGCTGGCCCCAGTGCATTCCAGCAGCGGGCTGGAAATCTTGCCGTATGACCTTCCCGACAGATGTGTGGGGAGGTGAAGTGCCCCCTGCTAACTACCAGGTCTTGTGTTTTGGATCCTTCTGTTATTTGTTCTAGAAATGCCTCCTCCACCTTCTCTCCCTGATCTAGGGGTAAACCCCCCACCGTGATGTCACCCCCTCTTTCCCTCCCTTTTATCTTTCAGTTGCTCTGCCTCCCACCTCCTTCTGGGCAAAGACTGTGCAAACCAACCTTGTATGCTACACACGATAAGGACCTTTCAGACTATGTACATGCTTAGATGTCGGAGGTAAAATGCAGTTTGGAAAACATATTCCAAGAGGTTTCAGAGTAACAGCCGTGTTAGTCTGTATTCGCAAAAAGAAAAGGAGTACTTGTGGCACCCTTAGAGACTAACCAATTTATTTGAGCATGAGCTTTCGTGAGCTACAGCTCACTTCATCGGATGCATACCGTGGAAACTGCAGAAGACATTATATACACACAGAGACCATGAAACAATACCTCCGTGTGTTCCCGGCGGGGCGGGGGGGGGGGGGTGAGAAAGCCTGGATTTGTGCTGGAAATGGCCCACCTTGATTACCATGCACATTGTAGGGAGAGTGGTCACTTTGGATGAGCTATTACCAGCAGGAGAGTGAGTTTGTGTGTGTATGGGGGTGAGGGGATGAGAGAACCTGGATTTGTGCTGGAAATGGCCCACCTTGATTATCATGCACATTGTAGGGAGAGTGGTCACTTTAGATAGGCTATTACCAGCAGGAGAGTGAGGTTGTTTGTGGGGGGGCGGAGGGTGAGAAAACCTGGATTTGTGCTGGAAATGGCCCACCTTGATTATCATACATATTGTGAAGAGAGTGGTCACTTTGGATGGGCTATTACCAGCAGGAGAGTGAGTTTGTGGGGGGGGGGGGGGGGCGGAGGGTGAGAAAACCTGGATTTGTGCTGGAAATGGCCCAACTTGATGATCACTTTAGATAAGCTATTACCAGCAGGACAGTGGGGTGGGAGGAGGTATTGTTTCATGGTCTCTGTGTATATAATGTCTTCTGCAGTTTCCACGGTATGCATCCGATGAAGTGAGCTGTAGCTCACGAAAGCTCATGCTCAAATAAATTGGTTAGTCTCTAAGGTGCCACAAGTCCTCCTTTTATATTTTGTATAGACACACAAATTATACACACACTTCTCTATCTGTGCATAGACCCACATCTAGCTGTCAATACACGGCACCTTACACACGTATCTCCCAAAACGTATTTCACGTAACATGCACCCCCCCGTCCGTATATAGATATGCAGCTACCTCATTACCTATACAGTCCAACTTTTTACCATATAAGTTTCTCAAAATATATTTCCCATAACACACATGCTTGTACAACGGCCCACCATCCTTATCTGTGCATGGGCTGGGAAGGAGAAGATGTTTATCAGTAAATGTTGATTTCACCACGTACACGCAGAAACTGATAAAAAGTGTTTCCGCCAATGATCACTGAAATCTACGGAGAGAAGGCCGTAGTTTGATTTAAGGCTGTTTCCTTTGCGTGTTTTGATACGTGACGTTGACAAGTTGGGTTGGACCGGTGAGAAAGCTTGACCTTTTTCAATCTGAACATCTAGTGTCGTTAAATACTTGTTGTCGGCTCTCTCACCCTGTTGTCTGAAAAAAGCCCCGTAATTTTGTGCAGCTGTGAAGATTTAGCTCAATGCAAATCTAAAAAAAAGACTTACAAATAAACCCTGAGATTCTCCGTCGAAATGATCAAAAATAAAAATGAATTTTTTATGACCAAGTCTAGCTCTACAGGTTACTGCGAATTACTTCTGCTTTTATCTAATGGGTCTCTCTCAGCAGAGTCGCCGACACGCTGCACTACAGAACGGCCCGGCAGCCCTGTTAGCGTGGGCTGGGAAACAAACCTAGATCAGCACACGGGCAAGTGGGTCAGCGATACACTCTGTCAGAGAGGTGGGCTGCTAGGGGGCTTTCCCCCAACCTCAGCATCCTTCTGGAGATGCTCAGATCGCTGGCGGTTAGGGCCATGTAGGCATTTGAATGGAGAGATGGGTGTGGGGGGGGATAGATAGATAGATAGAGGGGGTGTGTGGGGATAGATAGATAGATAGATAGATAGATAGATAGATAGATAGATAGATAGATAGATAGATAGATAGATAGAGGGGGTGCATGGGGATAGATAGATCAAGGGGGTGGGTCAGCTCTGCTGTAGTTCGGGCTCTCGTTAGGACAGACGGGTCTGAGGACAGAGAGCCGACTGGAGGGACACGTGTGTCTGGGGGTCGATCGGGCAGACCCACACGCTGGGCTAAGACATCAGAACATGTTTCACAGCCACATTCCCTAGAGCCTGGTGCACACACGCCTGCAAGCGCACCCCCACACTCACGCACGTGCGCACCCCCCCCACGCACACTCGTGCTTCCACTCACACACATCCACGCACACTCGTGCTCACTCACGGTCACACACACACTTCTGCTCACGCTCACGCACACGCACACTAGCTGTCAGGATCTAACAGCAGAGGGAGGAAATCAGTTTCCTGTTATGAAACACTCCTGCCCCGTGCCCCTGCCTGGCCCCCGGGCCACTCGCCCTCCCCCAGCCCGCAGGGCACTGCCAGCCCCCAGGGCCTGTGCTGATACCTTGGATGTTGAAGCCATTGTCGGGTCCAGCTCCCTCCTGCGTGGTGCAGGTGGCCCAGGCCAGCAGGGTGCAGAGGGCAGCGATGTGGCTCCAACGAGGCTCCATGGTCCGGAGCGCTGAGCCGTCTGGCCTGGCAGGGCTCCCTGGCCCCTGGCTGCAGGTTGTGGCTGCGCTCGGCGGGGCGGGCAGGCTGGGAGGGGACAGATAAGGGCTGGGCTGGGGCTGCTGCTAGGAGAGGCTGAGGAGCACGGCAGGGAGTTGGAGAGGAGCCAGGAGGGGTAGAGACACCCCCATGTCTCCACCAATGCCCCCTCCACTGCCTTGGGGAGCGGATCACTGCCCCATGGGATCCGGAGGGAGCAGCTCTCTGCCCCATGGGATCCGGAGGGAGCAGCTCTCTGCCCCGTGGGATCCGGGGGGAACAGATCACTGCCCCATGGGATCCAGGGGGGAGCTGACCATTGTCCTGTGGGATCCGGGGGGAGCAGATCACTGCCCCGTGGGATCCAGGGGGTTCTGCCTGGTGGGAACCAGTGGGGGGCTGTGTGGATCACTGGCCAGTGGGCTCCAGAGGAGAGTGGATCCCCATCACACAGGATTCACTGGCCTGTAGGATGCACAGCTGGGGAGTTGATCAGACGAGGCAGTGAATCCCCACCCCGTGGGCTCTAGCAGGGCCAATCCTGCGCTTTGCCAATCGAGGGTGCAGCAGGGGGATGGAGCGGGAGATGGCCCTCACCATGCCGCAAACAGGGACACTCAGGCTCCAGGTCGCAGGACCCGGACCAAACAGGGGGGTGAGGGGTGATGCACCCCAGACCCAGAGGGTGCTGGAAAGAGGGTGTTAAAGGGGGTTTAGACACCCCCCGCCTGCACTCCCCAACCGTCTGGCTGGAAGGAGGGCAGGTCCCTTCCCAGCAGCAGGAAGATAATCAAACCCTCCCAGGGGACGTTGGAACTGGGCAGCAGATAAACCGGGGCGTTGCGATGCCAGCACATTGGTATTGCTGGGTTTTGTGCATTGCAAGAGCCCGAGAGGCGCCAACCAAGATCAGGTCCCAATTGGGCCAGGTGCTGCCCAGACCCCGACCGAGCTCAGGGCCCCCGTCAGTCGTGCAGCCGGGAGGGGGAAGCGGGGGGAGCAGTGCCTTTTTAAATTTTTACTCACCCAGAGACGCTCCGGGTCTTCGGCAGGGGGGGTCTTCACGGGGTCCGGCTCGGCGGGGGCCTTCAGTCGCTCTGGGTCCTCGGCGGCATTTCAGCGGCAGGGGCCTTCAGGGCCGCCGAGGACCCGGCGCGCCACCCGGTGAGTACAAGCAGGTGGCCCTGTTCGCTCCCCCTAGCTACGCCAGTGGCCCCCGTTGTGCCAGGCACTGCCCAGACCCACTGAGACAGTCCTTGCCCCAAGCACTCCCGGTCTGAACTCACAAGCCAGACCAAAGTAGATTCATTATCCGCATTGTACGGGTGGGGAAACCGAGGCACAGAGCCGTGCCGTGCGGTCACCAGGGAGTCTGTGGCACAGCTGGGAATTGGACCAGCTCATCCAGGTATTTGTAGCTTTCACTAACACCCCTGTCCCCGCTTTTTACTGTGAAAAACAAACTGTCCCACGTTCAATCAAAGCCGGGCCCCACACGCCGGCCCCCCGTGACGCAGGTGAGATCTGTCACAGCAAGAACATGGGGCGGGACAGGCTGAAACAAACACGGCGTGTTGGCCAGAGATAAGGCGCTGGAGTGGCGCCGGGCTGGACCGGGCTGTTTACACCAAGGCCCATGCGGGGGCGGTAACTGAGCGTCCCGCTCAACGCCCTCAGCCCCACCCCCAACACGTGCACAAGCGTGGCCATAAATCGAGGAATACACGCACGCCGCCCCGGACACACTGGTGCAGGCACGCCCCTGCACACACACGACTACACGGATGCACAAAGACATGTACGTTCCTGCACGCACCCCCCGCCCCCCCCCCGAATACAGGCACGTCCCTGCATGCACACGTGACTACACACACACACACAAACATACACACGGAGCTCCTTGCATTCGAAGGTGAAAACATCAGCCACGGGGCACTTTGTCCAGCTTGGGGTTGGGTTCTATCCGCAGCTCAGGGAAGGGGGCGGGGGTGTCAAGACTCCTGGGTTCGAGCCCCAGCTCTGGGAGAGGCCTCGGGGGCTAGTGGTTGGGGGGAGGGGGATCAGGACTCCTGGGTTCGAGCCCCAGCTCTGGGAGAGGCCTCGGGGGTTAGTGGTTGGGGGGAGGGGGATCAGGACTCCTGGGTTCGAGCCCCAGCTCTGGGAGAGGCCTCGGGGGCTAGTGGTTGGGGGGAGGGGGATCAGGACTCCTGGGTTCGAGCCCCAGCTCTGGGAGAGGCCTCGGGGGTTAGTGGTTGAGGGGAGGGGGATCAGGACTCCTGGGTTCGAGCCCCAGCTCTGGGAGAGGCCTCGGGGGTTAGTGGTTGGGGGGAGGGGGATCAGGACTCCTGGGTTCGAGCCCCAGCTCTGGGAGAGGCCTCGGGGGTTAGTGGTTGGGGGGAGGGGGATCAGGACTCCTGGGTTCGAGCCCCAGCTCTGGGAGAGGCCTCGGGGGCTAGTGGTTGAGGGGAGGGGGATCAGGACTCCTGGGTTCGAGCCCCAGCTCTGGGAGAGGCCTCGGGGGCTAGTGGTTGGGGGGAGGGGGATCAGGACTCCTGGGTTCGAGCCCCAGCTCTGGGAGAGGCCTCGGGGGCTAGTGGTTGAGGGGAGGGGGATCAGGACTCCTGGGTTCGAGCCCCAGCTCTGGGAGAGGCCTCGGGGGCTAGTGGTTGGGGGGAGGGGGATCAGGACTCCTGGGTTCGAGCCCCAGCTCTGGGAGAGGCCTCGGGGGCTAGTGGTTGAGGGGAGGGGGATCAGGACTCCTGGGTTCGAGCCCCAGCTCTGGGAGAGGCCTCGGGGGTTAGTGGTTGGGGGGAGGGGGATCAGGACTCCTGGGTTCGAGCCCCAGCTCTGGGAGAGGCCTCGGGGGCTAGTGGTTGGGGGGAGGGGGATCAGGACTCCTGGGTTCGAGCCCCAGCTCTGGGAGAGGCCTCGGGGGTTAGTGGTTGGGGGGAGGGGGATCAGGACTCCTGGGTTCGAGCCCCAGCTCTGGGAGAGGCCTCGGGGGCTAGTGGTTGAGGGGAGAGGGATCAGGACTCCTGGGTTCGAGCCCCAGCTCTGGGAGAGGCCTCGGGGGCTAGTGGTTGAGGGGAGGGGGATCAGGACTCCTGGGTTCGAGCCCCAGCTCTGGGAGAGGCCTCGGGGGTTAGTGGTTGGGGGGAGGGGGATCAGGACTCCTGGGTTCGAGCCTCAGCTCTGGGAGAGGCCTCGGGGGCTAGTGGTTGGGGGGAGGGGGATCAGGACTCCTGGGTTCGAGCCCCAACTCTGGGAGAGGCCTCGGGGGTTAGTGGTTGGGGGGAGGGGGATCAGGACTCCTGGGTTCGAGCCCCAGCTCTGGGAGAGGCCTCGGGGGTTAGTGGTTGGGGGGAGGGGGATCAGGACTCCTGAGTTCGAGCCCCAGCTCTGGGAGAGGCCTCGGGGGTTAGTGGTTGGGGGGAGGGGGATCAGGACTCCTGGGTTCGAGCCTCAGCTCTGGGAGAGGCCTCGGGGGCTAGTGGTTGGGGGGAGGGGGATCAGGACTCCTGGGTTCGAGCCCCAACTCTGGGAGAGGCCTCGGGGGCTAGTGGTTGGGGGGAGGGGGATCAGGACTCCTGGGTTCTAGCCCCAGCTGTGGGAGAGGCCTCGGGGGTTAGTGGTTGGGGGCAGGAGGATCAGGACTCCTGGGTTCGAGCCCCAGCTCTGGGAGAGGCCTCGGGGGTTAGTGGTTGGGGGGAGGGGGATCAGGACTCCTGAGTTCGAGCCCCAGCTCTGGGAGAGGCCTCGGGGGCTAGTGGTTGAGGGGAGGGGGATCAGGACTCCTGGGTTCGAGCCCCAGCTCTGGGAGAGGCCTCGGGGGCTAGTGGTTGGGGGGAGGGGGATCAGGACTCCTGGGTTCGAGCCCCAGCTCTGGGAGAGGCCTCGGGGGCTAGTGGTTGGGGGGAGGGGGATCAGGACTCCTGGGTTCGAGCCCCAGCTCTGGGAGAGGCCTCGGGGGCTAGTGGTTGGGGGGAGGGGGATCAGGACTCCTGGGTTCGAGCCCCAGCTCTGGGAGAGGCCTCGGGGGCTAGTGGTTGGGGGGAGGGGGATCAGGACTCCTGGGTTCGAGCCCCAGCTCTGGGAGAGGCCTCGGGGGTTAGTGGTTGGGGGGAGGGGGATCAGGACTCCTGGGTTCGAGCCCCAGCTCTGGGAGAGGCCTCGGGGGTAAGTTGTTGGGGGGAGGGGGATCAGGACTCCTGGGTTCGAGCCCCAGCTCTGGGAGAGGCCTCGGGGGTTAGTGGTTGGGGGGAGGGGGATCAGGACTCCTGGGTTCGAGCCCCAGCTCTGGGAGAGGCCTCGGGGGCCAGTGGTTGGGGGGAGGGGGATCAGGACTCCTGGGTTCGAGCCCCAGCTCTGGGAGAGGCCTCGGGGGCTAGTGGTTGGGGGTGGGGGGGATGGGCGGGGGTCAGGGATACTCTGTGCTCAGGGAAGGTGCAGGCGATGTGGGGGGAAGGACCCATATCAGCCTTTCCCAGGACACTTCCCTCTCTCCCTGCTGCTTATCTCCCCCGCCCCACCCGGGATAATCACGCCCCCCCATGGGGGCTCCCGCCCAATTTCCCCCACTGGGGCCTGCCCGTTAACCCTTTCTGAGCTGGGACAGCAAGAAGAGACTGGGGGTCACCACAGGCTGACGGCCCCCCTCTTGTCACCACAGGGGTCACAGTGGGGTTGGGGGAGCCAGGATCACCAACACTGGGGGGGGATATTAGGGACCCCCCTTAACAGCGGGGGGGGGGAGAAATAAGGCTGGCTGGTTGCTAGGCAACTGCACGGATTGGGGGGCAGGAAACTAGTGGTGAGATGTGAAAGTGTTAAATCTGCTCTTGGCCCAGAGCAGGCACCTGGGGCTGGCTGGGGTGGACCCAGGGGCTCGTTTAAGGACCAGCTGGAGACTCCCAACAGCCAAGGGGAGCCCCCCGGACCCCTCATTCACACCCAGCAACCCAGCCCCGCCCCGGCACAAAGGGGTCAGGCCAGGAGTTAAGCGCTGCCCCTTGGCCGGACAAAGGACGGAGCCAGAATGGTGCCCACCGCAGCTCTGCTGGGTACACGCTCTGGCCTGGCCAGGCTGCCCCATGCACCCCCCAGTGCCACCCTGGGGCCCCACCGAGGCTGCGAGCGGGTGACTAATGAACCTGCTCTGGTGGGATCTGGCTCCTGGGGGGGCACGCAGGGGGCTGGCCGGCCTCTGCTCCAGGGAGCCACCAAGAGAGAGAGGGTGGCTGGTGCCACAGGCCCAGTTCCAGAGTCACGTGGGGCCGGGGGTGCTGCCCCATAAGGGAGTCACCCCCAAACACCCAGCCTGGAGCAGCCCCTGTGGATCCAGGCCAGTGTTTAAAGGACAATGGACCCACAGGCGCAGCCGGGGTGTGATGGGCTCTGGGCCGGGAGAGGATCCCGGGGGGACGGGTCCCCACGGGAAGACAGAGCCCCCGGCCCCAGTGGGCATTGAATAAACTGGGGGTCATGCACCCACGATTCATAGCTGATGGACCCGGCCCCATGCAGCCGGGCACCCCCCAGCGAGGGGCAGGGAGCCTGGCCTGGCACCAGGGAGGCACCATGGGCCCCAGATACCAACCTGGAGGAACCCACGGCATGGCCCTGCGCCAGCCAGCTGCAGAACCCATCTGCCCTCCACCTGATCTATCGTCCCTCCCCACAGGCACCCACCCACCCCCATGCCCTCCCCATCCCTTCCCACCCCCCACCCGCCCCTTGCCCCCTCAATCCATCCCTTCCCACCCATTCCCTTTCCCCCTCTATCCATCCCTTCCCCCCCCACCCGCCCCATGCCCCCTATCCATCCCTTCCCACCTCTCACCCTTCCCCTTGCCCCCCCATCCATCCCTTCCCACCTCCCACCCTTCCCCTTACCCCCCTCTATCCATCCCTTCCCATCTCTCACCTTTCCCCTTGCCCCCCTCTATCCATCCCTCCCCCCCCCCACCGGCCCCATGCCCCCTATCCATCCCTTCCCACCTCTCACCCTTCCCCTTGCCCCCCTCTATTCATCCCTACCCGCCCCATGCCCCCTCTATCCATCCCTTCCCACCTCCCACCCACCTGCCCCCATGCCCCTCTCTATCCGCTGCTGGCAGAGCTGGGGCAGGGCTGTGACGGGCAGGAAGCAGGGGGTGGCTGCCAGACCCTGGGGATCTCTCTGGGGCTCAGGCTCCCAGCCGGGGTCCGTTGCCCCCTCCCACCCCGGAGTCCTCCTTCCCCCCACAGTGGCCTGGGGGCGAGCGTCTCGCTGCCCTTGTGGCCCTGGGCACGCAGCTCCCAGCGTCAGCCGTAGCGAGGGGGACGTGGGACCCCAGGAGCCAACCCCTCCTCTGTCCCCATCCCCCCAAGGTCCAATCCTGATTCAGTTCCAGGCCCCAGCCTGAGGGTGGGGGGTGACTGAGGGCCCAATTCTGGAGCGGGGGGGGGGGGTGGTACATCCACCAAATACCCGATCCTAGGCTGGGGGGGGGGGTTGCGGACCCCCTGATCCTGGGGTTGCAAAGGGCTGAAGTGGGGACTCCCCACACCTACACACAAAGCTGCGGAGGGGAATGAGACCCCAACGCTCCCTCCCTGCCCCCTCCTGGCAGCCCCCCCGCCCCTGCCCCCACCCACCCAGAGTGAGGTTCATCTCCCCAGCATTGTCACGGCAACCAGTGGGCGAGGCTGAAAAAGCAGCAGCACCCCCAACATGCATCAGCCTAGAGCCCCACCAATCCCCCACCCAGGGCCCTCCAAGGTCCAGCTGGAGACTCCCAACAGCCAAGGGGAGCCCCCCGGACCCCTCATTCACACCCAGCAACCCAGCCCCGCCCCGGGACGGGGGATCAACCAGCTGCAAAAAATGAAGGGGCAATGGGGGGGGAGGGTGTGACGAAGTGGGACTGTTCTTAATGTTTCCTCTGAATAGTGTGGGGGTGCCTCAGTTTCCCCTAGGCAGTTCTTAAGTATCTAGGGGGTGGAGTAAGGGTGTATGATCATTGCAGAGCCCTAGAGGGCAGGTGTGTGCAGGAGTCTGGACACAGAGAATGGCCGACACCCTGTTTCCTGGCAACTGATGGCCTGGGCCCTTCCCCCCTGCAAGGTGAGAGCTGAAGGGTTGGAGAACAAAGGGATCCGGTGACCTCCTGGCCCGGGAAAGGAACAAAGCCCAGAGGAGGAGGGGCTGGAGGGGGTTTCAGTTTGGGGCTGGCTGGGACATGGAGTGAAGTGCAGACGTGGTTGTCTGGCTCACTGCCCCCCAGAATGGACCCAGCTGAGGGGTCCCGTTCTCTGCACCTGCAAGCTCTGTTTTAGACCATGTTCCTGTCGTCTAATAAACCTTCTGTTTTACTGGCTGGCTGAGAGTCACGTCTGACTGCGAAGTTGGGGTGCAGGACCCTCTGGCTTCCCCAGGAGCACCGCCTGAGCGGACTCGCTGTGGGAAGCGCACGGAGGGGCAGAGGATGCTGAATGCTCCGAGATCAGATCCAGGAAGGTGGAAGCTGTGTGAGCTGCGTGTCCTGAAGACAGGCTGCTCACAGAAAGGCGACTGCCCCAGAGTCCTGACTGACTTCATGGGGAGCAGTTCCAGAGCATCGCCCAGGAACTCCGTGACAGAGGGAATTTCAATCTTCTGGGGCTGCTGGGAAAATCGCTTGCCCCCCATCTCCACCCCCTACTAACACCAGCTTGCCCCAGATACCCCCAGGGTGTGGGGCAGAACAGACCATCAGACCATGGTTTGCTCTACTCAGAGGGATTTATTGGAAGAAGGGCCCGCAGGGGCCGGAACATCCAGGATTCAGAGCCCCCCCTCGGCTGATTGCTAGGGAGCAGCGAGAGAGGGGAAGCCCCAGCACAGATCCCACCCCTTGGCGGGGACCTCTCCCAGGAGCGCTGGCCCCATCCAGGTCCCCGTGGATCGCCTGCCCCCCAAACCCCTCTTCCCAGGAGCAGGGCAGCTGGGGTGTGATGAAGTGGGACTGTTCTTAATGGTTCCTCTGAATAGTGTGGGGGTGCCTCAGTTTCCCCGATGCAGTTCTTAAGTATCTAGGGGGTGGGATAAGGGTGTATGATCATTGCAGAGCCCTAGAGGGCAGGTGTCTCTAGGGGTCTGGACACAGACAATGGCCAACAACACCCTGTTTCCTGGCCACTGATGGCCTGGGCCCTTCCCCCCTGCAAGGTGAGAGCTAAAGGGTTGGAGAACAAAGGAATCCGGTGACCTCCTGGCCCCGGAAAGGGACAAAGCCCAGAGGAGGAGGGGCTGGAGGGAGTTTTAGTTTGGGGCTGGCTGGGACATGGAGTGAAGGGCAGACGTGGTTGTCTGGCTCACTGCCCCCCCAAAATGGACCCAGCTGAGGGGTCCTGTTCTCTGCACCTGCAAACTCTGTGTTAGACCATGTTCCTGTCGTCTAATAAACCTCTGTTTTACTGGCTGGCTGAGAGTCACATCTGACTGCGGAGCTGGGGGGCAGGACCCTCTGGCTCCCCCAGGACCCCGCCTGGGCGGACTCACTGGGGGAAGCGCACGGAGGGGCAGAGGAGGCTGAATGCTCCAGGGTCAGACCCAGGACGGTGGAAGCCGGGTGAGCTGTGTGTCCTGCAGACAGGCTGCTCCCAGAGAGGAGACTTCCCCAGAGTCCTGCCTGGCTTCAGAGGGAGCAGTTCCAGAGCATCGCCCGGGGACTTCGGGACACGGGGGAAGCCCGGCCCTCAGCACAGCCGATCCTCGCGTCTCCGGTGCCCCACGGCATGCTTGGCACTCCTGGCTGCTGGGCGGGACGGGGGGGCAGGCTGGGAGGTGCCCATACCCAGGGACTGACGGGTGGGGGGGGAGTTGGGAGAGCCCAGCTGAGGGTTGTTTCCCTGTCACCCTTTCCCTGCTGGCATGGGGGGGGATAGTATAGATCCCCAGAGTCTTGGTGACCCCTATGGGTCAAGACAATGGGGGGCCCAGTGCACAGCAGCCTGGGGAGGGGCCAACAGGGGGCGCAGGGAGGAGCGGGATGTGCAGCCAGTCAGGGGGCGGGGGAGCTGGGGAACGAAGCAGGGGGCTCTGGGGGTGGAGATCAGGGGGGAGGCTGCCGGGGGGAGGTGCTAGGATGGGGGGGGCTGGGGGCAGGGAGTGAGGAGAGCAGGGAGCGTGGGGGGGTGGCCTGG
Organism: Caretta caretta; assembly: GCF_965140235.1. NCBI lineage: Eukaryota > Metazoa > Chordata > Testudines > Cheloniidae > Caretta > Caretta caretta. The sequence continues at coordinate 20,531,962 of NC_134225.1, forward strand.
CTGCGGGGTGCAGGGGGTAAAAGGGGCTCTAGGGGGGAGGGGAGTGGGGGCTCCGTGGTTAGGGCAGGGCTGTGGGGGAGGGGAGTGGGGGCTCTGTGGGCAGGGCTGGGTGGGGGCAGGCGGGGGCTGGGGGGGCCTTTCCGGCGCAGGACGAAGTTGAAGTCAGCGGCTGGATTCATGGCGTAGAAGGCGTTGGCCCCGTCGGGGATCAGCAGCTCTGGGGGGGGGGGGGCACAATGATACTGGAGACCCCCCCAGCTGGTCCCCTTCTCCAGGAACACCCCCTGCTCCCCCCCGCAAGGTCCCCCCACCTGGTCCTCTGCTCCAGCAATACCCCCTGCCCCTCCCCAACACCACCTTCCCCCCATGACCTCATCCTCCCCCCCCACGTGCTCCCCCCACCTGGTCCTCTTCTCCAGAAACACCCCCTGCCCCTCCCCCCACACCCAGCATGCTCTCCCCCCACCTGTGACACCTCCCCACCCCCCATGCTCCCCCACCCCGCCCTCTGCTCCCCATCCCAGCCGTGCCCCCCTCACCTCGGCCGCCCCCCAGCAGCTGCAGGAGCTGGAAGTCTCCAGGCTGGGTCCCTTCCAGGCTGTGTTTCTGAAGGGCGCGCAGCACCACGGCTGGGGTCTTGTCCTGGCTGGTCAGCTGGGGGGCAGCGGGGGGCACAGGATCAGCGTGGGGGGCAGAGACAGGCACAGGGGGGGGTGGAGGACAGGCTGGGGGAGGGGGCGGCACATGCAGGGGTGGGGAGGAGGGCAGAGACGGAGTGGGGCCCAAAGGGGCGGGGCCAGGCCCCAGCCCCGCCCAGAGGCAGGACCCCCAGCCCCCCCTCACCAGGATGCTCTTGTAGAGGTTGCCGTGGGCGTTCTCCATGCTGACCCGCACGATGCACGAGTCTGCCCCCTGCTGGTTGTAGAGGGGCGAGCAGGGGCGGCGGGCGAGGGGGGAGGACGGCTCCTCGGGGGGGCAGGTGCTCAATGGCAGCTCCAGCAGGCTCTGTGCCAGGGCGGGGGGAGAAACAGGAGCTGGTGAGCGAGCAGGGATAGAACCCAGGAGTCCAGGCTCCCAGCCCCGCCCTCCCCCCAACTCTAACCACTGCACCCCACTCCCCTCCCAGAGCTGGAGGGAGAACCCAGGAGTCCTGGCTCCCAATCCTCCCTCCCTCTGCTCTAACCCCGGGAGCCCAGCGGGCACTGGCCTTTGCACTGGGACAGCCCATCCCCAGCTACCCCCAGTCAGGTCTGAGCCACCCCAGCACACCTCCCCCCGGCACCCCACAGTACCTTGCAGAGGGCCCCCCCCATCTCTGGGGAGCAGGGGGCACTGGGCCCCTCATCGGCTTCGCAGCTGCTGCCGGTGCCCGAGGGCGAGATGCTGCCCTTTGCAGAGGGCAGCCGGGGGGGCAGGGCCTCGGACCCCAGCAGGAGCCTGAGGGGAGACGGGGGTAAATGAGCAAGAAAGGGGAGAAGGGCTGGGGTGGCTCGAAAGGAGAACCTGCCCCCCAGACATCTCCATCCCCCTCCAGATGCCAATTCCACCCCCACAGAGCAAGACGCCCCCCAACGCCCACCTCCTCCCCCGAATACCCACGGACCCCCTGCCCCTCCCCCATCCCTCGACTGAATGTGGGAATTCTGGTAATAGTTTTATGACCACGAGGTGTGCCTCAGTTTCCCCACTGATTCTGCCTGACCAGCCACTAGTGCCAAGGGACTGACCCCCAGAGGAGAGGCGAGTGAGGCCTGGCCAAGAGCTGCCCCCTGGCAACCCCAGGAGCCGAGCAGGATCAACCCCTCTGAACAGGGGATGCAGGATGCCGACGGGAACCCCCATGGGAAACTGAGGCAGGTTGGTCAGGGGCAGGAGGGTGACCTGGCCTCCTGCCCCTGCCATGCCAGGGCCATCCCCACACCTCCCGAGCAGGGCTCCTGGCTCCCCTCGCTCAGGTTGTGTGTGGGGGGGCTGCTCACAGGGAGACGGACGTTTGGACAGACAGACTCCCCCGCTGGGATCGTCCCGTCCGGCCTTTCGCGGAGCCCAGGCCAGCTCCGGAGCCGCCTGCCCAGCTGCAGCTTGGGGGCTCTCCGCGGCGGGGGCCCCGGGGGCCACTTACGAGCTGAAGCGTTTGCTGAGGCTGCGTTTCACGCGGGGTGAGCTGGGGCAGGAGTCGGCCGGGGGCTCGATGAGCCGGGAGACCCGGTAGCTGGGGGGGAGCGGATTGGGGGGGTTAGTGCGTGTCCGTTCTCCCCCTCCCCCCCCCCCGCTGCTACTGCGCTCCGTCCGCCATTGAGGGGGACACTCCAGGCAGCTCCCCAGGTGAAACCCGCTCCCCCGCCTCCCGCTGCCCCCGGCCTCCCTCCTACCCCCCCTCCCAGCCGCCTCCCCCACCTCCGTACTGCCCCCCAGCCTCCCTCCTGCCCCCCCTCATGCCCCCTCCCTGGCCTCCCTGCTGCTCCCCGGCCTCCCTCCTGCCCCCCCTCACTGCCCCCTCCCTCGCCTCTGTACTGCCCCCACCCCGGCCTCCCTGCTGCCCCCCTGCCTCTCTCTGCCCCGCTCCCTGCTGGCCCCCGGCCTCTCTCCTGTCCCCCCCTGCCCGCCCCCTCCCCACCGGCCCCCTTCCGGCCCCTTCCCTGCCCGCCCACTGCACTCCCTGCTCCCTGACCACCTCCCTCCTATCCCCGCCCTGCTCCCCCCGAGACCCCCTCCCCACCCCCCGTGATACCTCTGCTCCTCGGAGAGCCGGGCGTGGCGCTGAAAGGTGGCCAGCACGGGGGGGTTGGGGCGCAGGGCGTAGCCCCCACACGACGCCTGCAGCTGCCGGATCCGCAGCAGGATCTCTGCCTCCTGGGCCCGGACATGGGGTGAGACTGGGTTCGGGGCTCCCTCTCTCCCAGCTCCCGTCCCCCACTCCGCCCAGCCTCCTGCCCCCCCCAGCTCCCGTCCCCCTCTCTGCCCAGCTTTCCGTCCCCCCCAGCTCCCGTCCCCCTCTCTGCCCAACTTTCCGTCCCCCCCAGCTCCCATCCCCCTCTCCACCCAGCCTCTCGCCCCCCCCAGCTCCCATCCCCCTCTCCACCCAGCCTCCTGCCCCCCAGCTCCCGTCCCCCCCTCCGCCCAGCCTCCTGCCCCCCCAGCTCCTGTTCCCTACTGCCCCCCAGCCATCCCCCCATCCCCCGTCCTCCTCAGCTCCCATCCGCACCATCTGCCCAGCCGTCCGTCCCCCCAGCTCCCGTCCCCCCCAGCCTCCTGTCCCCATCCCCCTCAGCCTCCCATCCATTCCCCGTGCCCCCCAGCACTCGTCCCGCCACTGCCAGCCTCTTGTCCTCCATCCCCCGCAGCTCCCATCCCCCCATCTGCCCAGCCTCCTGCCCCCCAGCTCCTGGCCCTCATCACCCCCCCAGCCTCTTATCCACCCCTCCAGCTTCCTGTCCCCCATCTCCCCCCCCAGCTCCCATCCCCTGACCCTCCCCACAGCCTCCCACCAATTAATCAGAGATCCCAGGAGTCCTGACTCCCAGCCCCCCGCCCCTTGACCACTAGACCCCACTCCCCTCTGCTCTCCCAGCCAGCTCCCCCGCCCCCCCCCCCCACACACACTCACCTTCCTCCTCTTTTCAAAGTTGATGAGCCCACCCTGGGGGGGAATCAGAGAGAGAACATGAGGGCGGTTGGGGCCCCCCCAGTGTTCACATTAGGTGGTTACCCCAGGAAGGGGCTGGCACTCAAGGGGGGCTGACGAACAATGGGGGTGGGGTGAGATGAGATATGTCCCGGCCCCCGGGGGCAGGATGTGCAGAAGAGCCTCTGGGGGTCTCAGGGGAACAGGCAGCTCGGCCCAAGGGGCCCCTGAGCCGGGCGCTGCGGGGGGGGCACAGCAATGGTGTGAGCCTGGGGAGACCCCCCCCGACTCACCTCCAGGAAATCCGGCAGCGCCGTGTCCAGCATCACCAGATCCGTCAAGAAGGTGCCGAGGTACGGAACCGTGGCCGGGGGGGGCGCCTGGAGGGGGGAGGATCCGGGTCACCCACCGGCTCTGCCAGCGCCCCTCACTCCCAACCCGCAGCCCCCTGCTAGCCCAGCCCTGGGCTCCCCTCCCCCAGCCCAGGGAGTCACTCGCTGAGTCGCTTTGCGGGCTCCGTCGGGGGCACCCCAGGCAGCGTCTCCCTGGGCAGGGGCCCAGCGGAAAGAAACCTTTGACGGGCGCCGCCGGTACACGGAGCAAAATCCCACTGCCGGGGGCACGGTGACCCCCACCCCGCCCCCTGCCCAGCTTCCTGCCCCCTGCAGCATGACATCCCCTGGCAAGCCCCCACCTTTCACCAACCCCCACCCTCCCGCAGCACAGCACCCCCTGCCGAGCCCCCTACCCTGCTCCCTGGGGCGCAGCACCCCACAGCATGGCCCCCATGCCAGGTACCTGCAGCAGGATTTCCCGGCAGCTCAGGTGGTTCTTGTCATCGGAGAAGATCTGCGAGAGCTTCCGGAAGATGCCCATGGTGTCCCTGGGGGGAACCAAGGCAGAGCTCTCTCCATGCATGCACCCCCGATCCCCATCCCCATCGGCCCCGGCACCCCCGATCCCCGGCCCCACTGCCCCTGGTCCCCGGCCCATCAATCCCTGGCCCCATCGGCCCCGGCACCCCTGATCCCCGGCCCCATCAGCCCAGGCACCCCCAATCCTCAGCCCCCGATCCCTGCCCCCACCCACCCTGGCACCCCTGATCCCCACCCCCATCTGCCCCAGCACCCCTGATCCTCACCCCCAATCCCCACCCATCCCCGGCACCTCCAATCCTCAACCCCCAATCCCAGCACCCACCAATCCCTGGTCCCTGCATCGTCCTGACACTATCCCCACCCCAGCACCCCTAATCCTCTCACCCCCCCAATCCCTCGCCCACCCACTGAACCCCATCCTGGCAGCCTCCCCAGCACGCCCTGACCCCCGCCCATAGCACCCCCCAGGGTCACCAGGACCCTCTGGACCCCACTCCCCACCGTGAGCCCCAACCCAACAGCATTGGCTCTTGGGGACAAGTCCCACGCTCTGGAAGGCGGGACTTCCTGGATTAGCCCTGGCCATCCCAGCCGCGCCTTTGGGGAATGCTGGTCAGGTTGCATGGAGCCAAACTCACCCCCTAGCTCTCCCCACCAAGCCGAAGGGGGGCAGGCCGTGAGAGCTGGACAGCCCCCGCCCCCTGCGCTTGTCTCCCGCCCCCTCCATTCAGCCCCCCCCGGCTCTCACCGGCTGACGGCAGCCCAGGTCCTCTTGAGCCGGTGCACAGGGCTGGACTGCAGGGCGGAGATCACGGCTCGCAGGGAGGAGAAGTTACGCAGAAAGTAGCAGTGCTGGGCGGGAGGGGAGTCAGTGGGATCCAGCTGCCCCCCCCCCCCCCCGATCTGCCCCCCAACCCCCGAGGCCGGCACACATCCAGTTACTACTGGACTCCCTCCCCCAGCCCCTGCTGGCCTGGATTCCCCCCAACCTCCCGTAAGTGCCCCTCACCTTCCCCCGCACCCCACTGGGCCCGCACGGCCCCGCCTCCAACCCCCACCCCCTCAGCTGTCCCCTGCCCCCACCTGGGCGATGGTGACCCACTTCTCCAGCAGCCAGGCTCTCTGCGGCGCACGGAGCTGCACGTCACCCAGCACCGAGGCGACGACGCAGCCGGTGACAGCGTTGAACTGGGCCACGGTGGCGCGGACGCTGGGCGCAGCCCCCTCGCCGGCCTTGCGGTCCCGCTGCGACCACACACAGCCCAGGCAGTGGAAGGGCCGCACCTGCATGAACAGCTCCTGGGGAGGGGGGAGAGGGAGCGGGGAAGGGCCCGTGCTCTGTCCTGGCTCCCAGCACCCCCCTGCTCTAACCACTAGACCCCACTCCCCTCCCAGAGCTGGGGCGAGAACCCAGGAGTCCTGGTTCCCAGCCTCTCCCTGCTCTAAGCCCTAGACCCCACTCCCCTCCCAGAGCTGGGGAGAGAACCCAGGAGTCCTGGTTCCCAGCCTCTCCCTGCTCTAAGCCCTAGACCCCACTCCCCTCCCAGAACTGGGGAGAGAACCCAGGAGTCCTGGTTCCCAGCCTCTCCCTGCTCTAAGCCCTAGACCCCACTCCCCTCCCAGAGCTGGGGAGAGAACCCAGGAGTCCTGGTTCCCAGCCTCTCCCTGCTCTAAGCCCTAGACCCCACTCCCCTCCCAGAGCTGGGGAGAGAACCCAGGAGTCCTGGTTCCCAGCCTCTCCCTGCTCTAAGCCCTAGACCCCACTCCCCTCCCAGAGCTGGGGAGAGAACCCAGGAGTTCTGCCCCTCGGGGCCCCTGCTCTAACTCCTAGGCTATGCTCTCTTGGGAGCTCTGGCCCCCCTCCCCCAGCCCCCCACTTACTATGTCCATTAGCGTGAGCTGCTCGGCCACCTCCTCCACACTGAACGACAGGAGATCAGGGGGCTCCCTGCAGCCCTCTGGCCCCCCCTTGCCCCCCAGCGCCAGCGGACCAGCCCCAGGGGATTCACAGCCTGCAGGGGAGACAGCGCCGGGCATCAGACCAGCCGGCTGCACAGGGGCCTGCAAGGGGGACAGGCACTCAGGGGTCCCAGCCAAGGGATGAGTGGAGGAGGGGATAAGATGGACAGACAGACGAGGGGCTGCAGCCAGGGGACAGGTGGTGGTGGAGGAAGAGCCAGGAGGGGGACAGGTGCTGGGGGGTTGTAACCAGGGGACAGGCAGAGGTGGGGGTTGTAACCAGGGGACAGCTGGAGGAGGGAGTAACAGGGGCAGGCAGAGGTGTGGGGGAGTGGGAACAGGTGGAGTCAGGGGACAGGCAGAGGCAACAGGGGCAGGGGACAGGCCAAGGCAGGGGTTGTAGCCAGGGAGTGACAGGCGGAGGCAGGGACTGTAGCCAGGGAACAGGTGGAGGCATGGGACAGGCAGAAGCGGGGTTGTAACCAGGGGACAGCTGGAAGTGGGAGTAACAGGGGCAGGCAGAGTTGAGGGTAGTGAGAACACGTGGAGGCAGGGGACAGGCGGAAGTGGGGGTTGTAGCCGGGGGCAGGTGGAGGCAGAGGACAAGCCGAGGCAGGGGTTGTAGCCAGGGGACAGGCAGAGGCAGGGGACAGGCAGAGTCGGGGGTTCTAGCCAGGGGGTGACAGGCGGAGGCAGGGACTGTAGCGAGGGAACAGGTGGAGGCACGGGACAGGCAGAGGTGGGGTTGTAGCCAGGTTCAGGCCGAGGCGGGGGTTATAGCCAGGGGACAGGCGGAGGCCGAGGACAGGCAGAGGCGGGGGTTGTAGCCAGGGGACAGGTGGAGTCGGGGGTTGTAGCCAGGGGACAGGCGGAGTCGGGGGTTGTAGCCAGGGGTTGGGGGGGACAGGCAGAGGCAGGGCTTGTAGTCTGGAGTCTCTTACCCTCAGGCTCCACCTGTTCATCTCCTGGCTCCTCCTGAAAGCCCTGCAGTAGCCCTTCGGCCCGCGCACACCCCTCCGAGCCCGGGGCTGCCTGGCGCAGATAGCCATGGAGCTGGCGCAGGCTGGGGTGCTGGGGGGGCTCCCGGAAATCCTCGGGGTGATCACGCAGCCACAGCTCCAGCACCTGCAGCACAGACCTGGGGGGAAGGGGGGGGGGACAGTCCTGACAAGAGGAGGCCCCTCCCCTCTGGATCTGGGGGCATCCCTGTAACCCCAGGAGCTGGTGTGAGACCCCCCAACCCAAAGCAGCCCCCTTCCCTGGCCCGGGTGGGTGAGGGCCCCCACCACGAGGACCAGACTGCAGGGTTCTCGCCTCCCAGCATGCCCAGAGACCAGCCCCCAGGGCTCACCTGTCAGGGTGGGGGGATCCTAGTGCTCCCATCAGGGATGGGGGAATCCCAGCACACGTACCCCGAGGCTTACCTGTCAGGGGTGGGGGGAGCCGAGTGATCACCTGTCAGGGTGAGGGGATCCCAGCGCCACCCCGGGCTCACCTGTCGGGGTCAGGGGATCCCAGCACACACACCCCCAGCTCACCTGTCGGGGTCGGGGGATCCCAGCACCTCCCCGGGCTCACCTGTCGGGGTGGGCGGATCCCAGCACCCCCTGGGCTCACCTGTTGGGGTGGGGGGATCCCAGTGCTGTCCCAGGCTCACCTGTCAGGGTGGGGGGATCCCAGCACACACACACCCAGCTCACCTGTCAGGGTGGGGGATCCCAGCAGCCTCCCCGGGCTCACCTGTCGGGGTGGGGGGATCCCAGCACACACACCCGCAGCTCACCTGTCGGGGCCCAATGGCAGCAGCAGCTCCAGCACGCAGCCGGGAGTGGCGAAGGCGCGGTAGGTGGCCAGGAAGCTGGGGAGGTAGCCAGGGTCGCCCTCTGCGTGGGCAGAGACCAGGCCTCTCACCAGCTGGGGCAAGGTCCCGGCACGCAGCCGGCGCAGCTTGCAGGTGCGGTACTGGACGAAGGGGCAGGGGGGGCCAACTCCAGCCTGCGGGGGGGGGGCAGGGAGAGAGGGATGGGCAGAGAGAGGGATGGATGGAGTGTGAGAAATAGATTGGATGGAGTGAGAGGGAGGAGTGAAGGAGATAGATAGAGAGATAGATAGATAGATAGATAGAAGGGGTGCATGGGGATAGATAGATAGATAGATAGATAGATAGATAGATAGATAGATAGAAGGGGTGCATGGGGATAGATAGATAGATAGATAGATAGATAGATAGATAGATAGATAGAGGGGGTGGGGGATAGATAGATGGGGTAGGAGGGATAGATAGATAGACAGATAGAAGGGGTGCATGGGGATAGATAGATAGATAGATAGATAGATAGATAGATAGATAGAAGGGGTGCATGGGGATAGATAGATAGATAGAAGGGGTGCATGGGGATAGATAGATAGATAGATAGATAGATAGATAGATGGGGTGCATGGGGATAGATGGATAGATAGATAGATAGATAGATAGATAGATAGATAGATAGATAGATAGATAGAGGGGGTGGGGGATAGATAGATGGGGTAGGAGGGATAGATAGATAGACAGATAGAAGGGGTGCATGGGGATAGATAGATAGATAGATAGATAGATAGATAGATAGAAGGGGTGCATGGGGATAGATAGATAGATAGATAGATAGATAGATAGATAGATAGAAGGGGTGCATGGGGATAGATAGATAGATAGATAGATAGATAGATAGATAGATAGATAGAAGGGGTGCATGGGGATAGATAGATAGATAGATAGATAGATAGAGGGGGTGGGGGGATAGATAGATGGGGTAGGAGGGATAGATAGATAGACAGATAGAAGGGGTGCATGGGGATAGATAGATAGATAGATAGATAGAAGGGGTGTATGGGGATAGATAGATAGATAGAAGGGGTGCATGGGGATAGATAGATAGATAGATAGATAGAGGGGGTGGGGGGATAGACAGGTATGGAGAGATCGAGACAGAGGGAATAGAAGGAATAATTACATCACCCCAGCCTCTTTCCCTCCTTCAGGATACCAAAAGGCTCCACTGGCCTGAGATGCAGCCCCCTCTTGGGTGGGATGTGGGGGGCTGTTTATACAGGGACCCCGCACTCGGCGCTGAGATGCAGCCCACTCTTGGGTGGGGCCCAAGGGCCGTTTATACAGGGACCCCTCGCTTGGCGCTGAGATGCAGCCCCCTCTTGGGTGGGATGTGGGGGGCTGTTTATACAGGGACCCCGCACTGGGCGCTGAGATGCAGCCGCCTCTGGGGTGGAGCACAGGGGCTGTTTATAACCAAGCTGCGCACTCGCTCCCAGAGAAAATGTAGGCGAGAAAATGACCCAGTGTCATGGCCCAGCGCCCCCTGCTGGGCCTCCCGCCCCCTGCAGCACCAGGGTTAAGCTCTGGGATCCCCCATGCAGGTGCTGACTGGGTCCAGCCCCACTTGGCATAGGCGAGCTGACAGGCCCCTGGCAGAGCCCCCCCTACCAGCAGGCAGGGTCCCCCGTTGGCCGCAGGGTCCGCCCTCACCCGCTGCAGGGTGATGCTGTAGATGGCCCCGTCTTCCACCTCTTCACCCCACTGCTGGAGGGGCTCCTGCGGGGGAGAATAGACCAGGCCGTGGGCCCAGCCAGCCCCCGACACACACAGAGATGGGAGATGTGGCTGAGGTGCTGGGAATCAGGACACCTGGGTTCTGCCCCAGTTCTGGGAGGACAGTGGGATCTAGTGGTTAGAGCGGGGGGGGGGGGGGCTCGGAGCCAGGACTCCTGGATTCTCTCCCCGGCTCTGCCACAGATGTGATATGTGATCCTGGGTGAATCCCTTTCACCTCTTGGTGCCTCAGTTTCCCCCACATATGATACACCTATCAGAGGAGCCCTGTCCCTGAAACCTGGGGATGCAAATGCAACTTCTAAAGGTTTCCCCTGGGGGGGGGTAGGATTAAGGGGTCCCCTCACCCTACCCCCAGTACAGCCATCAGGCTCGGGTGCTGGCAGCTCTGGGGCTGAAGGACCGTGGTGCAGTATCGCTCCCTGCCTGCAGGCAGCCCCCGGCACTCCACCTGACCCCCCAGCACCCCCTACAGGGGGTGCTGAATCCACATCCCTACGGGACGGATGGAGAAACTGAGGCACAACGCAGCTTTGGAATAGACTAAACTCCGGAGTCTGGACTCCCAGACCCCTGCTGAAGGGGGGAGGAGCAGGGGCCACCCATTGTACAACCCCCCACCCCTCACCGGAGGGGGGGAGGAGTGGGAGTGGCACGAGGGGGGCAGAGTGCTCTGGGGCTCCGGCTGCCCTGAACAACCCCCATCCGCCCCCCCTCATTTCCACCCGCGGCTCCAGGAGCCAGAGTGGAGCCGCCCAACCGGTCCAGCAAGGTCAGCCTCCCCCCGCGCCACAAGGGGCCCTGCTGCCCCTGCCCCCCTCCCTCCGCCCTGCCCCCCACCCCAGCTGGTTGGGGGGCTGCCATCCCAGTGGGCGCAAGTCGCGTTCTCCCCCCTCAGCTCGGGGAGGTGGGGCTGGTGTCCGGCACCCTGATCCCCGTGGGACGCGGCCACCTGGGAGGGGGGTGAGGTCTCCAGTCCCCCCGAGCCGCCCGCCCCCCATGTCCGTTCGGTGCCCCGCGTTCGCAGGGAGCTGGGGGGGTCTCAGCCCAGGCCCTAGCAGGGCAGGCGCCCCCCGGGCACCCAGCGCCCCTTCCCACCCCCCCGGGCACCCAGCGCCCCTTACCCCCTCCGGGCAGCCATGTGCCCCCCTTCCCACCGGCCCCTGGGTACCTAACGCCCCCCGGGCACCCAACGGCCCCCCTTCCCACCACCCCCGGGGCACCCAGCGCCTCTTACCCCTCCCGGGCACCAAGCGCCCCCTTCCTACCCCCCCCCCGGGCACCCAGCGCCTCCCGCTCAGTCGAGGGACCGACCCCCAGGGCTGATGTCTCTGGCCTGTGCTGGGCGGGGGGTTCGAGTCCCCGGCGCGGCGTTACCATGGGGCGCTCCAGGGCCCGATCGCGGCGTCCGCCCTTGACTCGGCGGCGCCGGGAAGGTCTCTCGGCTGCAGCCCCGGGCGGGAGGGGCTGGGCCACGGAGGGAGGGGGGGTAGCGCAGCCTGGGCACAAGGGGCCCCTCCCCCAAACCAAGGGGGGCGGGAAAGCGACGCAGGGAGCGCCTGGGACATAGAGTCCCGGCCCCTGAGACCCAACCACCCCCGTGGGGGAGACGGGGGGCTTGGAAGCGGTGCTGTGGGAGTTGCCCCGCCTCTCGCTGCAGCCCCCCAGGGGCTGTGGGGTGCCCAGTGCAGGCTCAGCGCCCTGGAGCGAGAGGGGGGCCAGGAGTGGGGCAGCCAGGGGGACCTGAGAGCTGGGGCCGGCCCAGCCAGGAAGGAGGACAGGGTTAGGGTAAAGTCTAGTAGCTGGAGCGGGGTGGGAGGGGAGCCAGGACTCCTGGGTTCTCTCCCTGGTTGCAGCAGGGGCTGGGGCAGGACACGGGCAGGTCCCCACCCCAGCAGAACTCTCTGGTGCACCTGAAACGTCACTGGCCCCGTCTCTCCACCCCCTCCGACTCCAGGCAGGGGGAGCCGGGTGGGCAGCAGGGGGCTGTGGGTTGGGACTGAGGAGCATCGGCGGGGCTGTGGGGCAGGGGAATGGGCCCCAGGGGGCGGGGTAGGAGGGGGCTGTGGGTTGGGACTGAGGGGCACCGGCGGGGCTGTGGGGCAGGGGAATGGGCCCCAGGGGGCGGGGTAGGAGGGGGCTGTGGGTTGGGACTGAGGGGCACCGGCGGGGCTGTGGGGCAGGGGAATGGGCCCCAGGGGGCGGGGTAGGAGGGGGCTGTGGGTTGGGACTGAGGGGCACCGGCGGGGCTGTAACGTCGGGGGGGGGGTCCAGAGTTGCGATTGACACTGGACAGTTAGGGGGAGCGGCTGAGTTTCTGGTGTTTCAGTGTCCCCGGAGCAGGTGCCCCCCAGGGGTCACAGCTCTGGCAATCCGGGCTGGGGGGCAGGAAAGTTGCCAGGGCCGAGGTGTGGCAGGAGGGGGCCGTGTCCCCGTGGGCCCCGCCCCCCAGTGCCGCTCACTGCCCAGGGGGGAGCCACTCCCGTGGGCCACTGGCACAGCTGATCCCCCTCGCCAGCCTCTCCTGAGGGGCACTGGGATGATTTTGGGGTACGGCTGCTGGAGGGGGACGTCCCATTCCAGCCTGGCTTCCCCTCTCTGTCTGGGGCAGCCCCTGTTTGGCACCCCTTGCTGGAGAGCCCTCGCCGCCCTCTGTGCCCCCAACAGCGCTGCACCGGGGTCGGTATCATGCTGGGCATAGGACAATCCCTGCCCCCCGGCAGCTGGAGGACGCAGCCTTGGCAACGGCCCCGCTCCCAGGGCCACTCGCCCAGCAGCACGGAGCGGGTGGCAGATCCGCCTCCAAGAGGAGCGGTTACAAGCCCCCCTTTCTGATGAGGGGAAACTGAGGCACAAGATGGCAAAGGGTGTCGGCGGTGGCTGAGTGGGGTTTGGCAGCTAGGAAGGCTGGCTCTCTGGGATCAGAGTCTGGGGCCAGGATGTGGGGGGACGGAGATTCTGGCTCCTGGGGCTGCAGTGAAGCAGAGCCCAGTGGGGATCAAATCTTTGCCACTCGCGCCCCCCCACCCACCCCCGGTCCATGCAGGGGCTGCAGCCAAGGGAGGGGGGCTCTTGGTTTCTGCAGCCAACCCCAGGGCAGCACTAGGGGGCGCTGTGCTGCAGGGAGCAGGGCAGGGGCTCAGCAGGGGATGCCCTCCCTCCCTGCAGTCAGCACTGGCCCCAGGGGGGCGTTAGGGGGCGCTGTGCTGTGGGGGGGCTCGGCAGGGGGCGCTCTCCCCCCGCAGTCAGCACTGGCCCCAGGGGGGCGATAGGGGGCGCTGTGCTGTGGGGGGGCTCGGCAGGGGGCGCTCTCCCCCCACAGTCAGCACTGGCCCCAGGGCGGCGTTAGGGGGCGCTGTGCTGTGGGGGGGCTCGGCAGGGGGCGCTCTCCCCCCGCAGTCAGCACTGGCCCCAGGGCGGCGTTAGGGGGCGCTGTGCTGTGGGGGGGCTCGGCAGGGGGCGCTCTCCCCCCGCAGTCAGCACTGGCCCCAGGGCGGCGTTAGGGGGCGCTGTGCTGTGGGGGGGCTCGGCAGGGGGCGCTCTCCCCCCGCAGTCAGCACTGGCCCCAGGGCGGCGTTAGGGGGCGCTGTGCTGTGGGGGGGCTCGGCAGGGGGCGCTCTCCCCCCGCAGTCAGCACTGGCCCCAGGGGGGCGATAGGGGGCGCTGTGCTGTGGGGGGGCTCGGCAGGGGGCGCTCTCCCCCCGCAGTCAGCACTGGCCCCAGGGCGGCGTTAGGGGGCGCTGTGCTGTGGGGGGGCTCGGCAGGGGGCGCTCTCCCCCCGCAGTCAGCACTGGCCCCAGAGCGGCGTTAGGGGGTGCTAGTCATGCTAATCGCCCCGTGCCCCATGCTGCCCCCGGGCCTCGCGGGGGAGGGGATGTCCATCACACTGCACCAAACCAGGGGCTGCTCCGCCCGAGTGGCTTTATTGAATCACACACTGCACACGGGGGGTCATCGGGGGGGATGCTTGGGGGTCCCAGTGCGGAGGGGGGAAGCCGCGAGAGGCAGCAGGGAGCCCGAGAGGCCCAGGCTGTGATTCACCTTCTGCCTGCGGGTGGGGGGAGCAGGAGAGGGGGTCGGGGCATGAGGAGGGGGCAGGGGGCTGTTTTCCCCCCTAAGGTGGGGAAGGGGAGGGGCCCAGCCCCAGGGAGCCCCGCTTGCTCCCCGGCCTGAGGGGTCGCCCTGGGGCAGCTCCCCATCCTCCACGACTGACTTGGGCCCCTGGCCAGGCCCAGGGGCAGCCCTGACCTTCACCCTGCCCCCCCGCCAAGGGCAGGAGCTACGTGGGGCTGGGGCTGCTGCCCCACTAACCCTGGACCCCCGGCCCTAGAGGCCACCATGGGGGGTTGCTGGGATCAGGGGCGGGCTGGCAGGGCCTAGGGTCTTTGAGGGGGCGGCTCACAGGCAAGGGCCTGGACTGGAGCTTGCTATGCCTTTAATACCCTCGCAATGGCCCTGCGGGGGGGGGGGGACTGAGCTCCGAGCCCCCCCCGGCTGGCTACAGCTTCCCCTCCTTCTTCTTGGGGCGGTTGCGGCGCTTGGTCTTGGCTTCAATGATCTGCTGGGACTGGCGCTTGAGGGCGGCCCGCGTCACCACGTCGCCCTCGTCCCCGCTGTCTTCCTCGTCTGGGGGCAGAGACGGGGGGCGCGGGCTGGTGGGGGGGGCAGAGCAACCGCTGCCCCCCCACACCCTGCGCTGCCAGCAGGCCTTGCCCCCCACCCCACCAGCTCCCCTCACCCCCACAGTACCACCCCAATTCTCTCCATAGCCCCACTCCCAGCCCCCCCGCTCCACCTCACCCCCCCCCCAGCCCACATCTCACCCCCTGCCACGCGCACCTTTGCCTCTTCCAATCTGGGGGGACCCCCCCCACACACTCACCATAGTACATGTCCTGCTTCTGGGCGACAGGCAGCTTCACCCGGACGTTGGCGCTGGGCAGGCGCCCCTCCAGGTTAGCGTGGAACTGCGAGAGAGGGCAGCGTTAGAGCGGCCGGGGGGCGCCTGGCCCAGTCCCGGGGATGGGGGACGGGGAGGCTGGAGGGGCTGTCAGGGAGGGGGTGAAAAGGGGAGCCCTGCCCCGAGCCCACCTCCTCCTCTGCGATTTTCTGCAGCAGCTCCCTCTGGTCCTGGTCGCCCAGCTCGGCCAGCACCTTGAGCAGCTTCTCCTCTGTCTCCGCCAGCAGCTCCAGCACGTAGTCGCCGGCGACCTCGTCCGGCGGGGCCTCAGCAAAGCGCCCGTTCTTCTGGGGGGATAACAGTGTCCACCGCATGGGGGAAACTGAGGCACGACTGTGGGCGGGGACTCGCCGTAGGTCAGTGTCAGAGCTGGGGATAGGACCCAGGAGTCCTGACCCCCGATCCCAGCAGCGTTCATGCCAGCCTGCGACTCACCAACCCCCTCCCTTGTGTTTAGCCCAGGGCGTGGCCAAGGGGCCCCCTGGTGGCGACACCGGCCACTGCAGGGCAAGTACAAACTGCAGGGTCCGTCTGTGTCCGTCAGCCCCTTCCTACCCCCAGCCTGGCCTGGCCCCGGCAGCCTGCAGGGGGTGCTGCGCCAGGGGGCTGCCCTCTTGTCGCTCACCAGCCGGATGTGCTGAACCTTTCTGGCCAGGTGCTCCACGCCCGCCTTGGCCACCAGCAGCACCCGCGTCACCTTGTCCAGCTGCCCCTTGGCCACGTCGCGCTGCGTCTCCTCCTGGCGCAGGTGAGTTCGCAGCTCCTCCAGCAGGCGCTGGGCCCTGGGCAGGGGCAGGGTGGGCATCAGCGCTGTGGGCACTGCCTACCCCGGGGCGGGGCAGGGACAGAGAACTCCTGCCCTTAGCTCCAGCCAACACAGGGGGAGCTCTTGCTCCCAGCCCCTCCCCCCCCCGCTCTAACCACTGGCTCCCACTCCCCACTCAGAGCTGGGGACAGAACCCAGGAGTCCTGCCACCCAGCACCCCCACTCTCGCTCTAACCACAAGCCCCCACTCCCTGCCGAGAGCTGGGGACAGAACCCAGGAGTCCTGTCACCCAGAACCCCCACCCCCACTCTACCCACTGGCCCCCACTCCCCACCCTTACACAAGAGCCGCGCCCCCCCCCCCCCCCACGTACTGAAGGGCTCTGGGGCCTCCTGCCTCTACACACCAGCAGGGGTGGGGGGGTTTGGCAGCTCACCCCGTCATCCGGGCCTCCCCCGAGTAGGTGAGGGCCTGCAGCTCGGCCTCCAGCGCCTCCTTCTCCTCCCGCAGCTGTACCAGGGCCTCCTCGTTCTGCGTCGTCAGCTGCTCTAGCTGCTGGAAGGTCTCTCCTTGGGCCAGGAACCGTTTCACCACCTCCTGCCGGGGGTGCGGGGTGTTAGAGCCCCCCAGGGCCATGGCCAGGCCCCTTACACCCCTCTCTGCCAAAACGCAGCCACCTCCGGGGAGGGTGGAAGTGGGCAGGGGGGCTGGGAGGCAGGACTCCTGGGTTCTCTCCTCCAGCTCTGGGCGGGGAGTGGAGGCTAGTGGTTACTGCAGATGGGGGGGCTGGGAGGCAGGACTCCTGGGTTCTCTCCTCCAGCGGGGAGGGCACTGCCCATGCTGCGTTGTCCCACCAGCGTTCCAAACCCCCCAAGAGAATCAGTGTGTGGGGAGAGACGAGGGCAGCCCAGTGCCCAGCTGGCAGGGACAGCCAGAGGCCTGGCACCCATGGCCACCCAACTGCTCGCTGTCCCAGGCAGGGGGCCGGCACCCGCGGCTCTTCCCGCTCCGGCTCTGGCCGGGGAAGCCGATAACCAAGATAGCTTGGCTGTCAGCCCGCCGTCGCCATGGCAGTGGCTCCGGGTGAGTGGCGTGGGGCGGGCGTGAAGGAGACCAGCCGGCTGGCACCGACCTGCTTCCCAAGGACCTTGGGAGGTGGCACGTCCCCTCCTCCCTGAGACAGGTAGCTGGGGGGTGGGGCCCCGCTGGCCACAACTCTCCTGGGTTGGGGGGTGATTTCTGAGTGGGGGCACCCCCACGCGCTGCCGGGGGGAGTTGGCGGGTGACTGGCGGAGGTCGAATGATGGGCAGGTCGTTTGGCTGCCATGCGATGGCGACGAGGGGCCATGAGCGACTCGTGGGGGTCTGGGCTGGGGAGAGGTCATGGGACTGGCCAGAGGGCACCCCCTCGCTACCCCTGGATCTACCCCAGCCTCGGGACCAAGACCTATGCCATGGGGGGGCGGGCTGAGGGAGGGGGAGAGGTTAGAGCCAGGACTCCTGGGTTCTGTTCATGGCTCAGGGAGGCAGCGGAGTCTAACGGTTAGAGCAGGACTCCTGGGATGTATCCTTGGCCCTGAGAGGGGAGCGTATCCTAGTGCTTAGAGCCCGAGGTGGTTTCGGCTGGGCAGTGCTGGGGACCTGGGGGCGGTGCCGGGGGCAGAGCCCTCCTCAGCCTCTCACCCTGGAGTTGGTGACGCCGGTGGCCATTTTGATCTTCTCGAAGGTCTCCTCCACCGCCACTGTGCCCAGCAGCTGTCTGGCGCGGAGGATGGTGCCCTTGTTGCGCTGGGCGTTGTTCAGCAGCTCCTCCGTCTGCAGGGGCAGGCGCTCCCGCAGGGCCTGGGGAGAGACGCGGCGCTCAGAGCCCCCCCGCCCGGCGCGTTCGCCACCCGCAGCCAGGCCTGGGCCAGGTCGCTGCCCCCACCAGGGCCTGGGCTCAAATCCCGCCAGGGGCTGCAGCCGCTTGGCCAGTCTGTGTGAAATAAGCAGGGGTGCAGAGGGGCAGACACCCTGCCCTCCACCGGCTGTGTGTGGGGAATGCTGACCGCGCTCCCCCTGCCCCCTACTGGCCACGTGAGGATGGAGCATGCTGACTGCGCTCCTGCCCTCTCCGCCATGTGGGGGTGTGGCATGCCGGCTGTGTGGGGGGGACCGCACTCCCTCTGCCCCACCTGGGGAGTGGAAGTCCCAATTGCTGGCAGCGGTGCCATTAGGCCTGGATGGGTGCAGGGATAGCTCAGTGGTTTGAGCACTGGCCTGCTAAACCCAGGGTTGTGAGTTCAATCCTTGAGGGGGTCATTTAGGGATCTGGGGCAAAAATTGGGGATTGGTCCTGCTTTGAGCAGGGAGTTGGACTAGATGACCTCCTGAGGTCCCTTCCAACCCTGATATTCTATGGGTCTCACGTAAACCCCTATGGGTGGCCCTGGATCCAAGGTAGATGACATTTCCCCTCATCCTCCACTACCCGCAGCCCACAGCTGAGCAGACACCGGGGGAGGGGGAGATAAGCCCCAAGGGTGGAGGGCCGGCATGATGCACCGCTTCAGCGCTATGGTGGAAGCGGAGTGGGGACTAGTGGTGAGAGCAGGGGCTGGGAGCCAGGACTCCTGGGTTCTCTCCCAGCTCTGGGAGGCGAGTGGGGCTAACAGTTATGAGCTGGGGTTGCTCAGCTGGAGAGCTGCTGCTGTCCAGGGTGGGTGCCGCGTACACCCTCCCCCCCGCCCCAGCCTTACCCGTCTCTCCGCCCGCTCATTCTGTGCCCTCCTCTCCTCCACCTGCTTCTTCAGCTCCGACAGCTTCAGGTCCCGCGTGTACCTCTCCCGGTAGATGCTGTCTTCTTGGAGCTGGAGCTGTTCCTGCACGGGGGGCAGTTAACACTGGGTCAGCCCCCAGAGGAAAAGCCCGGGTGCGGGGCAAAGGTCAGTCCAGCAGACACTGCTGGTCACAAGCCCCCGGGTCTGAGCTGGGATGGAGCAAGTGGGTACCGGCCAGGACGGGCCCCCGGGTCTGAGCTGGGATGGAGCGGGTGGGTACCGGCCAGGACGGGCCCCCGGGTCTGAGCTGGGATGGAGCGGGTGGGTACCGGCCAGGACGGGCCCCCGGGTCTGAGCTGGGATGGAGCGGGTGGGTACCGGCCAGGACGGGCCCCCGGGTCTGAGCTGGGATGGAGCGGGTGGGTGGGTACTGTCTCAGATGGGCCCATGGGTCTGACCTGGGATGTGGAGGGTACTGGGCTGACCCACTGGCCTGAACTGCTGCAGGATGGAGGAATACCCACCTCGATGCACCAGGGTCCTGATTCGCCCTGGTGGCCCCCATCTCACTGGGTGCTGCACTGAGCCTGCGTTTCCCCTAACCCCTGGTGGCCCCCCAATTCTCCATCCCCTCACAACTCCCCACCCAGACCCTGGTGCCCCCCTGTCCCCTGCCCAGACCCTGGTGCCCCCCATCTCCTACCCACACCCTTGTGCCCCCGTCCATACCCTGGTGGTATCCCGCGTGGCCTGTGCATCCGTGTTCATCGCTTGCAGGCCATGGAGCTCTTGGTGTAGCCTTAGGATCTCAGCTTCCAGCACGTCCAGCTGGGTCTGCGCCGTCAAGCTCTGCTCCTGGGGAGCAACAGTGTCAGCTCCCCACCCCGCTGTGCTCCCGAGGGCGGGGACGTGCCCGGCTCGGAGCCACCCCCAGGGCACCTGGAGCCAACCCTGCGGGTCTCCGGGGGGACCTCGGCGGGGATCCCACCACTCTGGATCCATGAGCTGGAGGTGGCTGGGAGCGGAGGGCCAGGCCCTGACCCCGGAAGCTCAGGGGGTGGGTGGGATGAAGGGGGAAATTTCTCTGTCCAGTACACACACGGCGGCCCTCACCTGCATGTGAGCTTTGAGCTGGCGGTACAGGCCGGTGACATGCTCTGCCTCCTCCACCTTCAGCCGGGCTTTCTCCAGCTGGTTCTCCAGCCTGCGCAGGGTCTGGGCGGGGAGACGAATGCCACCGAATGAGCCGCCCGCACACAGCGGGCCACTGATCCCCATGGGAGCCAGGCCCAGGGACTCCCCGGCTTTGAATCAGGCTGTGGGGAGCCCCCCACTTGCCTCCCCAGATGGCTGAGGCCTTGGCCTGCCTCCCAGGACCCCTGGTCCCCAGAGCGGGCTGAACCGAACCCTCGGATTAGGGCTGTCCGGGACCAGTTGTGCTGCAGACTTTACCGGCTCCTACAGCCCCGGCAGGCAGCAGGGCCGGCCAGCCGGGAGGAACCGGCGCCAAAGGGATTCAGCACAGCCTGGTGCCCATCTCGGAGCCCAGGGCACCCTCCTGTCACATCCTCTGGGCCTACTGCAGGGCAACTCCGGGCACCAGGGCCGGTTTGATCCCCAAATACCTCCCCATGTTTTGGAAACAGCCGCATCTGCCATTTATTTAGCAAAAAGAGAAGCCGTGATCACGCCACACACCAGGCAACCTGGGGCAGGGCGGGCGGCTCTCAGCACGGCAGGAGGGGCAGGAACGGCAACTTCTTATGCCCCCTCCCTGCTGCCAGTGCCGACTCACGGCAGCAAATGACTCGTGCTTGCATGGAGGGTGGGGGTGGGCTTAGCTTCCCTGGTCTCTCCCAGAGGCTCATGGGAAGGAGGCTCTGGTCTGGAATTCCAGAGACCAGGGTTCTAGTCCCAGCTCAGTCACATCCCCGCTCCGTGTCTCAGTTTCCCCACCCGTGAAACAGGGCCAGAGATTCTGACCCTGAGAACTGGGGCAGGCCCATGACAGCAGCGAGGGGCGCTGTCTCCCTCCAGTGGCTGGTCTGTGTCACAGGTTTATGAGTTTGCTACGGCTGCCCTGCTCAGAGCTCAGACCAGAGAGCTGCCTATCCACTAGGCCATGCTGCCTCCCCAGTATAATACAAGAGACATCAGCAGGAGGGAGACAAGGGGAGCCCAGGGACAAAGGGAAAGGTTAGAGGTCAGCAGGATGGGCAGTGCCCAAGGGCAGAAGCTTCCCAGCCAAAAAAGTAGCCAATGGTTTGTGACTCCCCCAGGCTGATCTGCCTCCACAGCCAATGGGGCAGCAGCTGGTGTTCCAAACCCTCCCCACCCTCCTTGTCCCCACCCTCGGAGCATGAGCCAGGCCAGAGATACCGTAATACACCTACTATTAGTGTACAGAGCCTGGCACAAAGGGTCCCGGGGCCAAGGCCCGGGTCCTGGGCACTATCGTAATACACCTAATAAACCACATTCAGCACAGAAGTGAACCTCCCGCTCCGGCTAACGCCGAAAGGGTGAGTGCTGTGCTGGGGTCAGTGCAAGCCTCCTCACCCCCCACCTGCCCCCCGAAACCCCCACTCACCTTGGCTGCCTCCACATTCCCTTCCTCCACCTCCTGGAAGCCCCGGGCCTCCCGCACCTTGGAGTCGTACTGCAGCTGCAGCTCCTCCAGCCGCCGCTTCCTCACCTCCACCTGGTGCTTCAGGTCGTTCAGCCGGTTGATCTTCTCGCAGAGGCGGTGGTTGATGAACTCGATGGCGCCCTCGGGAGGAGAGAGGAGGGAAAGGGCAAATCGTACAGGGCGGGGTGTTTTCCAGGCAGCGTCTCAGCTCCCACTGAAATCACCCCACCAATACGTCGCCCTCAGCTTGAATCAGACCTTCCCTGGGATCCCCGCCCCCAAACCCCATGGTTGGTTTCATACCAACAGGAAACAGAACTGACCCTTTCGGGCTCTGATCCTGCACAATGTTCAGCGTGGGATCAGAGTTACCCACCCTCAATCCCAACCTACAGCCCCCCGCTATCCCAGCCCTGCCCCCCCAGATCTTCTAATGCCCCTCAATCCTGACCCACAGCCCCCTGATATCCCAGCTCTGCCAGTGCCCCCAATCCCGACCCACAGCCCCCTGCCATCCTAGCCCTGGGCTCCCGACACCTCTGCAGATGCCCCTGATTTCTCTCTTTTTCTCTCCTAGAAATGCGGGCCTGGCGACCGTTCATCCGTAGCCTTGACCAGCTGGCCTGGCACACAGCACGGCGCAAAAACCCACACACCTCTCCACTTTTATTTTTCAGTGAGGCCTTTTCGGCAGCCCGGTCCCGGAACACCTCTTTTATGATTTGTTCCTCTCCCTGCAGAAAGAGACGGCTGCTGTCACCCTCAGAGCTCCTCGGGCCAGGTGACACTTCCAGTCCCGGCACATTGATCTGCGGAACAGACGCCCCGATTCCTGGACACGCCTGCCCCCACCGTCCCTTGGTCCAGTGACAAGCAGACAAGGTGGGTGGGAATGAGCTTTCACTGTTTGTATTGTGGTAGCAGCCTGGCAGCACAGTCATAAGCCATTGGGCTGAGCACTGTACTGTACATTAGGTGTATTATGGTAGCACCTAGGAACCCAAGACATGGGCCAGGACCCCATTGTGGTAGGTGCTGTACATTATTTATTAGGTGTATTACGGTAGCACCAAGGCACCCAAGGCATGGGCCAGAACCCCATGGTGCTAAATGCTGTGCATTATTTATTAGGAGTATTACGGTAGCACCTAGACACCCAAGGCACGGGCCAGGACCCCACTGTGTTATTTATAAGGGGAATTATGGTAGCGTTTAGGAGCCCCGGCCATGGCACAGGACCCGGTTGTGCCAGGCGCTGTACAGGCACAGAACACAAAGCCAATCCCGGCCCAGGAGAGCTTATCTAGGTCACTGGGAGAGGGTTCAGAGAAGAGCCAGGAGAACGATTAAAGGCCCGATAGCCGCAGGCCCAAGGAGCAGCATCGGGTCAGTTTCCCAAAGCGACGGTTAAGGGGTGGCGTGATCACGATTTCGAAGTGCCGGCGTGGGGACCAGCAAGACGATCAGAGGAGCTCCCCAGTCCAGCAGCCAAAGCCCTAACAAGAGCTGCAGCTAGACCAGTTCAGACTGGAAATAAGTAGCTCATTTTTAACCCCAGGGGAGCAATTCGCCAGGGCCTGCGGGGACTCTCCCTCCCCGCCCATTTTAAAGTCAAGACTGGCTCTTTTCTCTAGCTCCAACAGGAGATCATTCAGGGCAGTTCTGCGGCCGGCGTTCTTCACAGCTCAGCCTAGACGATCGCCGTCGTCCCTCCTGGCCCTGGAATCGAGGGCGCTATTCGGCACGCCAGGAGATGGCCGGTGAGAGTGCCAGGCAGCGAGACGGTGCCGGCCAGCGGGCTCAGCTCACCGGCTGCTAGATCGCAGTGGGAACACTTTGGTCCAGGAGGCAGATCTCAGGCACATCCTGCTGAAGCAGATATTTGGTTTCTCCTTTTGTCACCCACACCCTGGTGTGGAGAGAGAAGGGGGGGCTGCTACCAACCCTGCTCTGGAAAATCCTCCACAACACGTAGGCAGCCGGTGAGCTACGCCCACGGCCCATCATGCTGACCAATGCTGTCAGTTTGCTTAAGTCTCCCCACCTGCCTGTCTCCACCTGCCATTTCCTGTCTTGTACTTAGCTTGGAAGCTCTTCGGGGCAGGGATGGTCTCTTTGTTCTGTGATTGTGCAGCGCCTGGCACAACGGGGTCCTGGGCCATGGCTGGGGTGCCTCAGTGTTACCGTAATACACTTAATAAATAATGTACAGCGCCTGGCACAACGGGGTCCTGGGCCAAGGCTGGGGCCCCTAGGCCCTACCGTAATCCACCTAATAATGTACAGTACCTGATACACCCTCCACCTTCACACATATTCCCCATCTGTACACCCCTATACACTCCCCTGCACCCTCCTACATCCCCACCCCACCCCCATAGACCCTCACATCCCCCCACACCCCAAAAATAACCCCCACCTACCCCCATAGACCCACATGCTCACCCCCCCACCCATCCCCCAGACCCTCATGCTCACATCTCCCACGCACACCCCCAAAATAACACCCCACCCACCCCCACAGACACTCACCCCCACTTATACCCCCCACACCCTCATGCTCACATCCCTACATATACCCCAACCTGCATACACACACCCGCAGGACCCCATGTCTTCCGCACCTGCGCACCCTAAAACGCTCTGCCACACCCTCATAAACCTCCCGCCCACCCAGCCCCATACACCTCCCAACCCCACAGAAATGCCTCAACACTGGACCACAACAAGAGCTGAAAGAAGTCTCTGAGTGGGGGGCTGCTGCTCTCCAGCTCACGGGCAACCAAAGCACACCCTGAAGGGAGCAGGGCCACACACTCGTGCCACAGGCTCTGAGCGCCCTGCCAGCCCTGGGGACTGCTCACCGCCAGGATGGCCGCCAACTTCTTGTGCAGCTTTTTGTTCTCCTGCCTCAGCCAGACAATGGACTCCCTGTTCTTCTTGATGGTCCACTGGGAGCTCTCGTAGAAAGCTTTCCGGTCGCCCTCTACCAAGGGGGCAAAACAGCCCCACGTGGGGGAGTTACCAACAAGTACAGGCAGCTGGGCCACTGCCTGTCAGCCCCTCGGCTCGCCCAATCAAAGCAAGGGCTAGCATGGCCAGGACTTGGATGGGATACCTCTGAGATGCTCTCCCCTCTGTGCCACCAAAGAACCCTGGTCCCTAGGGGGCACTTATCAGCCAGATGTTCTGCAACTGAGCTAGAGAAAGGCAACCCAATAGGAAGGCCCCTCTGAATGCCTCCTTGCCTTGTTTAGGTCACTTGCTCTGAAACCTGGGGTACATCCACAGGAAATACAGGGCCCATCTAGCTCACCACCCTGACTCTGAAAGCAGACAGCTTCAGCGGAAGGCACAAGAAACCCTCTGCAATAGCAGATGGGGGCTAGTGTGCCCCCCAGAGGTCCCATCTAGTCTCTAATAGCTCAAGACTGGCCGAAGCATTGGGTTTTATCCCTTCCAATGCTCTTTGATAGCATGAACTGTTCTAACTCTGGATCTTGTTATCCAAAGCTAAAACCCTACCAAATTCTTGGCCATGAAAAATGCATCCCGGACCATGAAATCTGGTCTTTTGTGTGCTTCTACCCCATACTACACAGATTTCATGGGGGAGACCAGCGTTTCTCAGATTGGGGGTCCTGCCCCAAAAGGGAGTGGCAGGGGGATCACAAGGTTTGCCTTCAGAGCTGGGCGGCCGGAGAGCAGCAGCTGTCGGCCGGGCGCCCAGCTCTGAAGGCAGCACCCCGCAGCTGCAGCGCAGAAGTAAGGGTGGCAGTACGGCAACTCCCCTCTAATAACCTTGCAACCCCCCAGAATTCCTTTTTGGGTCCGGACCCCCTGCTATTACTGTACAACACCATGAAATTTCAGATTTAAATCCCGGAAATCATGAAATTGACTATTTTTAAAATCCTATGACTGTGAAATTGACCAAAATGGACAGCGAATTTGGTAGGACCCTATCCATAGCCAGTCCTTCTTCCAATCCTGCTGTTCTCCACCTCAGCGCCATCCAGTGGCAGGGAGTTCCAGAGTCTAAAGGCTGTGTGGCTAAAGCACCTCTGCTCTCCTCGCCGCCCCATCTACTCCTAGGGGATGGAGCACTGGACTGGGACTCAGGATACCTGGATTCTATTCCCAACTCTGCAACTGGCCTGCTGGGCAACCTCGCACAAACCATTTCCCTGCTCTGTGTCTCAGTTTCCCCTTCGGTAAAATGAGGATAATAGTACTAGCCGCCTTGGTAAATCGCTTTGAGATCTACGGACGAGAAGCACTATATAAGAGAGGGATTATTCTTCCTCATCATCCCCAGCTTGGGGCTGGATTTTGCTGTGCAGGAAGCTGTTGCTGGAGAGAAGAATTTAACCCCCTCCACCCCACTCTGGGTTAACAGCACGCTGGGGGCAGCTTGAGTTGAGAAGGAAGCACTGATGCAGATGGAGAGCCACATGTAGGGACCTCTCCCCCTTCTGAATGCTGACCCCCACCCCCCTCTCCTGCCCACCCCCAGGGCAAGCACCCCCACCCCACCCAGTGGGTGCGGAACAGCTACGTACCTAGGAGCTGTATCTTATTCTGCAGCTCTGAGATCTGCTCGTGGACTGGGGGCTTCACCCCGGCAGGGTCCAGCGTTGCTGGCATGGTGGCAGCAGCCCCCTGGCACTAGCAAGGTGCTGGAGAGCAGGGTGCCGAGGCACAGAGGCACGCTAGAGCTCTCAGGGGAGCACCCTGGGCAGGGAGAGGGGGCACCCTAGGGCAGATGGGGCACCCTGGGTATGGAGAGGGGGCACTCTGGGCACGGAGAAGGGGCACCCAGGGGAAGATGGGGGGTACCCTGGGGAAGATGGGGGGCACACTGGGGAAGATGGGGGGCACCCTGGAGGGCACCCTAGGGTAGATGGGGGCACCCTAGGGCAGGAGAGGGAGCACCCTGGACAGGAGAGGGAGCACCCAGGGGAAGATGGGGGGTACCCTGGGGAAGATGGGGGGTACCCTAGGGCAGGAGAGGGAGCACCCTGGACAGGAGAGGGGGCACCCTGGGGAAGATGGGGGGTACAATGGGGGGCACCCTAGGGCAGATGGGGGCACCCTAGGGCAGGAGAGGGAGCACCCAGGGGAAGATGGGGGGTACCCTGGGGAAGATGGGGAGCACAATGGGGGGCACTCTAGGGTAGATGGGAGCACCCTAGGGCAGGAGAGAGAGCACCCTGGACAGGAGAGGGGGCACCCAGGGGAAGATGGGGGAGCACGCTGGGGCAGATGGGGGCACCCTGGGGCAGGAGGGGGAGCACCCCAGGGAAGATGGGGGGCACGATGGGGGCAAACTAGGGCAGATGGGGGGCACCCCGGGGAGGGGAGGTGGCACCCCGGGGAGGGGAGGTGGCACCCCAGCGGGTGGCTCCACTCCCCTCAGTGCCCGAGCTTCCCCCGCCCGGCAGCCGCCTCTGCGCCCCTCCAAGGCCCCGCTCCCCATTCAACATCCTCCGCCCAGCTCGCCATGGCAACCAACGCTGACACAAAGC
Source organism: Caretta caretta (assembly GCF_965140235.1). Taxonomy (NCBI): domain Eukaryota; kingdom Metazoa; phylum Chordata; order Testudines; family Cheloniidae; genus Caretta; species Caretta caretta. The sequence continues at coordinate 20,558,674 of NC_134225.1, forward strand.
CTCCCATTGGCCGCCGGGGCGCGGGTGCGGCGGGGCATGATGGGAAGAAGGTCACCGGCCTTTGACCCACTGTTTGGGAGCTTGGTAACCGCGCTGCCCCACTCCGCCGCCGTCCAGTGGAGGAGGAGGAGACTGGGAGACATCCTCTTCTCCCCCTCCCGCTTCCTCTCCCTCGGCCCCCCTTGCTATTGTTGGCCGGGAGACTTCCGCCACATTCAAGGTGGCCGCCAAAGGGAGACGCAGCCTGTAACATCGTGGTTAGAAGGTGGGGGGGAGGGTCAGGTACTTCCGCCACATCCAAGATGGCGGCTCGCCATTGGGCCGGGGGCGACCAATGCCACTCTCAAAATGGCGGCCTGAACACGACGTTTCCTTTGTCTCTCCCGCCTCCATCCTTTTGTGGGCGACCAAGCGGATGTGAGCAGCCGCTGACTTCCGGTTTCTCTGGCGTGGACCCTGGACCCTTCTCCGCGGGGATTCCGCCCCTTCCTCGGGTACCGGGGGGCTGGGTCTGTAGGGGCCTCAGCGGGGGGAGGGGCTGGCCTATGTCTATAGGGGCCCGGGGCGGGGGGGTGAGTTCCGTTCTATAGGGGCCTCCATGGGAGGGGGGGAGAGCTGGATCTATAGGGGCCTCAGCGGGGGCGGGGCTATGTCTATAGGGGCCCGGTGGGGGGTGAGTTCCGTTCTATAGGGGCCTCCATGGGAGAGAGGTTGGAGCTGGATCTATAGGGGCCTCAGCGGGAGAGGGGGGCTATGTCTGTAGGGGCCTCTGGGGGATGGATGGGGCTGGGCTGTATCTCTGGGGCCGCAGTGAGGGGCGGGATCTATAGGGGCCCTGATGGGGCCGTGAGCTCAGTTCTGTAGAGGCCTCCCTGGGTGAGAGACAGGCGCGGGGTCTATGGGGCCTCAGCGGGTGTGGGGCTGGCTCTATAGCGGACTGGGCCCCTCAGTGGGGAAGGAGCTGGGGAGCATTGGGCTGGCCAGGGGCAGGTTCCTACAGGGGCCTGTATAGGATTTGAGGCCCCCCCTCCCCCGGGAATGGTGCAGAGGAAACAACTCACTTCACTGGCTCCCTTTTCTTCCCTCCCCACCAGGATCTGCTGCCTCTGCCTGTGGATCATGCTGCTGCCCCTGCTGCTGCCCCTACTGAGCGCCCTGGCCTCTGCCGTGGAGGTGAAGCGACCCCGGGGTGTCTCTTTGACCAGTAAGTTACCAGGAGCTGTCACACGGTCCCAGACTGAACTGGGTCCCTGGCCCTTTAAAGAGTGCTTGGGGGCATGGCTAGCTAGAGGAAATGCCCCTTTGTCATCTCGCTGCAGAGTTAGTTCCCCTTTATGTGGGCAGAGCGCTGCATCCCCCCATGCACCTCCACCATTGGCTAGAGGCTCTCAGAGTTTCATGGCCATTCCATAATCCCCCTCCAAGGTAGGGCAGTATATTTAACTAGATGGGGAAACTGAGGCACAGAGCAGGAGCGTGCTTACCCCCAAGGTCGTTCTGGGAAATCAGGGTCAGAGCCAGGACTAGAATCCATGAGTCCTGAATTATCACCCCCTGCTTTAATCTCTAGACCCCAGGCCCCTTCCAGAGCTGGAAATAGAACCCAGGAGTCCTGACTCCCAGCCCCCTTGCTCTAACCACTCCCTTCCCAGATCCCAGAAGCAGGGCTTTGGAGATGTGCTCCGGCTCTGCTCCAGCTCCCGGCAAAAACCTGCAGCTCCACTGCTCTGGGGCTGCTCCGCACTCCAGCTCCGGGCTCCGCTCCAAAGCCCCGCTCAGAAGAGAACCTGGGGTCCTGACCCCCAGTCCCCCTGCTCTAGCTACTAGCCCACAGCTCCACCTGTGAGGCCTGGGGTACAGCCTCCTGGGGTACGGCAGTTGCCTCCTATTTGGCAAGCGAGGGTGGCAGAGTAAAAGCTCTGAAACCTGTTCGTTAAAATCGAGGCTTTCTTAATGAGCCACTCCTCCTCTCTTGATTGCGGGGTCAGTGATGGCGGGTCTGATGGGTGGTAGCTTGTCCTAGTACTTGGAGCCCTGGGCCTGGAGCCAAGAAGCAACGCTGAGCCAAGTGCCGAGCCTCGAAGAGCCCTGGTTGGTTGCCACCTGGGCAGTGTGGCTGGAAAGCTGGCCTAGTGGTCGTTGCTCCTCCAGGCCTATTGGGTGAGGTCTGGAGGGAGCACAGGTGCCGAGAGGGAGGGGTTGGGGGTGAATCTCCACAGATCCCCCCTTCCCTGTCACGTCTCCGGTTCTCTCCCTCCCAGACCATCACTTCTACGAGGAATCGAAGCCGTTCACCTGCCTGGACGGGTCCTCGACCATCGCCTTCGACTGGGTCAATGATGATTACTGCGACTGTCAGGACGGCTCGGACGAGCCAGGTGTGTGACGGGCCGGAGAGCCCCCTGCCGATAAGGCAGCAGCGTTGGCATGGGGCTGTGCCCGCCAAGGCAGGTCCTGCCTGAAAGAGCAGGAGGCACACGTGGAGAGTGGCGGGGGAGGACATGAGGCAGCTGGGCAGGGCATGATGGGAGGCACAAAGCAGGGAGGAGGAGAGGGGACTGAGGGGTTGTCCTTCGCTCCCCTCAAGCTCAAGTGTGGCTCAGCACATCTCATCTAGTCAATTCCCTGCCGTTGTGGGGTCGTCGGTGGCACCTTGGTCCCTCCTGGTCTCTGCCCTTGCACAGCTTAGCTTCCAGAGTTCTGAAATACGTGGGTGGGACTGAAATCACGGCCGGTCCTGGGGGACAGGCCAGGTGATCCCTTCTGGCGTTCAAGCGCTCGGAAATAAGCCTCGCGTTGCTGTGTTCTCGCTGCCTCAGCTCTCGGGGGCCGCACTAAGCGCACCCCATGGCTGAGCCACACGGTGGGTGCTTTCCCGGGGAATTGGAGGAGAATCTGCCCAGGGGGGTGGGAAGGCGTTGGAGGCCTGTCAGCCCCCTACAACTGGAGCGCTAGCCATGGCGGCGGGAGGTGTAGACGGGACTTGGGCTACGTCTGCTGTGAAGCCCAGCCCTGAGGGCAAGGAGACTTGGCAGCTGCCCGCTGCAGGTCTGTGCTCTGCCAACCAACAGGGCTCGTGTGTGTCTTTCAGGGACCTCTGCTTGCCCTAACGGCCGGTTTCACTGCACCAACGCTGGCTACCGGCCACAGTACATCCCCTCCTCCCGCGTCAATGACGGCGTCTGCGGTAAGCTGGGCCGCCCCTGCTCGGGGGCCAGGGGGGTTGCTCTGCCTGGGAGTGCCTCGGGGCACAGGGTGGGGCCCTGACGGCCGGTGTTGTCTCGCTTTCAGATTGCTGCGATGCCACGGATGAGTACAACAGCGGCTTTGTGTGCGAGAACACCTGCAAGTGAGAGCAGCCCCCGGGATGGGGATCAGACTCGTCTAGGGGGACTGGATGGCTCGGGGGACATGGGGCCCTTCCCTCTAGGGGGCACCAGCTCCAATCTGGCCCCAGGGCAGGAGGCGGGGAATGGGACATGCGGGCCTTTCCCCTGTAGAGGGCACCAGCTCTGACCTGGCCCCAGGGCGGGGAAGTGGCTGGCTCAGGGACAGGGGGCGGGACACGGGGCCTTTCCCCTCGAGGACTCTGCTTCCCGTTGAGTTGCTCCCCTGTGTTTAGCGCCTTGTCCAGGGGGGTTCAGTCCAGTACCCAGCACGTGGATGTCGCCTCATGGAAATCGCTGTCCGAGCTGGCGCCCCCCCATCTCAGCAGAGCAGCCACGGGTCAGTGGGGCCCGGGAGTGGGTGGCCCACCCGGGGTGACTCCTCCAACCCAGTGCTGAGCTGCTTCGTGCTGCGGGGTGGGGGAGCGGGAGCAGGGAACTTGGCTGTTTACCCCATCAGCTCCTGGGGGAAGCTTAAACTTCAGCGCCTATCGCTGGCAGTAAAATTGACCAGGGAAGGCTCATCCCTGCTCGGCTGGCCCGTCCCTGCACCAGCCCAGTAGCCAGCTGCTGCCTGAAGCGTCCCACCTCCACTGCACCTGCTAACACAGCCCGTGATCACGTGGTGCCCCTCTCTAGGGGCCGCACCCGTACAGGTGTGAGTCTAACAGCCCCGGGGTGTCTCCCTCCGGCAGGAGAGCTCCTGCCCTTAGATCCAGTGGTCCCAGGCTCAGTGGTGCCGCTGGCTGATCCGGGGCCTCTCTCCTCCCCTCCACCCCGTGCAGAGAGATGGGCCGGAAGGAGCGGGAGGCACTGGTGCAGATGGCAGAAGTGGCCAGGGAAGGCTTCCAGCTCAAGCAGGTGCTGATTGAAGAAGCGAGCAAGGGCAGGGAAGACAAACAGGTGAGGGGACTGGGGAGCTGGGGGCCGGGTCTGGTGAGCCCAGCCAGGCCGTGGGCATGGAGCATGCCGGGGGCCCAGCTGCTGAGGAGGGAGCTCAGAGCAGCATTGAGTGTGCATCGGTGCCGCTTGCTTGGGTCCGTTGACACCGCAGACAGGGTGTGAGGGCAGCCCCATGCCAGTGTAATCTGTGAACCCACCACGGACTGGGTTCCTAGTCTGGCTCTGCAGCAGAGCCCAGGGGAGAGGAGGCTGGCTGGTTCTGCTCCCAGCTGCGGGAGGTTTCGATCCGGGAAGAGGATGGACGGGGGCTCAGGAGTTCTGGGTTCAGTTCCTTGCTCAGCTGCTGGGCGACCTTGGGCAAGTCGCTGCATCCCCCCCCACCCCCGTGCCTCAGTCCCCTGCGTGTGGATCAGAGATGATCGCTGCAACGGGTGGCGAGGGTAAAGCCGGGGGGGAGTGAGGAGCTGGGCCTGAGGGCCTGACCCCCCTACCTGGGCAGGGGCCGCTGCTTGGTGACTGCTGAGTGTGGCAGGCCCAGCCTGCTCTCCGACTCCCCCCACCCCCCCACCCCCGCTGAGCCGCAGGGGGGGCGGGGCCAGCCTGCTCCCTGACCCTGAGTAGGAGGGGCCAACCTGCTCCCTAACACCCCCCACCCCCACCTGCCCCCTGCGCAGAGGACACTGGCTGAGCTACAGGAGGGGAAGAAGTCTCTGGAAGAGCAAGTGGAGATGCTGAGATCGGGGAAGGAGGCAGCAGAGAAGCCAGAAAAGGAAGCCAAGGAGATTCACCAAAAGAAGTGGGAGGGTGAGGGCAGTGCCTGCTCCGTGGGGCTCTGGGGCAGGGGGAGGACTCTGGGGCAGGGGGAGGGCAGTGCCTGCTCCGTGGGACTCTGGGGCAGGGGGAGGGTGCCCCGGCTGGCTCTGTGGGGCTGGGAGCATTGCTGTGAAAGAGGCAGTCTGGTCCAGTGGGCAGAGCACCAGGGCGGGAGTCGGGCTCCCCTTTTCCAGGGGAGTGCAGCAGACTGGATAGATCAGGGAACAGGGCACCAGGCCCCCGGGTCTGTGCCTTCCTCCAGGAGAGGAGCAGGGTCTGGTGGGGAGATGGGGTGGGGGGATTCGGAAGCCGCTGGGGGGCTTTGCAGGCTCCGGCTCATTCAGAGCCGTCACTTTGTCCCTCTCGCAGGGACTCCAGCCTTCTGGGCTGGGCTCGCTGGCTGTTAGCAAACCCCGGCTCCGGGCTCTTCCCAGCTGGGGCCACGCGGCTGAGCCCTGGGCTGGGGCTTGGAGGATCCGGCTTCCAATCTCCGCTCCGACAGCGACTTGGGCAAGTCACTGGATCTCTCAGGGCCGCAGCTCCCTGACGTCAGTGCGGTGCCCAGTGTGACGGGGGCGGGGGGGGGCTGGGCAGGGGGCCCCAGGCTCTAACCGGAGCTCTGTGGCTGGTCCCACACAGAACAGAAGGCGGCCGAGAAGGCGGCGCAGGAGCAGGCCCGAGCCAGCGAAGCCTTCCAGGACCTGGACGATGACGGAGACGGCCTGTGAGTCTCTGGGGCTTGCTGGGGGGGGGGGGGGGGGTGGATCCCAGCAGACAAAGGGACGTCTGCACAGCACCCCCTGCCTGTGTGTGCTGAGCCCCCCTTGTCCCCGGTGCAACTCCTGGCCAGCCAGGACGAGCCCCCAGCAGTGTGTGCGCTCCTTGCTGTGTAGCCCGGATCCCCGGGGGGTGTCGGGGTCCAGCAGCATCCTCAGTAGGGACTGGCCTGGCTGGTGCCTTTGCCCCTCACAGAAGTGGGTGAGGCTGAGACCAGACCCCTCTGCCTGTCTCTGCAGATGCCTTCGGACTCTGCCTTCGATCCCTGCTGCTATCTGCCCCGGCCCCTCCCCTCCGCCAGTCTCCCTCTGGGCCAGCACAAGAGTCCCTGTGGTGCTGGGATAACCTGCCCCAGGGAAAGATCCCCCCGGCAGAGCTCGCCCCGTGCCTGGGGAGCTCAGTTCAGCCAGGCAGCTCGTTGCTGATGGACCGACAGGCCAGCGCTGAATTACAGCCTCCGAGCACTTGGAGAGGTGGGGGGAGCCGGCTGCACTGAGCACCCGGGGAGGGGCGCAGGTCAGAGGTGACCCATCTGCGCGGGTCGGTGAGGTGCCAGCTAAGATGGGGGTTACACTCCTGCCCCCCCCCCAGTTTGTTTCAAAGTCACAAAGGAGATTGGCAGATGGGCATGTGCGGCAGGCTCCTCTCCAGCTGCTTGGCCTATCGCCAGTCGGAGGCATTCAGACCCCACACCTGCCGTCTGCATAGGGGGCACCGGCTCACGCATCCTGTCTGGTCTTTCCCCTCCCCCTTCTCCTGCCGGCAGGGTGTCGGTGGCTGAGCTCCAGACCCACGCGGAGCTGGATGTGGATGGAGACGGAACCCTCTCAGAAACGGAAGCCCAGGTACGGAGGGGGCGGCGTTCCCAGGACGGCGGCACAGTGATGTGCCAAACAGTTCTTAGAACGTCTCACATTAACACTCCAAGGGGGGGCGTCCTCCATTCACCAACAGGGAAACTGAGGTAGGAAAGGGCCTTGACCAAGTTTGCAGAGTCAGTGGCATGACGCTGCATACTCACAGAGCTGGGCAAAGAGCCCAGGAGTCCTCAATCCCAGCCCCGCCCCCTACTGTAACCACTGACCTCACTCCCCTCCCAGAGCTGCCACTAGAACCCAGGAGTCCTGACTCCCAGCCCCCCTGCTCTAACCAACTAGACCCCACTCCCCTCAGCATGGAATCCCATGCTCGGATTCGTAAACTCTACCCAGGGATGGTTTCACCTCACACGGAAATGCAGCCACCTCTGGGGTGGGAAGCAGCCACGGCTTAACAGCTTCCACTACCATCATGTAACAGGGCTACGTTTCCCTTTCCCACAAAGCCCCCCCACCCCATTTGCAATTAAATCCCACCTACCAAGGTGGTGTCTGATCCTGTTACAAAGGCCGAGCTCCACCCAGCTCGCGGAAACCCTCCCGCGCTTGGGCTGCTGTGTTCGCTTCTGTGGCCGCAATGAAACCTGCAGAAATTCAGCTCGGTCCCTCCTGGCCCCCAACCCACCAAAACCCAATTCCCAATTCTAAAGCCCCCCAGGGACCAGAACGGCTCCCAGCCACCAACGTCCGTTCCCCCTGTTCTCCAGCAGGTGGCAGTAGTGGCTCACAGGCAGGCTGTGGGTGTCCAATACTGAGGGTGTTTTGGGGAGGGGGGGAGATTCCCCCCATCAGCCCTGTTTTCTCTGAGGACTGAGTAGCTTCCTCTCCCCCCAGGTGCTCTGGGTCGCCGGTTGGAATCTGGCTTTGGCCCAGAACCACCGGGGAGCGTTCGCTGGCTTGGACTGGCTGCCCGAGTAGACAGGCCAGAAAACCGCTGGTAGCCTGACCAGAATCCCGTTCTCCTGGGGGCTGCCAGCGCAGCCCGAATTTCGGCAGGAGCCTTGTCGGGCTGGCCCCACACAGCCCGGCCCGGCGCCCCATGCCCCCGGCTCTGCCAGCATGCTGGCGATCTTGCAGGCTCGGCACCGGATCACCAGCACCATGGTGCAGCCCGTACCCGCCGCGGGAGGGGCTTGTTGCCAGGAGGGCGTGGCATTCCCTGGCGTGGCCGATGTCCTCTCTAGATGACGGGTGCAGGGGAAGGTCTGCATGGCACCTTGCTGGGATGCATCAGTCCAGGCTCTCCGCCCCCCCGGATGGGATCTCGCCCCTCGACATCGGCTCATCCCCAGGGCAATTTTGGAAGGCTGCTCATGCAGGAGGATAGGAACTGTCGGGCCAGGGAGCAATCTATGGGGCGCATTACAGTAGCGGTTAGAGGCTACAGCTGAGATCTGGGGGCTGCTGGCGTGCCAGGCGCTGCACAGACTGCCCCGCTCCCTACACCGAGCTCTGGGGGGCCCTCCATTGAGTCGACTGCCGCACAGATCTGAGAGACCCCAATGAGCGGGGCACAGCACAGACCCCTAGGGAGAGACAGACCCTGCCCAACAGGGTAGGGAAAAGGAAGGATGGTTGTCCCCACTTTAGAGGTGGGGAAATCGAGGCACAGAGAGATTCAGAAGTTAGCCAGGGAGACAGTGGCTGAGCCCGGAGTCCCAGCTGGGTGCTTTAACCACTAGTCCAGCCTGCCTCTCTGCTAGCCCTGGCTCTGCTCAGCTGCTGCAAAGGAAGAACCCCTGCAGGAGACTATGCTGGGTTAACTCTCTCCTGGGGGGGGCGGCTGCCTCCCAGTCCTGCCACTTAGAGATCAGCTCCTGGGTGGGAGTCGGGGCCTGCGTAGCCCCTGCCACACTGATCCCGGCAAGTCTCACCCTCTCCAGTCTGCCGCCACGTGCTCAATATCGCAGTCTGATATTTTGCCCTCCTCTTGGCCTCCTCTTGGCCTCATCTGCGTCCGGTGGCAGTGAGTCCCAGAGACCTTGCTGTGCCCTGCTGTACCGAAGCCTCAATGCTTCTCTTTCAGACTCTTCTGGGGAACGCCTTGCAGGCCGACGTCGCCAGCTTCCAGGACACCGTGTGGGCTGCAATCAAGGAGAACTACAAGCCCGAGGTCAGTGCTCTGGGGCCAGCGCTCCTCCAAGGGGGCCTCTGCATCCCTCTCTGTCTGGAATAACATAGCAAGCCCCTGGCAGCATTGTCTAGTGAATAGAGCATGGACTGAGACCTGGGTTCTGCTGCTGGCTCTGCCGCAGGCCAGCTGGGTGGGCTGTGTGCCTCAGTTTCCCTAGCTCTTACAGCCCTAACATGCAGCTCGCGGGCATGTGGTGTTGCCAGCGTCACCAGTGACTGGGTGTGAAACCTCCTGGCAGTGTGCAGCGTGAAGGGATGATTGTTGGATGCGCCCTGGGTGGCGAGTCACTGCCCCCATCAGTGCCTCAGTTTCCATAGCTCTTCTCTCATGCTTTTCGTTGGTGAAGCTAAAAGTGCTTCACAAAGTAGCTGAGGATCGTTGTCCCCATTGTGCAGGTGGGGAAACTGAGGCATGGAGCGGGGAAGTGATGCCCCCGCAGCAGGGTGGTGCGCTGACCCTGCTTGGCGGCGTCGGGGGGCAGCTGGGTGCTGCGCTGACGCTGGCCTGTGGCTGCCGTGTGCTTCCAGGGCCTGCCCGACGCTGCTCCCCTGCCCGAGGCCCCGAGAGAAGAGGCCCCAGAGCCCCAGCCGGACCTGCCCCTGGAGCAGCCAGCTCCCGAGGATGACTATGATGACGAGGAAGAGGAGGAGGGCGACGATGATGAGAGCAACGAAGAGGAGCCAAAGGTAGCGCCGGGGAGGGTTTGGGGAGGGGCTGTGACCTGGCCCTCGCGGATCCGGGCCAGCTGGGGCAGAGATAGGAGACCCCAGGATCTCTCTGAAGACCCCAGTCCTTGCAGCGATCTCCCCACAAGTGACGCCTCCTGATTGCCCCAGCACTCAATTTAATCCCAGCTGCTTGACTCTCCTTCCTGCTAGCCTACAGGGGTCTCCTGAGCCCCTGTGGGAATTAGGGGCATGAGGAAGCTGATAGGATTCAGGCTCCTAAATCCCTGCAACTCCCCACCAGTGTCTATCCTGTCCTTCAGGGGACATGCACGTGACCCCACAGGAGCATTGGGATCACTGGACCGGGGCAGGCCCATCTAGCCCTGCATCCCATCTCCAGTAAGCCAGGGCCAGCTGACTCCGCGGAAGGAGCAAGAATCCTTGTGGTGGTGGGATAACCAGCCCCCAGGGACAGGCTCCTCCGAACCCCCATCAGAGCTCAGCCCTTTTCCCAAAGGGGAGGGGGCAGGGGTAGGGATGGTTCTAACCCTCCCGAACCCTTGGTCATTCTCCCTCTGGATAATCTCATTCTCCATCTAAACACCCAGCCCCTCTTGCCCTCCTGCTGAGCTCCATGCCGTCATGTGGCAGTGAGTTCCGCTGGCTCATTGCATATAGCTAGAGGGTTGCATGCTCCCAGCATGGACTCCATGCATCCTTCCATTCAGGGACTCCCTGCAACCTCTTCCCCACCCCACCCGCAACAAGCCAAGGTTCCAGTCCAACTTCCCTGTTCCCCTTCAGGTCCCGCCACCCAAGCAGCCGTCCGACAAGGCAGCGGAGGAGGACGAGGAGGAGAAGATGCCCCCTTATGATGAAGCAACGCAGGCCCTCATTGACGGTAAGGCTTTAAATCAGAGACAGGAACTGCCCGCAGGGGCTGGGGAATTCTCCCCCAGCGGGATCTGGAATGTGCCAATATGATGCTGATAACTCGACTTCTGGTTGCCAATGGCCCTGTACAGACATCCCAGCCCCACCAGGGGGAGCTCCGTGTATGTAGTGGGCAGTGGGGGGGGCCCAAAATCCCTTAGCCGGGCCCCGAATTCAAACTGGGGTCGCCCCTCTTGGCCGCGTGACTCTGCCGCCCCCTCCCCGCATCCCGAAGCCTGGTCCAAATGCCAGTGGCCGTGTGAGCCCCTAGCGACCATCGGCGCTCAGCACCCAGTCTGGCAGCTTCTCTTGGCTCGGGGTCGCTCCGTGACCATCTGAAGTCAAAGCGTGTTTGCCGGCGTCCCTCACTAGCATCTGGGCTCCCAACCCAGGGGTGCAGAAGCCTCCAGCAGCGGGTTCCTTGCCACTTCTGACTAACTCCTTTTATTCCCCCCGGATCGTCTCTTTAAATGCCATGTCCAAGAGGCTTATGGGCTTAACACAGGTTGAATACGCCACCTGATCTGTAAGCAAGGGCCATTAGCTCTAAGCGGGATCGAGTGCGTGCCGTCGTGTGCAGCATCTCCAGGCTGCTCGTGCGTGGGCGGGAAGAGCCGATTTGTGTCTTTGAGTGAGTCAGAGCGTATCCAAGAACTCTCCAGTTCCTCTCGACTCCTTCGGGCTCAAGGGCTCGCCATTCGTTCCTTTCCAGGGCAGGTCACCCTGCCCAAGATGGGCCCGGATCTTCAAAACCACGTAGGTGCCTAACTCCCTTTGATTTCAAGGGGACTTAGGCACCTCAGTACCTTCAAGGATCTGGGCCAAAGTCAGAAGGCTAAAGATACAACGATGGGTCATGACTGGTGTTCATGGAGCTCCTTTCAGTTCCAAGGAGTGTAGGAACTGGGCAGCCACCTCTGAGGGGTGGCTCGGCCGCTGATTAGGGGCGCATAGCAACGCTGCCAAGTGACGGGGAGGGGTTCGAGGATGGCGAAGTATCAGCAGCTTGAATCACAGTGAGCAGGACCTGGCAGTTGCCAGCAATACCCTGTTTCTCTGGCCCCTGTCATCATGGTATCTGGGCACCTCACAATCTTTAGTGTAGTTCTCCTCAGGCAGCGCAGTGCTGTTATCCCCATGTCCTAGATGGGGAAACCGAGGCACAGAGACGGAGTGACTTGCCCACGATTGCACAGGGAGTCCGTGGCGGAGCTGGGCCTGGACCCCAGGTCTGACAGGCTAGCGCTCTAACCACTGTGCCATCCTTCCTCTAGCCAGAATTCTCTTCACCTCTTAGCTTCGCGGCCGGTGCACCTTCATCTCCCCACAGGCAGAGCAAGGCCCCTACCCCCAGCCATTCCCTTGATGGTATCTGTATAGCCAGACCGCCTTGGGTTCCATCCTGCTGTGCCCCGACCATGGGTTATGCTCTGCCCACAAGACCCAGAGGCACATTTCATCGGGCCCAACGCTGAGGAAACTGTGTGGAATTCTCCAGCCTGTAACCCAGGTGCCAGCCAGCCGATCTCGCATCTTGGGATCTCGGGATCCTCCTGCCTGGGAGCTCTGGGTGTAGAGATGGAGCTGACTTGGGGAATGGCCGGAGCTCAGCGCTTCCAGCGAGCTAGCCTCAGGGGACATGCCCTGTTCGGGACCACCCACCTGTCACAGGATGGAGGGCACATTAGCAAAGCAAACCTGCCCTGCGCCAAACCAAAATCTCGCTTCCCTCCCCCTGCCTTATTGCTCCTGCCGCAGCCTGCGACGGTGGCAATCCTCTGCCATCTCTAGGGCGTTTGAAGCACCCATTTCATGGCAGCGCCCCTGCCAGCCCCCATTTCCCCATCTGTTCCGGCAGCTAGTTCTGCTTTCCGCAGCGCTGGAGAAAAGGGGGGGAAGCTGACTCATCGCCTCCTTGTGCTGAACTCTTTGCGAAGAGCAGCGTGGGGGGAGGTGGCTTGGCTTTGAGACAGCGCTGGCAGGGCTGCGAGAATCTGATCTATTAGGTAGCGTTCAGGAGCCCCAAACAGGGACCAGGACCCCATTGTGCTGGACTCTGTACGCACAGAGAACAAAAAGCACCTCTACAGAGGAGTGGTGTGGAACCCGTCTGTCGGCTGCTGGGGCCAGTCCCTTTGCCTGGCCGTCGAATCGCAGGGTTGGAAGGGTCATCCGGTCTCACTCCCTGCCAAGATGCAGGGTTCGTTGTATCTAAACCATCCTGGACAGGTGGCTGTCCAGCCTCCTCTCAGAACCCTCCAGTGAGGGTTGTCCCTGGTCAGGAAGTTTTCCCGGAGATTTAATCTAAATCTGCTCTGCTGTAGTTTGAACCTGTTGCCCCTTGTGCTGCCCTCTGTCGCAAGAGAGAAGGTATTTGAAGACCGCTGTCAAGTCCCCCTCAATCTCCTCTTTTCCAAACTCAGCGTACCCAGTTCCTTCAGCCTTTGCTCGCGTGGCTGGCGTTCCATCCCTTGGATCGTCTTTGTCGCTCACCTCTGGGTCCCTCCAGCTTCTCTACATCCTTTCTAGAAATCAGCGACCAAAGCTGGACACAGTCCTCCTCCTGAGGCCCAGCCAGTGCTGAGCAGAGCGGTACTCGCCGCCCGTGACTTGCATGCTCAGCCTCTGTTAATGCAACCTAAAATTGCATTTGCATTGCTGACTCACGTTGAGGCCGTGATGCACCACAAGTCCCCGATGCTTCCCAGCAGGGCTGCTGCCAAGCCGGTTATCCCCCAGTCTGTATTTGTGCATTTGGCTTTTCTTCCCTGAGGGCAGCACCTTACGTTTGTCATTTTGTTGTCTGTAGCCCAGGTCTCCCTCTGTCCTCCAAAGTGCTGGCAACCCCCCTAGCTGTGTGTCATCTGTGTGTCTGAGCACCTCAGGATTTTCCAACCTGCCGGGAGGCGGTGCAGTGCTGTTATCCCCAGGGACAGATGGGGGAAATTGAGGCTCAGAGAGGCTGAGGACTGGCCTTCACCGCTCTTAGGGCGAGGTGTAACTCGGGGGTGCCCCTCCCCCGACTCTTGTCCACACGCACCTCTAGCCGGGTGCTTTGGGCTCAAGCCAGCTGGGCGCGGCCGGCATTGGGGCTTGTCCTGCCACGGGGCCCTGGCTCCTCTGACATGGGCAGGTCATGCTGCAGCCTGCAGGGGGATTCGCAGCTGGGCAGCTCTCGCTGGAGCGCAGAGACGAGCCCAGAGGGTCTGTCCGCCCCGCATAGCGAACTCGTTGCCTCGGGTTTGTTGGTGCTTTTAGCCCCGGGGGAGGGGTGACATTGTTGGAGCCTGGGTTGCGGTTTCACACTGGCTGGAACCCGCCCGCCTTGCAGCGAGGACACAGGCTGAGTTGCTCACGAGCTCCTAGTCCTCCTGTCCCCTTCCCACAATTCCCCCGAAGGGCAGACAAGTTTACCCCCGCTGATTAGGAAAGCGCCCCCGAGCGGCTCAGCACAGAGTGCCGCGGGACGCATCCGGGCAAGCGCCCTCACTCGGCTCGGGCTTTGCAGTGGGGATGCTCACAGCCGGGCAGGGCTGTCTGGGCCGATCTCCCGGGGTAACGATGCAGCGAGGGGACCCTGGCTTGGCTTGCCCAAGGTCACCTTTGTGGGGCAGGGGCTGGCCAGTTCTGGGCTGGTGCTCCACCTCCCTTCTGCCATCCTGCTGTTCCAGCGTGGCCTCGAATTTCCTTTTTCCCGCCGGGCTGCGTCCGGCTCCCTCTCTGAACAGCGGCGCTGTCCCCTTCTCTGCTCGTTGCGGGGCTTGACTGCTGGCTCCATGCAGCCCACAGTGCCAGGGCTCAGCCCAAGTTGCCTCTTGGCTCTCTCTGTCAAGCATTTGTTACGTGCAGCAATAAATGAGGCCTACGGGGATTGTCTCAGACCGGGGGGCCAATCTACCCCAGCATCCTGTCTGCGGCAGCGGCCACACGCCATTGAACCCAGCTTTCTCCTGAGCCCCATTCAACGCATGAAGAGATGCAAGCCCTGTTTCTGCGAAGTTAATATTACACAGGTGCCTAAGCTAGGATTTGAACCCAGATCTCCGGAATCGCGGTCCGGCGCCTTAACTGCAAGCCCAACCCGGGCGTCAGGCCGGTTACAGCTCCTGAAGAGAAAGGGAATTCTGGTAAAAGCCCCCCAGCTGCCTCCCTGCCTGAGTGGCCGATGTCATCGCTGCTTCCAACCCGAGCTGTCAACACTTCAAGGCAGAGTCCAGTGAAATGTACCAGACAGAAGCCCGGGCTCTTTACTGCCGCAATGTAACAGCTGGAAGGGTCCCAGGGGCGTCTGCGTCCAGGAAGCGGGCATCTCCCCGGGAACACAGCCTCGTCAGCGTCTGCCTGGCTAAGTGCAGCTGCCTCTCCTGGGCCCGCGACCTCCGGGAAGCCGATCGATACCCAAAGCTGCTCCTTTGAGCTGAAATGGCCCAACGCCGCCCTTGGGAGCGGGGCTCCGGCGCCTGGCTCTGCCCCAGATTCGCTGCTGGTCGCAAAGGCAGGATGGTCCCGCTCAGGCCATGAGCTGGGGAGGCCGGATGGCACCATTAGTTCGTCTTCACCAAGCCTGGAAACGTGTGTTTGATCGAAGCACCTTCCAGCCAATCCTAAACTGAAACCATCAGGAGATAGATGCCGCCGTGTCCTGCGGCACCCTGTTAAGAGCCCCAAACCCGCTGTGAAGCCAGCAGCCCTGCCTTTGGAGGGCTTGGCGTCCCCATGGCGGGTTTGTATGGTCGGATACTGGTGGAGACGAGCCCTTAGCTGGATTGTGGGAGCCTCAGGAGACCCGGGCCCCGTCGTGCTGGGCGCTGCATGTCCCACCGGCCTTGGCGGCGCTGCAGGAAAGCCCTTGTACGGCAGCTCACCCATCTCGCCGGGCTATCCCGGCGAAGATGAGCCTCATTGCTAGGTGAGGTCAATCCAGGGAGGGGGTGCAGGGGCCAGGGTAAATACTGATGGGGAACCCATGGGGGGGATGGAGAAGAAGGATAAATAACCATTCCCAAATCACCTACTTAGCAGTAATTAGTCAAAGTAACACCCCCTCCCTCCCGCCCCATCCAGCTCCCTAGGTGTGGCTGATTTACAGTCTGTTCCCAGCTGTGCCTCTGGCCTGCCTGGTGACCTTGGGTAAGTCACTTTCCCACCTGTGCCTCAGTTTCCCCATCTGTAAAAGGGGGGAAATGCTGCTTTTTAAAGGGCTTTGAGATCTGCTGAGAACATGCTGGGGATGGTGGAACGGACATTGGCAGGATTGTCACCCTGGCTTCCGGGCTGGCCTCCCTTTCCCAGAGAAATGCAGTGACTTGCCCGGGCTCTCTGTGAATCGGTGGCAGAGCCAGGAATGGGCTCCAGATTCCAGTCCCAGAGACCAGCCTGTCCTCTCTCTCTCTCTCTGCGAACCCCTTTGCCCAGCGGACTGGTGAAGAGAAAGGCAGTGCAGGGGCCAAGCTGTGGGCCTTCCTAGAACGGCTAGTAGCTGCTGCTGTCTGCTTGCTCTGGCTAGTTCAGATCATTCTGTCAAGCCCAGCAGGCCGGTGTGGGCTCGGCCTCTGCAGGGGGGGCACTGGCCAGCCTAGGCTCGTCTGCTGGGGCGTTAATCCCGAATAAACTGGCGTGTGAATTCAAAGCGCGGTAGCCTCCGCACCAGGGCGCTATGCTGGACTCACTTGTGCCTGTGCAGACAGGCTTTTATGGGCCCTGCCTGCTGCTCCCCTGTTAACTTCCTGGGCTTCAGGTTGGCACCAGCCATGGGAGGGCTTCATGGCCCCCTTCCAGATCCCCGGGGCCACCCTGTCTCTGCCCCCTCCCTGTTAAACGGGTCTGAGTGGAGTCACGGCAGATGGATGGGGGGGCACACGGAGATGGGCGGCAGAATGAGCCTCTTTGCCTGTCCCGCAGGAGCAGTAGGTTGTTTACCGCACGCCTCTCTCTCCGCGGGCTAAGGGGTTGGTGCCGATGTGGGGCGGCCTCTCCCCTTCCCACCCTCTAACTGAGCTGACTTCAAGGCAGGAGCAGTGCGTGGCACCTGCCTGCCACAGCTAAACCATCTTCCGAACCAGCCCCCAGGCTGAGCTGGATTGTCTCCTCCCATTGGAGGAGGGGCTCTTCGGCAGTGGATCTGGGCCGCTAAGTCGGGGGGTGAGGGCTCTGCAGCTATCCCCTGAAGGGATGGTCCAACTGCTCCCCCAAAGGGGAAGAAGTTAGAACCCAGGAGTCCTGAATTGCCCCCCAGCTAGCCCCCCTTCCCCTTCCTGAGCCAGGGAAAGAACCCAGGAGTTCTGACTCCCACCTCATATCTCACTAGCCCCCATTCCCCTCCCAGGGCCTGGCTGCCTCTCTGAACGTATCGCAGAGCTCCAGCTCCCCAGGCTGTTGCAGGGGGCTGTAGGTGGCTCGTGGGGACCTGGGCTCTCAGGCTGCGAGTTCAAATCCAGCCAGGTCAGGAAGTAGCCGGCTGCTGGGCCTGCGTGAAAGCAGCTTGGTGAGTCCCACGCCGGCTCCTAACAGGCCACGCAAACTTGCCTCTGCCATCGACATGGCAGCCAGGGATCAAATGGGCCACAGCGTCTGTCTCTCCGCTTTCCTGAAGGGGGTGCTCCAGGCTGCTGCGCCCCAAGGACACCATAGGCAAAGCAGAGTGGCCTTCTCCAGCCCCCGTCCTCACCTCCCTGCCCTCTCTTCCAGCTGCCCAGAAGGCCCGGGAGCAGTTTGAAGAAGCCGAAAAGTCTCTGAAGGAAATGGAGGATTCCATCCGGTAAGGGGGCAACCGGAGAGGGGGCGGTGAAAGGGGTGTGGCAGGAGTTCAGGCTTGGCATTGGGGCCCCACTTCCACGTCGTTCTCCCCCTCCTCCCCCCCGGCTGGCCCCTAACAAAATTAACTTGAGAAGCCTCAGATGCCGAGAAACGTGACAAAGCTTCTCATGCTAGAGGGTGGGGAACTTTATGGTTAAAGCGTGAGATGGGCAGGCAGGACTCCTGGGTTCTGTTCCCCACTCTAGGACGGGGTGTGGGGTAGCGGGTAGATCTGGGCAGGCAGGACTCCTGGGTTCTGTTCCCCACTCTAGGACGGGGTGTGGGGTAGCGGGTAGATCTGGGCAGGCAGGACTCCTGGGTTCTGTTCCCCGCTCTAGGACGGGGTGTGGGGTAGCGGGTAGATCTGGGCAGGCAGGACTCCTGGGTTCTGTTCCCCGCTCTGGGAGAGGATTGTGGTCCAGTGGGTAGCGCAGGTGTGGGATAAACAACAGAGGCATCAGGCTGCAGAGACCCAGAAAGTAAAAGTGCCTAGTTTTGTACTGGAGATGAACTGCAGCTAGGGCCAAAAGCCAATTAGCTTTCACCAATTAAGCTGTTAATGAGGATTGGGGATTTTTGAAAATCCCTTCTTGACAATGCTCCTTGATCTCTGCTGCTGTCACACGTCACAGCCTGGCTGTTATGACTGCAGTGTTGCTGCCTGGGGGGGGAGGGGGTTTTAATAGAGACACCCGCCCACCCCCAGGGGACCACGTGTCCCCTCAGAGCTGTTTATTTGGAGCAGTAAATCAGCTTTTCCTTCCCTCCCACCCCAGCCCTGACACCTCCCAGGGGATCACAGTGAGATGGAAGCTGACTATAAAAAAACCCCCCAAGCTCTCTCCTATTGATCGCGTACATGATGGGTCGCTGCGCCCTGCCCCCCCCCCCCAAACTCTGGGCCCAGCAGTACCCTTAGCGGAGAGGAAACACCCCCCCGTGCTGGGAGATCTCTCACAACGTGATACCTTCCCGAACTGGGCTCTGGTGCGTGCACAGCAGCTAGGCACTGGAGGCTGGCCCGTGCCAGCTGACGCGGGCTGCGGGGCTGACTCGCTGCTGGGGAGATGTTCGGGCTCAGGCTGGGGCTGGGCTCTAGGACCCTGCGGGGCGGGAGGGTCCCAGAGCTCGGGCTCCAGCCTGAGCCCAGTAGTCCCTGCAGCAATGAAACGGCCCAGCAGCCCAAGTCAGCCAGGGCCCAGCCACGGGTAGACACACACTAAGAGCTGCATTCACCAGTCTCTAACCCACTTACCCCCCCCCCCCCCGTCCCGGAGTCCCCGGGCACTGCTCTGGAACTGCTCCCTCCAAAGCCAGGCAGGACTCTGGGGAAGTCTCCTCTCTGGGAGCAGCCTGTCTGCAGGACACACAGCTCACCTGGCTTCCACCTTCCTGGGTCTGACCTCGGAGCATTCAGCCTCCTCTGCCCCTCCGTGCGCTTCCCCCAGCAAGTCCACCCAGACAGGGTCCTGGGGAAGCCAGAGGGTCCTGCCCCCCAACTCCGCAGTCAGACGTGACTCTCAGCCAGCCAGTAAAACAGAAGGTTTATTAGACGACAGGAACATGGTCTAAAACAGAGCTTGCAGGTGCAGAGAACAGGACCCCTCAGCTGGGTCCATTTTGGGGGGCAGTGAGCCAGACAACCACGTCTGCACTTCACTCCTCCTCCCCAGCCAGCCCCCAACTGAAACTCTCTCCAGCCCCTCCTCCTCTGGGCTTTGTCCCTTTCCCGGGCCAGGAGGTCACCGGATCCCTTTGTTCTCCAACCCTTTAGCTCTCACCTTGCAGGGGGGAAGGGCCCAGGCCATCAGTTGCCAGGAAACAGGGTGTCGGCCATTCTCTGTGTCCAGACACCTGCACACACCTGCCCTCTAGGGCTCTGCAACGATCATACACTCTTACCCCACACCCTAGATACTTAAGAACTGCATCGGGGAAACTGAGGCACCCCCACACTATTCAGAGGAAACATTAAGAACAGTCCCACTTCGTCACACCCCCCACTCTCCTTCCAGAGCCAGGGAGAGAACCCTGAAATTCTGGCTCCCTCTCTGCTCTTGCTCTAACCACTACATCTCCCTGCTGAAATTGGGGATAGAACTCCGGAGTCCTGGCTCCCTGCCTCTCTAAATGTGAGAACGAGCTACAGGCTATAACCCATTTCAGGGGGAGGTGGGGGTGGGCTCTAAAGACCCTTCTCCTGTTCCTACCAGGCCCCCTGAGTGAGGTAGACAGCCCCCCCTGGAGTTCCAGCTGGGCAGCCTGTTATGATCAGTCAAAATCCACCGATGTCAATTACACCCCCTAAAACAGCAGCAGGTGCCAGACTGGGCCTGTACGTGGAGCCCCTCTTCCAAATCCAAGGGCGTTCCCTGCCCCCCAGCCATGTGACGCCTTCCCCGGGGGGGACACCGGTCTGAGCCATTAGCCAGCCGGGAGGGACAGATTCGCTCCATAAACAGCAAGCGGCCCCGGGGAGCTGGAGAAAGCTGAGGTGTAA
The DNA here is from genome assembly GCF_965140235.1 of Caretta caretta. Lineage (NCBI taxonomy): Eukaryota > Metazoa > Chordata > Testudines > Cheloniidae > Caretta > Caretta caretta. The sequence continues at coordinate 20,578,461 of NC_134225.1, forward strand.
GGGCAGTGGGCAGCCACAGGGTAGGAGCCAGAGAAAGTCCGGCGTGATCCAGTGGCTGGAAGCTGGAGCCAGACAACTTCGGGCTGGAAATTAACAGGGAGCATAAGGTGCCGCTGGCCGGTTTGAAATCGAGATAGAAGTTCTCTGGCCTGTGTCCCTATGAACAGGGTGGGTGGGATTGGTCAAGCCCCAGTAGCAGCCTGGGCGAACATGGAGCCTTCCATCCCATCAGGGGGGACGAAAACTCCACGCATCACTCTGCCCCCCAATACTGGGGTGGAGCGCAGCGGCCAGGCTGGACAGCGTGGGACAGGAAGTGGAGCGGGGCTGATCGAATAGGAAGCTGTGGGGGAAGATCCGTCAGGCTGGGATTTGGCCAGGCGTCTGCCGTTCATGCCCCCACTCTGACAAAGTGTTCTTTAGATGGTCCTCAGTGCAGGGATTCTCTGTTCTGCCATCCACGGGTGGGGAAACAGGGGCACGGGAGAGGGATGTGACTTACTACGTGGTCTAGGAGCAAGTTAGCAGCACAGCTGAGGATAGAACCCAGGAGTCCTGACTCCCAGCCCCCTGTTCTAACCACTAGTCCCGACTCCCCTCCCAGAGCGGAAAGCTCAGCTGCCAGCACTCAATTAAGCTAGAGCTCAGCAGCTTGGCCAAGGCATCTGGCCCCCTCCCCTCTTCTCCGGCTGACTGCAGCAGCCGGCCCAAGAGAGGCCAGTAATTGGCAGTAGCCTTAGCTACCAATACCGGGGAGGTAACCCAGACAGCCCCCTCGCTGACAGCAGGTGCCCGAGTCCTCTGGGGTCCGGACCGTGGCAGCTGGCAAGTGTGGCGGGAGCAAAGTGAGGCCAGTAAGTTTATACACCCACACGCATACACCCCAATACCCCATCTCTGCCCCTCCCAGGGGCTGGCTGGGGTCAAGCCCAGGAACTGCCTGGCATTGGGCCACCACGTGTACCCCCATATCACCCCCTACTCCATGAGCTAGGCCAGGGGGCTGATGGCAGGGATGGTCCATTGCAAGTGGGAGATGACTTGAGGTCTGAGAATTCCTGTTTGGCACAAAGTGAACTCTGGGAGCCAGGACTCCTGGGTTCTATCCCCAGCTCTGGGAGGGGAGTGGGGTCTAGTGGTTAGAGCAGGGGGGAGCTAGGAGCCAGGACTCCTAGGCTCTGTTCTCAGCTCGGGGAGGGGAGTGGGGTCAAGTGGATTGTGTGGTGGGGGCTGGATTCTATTCCTACCTCAGGCCCTGACACACAAACACCCCCCCGCATACTGTTGCCTCTTTTTGCCTCAGTTTCCCCATTCTAAAATGGGGCGAGTGACTTTCCCCAGCCTGAGGGGGAGAGATGCCACGTCTGCTGGGGGAAAGGGGACGCTGTCTCCAGCTGCCCTTGTTATGCCAGCGAGCTCCACGGGGGGTGGGAGCAAGGGAAGAACAAAGCCCGGCAGCTCCTCCCTCGTGAACCTCTAATGCCACTGGAAGGAGCAGGACCGCTGACTCCTGAGCCAAGGGTGCTGGGGAGTCCCTGCCCTAGCCCTGCCACACAGGGTGAATGGGGGGAGGGATCTAGTAAACCCGTAGTTGCCACTGGGAGTAAAGGGCTGGCATCCCAATGGACCCAGAGAGAGCAGGAAATCATGGAGTCTGGGTGGCCCAGGGAGCAAAGCAGGGGCCATGGGGGTGGAGTCCCTGCTCTGTCACTTGGGCCAGTCACTGAGCCACTCTGTGCCTCAGTTTCCCCAGCAGTACAATATCCCTCACAGGGGGATTGGGAGGAGCCCAGATACTCCGGCGATGGGGGGCGGGGCATGTATGTACCTGAGAGAGCCAGGGGTCTGAAAGCAGCTGAATCATGGGGCTGACCTTCCCCCCCCACTTTGTCCTTCCAGGAGTCTGGAGAAGGAGATCTCGTTTGATTTTGGCCCCCAGGGGGAATTCGCGTATCTCTACAGCCAGTGCTACGAGCTCGCCACCAATGAGTAGGTGCCGGTGATCGGATTGATTCCCCCCTACCGAACGGCTCTGCCCTCGAACCACAGACTTTCACTGGGGCGCCCTGGGACTGACCCACCTCCAGGATCTCCGAGCCAGCCCAAGGTTTTAGGCCAGATTCCAGCTCTGCCTTGGGGGCGACGCCCAACCCCCAGCGTCATGGCGCTCCGCTAACCTCGAGCGACGCCCCGTGGGATGGTGTCATCAGGACGCCTGGGTTCTCTTTCAAGCTCCACCGCCGGCCTGCTGAATGACGTGGGGCAAGTCCCTTCCCTGCTCAGTGCCTCAGTTTCCCCTCCCACTCAGCTCTCGGTCGGGGGTGGGGCACAGACCAGGGGAGTGGCCCTGGTGTCACAGTATGACAATGGCAGAGCCAGGAATAGAACCCAGGAGTCCTGACCCTGTCACGCTCCTGCTCTAACCACTAGCTCCCACGCCCTGACTCAGCCTGGCATCTCTCCCATTTTGTTCCAGCCCACCTCAGCTGGGAGCCCAACCCACATTTGGGCGCCAGTGGGGGGCAGCAGGAACGGAGCTGACTCCTTGGCATCTGGCTGGGCCAGTCGTCGGACGTGGGGTGAGCGGCTCTCGGCGTGGCACGGCCCCTCCCAGAGAGGAGCGGAAAAATCTCCCACTTCTTCCCCCCCCCGCTCAAAACAGGTCAAACTTCGTCCCTGAGGCCTGGCTCAGCTGCGGGGGGAGGCAGGGTCCGAGCTCTGATTCCAGCTCAGCGATTCTTTTACAGAAAGCTGGGGGGCAGAGCTGAGCTGCTAGGCCAGGACTTTTCCTGGGGCTCAACCCCCCATCCCCACCCCCAGATTTCCCGCCCCTAAACTGCTCAGCACTCGCCTGGGGATTTGAACTGGGAAAACCCAGCCCCTTGTTAGGAACCTAACAGGAGTGGTGCCGTCTCTCTCACCCCTACTAATCTCTCACAGATGTATCCTCCCAACCCCCCTATGAGCGTATCTCCATTGTACAGATGGGGAAACTGAGGCCCAGAGGGGGCATCATCTGCCCACACTCACATGGTGTGGTAATGGCTGAGCTGGGGATAAAACCCAGGAGTCCTGACACCCACCTCCCTTGCTCTTACCACTAGACCCCACCCCCCTCTTGGAGGAGGGTTGCCTGGGAATCCGGACTCCTGGGTTCTGTCCAAGCTCTGTGACGGGAGGGGGGATCTGGTGGTTCGTGCCAAGCCGGGAAACTGGGGGGCTGGTTTCTATCCTCAGTGCCTCATCTCACTTGTGCTCTGACCCTAGGACAAGCTGCTGGCTCCGTGCCTCGATTTCCCCTTTCACTCTCTTGGGGCTACCGCTGTGTGGAGTGCTCTGAGATCCAGGCGGCCCTCACGCCGTTTGCAGGGGGAATTAACCTGCCTGGATCAGCTTCTCCAGATCTCTGCACAGCCCTGGGGAGGGGGGTGGTATCTGCTGTGCTTCATGTCCCCCCCCATCCCCATCCCCGTCCCCCGTATTTCCTTGGCTGCCAGATGGATGCGCTCACTAACGAGTTGTTTTTTCCTGGTAGCTATTTAGGGCTAATTTCCCCAGAGTCACAGAGCAGCTCCCAATGGCTGTCCTGTCTCTTTAAGGCAGGTTCCTCCCCCCCACCCCCCAATCCCCTGAAATCATTGCCCAGGAGGTAGCACCACGAGGGGGGAGGTGGGGGATCAGCTGGGAAATGGAGCGGGAGGGGGGTAGGAAGGGAGGAGCAGGGGTGGTGGCTGGGGAATGAAGGGAGAGGGGAACGGGGCCTCAGCAGGAAAGCGTAGGGGGGCCCCCCAGCCCCAGGAGGGGCGCTTGGCCTCTGCCTACTTCTGGGGCTGCAGCTGGGCCGAGTCCCGTCAAACTCATGTCACGCAGGCTGGGGCCGGGCAGAGCTGGGGAGATGCCAGCTCTGCCCCGGGCGGGGGTGTCAGTCCCTCACCATGCTCTTCCCCCCCCCCCCCCCCCCGGCAGGTACGTTTACCGGCTCTGCCCCTTCAACAGAGTGTCCCAGAAACCCAAACACGGCGGAGCCGAGACCAACTTGGGGTAAGACAGAGCTTGCGGCACCCCGGGCCAGCGGCCCCCCTGCGCCGGAGCCGCGCCCCCCGGCGGGGAAAGGCCCCAAATCCTATTTCCTGCCCCCCTGGGCCAGCCAGTCCTCACCCTGGGACTCGACTGGAGCTGGAGTCCCGTAGCGGGGAAAAAACCTCATTCTCCACCCCATCCCCTGCCCCCTCCCAAGCCAGCCTGTCCCTGCCCTGAGGTGGGATCAGAGCCAGCGGGGCGCTAGAGGGGAAAGGCCCCATGATCCATTCCCAAGGCCTCTATCCCCCTCCCCGGCATTGCCCTTGCAGAGGGTGGGGATCAGGGGTGGCTTCTGTGGGGTGCTGACCTTTGACACCCCCCTTGCAGCACGTGGGGTTCGTGGGCCGGCCCGGACGAGAGCAAGTTCAGCCTCATGAAGTATGAACACGGGACAGGCTGCTGGCAGGGCCCCAACCGCTCCACGACAGTGAGTGACCCGGCCTGGCCCTGTGCCCCCCACCCCAGCCCTGAGCCGGCCTGCCGCCCCCACCCTCTGCCCCCCGCCCCATCCTCCCATGGCGGGGCGTGAGCCCAGCCGGCGCTGCGCCCACAGAGATGCCCCTCCCCTGCCCTGAGCCGGCCTGGGCTGGCATCAGAGGAGCACGGTACCCCTAGCTCAGAGGGCAGCGGGCTGGGGAAGGGCTCGGTCCTGGGAGTTGGTGCCACAGGCACTCTGACCCCCAGCCGAGGGCGGGCGAGAGCCAGCTGCTGAGCCGGACGGCGCCAGGCTGGGAATAGTGATGCCAGGTTTGCCCGGCGAAGGATGGGAGCCCTGGAGCAGCCGCCGGCAGCGGTGTCCCCCTTAGCTCTGCCCCCACGCCCCAGTGCTGCATCCTCCTTCAGTGTCAGAGCCCGCAGGTCCATGGGGAGCCCCTGTGTACAGCCAGTCAGATCCGCCCGCCCCCCAGCCATTCCTGGCTCAGACGCCCGGCTGGCTGTGGGCTGGAGGCAGGCACTGGGGGGTGGGGAGAGGGGGGGGTGTCTCTGGGCCCAGACAGGCAGACTGTAACAGAAATCGCCATGGGGGTTTTTCCGGAGGTGCCCCAGGGCATGGCTGGGAACCTCTCCCCGCACCCCAGGCTCACCATCGCCCTCCGGCCCTCAGGTGAAGCTGACATGCGGCAAAGAGACCGTGGTCACGTCCACCACGGAGCCAAGCCGCTGCGAGTACCTGATGGAGCTGGTGACGCCGGCCGCCTGCCAGGAGCCCCGCGACCCTGGCGCCGCTGACCACGACGAGCTGTGAGGGGCCAGGAGAGCCAGGTATGTGCCCTCCTTGCCCAGCCCCCTACCTCGTGGCGCTGGGGGGACCGGGAGTGGAGGGGGGTCCAATCCTGGTTCGGGGGGGAAGCGACTGGAGCCCGGAGCAGGGATAGGACCAGCCATGTGTCCTTCGATAGCCCAGGCTGGGCGTGCCTCGGTTTTTCCCTGCCCCCAGGGCAGGGAGGGGCTTGGCATGCCTCAGTTTCCCCATGTGTGACTGATCCTTGCTGCTCTTCGGGGGCCCCAGGGGTTTCCTGCTGGCATTAGTGGGGCTGCGTCCCCTTCCCAGTGCCTGGTGCCCCCCATCTCACGGAGCACCTTCTCTCTCTCTCTCTCTCTCTCTCTCTCTCTCACAGAGAATCTCTCCCACGGCCCCACTTCCCAACCAGGCCATTCCAGGGGGTGGCTGAGGACGCTGGTCCAGTGACTCTCCTCCCCCAGCCCTGATCCAGACCTCACCACTGCCCACAGCTGTGCCCCCTGCTGCCCCCACCGGGATCTCCCAGCACCCGCCTGTCCGGACAGACGCCCATGGCCTGCCAGCCAATTTTGGATCTTCAAGATCCCTGGTGCCTTTTCTACACCAGAATGAGAGTCGTACCCCGTGCCCGCCGGGCAGCTGCCAGCTCCCCACCCGGCACAGGGCCGGGCCCTGCTGCTACAGGCTGCCTCCACTGGATTCCCCTTCAGCCTGGCACAGGTCCCTGGCAGTGCCCCCGACGCCCTGGGTGGATCTGCTGGGAGCGCCGCCCACGTGCCCAGTGACTCGGGGGCTCCTGTCATCAGCAGAGGATCCTGAGGCCAAAAACTTCCATGCCAGGAGGGTGCCCCCCCTACACCCAGGAGCTGCCCCTTGCCCCCAGCCCCTGCTGTCGACTGAGCCAGGCCAGGAGGCCGAGGGCGGGGAGGCCCTCAGGGGTCCCGGCCCCCGGCCAGCGACACGGGAGCGAGCGGAGAGAACACGCGTCAAGGATTTCCATCTCAATAAAGAAAAGTTTCGCTCCAGCTCTGGGTCTGTCCTGAGCCCATCACCAGCGGGGCTGGGCTAGCCGGGGTCTGCAGGGCGGGAGTGAGGGGCACCAGCAGAGCACGGGGGGAGCCCAGGGGCTGGGCTAGCAGGGGGCTGCGGGCCGGGAGTGAGGGGCACTGGCAGATCTGGGGGGGAGCGCCCCTCCCCGCCATGCCCATCCCATGGACCTCTCCCGCTGCTGCCGGCTCTGGGCTGGCAGGGAGCTAAGGGGGGGCCTTTGGTGCCTTTCCTCTGCTCCCTCCTGTTGCCGCCCCCACCCCATTTCCATAACAAAGGGCCCCCGCTGCCCCCACTCCTAGCTGAGCCCCCAGGTGCCTGCTGGGGGGGTGGGGGGGAGCTCCCAGCACAGACAGTGCCCCAGGTCATCTCCCCATCAAGGGGGAGGGTGGGGCAGGCTCCTTCCTCTCCCACCTGCCTGAGTTTTAAGGGGGGCTCTGCACTAACCTCGTGTCTTGTGGGGGAGGGGAGGCCTCTCTGGCCTTTGTGCCCCAGCTGATCTGCCCCAGACACCCCCCCCCCCCGACCCATTGGAGGCGGATAGGGGAGGAAGGGGGCCCAGGCGGGGGAGCGGGAGGCCCCGGGCAGCGCCCAGCCAAGCTGCCCAGTCTGCATCGTCCCACCCCAGTGCCTGGCAAGGCAAGGCAGAGCTGCGCTCTGGGCCCTGAGTCTGTTCTGCTGCCCTTCCGGGTCGTGCCCCTTGGCGTCTCGCTCGGAAAGCCCCAGCTGCTGGAGTCCAAGGGAGCTTGGCCACCCTAGCCGAGGGAACACTCCCATTTTAGAGGAAGGCTCCATTTCCAAACGGTCGGTCAGGGGTTTAATGGGCAGGGGCGAGAGTACCGATCTGGGCCCCTGGAGCCCTGGCTTTGAGCCCCGCCTCTGCCCAACCCTTGGGCAAGTCATGGTCCTGCCCTCTGCCTCAGTTTCCCCACCTGTCAAATGGGGCTGAGCGCATTTGGACAGTGCTGCGTGATGACCAGCTTTCTGGAAGGGCTCAGGGTCTTTTAGCAACACGGCTTAACGCCCCCAGAACACCTCCCATTCCTGTGCTCCTCGCCAGCGGCTCGGGCCTGCCATGCTCAGAATGGGTGTCCCATCCCCCCCCCGTAGAAAGGGTGTCTGGAGAACGTAACCCCCAAAAGGGTCACAACAGGAAACAAAAAGCCCTATGCAGAAAAGGATCTGGAGGTTACAGTGGACGAGAAGCTGGATATGAGTCAACACGGTGCCCTTGTTGCCAAGAAGGCTAACGGCATTTGGGGCTGTATAAGTAGGGGCATTGCCAGCAGATCGAGGGACGTGATCGTTCCCCTCTATTCGGCATTGGTGAGGCCTCATCTGGAGTCCTGTGTCCAGTGTTGGGCCCCACACGACAAGAAGGATGCGGAAAAGTTGGAGAGAGTCCAGCGGAGGGCAACAAAAATGAATAGGGGGCTGGAGCACATGGCTTACGAGGAGAGGCTGAGGGAACTGGGATTGTTTAGTTGTGGAAGAGAGGAATGAGGGGGGATTTGATAGCTGCTTTCAACTACCTGAAAGGGGGCTCCAGAGAGGAGGGAGCTCGGCTGTTCTCAGTGGTAGCTGATGACAGAACGAGGAGCGATGGTCTCAAGTTGCCGGGGGGGAGGTCTAGGTTGGATATTAGGAAAAACTTTTTCACGAGGAGGGTGGTGAAGCACTGGAATGGGTTCCCTAGGGAGGTGGTGGAATCCCCTTCCTTGGAGGTGTTTAAGGCCCGTCTTGACAAAGCCCTGGCTGGGATGATTTAGTTGGGGATTGGTCCTGCTTGGAGCAGGGGGTTGGACTAGACCCTCCTGAGGTCCCTTCCAACCCCGATACTCTATGACCTGCGCACACCTGAACCCACGCACATCTGAACCCACGTGCTTGTTACAAATACCATGATTTCTGAGCCACGCTCAGGACTTTGAAGGCCTCGGGAGTGATTGGTTTACAATCTGGCAGTTGGGAATGCTGCGGCCTGGGGAGGGTTGAACGCCCACCCCTCTAACGCCAGGCACCCCCACGCGAACACACACCCCCCCCCTCGCACGCACAAACACACACGCCCAGCTCCACGCGTCGTCCCCCACCCACCCACCCCGCACACAACAGAGAGAGACGCGTAAGATTCTGAACTTTTTAATTTTCTGGCATGAAAAGTACAAATAATTCAACAAGTCCATGTAAAAGTTCCTTACAGTCGCTGTGCCGGAAATCCCAGTAATAAATTAACTAAATGCAAAGTGTCATTGAAATCAGCTTTAGCTTTGTGTGTGGTTTTTTTACCGCAGTTTTTTGTTCTTTTTTTCCCCCTAAACCCCCTTCCTCTCGGCCCCTTGCTCACCCTGCCCGGCGTGATTTCGGTTTTGGCTTCAAAACCTTTGCAAATAAATGAACCGCGTGAAACTACAGAGCGGAGGGGGGGGAAATACGCAGTCTCCAGTGACCCACTTCGCCCCCTCCACTAAATCCACTACAAGGTAGGTGGTGGAGAGGGTGAGAGAGGATTAGGAGAATGTCCCCCAGGTTATGAAACCCACCCCCCATTTCCACGACCCATTTCTTGGGAGCAAATTGTCCTCGCAACTAGGAAAGGAAGTAGGAGTCGTCTCCTCCGGGCTGGGTCGGCCGGAGACTCGGCCTGTTCTGATCTCCGGTTCGCTTGAATAACCCGACAGTGCTTATTGCTACTAGAAAAAATATTGGGGGCGACGGGTTGACCTGATCGGCTATGGAGAGAAGCTTTCTCCTTTCCCCTGCTGAGAGCTCGTCTGCAGCTGCAGGCGGCGCATCGGATGCCAAGGATGGGTGGGGGGTAGAGGGGGAGGCTTGAAAGAAACCAGACCTTGGTTCTCCAGCCCAATCCAGCCGGCGGCAACTCCCAGCGGTGCAAAGTCAGCTCTTCTCCACCGGCCCTGATTCAGCAATGTTCTTTATGCCACACGGCTGTGGAGTGGCCAGTGGGTAGGGTCACTTCTCTCTGCTGTGTGACCTGGGGCAAGTCACTTCCCAGGGCCGTGCCTCAGTTTCCCCTCCCAGCCTTTGTGTATTTAGCTCTTCAGGACAGGGACCATTGCTCACTCTGTGCCTGGGCCACACAATGGGGCCATGATCTTGGTCGGGGTCTGTGCAGCGCCCGGCACAACGGGAGGCCCTGATCTCAGTCAGGGTCCGTGCAGCGCCTGGCACAACGGGGCCCTGATCTCAGTTGGGGTCTGTGCAGCGCCCGGCACAACGGGGCCCTGATCTCGGTCAGTGTCTGTGCAGCGCCTGGAACAACGGGGGCCCTGATCTCAGTCAGGGTCTCTGCAGTGCCTGGCACAACGGGGCCCTGATCTCAGTTGGGGTCTGTGCAGCACCTGACACAACGGGGCCCTGATCTCGGTCAGCGTCTGTGCAGCATCCGGCACAACGGGGGCCCTGATCTCAGTTGGGGTCTGTGCAGCGCCCGGCACAACGGGGCCCTGATCTCAGTCAGGGTTTGTGCAGGGCCCAGCAAGGTAAAACCCCCTGATCTTAGTTAGCTCTGTAATCCTGCTCACATGCTTAAATCTGTTGCTGAATCAGGTCCAGAGGGAACTGCAATTTGCCCCTTAACATGCACAATATTGGCTTCATGGGAGGCTCTTTTTAAAAGAAAAAAAAACTGAAATAAAAGGAAATCCATCACCCAAATCAAATCGATCCTTGGTTTTACGTTGCGGGGGTGGTTGAGTGCTGAGGGCTGTGTTATGTAGGGGCGAAAGGGCTAATAAATACACACAAGAAGAAGAATAGATAAAAACGACAAGCTAGAAATTTGATTCCCTTAACCTGCTAGAAGAATGAAGAGCAGAAACAGGTTTGCAATTCCCCCCTACAAGACAAAAGTAATCGACGTAACATTGATTCCCACAGACACACTTTTGTAGATAATCGATCTATATGCTTTTCTTTTTTTGCTTACATTATCCCCCTTAATTTAAGTCAGTGCACTTCGCCTCGATCGGAGAATCTGTCCTTACACGTTTTAGTCTTTTTTATTATGATGATTATTATTTGATTTTTCTGTTCCCTTTTTCTTTAATAAATAAATTAGGTAAAACCACGTCTCAGCAAATTAAAAAATAGTTCCTTTTTAACTTGCAAATCTGATGAGATAACATAAATATACACAAATGTACTCGTACAAGGCAGTAATAATAAATATTTAAGTTAACAATAAGTTAAAACTACAAGAAGCTAAAATCCGCAAAAAGATACAAGTTAATGGTGCCAGTTAAAATTTTTTTTTGTCATTTTTGTATGTTTTTTCGCAAACAGAAGCTCTCACAGATTCTTACAAACACAGAACACATTTATCTTCAAAAATCAAGAAATCCTAAACTAACTTCTAAATCATTTAAACAATTAAAACTCAACTAATGCTAAAAGGTTTAATTATCATTACGTTCTCTTTTTTACGTTGTTTTTTGTCCCGTTTGTTTTCTAAAGTGAAAGACTTGGTCTCGTTTTTGTCAAACCAAAAATCGAAAATCAAATTAAAAAAACCAAAAACAAAACCTAAACCCAAAAGTAGCTGATGTGTGTTGTTTTGGGAGGTGAGCTGTAACGTGAATCGCCAAGATGTGCCTTGGCTAAAGCAAGAGCAATTGCGTTTCCCCCTTTTTAAGGTTTGGGAGTTAGTTTAAATCAACGTAATTTCCGCTCGCTCTTGGAAGGGCGGAGTAGAAAAGAAAAGCAGACAGGTGCGTTAGTAACACCATTCTAAGGATCGCTCCCTTCCATCACTGAAGCTGCTCTATGCGGCTACGAACGAAAGAAGCCTACAGAGCAAAACGAATGATTGTTTAAAAAGTCTGTCGGGACTCCTGAAAGATTTATTCGCTCTATATTTTGGCTTAGACGTGAGACACTGGAAGATATTTTCTCAGAAATGGCTGGACTTCAAGGAAAGTGTTTTTTCAACAGAAATCCAGGAAATTGCCCCTTTGAACGCCTTGAAACGAAACATCCTTAAAAGAAATTAACCAAGGGTAGAGCTTTGCGACAAGCGATCAGCACTGGGCGAAACTGGCTCCCGACAGAGGCCGTGGTTAAATTCAAGCTGATGGGAGAACAGTGGTTTCTTTTTCCCGCTGTTGGAAAATGTCGATTTTTCATTGGAAAACCAAACACAAATTAAGCATTTGGCAGCAGGAAGCTGAAAAATGGTGGCTGAAAATTACCAAAACCAGAAATTTATTTGGACCAAAATTTTTGAAACCTGACAATAAAACGGTCAAACACTGGTACATTTTTTGGCCCCCAAACGTCCCCAAAATATTAAAAAATGGCCTAAACTGGCTGAAAATGGGAAAATTTGACCCAAACCCAATGAAAAGGGAAAAGAATTGGTCAAAAAAAATCTCAGAACTGGGAGGAATTGAGCGGTTAACAACTGGCAAATGTTTAACCAAAAATTAAAACCTGGAAACCCTTTGGCTGAAAACTGGGAGGGGGGGGAGTGATGAAAATGGGGGAAAATGACCCAAATCTCCCAAAATATTATGGCCCAAACCTCCCTAACCCGGGTAAATGTTTGGCCAGAGATGGCCAAAACCTGGAAAAATCTGGCCCAAACCCTAGAAAATTTCCTGCATAAAATTGAAACAACAGAATTCAGCCAGTGACCAGAAATTTGTTAGCCAAATATTGGCAAAAAAACGAGACATTTTTAGCTGAAAACCCTAAAACTCCAGGTTTGGGCCCTGCATTTTCAGGTTTCCAATGCAGGAGCTGGACGTCGGGGGGGCGGGGGAAGGAGACGTTTCCCTGAACATGCTCCTTTTTTCAACAATTTGATGTCCCCAGGAAGAGTTTTGACCAAAACGTCCCGTGCAGCGTTCGGTAAAGCTCCAGAGACCTTCCTGAGAGCGGAGGAGAGCCAGCTTTGGCCAGTTGTAAGTCCTACCCCCAGCTGTAAGGTTGGGAATTGGGGTAATTGACCAGGGTGGCTATAGGTGGCTGGACAGTGACTTCTTAAACAAACCCCATCCCCATGACTATCCCATGGCTTGAAAGAAAGTAGCGCCTCCCCATCAGGGGGAGGGCTGGTGCAAAGATGTGGGTCTCCTGGGTGGATCAGTTTCGTAGCATGGCCGTAGGTGATGTGGTGGGGGTACACAGGGCTTGGCTTCTCTTGCTGAGGCATCGCTGAGGCCACCGTTTCAGGGGAGGAGACATGAGGCACGAAGGAGGCAGCTATGGGCATTGTGTTTCCATGAGAGCTCACAGCCAGGGCATCGTGGTAGGCCATGCTACGGGCATTCTGCTACCTTGGTGTCCTCATGGTATTAGAGAGGCAGGGTGGGTGAGGTCCTGTCTTTTAGCTGGAGCCTGGTATTTCATGCTCAGGGCACCGTGGTAGAGCATGCAGCTTGCCACCATGATGGCTTTGGCATTCCTTTGTTGGAAAAACTGGGGCCGGTTCAGAGAAGGCCTCAGAGAGCAATTTTGGGCTCTGGACACTTGCCTTTAGTCTGGGACACAGGAGGGCCCATATCAATTTTGCCGATGGAAGCGAAGCTTAGGCAGCAGCTTGACCACCGCCGGTCGGTCCCCGACTCTGGGGAACCAGAGCTGATGCCACAGGGCAAAGGGAGATCCAGCTTCCAAGCCAGACAATTTCAGAGTGGAAACAGTGGTGCTGAGTTTGCCCAGCGAAAAGGGTGAACCCCTGGAGCAGCCTCCCGCGGAGCAAGACAGGCTGTGCAGCAACTGGAGTTTTTACATCCAGACGGGGGAGTTGTCTTTCTAAACGCGCCGCTCTAGTGCAACCACAAGGTATGTGCTGGGTCGGCGAATTGCCAGATGGAGTTCTCTAGCCTGGTCCATACAGCCGGTTGGAGAGCAGGGGTTCTCAAACTTCATTGCATTGCGACCCCCTTCTGACAGTAAAAATTACTACACGACCCAAGGAGGGGGGACCAAAGCCTGAGCCTGCTCGAGCCCCACTGACCTGGGTTGGGGTGGGAAGGGATAGCGGGACAAAGCTGAAGCCCAAGGGCTTCAGCCCCAGGTGCGGAGCCTGTAACCTGAGTCCCAACTCGCAGGGCTGAAACCCTCAGGCTGAGCCTTGGGTGTGGGGCTCGGGCTTTGGCAAGTCTAAGCCAGCCCTGGTGACCCCATTAAAATGGGGTTGCAACCCACTTTGGGGTCCCAACCCACAGTTTGAGAACCACTGGACTAGACGATCCAATGGTCCCTGAAACTTTATGAACCTATCAAGGCCTATGAACCCATGAGCATATGAGATGCCCTGAAACTGATCCTCCTCTCGACCCAGTCAAATGCAATTCTGAGACATCAATAAGCGAATCACTCCTGTATTTCTGTTCAGGGTTGGGATTTGTTTTATCCACCCTCACCTTGGATCATCAGAAATGCTTTTGTGCCACTTCCATTGACTGGTTTATTATCTGTGCCAGGCCTCGCACAATGAGATTGATCCAAGCCTAGAGCTCCCAGGCATGACTATGATACAGACACTAAATCAATAAGAAAGGTTCACGCACTGCCAAAGTTTTTCACCCCAGAAACAAGGGGAAGGAGGAAACCACCGCTCTTTTTCAAAAATATGGAATTGGGTGTAAACGTAAGTAATGTCAATATGAAGCATGTTTCCCTGGATAAAATCAGTTGTGTTTCTGGTTAGTTTGGGGCGTTTTTTAAATCCTCTCTTAAATTTTTTTCCCTTGCTTTTCTCTGCTAGGTTTTATTTTTGTTGTTGTTGTTTTGTTTTTTTGGTTTTTTTTGTTTTGTTTTTTTTTTGTCGTAAAATGTTAAATAAAAAAATATCCTCGGTAACAATCGTGAATGCTCACGCCCCCCCCCCTTCTGAAACGAAACCCAGAGAAAGAAAACAACCATTTCCATTCCCATCTTGGCCCTGAGTTGGGCAATCACAGAACCTCTTTGTTAAAAACAAAAAAGATTTTCTCTTATTTTTATTTGCTTTGTGTGTGTGTGTGTATGTGTGTGTGTGTGAAGTTCAAGAATCCCAGTAAAAATTCCCAGCGAGGTTGGTTTTTTCCCTTTTTTATAAAAATAGATTTTTTTCCCATTTTTTTGTTGGTTTTTTATTATTTCTGTTTTCAGCCTTTTCTATTATTATTATTATTTATTATTATTTTATTTCATTTGTTCGTTCACGAGCTGAGAGAGGAAGCCCTGCTCCTTTCCCCCTCACCCCACCCCTTTTTGGCAACAAAAAAACAACCGTTCTTTAGGAAATAAATTAACACAGGGGCGGGGAGGGGAGGTTGAGGGGGCGGGTAACTTTCTCTTGCTTTTCAAATGGGTTCAATCCATTTATTTAAACATCCCTTTGTGCCCCCCCCTCCCCATTTCCCCATTTTTCTCGGGGCAGTTTTGGAAAGAAAGCAGGGGCAATCTGAAGACTGCGTGGCAGGGTGGGGGGGGCAGCAGGGAAAAGGTAAATGCTGCCTGGGGATCGGGGCTCTTTAGGGGGTGCAGGGAACAAGGAAGGATCCAATTTCTAGACCAATTAAGCAGCCCATATTTCAATGAGACGCAGGCCGCTACGGCTCAGCACCTCCAATGGTGTCAAAGGGGGTTAGGCACCTAAAGGGAGGCACCTAACCTCAGATCCTCAAAGGCACTGAAGCTACAGACCTAACTCCCACTGACATCAAACCCCCCCCAGGCGCCTCTCTGCAAGCAAGTGCCTTTTAAAACGCGGCCCCTAAGCCTCGGGTCCTGGAGCACGGTTCTGATGGGTCAACCCGCGGATTTGATACAACAGCCCAGTCACGTCTCCTGGACGGCACGAATTGCCAGCAGCCGACGCATGCGTGAGGCTCCAGCCACCCATGCAATGGCCACCCTGGGGCTGGGCTTATCACCACGGCCCCCTGGAAACGCAGTGCAGCGAACGGCGCTGGGAGCAAAGGGAGGGCGCACGGACGCTGTCGGAGCCAGGCAGGTGTTAGGGTGACACCGGGGGGGGGGTCATCAGCTGTGGGCCCTGAACCCGGGACCTTGCATTGTAAACAAGGGTTGCTACCACCTGTTAACCAAGTAGGCATAGGCTCCTCCACCTCTGTGTGTGATCCAGCCACCACTAGAGGGGGACAGAGCGCCACACGGAGTGGGCATGGCCTACCCACCAAGTGGGTGTGGCATTCGCAGAATGGGCATGGCCTTTGCACTAAGTGGGTGGGGCTTGTACTAATGCCCTGCTTTTGGCGCTAAGCACCCACTGGCCCCAGGGACCGGGTCCTTTGGACTATGTGGCCCTTGTGTCAGGGCCGAGCTGTCGGCAAAACCAGTGGCTCTTGAGTCGGGGCTGGAAGAGACGCATGCCTGGATCTTAAAGACACGGTCACCCGAATGCCCCCCCCACACACACACCAGCCTTGCCAGGATCGGGGCTTTAGTCAGGAACGAGCCCCGGCTGGAGTCACTCGAGCTGAGGTTCACCGGCCCCGATCCCCCGAGTCCGCCCCTGAGCCCGCCCCAGCTGGGTGAAAGCAGGAGTCCGCTTTGCAATGGCAGATGGCACCACGGCCCTTCCCCGACAGCCAGGCTGGGACCCCATGTTCTGATGGCGAAGGGGGTGGGGGCTCAGGGGAGCATTTTACCCCCAGCAACTCAACAGCAGCAGCCCCTCCTCACCCCACCCCCTGCCCAGTGCTAATTGGGAATAGCAGCCCCGGCCCCCAATAACGTCTCACCCATCTGCCCCCCCAGCCCAGAGGCGCTTCTTGATCACCACTGAGAGCCCTGCCAGGAATCCCCTCCCCACACATGTGGGTTGGGGGAATCCAAGGGGGAGAGATGGGGGACAATGTTGGGGGGAACCTCAGGATGGCTGTTAGAGGGGCCAGGATGTAAAGGGAGGTCCAGGGGGACCGCAAAATGGAGGGGCCATTGGAATTCAGCACATAACGGGGGTCCCCTCTCCTGCCCCCGCTGGGGTCCTCGCAATGCCATGGGGCACAGTTCCGGGGGGGGGAAGCATGGGGAGGTCAGGCTTACGTTTGCCTTGCCTGTGGGCGGGGTGGGACTCCGGCGCCCCCTCGATGTCCCGTCACAGCTCCCTGGCAGCTCATTTCTCCTCACCGAGGCTGCGAGGCGTTCATTTCCTTCCGATCCCCCCCAGGGGGCATCGCACGCCATCCACGGGTCACTCGCCATGGGGCTGGGGGGGACGGTGCCCGCCACAGGGCTGGGCACCATCGCTCGCCATCGGGGTCATCGGGGGGGAAGATGGTGCCCGCCATGGAATTGGGGAGGACGGAGCCCACTACGGGGTGGGGGACGATGCCCGCCATGGGGCGGGAGGTTCTGGGGGAGGGGTTGTCTTTCTTTCCATCAGGTCGGGGTGTCGAGGGGGGGGCTGCCCAGTCTCTGCCATGGCTCCTCTCTCCTGCCCTCGGCTCGGGCCCTCGCTCAGGCCTTGTGCTGCTTGCTGGTCTTGAAAGAGACCTGCAGGATGCGGTCGCCCAGCCGGTACCCGTTGAGGCTGGCGATGGCCATGGCCGCCTCCTCGTAGTTGGTCATGGTGACGAAGCCGAAGCCCTTGCACTTGTTGGTGGCGAAGTCGCGGATCACCTTGACGTTGGTGACAGCGCCGAAGGGCCCGAAGAGCTGCCACAGGACGCTCTCGTCCGCCTCCGGCGACAGGTTGTAGACAAAGATGCACCAGCCCCCGCTGGAGGCGCCCGTCAGGTTGACGCCCGCCAGGCTGGTCATGCTGTCGATGGTGATGGGCGAGAACCTGGAGATCAAGGACAGAGGACTACCTTGGGTGTAACGTGGGCATCGGCGCGGCGGGCGGGCGTGGGCTGGACCGGAGCACAGCACCCGCCCGCCCGGGACACGGGAAGCGGGGTCCCTCCTTGGCCACCACCCCAGGCCTGGTGCAGGGGGCCCTACATTCTAGCCAGCCCTCAAAATCAGCTCCGGGGGGCAAGGGTTCGAGGGAGGCAGCAGAGCCTGGGATCTGGATTCGAACTCGTTCTCGCCTGCAGCGCCCTCCGCCCCTCCCCCACTGCAATTCCATGGGGGGGGGGCAGACCAGGATTTGAGCCCCTGCCCCCACCCCCGGGCATGGCGGCTTTGGACTGCGCTGCCCTAACCCGGAATCAGGTTCATCTCCCCGCTCTGCCCCAAACTCCCTGGGTGACCCTGGCCAAGCCACTGGTGCTCTCTGGGCCTCAGTTTCCCCACATGTGCAATGGGGATAATGATCCTTCCTGGGTCTATTTCAATTGTAAAGTCTTCGAGGCAGGGACTATCTGTCCCTGGGTCTGGGCAGTGCCTGACACAACAGGGGCCCAGGTCTTGTTTGGGGTCTGGGGGGGGCTGGATCTCGGGCGGGGTCTCTAAGCCTAATAACAAAAGCAGGTACCAGGCAAGGCAGCCAGTGTGGCTGGGGCCAGCTGGGGGGGGGGGGTCTGACTCGAAGGCCCCTCTGGGTACGTTCCCGCCCCCACCACCCGCACACCGACCAGGCTCTGAAGAGCGTCGAACCCCAACCCAAGGGAGGGGATAATTGAGTGACGCGTCCCATGTGCCCCCCCATCCCCCGCCGGACTCCCAAGGCCCTGACACCCCGGGGGCGGGGGCTGGGCATTCTGCACTGGCCAGCTGTTCCCATGCTGGGGGGGGAAGGGGGGTTGTGATTATGATTTAAAAGAAGACGCCACAGAATTGACCCCCAAAAGTTCTTTCCTTTCCAACAGCAGGCCTGAAATGGAACCAGGCCCCTGGCATCCCGCTGGCCAGGACCCCCCCCCAACACCCCACCCCAGGCACACAGGGAAGGGATCTGGTTGGTGGCAGAGCCCAAGGTCCCAGGGGGAGATGGGGGAAGTTGGGGGGGTCTGTGCTGTCAGGCTGGGCTTGGCAGGGGGGCTTGGGGAGGGGACGGGCAGTACGGGGGGGGCTAGTTAATTCCGAGCGCTGGTGGCTGGGGCTGGGGGGGGATGGGGGGGGCTCGTTACCTCTTAACGCCGTAGGCCATGTTTAGCAAATTGTCCAGCCTGTGGGAGGAAGACGGAGAGGAGAGGAGAGGCCCCAGTTAGTAGCTGACCCTGTAAAGCGGGGAGGGGGGCCCTGCGTGGTCCTCTGGCTTGGTTATGGGGCAGAAAAGGGCCGGGCGCCGCGTGTAGATGGGGGATGTGTGCGACACCGGCTGCATTGCCCATGGGAGGGCACCCGGCTGCGTGATGGCTGCCCTGCATGTGTTTGCACGGTGGCCGCATCACACGTGTCAGTGCACCTGGGTGTAGGTGAGAGTGCACATGCATGCATGAGGGCTCTGTGGCACATGTAAATGCACATGCATGCACGAGGATTGTGTGGCACGGGTAAATACACACGCATGCACGAGGATTGTGTGGCACGGGTAAGTGCACACGCATGCACGAGGATTGTGTGGCACAGGTAAATACACACGCATGCACGAGGATTGTGTGGCACGGGTAAGTGCACACGCATGCACGAGGGCTCTGTGGCACGTGTAAATGCACACGCATGCACGAGGATTGTGTGGCACGGGTAAATACACATGCATGCACGAGGATTGTGTGGCACGGGTAAGTGCACATGCATGCACGAGGATTGTGTGGCACGGGTAAATACACATGCATGCACGAGGATTGTGTGGCACGGGTAAATACACACGCATGCACGAGGATTGTGTGGCACGTGTAAATGCACACGCATGCACGAGGATTGTGTGGCACGGGTAAATACACATGCATGCACGAGGATTGTGTGGCACAGGTAAATACACACGCATGCACGAGGATTGTGTGGCATGGGTAAATGCACACGCATGCACAAGGGCTGTGTGGCACGGGTAAATACACATGCATGCACGAGGATTGTGTGGCACGGGTAAATGCACACACATGCACAAGGGCTGTGTGGCACGGGTAAATGCACACGCATGCACGAGGATTGTGTGGCACGGGTAAATGCACACACATGCATGAGGGCTCTGTGGCACATGTAAATGCACACGCATGCATGAGGGCTGTGTGGCACGGGTAAATGCACACGCATGCACGAGGATTGTGTGGCACGGGTAAATGCACACGCATGCACAGTGGCTCTGTTGCATGTGTTACACATGTGCCTGGCAGCATGAATGTTCCATGTAGCACATGCTGCATCCATGAAGGCGTGTGTGCGTCACACACATGCGTGTTGCCTGGCCACGTGTGGCAGTTCACACATGGGGGCTCAGGAGCTGTGTAGGAGTTATTGAATCACACGGCATGCTACGTGTGGCTGCTTAGAAGAGACATGTGCAACACGCATGTCGTGTGTGCGCCACGTGGCATTGCAGCGTGTGGAATAGCCCACGCACCCCCTGCAGGGGCTGCACACACAGCACACGGGTCCCGCTGCATGCATGATGCAGGCATGATGCACACGGACACTGCTGGATGCACATGCATGTTGCATGTAATTTTTTTCTCACACTCAGGCCAGCAACCCCCGTGGACACAAACTCGTCCGAGCGGTTCGGCCACGGGTGGCGCACGCAGGGAGTGGGACACAGGTCACGCGTGTGCGGAGGCTCTGCCCGCGGGGCTGTATACACGCTGCAGTCCTGGCTTGGGGTGCATGGGGGGGGGTCAGGCCCTATTATACTGTTGTGGGGGTTAATTTTAAAGCTGGAGGGTTAAATATACAAGGAGAGCAGGCTTGGTTCCAGAACTGGACCTAGCTGGAGACAACGGGGGGCTGAGGGGGATGGGCGCCTGTCTGGGGGTGAAGGACTGGCTGTTTGTGGGGGGGCCTCAGATTCAGAGCCCCTCATTCCCAGGCTGCAGTAACGAAGCCCCTGATGTGTGAGCACATTAAAATGGTGGGGGGGGGCGGAATCTACTGAGATTGGGAGGGGGGAATTACAGATGCCATAGCAACCCAGGCACCTGCCCCCCGCCCCCCCATGCACCCAGTACGCCCCTCTCCCCCCACTCCCTCTCCTTGTGGTTGAGAAAGTTGAGGTCCCTGAATCGCCGGCTCCCCAGGAATGGTCTCCACCACCCCACCCCGCTCATTTGCTGCCCACCTAGCCTTGATGCCCAGGGCTGAGATGCAGCCACCTCTGGGGTGAGGCAGGGGGTTGTTTCTCCAAGGATCCCTCGAGTCCCTGCACAGGGTGCCCTGCCCAAGATGCCACCCATTACCTGCCTTTCAGATGGGCAGATACGGCCAACAGTGTCCCAGCTGCCCCCTTCCTTCCTGCCCCACAGAGCCAGACCCCCCGGCCGGCGTGCACGGACATCTCTCCCTCGACACCTGGGGATCCAGCCCCATTGCTGGGATGCAGCCGGCTCTGGGGTGGGGCCTGGTTTTCTAGCCAATGCCGCACGACAGATGGCGCCAGGCAATGGGGGAGGAGCCCAGCCCTGGCAGGAGTTTGGGGGGCAGGACGGGATTTCAGCCAGGATGCCTGGGTTCATGCCCCGGACCCCAGCTACTAAGAACTGAGTTTTATATCTCCTCTGCAAGGCGGTGCCCCCCCCCCCCCCCGGCCCAGTGGTGACTTCCCTGCTGCCAATTCAGCCCCTTGTGGGGGTGTCTCCCATCCAAGTCCTATCTACGGCCTGACCCTGCTTAGCACTGAGCTGTCCCCACCGCCCGGCTGTGGGGACCGGGCCCCCCCCAGGGGTCCCAGACGGTTCACAACTCTGTGATGGAGCCAGCGCCCATGACAGCGGGGGCGGGGGTGACAGCAGTGGACGGGGCGAGAGAGGTGATGGGGAGCCCCCCAGCCCCAGCAGAGACAGA
The DNA here is from genome assembly GCF_965140235.1 of Caretta caretta. Lineage (NCBI taxonomy): Eukaryota > Metazoa > Chordata > Testudines > Cheloniidae > Caretta > Caretta caretta. The sequence continues at coordinate 20,599,630 of NC_134225.1, forward strand.
GGGGGTGGGGGTGGGGTGCCCGGGGGAGAGGTACCCAGGGGGGTCATTTCACAGACCCCGAGCTCGTCACGGGGCAACCAGGACTAACTGTGCTGTATGCAGAGATGGGTGGGGCTATTGGCAAAGGGGTGGGGCAGGAACAAAGGAGGTGGGGCTCCTAGTTTAAGGGGTGGGGCCAATGGTAAACAGGGCCACAAGGGGACATGCTAATAGAACAAGGGGAGGCGTCAGCAGCAACGGGGGAGGAGTTACTAGTGAAATGGGAGGAGCTAATAAGAGGGGCTGGGAAAGGTGCTAACAGTAAAGGATGAGGGGGTGGGGCAAAAGGGGAGGGGTCATGGGAAGGAGCTAATAGTAAAAGGGGCGGGGCCAGGGCACAGGAGGCGGGGCTACTGGCGAAAGGGCAGGTGCTAGCAGTAGGAGGGCGGGGCCAGGGCCTAAAGGGGTGGGGTGACCCGGAAAGGGGCGGGGCTCCCAAGCAGAGGGGCGGGGCCAACGCCCTGGGGCGCCTCACCTGAAGCGCTGGGTCTGGTGGTGCAGCGGCCCCGTGTAGCGCCGCGCCGTGGTCTGGTACAGGTGGCTCAGCAGCGCCTGGCCCGTCTTCTGGCTGGGGTTGTTGGCGAACTTGACGGTGATGGGCTCGCTGGCCCCCAGCGGCTTCTGCCCGTTCAGCCCCTTGATGGCCTCCTCCGCCTCTATCCTCTTGTCGAAGCGGATGAAGCCCACCCCTCGGGAGACGCCTGGGGGGGGGAGCGCAGCCAGGTCGGGGGGGGGGCTGGGCTGGTCTCAGCGTGGCGCCGAGGGGCACCGTGGGGCAGGGGGCTGTGGGGTCAGTAGCGGGCCCTGTGGGGCAGGGGGCCAGGGTGGGGCTTGGCAGGGGATGCCGTGGGGCGGAGAGTGGAGCAGGGGGTCAGTGAGGGGCACCGTGGGGCAGGGGGCAGTAGGGGGTGCTGTGCTGCAGGGAGCAGGGGGGTCAGTAGGGAGTCCCGTGGGGAAGGGGGCCAGTGGGGGAGTGCACCATGGGACAGGGAGCGGGGCAGAGGGACAGCAGGGGGCATTGTGCTGCAGGGAGTGGGGGAGTCAGTAGGGGGTGCCGTGGAGCAGGAGGTCAGTGGGGGCTACTGTGGGGCAGAGGGCCAGTGGGGGGGCACCACAGGACAGGGGGCTCTGAGCACTCATGGGTGTCCAGGTGATTTTTCACAGCAGCCTGGGCCCATCAAGATGAGGATCGTCCCCCTCCCCCATTTGGGCCAAATCAGAGCCATGGGTCCGTCCCCCCCAGCACTGACCCCCAGCCCATCGGTCTCCAGGCCCAGATGGGCCCATGGGTCTGACCCGGGGGGCATGGGAGGGGCCGGAGCAGGATGCTGCTGAAGTTGCCGGGCCCCACTGATCCAGCCCCTTGGAGAGAACCCTGGAGTCCGGGCTCCCACCCCCCGCCCCGGGAGCAGCGGGCTCCCAGCCCCTACCTGTGACCTGGTCCACCAGGATGCGGGAGGTGATGATGCGGCCGTACTGGGAGAAGAGCTGCTCCATCTCCTTCTGGCTCATGCTCTTGGGCAGGCCGCTCACGTACAGGTTGGCGTCGCGGATGGAGGCCGAGCTGGGCCGGGCGTAGGAGACCTTGCGGGGTGGGGAGGGGTCAGACGGGGGCGCCAGGGAGACAAGAGGGGGGCAACCCCTCCACCGCCTCGCGCTTCGCCCCTCCCCTCCCCGGAGTCCTGGCACCCAGCCCCCTGCTCTCACTAGGCCTTGCTCCGAGCTGGGGGCAGGATCTGTGGTGCTTCCTCCCCCGCGACTCCATGGGTCTGTCTGTTGCTGGGGGGGGGGTTTCCTGGCTACCCCCCAACCCCTCCCTGTCCTTGAATCCAACCAGCTCCGTCCCTCCATGCCCTCATCCGCCCCCATCCTCATCCCCTTCTCCCCCCCCCAGCCTCATCCCCAGCCCCCCAGCCTCATCCCCTCGTCCCGCCCCCCCCCAGCCTCACCCCCAGCCCCCCGCTCACCTTGATGGTTTTCATCTGCAGTTTCAGCCCGTTCAGGGTGTTAATCGCTTTGTCTGCGTCGTTTGGGTCCACGTAATTCACGAACCCGTAACCTAAACTCTGCCCTGGGGGTGGGGAGAGGAGTGAGTGTGGGGGGGTATTGAGCCCCTATCCGCACAGCTCTGCCGGTGCCCCTCACTCCTGACCCCTAGCCCCCCGCTACCCCAGCCCTGCCCCCCAGGCTGTGCCGGTGCCCCTCACTCCCGACCCCTAGCCCCCCGCTACCCCTGCCCCACGCCCCGGGCTCTGCCGGTGCCCCTCACTCCCGACCCCTAGCCCCCCGCTACCCCTGCCCCGTGCCCCGGGCTCTGCCGGTGCCCCTCACTCCCGACCCCTAGCCCCCCGCTACCCCTGCCCCACGCCCCGGGCTCTGCCGGTGCCCCTCACTCCCGACCCCTAGCCCCCCGTTACCCCTGCCCCGCGCCCCGGGCTCTGCCGGTGCCCCTCACTCCCGACCCCTAGCCCCCCGCTACCCCTGCCCCGCGCCCCGGGCTCTGCCGGTGCCCCTCACTCCCGACCCCTAGCCCCCCGCTACCCCTGCCCCGCGCCCCGGGCTCTGCCGGTGCCCCTCACTCCCGACCCCTAGCCCCCCGTACCTGTGATCTTGTCCCGGACCAGCTTGCAGGACTCGATCTCCCCGATGCTGCCGAAAAGGCTCTTGAACTCCTCCTGCGTCATGTTCTGGGGCAGGTAGTTGACGATGAGGTTGGTTTTGCTGTCGTCGGCCGCCCCATTGGCGCTCAGGGGCGGCCCGTTGGGGAGGCCGCTGTTACTGGTGGGGCCGTTGGACACCTGGGTCTCCATGGTGCTGATTATCTGCTGGAGACAAGAGGGGGCAGGGGGTGATCGCTCTGCAGGCAGGGGGCGCTGTGTGGGGCAGGGGGAAGGAGGCACTGGATGGGGGAGGGGTGCTGGATGAGGTTAGGGGGATCTGTGGGGGAGGCGTGGGGGGAAGGGGAGGGCTGCCAGGGGGAGGGGAGAAGGGGCTCTGTGTGGGGCAGAGAGAGGGGCTGGTGGATGGGGTTAGGGGGCACTGTGGGGGGGAAAGGGTACCTCTTGGGGGAAGGGCGCTGTGTGGGACAGAGGGTGATGGATGGGGTTAGGGGGTGCTGCGTGGAGGAGGGACGCTGTGTGGGGAGAGGGGACTGATCCAAGGGGGCACTCCACAGGGTTGGGGGAATTCTTCAACGGGGGAGATCTAGCAGGATGCCCTGGCGTTCGCTGCCACCCCGATGGGTCGCCAAGCGTCCTGGTGCCAGGCCGGTTCAGCCCCGGGGACATCGCGGGGCACTATGGACAGACAGATGGACACACACCCTCCCACCCACGCTCAGGGAAAAGCCAAGGGACCGGGGAAGCTCTGTTGGCAAACCCCGGCCAGGCTGCCAAATCCAGAGCCCAGGAAACCCGGGGATGGAGGGACCGACTGCTGGGGGTCACAGACAGCTGGGCCGAGGGGCACAGACAGACAGACAGGCCAAGGGAGACAGGCAGCCAGGCCAGGGGGAAGGGACAGACAGACAGGCTGGGAGAAGAGATGGCTGGGCCAGGGAGGGGGGACAGACAGACGAGCCGAGAAGGGGAGACAGACAGACAGACAGGGAAGAGGGGACAGATGGCCAGGCCAGGAAGGGACAGACAGCTGGGCAGAGGGGACAGACAGACGGTTGGGGGGCAGATGGCTGGGCCAGGGAGGGGGGACAGACAGACGGGCCAGGAACGGGGGACATACAGACAGACGGGCAGTGGGGGGACAGACAGTCAGGCCAAGGAGAGACAGACGGCCGGGCTAAGGGGACAGACAGACAGGCGGGGGGACAGACAGACAGGTGAGGGGGGACAGACGGGTAGGAGGGGACAGACAGACAGGCAGGGGGGACAGCCAGATAGGCAAGGGGACAGACAGAAGGGCGAGGTGGGACAGACAGACGGGCGAGGGGACAGACACGGGGCAGGGGGGACAGACAGACAGGGGGGACACAGACAGTCCCAGCTGCTCTAACACTTTGGGGAGCCAAGCCCCCAAATGCCCCCCCCCCCGTGCGCTCCCTGCAGCAGGATCCCTTCCCCTCCCCCCACACGGAGCAATGAGGAGCCAGCTCCAACCCCCACCCTGGCCTGGTTATTTCTGCCTCATCTAGCGTGGGAAAACCAACCCCCTCCAATGCCCCAATGAACCCCGAATCAGCTGCCCCCCCTTCCTAACACCCCCGTCCCAGTCCTGGCTGCAGCCAGTGCTCTTAACCCTGCCTCAGCCACCCGCCTCCCGCTCCGAGGACGCTGGATCCTCCAGGCCCGGCTGCCCCAGGTCTCCCCCCAGACCCTCCCCTTGAGACACTGATCCACTTTCCAATGCATTCGCCTGCCCGGCTCCTCTGGGGGCACCAGATCTGCCTTCCCCTAGCAGCCAGAAACCGCCCCACGTCCAGCCTTGGTCAGTCCCTGTTTGCTCTTGGGCCCACGCCGCCCTCGCGCGCCCCCCACCCTGGGGTGTACACAGAGCACTCAGCTCCCCGGTGGCCTGCATCCAGCCAGGCTGAGCAAACCCAGCACTTGCAGCGCCGCCCTGGCTGCAGGGAAGGTGCCTTGCGTCGACAGCCTGCGGCTCTAGCCTGACCTCCAGGCCGTTCCTTCCCCCCGGACGCCCCGTGTGGAGCCCGAGGATCGCACCTAAACCAGCCTCAGGCAGAGACCGGGGGGGAGCCAGGAGCCCCCGACACCGCCGCCATGGCAGGGACATGCCCAGATACTCCCAGCCCCACGCTGCAGGGGAAGGCGAACCTCCTCCCCACCCCCTATCTCTGCCAATCTGACCTGAAGAAATTCCTCCCTGTCCCTGATCGGGCAGCCAGTCTGACCCTGAGCAAGCCCCACCAGCCAGCGCCTAGCGATAGGATGCTTCTCTGGCTGAGCTCTGACGCTTTAAAGGAAGACTGGGGGGAGGAGGGGAGACAGGATCCATCTGCTCAGTTGTGCACTGTGGGGGAAGGGACAGCCCTTCCTGACCCCTGCAGGCAACCGGCTGCAGGCCTGAAGCATGAGGTTGGATTCTAGCCATTGCCTTAATGCAGAGCCGGGAGCGTGCGGAGGGAATGCAGAGATTCCTCTTCTCCTCATTGTCCGTGATGGAAGGGGACGAACAGTGGGGCTGACAGATTCCAAGGCCAGAGGGGACCCCCATGACCAGCCCCCCCCCCGGCTGTAGAATCGCTCCCAGAAGTGAGAGATCATCTTTCAAAGCCCCCCAAGCGATGGTGAGTCCAGCCCCTTCCCGGGAAGCAGCTTCGCCACATCATCACCTCCCTGTGTCTTATTCCAGGGCTGGATTTATCTACCTTCAACTCCCAGCCACTGACCCTTGTCAACCAGACTGAAAAGACCTTGTCCCGCACTCCAATCCAGCCTCCATCGCCAACGGCCCTTTAATCGGCCATGAGCCTGCTCCATGGTCAGTCGCCTGTCCCTGCAGCCATCCTGCCGCATCCTGCTTCGTGAGTCAAGGAAGCACAGGGCAGATCCCAGGAGGCGATTCCCATTCAGGGGGCATTGATGTCCCTCTGGTGAGACCGGGCCAAGCCAGGGGGAAAATGGCCCTGCCTGCAGCTTGTGCAAAAGTCCCCAAAGACGGGAGGGGTCGTGGCCCATCTGATCAGCCAACATTAATGTCGGTGAAATGCCCCTCAGCGATGCAGGACCCCAGAGACATCCCCCTTTCTCAGCAGCTAGCAGGGGGGAAGCAGGATCGGGGTATGTGATTCGGGGAGCCAATTGCCTCAAACCCATCTCTCGTATCCTGCGCGCGGCCCGGAGGTGCAATTCCAGCAGCAGGAGGTGCCCAGTGGCCTTGTGCCCCTGGGTGCTGAGTGCCCCCACCGGAGAGCTGCCCTCATTGAGCCAACAGCAAGGACAAGCCCGGCGCATGGATCCAAGACTGGGGCCTGCTGGGCCCCAAAATTCAGCAGCCAGATCAGCGCCACAAACCGATCTCGGCGCGCCTCCTGCCGCCCCGGGGATGCCTGCAGGAGGCCATGGCTGTATCAGCTTCTCCTCCTCGGTTCTGTCAGTCCCCCGGCGGCTCCGTTAGGGATCCATTGGCCCAAGCCGTGCCGCCCCGTGCCGCAGCCGCGCGCCTGAGGGAGAAGGGGGTTGGAAACCGTAGCCCGGCGTACTGAGGGGACACGGCACCGGAAAGGCGAGCGCGTTCTGCCGAAGCCGCCCTGGTGGCAGCAAGGACTCAACGGCCGCAGGGGAAACGGGGAAGGCTGGATCTACGCTAGGGGCAGTTTGCCGGTGCTGCTACGCCCCTGCTCAGCAGAGCTCTGCCAGCCAACGGTTGCAATGTAGACCCGGGCTGAGATACCTTGGCCAAAAATGGCACCGTTTAACCCAATTGCATTGGCGACACAAGGCCTTTTCCTTCCAGCACACGAGCGTCCATCCCCACGTGGCATTCCCCAGGCGCAGGGCCTTTCGATTCACCCCCTACCTTAGCCCAAATTCACTTTCCGGGATAGACGAGGCTGGGTCTGCGTTAGAGGCTTTTGCCAGCATAGGGGGCCTGGCAAAATGTCCCTAGCAGGGATGCTGCCAGGCTGGCATCACTCTCCCCAGCGCCCCCGAGTGAAATACGCCAGCCCGGCAAAAGCACAGATCGGCTGGTGTCACCGGCTCTGCCCTAGGGCTTTTGCCAGCTCGTCTGGGTCGGAGCTTTTCCACGCTCCCGACTGACCAGCCGGGCTAGCAAAGCTCTCCCCTGGGCAGCCGGCCCAGGGCATGTCTGGGATACCTAGCAAATCGGACCCGCGAAGCCACGCGGTTATACCCGGGCAAATTCTGTGCATCCACCGGGCCTCACACTCAAACCCCGCCCCACAGCTTAGGGCCCGAAGGAAGCCGCCAGGGGCTGGGGTGTTTGGCCAAGGTCACGCCTCCCCCAACAGCTGCAAAAAGCGTCCCAAGGGACAGTACTGACCCCCCCCCCCACCCCCGGCCTAGGATTTCGATTTGATCAGGAAGAAGCAACCACAGTGCCCCCTAGCGCCATGCAGGACCAACTGCGAGGGGAGAGCGCCCCTTACGGAGCCCCGGCCCCGCTCCCTGCAGCACAGCGCCCCCTAGCGCCGCTCTGGGGCATTGGGCCAGCGCGGATTGCCAGGGGAGGGCGCCCCCTGCTGAGTCCCCCATCCCACTGACTACAACACAGCGCCCCCTAGTGCTGACCTGGAGCACCAGGGCCAGCACTGGCTGCCGGGGGAGGGCAGCCCAATGGGTTACATCTGCTCTGAGCAGGATTTGGCCCATGGCAGATGGCAAAGCCTGCAGAGCACCCCCACACTGCCAACACCCTGCCTGCCACCGACCCCTCCACCCCCACCCTGCTGCGCTGAGTAGCCCCTGCAGCTGCTCTGGTGTGGCCGTCAGCTCCCTGTCGGGTTATTGATCCGTCCATCGATCTCGACATTATCCCCGGCCCCAGGCCAGACACCAAATCCCTTGGCGGTGAACTACCAGCCAAACCGCACCCGGCAACGCTCCTCAGCCCCCTGCTGTCCCAGCCCTAGCCCCCCGGAGCAGACATCCCGCTGCCTTGGTGTGGAAGGCGGGAGATCTCTCTGGGGTTCCTATGCGTCCCCCCAGCACCCTGGGAACTGGAAGCCCCTCCGTGGCCCCCCTTGCACTGGGGGTCATTCCCAGACCCTGTTGTGGGGCTGGGTTTGCGGGTCCCTCCTCCCCACCCCGACCCAGACCTGTGCAAACCCACCTGAATGCTCCCCTCGCCCGAGGGCCTGGGCCCCAAGGAGTGTGGGGGGTCCCAAATGCAACCTCCCTCCACGTGTTTTTACCCATTGGATCCCCACTTCCCTCCCCGAGCTGAGATAGAACCCAGGAGTCCTGACTCCCAGCCCCGCCCCACACCTGGTGGACCCCAGACTCCTTCTCCTGGCCTGCCCAGACCGAGCTGGATCACATATTCTGCCCAGACACCATGGGGGCAAAAGAATCATAGAATCATAGAATATAAGGGTTGGAAGGGACCCCAGAAGGTCATCTAGTCCAACCCCCTGCTCGAAGCAGGACCAAATCCTTAAAGACGTATCTGGCTTTAAGATTAAACTTGATAAGTTTATGGAGGAGATGGTATGATGGGATAACATGATTTTGGTAATTAATTGATCTTTAAATATTAATGGTAAATAGGCCTAATGGCCTGTGATGGGATGTTAGATGGGGTGGGATCTGAGTTACTATAGAAAGTTCTTTCCTGGGGGTCTGGCTGGTGAATCTTGCCCACATGCTCAGAGTTTAGCTGATCGCCATATTTGGGGTCAGGAAGAAATTTTCCTCCAGGGCAGATTGGCAGAATCATAGAATCATAGAATCATAGAATATAAGGGTTGGAAGGGACCCCAGAAGGTCATCTAGTCCAACCCCCTGCTCGAAGCAGGACCAAATCCCAGTTAAATCATCCCAGCCAGGGCTTTGTCAAGCCTGACCTTAAAAACCTCTAAGGAAGGAGATTCTACCACCTCCCTAGGTAACGCATTCCAGTGTTTCACCACCCTCTTAGTGAAAAAGTTTTTCCTAATATCCAATCTAAACCTCCCCCACTGCAGCTTGAGACCATTACTCCTCGTTCTGTCATCTGCTACCATTGAGAACAGTCTAGAGCCATCCTCTTTGGAACCCCCTTTCAGGTAGTTGAAAGCAGCTATCAAATCCCCCCTCATTCTTCTCTTCTGCAGGCTAAACAATCCCAGCTCCCTCAGCCTCTCCTCATAAGTCATGTGTTCCAGACCCCTAATCATTTTTGTTGCCCTTCGCTGGACTCTCTCCAATTTATCCACATCCTTCTTGAAGTGTGGGGCCCAAAACTGGACACAGTACTCCAGATGAGGCCTCACCAATGTCGAATAGAGGGGAACGATCACGTCCCTCGATCTGCTCCCTATGCCCCTACTTATACATCCCAAAATGCCATTGGCCTTCTTGGCAACAAGGGCACACTGCTGACTCATATCCAGCTTCTCGTCCACTGTCACCCCTAGGTCCTTTTCCGCAGAACTGCTGCCTAGCCATTCGGTCCCCAGTCTGTAGCTGTGCATTGGGTTCTTCCGTCCTAAGTGCAGGACCCTGCACTTATCCTTATTGAACCTCATCAGATTTCTTTTGGCCCAATCCTCCAATTTGGAGGCCCTGGGGGTTTTCTCTACTCCTTGAAGTCTCTAAACCACGATTTGAGGATTTCAATAACTCAGACATAGGTGAGAGGTTTTTCGCAGGAGTCGGTGGGTGAGATTCTGTGGCCTGCGTGGCGCAGGAGGTCGGACTAGACGATCATAATGGTCCCTTCTGACCTTAGTATCTATGAATCTGTGAGATTCATTCTGGTCACTCCAGCTTGGCCCGGGGGGGAGGCAGCAAGAGGGTGACGCTGACGTGACCTGGCTTGGTGGGCAGCCCCTGCACTCAGCCGGCCGGCCCTTCTCCGACTGCACCACGGTAGTTCCTGAACACCGCCTCTGACCCACAGGGCCTCTTCTCGGCACCTCTGGGCAGAGCCCCTGGGATTTGGGGTGGAAATCGGAAATCTAGAAGAGGTAAAATGAGGGCTGCACGGAGCCCCTGGCATGGGGGAGAGTGGGGAACTCCGGTATGAGGGTGGAGACATTGGGGGACACACAGAGCCCCTGGCATGGAGGAGAGTGGGGAACCCCAGTGTGAGGGTGAGGACATTGGGGGGCACTCAGAGCCCCTGGCATGGGGGAGAGTGGGGGTCCCTGGTATAGAGGGGGCTTTGGGGGCAGGCAGAGCTCCTGCCATGGAGCCAATAGGAGTTGAGGAGCATAGAGAGCCCCACCTTCCAGCAGAGCTTGTAGCACCCAGCAGCAGGGGGAGTCAGCAGAATTGCTCTGCATGGGCTGGATAGATAGATAGATAGATAGATAGATAGATAGATAGAGGGGGTGTAAGGGGATAGATAGATAGATAGATAGATAGATAGATAGATAGAGGGGGTGTAAGGGGATAGATAGATAGATAGATAGATAGATAGATAGATAGATAGATAGATAGATAGAGGGGGTGTAAGGGGATAGATAGATAGATAGATAGATAGATAGATAGATAGATAGATAGATAGATAGATAGAGGGGGTGTAAGGGGATAGATAGATAGATAGATAGATAGATAGATAGATAGATAGATAGATAGGAGTGGCTGGGGACAGACAGATGGGCCGGCCTGGGGATGGAGGGATGGGGGAGCGATAGACAGACAGGCCCAAGGAGGGAAGCAGCCCCCCTTTGGGGCCCTGCCATTGTCCCAGCCCCCCGGCCCCACCTGGCTTGGGCAGCTGTGTCTGCGGGCGGGCGGCGGGGCCATCCCCTGCCACAGCGCAGCCGGCCGCGGTGTCAGTTGCAGGCCGCGGCCCAGCTTAGCCGGGCTAAGCCCCTAATTAGGATGATCCCCCGGCTCCATCCGCCTTAACGCCACACAACGAGCTTAGCCCCCCCACTTCCCCCAGAAAACATATGTCACGGGGGCAGGGGGGCTGGACTGAGACACACACCCCAGGCCTGATCCCCGCCCCCCCCCCCCGGTCCCCTTTTCCACGTGACAGCCATCTGGCCCAGCCCGCGGGCCTCAGTTGCCACAGCAACCATCCTCTCAGCAACCACTTGGCAACAGAGACGCCATCCCCTAATCCAGTTTGGCCAGAGCGGGGATGGGGGGTCCTCTTGCCCCCCTGGCCCTCCAAATCCCTCCCCTAGATCATCACCCCTCAGAGAGACCGGGGGGGTCTGAAGGGTATCCCAAACCTTGCCCCATCTACTCACCCCTCTCCCCCTGCCATAGGCTCCCTACAAACCCCTATAGAAGGGATCAGCCCCTCCATCCGCTGCTATATAGCCCTGGGAGGGGTCTATAGGCGGGATGGAATTCCCTGTTCAATTCTATAGGGGGTCTCGAGATACAGAAGGGAACAAAGTCTCTACTCAGTTCTATGGGGGGTCTCTAAATACCCATGGAAAGGAGAGAAGCCTGTAATTCCATAGGTGGCCTGTAGATACCTACAGAAGGGATAGAAACCCTGATTCAGTTCAGTAAGGGAGAGTCTCTTCCTATAGTGGGAGAGAATCGTTGATTACCTTCTAAAGCACCTACAGAAAACCCTTTTCGACCAGATCCTCCAGGTTTCAAGGGACCCTGCTCCTCTGCTAGGGAAGCCCCAGGAAGTTCTATAGGGGTGTTTCCCATGAGGGTAAAATTCTATAGGTGCATTTTCAAGTGGGGAAAACACTGCCCGGCTCGGGGCAGCCTGCCCCACGGAACACCTGGGAGCCCTGACCTGCCAGCCCCCGTGTGCCCGGCTCGGGGCAGCCTGCCCCACGGAACACCTGGGAGCCCTGACCTGCCAGCCCCCGTGTGCCCGGCTCGGGGCAGTCTGCCCCACGGGACACCTGGGAGCCCTGACCTGCCAGCCCCCGTGTGCCCGGCTCGGGGCAGTCTGCCCAGCTGGCTGTGGAGGAGCTGGGTGGGTGATCTGGTTCCAGCCGCGTCCTGCCTAGTTTCCAGAGGACGTCTGTGGCAATCAAACTGTCTCCGCAGAACATTTCACTTTCTACTCAGCATATCCCAATGGGGAAAAAAATGTTTCCTCAGAATTTTTTCCCACTGGCTTTAATGCCAAAGCCAAATAACGCCGATCTTACTGCCATGCACCCACCACCATGACAGGCCTCGCGCCAAATCGGAGCCCCATTGCACCGGGCGCTGCACAGACCCCTGACCAAGATCAGGGCCTCCGGGTGTTGAGTGATGCACAGGCCCAAAGGGAGAACCAATCCTGGCCCAAAGGGCTCAGAGCCTTAATAGATATGCCAGAAAAGGGGGGCAGGGGTCCCCCATGATACTGCTGGGGAAACTGAGGCACAAGAGCAAGTAAGTGGTTTTTTTAGAAGTATCACACAGCAAATCTGGGGCAGAAGTGAGAACAAAAACCATGCTCTAACCACTAGACCCCACTCCCCTCCCACAGCTGGGACTAGAACCCAGGAGTCCTGACTCCCAGCTCCTCTGCTCTACCCACTAGACCTCACTCCCCTCCCACAGCTGGGGCTCGATCTAGGTGTCCACAGTCTCCCTTCCTCTATGAGGCCCCCTCGCATTCCCAGGGCTGGGCCCAGAGCCCAGGTGTTCTAACCCTCGATCCCCTTTAAATGCCACAGCTGCAGTTTTGCGAACACTGGCAAAGTTTGGTGTTTCCCCCAGCTGCTCAAGTCATGGGGCTGACGAGGGAATCCCAGCTTTCACGGCCACCAAAACGCCCTGGCGGGTGTCGCGAGAGGTGTGACAACGTGCCCCCCACAGGCTCAGCACCCAGAGCGAAAACACCCCACATGGACTGAGGTTTTAAAAAAAAATCTTATGTTTTTTTAAGATCCTCTCAAGATTGTTTGTGGGGGGGAAAAGCTGATATCCCCATTCCCCAGCTGGAGAAACCGCCCTGTGGCCGTGGCATGACAATCGCCGGACCGCCCTCCATCAAGGGCCATTTTAAAATCAAGTTCTTATGCCCAGCCCCCCTCCCGCCCCCCCCAGCTCTAACCACTAGACCACACTCCCCTCCCGGAGACCGAGCCAGAACCCAGGAGTCCTGGCTCCCAGCTCCCCCCACTGCTCTAACCACTAGACCCCACTTCCCTCTGCTCCCAGTGCCGGGGATAGAACCCAGGAGTCCTGACCCCGGGCCTGTCCTCCCTCGCCCGTCTCCGCAGCGAAGCAAGCCATCCGTGGTATGATAATCCTCCATTGTGCGCCAGGCAGGCAGGCGAGAAAGGAGCGAAACGCCCCCTCCCCTTCCCCCCCACGCAGAGACAAACCCGGCACACACAATGCTGGCCCCGGGCCCTGCGGACAATGGGGCATTGAGCGCCCAGGCGACAGGAGGCACCGGGCTGCCAGCCACGGAGCGCTGCTATTCTCCCACACATCCGCCCCCCACCGCCCCGCTCCCCGCCACCCCCCCCCCATGTCAGGGGAGCTCTACGGCGCAGGGAGACAATCGGCGAGAAAACGAGACGGGTCGGGTAGCCAAGCCAGCGTGTTAGTGATGTGGCCGGGGGTCAGAGCGCCGGGGTTCCGTTCCTGGAGCCGCGGGGGGAGGGGGGGCCTGGGGGTCATGGGGAGGCCTGGGAGCCAGGACGTCTGGGTTCTGGTCCCCTGTCTGGAAGGGCACTGGCACCTAGTGGGGAGGGTACATAGACAGCGAGCCAGGACGTCTGAGTTCTAGCCCGTATGCTGAGCCCTAGGATAGTCCGCTAGGATCAACCCCCTTCCCCCCGTTCAGATCTCCCCAGCTGCACCCACCACGTGGCAGGCAGAATGAAAGGGTGCTATTGGCCCGCCGTATTATGATAGCACCTAGAGGCCCCAACCCAGACCAGGGCCCCGTCGCGCCAGGCGCTGCCCAGACACACAGTCCCTGCCCTCAGTTGTTCACCCGCTCACTAGCACGGGGAAGGGTTAACTCCTGTTTGACTGAGGGGATCTCTGAGAGTTTGGGGGCAGATTCTCAGTGCTCTGACTCCCACCACTGGTGCAGGGCCTTGGATAACCTGACGCTGAGGCCACAGAACCTCTGCAGCAAAGCCAGGACTCAAACTCAGAGCACCTGCATCCCAGCCCAGTGTCTTAACCACTAGGCCCTCCTGCCTTCCAGACAGGCCCTCCTGAAACAGTCACGTGATCTGATGCCTCATTACACCCCCGAGCCCCACAGTGCCCAGAGGTACCGCCACGGACCGCTCCCGACTACCACCGCTGCCTTCTCGTACCCAGGCAGCATCCCAGTGGCCCCGGAAACAGGCGTCCCCATGCAGCCATTCTGCCTCTGCCCGCGTCCCCTGAGACCTTCGGCTCCCGGGCTCCAAGTATTTCAGTGGCGATGTTTGCGAGACGACTCCTCCACTGCCCCCAAAGCTTTTCTTTCTCCCCATGCCAGACTATGCAGCCCTCAGGCAACAGCCAGAGACTTTTCGGACCAGCATGATCCTCTAGCCTGACCTCCAGAGGCTCCCACCGCTGCTCCCAGCCCATATCTGGTGGGTGAGTGAGTCAGAATCGCAGTGCAGGAACAGCTGGGTGGCTTCTCTGGGCCACACAATGCAGGAGGTCAGACTAAATGCTCAGAACGGTCCCTTCTGGCTGTACCTCCTAGGGATCTCAGCATCTCTTTTAGCAAAAGATTCCCAGTTGGGATTTAAAGACCCCAAGCGATGCAAAAACCGTCCCATCCCGCAGGCAGCTCCTCCGGGTTCATGCCCCTCGCTGGGCAAAACTGGCCTCGTTGTTCCCAGCCTAAATCCATCTCTTGTTTTGAAGCTGGATCTCGCTCGGCCAAGGGCTGTTGGGTTAAAGATCTCGTCAGATTCTCTCTCTTGCCTCCACGGTGGGGATAGACAGTCCACAAGCTAGCGCCTCCTGTTGGACAGAACGCTTGGCACAGAGGAGGTGCTGAGGGGGCTTCGATTTGCTAACAGGCCTCTGGGCCCCCAGAGGTCCATTTCCCCAAGGTCCATCAGGTCTGAGTGGGCCCCCCAGCTATCGGTCGCCTCCACTCCATGCTGGCATCTATGGAGCATCATCTATTCTAACACCAGAAGGGGCCATCTACCTTGTCCCACGGGCCCGAGAATTCGCCCTGTGCTGAGCCCAGCCACTTGTGTTTGACTAAGCAGCTGCCAGACAGGAATCCTCCATGGGGGAGTTTGTTCCCATGGCTAATCACGAGCAAGACCAGCAAACGGATGGAAACCCGGCGTTTACCAGCAGAACAGGGCTTTTGCTGGTATAGCTGATGCCAGTCCCCCGAGAGCTTTCGCAGCCGTACAATTGTGTCTACACTAAAGCGTGCGCCGGCTCAACTCCGTCAGTTACCGGCTTTCCACACGCCTACTCAACAGAGCGACGCCAGCAAAAATGTTAAAAGCACAGACCAACCCACTGGTTTTCACCGTCAGGCATTTCTTTCTCCAGCCCTTAGTGGATTTGTTGCTAGGATGAATAAAGGTCTAGAAAACGTGATCTATGCGGGAAGGTTGAAAAAATTGGGTTTGTCTAGTCTGGAGAGAAGACTGAGAGGGGACATGAGAACAGTTTTCAAGTACACAGAAGGTTGTTACAAGGAGGCAGGAGAAGAATTGTTCCTCTTAACCTCTGCGGATAGGACAAGAAGCAGTGGGCTTAAATTGCAGCAAGGGTGGTTTAGGATGGACATTAGGAAAAACGCCCTAACTGTCGGGGTGGTTATGCACCGGAATAAATTGCCCAGGGAGGTTGTGGAATCTCCAACATTGGGGATTTTTAAGAGCAGGTAGACAAGTACCTGTCAGGGACAGTCTAGATCAGTGGTTCTCAGCCAGGGGTCCAGAGCCCCCTGGGGGGCCGCGAGCAGGTTTCAGGGAGTCCACTAAGCCGGACCAGTGTTAGACTTGCTGGGGCCCAGAGCAGAAAGCCGATGTCCAACTGCATGGGGTTGAAGCCTGGGGCCCTGAGCCCTGACATCTGGGGCTGAAGCAGAAGCCGGAACAACTTAGCTTCAGGGGGCCCCCTGTGACGTGGGGCCCTGGGCAATTGCCCTGCTTGCTACCCCTTAACCCCCAGCTTTCTACCCCTTAACACTGGCCTTGGCTTTTATATGCAGAAAACCAGTTACTGTGGCAGAGGTGGGCCATGGAGTTTTTATAGCACGTCGGGCAGGCCCTACAAAGGGAAAGGTTGAGAACCCCTGTTCTAGATAATACTTAGTCCTTTCTTGAGAGCCAGGGACTGGACTAGGTGACCCCTCGAGGTCCCTTCCAGTCCTCGGATCCGATGATTTTTGTCATTCTTCTCTGCACCCTCTCTGGTTTTTCCTGCAGCCTTTTTAATATGAGCCCACCAGCACTAGCCAGATGGACCATCTTTGTTGGGGGGTGGAAATACCAAGAAACCCACCACAGTAACACTTCACTTCAAAAAGGGGAACCACACAAAAATGAGGCTAGTTAAGTGGAAATTCAAAGGAACAGTCACAAGAGTGAAATGCCTGCAAACTGCATGGAAACTTTTAAAAAACACCATAATAGAGGCTCAAAGTATATTTATACCCCAAATGTTAAGAAAACAGTAAGAGGACCAAACAAATGCCACCATGGCTAAACAACAGAGTAAAAGAGGCGATTAGAGACAAAAAAACATCATTTAAAATCAGAAGTCAAGTCCTACTGAGGAAGATAAAAAGCAACATAAACCCTGGCAAGTCAAGTGTAAAAGTATAATTACGCAGGCCAAAAAAGAATTTGAAGAGCAGCTAGCAAACGACACAAAACCGAACAGCAACGAAATTATGATTTTTTAAGTACGTCAGAAGCAGGAAGCCAAACAACCAGTGGGGCCATTGGACGATCGAGGTGCTAAAGGAGCACTCAAGGAAGACAAGGCCATTGTGGAGAAGCTAAGTGAATTCTTTGCATCAGTCTTCACGGCTAAGGATGCGAGGCAGATTCCCACGCCTGAGCCAGTCTTTTCAGATGACAAATCTGAGGAGCTGTCCCAGATTGAGGTGTCAATAGAGGAGGTTTGGGGACAAACTGATAAACTAAACAGTAATAAGTCACCAGGCCCAGGTGGGATTCACCTGAGCGTTCTGGAGGAACTCAAATATGAAATTGCAGAACTACTTGTGGCATGTAACCTATCGCTTCAACCAGCCTCCGGATCATATGACTTGTGGATAGCTAATGTGACACCGACTTTTAAAAAAGATTCCAGAGGTGATCCTGGCAATTACAGTAAGCCGAACTTCAGTACCAGGCAAATTGATAAAGAACAGAATTATCAGACACACAGAGAAACACAATACACCGGGGAAGAGTCTACATGACTTTTGCAAAGGGAAATCACACTTCACCAATCTATTACAATGCTTTGAGGCGGTCAGTTAGCCTGTGGACAACGGGAATCCAGTGGATATAGTGTACTTGGACTTTCAGAAAGCCTTTGACAAGGTCCCTCACCAAAGGCTCTAAAGCAAAATAAGCAGTCATGGGATAAGAGGGAAGGCTCTCTCATGGATCAGTAAGTGGTTAAAAGATCAGAAACAGAAGGGTAGGAATAAATGGTCAGTTTTCAGAATGGAGAGCAGTAAAGAGCAGGGTCCCCTAAGGATCTGCCGTGGGACCAGTGCTGTTCAAAGTATTCGTAAATGATCTGGAGAAGGGAGTAAACAGGGAGGTGTCCAAGTTTGCAGCTGATAAAAATTATTCAAGTCAGATAAGTCCAAAGCTGACTGCGAAGAGCTACAAAGGGATCTCACAAAACTGGGTGACCAGGCAACAAAATGGCAGATGAAATTCAATGTTGATAAACGCAAAGTAAAGCACCTCACAAAACATAAGCCTGACGATACATCCAAAATGATGGGGGCTAATTTAGCTGTTACCACTCAAGCGAGATCTGGGAGTCTTTGTGGAGAGTTCTCTGAAAACATCCACTCAATGTGCAGCGGCCGTCAAAAAAGCGAACAGAATGTTAAGAACCATTCAGAAAGGGACAGATAATAAGACAGAAAATATCATAACGCCTCGAAATAAATCCATGGTACGCCCACACCCTGAATACTCGTGCTGTTCTGGCTGTCCCATTTCAACAAAGATATGTTCGAACTGGAAAAAATACAGAGAAGGGCAACAAAAATGATTAAAGGGATGGAACAGCTTCTGTGTGAGGAGAGATTGAAAAGACCGGGCCCCTGCTCGTCTTAGAAAAGAGACAACCCGGGGGCTAGGATAGAGGGCTCCACAATGACGAATGGTGTGGAGGAAGTGAATATGGAAGTGTTATTTGCCCCTTCATGTAACACAAGAACCAGGGGTCACCCGATGAAATTAACGGGCAGCAGGTTTACAAGAAAGACAAGGAAGTTCTTCTTCACACAACGCCCAGTCAACCTGCGGAACTCACTGCCAGGGGGTGTGGTGAAGGCCAAACGTATAATGGAGTTAAAAAAGAATTTGATAAATTCCCAAAGCACAGGTCCACCAATGGTTATTAGCCAAGAGGATCAGGGATGTAGCCCCGAGCTCTGGGTGTCCCTAAACTGGACGACAGGGGACGGATCATGTGCTAATTGCCCTGTTCTGTTCACTCACATCTGGTACGGGCCATTGTCAGAAGACAGGATACACTGGACCATTGGTCTGCCCCAGTGTGGCCTTTCTTATGTTCTTTAACTGGACACAGTGTCACTCTAACCCATGCTTCATACAGAGGGAAAATCACCCCTACTCACTGCCCCCTGTTTCGACGTGGTTCTTGAGTACAGAACATTACAGAGCCCCCAGCGCACTGTTGGCTCTGGTCGTCTTGCTATCAGCCC
This sequence comes from Caretta caretta, assembly GCF_965140235.1. Lineage (NCBI taxonomy): Eukaryota > Metazoa > Chordata > Testudines > Cheloniidae > Caretta > Caretta caretta. The sequence continues at coordinate 20,618,095 of NC_134225.1, forward strand.
CGCCTCAATAATTACTTCCACACCATCCCGACCGTCAGAGGCCCATGGTGCTGTGGTACCCCGAGACTGGAAGCGCTCGGAAGTCTGGCTCTAAGGACTTCAGGTCCTCACCAAAAAGGGCAGGTGTTTCTGGACCCAGTTAACCCTGCCAAAGCCCTCTGCTTCCATCCAGTCCCCAGGGCTGCCCCCTCAATGGGGTTCACCAGAAAGCCCCAGCTCCCGGAGTCATGGGATTCTTTGGGACCCTCAGCTTCCAACTGAAAACAAAACCCAACGTCAGTTTCTAGCCCTCATGGACAAAGGCCAAAAAATGCGACCTCCCCATGGCTCCGAAGCCAGAAGACAAATAAAGCTCCCACCATGGTTTTTTTTTCAAAATCTCAGGATATTTTTAAGTCGCTCCTGCGCTTTTCAATGGCTTGGGGTTGAAATGTAGAAACACTTCTGCATTTGGAAGTCCAGACGGGGCCTCGGCTGTTTCCCCTGGGACAAAGTTCGCAACTAACAGCCTGACGTGGCATTTGGGGATGTGCAAAAACTCTTCCCTTGATTGGCTTTACACCAGCGGCACTTGACCTGGGAAAACTGAGGACGAGAAAGGGGAACTGACTCCCTCAAAATCCCATAGGCTTGTGGGGAGGCTCTGAGAGCAGAACCCAGGAGTCCTGACTCCCAGCCACATCCTGCTCTAACCCATGAGACCCCACGCCCTCCTCTAATCACTGGACCATGCTTTTGTTCCAACACAGCATGTCAAGCCGTTTCAGTGACCGATGCACTAGCCCAGCTGTCGTGCCAATTAAAAGAGCTCTCGCCGCTCAGAAAGAGCCAGCTCCAAATCGATTAACCACAGGTGCCGATTAGAACATTCGTTGCAATAATGTCTCACGCTTCTGCGCATTCAGGACGCGCATCGCCCAGGGGCACAGAGCTAGCATCCTGCATCCTCACAGCCCAGCCGGCGCAGACAAAATGAACCCTGGCGCTGCTGGAATCTGGTTTGCTACGCACAGACTCCCTGAGAATTGTACCGTCCCCAAAGCCTCCTAGACTCCTGCTTTCTCGCCCAGCAGGACCGATCGTTCTGCTCACGCCCCATCAGAGCTCACCAAAGAGTGCGCCACGCCCAAGGGAAACAACAGTTATAGCAGTGCTGTTGTATTGCCCCTTTCAGCCACAGATCTCAAAGCACTTCGCAAAGGCGGTCCTTAGCTGAGATGGGGGCCCAGCATCATGCCAGGTGCTGCACGGACCCCAACCCAGATCAGGATGCTGGGGGAGAGGCGGGGGTGCTCCGCACAGAGTCTGACCAAGAGCGGGGCCCCATTGTGCTGGGCACTGCCCAGACCCAGATCAGGGTCCCCTCTTCGGGGCACTGCTCAGGCTCAAAATGGAGAGAGAGCCCCTGCCTGGCTGAGTTGACACATTGAGTAAGGAGGGGTGGGGAGGTGGCTAAAATTTGACCTTGATGCCCCCTAAGACCCCCCACCCACCTGGGGTTTGACACACTCGCAGCGAGACCTAAGGCCGGGAACCCTGGAGGTCTCACCCTGGGACCTCTCAGGAAACCACTAAGACGGTGCAAAGCTCCACAGAGGGTCTGACCAAAATCAGGGCCCTGTTGTGCAGGGCGCTGCCCAGACCCCAACCAAGATGGAGTCCGAGCCCTCCCCCCCCTCCGCAATTGTGCCAGACCAAACCCAGATCAGGCTCCCATCATGCTGGGCACTGCCCTGACCCAGATCAGGGATAGAACCCAGGAGTCCTGACTCCCAGGCCCTCCCCCCCCCCGCTCTAACTGCTAGGCCTCCCCACCCCTCCCAGAGCAGAAGATAGAACCCAGGATTCCTGGCTCCCAGAATGTGACGGCCAGGCCCTGGGTCCCAGCAGCCCAGGTGCTGGGGAGGGGGTCTGGATACAGGGCAAGTGGGTGCCCCTCCCAGCCAGGGTGTCACGCCACCAGTCACTGGTGCCGCACACCACCCCACGAGAACCCGCCCGGCTGGGGGGGCCGGGCTTGCTGCCTCCAGGCTAGAATTGGAGGGCTTTTCATCCGGGGGCGAGGGCTTTTCATCCGGAGGGGGGGTGGAATGTCAGGAATTGCCCTGTTTCCTCACAGTCCCCCACCCCACCCCCTCCAGCTGCTGCTCTGCACCCTCAGTTCCCCCCCACACAACGATCCTGCAGCCTCATACTGCAGGGTGCTGCCAATCTGCCCACCAGAGCATCCTCCCCCCGCCCCCAGTTGCTGGATGTGCCCTGCCTGTATCCCCCTGAGCCCTTCCCCCTCCAGCCCCACCTTTGCATAGCCAAGGAAAGAGCCGCCAGCCTGGCCCCATCCCCACCAGAGGGAGAAGCTGCCGCCTGCAGGGGACACCCTAGAGCTCTCAGCCCCTCGCCCTGCCACGAAGGGGTACTTGGGGGTCCAGTGGGTGGGCAGAGGTGGGGGCTGGGAGGCAGGACTCCTGGGTTCTGTTAGAAGCTCTGGCAGGCGAATGTTCCCCCAGGCAGTGCCAGGGGAGGGGAGCGGGCATCTCTTGCTGCTGACTGATCCTCCCCAGCACCGTAGCCGGGTTGGGGGGGAGGGCAAATCTCCCAGCTGCGGGTCGCCCCGGGCAACGTGACGAAGGGCCAGGAGCCACACGGGATGCACCCGCGTTGGGCTTGTTTACAGCATGGAACCGCCCTGGGCTCTGGGGCTTGACACCACTCCCCTTCCAGGGCTGGGGCTAGAACCCAGGAGTCCTGGCTCCCAGCACCCCCTGCTCTAACCACCAGACCTCACTCCCCTCCCAGAGCCGGGACTAGAACACAGGACACTGGGTTCTGGCTCCCAGCCTGGGCCTCTGCAGCTCTGCAAGCCCAAGCCCCGGGGCAGCTGGGTAACTGCACCTGCCTCTGGGGGATCAGCCCAGGGTCTATCTAGTTCCATCAGCCTTGGGGAAGAACCTCCCTTAGGCTGAGCCCAGCCCTGGCTGTGTGGGCCATTGTGGGGGGGAGTGAGGGGGGGTTCAGGGAATCTGCCCTGCCCCCAGCCTCAGCGGCATCCTAGGAGAGTCGGGTGCCCACAGATCCCTCACACAGGGCCCCAGGCCTGGGGGGAAGGCACCGAGACTCACTTGATGCCCAGGGGCAGGGACGGCACACTGGGAGCTGGGGGGCAGGTAGCTCCTCAGGAGGGGTCTGGCGCATTCTGGCCCCCAGGGCACTGCACAGCTGCTGTGGGGGGCACAGCGTTTGGAGCCCAGCCCCCCACCCCAGAGCAGATTAGGGTGCAAGGCCCTGGGGCGCGCAGAGCAGGGAGGGAGAACGGTGCCAGCCAAGCCCATGGAGGGGGAATGAATGCACGCGTAGTCGGGGCTGCCAGGCAGGAAGCTGGGCCCAGTAGTTAGACCTCTGCCCTGGGAGCCCTGGGCTCAGTTCCCTGCTCTTAGACCAGAGCCATGAAGGTATTTAGGCTCCTACCTTCCAATAGAAAGGCCTTAGCCACTCCGTGCCTCAGTTTCCCCATCTGTACAATGGGAATAACAGCCCCGCCTCATGGGGGTGGGGGTGAGGATAAAGATTGGGAGGTGCCTTATTATGGGGGAGTCAGATACTCCAACAACAGGTGCTTATCTAACCCCCACCCCCACCCCACAAGGCAAGGCAGTGCTATTCTCCCCAGTGTACAGATGGGAAACTGAGGCACAGAGAACCCAGGAGCCCTGCCTTCTTGTTCTAGCCCACTAGACCCCACTCACCTCCCAGAGCGGGGGGAGAACCCAGGAGTCCTGGATCCTTAATGACCACAAAGTGGACCAGTAACCCCACGTCCTACACACTACTCATGACACAAGTCCTACTTGCTCACCCCACCCTGGGGTCCCCGCAACTCCACCGGTGCCTCTCACTCCCAACCCACAGCCCCCTGCTCCCCACCACACATGCTCACATCCTGCTGCAGGAACTCATTACATTTGAGCTCTGGGGGTCCAGAGAGGGGTCCCATGGGGCTGGGGGGGACCACTGAGGACCCTGAGCCCAAAGCCAAGTGGGCTCTGTGCAGAAGGGACCTCAGAGCCCTGAGCCTGGGGAGGGGGGCCTGGCTCCGGGCAGCACCAGGCCAGCTAGGCATGGAGGGGGCAGGGCAGCCTGACCGGCACAGATATTCCCCCACCACCACCCCCCGTCGCTCTAGGAAGGGATAAAGGTGCAAAGAACAAAGGATGACACCCAGCCGGGAGTATCGGACAATAACATCCCCCCAGGGCCCAGAGCTGCAGCTGGGGATAGAACCCAGGAGTCCTGACTCTCAGCCCCACACCCCCACCCCGCTCTACCCACTCCCCGCCCAGCACCGGGGCCAGTAGCAGGTGCCCTGGCTGAGCCCTGCAGGGAACTGGAAAGGGACTGAAATGGGGCAGGGCTGAGGAAGGCCAGGTGCTGATGGGGGGTGGGGTTCAGCCAGGATTCCTGGGTCCTTCCAGGGCAGGTGGGGATGGGGGGCGTCAGGCAGGACTCCTGGGTACCATGGCAGCAGCAGGGGCTCACCACCGGGCCTGTGCCACATGGGATCCCCCACCCTCACCCCAAGGATCCTCCCTCCCCAGACACTCCTCCTGGGCTGGGGATGCAGGGCCCCCCAGAGAGTGAGGCCTCCCCAAGCAGGGTGGGTGGGGCTCTCAGCTCATCACTGGAGGGCTGCCCCAGGCACCCCACCATCTCCCCATGGGGCAGGGCAGGGAGGGAGTGCCTGCTTAGCAGCCATTTTCTGGGGGCTCAAAGCGCTGCCCAGGGACTGGCAGCCCAAGGGGAAGGAGAGAGATGAGACTGGGAGGGCGGGGTCCAGGCTGGAGGCACCCCTGGGGGAGAAGGATGTACCACCCCCCCACCCTGTGATTGCAACCCACCAGCCCCCCCAGGGACAGCAACCCACCAGCCTCCCAATACATCACACCAGCCCCCCAGGAATAGCAACCCACCAGCCCCCCAGAGCAACACACCAGCCCCCCAATGCAACACACCAGCCCCCCAGGAAGAGCAACACACCAGCCCCCCAGTGCAACACACCAGCCCCCCAGTACATCATACGAGCCCCCAATACATCACACACACCCCAGGAACAGCATCACACCAGCCCCTCCCCAGAGCAACACACCAGCCCCCCAATACTTCACACCAGCCCCCAGCACATCACACCCCCCCACGAACAGCAACACACCAGCCCCCTCCCAGTGCAACACACCAGCCCCCCAGGAATAGCAACACACCAGCCCCCTCCCGTTTCCATCCCCTCTGCACAAAGCCCCCTCCCATCCCGAGCTCTTCGCTGTGTGTGCACGGAGGGGGACAGGGCAGGCAACGTGGGGGGGTCCCTGCTCCAAAGGCAGGGGATGTGGCAGAGCCCCCACCCCCACCCCAGCCAACTCTGGCTCTTCCCCAGCTTCCCCCGCCCCTTCACACGTCTTTGTCAGCTCGCCAAACTGCTCCCCCCTCCACGTGGGAGGGGGAAGAAATGGGGCTCCCCCTCCCCCACGGCTAAGCCACCTGCACTGTGACTTTAAGAAACACAAACTCAGCTGCTGCACCCCCCCCCCATGCACACACACATCCCCTCCCTGCTGCATTGCTGCCCCCCAGCCCCCTTCCCTGCACCCCCCATGCACACACACATCCCCTCCCTGCTGCATTGCTGCCCCCCAGCCCCCTTCCCTGCACCCCCCCATGCACACACACATCCCCTCTCTGCTGCATTGCTGCCCCCCCAGCCCCCTTCCCTGCACCCCCCCATGCACACACACATCCCCTCCCTGCTGCATTGCTGCCCCCCAGCCCTCTTCCCTGCACCCCCCCATGCACACACACATCCCCTCCCTGCTGCATTGCTGCCCCCCCAGCCCCCTTCCCTGCACCCCCCCATGCACACACACATCCCCTCCCTGCTGCATTGCTGCCCCCCAGCCCCCTTCCCTGCACCCCCCCATGCACACACACATCCCCTCCCTGCTGCATTGCTGCCCCCCAGCCCCCTTCCCTGCACCCCCCATGCACACACACATCCCCTCCCTGCTGCATTGCTGCCCCCCCAGCCCCCTTCCCTGCACCCCCCCATGCACACACACATCCCCTTCCTGCTGCATTGCTGCCCCCAGTCCCCTTCCCTGCACCCCCCATGCACACACACATCCCCTCCCTGCTGCATTGCTGCCCCCCCAGCCCCCTTCCCTGCATCCCCCCATGCACACACACATCCCCTTCCTGCTGCATTGCTGCCCCCAACCCCCTTCCCTGCACCCCCCCATGCACACACACATCCCCTTCCTGCTGCATTGCTGCCCCCAGCCCCCTTCCCTGCACCCCCCATGCACACACACATCCCCTCCCTGCTGCATTGCTGCCCCCCAGCCCCCTTCCCTGCACCCCCCCATGCACACACACATCCCCTTCCTGCTGCATTGCTGCCCCCCAGCCCCCTTCCCTGCACCCCCCATGCACACACACATCCCCTTCCTGCTGCATTGCTGCCCCCCAGCCCCCTTCCCTGCATCCCCCCATGCACACACACATCCCCTTCCTGCTGCATTGCTGCCCCCAACCCCCTTCCCTGCACCCCCCATGCACACACACATCCCCTTCCTGCTGCATTGCTGCCCCCCAGTCCCCTTCCCTGCAACCCCCCATGCACACATACACCCCCTCCCTGCTGCATTGCTGCCCCCCAACCCCTTTCCCTGCACCCCCCCATGCACACACACATCCCCTCCCTGCTGCATTGCTGCCCCCAGCCCCCTTCCCTGCACCCCCCCATGCACACACACATCCCCTCCCTGCTGCATTGCTGCCCCCCAGCCCCCTTCCCTGCACCCCCCATGCACACACACATCCCCTTCCTGCTGCATTGCTGCCCCCCAGCCCCCTTCCCTGCACCCCCCCATGCACACACACATCACCTCCCTGCTGCATTGCTGCCCCCCCAGCTCCCTTCCCTGCACCCCCCCATGCACACACACATCCCCTCCCTGCTGCATTGCTGCCCCCAACCCCCTTCCCTGCACCCCCCATGCACACACACATCCCCTCCCTGCTGCATTGCTGCCCCCCAGCCCCCTTCCCTGCACCCCCCCCATGCACACACACATCCCCTCCCTGCTGCATTGCTGCCCCCCAGCCCACTTCCCTGCACCCCCCCATGCACACACACATCCCCTTCCTGCTGCATTGCTTGCTCCCCTAGCCCCCTTCCTTGCAGCCTCCCCCATGCACACACACATCCCCTCTCTGCTGCATTTCTGCCCCCCAGCCCCCTTCCCTGCACCCCCCATGCACACACACATCCCCTTCCTGCTGCATTGCTGCCCCCCAGCCCCCTTCCCTGCACCCCCCCATGCACACACACATCCCCTTCCTGCTGCATTGCTTGCTCCCCTAGCCCCCTTCCTTGCAGCCCCCCCCATGCACACACACATCCCCTCTCTGCTGCATTTCTGCCCCCCCAGCCCCCTTCCCTGCAGCCCCCCATGACACAAAAAGCACCGCTAACGGGAACGGAGAGAGGGGGGCAGCTTCCATTGGGGGCTCCCCAGAGATTGCCCACCCCCCCTTTCTCCTCCCCCCCATGGCATATTCCACTGGGGACCTCCCCAAATTCCTCCATCCCACCCCCCACCCCAACCCCGGCCCCCCACTGCTCTGTCCAGACCGGGCTGTGGCCCATGAGGGGTCCCCAAAATCCACCCCTCCTCCCTCTGCGACACCTCCCTTTCCACCCCCAGCTCCCCTTTCTCTGCACACCCCGCCCCCCCACAAGAGGGATGTTCGAGGGGACAGCGAATTACTGGGCCCCAAGGCGCCTCGGAATCGCTGCAAGGTCAAAATGGCTTTTGTCGCTCCGGAAAAGTGTCTCTCTGTTGGGGGAGGGGCTCTCAAACCGACCTTGAATTCAAAATGTGGTGGTGGGGGGGGGCTTACGATGATCTTAACGCGCGCGGGGACCAGCGCCAGTGGGAAGCGGTTTGCGCCGAGCCCCCCACCCCGGCTCGGGCCTACACCCTCGCTGGCTCAGCAGGATCTTCAAAGAAACCGGGGTGGGGGGGGTGGGGGGGGTGGTTTGTGGCCGTTGAAATGAGCGAGGGAGAGACTGAGGACAAGGGCAACACCAGGAGTGGCCGGGGGGGGGGGATCAAGGTGCGGGGGACACGGTCGGGTCAGAACATTATCCGGCTTGGATGGTTTAGACACAACGACTCCTACTCCTGGACCAGGCCCGGCCTATTCTCACTGACCCATCCCAGCCTACGGCTCTAGGGTACGGTGTCCAGATGCCCCGATTGTATAGGGACAGTCCCGATTTTGGGGGCTTTTTCTTGTCTAGGCACCGATTACCCCCCACCCCCTGTCCTGATGTTTTACACTTGCTGTCCGATCACCCTATTCTAGGGGGTCACGTGCAAGTCTGCGGGGCGGGCGGTGGGGGGGGGAAGTGCCCCATAGAGATCTATGAAAAGTTGGGGGAGGGCAAACCAAGTGGGGGCCCCCTTGCCCCATAGCACATGAGGCCCCTGGTGTGGAGGGGGGAGGTTGAAACAATATAAAATTAAACGGGGGGGGGGGGGGGTTTGATGTTAAATTAGGTAGACAGAGGCCTGGCTTGCAGAGCGAGCCGCACAACGGCAAACACACGATGGGGGGGGTGTCCTAGGAGGGTGGCTCAAATCTGCAATTCAACGGGGGGGGGGGGGGATGGTTTTTAAAAGGCTCCTAAATTAGCTGGCAAGCCGGAGGCGGGGGAATTGAGACCCCGGGTGCTGCGCCTGGCACCGCCAGCCCGCCCGTGTGGGGCGCAGGAGAGCGGCTGGGTTTTAAATGACCTCGGGAGGGAGAGACACTGGATTGGGAAAAAACCCAGGATTTACAATTTGCAAATGCAAAACCTGAGTGTGTGTGTGGGGGGGGGAGCTTGTCCCAGACCAAGCCCCCATCCTCCCAAAGCCAGCCTGCTGTCAGTTCCCATTGTTCAGAGCCGGGCTGGCTTCTCCTCCTGCACAGCCTGAGATGGGGGGGGGCGGGGGGGGGAGCTGCTGTCTCAGCACCCAGAGAAAGGCAATTCTGCAGGAGCTGCTCTCCCGTCACGCACAAAAATGTACCCAGCTCTGAAGGATTGTGTGTCTGTCTCTCCCTGCGCGTCTCCGCAGCGCCCAGCGGCTGGCACCACACGCGGGCCCCATCTCGGGCGGGGTCTGGGCAGCGCCTGGCACAATGGGGGGCCCCCATCTCGGGCGGGGGCTGGGCAGCGCCTGGCACAATGGGGGGGCCCCATCTTGGGCGGGGTCTGGGCAGCGCCTGGCACAATGGGGGCCCCCATCCCGGGCGGGGTCTGGGCAGCGCCTGGCACAATGGGGGGGCCCCATCTCGGGCGGGGTCTGGGCAGCGCCTGGCCCTGATCTTGATTCTGGAGGGGTCTCAGGCATTCGTGCATCGCAAGTAATAAAGATGCAAACATGAGGTTATATCCATATATCTAGATCTACACACTCACACTCACACACACACCTATCAGCACACACTGACACACACAGACACACCCATCAGCGCACACGCCAACACTCACACACACACCCATCAGCACACACTGACACTCACACAGACACACCCATCAGCACACACACCAAAACACACTCACACACACCCATCAGCACACACACCAACACACACACACACACCCATCAGCACACACACTGACACTCACTCAGACACACCCATCAGCACACACACTGACACACACACACACACACACCCATCAGCACACACTGACACTCACACACAGACACACCCATCAGCGCACACACGGACACACACACCCATCAGCACACACACTGACACACACACACTGACACACACACACAGACACACCCATCAGCGCACACACTGACACACACTCACACACACACACACCCATCAGCGCACACACTGACACACACACACCCATCAGCACACACACCAACACACACACACACACCCATCAGCACACACACTGACACTCACACACACACACACACACCCATCAGCACACACTGACACACCCATCAGCACACACTGACACACACTGACACACACACACACCCATCAGCACACACACGCCGACACTCACACACACACCCCCACACAAAGGGTACAACATACATGTGCCGGGTGCATTAGACAGCCATACCCGGAGATCCACACACCAGAGTGTATCCTCCAGCCGTACGTGTGTAGACACACACATCTCGCTCTCTACCCCCCCACCCCCCCCGGTAGAGTTCACACTCACGCCGTACATACGATCCCTCCATCCCCAGACACGCTCCCACCCGGGGTAGATTTGACATCAGTGCCCGGCTCCAGAAACGCCCCCCCAGAAACCCCCCGCCCTGCGGGTTAGCCCCTCACTGGCATGGGAAATAGTCCTACAGATCCAGAGACCCCGCGTATGGCCCATCTCCAGACCCCCCCCCCGGCTACCCCCCCCCCGCGTACCGCCACGGACCCCCCCCCACTCTCTTTGCAGCTGCCTGTCTCCATGTTGAGCCCTGTTCTCACCCCCCCGCCATGCCCTAGCTCGCCCCACAGCTCTGCCCCACGCGCGCTATGGGGCCAGACCTCTGTAGATCCAGGGGATCCCCCCCCACCCTGGCACCTTTACACCCACGTTTCACCCCGATCCCCACCCCAACCCCTGACAGCCAACTGGGGACCGGGCTGCGAGATCCAGCCGAAATCGCAGTGCAGGGACTGGGGCGGGGGGGATTTATACCGTACACCCCCCAAAAGACGCGCACCCCGATATCAGTCAACCCCCCCCCCCCCCCCCACGCATCCAACCAACCCCTCCAGATACCTACGGTGACCATTCTTCCAGCGCCGCGGGCACTCCCGCTGCAGGGCCGGGCGGCCGTGGGGCTGAGCTCTCCAGCCGCCGGCCCGCACCCCCCCAGCCCCCCGCCCCGGGTGGGGTCGGATCAGCGCCGAGGAGCGGGGGGAGGGAAATCCGGAGGACCGATTGAAAAGCCAAATCCCGGGCGAGGATCGGGGCTCGATGTGTGTAGGTCCAGCGGCGGAGGGGGGCAGATTGGGAGGGGGGGGCTGAGCAGCGGGGGGGGGAGCTGAGCGGGGAAGGGCTGAGCAGCGGGGGGGGAGCTGAGCGGGGGGGCTGAGCAAGGGGGGGGAGCTGAGCGGGGGGGCTGAGCAAGGGGGGACTGAGCGGGGGGGTCTGAGCGGGGGGGAGATGAGCGGGGGGGAGATGAGCAGGGGGGCTGAGCAGTGTGGGGGAGATGAGCAGGGGGGGTCCTCTTGTTCTCGGCCTCTCTGGGAAGAAAGGAAGGCGAGAAAGGAGGGGGGGTGGACGAGAAAAGGGACAAGGGAGGAGAACCGGACCGGGGGGAGAAGACGGAGGAGAAGGGAGAGCGGAGGGAATGGAAACGAAGAGGGAAAACCAAACAATGAAATGAACAGAAGGAGCCGAGTCTTGGCCCGGGGGCGAGGAGAGAACGAGGGGGGACGGGGGGGGGGGAACGAAAAGGAGGAAGAAGAAAATAAAAAAAGGAAAAGAACGAGAAAAGGAAGGAACCGGAGGAGCGGCAACTGCAGCCTTGCGCTGGCTGGTCCTTTAAATGTCCTTGGTTATTTAAACCCGGGGTTTATTACGGGGGGGGAGGGGGAGGCGGGGTTTTTTTCGAGGGGGGGTCTTGTTTCTTCTCCCCCCTACAATATGCAAAAAAACAAAGGATCCTCTGCAGCCCCCCCCGTGTGTGATGGCTGGGTCCAGCTGCCCCGCGGCCCCCCCCCAGACCCCCCCCGGCCCCCCAGCGACGGGACCCGACTCATTGGCTGGGACCAGCGGCAGCGAGTTCTCTCTTGGTTAACACCCACCCACCCCCCATAGCACACGCAGCCCCGCCCCCGATGGCACACACAGACCCCCCCCCCGCGGATAGCACACACCCCATAGCGCCCCCCCCAGGGGTAGCACACGCAGCCCCGCCCCCCCATAGGACATCACTTCCCAAGATTTCACACACACACACACCCGATAGCACACGCAGCCCCGCCCCGATGGTACACACAGACCCCCATTCCCCGCGGATAGCACACACCCCATAGCGCCCCCCCCAGGGGTAGCACACGCAGCCCCGCCCCCCCGATAGGACATCACTCCCCAAGATTTCACATATACATACCCGATAGCACACGCAGCCCCGCCCCGATGGTACACACAGACCCCCCTCCCCGCGGATAGCACACACCCCATAGCGCCCCCCCAGGGGTAGCACACGCAGCCCCGCCCCCCCGATAGGACATCACTCCCCAAGATTTCACACACACACACACCCGATAGCACAAGCAGCCCCGCCCCGATGGCACACACAGCGCCCCCCCCCCGCTCCCCCCGGATAGCACACACCCCATAGCGCCCCCCCAGGGGTAGCAAACGCAGCCCCCCCCCAGATAGCACACACACCCCCGATAGCATACGTAGCCCCCACCCCATGGCACATCCATCCCTCCCAAGCAGCCCCCACCCCAGCTCCTGCACGCACCTCCCCATACTGCACTCCCAGCCCCCCCCCCCCAGCATTCACTCGGACCCCATCCTACATGCAGAAGCCCCTGTACCGTCCCCCCATCTCTCCTCCCTGGGGTGGGGGGACCCCTCAGTTCCGGGGCGGGGAGAAGGAGACGGGTGGTGTTTCAGATACAACCCAGAGAGAGAGAGAGGAGATATATATAGAGAGAGATATAAATAGCTAGAGATGGATAGATATAGATCTGGAGAGAAGGAGATAGATAGATAGATAGATAGATAGATAGATAGATAGATAGATAGATAGATAGATGGGGTGTATGGGGATAGATAGATAGATAGATAGATAGATAGATAGATAGATAGATAGATGGGGTGTATGGGGATAGATAGATAGATAGATAGATAGATAGATAGATAGATAGATAGATAGATAGATAGAGGGGGTGTATGGGGATAGATAGATAGATAGATAGATAGATAGATAGATAGATAGATAGATAGATAGATAGATAGATAGATAGATAAAGGGGTTTATGGGGCTAGATAGGTAGCTAGATGGTGTGTATGGGGCCAGCCAGCCAGGGTCTGTGATAGAACCAGGCCGAGACAGAGAATCTCTCTTTCGTGTCATGCCATTGAGTCTCTGGGTGTCTGGGTCAGGGAGCACAACTGCAGGGAAAGGGAGTTATGCTGGGGGGCATCCAACTGCAGGGCAGACTCTGCTCCACCAGCAAGATTAACCCCCATTTCACGGGGGCAGAGAAACTGAGGCACAAAGAGGGACATGCCCAGTGAGGCAGTGGCAGAGCTGGGGACAGAACCCAGGAGTCCTGGCTCCCAGTCCCTCCCCTGGCTCTCCCGGAGCTAGGCATGGATCCCAAGAGTCCTGGTTTCCCAGTCTTTGCTCGGAGCAGCCTTCACACCAGTTGATACATTAGCTCTGAAAGTCATCGGTTTCACTCAGCCTCCGCTTCACCCGCCTGGCATCGCCCAGTTCCTGGGCTGCTGAAATGCCGGGCAAATGACTGCGGCTAATCCAGGGGCCCCATTGTGCTGGGCAGACCCCAAGGGGGGACAGTCCAGGCCGGATGGGCCCGGTGGGGAGGGATGGACTCAGGCTGCGTCCAGCACTGAGGCTAGCGGAGTGATGGTGACTCTAGTCTGGCCCCACAGGGAGGTTGGATAAAAGACCAACTACTGCTGCCAGCAAAGGGAGAGCCTTTCTAGGTTAAGCAACAGAGCCCCGAGGGGAGGGAGGAGCTGCGGGGGAGCCGAGGTGAAGGGCACCCACCCATGGCCATCCAAAGAGCCTGCAGGCCCTGAATGGCAGCACTGGCCCGGGATGGAATCAGAGCAGCTCAGCTCTGTGTCACAGTGCCCATGCAGCTGGTGCCAAATGGGGAGTCTCCAATGGCTCCGGCAGGTGGGGCGGGGAGGTCCAGGATTCAGACCGGAGTTACCAGTAGGGCACAGAATGCAGCGTGGGAACGGGAGGCTGTGACTCTGTCGTTATCTCCAGGGGACGACTGAAGGAAGGGGACTGACAAGGTGGACCGTGGAGACTGGATCCTCTACACATCCCGTATCCAGTTCCCCACTCCCCTAGGTCTGGATTGGAGGGGGCACCTCCTAGATAGGAAAGGCCCCATATCCAATTCCCTGAGACAGCCAATCCCCACTCCCTGGGGCTGCATCAAAGCCAGGACTCCTGGGTTACCCAGCTCTGGGAGGGGAGTGGGGCCTAGTGGTTAAAACAGGGTGGGTTGGGAGCCAGGACTCCTGGGTTTTATTCCTGGCTCTGCCACAGACTCCCTGTGTGACCTTAACCAAGTCACTTCCTTCCCCCCATGCCTCAGTTTCCCCATCTGTAGCATGAGGCGAATGATACATACAGGCAGATGTTTGTGAGCTGCCCAGATACTACGGAGCTGGAGCCCAGTGCCAGAGAAATAACTGCAGTGAAAGTCACTTCACCCCAGGTTTGACATGCTCACCACTCCTTGCCTTCAGTGAAAAATGCCCTGGCCTAAAGCCACATTCAGCAGGTCACACAGTGCTCAAGAAAGGGTGGCATGTATTATCCCCATTTCACGGTGCGGGGAAACTGAGGCAATGAGCGGGGCAGGGACATGCCTTCAGCACCCCACTGAGCTGGGGCAGAACCCAGGAGTCTGGGCTCCTAATCTCCCCCTGTTCTAACCCCTAAAGAAAGTTCCACTCCCCGAGGCAGGGAGAGAACCCAGGAGTCCTGACTCCCAGCCCCTTCCTGCTCTAGCCCACTAGGCCGCACTCCCCTCCCAGGAGTTCTGATGCCCAGCCCCCACCCACCCTTGCATTCAGCGCAGCCTATCGTGCACAACCCGGGACCACAACCCAGGTGTCCTGCCTCTTCGGTGTGGTTCCGAAATCAAAGTCTCCTCTCTCCAGAGGTCTCTAGACATTTCTAGAAAGTTTTCTTTGGCAGCTGTTCCCCCTGCCTGGCCAAAGTGCCGCAACACCCTCAACACACACACACACACACACACACACACACACACACACACACACACAACCACCACCCCGACCCCCACCCTGGTCTCACAGCACAACCAGGGGGGTGCACATGGGCCCCACACTGGGTGCTTCCTAGCCCCATCTCTTTTTCTCCCCTTCCCTGGCGGATCCTGGCCTGCCCACCCTGTCTACAGGGAAATCAGCGCAATGTCTCGCTCCAGCAGAAGCCGCGCGAAGCAGGGAGAAAAGCCTTCCCGTCGCCTGCTCGATTTCCGAACCGAGCATCGGCAAACATGCCACCACCCCGGTTGGAGACACACACGCCCCCGCGTGCAGCCTCGGGGAGGGCGTGTGGCAGTCGCTTTGGACCCAGCTCCGCCATCCCCCGGCTCCAATCCGGCCCCGTTTCCATCGAAACCCACCAATTTGGGGGGCAGGAGGAGGAGGTGGGAGTGGGAGCGGGAAGGGGGGGGGTGGGTGTTCGCTAATAACCGAGGAGAGAGGATTGGTTTTGGTTAAGCTGAGACGGTGCCTTGTCCCCTACCTCATTTGCGCTCAGCGGGTATCTTTCTGCATCTTGCGGGCATCTGCTCATTTTGAACAGCGTCGCCATTGCTGATGGAAGCAGTGAGAGAGGAGAGAAAATAGCAGTTAGTCCCAGGGGAAAGGAAGAAAGAGACACGCACGCATAGCTAGGTAACGGGTTGGTAGCCGCGGCCGGTGATTTATAGCCCAGCCGGCCTGCGATTTTCCACCTAGGGAGAGCCGGAAGCAGAAAAGGAATCTCGCCACGCCGAAGAACCGAAACTGACCAACACCCCCCTCGACGCGCACACGCGGCTCCCTTCCCGTCAGATTCTTCGCAGAGAGAAAGGAGCCGGATATTTTGATGATGCCGTGCAAAGGGAAGGGCCGAGGGGGGACAGGCCGGGAGCTGGCTGTCGGAGAACCTGGCCCACGGCACGTACTGTCAGCCGCGGGTGTCGAGGGAGATGCTGCTAAGTCCTGCCACCTGTCCACATTCTAATGGGAAGCTGCATCTAGTGGTTAGAGCGGGGAGAGGCGGGGGCTGGGGGATAGGACTCCTGGGTTCTCTTCCCAGCTCTGGGAGGGGTGTGAGGCCTAGTGCAGAGGTTTTCAACTTTTACTCATTCGCAGACTCCTAACAAATTTCAAATGGAGGTGCGGCCCCCTTTGGAAATCTTCGACGTAGTCTGCAGACCCCCCCAGGGGTCCACGGCCCACAGGTTGAAAACCACTGGCCTAGTGGTTAGAATAGAGCAGACGTGGGACCTGGCAGCTCTTTATGCAGGGATCCCTTGTCTGGCCTGGAGATGCAGCCACCCCTGGGGCGGGGCACAGTAGCTGTTTGTACAGGAAGGCCTCATCCAGCACTGAAACACAGCCACTTCTGGGGTGAGGTGGGGCAGCTGTTTATACCCAGGGCTGAGACGCAGCTGACTGTGTGTGTAACCGCCCCAGGTGGGGGAGCAGAACGTGCTGGGGGAGGGGATGGGATGACCTTGGGGCTCTTCCATGGAGGCCGATAGCTCCTATGTTCTCCCCAGCCACACGGGGCCCTTCCCTGCTCCCTCCACGGCTGGGCTGGGGCATCGTCCTGGCTGGATCTCTTTATCCCGCACGTCGCTGCCCCACCATGGAAATCAGGACATGGTGGCAGGAACAATGACGGGGAGCAAAAGCCTCCCAGCTGCACTCTTCTGACCCCTCCCTTCCCACCCCACCCCACCCCCGTGACACCTGCCAGCCTGCCCTTCCCCCGCCCTCAGCCCATGCTTTTGTTCCCTCCATGTAGCCTCCCCCCAAACCCCTCTGTGTTCTCAGCTCAGCCCTCACAAACGCCCCAGACGCTGATGCACCCCAGAAAAGTTTCAGGTGGGCACAAGTGTTCACAGGATCCCGGCCTCCCGCTTTGATGGGCTTGGAAATTAGAGGCTGGGGAAACACAGCCTGGTGCCCCTGTGTTTCCCCAGCGCTCTCCCCCCCCCCCCCCCAGCCATCCCCTCCCAGGCCCCAGCCACCCTGCCAGCTCAGAGCAGGGGCTCCCAAGCAGGAAAAGAGGCAAGTCAGTTGCCCAGGTTTCTGGTCAGTTTCATGGGGGTCTCTGCCAGGCCTGGGGGCTGGGCTCCCGCACAGGCTGCCCCAGGGAGGAGGGGAGTGAACTGTCTTGCCCCTATTTCTGACCCCAGGGTGGCACCTGACCATGAGGGCGCCTTGGAAGTGGCAGATTGGTTTGTCACACTGGCGGGAGGCTGGGGGGTGATTCGGCCTACAGGGCACATGGGTGGGAGTCAGGACTCCTGGGTTCTGTTCCGGGCTCTGGGTGGAGAGAGGGCTCAGGGGGTTACAGAGGGGGAGGGGGGCTGGGAGTCAGGGCTCCTGGGTCCTCTTCCGGGCTCTGGGTGGAGAGAGGGCTCAGGGGGTTACAGAGGGGGAGGGGGGGAGGGGAGTCAGGACTCCTGGGTTCTGTTCCGGGCTCTGGGTGGAGAGTGGGCTCAGGGGGTTACAGAGGGGGAGGGGGGGAGGGGAGTCAGGACTCCTGGGTTCCACTCCCAGCTCCAGGAGGAGACTGGGGCCATGGCAGGACTACATGACAGCACGGCCAGAGTGTCTAGCCTAGGATCATGCCCATACCACTGTCCCAGAGCTACCAGTGATCACAGCCCAGGACCTGCCCCCCGCCCCCCCCCCCCCCACATCTCCCACGCAGAACCAGCCCAGCAGAGCTCTCTGGTGCAGGCCCAGCCCTGCTAGGTGTTTGGGTGGAGGGTGAAGCAAAACCAGCCATCACCAGGCCAGGAGGTGGGGGCCAGGGGTATCCCCCGAGCCATGGGGACCGGCTGAGTCCATCTGGACAGGCAGGGGTGGGAGTCATGCCCTGGCAGCTAAGGGGGCCTGGTGCACAGACACGCTCCTAGTGACACATGCATGGCCTCTCCCTCACAAGGCCCGTGCACTCACGCTGGCCATGCCACTCCTGCCCATGCTTTGCTCCTGCAGAGATCCTCCCATGCGGGTCCTGGCTCAGGGGGGCAGTTCCGAGACCCCCAGCGACGTCTCCGCTAAATACCCTTCAGTTTCTCCTGCACTGAACTGTGTGAAAGGAGCAAAACAACTGGATTGAGGCTCTCCCCTGCTTGTTCACTGGGTGCCCTTCCCTAACCAGGGAGAGAACCCAGGAGTCCTGGCTCCCAGCCCCAGTCCCAACCACTAGACCCCACTCCCCTCCCAGGGCCAGGGCAGGGAGAGAACCCAGGAGTCCGGAGACAGCCAAGCTGGCTCCTTGGCACTTTCTGAGACCAGACCCAATTCAGCACCACAGACAGCTCCAGGGAGCCGCCCCTGACCTCGGTCCCAAGGCGGGGCCCCGCGGCGCTGACGGGCTGAGCAAGCGGAGCAAACCCGAACCGCTCTCGGCTCGCCCCCGCCCCCGGGACGCTGGGGGCCACTGAAGTGAGGTGAGACTGGGCCAATGAGAAAGAACCCAGGAGTCCTGGCTCCCAGCCGCCCCTCCCCCCCCGACTCTAACCACTAGTCCCCACTCCCCTCCCAGAGCTGTGGGAAGAACCCAGGAGTCCTGGCTCCCAGCCCCCCCCCACTCTAACCGCTAGTCCCCACTCCCCTCCCAGAGCTGGGGGAAGAACCCAGGAGTCCTGGCTCCCAGCCCCCACCCTGCTCTCCAAGGGGGCTGGACTTTCCAGAGCTTCAGCTGCAATATCCCCAGTGACCTCAGATGACCTTTGAACAGGGGTCAGTGAGGGGGGGCACTTTGGCCTCTCGACCTGCCAGGGTCCACGAAGGGTCAGCTCCCCCGCATGGGGAACAACAGCTAGAGGCGGGGGGGGGGGTTACCCCTCCTCCCGGCACTGCAGTGAATAGACCCCCTGGGGTGGGGGAGGGGAAAAGACCTCAGGCCCCATCCCCAGCCACCACCACAGAGTGACTCCTGCCTAATAACCTCCACCCTGGGAGGGGAGCAGGGTCTGGTGGTTAGGGGGAGGGGGTTGGGAGCCAGGACTCCTGGGTTCTCTCCCTGGCTCTGGAAGGGGAGCAGGGTCTGGTGATAAGAGCAGGGTGCGGGGGTTGAAACTGATCTCTCCCTTTCCTCTCTGCCAAGCACAGTCCCTGCCCTCCTACCCCCAGGAGCAGGGGTGGGTAGCAGGGACCATATGCCACCAATTAGCCAGTGATCCCACATCTGCCACCATCCTGGGCGGGGGCGGGGAGGGGATGTGATGAGGAGGCCGAGCCCCATGTCCCATGGGAGGAAGGGGCCTGGCAGACACAGGATCTCACCCCAGGATGGCAGCGCCCAGCCCACGTGCTGTGAATGGCCGGGGGAGAGGGGTCCCAAAGGGACTCTGATTTCAGGGCCAGGGAGCCAGATGGCCGGGGGTGGGGGAGGGGATTGGATTAGAGGGGGAGGAGGCCCCCTATGGCAGAGAGGGGAAAGGCAGGGAGGGTGCAGAAACCCCAGCATGGGGACGGGAAAGAGGGGACCCCCCCCTGCTGCAAACCAAGCCCCCCATCCTACAGCCTCCACACTGCAAACCATCACCCCAAAACTCAGTCTTAATCCTTCAAATGTAACACAGGTCACAACCCCTCAAGTGCAAACCCATCCCCCTACCTGCCCCCCCGCCCCTAAATCAAACCTCCCTACCCCCACTCATGGAGTCCTGCCCCCCCCCATGACCCAGCAGCTCCCTTGTAGGGGGCTGGCTCAGTCCCAGGCTGGGAGTCCCACCCAGGCCTTCCCCTCTGATGGCCCCCTATGTCATGAGTTTGCTGGGACCCCACCTGTCTCCCAGGGGTCCACGTTACAGAAAAGCCCACATGGGGCACTGGGGTCAGCACTGACTGCAAGGGGAGAGCGCCCCCTAGTGAGCCCCCACCTCGCACCATGCAGCACAGGGCCCCCAGCACCGTCTCTGTACATAGGCCAGGAGCTCTCAGCCCCTACCAGCCTCAACCCCCTCATCCTTGCCACGCCCACTTGTGCCCCAGGAGGCTGGTGGTTAAGGCCCTGGGCAGGGACTCAGGAGAGCTGGGTTCAATTCCTGGCTGTTCCACTGACCCTCTGTGTGACCTTGGGCGAGGCCCTGCACCTCTCGGACTCAGTTTCCCCATCCTGCCTTTGTCTGCTGAGGTGGAAAGGCCTTCGGGGCTGAGACAGTCTCTCTGTGTCTGGTGACCCTGATCTCGCTTGGGGTCTGTGCAAAAGCTGGCATGGGGTGGGCTGTGATTGCGGTCAGGGTCTGGGCAGTGCCTGGCATGAGGGGGGCTCTGACTTTGATGGGGGGGTCAGTGCAGCATCTGACACGAGGGGGGGCCGTGATCTCAGTTGTCTGCTACCATAGTCATAAGAGTATGCTCCGTGGGACCCTGCAAGCCGCAGAGCTGCGTCAAATCCCAGCCCCGCTCCCAAGGAGCGGACCCCAGCACACGGGAAACTGGTCCGGCCTGGGGAGGAGACGCACGCCCCATTCGGCTTTGTCAGCAGATCCGGCCTTCAGCCGCAAGGTCTCTCACTGACTGCCCCGGGAAGCCAGCAATAGCCGGGGCTGGGCTGGCAGCTCAGCTGGGCACGAGGGGCTCGGGGGAAGGGAGATGGACAGGGGCATGAGGTGTCTTATCCTGGCTGGGGGAAACCCAGCTTTGCAGTTGTGTGTGTGTGGGGTGCACTGCATTGGCCTGACAGGGATACGGATTTGCAGCAGAGCAGAAGGTTGCAGTGTCTTGCTGGGGGGGGGGGAGGGGGGCAGGGATGCAGCAGCTCAGGGCGAGAGGCTGCCAGGAGCCGCAGGCTGGTTGCACGGGGATGCAGCGACATGCAGGAGGTGGCATTAAGAGGCAGGGCAGGAGGCTGGCGGGCGACGGTGACGCCACAGGGGGATGCGGTGCTGGGCAGGAGGATGCACTGAGCTGCGGGTGATGCAGATCTGCAGCAGAGCGGGGCAGGGGGCCGGAGGGAGGCAGGAGCCGGTGGCACGGGGTGGGGGGGGGCGATGCAGCCGAAACAGATTGGAAGCAAAGCAGGGGCTAGCCAGGGGGTACAGACTGGCAACAGCACAGGGCCGGAGGGTGCAAGGAGCTGGCCTCTGATTTCAGGCCCCTGGCACAGCCCCACAGGGGGCAGCTGTTGGCTGGGGGCCATAGATAGATGTCCGTGACCCCCGCTCCCACCCCAGGCCAGCCCTATATGTGCCCAGAACTAGGGTAACCCCTGCACTGTGTCCTGACTCCCAGCTCCCCTCCCAGACACACACACTCAGGAACCCAGGAGTTCTGACTCCCAGCCCCCCCTCCAACCACCACACCTCACTCCCCCCAGAGGAGGCACCCTTCTCCAGAGATTTCCCCACTCAAGCCAGTCACCTTTAGGGGTGACTGCTCCGATCAGGACCCCCTGGGCTGGAATCCGGCTCCACTGGCCCAGAGGGAGGTCCGGCGGGGGGGTCCAGCTCTCGCTCCGTGGGCCATGTTCACACGGTGCAGGCTGGCACTGGGCTGCGCTGGCATCCCCTCCTCCCATCCCTAAGCACTTCTGACAGCTCAGGCCCCGGCGTGGGTGTCGGAGGCTTAAAATATCCGCTGTGCCTGGGGTCGCCTCACCCGTGCGCCTGTCTGGCAATGGGGTCAGGCAGCCGGGGTCCAGCCCCACATGGGGGTGCCCAGGGCAGCTTCACCCCCACACAGGGGTCAACTGTGCCGTCTGCCTGGCCTTTCACAGGCACCAGCTCCTGTCTCTCCCACAGCAGGTGACACTTGCTCCCTTGATGCTGAGATGCAGCCACCTCTGGGGTGGGATGTGGGGGCTGTTTAACAGCCACATAGCAACACCACACAATCGTTTGGGACAGGAAGTGGAGTCAGGACTCCTGGGTTCTACCCCGATCGCTGGCAGGGGTGGGGGTCTAGTGGTTAGAGCTGGGGGGTGGGGTGGGGCTGGGAGTGAGGATTCCTGGTTTCCATTCCCAGCTCCACCACTGACTCGTTAAGTCCCTTCCCTGTTTTGTGCCTCAGTTTCCTCTTTCCTCTGTCTCCTGGGGCGGGGGAGGCGTGTGCCCTGTGCTGTGGGGGGTGGCCTTGGGGAGGTGGGTGAGGAGAGGCGATAGCTCCGCCCCTGGGAGCCCTGGGCAGGTGACGGCTGCCCGCTGCCCGTCTGCCATGCCCATCACTGCAGCCTCGGGGCTGTCACCACGGGCAAGGAAACAGCTGCGGCTACTCCCCCACCAGGCGGCTGCCCCAGCGCTAACCTCCGGCACATCCTGCTCCTTTGTGCCTAATTGCATTACGGGATGTGTGTGTGTGTGGGGGGGGGGGGGGCGCTGCCCTTTCCATTTGGGGTCATGGCCCATCCCCCCAGCACGCTGGGTGGGCAGGGAGCCAGCACCCCCCCAGGCCTGGGGTCAAAGGTCACTGGCAGAATGCACCAGTTGGTCCAACTTCCTCCCTGGTATCCCCCCATCACACTGATTAAAGGGGGGGGAGCTGGGCTGCTCCATCCCTCCCCCCACTTTCCCCCCTCCCCATCTGCTGCCCTCCATTGGCTCAGCAGATCCCAGCAGGAGGAGCTTTTCTCTAGGGAGGGATTGCCAGAGTAGGTGGGGGGGCTACCGGGTCGGAGGGGCCCATGGGTCTGATCGGGGTGGGGGCAGGGGGATACCAGGCTGGAGGGGCCCATGGGTCTCATCCCATCTGGCAATGTCTGCCTTAGGCTGATAGCAGCGGGTGTGTGGGCCTGGGGGGAAGTGGCCCAGGGGGTCAGGGGGGCCCAGGGGAGGGGCCCAACTGGCGCTTTTCGTTCCAGTGAGAAAGATTCGTTCCAGCCCCTGGCGACTTCGCTCGGCCTCCACCTGACACGGGGTCGGGGTCCCCGCCCCCCCCCCAGGTCCCCCCCATCCATCCACCGCTTGGGGTGCTGCAGGGGTGAGAGGATGGGGCCCAGAGGGCGTGTTCTGCAGGGGGTGTCTGTGCTGGGGTCGTGCTCATGTGCGTGTGTGCTATGTCTGTATTTGCATCGTGCTGGGTGTGTATTTGTCTGCGCGTTGCTGTATTTGTGTGTCGCCCTGTGTGCGTACTTGTGTGGGTGTGTATCTCTGTGTCATTCTGTGTGTGTCGCTCTGTGTGTGTGTTGCTCTGGGTGTCTGTGTCGCTCTGGGTGTGTCTGTGTGTCGCTCTGTGTGTGTGTTGCTCTGGGTGTGTCTGTGTGTCGCTCTGTGTGTGTGTTGCTCTGTGTTTCTCTCTGGGTGTTGCTCTGGGTGTCGCTCTGGGTGTGACTCTGGGTGTGTCGCTCTCTGTATGTCGCTCTGGGTGTCGCTCTGTGTGTATGTTGCTCTGGGTGTCTGTGTCACTCTGTGTGTGTCTGTGTGTTGCTCTGTGTGTGTTGCTCTGTGTGTGTGTGTCGCTCTGTGTGTGTGTTGCTCTGTGTTTCTCTCTGTGTTTCTCTCTGGGTGTCGCTCTCTGTATGTTGCTCTGGCTGTCACTCTGTGTGTGTCTGTGTGTTGCTCTGTGTGTGTCGCTCTGTGTGTCTGTGTCCCTCTGTGTGTGTCTGTGTGTCGCTCTGTGTGTGTGTTGCTCTGTGTTTCTCTCTGGGTGTCGCTCTGGGTGTGACTCTGGGTGTGTTGCTCTGTGTGTGTCCCTCTGTGTGTGTCTGTGTGTTGCTCTGTGTGTGTTGCTCTGTGTGTGTGTGTCGCTCTGTGTGTGTGTTGCTCTGTGTTTCTCTCTGTGTTTCTCTCTGGGTGTCGCTCTGGGTGTGACTCTGGGTGTGTCGCTCTCTGGGTGTCGCTCTCTGTATGTCGCTCTGGGTGTCACTCTGTGTGTGTCTGTGTGTTGCTCTGTATGTGTCGCTCTGTGTGTCTGTGTCCCTCTGTGTGTGTCTGTGTGTCGCTCTGTGTGTGTGTTGCTCTGTGTTTCTCTCTGGGTGTCGCTCTGGGTGTGACTCTGGGTGTGTTGCTTTGTGTGTGTCACTCTGTGTGTGTCTGTGTGTTGCTCTGTGTGTGTGTTGCTCTGTGTTTCTCTCTGGGTGTCGCTCTGGGTGTGACTCTGGGTGTGTTGCTCTGTGTGTGTCCCTCTGTGTGTGTCTGTGTGTTGCTTTGTGTGTGTCACTCTGTGTGTGTCTGTGTGTCGCTCTGTGTGTGTGTTGCTCTGTGTTTCTCTCTGGGTGTCGCTCTGGGTGTGACTCTGGGTGTGTTGCTCTGTGTGTGTCGCTCTGTGTGTGTGTGTCACTCTGTGTGTGTCTGTGTGTTGCTCTGTGTGTGTGTTGCTCTGTGTTTCTCTCTGGGTGTGTCGCTCTGGGTGTCGCTCTGGGTGTGTGGCTCTGTGTGTTGCTGTGTGTCTGTACCATGCGCCTTGCATGGCCCGTCTCCGCCAGCCCTAAGCCGGGAGCCCAACTGGCCGGACTAGCTGCGCTGAGCCGGGATTTGGGCGGACTAGGACGGGCCTGGGCTGACCCGGGCGAGGCCGGGGGGAGAATTGGGATGGGGGTTTTGGGAGCCAAGCCCTCTGCCTTTACCAGGCTCAGAGGCAATATACTGCATGGGGGCTTGGCGGCCTTTGCCCCCCCACCTCCTTTGAGCTCGCCCCACTGCAGCCCCACAGGTAAGGGATGGGTACTTCCCCCCCATTTGTGACACCACCCCTTGGAAAATCCCTACTCACCCCCAACCCCCCACCCCCTGCCCCACCCCCCAAACTCTCCCCCCCTCAGTGCACTGACCCTAGTGGGGGAGGGATGGGGCCAAGTGCGTGGGGGGCCCTGAGGCAGCTGGGAGGGGGAAGGGAACAGAACCCAGCAGGGATGGGGGGGGCAGCAGAGGCAGGCAGCATGGGGGGGAGCTCCCTGCACCCTCAAAGTCTCCTTGAGGGTTTAATCACCCCCCCCAGCTCCAATCCATATGAAAAGGCCTAAAATATATCCACCCCCCAGCTTCCATGCCCCCTCCCCCATGCCCAGGGATGCTTTGCCCCCCATTAGCCAGGACAGTGGCTGTGGTTTCACCCGGGTGGGGGGACAACCCCCCTCCCCCAATTCAGCCCATTGCCGGGGGGAGGCTGGGGGCGGGGGACGGTGTCACCCTATTGCACAGAGGGAGAAACAGAGGCACAGACCTGGGCGGGGGGCTAATCGATGCCATCAGTGCCCCCTGCCCTATGGCACAGGGGGGCTCTCCCCAGCGAGGAGAGGAGGGCGGGCAAGTGGGCACCGTCTCCCCCTCCCCGGGCGGCGCACACCTGGCTTGCCCATCCTCATCTCCATTTCAAGGAGCCAATTTCCAGCCACTCCAGAGTCGCACAAAGAGCTGAATGGGGCTCTCGGGCTGGTGCTGCCAGGCGGGGCAGCGGGGGGGGGCCTCAGGTCAAGGGGGCTGAAGTGGCTCTCGAGGGCGGCTGGCACCACTCGCCGAGGGCCGGGGGGGGAGGGAGAAGAATGGAGCCAGCGGCAGAGGAGGGGAGAAACTGAGGAAGAGCCCCTGTCCTATCCCCCAGCCCCTCCAAGCCAGCCAGACCCGGCCCCAGGGCCAGGCCAAGTTTTACCCCAGCTCACGAGCTCTAGAACAGTCGCGAGCAGCCGCGTCTGGAACTGGACTCTGGAGTGGCACAAAGTTTGAGGGAGCGGGGCGGTGGCTCGGCAGGGGTCGCTGTCCCCTGGCGGTCAGTGCTGGCCCCAGGGCACTAGGGGGCGCTGGGCTGCGGGGAGCGGGGCGGTGGCTCGGCAGGGGGCGCTCTCCCCTGGCGGTCAGTGCTGGCCCCAGGGCACTAGGGGGCGCTGGGCTGCGGGGAGCGGGGCGGTGGCTCAGCAGGGGGCGCTGTCCCCTGGCGGTCAGTGCTGGCCCCAGGGCACTCGGGGGCGCTGGGCTGCGGGGAGCGGGGCGGTGGCTCGGCAGGGGGCGCTCTCCCCTGGCGGTCAGTGCTGGCCCCAGGGCACTAGGGGGCGCTGGGCTGCGGGGGGCGGGGCGGTGGCTCGGCAGGGGGCGCTCTCCCCTGGCGGTCAGTGCTGGCCCCAGGGCACTAGGGGGCGCTGGGCTGCGGGGAGCGGGGCGGTGGCTCGGCAGGGGGCGCTGTCCCCTGGCGGTCAGTGCTGGCCCCAGGGCACTCGGGGGCGCTGGGCTGCGGGGAGCGGGGCGGTGGCTCGGCAGGGGGCGCTGTCCCCTGGCGGTCAGTGCTGGCCCCAGGGCACTAGGGGGCGCTGGGCTGCGGGGAGCGGGGCGGTGGCTCGGCAGGGGGCGCTGTCCCCTGGCGGTCAGTGCTGGCCCCAGGGCACTAGGGGGCGCTGGGCTGCGGGGAGCGGGGCGGTGGCTCAGCAGGGGGCGCTGTCCCCTGGCGGTCAGTGCTGGCCCCAGGGCACTCGGGGGCGCTGGGCTGCGGGGAGCGGGGCGGTGGCTCGGCAGGGGGCGCTGGCCCCTGGCGGTCAGTGCTGGCCCCAGGGCACTAGGGGGCGCTGGGCTGCGGGGAGCGGGGCGGTGGCTCGGCAGGGGGCGCTGTCCCCTGGCGGTCAGTGCTGGCCCCAGAGCTCTCTGGAACTGGGTTCGAGCTGGGACCCTGGCCCAGAAGGCGACAGCGCCCCCTGCTGGCTGGGGTGGTTCCAGACTCTTCCAGCTCCGCGGCCATCGAGGACGTGCCGGGCCGAGGGTGACCAGATGTTAGGGGCTTTGTCTTATATCCACAACTGTCCTCCCCCCACCCCCAAAAAAGTGTCCCAGTTTTTCACACTTGCTAGCCGGTCACCCTAGCCAGGCCCCGTGTGTCATTGCAGGGACCTGGGCTCCACTGGGCACCCGCAGGGCTGGAGCAGCCTTTGCCCACGGAGAGCTGCCCAGCCTGGGCTCCCCACCACAGCCAGGACTCGCTCAATTCTGGCAGCAGCTAATGGCCTGGTCACCGCATCGTGAGCTGGGCTGAGCACAGGGGGTCCCATGGGGCCCGGCTGCCCCACCTGCAATGGGCAGCTGGGACTGAGTGAAGCAGAGCTGGGATTGTGGGTGGAGCCAGGATCCAGTAGGGGAGGGGAGCTGAGACTGTGGGTGGAGCCAGGATTCAGGATTCAGTGGGGGAGGGGAGCTGGGATTGTGGGCGGAGCCAGGATCCAGTGGGGGAGGGGAGCTGAGACTGTGGGCGGAGCCAGGATCGAGTTGGGGCGGGGAGCTGTGATTGAGTGAGAAATGGGCAGGGCCATTTAGATCCAAACCCCCCCAGCTTTCAAAGGGGCTCAGATACCACCTGGGCAGACACCCCCCAATGTGCCCCAGCCCTGCCCAGCAGGGACCCCCTGTGGGGCAAGGGGAGCTCATTCAGCCCTCGCCTCGCTGCGATATTTGTGCAGCAGGCACCTGTCCCCTCAGAACGGGGCTGAGACCCCCCCAAACTCATCTCACCCCTGGACAAAAAGGCCATGAAGGACCCCCGTCCCTGGTCAGCTGGGATCAAACAAGGCTCTATAGCAGAAAGACCCCAGGTCCCATTCCCGACCCCTCTGAGCCAGCCAGTCCCCCACCCTGGGGCTGGATGGGAGCCAGCACCCCATAGAGGGGAAAGGTCCCATGCCTCAGCAAAGCAGAGGGGTCTCCCTCTGCCCCCTGCCGCCCACCCCCAACTCCCCCAGAGCCCCCCGCAGTTGCCCGCTGCCCCATGGCCACCGTCCCGCTCTCTCCTCTGGCCCTGCTGAGGAAATGCCCATGGGGGGGTCATGCCCCCCCCCAGCCTCTGCTCCCAGGGCTGGCAGCATTGGCCCATATCCAGTCAGGGCCATGTTTTCTAACAGAGCAGGCACTTGCTGGGAACCAGCAGCTGGGGGCGGGGGGGCGGGAGGACTGACTGAACCAAGACACCCCCACCCCGTTTCCTGCCTCCCAACTCCCTCCCCAACCGGCGGGGGCTTTCAGAAAGGGAACCCCTGCAGCCGACACAGGCTGGCTCCAATGGCCCCAGCTGGGGTCTGCCCACCCCACCTCCCCCAACCATCCAGGCTATCTAGATCTGCCCCCCCCCCGCAACTTTTCAGCTTGTGTCCTATGCCCCCGGCCCTAGATCCAACCCCCACCCCAGAGCTCAGCCCCGCCTCTGCAAGGAACCAGCCAGGGACCCCCCTCGTGCCCCCACACCCCATGGATGGGGACATAGGACAAGGTACATTGGCCTGCTTGGGTGAAGGGGGGGGGAGTTACTGCAGCTGCCATAAAGTAGCTGAGAGCTAAGGGGCTGGGGGGGGGGGGGTTTGAAGATGGAGAGGGGGAGCAGAGGGAGGGGAGACTCGGATCCAATTTCTCCCGACAAGAGGCAGCAGCTGGTGGCTGCTAACGATCTGTGGTAATTAGCCAAGGGAGGGCGCCTGGGTGTCCCTGCCTTTCCCGTCAGGGCGCCCAGAGGGGGGGGTCACTGGGGAGCGGGGGTGCAGGTAACTATTTACACTCGGAGCAGCTTGGGATGAGACCCTGGCCTGCCTCACAAGTTAGGCCGGGTCAGGCCAGAGCAGCCCCTGGATGGGAGACCCCAAGGGGCTGCTTTCGCCTTGGAATCAAGGATGGCACCAGACCTGGGTGGGTGACTCACCCTTGGCACCCGCATTGCTCCCCCAGCCAAGGATAGAACCCAGGAGTCCGGGTTCCCACCCCCCCCGCATCCGTTTCACGCTCAGGGCTAAACCCCAGCAGCAGGGGGTTTCCCAGCCTGCCTCATAAGAGCGTGCGCTAGGGTGAGCAAGCCACAGGGTGGCCACCCGGCGGGGGGTGTGGGGGGGTGTTATTGGAGGCCAAGGAAGGGGGGGAGGGGTCACTGTCACCCCCCCCTTGGATCTTGGCCAGCCCCAAACTCAATCCAACTCCTCTCCGCAATGCAACACACTGGGCATGTGGACATGGGGCCAGCCTGGGCCCCCCCTCCCCACGGTTGGGCAAGGGAGGGGGTGCCCAGTCTGGCACCACCCAGCAGCTCTGGCCCTGCATTATGCCCAGGGCTTGGCTGGATGGTGAATTACGGAGCAGGGCCGGCCTGGGGCACGTTCCCAAGGCAGAACAAAGGGTGGGGGGAGCAGGAATGCCCACCTCACGGCACCCAGCTGGGGTGGCAGGAGGTTCTGCCCTGAGGGTCCCATGAGGCAGGAGTTCTAGGGGCTGGGGCCATGCAGCCCCTCTCAGCCTGAGGGCAGGTGGGCAGGTCACTAGGAAAGTGGTGGTGGGGGGGCTCAGTGGGTTACACAGAGCAGCCCCCTCCCACCCCCTGGTGCAAATGTGCTGGGGTGGGGTGCAGGCCCAGGGAGGGAGCAGACCTCAGTAGGGGATCCCAGGGCTGGCAGAACCTAAAGCCGGGGTGGAGGGGCATGGGGGTGCTAGAAGCTGCCAGCGCCATGGCTGGGGAGCAGGAGCCCACTGGGTGCTGGGTCCCCCTGTGCTTCATGGGCAGTAACTGAGCCAATCTGGGGAGCTGCCTGTATCATTCCCAAGTGCAGATGGGGAAACAGAGGCACAGAGCCAAGGCAGACGCAGGGCTGGGCAAAGAACCCAGGAGTCCTGGCTCCCAGCCCCCCCCCCCCCCCTCTCACTCCCTAGAACAAAAAGAAAGAAAGGGGGCACTTGTGGCACCTTAGAGACTAACAAATGGTTCTCAGGCAGGTCTGGGGGGCCCTGGGGGGCCACAAGCAGGTTTCAGGGGGGTCTGTCAAAATAAACCAGGGAGCAGGGCTGGCGTTACACTGACAGGGGCCCAGGGCTGAAGCCGAAGCCTGAGCAGCTTAGCTAGGCAGGGTCCCTGTGGCGTGGGGCCCTGCCTGCTACCCCCCAATTCCAGCCCTGGCTTATAATCTCCCGGCTCTGCAGTTATTGTGGCACAGGGGGGCTGTGGGGGTTTTACAGCCTGTTGGGAAGGCCCCATACAGAAAAAGTTTGAGAACCCCTGTCCTACCACACACTGACCCCAGACCCTGCCCCATAGAGCGACTGCTGACCCCCTGTAATGTCAGACAGCAGCCAGGGGACCCCACCCCAGGAGCCCACAGGGGTCCGGCCCCGGCAGCACCCACTAGCTGCCTTCCCACCCCTGCATACCCGGGGCAGGGGTCCCCACGCTGGACGCCCGAACGCAGGGGTCTGGAACCACCACATTCAGAGCCTGGCAGGGCATGGGGGTCCATCGCCACCTGCTGGAGAGCAGGGGAGCTGCAAAGGGCTCAGGCATCCCTCGGAACCGGCCCGGTCCAGCCAGGAGCAGAGGAAAATGGGACAGAACCCAGGAGTCCTGACTCTTGGTGCCCCCAGCTCCAATCACTAGCCCCCACTCCCTTCCCAGAGCCAGGGATAGAACCCAGGAGTCCTGGTCCCCCCCCAACTCTGAGGATAAAACCCAGGAGTCCTGGGCCCTAGTTCCCTCTAACCACTAGACCGGTTAATAATTGGGCCTACAAATCCACCCGAATTGTGAGCTCAACCGCACAAAGGGAGGGGAAGTTCCTGTGCTGTCCTGCCACTAACCAGTGACAGGGAAAGGCACCCAAGGGGGCCAGCCCCATTTAGTCCAAACCCGAGGGCCGCCTGACCGGCCAGGGCTGCGTTGAACAAGAAAAGCGCGGAAGCGGAACCCCGTGAACCAAGGCTGGCGTGCCGGCAACGAGGCCGAATTGGGGGACAAAACGCCGAGAGGCCGGGCCGTTCCCCCCCCCCCCGTGCCCGTAGAGAGATGGGGAGACAAACCGGCAAGCGCGAGCGGGTACTTTACAACACTGCTGTACGCCCGGGCCCAGCGAGAGGCGGCTGAACGCCGTGCTCCAGACCCCCCCGAGCGGCTGATCAGACCATGTGCTAGGCCCAGGGTTTTCCAGCAGCGACGTTGCAAGTGGGAGCCCATGGCAGAGCCAGACGCCGCGTTTTCTCTTGGCGGCTCTTTCGTCCCCGGGGGTGTTTGGCTCCTTGGATGGGAGACCCCAAGGGGCTGCTTTCGCCTTGGAATCAAGGATGGCACCAGACCTGGGTGGGTGACTCACCCTTGGCACCTGCATTGCTCCCCCAGCCAAGGATAGAACCCAGGAGTCCGGGTTCCCACCCCCCCGCATCCGTTTCATGCTCAGGGCTAAACCCCAGCAGCAGGGGGTTTCCCAGCCTGCCTCATAAGAGCGTGCGCTAGGGTGAGCAAGCCACAGGGTGGCCGCCCGGCGGGGGGTGTGGGGGGGTGTTATTGGAGGCCAAGGAAGGGGGGGAGGGGTCACTGTCACCCCCCCCTTGGATCTTGGCCAGCCCCAAACTCAATCCAACTCCTCTCCGCAATGCAACACACTGGGCATGTGGACGTGGGGCCAGCCTGGGCCCCCCCTCCCCACGGTTGGGCAAGGGAGGGGGGGCCCAGTCTGGCACCACCCAGCAGCAGGACAACCTCCGGCCCGGCTCACCTCCCTTCCGCTGGGCACGTCTTGAACACCCTCGAGGAGCCCATCAAACCAGGGCGCTTCCCTTCTCCCAGCTCTCTGCAGCCCCCGGGGCAAGGGAAGCTGCTGAGGCGAACGCCTGGCTTAGACCGTCCACTGCAAAGGGGTTAACGGCTTCGCCTTTGCTGATCTACTAAGGGCGCGACGGGTTCGCCAGGGGACTCAGCAGGCCGAGGGCTCTGGGCACTAGCCCCCAACTTCTTTAAATTGTTTAATATTGGACAGTGTCAGGGTCACAGTCCTACCTTTGACGCTCTGGGCTCCTTTATTCTACCTAAACACAGCCGACCCCATTTCCCTGCCAGAGCCAGGCACAGAACCCAGGAGTCCTGGCTCCCAGCCCCGCTAGACCCCACTCCCCTCCCACAGCCAGACAGAACCCAGGAGTCCTGGCTCCCAGACCCACTAGACCCCACTCCCCCCCACAGCCACACAGAACCCAGGACCCTACTCCCCCCCCGGGCAGACAGAACCCAGAACCCAACACTCCCAGCCCTACTATACCCCACTCTCTGCTCCCCCCCCTCCCCCAGCCAAACAGAACCCAGGAGTCCTGGCTCCCAGCTCCCCAAGGAGTCTCTCTGATGGGACCCAGATCAGGCGCCTACATATCACAGTAACAATGCTCCCGTGGGGGGCCTGGCAGGATCTCCCCACAGCGACATGCCAGAGGCAGAGGGGTCCCTGCCTGGTCTGTATTATAGCCCTGCAAGAGTTCTGGGCTCTCCTGGCACGAACCTGCCCTCCAACTATGCCAGGCTGAATGACTGGATACCCCCAACCCTGGATCTTTTGCTCTCTAGGGGGCTTTCTGCCCCCCAGCCAGCTGCCCTTCAGCATCTCACCTCTCATGGGGCAAGTCAGCAAAGTGACCCCAGGGTGGATTGAAGTGAACTAAGGGGGGGATTCGGGGCTACCCCACAGTCAGTCCCCTCCCTGCTCCCACACTGAGCAGGACACAGGCAGACTCTGCAGCTGCTTTTCTTACCTTCCCTACGCTCTCATGCTGGCATCTAAGCCGAGACCCAGCCAGCTCCTTCAGCCCCCGCGCCACCAGGGCCCCCGGCCTGCCCCAAAACCCAGCCAGCTCATTCAGCCCCCGCGCCACCAGGGCTCCCGGCCTGCCCCAAGAACTGAAAGGAAGTGAGTGCCACTCTGCCAATCTACCCCAAAACGGAGCCTTTCACCTCTAGGGGGCGCTGGCTCCGATCTACCCCAGGGTAGAGGACTGGCTGGGTTGGGGGCAGGGGCTGGGAGATGGGGCCTTTCCCCTCTGGCAGCACCTGCCCCCTGGTGGTAGGAGACTCAGCCCATGGGCACTGCCTGTAGAATATCGCTACCCTCACTAGGGTCCCAGGTGGGAGAGGAGCAAAGAGAAACTGAGGCAGAATGGGAATAACTCCCAGCTGGGAGCCTGGGGCAGAGACTTTCAGGGTGTGGAAAGGGATCGGAGAAAGGTAGCATGGACAGCTGCGCCAGGGCCACACCCCGGCGGGAGGAGGAGAGGGAGGTTTCTCTGAGCCAGGGCCAGACTCCTCCTTTCCCCCCACTAGGGAAGCAGCCGCCCGGCTGCTGGCAACCTGGGAGCAGCAGCCAGGGTCCCAGGAGTGACATTTGGCACGGCGCTGCTGCCATCAACGGTAACCCTGCTCTAGAGCGGCTGGCGCAGGCTCACGGCACACTCAGGCAGCACTGGGACGGGCCTTGACGGTTTTGTTCACACCACACCAGCAAGACACTTCGTTGCTTTACAGGAAAGAGGAGACGCTGGAGGTCTGGGCCCACCCTGCACAGGAGGGCACGTGCCCCACAAACTCAGAGGACCAGCCAGTGCGGGTCCCATGCCGAACAGCCTCGGGCACATGGCTGGCTGATATGATCGCAGGGCAGCTCCCAGCGCTCCCCGTCCCCCTCCAAGGACACTGCCCGCTGGGGAGGAAGATGCCAGGAGGCGGGCAGATAAAAGTAGTGTCGGTTTAATGGTTGGGGCATTTTGTCCACCACCATCCCGGTGTGACGGCCAAGCCCCACCCCTCCGGCTCCTAGGATGGGGGAAGGAGCCACATGTGCCGCATTTCGCTCTCCCTTGAGTCTGAGCAGGCCAGGCCAGGCCCTCTTCTGCAGATGAGCATGTCACATCCCCCCTCTGTTCATTCGACACCGGAGCCCCCACGGCCTCGACAGTAAAAGCAAGCTGAAAAATCTCACCCTGCCGCGCCCTGGCAGAATGCGGGGGCTCCCTGCTGTGGAGGCCACCACATGTCACACACACACTCACACGCATGCTGTCTGCTCCGGGCTCAGCACCCCCTCTCCTGGCCGGGGAAGACACGGGCCACCCGAGGGCTCTGTGATCTCACCCCTCGAGGTGTGAGCCGGCACCGCCAACGCTGCCATTGTCCGGGGGGGGGAAGGGAGGCGGCAGAGGGTCCCCCGGCGGGGAAATAAATAAAGCAGTCCGAGGCTCCGGAAGGACGCCCCAGCTAGGATCACGTGGCCTTGTGATCTGGGTGGCTCTTTAGCTTGTGGAATTTGACGCTGTCCATCTTTTCGAAGCGTTTGCCGCAGTGCTCGCAGGTGAAGTTGTACTGAACTTCGGACGTGTGCTTCTTCATGTGCCAGTTGAGAGATGCTCTCTGCCGGCACTGGTACCCACAGATCTCGCACCTGGGGGGGGGCCAGACATAGTCACACAGGCTGTACCCCTTGGGCCCATCCCAGGGCCTGACTGCGGCATGCCCCTAACGAGCTGAGGGCCCTCTCTGCAGGAGTGCGCTTCCTACCACAGCTGAGCTAAATACTCCCCACCCCACTGCCCACACGGTCAGCTGGAGGTGGCATTTTTCACTTCCTGGTCTCACTGTCAAGCAGCATTACCATGTGCCGTTAACAGCCCCTGTGCCCCACCCCAGAGGTGTCTGCAGCTCAGCACCAGGCGAGGGATCCCTGCACTTCAGTGGGGAGAGGGGTAACCTTGAAAAGCTCATTAGGATCCTTTGGGGCACAGCAACCTCATCTCAAGTTGTGTCACTAATAAAAGACCCAGGTGCCAGAGGGGCAGAGCCACGCACCCCACCCCACTCGCCCTGGCTTTAACTCCTGCTGACGTGCTCTACCCCAGAGGTGGTGCCGCACAGAGCTGCTCCGCTCCATGGGCTCGTATGAGCCTGGGTCGGGTTCCTAAATGGGTCACCCCCCCCCCCCCCCAACTTCCCCCGCACGTACTGGAGGGGCGTCTCTCCCGTGTGTGTCCGGCGATGCACCTCCAGGTGATTCTTCCGCTTGAAAGATTTCCCACAGGTTTCACAGGTAAATTCACGGACGCCTGGAGGGCACAAAGAACGGGGTTACTCCTGAAGGGGCGCAGCCGAGATTCACAGTCAAGGGACCTCAGTAGGAGAATCCCGGGTCCCTCTCTGCCCACACAAGCAGACCCTTAACCTGCCCAAAGGGGTGACTCCTACCCAGCTAGGACATCACACAGGGTCTTTGTCTCCCACATAAGATGTCTGAGACTGCCAGGTGTGCCAGCTAAAAGAGTGACATCCCTTAGCTCAGGCAGGAGAGCACCCTGCTTTTAAATCAAGAGGTCCTGGGTCGATCCCAGTGGACAACCCAGCCAGGGGGTCGTCAAGGGGGTGTCCTGAGGTTTCCTGTATTGGCAGATCTCTTCTATAGAAGATTTCCAGCAAGTTATTCCGTTTGTTCTGGATTTTGGACTCTCCCTGCACCCCCCCGTAACGTCAGGGTTGAAAGTGACCAGAGTGAGACAGCTGACCTGGGGGGAATCCAAACCAGACCCAGTTCCCTTCCCAGGTGTTCTTGTGCCATGCAGGGGGTGGGACAGGATGGGGATGGGTCCGGGGGGAAGCGAAGGCTAAGCAGAGGCAGCTGAGTGCCCAAGAACCGGGCGCCACATGGCAAAAGGTGGAGCAGAGTCTGCCGTTGCATGACCGGACGGCCCTAGCCACACATGCTGCGGGAGTCAGCGTCTCACCAGAACAGCACAGGGCAGGACAAAGGCCAGCTGGCCACAGGAAGGAGGAGGGGGCGCCAGCGAAGAGAGCCCAAGGGACGCACCTGAGTGAATGATCATGTGCCTGCGGAGATGGTTGGACAGGTAGAACTTCTTGCCACAGCCCGGGTGGGGGCACACTTTTGTTTTTCCTTTCCGGTGGACGAGGTTGACGTGATTCTGGAGAGACAAGGAGAGAGGGGGAACAGAGGGCTAGACCATGCCCCTGACCACACCCACACACCCACAAAGCAGAGGCTGCTACAACCCCCCGGTAACGGGCAGGAATTCCCACGTCAGACCTCGTCCCCCGGAGAGTTTTCCCTGCCTCACAACATGGCGCCTCGGCCACGACAGCTGGAGCTACCCTGCTCTCCAGATTCAATCTCGACGAACCCCCTCACCCCACAATCCACACCCAGAGATTCCCTTCCACAACAAGACGACACCCCGTTGATACAGCGCTGGAACCAACCCATTCCCCAAGCCGGCGCAGGGGTAGCTTAGGAGTTCACTTGGGGGTGGTGAGGTGGGGCCCCGAGGCCGTAACGTTCAATGATTTGCCAATTGTCCAAGCAGACGTCCAAGACTAGAACAGAACCTTGCTTAGACACTGAGCCAGGGCTAATCCGGCCCCCATTCCCTGGGCTATTATTCCCATTGTGCAGATGGGAAAACTGAGGCAAAGAATGGCTAAATGACTTGCCCCAGGTCCCCCAGACAGTCTGTGGCAAAGCAGGGAATTAAACCTGGTTCTCCCTAGTCACTGAGCCATGCTCCGTTGCTGTCTCTCGAGCGGAGGGATGTGGCCAAGTGGGCTCAATGTTCGGGTTTTGTGAGAAAACGCAACAGAAATATCTCCAGGGCACTGTCAAGTTCCCAACACAGCCTGTAAGGACGCCCCACCCAACAGTGCTGGAAACCCACCGTTCCAGGCAGGTCCTAGCGACCCATAAACCAGGAAATGAAACTCACCTGCACCAAAGGGAAAGCAACCCTGCAGAGAATAACCAGCCGGCCCGAGCATTTCCCCGTCTCCGGGGGGGGGCCAGAATGAGGCTCCCAGCCAGGCCCCCCGGAGCACCCTTAAAACCCACCCCCAGAGACAGGGCTGTAGGAAACTGACGCAAACAAATCTTACCTGAAAGCTACTAAGTGCTAC
Organism: Caretta caretta; assembly: GCF_965140235.1. NCBI lineage: Eukaryota > Metazoa > Chordata > Testudines > Cheloniidae > Caretta > Caretta caretta. The sequence continues at coordinate 20,654,741 of NC_134225.1, forward strand.
GTAGACCTGGCTGCATCCTTCATAAGGGCAGTGGAACATTTCCAGCATGCCGTCGGCATCCATCACACGGCCCCGTCTGCTTCGCCGCCTCCTGCACAGGGAAAGGAGGGGTCAGCCGCAGACAGGGGCGGGCAACGTGCTGCCTGCCTGGCTAGGGAGAGACGGCTGCTGTGGAGGAAGCAGCGGAAGGCCCCCCAAGGCAGAGGCCCGGGGAGGGAGGGGGCGCAGATGGCCCCAGGTTTACCCGTCTGGATTGAGGCTGAGCTGCCTCTGTTTGAGCAACAAACGCAACGCACGGAAAAGGGAAGGAAATACTAGGAGGCTCTCTGACGCAGCTGGCCAGATCTCTGGCCCACTGGCTTGCCCGAGTGGGGAAACCGAGGCACGAGCAGGGTCCGTTGCTGGGTTTGCAGAGACCTTGTAAAGACAGCTAACCGCTCCACGGTGCCCCGCCCCTTCACCGCGACACTCACTTCTCCGGTTCCTTTGGAATCTCATAGATGATGGCTGACATGTCACTGCCGTCCATCTCCTCGGGCTCCGGCTCCATGTTCTCTTGGGCCGGCTCCAGGTCTTCCGGCATCTCCATTTCCGGGGGGGGCTGCAGCTCCTCCTTTTTGAGCCCATAAAGGTCTTCTTTTTCTGCCACCACAAAACAGGTGTCAGAAGGACGCGCCGTGTGGCGAACGCCTGTCGGCGAGAATCTGGCGAAGCTTTTCAAACATGAAGTGGTTAACACGCAGGCCCCATCCCAGAGGCAGGCAAGAGCCGCTGGCCACTGAAATGCAGCCAGGTCTGCTGCGGAGCCCAGTAGCTGTTTAACACCGCGCACGGGGTCAGGACAAGAAGGGGAGAGTCCTGGAGCCAGCTGAACCTACGGACGGCGGAGGCGAAACGCAGTTACATCAGGGTTAACACTTAACGGGAAGTCAAGTGACCTGGGATTTTTAATGGGGCACATGAGCAGGCCCTAAATTCTGTCTCTCACCCAACACAGTGAGTCAGCAACAGAATTCTCCTCCCCAGCTGTGGCATCATCTGAAACATCAGATCCAGGGGTCAGCACCCCCTACGGAGCCCCTGCCTGGCCCCATGCCGGGACATCAGATCCAGGGGACAGCATCCCCTACGGAGCCCCTCCCTGGCACCACGCCGGGACATCAGATCCAGGGGTCAGCGCCCCCTACGGAGCCACCCACACCAACCCCTAGCACTACACTGGGGTCAGCTCTAACCCCGAGGAGACAGCATCCCTTACTGAGCGGCCCAGCTCACTCCCAGCAGCACAGTGACCCCTAGCGCCGTGCTGTGACCCTGGAGAAGGCCCCCATGGAATACACAGCACCATTTTTCAGGGCACTCTCGGATCTCTTTGGAGGTCTCCCCTCCCAACACCGACCAAGCTCCCCATGCTTAGCTAGGGGGGCAAGCCCCCCCCCCCCCCCCGAGGGCTGGTCACAGCTACCTTTTTTGGTTTCAATGCACTCCCCACTCTCCACTGGTTCCCCGCTGTCGGGCTGCATGTTCTCCGGCTCTGTCTGGGTGTAGGCAGCGACGCCCTCGATCATGGCGCAGGGCATCTCCTCGCCCCCGCTGCTGGTGACGTTGAGCTGGATGCCCTCCGCCGTCAGGGCGTCGTAGCCGGGCCCGGCGATGATGATCACCTGGGAGCCCTGCATCATGCCCTGCACAGGGCAGCTGGCCACCACCTCCCCGAGAGTGTCCTGCGTCACGTTCTCAAAGAGAGTCCCATGGCCCGAGCCCACCTGGACGGGCATGGGGACGCACACCACGGTCTCCATGCTCTCCGGGCCGTTGAGAGGCGGGTTGTGGCACATGGAGGCGCCCTGCTCGGCTGTCAGGTTCTCGATGTGGTGCTCGAACGGGATGTGAATGCCGTCCTGTGTGATGAGGCCGCTGCTGCTCCCGCCTTCCATGGCCGACGGAGGCAGCTGCTGCTGGGCCTTGGCCTGACAGCTCTCAGGCTGCTCTTCCGACCCTGAGCTGGAGCTCTCCTCGGAGGAGTCCGAGCTTCCGGCCCCTACCCCGTTGCCAGCTGCAGTGAGGAGAGCGATCGGTGGTCACAGGTTAGAGACAGAGTAGGACTCTCCCTTAGGCTTTGAGGGATCCCTGGATCTTCCTCCTGCCTAGCATTACCCTGCCCAACCCTCAGGGCTGGGGGAGTGCTCCTGGCCTGCTGAGGTGCCCATCTGTTAGCACTGTGACGATCACCTCCCATCCAGCTGGATCTTACTTAGACATACTAATTGAACAGCTGCCTTACAGGCCTAGGGATCACTCCCCTCAAGCTGAAATGCGGCCACCTCTGGGGTGGGATGCGCTGTAATGCCACACAACAGGCTACACGGTGCAGGCGGCACTAAGCGCCACCCTGCCCACTGGCTGCCTTGGGAGACTAGGATCCCGGCTGCCCCCTGCTCACCATCGTCACTCTCGTTCTCTGAGTCACTGAGCGGCTTCAGAGGGGAGTGCAGGTCCTGGAAGTAGCGGTGCCCGGCCTCGCACTGCCACACGGCCGTGGTGTACAGCCCGAAGGTGGGATCTAGCTCCGACAGGTGGGGCTCGTAGGGGCAGCGGTTCTTGTGGTCCTCGTACCAGATCACCATATTCTTCAGGCAGTTGACATTCCGCCTCCTTCCTTGGGGGGAGCAGAGAGGCACGTTAGCCAACCACAGGGAATAAAAGGGGCGCGCCCCTTGCAAAAAATTGTTTCTGTGCGGATACACAGATGGAGCCAGGCAGCAGCAACGTGGCCTCCAGGCAAAGCCTGTTTAGTACGCAGACCAGGCTCCGGGCAGACATGACCAAATCATACCAAGGTTATGGGCCTCATGGGTAAGGGGGGAAGCTGCAGACATGACAGATCTTGATTTTGGGGAGGCTTTTGACACCAAATGACACCAAAGTTCCAAATGACAATTGCATAAGCACTCTAGGGAAATGTGGTCTACATGAAATCACTATAAGGGGGGTGTACAACTGGTCCAAAGACCACCCTCAACTATTAGTTATCAATGGTTGCCTGGGAGTGCGTGTCTAGGGGGGTCCCACAAAGGTCAGTCCTGGGCCTGATTCTACTCAATATTTTCATTAATGATTTGGATAACAGAGGGGAGAGTTTGCTTAGAACACCTGCAAACGACACCAAGCGGGGAGGGGTTGCAAACACTTTGGAGGACAGGATTCAAATTCATAACATCCCAGACAAACTGGAGAATTGGCCTGAAATCAACAAGATGAAATTCATGAAAGACAAGTGGAAAGTAGTACATTTAGGAAGGAAATATGAAAAGCACTACTACAACCTGGGGACCGACTGGCTAGGCAGCAGTACCATGGAGAAGGCGCTGGTGTTCTACTGGATCTCAAATTGAAAATGAGTCAATAGTGTGATGCAGCTGCAAAAGCAGCTAATATCATTGTATTGGCAGGAGTGTCACATGTAAGACACAGGAGGTCACTGTCCTGCTCCACACAGCACTGGTGAGGCCTCAGCTGGAGTCGTGTCTCCAATTCTGGGCGCTAAATTTTAGGAAGGACGTGGATAAACTGGAGACTCCAGAGGAGAGCCACAAAAATGATCAAAGATTTAAAAGACCTGACCTATGAGAAAGGTTAAAAACGGGGGCACATTTAGTCCTCAGGTCCCCTCTGTAGACTTCTCAGAAGTCTTCAGATAGGTTAAAGGCTGTTACAAAGAGGACAGGGATCAATTGTTCTCCACGGCCACTGAAGGCCAGACAAGAAGCAATGGGCTTCATCTGCAGCGAGGGAGATTTAGGTTAGATATTAGGAAAAACTTTCTAATTAACTCTCAGAGGAGTTAAGCTCTGGACCAGGCGTCCAAGGTAGGCTGCGGGATCCCTGACACTGGAGGTTTTAGGGCAGGGATGGTTGAAGTTTATTTGCTCCTGCCTCGGCACAGAGAGCTGGGCCTGATGAGCTCTCGAGATCCCTTCCAGCCCCACCTTTCTGTGATTCCATGGCACTGCCAACACAGTGGCTGCTGGCTCAGCCCGTTACACCTGAAGTAGGACCAGTCCCTGCTGGGTCACCCAGCCTCCCAGAGAAAGGACAATTCTTTCCCCAGCTGTTCTCTGCGTTTGAGCTCAGAACAGTGGAGCAGCAAAGTGCCATGACAGCACCTCTGCTACAGTCACAATCCTTCTCTGTCATTCCTGTAGAGCCTCTTTGACCATTTTTAACATTACCAGGAGAGGGGCATCTGCTGCTGGAGGAATCCGAATTGTAACGTGGCCACCTTCCAGGGCAGGGAGCTCACACCAGAGTTGCACCCAAACAGGTATTAATTTCAAAAGCAAAGGTCTCCTTCAGATGATAAGACGCTGGGACCAGACTGTAACAGCGATGAACACTGAGCAGGTTGGCTCCCTGCTTTGCAAACACCTTTAATACCCTCCTCCTCTACACAGGCAGAGGGAGGTCTGTCTGAGGAGTCCTACATCTCCATCCTGCTTTGCCCGCTCCAGCCGCGTGTCACCAGCCCACCATTTCCGCTGTCTGTGCTATGAACTTTGGTAGCTCACAAACTACATTTCTATAGCCTTTTCCCCTCAACGGGAATGCAGCCACCTCTGGGGAAGAACACAGGATGGGTGGGAAAACTATGACTAAGGCAGCGGGGTAAACCCCCTTGGAAGTGTCAGGGGATGCTGAACATCTGTTAAGGTATGTATACAGCCCCCTAACAGTGGTATCGGAGCACCTCCCAATCATTGATGGGTTTAGCTTTGCTAGCCACCTGGGTCAGGGCAGGTCTATACAGATGGCAAACTGAGGTAGAGTGACTTGCCCAAGGTCACCCGGGGAGCCAGCCGCAGAACTGGGAATTGGACCTACAAGCCCTGGGATCAAGGCTCATGCTCTAATCACTAGCCCACCCTCACACCCAGGAGGGGGGTTTAGATCTGAAGTTCAGACATACAGAAAGCTACATGGCTCTCGATTTCCCTCCCTCAGAGGTGGGGCTTTAGTGACTTGCAGCCTGCCACCGAGCCTGCTCAGCCAGCCTTCCAGCAAGAACAGCCACGCAGCTCTACGGTCAGCGGCGAGTCTTCGCTAGTCAGCTCTCCAGGCCTGGACTGCAGTTTTGGGCTGTATACGTGAAAACTCCACTACGTTCTATGGACCCCTTCAATGGGCACGTAGCCTTGTAGATCCCTCCCTCAATGACATGCCAGATATTTCTGCACTCGTTGTTCCCCCAGTAAAGACAGAAGTAAAACACCAGCCTTTACCAATTGTCAGCACCAGGGGTCAGACCAAGAAAAACCAGCCTGTATCCAACACTACTGCAGCAAATGGCTTAGTACGTTTGACATTTGCATAGCTAGGAGAAAGGCTGTGCGGGTGAGCAATTCTTACACGTCAGGGAGGATTATTATTTATTAAGTATGTTACAGTAGCATCTAGGAGCCCTAGTCACGGAACCATTTGTCCTAGGCACGGTACGTTATTGTTTAGGTGTATTATGGCCACCTCGATGAGCCCTAATCATTGACTAGGACCCCATTATGCTGGGTGCTGTAATTTATTAGGTATATTACAGCACCAAAGGAGCCCCAGTCATGGCCCAGGACTGCATTTTGCTAGGTGCTGTACATTATCTATTAGGTGTATTATGGTAGTGCCCATGAGCCCCAGTCACAGCCCCCACCACATTGTGCTGGCCCCTGTATGTTATGTATTAGGTATATTACACTAGAAGTAGAGTTACCCAATCATGGAGCAGGACATGATTGTGTTAGGTGCTGTACATTATTAGGTGGATTACAGCAGTGATAAGAGTTCCTCAGTAATGGAGAAGGAACCCCACCGTGTAACGTGCTGTATATTATTAGGCGGATTACGGTAGCGGTAGGGCTCCTCGGTCATGAAGCAGGACTCCATTGTGTTAGGTGCTGTACAAACACAGACAAAGGCCACCTGGCGGGGGATTGGCAAAGAGGATCGAAAGAACAGGTTTCTGGGGGCAGGCAGAGATCTTTGACGTGTTCTTTGTACACCCACATTCAGACACTGTCACAAGCTGGATCCCACAGGACAATTCACTTACTTTTCTTTCGTTTTGGCTTTTTAGGGATTTGCTCCCATGGTTTCCTGCAACAGAAAAAGAGAGCACTGATTTAGCATATGCCCCCAATGCTGTCGTATCAAGACATATCAACCTTTTAACGTAGGAGGCAGGGCTGTGCTATTATCTCCTCCTCCTCCCCTCCCCGCTTTTACAGATGGGGAAACTGAGGCATAGATTCACTTGACAGTGACTTGCCCCAGGTCATGGTACCTGCACCTTATGTGATGCAGATCTCAGAGAGGAATTCCCAGAAGCAGGGTTTACTGCCAAGGTTCATAACAGAGGCAGGGCTACTTATTTATTGGTTTTTTAAGACTACATAAAGAGCTCTGTTCTACTAGAGCACAAAGGGAGTGACATCCATCCCTTATATCACCAAGCTCAAATAAATGTGTTAGTCTCTAAGATGCCACAAGGACTCCTCATTCTTTTTGTACATACAGACTAACACTGCTACCTCTCTGAAGTTTATATTGGTTACTCCTCTGTCTGAAAACCAGCCCCCTCATTCACGATCTTTTGCAAAAGAAATACTTTGAAGGGCTTAGATCAGTGACTGGTGAGCAATCTAAACCCTTTGCTCCCAAATTCTCTCAGAGTACAGCCATGGATTGCTGATCCATGAAATCTAGCTGACTAGATGCTACCCAAAGGGATGATGCCCTTAATACAGTGAGGCCATGAAGAACACTTTAGTTGGTTTTCTTCCACTGTATAATTAAACCGGGAAATTCACTGTGCAGGTTATTACATAAATAATTTAAGGCCAGATTATCTCATCTGATCTTCTGTATATCAGAAGCCACGACAGACAGACACCCCATAGCGAGCCCAGTGACTTTAGTTAGACTAAAGCATTTTAGTCCTCAAGAGACTAAACTGAGGCAAAGACAGAGAACAGGAGAGACTGAGGTGCCATAAATGCCCCTGTGATGGCAGGGAATTGTTCAGGTCAGACATGCCCAGATGATACCAGCAGGTGAGCCACACCCCATGCTGCAGAGGAAGGTGAAAAATCCCCAGAGCCTGTTATACTTGCTGAGGCCCTGAACCTGCAGCGAAATGCATGCAGGTGGATCTCTGCACCTTCACAGACCCATGACTCAGATGCAGCACCACGAGAACGCAGATAATCTGCCCATGTCTCTCTCATCGCAGGATCAGCACCTAGGATACAATATCACAAGGGAAATGCACAAGTTCTTGTGTAGGACCTGGGATCAGAGAGTAATTTCCCTGCACGGTATAGTACTGCTGGATGAGATCTCTTCCCCTGAAGCATTCATCACCAATCGCTGTCAGGGCACACTGAGTTAGAAGGACCAGCGCTCTGATCTGGGATGCAGACAGTGACACTAGCATGATTTAACAATCATTTGGGGAGCGGCAGAGAGCGTAAACAGTTCTGCTTTAAAATAGTGCTTATCTTTGCAGATCCACAGCAGAAGTGCACCACTGGAATTCAGTCACGACAAAAGCAGCATGAGGTGTGTATCTTAGGCATCTCCATGCTAGAGGTGGTTTGCCGATAAGTCTGTAAGGGCAAACCTTCCTAGCACTGAGCAGTTTATCCCGGCAAAAGAGAGTGCTGCCTGGTATGGCCAGTACCCAGAGCAAAATGAGCTGTACCAGCAAAACTAGTCTTTGCTGGTATAACTGCGTCTCCACTACGGCTTTGGCAGGTATAAAAATGTTGGCAAAAATCACCCTTCAAAGTGACATAACTGTACAAGCAAGATTCTTCACACTTTACACCTTTCTGGAGCCCCTTCTATCCAGAGGGGGAAAGTAAGGGATGAGGGGTCCCAGCTTAGTCAGGGGTCTGATTTCCCACCTCCCCCCCGGCTCTCACCTGTGGCACCCTACTTGCTGCCCACGCTCCAGGGGCATGCAGGGACGGGGATAGGAGAGGAGGAGTCAATGAGGGGGCTGGCCCAGCACGGTGGGGGGGAATCTGGCTCAGTAGATGCAGGCTCTCACCTGCAGCACCCTATGCACTGCCCCTGCTCCAGCCAGTAGGGTGCATAAAGGGAGAGGGAGTCCAGGCCCGGGGGAGGACTGGGGGCCGGATGTGGGGGTTGGATGGCCCGGTGCGCTGCCCCCCCTCCAGCCAGTAAAGGGTGTATGGGGAGGGGGGCTCAGCCCAGGAGAAGAGTTGGGGAACCCGGTTTTCACCTGCGGCGCCCCACGTTCTGCCCCCACTCCAGCCCCAGCAGGTAGGGGGTGTACAAGGAAGGGGGGGCCATCCTGGGAAGGGGGCAGAGGAGCCTGGCTCAGGAGGGGGGCCTGGGAGGGGGGTTGAGGGGCCTGGCCGGGGAAGGGGTTGGGGGGCCCGGCTCTCACGCGTGGTGCCCCATGCGCTGCTCCATTCCAGCCAGTGCGGGGTGTATGGGGAAGAGTGGGTCCAGGGCCGGGAAGGGGGTTGGGGGGCCTGGTTCTCACCCGTGGTGCCCCAGCAGGTAGAGGTTGTATGGGGAAGAGGGGACCCAGCCCAAGAGAGGGGTTGGTGGGCCCGGCTCGGGAGGGGGGGCCCGAGATGGGGGTTAGGGGGCCCAGCTCGGGAGGGGGGACCCAGCTTTCACCTGTGGCGCCCCAGCAGGTAGGGGGTGTACAGGGAAGGGGGGGCCCAGTCCAAGGGAGGAGTTGGCGGGCCCAGCTTGGGAGGAGGGTTGGTGGGCCCGGGGAAGAGGAGGCCTGGGAGGGAGAGGTTGGGAGGCTTGGCCCGGGAGAAGGGTTAGGGGGCCCAGCTCGGGAGGAGGATTGGCGGGCCCAGGGGAGGGGGGGGGCCCGGCCCAGGCGAGGGGCAGTTGGGGGGCCCGCGGAAGGGGGCGGCGGGGGAGCTTGGCCCAGTGGGAAGGGGGGGCCAGGCCCGGGGGAGGAGGAGTTTGGGGGGCTAGAAGCTCGGCCCGGGGGAGGAGGGGAGGCCCGGCCCCGCGGAAGGGGAGGGGTTGGGGGAGAGAGGGTTGGGGGCCCAGGAGGGAGGAGGGTTGGCGGACCCAGGGAAGGGGGTACCCGGGGGAGGGGGGTTGGGGGGCCCGGCTCTCACCCGCGGCGCCCCGCGCGCTGCCCCCGCTCCAGCCCCAGCAGATAGGCCGCCAGCTTGGCGTCGCTCCAGCCGCTGCGCCGCCGCAGGTCCACCCAGGGCCCGTGCGCCTCGCCCAGGTACACCCGCCGCACGTCGTACTTCTTGCGGGACTCGAGGCGGCGCCGGGCCCGGTCGGACTCGGTCAGGCGGGGCCGCCCCCGGGCCTTGCGGCCGCCGCCGCCGACCCCCGCCTCCCCCGCGCCGGGCCCGGCCTCCTCCTCCTCGGCCGCCGCCTCCTCCTCCTCCGCCGCCGCGGCCGGGGCCGGGCCCCGCTGCGCCTCGCTCATCCCCAGCCCGCTCGCCAGCCGGCCGCGCCGCCCCGCCCGCTGCTGGGCCGCTCGCAGGAGCCCGGCGCAGGGGCAGTGACGTCAACGGGCCGCGACCCGCTTCCGGTTCCCCGCCCCCTCGCTGCTCTGTGAGAAAAGTCGCCCTGGTCGGCCGCGCGCCTGCCCGCCTCGTTGCGCTCTAGGCATGCGCACCCAGCGCCGTGCCGCGGGTGGTGCCCCCCTCTGCGCCTGCGCTGGGAGGTGGGTTCAGGGCCCAAGAGCCCGTCGAGAGAGAGAGAAGCTCCGCCCTCAGCGTGCGCACAATGCTACGAGGGCTGGGCGTCTTTTTGCGCATGCGCTGGAGATTTGTCTCCCTCTACCCCCTCGCGGAGATCCCTTGCGCATGCGCCCCAGCACTGGGTGCCTGGCTGTGCCCTCCCCCCGCAGCCTTTTCAGGGGGTCCCAGCGTTCAGGCTGCCCCGAGCTCCGCCTGACCCCAGGGAGGGCAGCCCCTGCCCAGGCGGGCCCCCAACCGCCCCCAGGGGTCACCCACGCCCTGCTCCCCCCCCCCCCGGGCAGACCCCTCAGCCCCCCCATCCCAGTACCCCCAGTCTCCCGGGCAGGCCCCTCAGCCCCCCCTCCCCCGGGCACACCCCCATCCCCCCCATCCCATCCCATCCCCCCCCCGGGGCCCAGCCCCCAGGCAGACCCCCGCTGCCTCAGACCCAGCCCCCTCCCCACGGCCATTACACCCAGCCCCTGGGACAGACAGGCCCACACACACCCCTGCCAGCCAGCCTAGCCACCACCTTCCCCTGCACGCTTGGCCACAGGAGAGCCACCCACCCACCCACCGACCGGGGCCCAGCCAGCACACAGCCCCTCCCTCCCTGAGGATCCCAGGCCCAGCTGGACATGACTAGCTGAAGAGCCAGCTGGAGGCAGCTCAGCCCAGTCACAACCCCCCAGCAAGTAGCTGCTCTGTGATCAGCAGCACCCTCCCTGTCCCCTCAGCCAGAGCAGCACAAGGTCTCACCAGTGGCCTCCGACCAGCCCCCCCACCCCCATCAGGCCAGCTCCTGGCTAGTTTTCAGAGCAGCTTCAGGGGAAGGCGTGGGGAACTGGGGCAGGCTCTGCCAGGCCCCTCACTGGCTTGGGCAGGGGACCCCCAATGCACAAAGCCATGTGGTAATGTTAACCTGCCCCCATTTTATGGAGAAAGACCAGCAGGGCTAGGACTGAGTGTTCCCCGTCTTCTTCGGAAAGTGCTGCAGGCTTTTTAATAACGTCTCTGCTCCACGCCCAGGGGGAGCAGTTTAATAGGAGCTGGGATTACAACTCAGGAGGCTCTGGGCTCCCACTGCCGTGCTCAGAAACCCCAGAGAACAATGATCAGGTCCAAATGTAAGACTGCTACACCGAATTATATGGCGACTAAGCGCATTCACCCAATATGCAGTACGGTACTTAGTGCTAGAGTGAAGGAAGCATGGGCATGGGGGGCAGGCGAATATTCGCAGCATCCCCATTACATACAACTCTACTAAAAGTGGCTCAGACTGATTGAAAGGACGAATCCATTCCTATGCCATGGTGGCTGCTGAAACAGACTCCCTCTGGCCTATCTGCTCGATTGGCAAGGCAGGAGGGAGCCACATGCAGCTACACAATCACCAAGGAAGTCGATGAAACAGACAGGTTTAAAGCTCTTGCTTCGCGTGCCAACTTTGCGGGATCTCCTCCTCACCGCTCTCCGAGTCCAAGTCCACCTGGAGCTCTCGGGGCCCCGGCGTGAGGTGGAACACAACTGGCGTCTGACTCAAAATGGGATTGGTTTGCTGCAGGCCCAAAATCCACTTGGCCAAAGTGGCCTGGTCTCCTGCCCCGGCCATGCACATGGCAAAGATGGGGCCTTCCTCCACTGCAGGGGACGGGACAGAGAGAACAGAAGCAGCGTCAATATTAGCAAACCCCACAGCACTTCGCATACAGTGCAATGGAGCAGTGGAGTCCAGTAGTGAGAGCAGGGTGACTGGAAATCAGGATTCTTGGGGTCCTAATCTTACCTCCACCCCTCCCTCCACAAGAAAACTGTCAATTCACCGAACAACAATAATCCTCCACCCTCAGGGGGAAGGTTGTTTGTCTGTCAAGGATGCAAAGTCCACACATTCAGGAACTAATTTTTTTCACCCAGCATTGAAATGCGGCCACTTCTGGGGCAGAACACAACAGCTGCCACACAGCCACTTAGAACAGAAGTCACTGTTCTATCCCGCTGCAGAGGAGCTCTGATTTAAATGTGTTCAGGTAGGGAAGAAAAGTATATGCTGATCTAAGTGACCTGGACGCTTTCTTTCTTGCTTGGGGGATCATATAGAGATAAGAGGGGGAGGAAAAAGATCATTCTTATCCTGGGATCGCTCTTGTAAATTGTGCCAGGGTTAGTTTACACAGTCCTTGCAGACCTCTCTCAGAAGCTCTGGATTAGGATTGGGACTAGTAATGTGGCAGTAACGTCCATCCACTGCTGACTGGGGCTGGATTTGAATTAGCAACTTCGAGGCTGACACAAAATATTACAGGCATTGGAAGCTTACACCAAGGGGGAATGGCTTTGGTTGAGGCGTGGAGTTAGGAATTCAGAAGCCGTAGGTTCAGGTGAGTGGGGACAGAGATATCTGTTAGCCTATGGAACAACCTCCAGAGGGATGGATCAATTTCTGGGATCTATTTCTGTTTCACTGCCAGCTGTTCTGGCTCTCCCATTGCCCGACTGTCCCAGTGGATAGGATTTGCTCTAAATGCACCCCTACCTCAGCGACCCAGCCCCACGCGAGTTACCTTCATCCACGTAAAATTCCTCATTATCCCAGAGGTCCCGATCCAGGTCCAGGTCGAGCTGCATGGGGTAGTAGAAGTTCCTCTCGGAGTCTATCACCTCTTCCTAAGGGCGGGGGGGAGGGTGAAAGATATTTATATGGGGGAAGTAAATACCCCCCCGCAAACACCTCTGCCCTACCCAATGGCTAACCTGCATCTCTCTGCCCTCCTTGGACAAGACAAGGCCACTCCTCTAGGTATTCAGCTTGCGCAGTCCATGGATTTCCAGAGAAAGAGGCCAGAATGGCAGCCCTGTGTATCCACAGAGCGAACTTCCTTGCCCAATATCCCTGAGTCGGCCCTGGACAGACCCCCTAAGTGGAAGAGGGGACCTCGACCTCTCCATTGAGGCTGTTAGTGAGGGGCCTGGTCACTGCAGATTGTGCTGGTGGTTTCGGCAATATGTTCACCAGCCCAGCTAGGAATGAGTTGAGATCTGGCAAACTCACTATGTGCAGGCCAATGAATGGCTGTCAGGTGAAGGTAATTATTGGTCTCCACCAATGAAGGAGGGAATAGAACTGGTGTCCCCTAGAGGGGAAAAACCCCATATTCCAGTCTGACTCCCCTGAGCCAGCCAGTCCCCATGCTGTGGGTCTGGGTCAGAGACAGCACCCCCTAGAGGGGAAAAGCCCCCATAGCCTATTCCCCACACCCTGCCCCACCTCCACAAGACTTACAGGATTTCCAGAGTGACTCATGTCATTCACCAAACCAGCACCAACTCCGTGGAGTTTGCAATGCAGGGAAACAGCCTGGAAATACAGACCCTCCTCCCCAGAGCCCGCAGCACACAGCCGACAGCCCCACGCAGGGAGGCAAGACGGTTCTTTACCTTTTCTTCAGGAGGTAGCGGCTCTCCCCGGAGTACGTAATAATAAACACACGTCTTCTTCAGCCACAAGGGGAAGGGGCCCTCGACAAACACGGGCCTGGCCGGATTGTGGCAAGCCAGGAGTTCCTGCTGATCGGGGCTCTGGATTCCTAAAGGGAAGGGAAACCACACATGCCACAAATCAAGGATTAGCTACCCGAGGAGAGAATGAACACAATCCAACAGCTCTGCGCTGAACACCAAGCAAAAGCACTCAAGGTGGGGAAGCTCTCCCGAGCAGGAGAATCTGCCAGCTGAGATTTCTACCTAGGAGCTGAGCTTGTGATCGACAGCCAGGACTCCCCAGATCCAAGAGCGGGATGCGAGGCTCTACAGAGAGGCTTACCTCCTTAGCGGTTCTAAAGACACTAGGCTCCTCAGCGCCAGAGCAGGCTCGTTATTTAAAAGGAGGAAGGAAGGGCTGGGGCGAGCCCATAAAGAAGGCAAGCAAATCCAAGTCAATGGGGCAAGAGAGACACCCCCATTCCCAACCCAAACACCCCCCTCTCGGAGTCTGTCCAGGGTCACGTGAGGCATAGCCCACGTGGCTCGCAACTTCTGCTTCCCCACAGCCTGGCTGCTTCTAGCCAGCAAGACCGAATGGTCCCAGTGCTGACCGTCCCCTCTAGGTAAGGCTCCAAAAAGGTGACAGACAACAGGCTAGAGACTTTTCGCTCCCATGTAATCCAGCACTGGCCACTCAAAGGCAAGGCTGTCTGGGGCATCCCGTACCTACGATGTGCGGTTGGGTGATCTCTTTTCCATCATCCAAAATATCTGTCAGAGGCATCTGCAGGAATGAAGACACCTTTGTTAGAGACAGCATCCTTCACATGCGTGGGATCCCTGACTCACTCCCCCAGTTCAATACAGCCAGGCAGGCTGTAGAACCCAAGAGGCCGGGCCCCAGATAACAGAGGAGTAAACTCCTTGGCGCATAGAACAGTCTAGAGGGTGCTCCATGCCCCAATTGCTGCAAGCACCTTCTCCTCTGCATCGGGCTGTGCTAGGGGTCGTTCGAGCTGACCAGAGCTAGCTTTGCCTTCAGCTCATTCTGGGACTCCACCGCTGTGCAGCGAGAGGCCGTGGCACGTTCGAGTCCCTTCCCCCGCGGCGCTCACACCCCAATGAGCAAGAGTCAGTCACTCCCATGGCTACAGACAACGTGCTACAGCCGAGTGCCTTTCGTTACCTGATAGACCGTGACCTTGGCGCTCAGGTCCGCAGCGATCCGCTGCAGGCTGAATCTGGCGAGGTCAACGGGGTCTTGGGGGAGGGCCGCCGGGACTGGGTAGGGGTTGGCATGCTTGAATTTGGGGAACCAGTACATGAGCCGCTGGTACTTGCGAACGGGATGGCTCTTCTCACCAAAGATCTGGAGCAGCAGGAACTTCGTCTGCTTGTTGGGCATGATGCCTGCGCATATGAGGGAGGAGAGGCGGGTAAGAGACGTGGACGGTGCGTTCACTGGCCCTCACCATGGGGACTAAGGGACAAATGGGTTAAGCGACTTGCCCAATTTAGCCAGGGAGTCAGTGGCAGAACTGGGAATAGAACCCAGGAGTCCCGACTCCCACTCCCCCCAGCCCTAACCGCTAACCCACACTGCTGCTATAGGTGTTTGGGCACCTCCCATCCCTACCATAGTTCTCCATCTGCTCCAAGACGTGGATCCCGCATTCCTGCTGCCTCGGGTAGTAGTTGAACATCCTCTGGATGAAGTTGCGGGGCACAAACACTTCCTTGGGGAAGACGTCCAGGATCTTGTTGTAGACGTCGAGCTCCCGCTCCACCCCAAACTCTGGCATCTTCCTGAGGGCCGCATTGATGAACTCGATGTGACCTCTCCGCCGGATGTCTCTCTGGCAGAAGAGCTCCACCGCTCGGCTGAAGCTGGCCTTGTTTCTGTCTTCCTTGCAGGCCCGCTCAAAGAGCTCATCAAAGGGTACCAGGGCCCCATCACGGGACCCTCTGTCTTTCTCCTTGTCCCCCCTTGCCGAGGGGACGAGATCGGAACGGCTCAGGGCAGCACCACTCCGGATGCTCCGCACAGGAACCGGCCAGAAGCCCTAGCAGAGAATCAGATACAAACTGGGCCTTTAGCAGCTGTCGTTTTCCCTGATTAGAGCCCTCTCAGTGGGGCAAGGCCCTAGATATCAGTACCACACTCTACAGCACCATTCCATTCCCCTGGCTCACGGGCACTGGATGCCAGGTTGCAGGCCAGCAGTGACTGGTATCATCTGACAGCAGCTTAGCAGCCTGTGTGCAATGAAACCGCTGGTCTCAGACTACTTCCGAGCAGCCTCTCCTGTGCATCATACCGATCCACTGTGATACCACTCGTAAGAACAGATACATGCTGCCCCTCTTTCTCCACCCCATTTCCACTCCCCTCAGATTACAACAAATGGGAGCAGTGGGGGGTCCTCAGGCCCTCTTGAAATCAGATCCCTCTGGGCAGCAAATTTTGGGCAACCAAATAAGAAGGGAGAGAGGTTTACAAGATGCACAATCCCATCCCTGATGCTTCACTCCACAGGGCTGCCCACCTGCCCTGGGCCGGTTTCCTTTGGACTGGGAGCTGCTCAGGGCAGGGCCCACGTGGAATTTGTCTCTCACGTGGTGCCCAGTGTGCTGCCCCGCTGAAGGACAGCTGGTACCTGGGCACAGCTGCTTTCCTGCAGCCACGGGAGATCCCTCCCCGGAGCGGCTTGCCGCAGGATGCCTCGGCCGGCAGAGAGCTCTCGGGCCAGGAGCAGCTTCCGCACACAGTTCATGGTGGGGAGTTTGTCCCTCCGACGCGGGGCAGAGGCTGGCGAGGAAGGAGGCTGGAGCTGGGAGATTCAGAATCACGGGGCAGGCTCAGCCGTGCCTGACATCCAGGGTTTGCTTGAAACAGACCGAGACGGATTTTAGAGATTTACCATAGCACACAGGGACAGGAAATCTAGGGTGGGGGGGGGGAGAGCTCCCTATCACCCATTCAGGCTCCCCCCCTTCATGGTGCCCCATATGCAGCCACACACACAGCGCTTCTGTGTCCCCCCACACGTTCAACCTCCCCATGCCCTGCCCCCAAACTCCTGTATATCCCTCACGGGGAGGCCACCGGACCCCCAAAATCCCCAGCCCCTCACCTCACACATACACTTCCCAGACCCCCCCACCACACGGGCATGCCCCCCCAAATCCCATCTCCACCCCACATATCCAGCCTGCCCTCATTCCCTCCCCAGGGACATGCCCCCCATCCCGTCCACATGGGCACCCCCAGCTCCAGGTGTGCACGGCACCCCAAGCCTGCCACCCCCCATATCCGACCACAGGCCGGCCTCACCCCACCGGGCGCCGCCATTTTAGCACCGCCCCCTCTAATCCCTGCCGGGTCAGGGGGCGGGGCCAATCACGCACGCTGTTTCTAAACCCCGCCCACTCCCAGACCTCCTCCCCGCCCCCCCACCTCCCCAAAATTACCCCACCGGGGCGGGGAGCCGGACACGTGGGTCCTATTTGCCGCCCTTTCCCGGGCAGGGGGCCTCCGCCCTGTGTCCCCTCCCGCCCCCGGCAGAGGGCCCGGACTCCTGGGTTCCATTCGTCGTCCTCCCCCCCCACCCCGATTTTGGCCACGTCCCTTCCTTTGTCTGTGCCTCAGTTTCCCTGGCTGGGGCTGGGGCAAGGATGAATCAGCCAGTGTCCGGGAGCTGCCAAGCCCTTCGCACCCAGCCTCAGACGGGCTCGGACCGGCGGGATGCCCTGGTTCACTGGCTGGTTACAAACCACAGGGCACCTTCTCCCAGGTAGGGGGCACATGGGGCAGGGCCAGGTACAAACCATCCTACCCCCTCGGGGCGGCTCTCACCCAGACTCCGGGTGGGAGGACTGGCCTGCAGGGAGGTTTGACAGACCCCACCGCCCAAGCATGAGGCTCTGCTATTATTTAATATTTCCTCCTCAAAACACCCCCCCACCACACACACACAGATCAGTCCCCCCACCCCCTTGTGTCAGGTGCTGCATAGACACAGTCCCTGCCCCACAGCAAAGGAAGGGTCAATAACCCCATTTTTCAGATGGGGAAACTGAGTCACAGGGCAGGGCAGTGACGCACCCAAGATCACTCAGGGATTCTGTGGCCGAGCCAGGAACTGAACCCAGATCTCCTGAGGCCTAGCGCAGGGACCTCCTCCTTCTCCATCTCCTCGCTGGCCCAGTGGGTGCCCTGGCTTTCCTTTCCCCAGCCCTGCTTTACCAGACCGCCACCAGGGGCCACCACCTGGGCATGACCCTGCCTTTGCCCCAGCCGGTCCCTGGATTCCCCACCCCCGCATGCTGCCTCCCCGAGGCCAGGGAGCTGAGTTTCGGGTGCTGTTGCTGAGCAGGCTCCAACTTCAGCTTTATTGACAGCACAGAGGGAACTTTACATTCCCGCTTGATTTCTCCTCCAGGCCTGTTCTCTCCCCCCAGGGTCACTTGGATCCTTCCTCACTCCTGCCCCAAGCTGTGACAGGGCATTGCTGTGCACTGTTAAACACCTGCCATGCCCCACCCCAGAGATGGCTGCATCTCAGCACCAGGTGCGAATCCTTGTATAAACAGCTTCTGTATTCCACCCCTGGGTGACTGAACCTCAGCACTGGAGGAGGGATCTCTGTCTAAACCACCCCTGGATCCCACCCCAGAAGTGGCTGAATTTCAGTCGTGGATTTCGTGATCCCTTTCGTGATTATTTTGCATGTCTCTTTGTAACAGGCTTCAGGCTGAAAGGTGCCTCTGTAAACGTGGGGCTGTAGGGACAACGTGGGGCTGTGGCAACAGAGGAAAGCAGCAACTTCCCTCTTTCAAGCATTGCATGTGCATTGCCCCAGGAAATGTGTGGATTGTCCCTGTTATTCAACAGGGGAAACTGAGGCACGGGGAGGGGAAGTGACTTGTTCATGGTCACACAAGGAGGCAGTATGAGAAGTGAAACTAGAAACCCAGGAGCCCTGGGCCTAACCACTAGACACCCCCCCCCATCCCGCCCCGCCCAAGAATAGACCCAGGAGTTTGACTCACAGCTGCCTCCTGCTTTAACCACAGAGCAGCTGTAAGTTCAGGAGACCGAACCCAGGCGTCCTGACTCCCAGCCCCCCTCCCCTCCCGCCACGGGGCTAGAACCCAGGCGTCCTGGCTCCCAGCCCCCCCTTCCCACAAATGCTAGATTCCCCCTCCCCTCCTGCCGCGGGGATAGAACCCAGGCGTCCTGGCTCCTAGCCCCTTCCCCCGCGACAGGGAGCGAACCCAGGCGTCCTGGCTTTCAGAGCCACCCCCATGGCGGACATGGCTCGTCCCTCACCTTGGAACCTGCCACCTGGCCGGTCCCCACGACGTGGTGGGGGCAAGGGGCAGGCGGCGGGGGCGTGGCTAGCCCCAGAAGGGGGCGTGTCCAGTGCCGGGATTGGCGGAGGCGGGGGCGCCGGCCAGCCCCTCTGTCAGAGCCAGGAGCGGGGCGTGGGGCGGCCCCGGGCTGGGATGTGGCACCGCCGCGGGACCGCCGCCTGGGAGCTGGGAGCGCGGCGGGAGCCCCTGGGCTCCGAGCAGCCGGCTCCCCACGCCCGGGGGCAGGAGCCTCCCAGGTGGGTGGATCGTGCGAGCCACGCGGGGCAGGGCGAGCCTGGGAGTGGGGGGAGCCGGATCCATGGCGGGGCTGTGTCCTGGAGGGGACGTGGGGGGAGCCGGATTCATGGGGGGGCTGTGTCCTGGGGGGGAAGTGAGGGGAGCCGGATTCATGGGGGGGCTGTGTCCTGGGGGGGGAAGTGGGGGGAGGCGGATCCAGGGGGGCTGTGTCCTGGGGGGGTGAGTGGGGGGAGGCAGATCCATGGGTGCCTGTGTCCTGGGGGGGTGAGTGGGGGGAGCCGGATCCATGGGGGCCTGTGTCCTGGGGGTCGAAGGAGGGGAGCCGGATCCGTGTGGGAAGGAGCCAGATCCATGGGGGGTTGTGTCCTGGGGGGCAAGTGGGGGGAGCCGGATCCATGGTGGGGGGGTCTGTGTCCTGGGAGGGAGAATCGGGGGGCAGCTGTGGGTTCAGGGTATAGAACCCCAGGAGTCCTGACTCCCAGTCCCTGCTTCCCACCCCCCACCGCCCCCCCAACCACTAGATCCTGCTCCCTTCCAGGATCTCTGAGCTTGCCTGGAGCGGGGAAGCCAATGCTGTGGGAAGAGGGGAAGCCATGAGGGGCCGGGCTGCGGGCTCCCTCGTGGCACACTGAAATTGGCACAGTGCATTTGGGGAGACTGGGAGGAGCCCCCCATGAAATCAGGCCTCCTGTCACTCATCCCTGAGCTGGCCCACAGCCAGTGCCTCTAGCCTGGGCACCGGGCCGACCCCACCGCTGAGGGGGGCGTTACGCCAGGCTGGCTTTTGGCCCCAGACAGGGTTAGTGGCAGGCGGGGGGAGATTGGCTGCAAGTTTTGCCACTTCGTTACTTGCCCAATTTGCGTATTGACCGGCCAAAATGAATGATAATAATTAACCCCGTGGAGGGGGCTGGGCCCAGCACAGCGAGACGGAGGTGGCGGAAACTGGATTGTTTGGCTGCACGTTCCTGTTCCCTGGCGTTGGTGTTTTGCAACCTTTAATTATTGAATGTGAGCGTCTCACCCGCCCTGCGAGCCGGGCACCTCGGGTGTTTCCCTGGAGGTTGCCAATTTCCCCGAAATCCCTCCCATGCTCCCCGCCATGCTAACCTGTAACTCCCCTCCCAGAGCTGGGGAGAGAACCCAGGAGTCCTGACTCCCTGCTCCCCAACCACTAGCCCCCCCCTTCCCAGAACTGGGATAGAACCCAGGAGTCCTGACTCCCAGCCCCTGCCAGACTCTAACCACTTAGGTGGACCCTGGCATTTCCCTATTCCCCCCCCCATTCATTCCATGTGATCAGTCTGTGTGAACCCCCACCCCTTTTGCACGAGTGCAGCCCCGTGAACACAGGGAGCTGGCATGGCACTGAGGCCTGGCTCAATGTGGCCGCTCCGTCCCGCGGGGGCCTGGCTCCCAGCCGCAATCGGCTTTGTTCTCTGGCCCTGATCCCTTTGCCTTGGCAGCGAAAGCAGGAGGTGGCATCTCGATTGAACTTGAGACCCAGTTCCGGTTACCTCAGCCAGACACTCAGTACCCGCGCTCAGGCCTGTCGGTGGGGCAGGGACCTTGCGAGGGCGTCTGCCCCTGTCCCTCCGCACTGAAGTGGGACCCGGTAAACCCAGCCCGTCCCTGCCCGCTCTTCGTCCCGCCTGTTCTGAAAAGCCTCCAGCCACGGGGATCCCACGGGGATCCCTGCCACAGCCATCGGCTGCCAACATCACTGAGAGCTGCGAACGCAACTGTTCCTCCTGGACCAGGGCAAGGGCCATCAGGCCTAGGGGTTGGAACCGCAGGTCAGCGGCAGAGTCGGGGCTGGAGCCGGCGCAATCAGAGCTGCAGGGAGTGCTCCTGCTGAGCTTAGGAGCATGACCCAGGACCCCGTGGTGCCAGGCGCTGCACATTATTTATTAGGTGTATTACGGTAGCGCTGAGGCGCCCCAGCCATGGCCCAGGACCCCATGGTGCCAGGCGCTGCACATTATTTATTAGGTGTATTACGGTAGCGCTGAGGCGCCCCAGCCATGGCCCAGGACCCCATGGTGCCAGGCGCTGCACATTATTTATTAGGTGTAGAACAATGAGATGAGGCTAATGGGCATGGTGGGCAGCAGGCTCAGCTCTAAACCATTGTACCTATCTGGTGCCTGTCACCGTGGTATCTGGTCTGGAGGAGGAGGGCCGGCTCCAGCCCCTCTTAGAACCTCACCCACCCAGACCCCGTTTCTTCCCCACACAGAGGGAGCCAGCATTCAGTCCCTGGGCCCCATGGCACTGCCTGCCCTCCCCACACACATGCCCGCTGCCAGCCCCCCTCACTCCCGACCCCCAGCCCCACCCTGGGCTCCCCCTCAGCTCTGCCGGCCCCCCTCACTCCCAACCTGCAGCCCCCGCCAGTGCCCAGAAGTGGATTACGGTTTTGTGGGGCCCTGGGCCAGAGCAAGTGGGCCCCCCGCCTGCAGTCCATTCCTCTGCCCGCCTGCCGGGGCCGGGTAGCGGGGTTGGGGCATGGGGACTCATTTTTCTGGGGTCCCTGGGCACAGACCCCATTGGCTAATCTGCCACTGGCGGTGCCCCTCGGTCCCAATCTGCAAACCCTCCCCTCCTGCTCCTTCAGGCCGGGCCATGGTGTGGATCCGGGGTTAGATCCACCAGCGTCAGTTTGCAGCTTCACAGCCTGTTTGGTTTGAAACCCCCGGGGCTGGCTGGGAGAGGTCACCTGCCCCGAACCCCCCCACCCCACCAGGTCTCCTGCCCCGAACCCCACCCCCATCTCAGAACGGATTTCAGGGTTCCAGCAGGACACGTCTTGAGCAAATATTGAATGAAGTGCGGAGGTTAGTTTACAGTGCAGAGGTTAGTTTACAGGAGGCTCATTAAGCAAATCCTTAATTACAGGCAGCAGGGCTCCTCTGGGCAAGGATCTCTACCAGCGCCTGCCGGATCCAGGGGTTGGGTTAAAGCTCCAGCCTCTGGCGGCATGGGCTGGGCCTCTAGGAGAATCTCACCTTTTGCTCACAAACAGAAATGATCCTGCTCCCCTCCCCGAGGATAGAACCCAGGAGTCCTGGCTCCCAACCCCCCTGCTCTAACAACTAGATCCCGCTCACGTCCCAGGGCTGGGGATAGAGCCCAGGAGTCCTGGCTCTTGCCCTCTTATCATTCCATAATGCTCCCCCCTTTTGGCAGGCCCTCAGCATCAGGCCTCTCTCCCTGTGGGTTCGATCCCCAGCTCTGGGAGGGGAGTGGGGACTAGTGGTTAGAGCAGGGGGGCTAGGAGCCTGGACTCCTGGGTTCTATCCCCACTCTGGGGACAGGGGACCTTGATCTCTGCTTTGCAGTGGCACCCGTGGGGGTTGGTTCCGGCCAGTTCCTGGGGCCGGGCAGTCAGGGCTGCTTGTTGGGACGTGGATCCCTTTCCAAACAGCCCCTGCCCCCAGCTCAGCGATCACCGGGTGCCCAGCTGGCATGGCCCTGGAGGGCACGGCCACGTCCCCATCCCCCACCACGGGGCCAGATCCCCCTCTCAGCTCCAGAGAGTGGGGCACATCCTGGGGGGCTGCTGGTGCCCCCCCTCCCCGCTGGCCTTGGTCTGCTGTGCCGGGCACTGCCCATTCCTTGGCAGTAGGGCTGGGCAGCACCACACGGCACCAAGGGCCTGTGGTGGGAAAAGGGCACAGGGCGGGGCATCACTGTGGTGGGGGACCAGAGAGAATTAAACTCTTGAGTACTCTCCCCTCTGTGACGCAGGCTTATCACCGCTCCACGGAGATCCGGGGCTGCAGGTCAGGAGCGAGGGGCATCGGCAGGGTGTGTGTGTACCACTGCCCTTTGCTAGGTGGAACGAGAACAGCTCTGCTCTGTGTCATATGCCCTATAATGCTCTCAGCCAGTGGTGATTCTCCTCCCGCTCAGTTGTGGGGGCTGGTGCTTCCTGACCAGGAGGCTCCAGATCCCATCCCTGTGGGGCCCCACACTCACACCCCACGCTCCCTTTACAGGTGCCATTGAGCGGCCATGGAGGAGTCCACACGGCTGGGTTACTGCATCGTGGCCGGCAGCTTCGTGACCTTCCAATTCTTCTTCTCGGCCGTCAGCCCCCAGCTCTCGCTGGCACTCAGCCGCCGCTACTGCGGCCTGACCGCTGTCAAAAAGTGCGAGTGGAACTCCAGGTACCGCAGTCCTCGGGCCTGAGGGGAGCAGGACAGAACCCAGGAGTCCTGGCTCCCCGTGCTCTAACCACTAGACCCCACTCCCCTCGAAGAGCCAGGGATAGAACCCAGGCGTCCTGGCTCCCTGTGCTCCAAACACTAGACCCCACTCCCCTCCCAGAGCCAGGGTTAGAACCCAGGCGTCCTGGCTCCCAGCCCCGCAGCGTCTAACCACTAGGCCCAGCCCCCAGCGGGAGCCATCCGGACGTTCCTTGTGGGCTTAGCCTGAGAACATCCTGGCGCGTGAGGCGTCTGACGGGCTGAAAGGAGTCATTGTCCAAGCCCAGGGGCTGGGCGCTTGGAGCAACATGGGGGGGGCAGAGCCGTGTGTGATCCCTGGGGGGCCACTGGGGGGTTGAGCCGTGTGTGATCCTGCGGGGGCCATGAGGGGGGCAGAGCCGTGTGTGATTCCCGCGGTGGAGGTCTTGGGGGGGGGGGGGCTGAGCCACGTGTGATCCTGGGGGCATTATGGGGGGGCTGAGCCATGTGTGATCCCTGGGGAGGCCAAGGGGGGGGACTGAGCCATGTGTGATCCCCCCCCAGGTGTGTCTCCACTCTGCACGCGCTCATCGTCGGCCTCTTCTGCGTCTACATCCTGCTCTTCGATGGAGCCATTAACGCCAACCCCATCTGGTGAGCTTCCCCGGTGCCCCTCACTCCCGACCCACAGCCCCCTGCTCCCCACCCCCAGCTCCCCCTGGTGCCCCTCACTCCCAATCCACAGCCCCCTGCTCCCCACCCCCAGCTCCCCCGTGCCCCTCACTCCCAACCCACAGCCCCCTGCTCCCTGCCCCACAGCTCCCCCTGGTGCCCCTCACTCCCAATCCACAGCCCCCTGCTCCCCACCCCCAGCTCCCCCATGCCCCTCACTCCCAACCCACAGCCCCCTGCTCCCTGCCCCACAGCTCCCCCCAGTGCCCCTCACTCCTGACCTGCAGCCCCCTGCTCCCCACCCCCAGCTCCCCCAGTGCCCCTCACTCCCAACCCACAGCCCCCTGCTCCCCACCCCCAGCTCCCCCGGTGCCCCTCACTCCCAACCCACAGCCCCCTGATCTCTGCCCCACAGCTCCCCCGGTGCCCCTCACTCCCAACCCACAGCCCCCTGCTCCCTGCCCCACAGCTCCCCCGGTGCCCCTCACTCCTGACCCTCAGCCCCCTGCTCCCCACCCCCAGGTCCCCCGGTGCCCCTCACTCCCAACCCACAGCCCCCTGCTCCCTGCCCCACAGCTCCCCCCCGGTGCCCCTCACTCCCGACCCGCAGCCCCCTACTCTCCCAGCCCTGGCTTCCTCCCCCCCGACACACACAGTTCTGTAGCTGGCTGCAGCCCATGCTCGGAGTTGGGGGCAGATTTGCCCTGGTCCCTTTCCCAAGCCCTGTCTCTCACAGCTGGTTGGAAGGTGCCAGCCCTGGGCCGGGGGGGGGGGGGGGGGAGGTCCCGTGGGCCCGAGGTCACATGGTGGCAGAGGTGATAAAAGACTGTTTTGTGCCGGGGAAGAATGGCCTCCTTGTTCCCCGGCTGCCAGGAGCCAGAACCGCCCGTGCAGCTGGCATCGGCGGGGCAGAGGAGGCTGCGCGGTGCGGGTGGGCACAGCCTCTTGCATTGGGGACCGGAGCCCAGGGGCTGGCATGGTGCCCGGACATAGGGTTGCATGCAAGGGGGATCTGGGGCCCAGGCACTGTGGGGAGCGAGCGTCTGATGGGGGGGAGCTGGCCCTGTGATCACCCCCCTGCCTGTGTTCATGCTCCGCCTCTCCCCCCGATACTAACCCCCCCACCCCGTCCCATGCCAGCCCCTCATCCCCTGACTCCTTGTGCTTCCAGGGGGGACCCTTACCTGGTGAAACTCAACGTGGCCATCACCTGCGGCTACCTCCTCTACGGTAAACGCTGTGGGCACCGTGCTGCCCCTGCTGGCTGGCCTGGGGACTGCGACCCCCAGCTCTTTGGCCTCCCTGACCTGGGGGGACCCCAGAACTGGGATTTCAGGCACAAAATGATCTAAAACCCTAAAAAAAAACGGGGAAACTTCTTACAATTTTGGTGACTTTTTCCTTCTGGAGTGAAAGGAGCCACCAGGCATTGGGGCCATGGGCCTGGGGGGCTGCCCGGCAGGGCCAGGCTTTGGGGCTGAAGCAGGGAGCTGCAGTGGGGCAGCTGGGCAATCAGGGGGGCTGGACCCTGAAACCCCACCCAAGTGGGAGTTGTTTGTGCCTCCCACCCAAGCTGAGGACCCCAGGAATAGATGGAAACTCCAGGAGAAATCCAGGTGCCCAGCCCAGGGTGAGGGTCTCCCAGGCAGTGAATGGTTTGTGGGGCCCCCAAAGGGCTGACTTCCGACAGGGCCAGCGCTGAGCTCGCTCCAGGAATCGGGCCTCTTCCGGGGACACACACCGGCTACAGGCCCCGCTCTGAGAGGCTCGGGGCGGGAGGTGCCAGGCTTGCGAGAGGGGGTATGTGGGGAGAGTGTTTGGGGTGGGGGGGCGTCATGCTGCGCCTGGAGGGGCTGGTAGGGTTTGTTTGTGTGTGTTTGTGCATTTCCCCATTGCTGAGCCTGACACAGCGCCCTCCCATGGGGGCCCCAGCACACTGACCTGTCCCCCCCATTGTCCCCCCGGCCCCCCCGCATTAAAACTCCTCCGTGTGTGTTTCAATTCCAGATTTGCTGCTGCTCCTGCGGTACTGGAAGATGCTGGGCGACTCCCTGTTCGTTTGCCACCACTTGGTGGCGCTGTACGCCTACGGATACGTGCTGGTCAGTGCCAGGTCCTGGCCGGCTGCTCTGGGGCAGGCTCCCTCCCCTGTCCCAGCCCCCCAGATCTCTGCTCTCTCTGTGCTTCCTCTGCACCCCCCGCCCCAGCTACTTCCTTTGCCCCCGCTCCGAGGGCAATGGCTGGGTCCATCCAGGCTCCAAATTCAGCTTCAACCCTCCCCTTTAATCCCAGCCAGAATCCACCCCCCCATTTCAAGTCAAAGCTCCGATTTCAGCCCCCATTCGCCAGCTGGCGTCCCCCCTCCCCAGGCCTGGAGGGGCGGGAACGCAGCCAGAACAGAGGAGCCCAAGGCACCTGCCTCTGGGAGCTGGGAGGCTGGGCTGGGCTTGGGGCTAAGGGACTGGGATTCATGAGAGCTGGGTTCGAAGGGGTCTGGCCGCTGCTGGAGACGGGATACCGGGGTAGATGGGCCCGTTCCCTGTTCTACAGCAGGGAGGGGATAATCTCAGAGGGTTTAACACCAGGAGGGACCCTTAGATCTAGTCTCACCTGCACATCACAAGCCGGAGAATTTCACCCACCTTCTGTATGAGACATTAGCTCAAGGCAGAGAGCGCGTCCCCTTCAGATGAGCCCTGCTGTGCCCTGGACTCCCCACTTTGCATGCGGCTCGGGGTGGGCACCCTGGGGCAGATGGCGAGGGCTGTACCAGGGAGGATGGCCCAGTGGTTAGGGTCTAGCCCAGGACTTGGGAGTCCTGGGTTCAATTCCCTGCTTTGCCACAGACTGCCTGTGTGACCCTGGGCCAGTTGTATAGCTGTTCAGTGCCTCAGTTTCCCTCTTTGTATAATAGCCCTGCCAGGGGCATTGTGAGGCTAAATACACCAACGATGGTGAGGTGCCCAGATGCCACGGTGATGGCAGCCGATGTGCACTCACACTGTGGCTGCAGGGCTGTGCTGGGAGACAACAATTGGGCCTCCCCCCCCACCCCACCCCCAGGCGGCTTCCCTTGGTGGCCTGCGACTCGCCAGGGGACGCAGGGGGCCGTTTGCCTGCGCAGCCCCAGGTGCTTGTTAGCACCAAAGCTCCCTGGGCCGGGAAGGAGGCGCCGGCATCCGAGATCCATGGAATGTCCTGGGCCGAGCAGCCAGCGCTGGCTGGAAACCCCCCTTCTGGCAGCTCAGGCTGGTCACCCAAAAACCAGGGGCTGCTTTTGAAAATTTCCATCCAAAAAGCTTTAGGCGGGTGTCAGTGACCAGATACTGTGTATTAGGTGTATTGCGGTAGCCCCTAGGCACCCTGGTCATGGCAGGGACCCTGGGCACAGCACAGAACAATAATTTCCAAGCTCCATCCAGCCCCTGCCTTGAGGCGCCCGAGTCCTGGGGAAGAAATCTGCCTCTTACCATAGGACTGCTCAGGCCCGAGGTCCTGACCTGCTGCCCCACCCAGGCTCTGACAGGGGCTGGCACCAGCTGCCCCCAGGGAAGGGGAAAGAACCCTGCAGTGGAGGGGGTGGGAGGATCCTCTCCCCCACTAAGGGCTCATGGGACGCCCCTGGTCTGCTTAGCACCCAGTGTGGCCGTCCCCAGCCGGTCCCAGATCACTGGGGAGGAGCCTCGTTGGCTTCAGAATCGGGACTTTCTACCGGTATTTGGGGTTCTTCTTATGAACCGGGGGGGTTGCAGCCGTAGCCGGGTTCCCCTGGCCCTGGCAGCTTTATCCGCCCCGCTGAGGGCCAGGAGCTCTTCTCGGCCCCACGCGGGTCAGGACGCTGCTTTGCCCCGGGACTCCAGGAGCTGGGGACTGAAACCGACTCTCACCCGACTCTGGCAGCTGGGGCGTCCGCTCAGAAACGTGGGGGGCTGGGGACCAAGCTGGGGCAGCATGTAGAATACAGGGGACTGTATTCCAGCCTGCAGCATCTTGGGTAGGGTCATAGGGACCTATGAAAAGTCAGGGGGGCAAACCAAAGTGTGGGGGGGTGTCACGGAGTCCCTGGGCGATGCTCTGGAACTGCTCCCCATGAAGCCAGTCAGGACTCTGGGGCAGTCGCCTTTCTGTGAGCAGCCTGTCTTCAGGACACGCAGCTCACACAGCTTCCACCTTCCTGGGTCTGACCTCGGAGCATTCAGCATCCTCTGCCCCTCCGTGCGCTTCCCACAGCGAGTCCGCTCAGGCGGGGCTCCTGGGGAAGCCAGAGGGTCCTGCACCCCAACTTCGCAGTCAGACGTGACTCTCAGCCAGCCAGTAAAACAGAAGGTTTATTAGACGACAGGAACATGGTCTAAAACAGAGCTCGCAGGTGCAGAGAACGGGACCCCTCAGCTGGGTCCATTTTGGGGGGCAGTGAGCCAGACAACCACGTCTGCACTTCACTCCATGTCCCAGCCAGCCCCAAACTGAAAACCCCCTCCAGCCCCCCCTGCTCTGGGCTTTGTTCCTTTCCCGGGCCAGGAGGTCACCTGATTCCTTTGTTCTCCAACCCTTTAGCTCTCACCTTGCAGGGGGGGAAGGGCCCAGGCCATTAGTTGCCAGGAAACAGGGTGTCGGCCATTCTCTGTGTCCAGACTCCTGCACACACATGCCCTCTAGGGCTCTGCAATGATCATACACCCTTACTCCACCCCCTAGATACTTAAGAACTGCATAGGGGAAACTGAGGCACCCCCACACTATTCAGAGGAAACATTAAGAACAGTCCCACTTCGTCACATCTCTCCCCCCTTCGAGATCGAACTGAGCGGGGTCACTTTAGCCGGTGACCTGGGGAAGTTCGAAGCCACCAACGTTCCCATGGATGCCCCAGCATCTCTCCCATTCCTTGGTAGGAGTTACACCAGGCCCTTCCAGTTTCACGCCCTCCCTTAGGTCGGGGTGGTCGATAGCACTCGCAGGCCGCATGTGGGAAGGTTTATGCAGCCCATGCCCTTTGGCCACCCCAAGAATGTCTCCCCATTGACCATCACCTTCTGCTCCCACTGGAGGTCCGGGGGGCCTGGCCCCAGGAAACTCCACACAGACATATAGGTTGGGGTCAGGAGTGGGAGCCTGTCCACATCCCCAACCATCTGGCTGACGGAGTCTATGGCCTTGGGACCCAGCAAGGGAGCTAGATACCGGGGCTTTTCCGCAGGGTCCCCTTGGTTCAAATCGCCAGCCTGCTCAAAGGCAGTGAGGTGGGCATCCACACCCCCCCCTCCTTAACCAGGGGCAGCAATTTAGTCTCGAGGTTCCCTGCGGAACTGGCCCCCCGGGATCTATCCCCACTCACCCCGGGGAGGTCCCCTAGGCCTCTCCGCCCCACCACCGCCAGTTCATGCTGCTGCTGCTTCTGCAGCTCTTTCTCGGGCTCTCGCTGTCTCCCACGGTCCTCTTGCTCTCTCAGACTCCGCTCCAATCCCGTCCGTCTCGATCCCCCGATGGGGAACCCGATCATGAAGACCCTCGTCTGGTTGGGGACAGGAGTCTTGGCGATGCCTGGCTCCCGCTCCAGCTGCTCCCAGATCCTGCTATAGCCCCAGTTGGGGTCAGGAATCTGTTCCTTAGAGCAGTCATCCTCCTCCAGCTGCACGATTAACTCTGCTTTGGTGAACTTTCCAACGCTCAACCCTCTCTTTTTGCACAGGGTTACAATGTCCTTCTTAAGGAGACGGTGACAGGCCATCACTCCGCTCCTCCCAAGTTGTTGTGGACTCACAGGCCCGTGTGTTCTCAGCTCCCCACGGTTTCCAGGGAGAACCCCTAGTGTGCCAGCCCTTCTCGAGGTCACCACCTCTTTGCCAGGGTCGAGCTGCAGACTCCTCCGCCCCTTGGACTGCTCGCTGCAATCCCCCGGGGAACCCTGTTACTGCACAGTCCTTCTCGCTGGTCACACACTCCCAGGGGTTAACCGCCCCCCGAAACCGCTCCTCTCTGAGCCTTCAGCAGGCCTGGTCCTCGGCAATCCCCCTTCGTGTTACTGCTCCCCAGTCACTTACTGCAGGAAGCACCATCCACGGGGTGCAGAACATCCCACCGCTGCCACCAGTTGTCACGGAGTCCCTGGGCGATGCTCTGGAACTGCTCCCCATGAAGCCAGTCAGGACTCTGGGGCAGTCGCCTTTCTGTGAGCAGCCTGTCTTCAGGACACGCAGCTCACACAGCTTCCACCTTCCTGGGTCTGACCTCGGAGCATTCAGCATCCTCTGCCCCTCCGTGCGCTTCCCACAGCGAGTCCGCTCAGGCGGGGCTCCTGGGGAAGCCAGAGGGTCCTGCACCCCAACTTCGCAGTCAGACGTGACTCTCAGCCAGCCAGTAAAACAGAAGGTTTATTAGACGACAGGAACATGGTCTAAAACAGAGCTTGCAGGTGCAGAGAACGGGACCCCTCAGCTGGGTCCATTTTGGGGGGCAGTGAGCCAGACAACCACGTCTGCACTTCACTCCATGTCCCAGCCAGCCCCAAACTGAAAACCCCCTCCAGCCCCCCCTGCTCTGGGCTTTGTTCCTTTCCCGGGCCAGGAGGTCACCTGATTCCTTTGTTCTCCAACCCTTTAGCTCTCACCTTGCAGGGGGGGAAGGGCCCAGGCCATTAGTTGCCAGGAAACAGGGTGTCGGCCATTCTCTGTGTCCAGACCCCTGCACACACCTGCCCTCTAGGGCTCTGCAATGATCATACACCCTTACTCCACCCCCTAGATACTTAAGAACTGCATAGGGGAAACTGAGGCACCCCCACACTATTCAGAGGAAACATTAAGAACAGTCCCACTTCGTCACATGTCAGGGGGGCAAACCAAAGTGTGGGGGGGCAATCACCCTCCCCCATAGCAAGTGAGGCCCCAGCTTGGCAGCCCTGTTAGAATCGGCCAGGCCTGTGAGCTGGGCTATTCACTTGCGCCGTGTTTTCACCCGGGTCAGTCTCCCCTGTTTGTGGGGCCATCGGCCCCCCCAGAACTTAGCCAGCAGGAAGAGTCAGGACCCAGCCCCAGCTGGCGTCTCTCTCCCCACTCTGCCCCCTGCACTGCGCCCAGGCCATGGGAACATCTAAACATCTCATTTGTGACGCCTTACCAAACAACCAGCCCTCCCTGGCGTGACCCCGGTACTGAACTCCCCAGGGGGTCAGCCCCCCCACAGCTGTCAGATACAGCCCCACTAGCACCTTTGGGGTCGTGGGGGGGACACGCAGAGGGAGCCTGGCCTAAATATTTGGGCAGCTCTTTGAACTGGGGTGGGGCAGGTTGAGATTGGGAGCCATACACAGAGCTGGGTAGGGGAGACCCAGGACTGGGGTAATGGGGCTGCGAGTCAGGACTGAGGGACACTAACAGAGCTGGGAGGGGCAGGGATCCTAGGGCTGGGCTAGCAGGGGGCTCTGGGTGGGGATTGGGGGCACTGGCAGATCTGGGTGTGGGGAGGCCCAGGGCTGGGCTAGCAGGGGGCTGCGGGTCGGGACTGAGGGGCTCTGGCAGGGCTGGTGCGGGGGGACGGGACTCTGCTCATCTCTCCCCTACAGAAGGTGCAAAGGAACCTGGTTGGGGTGGGCCCCTCTCATGGCTCCAGGTCTTCAGGGAAGTGACTCTGCCTTGGGGTCTGTGAGTCCAGCGACCCGCCCCTTACTTCATGCTGGGGCACAGCTCAGCGCCCCCCACCTCTGGGGTGGTTCCTGAGCAGGCCTGGGGTGGAGGATCTGTCCCCCCCGTGAGCCCCTTGGAGCAGGGGATTAACAGCCTCTCTCTCCCCTAGAGCCGAGGGGTGCTCCCCTATTTCGCCAACTTCCGCCTCCTTTCCGAGCTCTCCACCCCATTCGTCAACCTGCGGTGAGTCCGGGGGAGGGCTGGGCAGGGGCTGGTGCTGGGGGGCTCTAAGGTGCCTGAGTGTCCCAGTGGGACACGGATTCAAATTCTCCTGAGGCGCTGGGGGATGAGGATGGTGCCACTACCCCAGAGGATGCTGGGATGCAGACGGTGTGGGGAGGGGGGCTGAAGGGTAGGGCAGGCAACCCTAGATCAGTGGGGCTGGGAGTTAACACCCTTTTGACTTGCATAAGGGCAGCTTCCACACCCCTCCCTCCCCCGGGCTATGGGCTCAGGCTCTCTGCAGACTCAGGCAGAGTCTGGCTTAATGAGAGGGCTGATGTGATCATGTGACGCCAGGAGCTGGAGGGGGCAGGGCCTGAGGCTGTTTAAAGTGACCGCGCGCCTTTCTCGTGGCCCAGGTGGTTCTTTGACACCGTGGGGCAGCCCCGCTCCTCCTGGTTCGTCCTGGCCAACGGCCTGGCCATGACCGTGGTCTTCTTCCTGGTGCGCATCGCCGTCATCCCCAGCTACTACGCCCGTGTGCTGGCCTGGCACGGCACGCCCGAGTACGCCCGCCTGGGGCTGGCCGTGCAAGTGGCCTGGATCGTGCCCAGCCTGGCCCTGGAGGTCCTCAACCTGGTCTGGATGTACAAGATCATCCGGGGCTTCTACCGGGCCTTCTGCCGGTCCCAGGAGCGCAAGGCGGCCTGCAGCCATGGGGACTAAGCGGGAGCTGGACTTCCCCAGGGGGCGCAGCCAGGGGGCCCCCAAGCTCCTGGCACAGATGGAAGATCCACTCTAGTTCCCATCAGAGCCCACAGCAACAGAAATACCCTGGCCTGGCATGTGCCCCCAGGCACATGGACTGGCCCCCACTGAGCAACAGGGGCATCTGGACTGGCACATGTCCTACAGGCAGCTAGGAAACTCATGGAGATCACAGACTGGCATATGCCCCAGGCACCCAGGAAATCCATGGGGCACCGGGACTGGCACTGAGCACTTGGGACATCTGGACCTGCGCATGCCTGTCTTTGTGGGGGCCTGCGTGTCCATGCACAAGGGGCACGGAGGCTCCAGCTGGGTGGGGGGCAGGGGGCAGAGCGGGGAGCCACAGTAGGGCCATGCTGCAGCCTAGTGAACAGCTTCCCCAGGCCTCCGTACCCCCTCCAACTCCTACAAAAAGGGGAAGGAGGCCCACTCTACTGGGCTGGAGAGTTGGGGGGGTGGGGCCCACGTGTGCTGAACCCCCGGGGGCCAACGGTTATTTGTAGCTTTTGAGGACACACACACACACCCCAGGATCCTGCAGTCTGACCCAGGCTCCTCCCTGCCAGATGCCTCCTGGCCCATAGCACCCCCCCTTCCATAAGGCCCTGGCCCCCTACCCAAGGGGATGGGGCAGGGTCCTGGGGCTGAGCCTGCTCTGGCAGGGGGAGCGGGGTGCGGAGTTGGGAGCCACACGGGTCCCAGCAGGGGTGTCTCTGGCACAGGGCAGCCCCCAGCTAAACATGTTCAGAACCCTCCGGGCTGGGCCCCCCGAGAACCGGCTATAGTCCCTGCTCTGCTGCAGACTCCCAAGGCGAGTCGCGGTTCCTCTGTGCCTCAGTTTCCCTGTCTGTTAAAGGGGGACAACGCCCCTTCAGCTGTGCCTTCTCTCTTCAGACTGGGAGCTCTGTGGGGCAAGCCTGTCCTCCATTCTACCCGTGCAGCGCCCGGCATGGCCGGGGGACCCCCGATCTCGGCCAGGCCCAGACAGTGCCCCTTGATCTCGGCCTGGACCTCTAGGCATTTCCACGCTCCCAGTGACACTCTGAAGTAGCCTCCCTCACCAGGTCTCGCTCCGGTCGGCTCCGAGATCGGGTTTTTTGGACGGTTTCCAGTGAAGAATCTCAAATTCCTTCTCGATTCCTTGTTTCATACCTGACATTTCTGCCCTAATGAGGAATTAAGCCTCCCCCCATACTAATTTATTAACCCCAAACCCCCCCCCCTCCCGGGCCAGGGGACGAGCGTCCAGCTCACCCCCGAACCTGGCTGGGCTCCGACCTCTCCGGCCACGTTTGCCTCCAGTGTCTGTCTGTCAGGGGAGGGGTGGGACCCTCAGTGTGGGTGTCAGGGGACAGGCCACTGGGCTGGGACTCAGGACACCTGCGGTCCGTCCCCAGCTTTGCCACTGGCCAGCTGGGTGACTCTGCACAAGTCACTGCCCATTCTGTGCCTCAGTTTCCCCTCTCGCCCTTTGTTTAGATTGTGAGCTTGTTGGGGCAGGGACTTTACTTCGTTCTGGGTCTGGGCAGCCCCCAGCTCAACAGGAGCACCCCCACATCTCAGCTGGGGTCTGGGCAGCCCCTGGCACAATGGGAGCACCCCAATATCTCAGCTGGAGTCTGGGCAGCCTCTGGCACAAGAGGGGCCCCCCACATCTCAGCTGGGGTCTGGGTAGCCCCTGGCACAATGGGGGCCCCAATCCTGGTTATGGGCTCTAAGGACAGTAGGACCAGTCAGTAATACACCAATTTGCACCAGCTGAAGACCTCGCCCTCCGACCCCTCCATGCCTGGCTGTCAATTGCCCCTTAGTAACAGCGGGCGCCCTCGGCTGCCGGGTTCAGGGCTGGCCTGGAGCATTTACCCTGTCACCCGTTTCCTCGGTATGGTCCCCACCCTCACTCTCTGCCCTAAAGCCCATCAGGCCGGAGCCCAGCCCTGAACTCAAACCCGCCAGCCCGGGCCCGATGCCGGGGGATTCTCCGGCCTGTTCTCTGGGGGGCGATCGGAATCCACTGCCCACCGCACTGCCCGGTGCCAGCTCAAACCTGGCATTTCGTACCCTCCGCCCCAAACACCTGCATCCCCGTTGGCCCGCGCCCCCCCAGAGCAGCACACAGGCTCCCACTGCCACCCCCTGGGGGTGCCGCCGGCAGGAGAGGGGACAGACAGAGGGACGTGACACGAATTGCGGGGACTCAGGTTTGCGGGGACTCAGGTTTGATCTTGTGGCAAGATCGTTCTCACGCCTCGCAGCACCGTTCTCACGGGGGGCGGATCCCCCCATCTGAGGCCCGTCTCTCATCCTGCCCCCTGGACTGTGATCGCCAAGCGGTGCGGGGGCCTTGGCGGCTGGTGTATGAAAATAACAATAAACAGGATTTAGTTTATTACGCTGGGCCGTCCTGCAGCCCTTTCTCACGGGCTCCCTGCAGGGAGAGGTGGCCGTGTGATTTCGGGGGTGCCCTGTGCGGGGGAGCGTTGTGCATTGGGTGGTTGCAGTGGGGGCAGGCAGCCCCTTGCTGAAAGGGTATTTCAATATGGCAGGTGGAGCCCACCTTGGTGTGTGGGGGGGGTGGAGGCATGTTTGGGGAGGGGTGAAGCTGTATGGACTGCACGGGGGGCACATTGTGGGGCAACGTGTGTGTTGGGGGCCAAGGGTGGGGGGGGGTGCATCAGACTGTGTACATGTTGGGTTGGTGGGTGGATGTGTTGCGGCTGGGAAAATAACCCAGGAATCCTGATTGCCGGCACCCCCACTTCTCTAACTACTAGACCCCACTCCCCTCCCAGAGCTGGGGACGGAACCCAGGAGTCCTGCCTCCCAGCCCCTCCCCCCTTGTAACCACCAGACCCCACTGCCCTCCCAGAGCTGGGGATAGAACCCAGGAGTCCTGTCTCTGCGTCCCTCCCCCCGTAACCACTAGACCCCACTCATTGTCCAGAGCTGGGGACAAAACCCAGGAGTCCTGCCTCCCAGCCTCCTGCTCTAACCCCCCTTTTGCTGCCCTGAGAGCCGTAGTCGGACGAACGGGGTGGGGGAGGCAGCTCCCCAGACAGGAGCCGGGGAGGGTGTTGCTAACACTGGCAGGTGATGGAGGCCGATGAACTAAGTGTTAGGTCTGGCCGTGCTGGGCAGCGCTGCGGAGCGGGCCGGGGCGGGGGGCCGGGGGCATGGTGCGTGTGGTGGGAGCTACGCGGGCCAAGGAGCTGTCAGGGCCTCGAGAACGAACCCCGGGCAGCGGCCAGTGGGACTCCCTGCCACGTGATCCGTGAGGCCAGGAGTCTAGGCCGGCGCCCAGTGAGAGCCCCCGGGGCTGGGGGAGGGCAAACACGAGCAAACCCAGAATAGGGGGCTGGGGGGGATTCTTCCCTTGCGGGCTGGTTAGTCCATCCCTGCAGGGAGTCTCACGCCTGCCTCTGACATAGCTCATGCCAGCCCTGCTCTCCGCCAGTGATCCTACCCAGATGTCCTAGCACATGAGGCCCTGCAGCCGGCGGCGGCCCCTCCCTGGGGCCCCCCAGCACCCCCTCCCTGGGGCCCCCAGGTGCCCTCTCCCCAGGGACCCCCAGTGCCCTCTGGCACCCTCCACCCCTGCTGCCAATGGGAGATTGTTGAGCAGTGGGTGCCCAAAGGAGCCCACAGAGCCCCTTGGGTGCCCGGACCCCCCTGCCCCCAGGGCCTGGGCCAGCCCCAAAGGTTCCCCACTTGTCCCCTGCTCCCCTGCTCCCGGTACAGCTGCCTGGCCCCCTGGCAGGACCCCCCGTTCCGGGGGGCACCCTCTTGGCTGAGCCGTGGGCGCGGTGACGTGGGGCCAGGCTGCCAGGCAGCTATAAATGGCAATGCTCATTCTGAGCTGGGGAGCGAGAGGGGTGGGTGAGAGGGGCCCGAGGGGCGGGGAGGGGGGCGTTGGCACCCGGCCTGATTCAGCTACCGTACGGCTCAGCCTCACGTCATCAGTAAAATTTAGCCGCCCGCCAGGTCCCTCCGGCTTCGGAGCCTCCTGGGCCATGAGCTCAGGGCTGAGTCAGCCTGCGCCAGCCTGGGCCCTTAACCCCCTGGCTGCTGTGGCCTGGACACACGTGTGCACACCTGTGGCCCGGCAGCGCTGGGTTGGCAGGAGCCAGCCTGCTGGGGGGGGGCACAGGATCGGCCCCCTTGGGTGTCCCCTCTCCCCACACCTCTAGCCGGCCTGCCCCATCTCACAGCACACCAGCAGGGGGCTGAGCAGAAGCATACCCAGCCCCCGGGAGCTGGGACCCCCAAACGGTCAGCGATCCCCGAACCAGGGGGTTACTCCTGACCTGACTGGGTGAGCTCCCACGGGCACAGTGCCAGGGCTGCCGCTTCGCACCTTCTCCTGGAGCAGCTGGTGCCCGGCCCATGTGTCACGGTACTTCCCAAGCTCCTACCAGGCACCCCGGCTGGGGCTCCTAGCCAGGTGGCCCTGGCAGCGTGGCGGCATCTCCCCCACGCCAGTGCCTTCCTACCCCCCCTTCAGTCTCCCTCAGGGCCTGGCGCTGCATGTCACTGCTGTGCCCACCTGCCTCTCGCCTCAGAAACACTTCGGGCAAGGGCTGTTTTTAGCTACGGGGGGCAGCGCCCGGCACAAGGGACCCCGAGCCCAGACCGGGGCCCGCTCGGCGCTGCCCCAATAGGAACATCGTCCTAAACTCGCTCCCGGGGCGTGGGGAAGGGGAGTCGCCCGAGGACGCCGAGAACAATGCGCCACAGTCCCTCGTTCTCAGCACTTCCACCAGCAGAGCGCAAAGCAGCGCGGCGTCCTTATCCCCATTTCCCAGATGGGGAAACCGAGGCACCGAGTGGGGAGGTGACTTACGCAGGTCGCCCGCCCAGCCAGCAGCGGAGCCGGGGATCAAACCAGCTTTCACTCCAGGGCTCTATCCGCTAGGCCGTGCTGCCGGGCTCATCACCCGCTCCGTCTAACTGATCGCTTTGGGCTAGTTCACGAGCTAGCACCCCCTGCAGGCTCACCCAGAGCTCCCGCAGCGCCTCTCACCGCTGGGCAGGGCCTGCTTATGTGTCCCCAGGTACAGCACGCCCGCAGCTGAGCCCCCCGCACCCCCTCCTCCAGACCCTGCCTCAGGGTCTTTCCCTGACCCCGTTCGCTCGCTGGGGCTTCCGGCTGCGTTCGCACCCTGTCCCAGGCCAGCCCCGGATCCCTTCGGCAGGAGGCAGCTGACTGCGGCCCAGCCAGGGATCCCTGCCCAGGGCCCGGTCCCAGCGGGGTCAGAGCGGGGATGTAACGGCCCCTTCGGCCTTAAGCGCCAGGAGATCACAGAGCCAGGACGCCTGGGTTCCGCCCCCAGCTGTGCTCATGACTCCCGCACGGGCACCCGGGAGAGGGACCTCAGGGCCTGTCCATTGCGCTCAGGGGTCGCTTCAGGCCAACGCGAGCAACCGCTCGGCACGTTTGCTAATCCACAGCTGTACACACTGGGGGGCGGGCACGTGGCCAATACACCTTGAGGGGAGGACGTGGCCCTGGGGGGGAGGACATGGCTCATACGCACCATGCTGGCCGGTGGGCACATAGTCCATATGTGCTGGGGGGAGGGAAGGCCGGGACTCATACGCTCGGTGTGGGGAGGGGATATGGCCCATAAGTGCTGTGTTTGCTAGGGGGATGTGGCTGGTAGGTGCTGAGTTGGGGGGGACACGTGGCCCATGGGTGCTGTGTTTGGGGGGGATGTGCCCCATATGTGTTTGTTTGGAGGGGATATGTGGCCTAGAGGTGCTGTGTTTGGAGGGGACATGTGACCCATGGTGCTGTGTTGGGGGGATGAGTCCTGTGGGTGCTGGGTTTGGAGGAACATGGCCCTTGGGTACTGTGTTGGGGGTGTGTGCGGCCCGTGGGTGCTGTGTTGGGGAGGGGACCTGGCCCATGGGTGCTGGGTTTGGCGGGAACGTGGCCTGTGGGTGCTGGGTTTGGGGAGATGTGGCCCGTGGGTGCTGCTGCGAAGGGGACATGGCCCATGGGTGCTGGGTTGGGGGAGACGTGGCCCGTGGATGCTGTTGGGAAGGAGACATGACCCATGGGTGCTGGGTTTGGGGAGATGTGGCATGTGGATGCTGGGTTTGGGGGGGACGTGGGCCACAGGTGCTGGGTTGGGGGGGACGTGGCCTGTGGGTGCTGGGTTGGGGGGGACGTGGCCTGCACACTGTTTGGGGCCAGCCAGGGCTGAGCAGCCGGGATCGCGGCCGGAGGTGCCCGCCATCGTTAATACTCTCAAGGGTCTGGCTCCCAGGGGATCAAACCCGCCTCCCCCTCCCCCCAACACCCACTGTATTGCTGGGGAGCCCCAAGCTCCCGCCCTGTCCCCCCCCCCACGGCCTTCCCGGGTCCCACCGAACCATATAAAGGCTGAAAGCGTCTCCAACTTGGCTGCTGCCGGTAGTGTTTATAAAATACTGTTTTCAGTTTGGCAAAGGCTCGACTGCCCCCCCCCCCGGCCTGCGCTGCCCACCCCCCCCCCGGCCTGCGCTGTCTGCCGCGCGCTGCCGCGCGCCTTTGATTGTTCCCAGATTTATGGGGAGCGAGGGAATGGGGTGAAGGCAGAAAAGCAGCCAGGAGGGATGCGGGACTTATAAGGCAAGCGGTGAGCAGAGGCCGAGCAGGCTCCGGCTGGGAGGGCTGCTTAGTTCTCGCAGCAGCAGGGCGGTTTAAAGACACAGGAGCGGGGTGCCAATAGCCCCCGGATCTGGGCAGTATGGCCCCTGGCAGGGGGCACCTGGGCAGGACTCCTGAGGTCTTAGGAGCGTGGGAGCTAGTGGTGAGAGCAGGGGATTGGGAGACAGGTCTGGGGTCTGTTCCCAGCTGTGTGAGGGCAGTGGGGTGCAGGGGTTAGAGCAGCATGGACTGGGCTCTACTTGTGGCTCCGGGAAGACTGCGAGGTCTAGTGGTTAGAGCAGAGGAGGTTGAGAGTCAGGACTCCTGGGTTCTGTCCCCAGCTCTGGGAGGGGAGTGGGGGCTAGTGCTTAGTGGCAGTGGGTGGGATTGGAAGCCAGAGGTGCCCATATGATCACCAGGACCCTGCACGCCTGGCTAGCAGGACGAGCCATGTCCTGCCTCGGAGAGCCCCAGGCCGAGGCTGCGTTGCCAGGGGTGTGGGCACCAGGCTCTGGACGGGCCACCTCAGGGCAGGAGGGGAAAGAGACCCCAGATTTCTCCCCTTTGCTTTGGCGTCAGCCAGACAGGCCTCGCCCCTTACAAAGGGAAACCTCAGGGAATTAAAACCCAGTGCCCTGCGGTGTCCCCATCCCTGGCATGAAGTGAGTTTGCTGAGCCTCCGGCTTGGGTCGGACTCACAAACTCCCTTGAAAAGAGGAGGGGGTCCCTGCAGGGCTGAGATACGCTGGCTTGAGGTTGGGGGGCTTTCCCAGCTGTTGCCCCCACTCTGGGGGTCCCGCAGAAGATTGGATCCACTACGTCAGTAGCTACTGCTCCCTTAGCCAGAGCCCCGGTCACTGGCCCCCATCCCAGCTGCTGCTGGTGACCGAGAGCCGCTCAGAGGGCAGCCAGGGCCTTAGGATGTGCCATCTCCTCTCCCTCCTGGCCAGTTCGGGACTGTTCCCCTGGCCGCGTGCCCTGGCGCCTCGGCCCCGGGGAGCCCCCGTCCCATGAGTCACGGGCACCGGCTGCTCGCCTCTCCCAGCTGACTCAGCGGAATCTGATCCAGTGACTGGAGGGTGAGGTAGCTGGGCACCTGCCCAGGGTTGGGAAATCCGAGGGGGGGTTATTCTCACTGCCCCCCCTTGCCACTGATCCCTCTCCCTGCCATCTGTGTGCCGCCCGCTATCCCAGGGGAGCAGCCACCCCTTTCAGCCAGATCTCCCCCCTCCCCGCAGCGAGGCAGGAGTGGGGCAGTGACAGGGGGCTCCCCACTCTGGATAAGACAGGGATGGCTGATAACCCGCGTGGTCAATCCGTCTAGGCGGATCCCATGTTCCGCATGACCCCGGCGTGGGGGCACCCGCCCATGCCAGCGGATCTCAGCCCTGCCCTGGAGGGGGCACGCTCCCTGGCTGTCTCGCTCTCCTCTGTCCCTGTCCCACCTCCACGGGTGATCCCTTTCCTCTGGGCAGAGCTTTTGTCCCCTCCTGTGGCCCCCAGGGCTCCCACGTGGCCGGGCCAAGAGGAGTTTTCCATCTTTCCTTTGACTCCCCGCCAGGTGCAAAGCCAGAATGTGGGGAAAGCAGGGGGCCAGCTCACCCCCGGACTGCAGGGAAACTGGCGGGGCAGAGAGGCTGGGAAACACCACAGAACGCAGCACCCCGCTCTGGGCACGGAGGGTTTGTCAGACACCCCCAAGCAGGAGGGTCCCAGAGGCCAGGCGTCAGCCCAGTGCTCTCGCCCCACAGCCCAAGCCCGCCAGCTGACCCGGGCCCACACACTGGGCCGTGTGCCTTTTATCGCAGCACGCTGGGGTCCAATGGGTGTGAGTGAGCAAAGCCTGGAGGCTCAGGACTGTACTGTGGATCCGCATCCTCCCAGCAACCCCCTTCCCAGCCCCCGAGCTAAACCCGCCCCGTCAGCGTCTCAGGCTCAACCAAAGCGGAAAGCTACGTCCCTCCTGCTAAGGCAGGACTGGTTAGTGCTGGAACCAGCAAGCTGAGCGCCGCACCGGGAAGGCTCAATAACATGTGGCAACTTCGGGACCATTCTAGCAATGGGGAAACTGAGGCACAGGGCTGGGAAGGGACTTGCCTACGGTTACACAGTGAGACAAATGGCAGAGCTGGGATTACACCCAGGAGTCTTGATGCCCAGGCCCCTCCCTGCTCTAACCATAGACCATGCTCTCCTCCCAGAGGCAGGGGTAGAACCCAGGAGTCCTGGCTCCCAGCCCCCTGCTCTAACCACCAGATCCCATTGCCCTCCCGGAGCTGGGGACAGAACACAGGAGTCCTAGCTCCCAGACACCCCTGCTCGAACCACAAGCCCCCACTCCCCTCCCAGAGCTGGGGACAGAACCCAGGAGTCCTGACTCCCAGCACTCCCTTCTGCTCTATCCATTAGACCCCACTGGCTGGCTCTCTGTATGCAATGCTACCTAAATCATCTTTTCAGTTCTCTCAAAGAAAGACTGAGGCCAAAATGGCCAGACCTGGGGGCTCTTCAGTGCAGATTTAGGCTCCTCAGTAGACATTTTTATCTAGGTGCCCAAATGCAGATTTAGGAGCCTCACCTCCCAGGCCTCCAGCTTGGAAAATGGTGACCTAATGCAGCAAGAAAGGGCAGAGTTAAGGTGATTCGTCTGTCAGGGTTGCTTCGGCGACTTTAGGGTTTGAGGAGCACTTCGCTTTCCATGGTTACGTTCTTCAGAGACTTCTCATTTGGGGCTGCGCTTAGCAACCCTCTGAAAAATGGATAGTCCTTGCCCATGGTGTCCCTGGCCTCTGTTTGCCAGAAGCTGGGAATGGCGACAGGGATGGGTCACTTGGTGATTCCCTGTTTTGTTCATTCCCTCTGGGGCACCTGGCATTGGCCACTGTCAGCAGACAGGATACAGGGCTAGATGGGCCTTTGCTCTGACCCAGTCTGGCTGCTCTTATGTTTGCATCTAAAGGGGAATGTGCACGGACTCCCAGGTGCAGGAAGCTGCCACAGGCTGGGAGCAGTGACGATCCCTGGCTCTTTTCATCCATAGACCTCAAAGCAGGGTGGTGTCATCACCCCCATGTTACAGATGTGGAAACTGAGCCACAGGAAGTGCTTTGCCCAAGGTCACCCAGCAGCACGACGAGGAACAGAACCCAGGTCCTCTGAGCCCCCAGCTGGTGCTCTATCCACTGCGCCACGCTGCCTCCCCATGAGTAAACTGGAAGGGAAGACGGTTTCTACCCTTCAGAGGAATGAGGGTCTGGAACAGCCTCCAAGCAGGAGTGGGGGGCAGAGACCCTATCTAGCTTTCAGATGGAGCCTGACCAGTTTATGATGGGGATCCTGCTGGGGTTACCTGGGACAGCAGCGGGGTGGATTCGCTGAGTCCTGAGTCCCCATCCGGTGCTATGTCCTTAGGCTCTTAGCAAAGTGCTTTGAGATCCGTGGCTGGACGGCACCAGAGAAGCGCTGGGGATTTCCTGGGATTTATTTGATATTTCTTTCTCTCTCTTTACCAGCCCCACACACCCTCACACTCCAGGCATTTCACGGCTTTTAAACACGCGCAGTGTAAAAATCACTAACAACCTCCTCCCCTTGCCCACCTGTGGGAGAGATTTCCCATTCGACCACAGGCTGGGGGTAGAGACATTGAAGATGGTAACTGCCAAACCAGATCAGACCAATGTCCCATCTAGACTGGTCTCCTGTCTCCAAAAGGTAGCACTTAGACATGCCAACCCAGATCAAGGCTCTATTGTGCCAGCGAGTGAGACAGTCGCTGCTCTAACCACCAGACACCACTCCCTTCACAGAGCTGGGGACCCAGGAGTCCTAATCCCCAGCCCCGCTGCTCTAGTGAGTTACCTGCAATCAAACAGATCAGT
The DNA here is from genome assembly GCF_965140235.1 of Caretta caretta. Classification (NCBI taxonomy): domain Eukaryota; kingdom Metazoa; phylum Chordata; order Testudines; family Cheloniidae; genus Caretta; species Caretta caretta. The sequence continues at coordinate 20,697,578 of NC_134225.1, forward strand.
GGCAGATCTGGGAACAGAATTCAGGCATCCTGACTGCCAGCTCCCCCAGCCAACCCACTCACTAGGCCCCGCTCCTCTCTCTGAGCTGCAAACAGAACCCAGGAGTCCTGACTCATAGATTCCAAAACCAAAAGGGACCCTGGTGACCACCTAGTCTGACCTCCTGACTAACAGGCCAGAGACCTGCTCCACAGCAGATTGTGAAGAAACACATTTGACCTTGGTTTAAAAATAGTCAGTGATGGATGGAGAATCCAGCACGGCCCCTGGTAAGTTGTTCCAATGGTTACTTACCCTTCCTGTTAAAAACGAACGCCTTGTTTCCAGGCTGAATTTGTCTAGCTTCAACTCCCAGCCGTTGGATTGTGTGTTTGACCTTCCTCTGCTAGGCTGAGGAGCCCTTAGCAGATATTAATTCTCCAAATTGGTTCTTATAGTTGGATCAAGTCACCCCTTCGCCTTCTCTGTGTTAGGCTAAATAGATCGAGTTCCTTGAGTCTCTCGCTATCAGGCAGGTTTTCTAATCATTCTCGCAGATCTTCTCTGCCCCCTCTCCAATTTATCACCATCCTTCTCGGCCAGCGGGCACCAGAGCCGAACACAGGATCCCAGCAGTGGGCGCACCAGTGCCCGACACAGAGGGGAAGTCACCTCTCCACCCCTCCTCCAGATTCCCGTGTTTGTGCATCCCAGGATCACATCAGCTCATTTGGCCTCAGCGTTGCACCGGGAGCTTGTGTTCGGCTGATTCTCCAACACGACCCCCCAGACTTCGTCAGAGTCACTGACCCCAGGCCAGAGCGCCCCAGCCTGTAAGTGTGGCCCACAGTCTTTGTTCCTAGATGTTTACCTTTACACTGAGCTGCATTAAAATGCATATTGGTCACTTAGCAAGTAAGTCAGCCTCCCATCTGCTTTAATCACTAGACCCTACTCCCCTCCCAGACCTGGGGACAGAGCCCAGGTGCCCAATATCTGAGCCATGAGAGAATAAGGGACGAGCTTGTCTCCGAGGGAACTTCAGGCAGCCAGTGTTTGGCTTAGGTCTCAAAGGAGCCTACAGCCCCGGACCAAAAAAGTGGAGCTCTGGGGCTCAAATGTCTGGGTCTTTTATTCCCAGTGTATTTATTTACAACTCTGTTAACAGGGTGTGCGTGTGTGCGCAGCCATAAATCTGCACAGACAGCGTGCGTGTGTGTGGGTGTGTGTGGGAGCATGCATAGAGCTGTACAGACAGAATGTGTGAGTGTGCGTCCATGGGTCTGCACAGACAGCGTGCGTGTGTGTGGGTGTGTGGGGGAGCCTGCATAGAGCTGTACAGACAGTATGTGTGAGTGTGCGTCCATGGGTCTGCACAGACAGCGTGCGTGTGTGTGGGTGTGTGGGGGAGCCTGCATAGAGCTGTACAGACAGTATGTGTGAGTGTGCGTCCATGGGTCTGTACAGACAGCGTGCGTGTGTGTGGGTGTGTGGGGGAGCCTGCATAGAGCTGTACAGACAGAATGTGTGAGTGTGCGTCCATGGGTCTGTACAGACAGCGTGCGTGTGTGTGGGTACTTAGATCTGTACGGACAGCGCGTGTGTCTGCCTGGGTGTGGGCGTGGGCGTGGGCGGTCCCCCACCCGCTATCTTATCGGCAGGTCTGAACTCAGCCCCGGCCGGACACAACTCTCAGGTTGTTTTTTGAGACACCATCTGATATTTATGAGGGTGCGTTTGGGTTGGTAACCAGGATGGAGCTGAGAGCAAGGGGGATTGATTCTGATCTCAGCGACGCTGGAGTAACTTTACATGAGGGTAAAACCACTGTAAGCCAAAGGAGAACCAGCCCTTTTCTATCAAACGCCAGGGCTTAGTTACATTAGGCTGGCATTTCCAAAGGGTCTTATGTAGTATCTGGGCACCTCACAATCTTTAATGTATTTCTCCTCACAGCACCCCTGTAAAGCAGGGCAATTATTCCCAGTACGGATGGGGAAACTGAGGCACAGAGCAACTAAGTGACTTGACCAAGATCCTACAGATAGTCTGTGTCAGAGCAGAAAATTTAACCCATCCTTCCTTCATGCCCATCTACCTGTTCATCTGTTAACTACAGCAGTTTAGGTGCCAGCCAGGCAGCCTCATTATTATTAATCATTAATAAACACTAACAATTAGCAACCAACTTCATGCCACTGGGGGCTGCCTGGATTTGCAATGCCCTTCTCTACTCAGAGAGGTATCTGCACATGTGGCCTCTGGGAGGATCTGGAATTTGATCGATTCCACAGCTGTTTCAAAGGAGCGGACGGAGTTTTTAAATCATACTCGGATAGTTTATACAAATTCCTGATGGGGGGGAAAATCTTAAATCCAGAGGAACGTCTGCCAAAGTGAAGTGTGAGTCCAAAATCAAGAGCCGACGAGAAGGCCAGAGGAACTGGCAGGGAAGGACCGGACACCCACTGGCTCCATTTTGAAAACGTCGGGGTACTGGGAAAGGTTTTCCCCTACCCTTTCCTTTTGGGTTGCAAAGCGAGAAAAGCGCAGCGTGCCGTGAAAGAGGAGGGCCGAGGGGTCTGGCCCGATAAGATGCCGTGCGAGAGACCAGCACAAGCCGAGGAGGGCCGAGAGCGGCGGGGAGCAAGAGGGCTGGGGAGAGGAGCGCGTGGAAGTGGCAGAGAGTGGGAGCAGAGCGAGCGTAACACTGGTGGGGAGAGCGGCAGCCCTCCGGCACTCTGCCCGTCTGTGATAAATCGCAGCGTTCTCTAAATATTTGCAGCATCCGCCCCAGTTGCCCCCAAGGTGGAAAAAATGACTCCATCCTTTCTTAATACCAACAGGCTGACATCAGGGTCCCCAGTGGGCAGCGATTGGCCGGGCTGGCCGGCCAATGGGAAGGTCCCCCCCCCGGACATGCGGAGGGGGAAGAGCCGGAGAGCAAAGAGTTTTAAAAAGTTGCAGGGAAAGCGAGGAAGAGGCAGAGGCTCACAGGGCACCAAGCAGGGCTCCCATCTCCAGCAAGGCCAGAGGCGACAGAGGCAGGATGTCCACCGCACACTTCAACCGGGGACCGGCCTACGGGCTGTCAGCGGAGGTCAAGAACAAGGTAAGGGGGGGGATCGCCCCCAAAATGCCAGGGTGGCTCAGGATCGGGGCCAGTGGCAGCTCGGGATGTGGGACCAGGCTTTGTGGGACAATACTACCTTGGAGGATGGGCCCGGCTGCTCCCAAGGACGAACCATCCTCAGGCTTCAGGGCTGATGCTGGCCACTGGCTGGGGGTCAGGAAGGAGTTGGTTCTGGGTGGGAGAGGGTCGCAGAGCGAGGGGTTTTGTGACGGTGGAACACCTTGGGAAGGGCTGGTGGTGGATGGGTCCATTAGTATGACCCAGGGTGGCAGGGATGGGGCGGCACCGTGCTGGACGGGCCCATGGGTCTGATCTCATAACTCGTACAATCCCAGCCAGAAGATTCTCTCTGCCCCAATAGCTCAGCTGCCCTGGGAAGGCTGGATAATGGGGAAAGACCAAACTGACCCTTCCTGAGCGCCCCCGTCTACGCACTCGCCACCCAGCTGAATCAGCAACCATGGCTTAGAGCAAAGGAACCAAGATCTGGTGGGCTGCTGGGCGAACAGGATTTAAGGAGCACCCCTCACCAAGCCCCCTCAAAGCAAACAAAGCGGCCTTCAGCAGCTGGGCACAGGGGGCTTAGCCCAGGGAGCGTGATCTAAAGGGTTACAGGCGGGCAGAGGAGGGCATTGGGTGTGGCCCCCGTGGGCTGGGAGAGCCCTATTGTAGAAGAGTCTCGAAAACAGCTGGGCGGAGGGGAAGCAAGGAAATTGCCCAGAAGGAGCCAGGAGGGTGTGTTTGTACAGTGCCTTGCACAGTGGGGTCCCGGACCATGACTGGGGTTCCTTGGCGCTACCATAATACACCTAATAAATAATGTACCGCGCCTAGCACAGTGGGGCCCCGGGCCACGGCTGGGGCTCCTGGGTGCTACCGTAATACACCTAATAAACATGAATGACGACAGGGTAGCAGGACAGGTGTGGAACGCAGCGCTGCCCCTCAAGCCTGGCAAAGGGCTGAACTGGGGTGTGTGGGGGGGTGTGGCAGAGATCAGGGCTACGGCGCCACCGCCAGGGCTAGCCAGACCCGGAGACAATCCTCCCCACCTCATCCCCACCCCCCCTCTGACAGGGTGCCCAAAGCAGATTGCGGGGGCAGCCCTCTTCTCTGCATTGGGGGGAACCTGCCTTATTCCAAGCTGGATTCCCCCCACCCCACCCCGCAAACTGCTCAGGCTTCCACGCTCCCTTTGGAGCCTGATGTCCCTGGGGGGGGGGGGGGGAGACACACCAGAGCCCCATGAGCTCCCAACACGCCCCTGCAAAAGCACTAGGCATTTACCGTGGTGGAGGGGAGAGCCAGGGATTCCCCCCAACTATCCATCCCCAGGCTCAGCGCTCTTCCCTCCAACTTTCCCTGTGGGGTGTGGGGGCATTAGTCCAGGCTGAACAGCGCAGGGCTGAGACATGAGACCCCCACCCCCACTGACCAGACACAGGCCCCTGCTGGCCAGCACACAGCAGTGGCCTGGGTCCTATTCTCGGCTCTGCCACTGGCCTGCTGGGTGAGCTTGGGCAAGTCACTTTGCCCTCCTGTGCCTCAGTTTCCCCACCTGTACAGTGGGGACAATGCTCGTGCACTCCTTGGTAAACACAGTGAGGGCTACAGTGGAAAGTGCTAGGCGAGAGCCAGAGAAGATGATTAAAGCATGCCCCCCTACCCTGGCCTATGGCATCTAGAGAGGGGAGCCGTCTCTGCCCGCAGCCAGGACTGGGGGCCCAGGGTTCTCCATCCCTTGGGATACAGATGGTACCTAAATCCCTCCAGCCCCACAGCCCCTCTGGCTTGAGCTACAGCCCTCCCAAGAGCCCCATCCCCTCTGGCCTAGGAATGGCAGCCCCCAGCTCCCTAGATCCCACCCCCCTCTCTCCTGCCCACCTCCCGCTCTGGCTACCTTCCTCCCCATATGCCCGAGAAAGTGTGACCACATCTCCCCTCCCCCAGCTCGAGATGCTGGCCCCACCTGCCCTCCCCAGTTGTAGAGCTCACTATGGCTTTGCCCCTCTGGCCTCACAGCCTTGTCCCTGAGCTCTCCCTGCTGCTGGTGCGAGAGCCTTCTCCTTTGCAGCTCCAGCTGCAATCTCCCTGCGCCCCTCTGCCTCGCTGGCTCCCTGGCCCTTTTCAGGACTCAGCTGGGAATATCTCCCCCGCCAGCCCCTCGCTCAGGAACATCTCCCCCAGCCCCGGCCCCTTGCTCAGGAACACGTACCCCCCCACCCCACTCCCGCCGCCCCAGTCAGGACTCAGCCAGGACGTAGCTGGTATGAGACACGAGACTGATACAGCCAAGTGCTGCTCCAGCTCAGGGAGTGGGGTCTAGTGGTTAGAGCAGGGGGCTGGGAGTCAGGACTCCTGGGTTCTAGTCCCAGATCTCACACTGACTCCCCTCTATGGCCTTTTCCTCTCCGTGTCTCAGTTTCCCTGTCTGTAAAATAGGGGTAATGGCTTTGATGCTGAAGTGCTGCGTGTGATCCTAATCCAGTAGCGTCCCCAGATCAGGACAGGAAAGCACTAGGTGGAGTGGGGGGGCAGAGGGCTGCCCAGATACCAGGATGAGGGGTGTAGGATACCTGAGGCCTAACTAGCTTAGAGCATGTGTTGTTTCCTACTGGAGCCAAGAGGAAGTGCTGGGGGCTCCTCTCCCTTTGCTTCGATGACACTGGGGAGCCGGGTGAGGGGACCTGGGACATCACCCCCAAACTGTCACCACTCCCCAGTATTATACATTCCCAGAAAGCTTTTTACCCCGAAGGAGCCCAGTGCACTTTGGGGGCCTCCTACACACACAGCACCGCCAAAACGCAGCCACCTCTGGGGTGGGGAGCAGCCAACAACCACGGAGAGGGAAAGTCAGGCCTCAGGTCCCCACAGCAAACCCCGGGCTGCAGAGATAGTGCCGGGGGACGCTTCCATTCACCCCAGCCATTAAGTGAAAGGACCCACCCACCCCAATCTCCGTTTTGCAGGAACTCCGAACGGCAGGGGAGGTCGGCCTCGGCCACCTGCTGCTCCCCCAAATTAACATGGATCTGCACCCCTCCCCCACCAGGGGGGCCTCCCCGGTGAAGGGGGGGACATTCTGTAACAATGCTGGGGGACCCGGGCTCCCTGCTCTCAGGCCCTGGCCCTACTCCTGAGGGGCTCCCCGGACCCGGCGTTCAGGGTTTCGGGCTCACCTCCTGGTTTCCTGCCGCTCAGCTCCTCCACCCGTGAGACGAGGCAGGGCTCCCCGGCCCCATCCCCAGTTCTCTGCATCCCTCACACCCCCAGGGGACGCTGACGCATCATGGGGAGGAAAATATTTCCTGGGTGCTGAAAACAACTCTAGAGCTGGGCTCCTTTGGGTGCTCTGGGGGCTCCCGGCTGGGGCCCGGCAAGGGTTAAACACGCACACCTCCCCCCATCCCACTACTAACCGCTACTGCTGATCAGTGACCCCCACATGTCCGGGGTGGGTGGTCACCCTGCTTTGATGCTCTGCTCCCCTCAGGGGCCCCCCTTGCCCCAGATCCAGAGCTGGGGGGCAGGGCTAGCCCCCCCAGCGTCCATGGTCAGTGATTACAAGCCAGCCAGAACCCCCAGCCCTTGTCTAGGGCTCCCCCTGCTTTGAATTCTTTGGCTACCTTTCTGGCCAGCCTGCTCTGTGCACGGCGGCCCGGCGGCAGGCTGGCCATATATGGTTGGCTTTGGGGATTCTTCGCAGCCGGGCCCAGGAGCGGGCGGCTCTATATAAGGCATGGTTTGCTTTATAAAGCTGCCGGGGTGCAGGCAGCAGGCAGCCGGCTGTCTGCGCTGAGAGGTCCCAGGTGGCGGAGACATCCCAGGCCTTAGAGATGGAGACACCGCCCCCCCCCCACCCCAGCTGCTTGCTCGTGCCAGCTGTCAGAGCCGGACGAGGGGGATCAGTCCTGGGCAGCCAAGACCCCTCCCAGGACATGGACCTGGGATCCCCCACTATCCCCCCCAGATTGCATCCGCCCTGCGACGGAGACAAAATCAACCAGCCATCCTGGGGGAGCTCCGGGCCAGGCCCAGCCGGCACCAGCAGCAAACCCAAAGCGACCCCAGTCCTTGTCCCTCTCAGGTGCTCCCCTGGGTGGGGACACCTCGAGACACTTCCCTGGGGGGGGGGGGGAGGGGCCAATGCCCCAGGCCCTTCTCTGGCTGCTCCCTCTGTCCTCCGCACCCTCCCGCCAGACAGTGGAACCTGCTTGTTGGTGCCCCCCAGGGAGGAGTGGGGGTGGGGTCAGCTGGCTCAGCAGAGGGGCCATGGGGCCACAGAGCTGGAACTGAGCTCTGGGAGGGACTCAGTTTCCTTCCCATAGTGCAGAGGGGAGGAGGGAGGGAGGGCCCTGGTTTGGAACAGTACCAATTCCCAAGCAGGCTGTGCATGGCTGGCCGGAGGTAATGGCCGATCAGGGATCAGCAGCCCTCGGGAAGGTGAAAGGGGCCTATTCCTTCCATCCAAGGAGGGGAGCAGGGCCTAGGAGTTAGAGGGGCGGGGCCTGGGAGCCAGGACTCCTAGGTTCTATCCCCAGCCCTGGGATGGGAGGCTGCAGCTGGGATCATTTGAGTTATGCCAGGTCCCAGCTACCTGCCCTGCAGGGCGCCTAGGGAGGAGGCAGGTGGGTCAGGAGGCTGCTGGGGAGGCAGAAGAGCAGGGGACTGGCATGACTGGCTGGGCATGCAGGGACTTCCTCCAGCAGCTGGCATCGCAGCCAGGCTGGCAAGGGGCAGTAGGTGTTCCCAGCGATGGAACTCCTGCTTCGAGGCCTCGGGGGAAAGGAGTTTTGCTGGATCTCAGCCCGGCGGCCCGTGGGAGAGGGAGGTCCCATCCCAGAAACCACCGCTGGAACTGATACTAACTGGGCTCCTTGCTACCATCCCAGCAAAGAGATCGAGGCCTGAACCCTCTCTCTCCTCCCTCCCCGCCAGGGTGCCGGCAGGGTGAGCTGAGTTAGACCCATTTTATACATAGGGAAACTGAGTCACAGGGAGCCAAAGTAATTTCTTCCCCAAGGCTATACAGAGTCTGTGCCGAAAGTAGAACCCAGAATCCTGACTCCTGGCCCCCTCCCCCAACCACTAAATCCCAGTCTTTCCCTGGAGCTGGGAACAGAACCCAGGAGTTCTGGAACCCCCCCTCCACTCTAACCACTAGACCCTGCTCCCCTCCCAGGGCTGGGGCTAGAACCCAGGAGTCCTGGCTCCCGCTCGCCCCTGCTCCCCTCCCAGAGCTGAGAAAGGAACCCAGCTGACTCCCAGTTCCCCACCCCCCGGCCCTCCCGCCCTGTTCTAAGCACTAGCCCCAGTGACAATTCCTCCTCCCAAAAGTGTCACCCAAGCCCGCAACTGCTACAGCAACCAATGGGGGACACATACAAGGGAGGCAAGAATACCATGAACGCTGCCCCCTACCCCCCAAAAATCATTAACTGTGCCCCTGCAGGTTTATTATTGCAGGGCTACTGGCCCGCTTGTGGGCAGGGGCTTTGTGCAGATTGGCTTGTTATGGTAGGGTTGCTAGCTGGATTGTTACGGTAGGGTTACCAGCCAGGTTGGGAGGTGCAGGTCGGTTTGTCACGGTAGGGTTGCTGGATGGTTTGTTACAGTAGGGTCACCGGCCAGGTTGGGGGGTGCAGGTCGGTTTGTTACAGTAGGGTTGCTGGATGGTTTGTTACAGTAGGGTCAGCGGCCAGGTTGGGGGGTGCAGGTCGGTTTGTTATGGTAGGGTTACCAGCCAGGTTGGGAGGTGCAGGTCGGTTTGTTATGGTAGGGTTGCTGGATGGTTTGTTACAGTAGGGTCAGCGGCCAGGTTTGGGGGTGCAGGTCGGTTTGTTATGGTAGGGTTGCTGGATGGTTTGTTACAGTAGGGTCAGCGGCCAGGTTGGGGGGTGCAGGTCGGTTTGTTATGGTAGGGTTGCTGGATGGTTTGTTACAGTAGGGTCAGCGGCCAGGTTGGGGGGTGCAGGTCGGTTTGTTATGGTAGGGTTGCTGGATGGTTTGTTACAGTAGGGTCAGCGGCCAGGTTGGGGGGTGCAGGTCGGTTTGTTATGGTAGGGTTACCAGCCAGGTTGGGAGGTGCAGGTCGGTTTGTTATGGTAGGGTTACCAGCCAGGTTGGGAGGTGCAGGTCGGTTTGTTATGGTAGGGTTACCAGCCAGGTTGGGAGGTGCAGGTCGGTTTGTTATGGTAGGGTTGCTGGATGGTTTGTTACAGTAGGGTCAGCGGCCAGGTTGGGGGGTGCAGGTCGGTTTGTTACAGTAGGGTTGCTGGATGGTTTGTTACAGTAGGGTCAGCGGCCAGGTTGGGGGGTGCAGGTCGGTTTGTTATGGTAGGGTTACCAGCCAGGTTGGGAGGTGCAGGTCGGTTTGTTATGGTAGGGTTGCTGGATGGTTTGTTACAGTAGGGTCAGCGGCCAGGTTGGGGGGTGCAGGTCGGTTTGTTATGGTAGGGTTGCTGGATGGTTTGTTACAGTAGGGTCAGCGGCCAGGTTGGGGGGTGCAGGTCGGTTTGTTATGGTAGGGTTGCTGGATGGTTTGTTACAGTAGGGTCAGCGGCCAGGTTGGGGGGTGCAGGTCAGTTTGTTATGGTAGGGTTACCAGCCAGGTTGGGAGGTGCAGGTCGGTTTGTTATGGTAGGGTTACCAGCCAGGTTGGGAGGTGCAGGTCGGTTTGTTATGGTAGGGTTACCAGCCAGGTTGGGAGGTGCAGGTCGGTTTGTTATGGTAGGGTTGCTGGATGGTTTGTTACAGTAGGGTCAGCGGCCAGGTTGGGGGGTGCAGGTCGGTTTGTTATGGTAGGGTTACTGGCCAGCTTGGATAGGCGATTGCAGGGAGGTTTGCTAGGGTGAGGTTGCTGGACGTCGTGCTGGAGGCAGTGCTCTCCACTTCCCAGGGGGGCATGGTGGGTGCGGTGGGATCACTCCAGAGGTGCTGGTCTGGGCTCCACACTCTTGGGATGCTGGGAATGCAGTGCTTAGGGCCAGCACAGGGGCACCCCAGCCTGCAGAAATCCTCACGAGGGGAAGAGGGGAGTTTTATCCTCATGGCCCTTTCAGAGCCTTACCTCAGAACCCAACTGGGGCAAAATTTAACACCCACTGTCCCTAGGAACTGGGCTGAGACACACCAAACTCATTTCACAGGGGCCTCTGATCAGCCACTGACTGCAAACGACTCAGTCACTAGCCCCCGCAGCTGGATCAGAACCAGCTCAGTAACAAAGCTGCATGCTCCATTCCCTGCCCCCGTGGGCCAGTCAGCGGCCTGCCCTGGGGCTGGATGGGAGCTCGCACCCCCTATAGGGGAAAAGCCCCATGTCCCACTCCCCAGCTCTCTGAGCCAGCCAGTCCCCCAACCTGGGAGCAGATCAGGGAAAGGCCCCCTCCGTGCCCCATTCCCTGCCCCCACCACCCTGGGGCTGGGTTGGCTGGCGCCCCCTAGAGCTGAAAGGCCCCGTGCTCCATTCCTGAGCCAGCCACATCCCTGGAACTGGCCTTCTGATCATAACCCTGCGATTAATTGAAGCCTAGGTCCCATCTGGGTCCCCAGAGAGGGGAGACAAGCAAATTCCTCGTGCATGGAGCTCAGCATCACCTCAGCACTGCCCCGGCCATAGCCCAGCTAGCTCCATGGGCCACAGCCAGGGATCTGCCTTCTCTCACACTCTGAAATATCCCCCCCTCCCCCCCGCCCCAGCACCTCGGCCAGGGATAAATCCATGAGGATCTGGGACAGGCAGGGCCCCATTTTTCTCCCAAGTTTGGTGAATTCTTCCTGCAGGGGCTGCTGCCTGTTTGGGTTGGCAGACGGCCCTGGCACGGGCGGGCTGGAGCGAGGAGACAGGCCGGGCCCTAGGAATGTGAGCGCTCACTGGGGCAGGGGGAGGAATACTGTCACAGCACCCTGTACGGGCCAGCCTGGGCTCTGGCAGGTGCCGACGCCTGGGACATGCTATTTCCCAGCAGCCCCTGCCCAGGCTGGCTTGTCCATTAGACGCAAGGGCCTGGTCAGCCTCAGGGCTGGAACCTTCTGCTGGGCTCACACCGTGGTGGGCAGGGCCCAGGAGCCAGGAACGGCTGCCACTGCCCCAGCTGTACACCCACTGGCTCCACACCACACAGAGGGGGATTATCCCAGCATTCCCACCCCCTCTCGGGCAACCGCCTCCCTTTGTGCCTCAGTTTCCCCATCCACACAGTAGGCAACATGCTTCTCTGCTGGCCAGGGTCAGGTCAGTATGAACAGGACCCAGGTCTGCGCAGGGAAAGGCGGGGAGTTTGGAAGCTGTCTGCTGTGAGAGCTGGCAGGACGCAGAAGGACTGAGATACCCAGGAAATCAAAACGGACAGGCTGCCTGGCTGGGACCTTTGGGCAGTGCCCTGCCTTATGGCTCCTGTACCCCAGTGGAATAAGGGTGGTCCTACTCTAATACAGCTTTGCATCTCAAAGCACATTAGAGACACATGCGCCCTCCTTCCCCAGGGAGAGGCTATGCTCCATTGGGCCGACTTTAAACAGGGAGGGTTCAACCTGAAAAAGAGTGTCCATGGAGGTGGGGCTAAAACCTCTGATGCCGAGGGGGGAGTGATCAGGCTTTTTATGCTGCCGGTTAACTGGAGCAGGTATTTTTCAACCAAATACAAGGAACAACTTCCCTGCCCTGTTAGCTCCCGCAGGTGGACCTCAACAAAGGGGATGGACGAGGCTGGGCCCGATCCGATGTGCAGGCAGGCGATGGGGGAAATCACAATCCCAGTGTTCAGGGCTAATGGGCAGGGTTCAGGAGGGGATTTGGGCCACCATGTGCAGCACTGCCTAAGAGGCAAGACGCAGGCTGAGGCTTGCGTCCATCCCCCAAGGTGGTGCTGGCATTGGGCACGATAGAGACATGATGGAGAAGCAGCAGCAGCCCTGGGGGGCCATGGGCCAAGGTGGTACAGAAAATCTGAGTGAGGGAAGGGAAACAAAACACACGAGAAGTGAAATGATTCATCAGGTGTCTTGACTCCTAATCCCCTCCCCTCCCCACCCCACCCAACGCAACCACTAGACCCCACTCCTCTCCCAGAGATGGGGATAGAACCCGGGCGTCCGGCTCCCAGCCCCTCTTGCTCTAACCACTAGACTCCACTCCCCTCCCAGAGATGGGGATAGAACCCAGGACTCCTGACTCCAGGCCCACCCCCTGCTCTATCAGACCCCAGCCCCACCCAGAGCTGGGGTTGGAACCCAGGAGTCCTGACTGGTTCAGGTTTTGATTTACTAGGCCTCCAACTGGACCTCTTCTAACAGCCCTTCTCAAAGGCTGCTGGAAAAGCAGCTCCAGGCCCTCCAGCCACTGTCCCCCCATTCAGCTCTAGGGCTCCGGTTCCGACCCGAGCCTGGTGCAGGAGGGACTGATCGCCATTTGGTGACATGAGTTGCCCAGGTCTCAGCAACCCAGGAGGCCACCCCCCAAAGAGACACTTATCACTGGCACTAATTTGGCTCCTGTCTGTCAGTTTCACCATACACGAGGTGGGCACTCGCTCCAGACCGGGCTCAGCCAGGGACCGGTGAGCCCTCATGTGAATGCTTCCTAATTGCAGGCAGGCAGGGCAGGGGTTCTGCACACTGTCCCCTGCAGACCTCAGCCAGGGGAGCGCTAGTGACCACACAGCTGGCAGGACGGTGACTCTGCAGCCCCCGAAAGCCATAAAACCAGCAGTCTCACCTCCCTGTACTCATGCTGCAAAAAGTGCCAGACCCAGGGGCCTTGAACCCTGGAGTCCTGGGCAAAATGCCAGCAGTGAGCATTACTGTCTGCCTCTTGTTATTTTCTGGATATGGGGCCAAATCTATTCGTGGTCTCACTCTAGAGTCAATGGACTAACACAAGGAAGGAAGAGTTCTTTCCATCGGCGGTGAACCAGCTGCCGCTTTCCACCCCAGAGGTGGCCGCATTTCAGCAGTCAGGGAAGTGCAGTCCCTAGACTCAGGATGCTCCAGAACTCCTGGGGAGTTTCACTGTTATGAGGCCATGCTGAGTCGGGGAGGGGGAGAGGAGGGGGCCCCAAAGCACTGGTCGGGAACTCTGTTTCCCTTTGCAAGCCGCAGCCCCAGCCTCAACGAATTAATCCCTCTAGCTCCTTTCCTGACAGCTAGCGTGGGACTTGCCCCAGGGCAGGGACTTTGGCAGAGATGAATCATAAACATGTCAGAGCTGTCTCCTGTCATTCAAGCATGGGATTCCCAGGAGAACAGGATCTAGGAATTTCTGAGGCCATAGGGGGACACTGATGGCTGCTTTGGGGGTTCAGACAGCCCTTAGAAGGAGCCCAGGGACTTGGTGCAGAAGCACATTTCCAAATAAAGAGGTTTGGCTCTGGAAATCTTTTTTCCCTGGCAGGTTTAGGGCCAGTGCAGAAGCCATGGCAGATCGGCTCCATTTTACAAGAGAAAACGGTACGGGGGTTATCCCATCCACTCAGCCTGGGGCACTTTCTGCCCCTCCAGACGCTGCAATCCGCAGGGCTGGTGCAGAACAGAGCCCAGCTGGTGCTAGTATTTGTATGGCAGTCGCCCCTAGAGGTCCCAGCTGAGATCAGGGCACCGTGTGCCAGGTGCTGCACAGACCCAGAGAGCGAGAGTCCCTGCCCCAGAAACAAAGATCGTCCTCCGCATTTCACAGCTGGGGAACTGAGCCCAGAGAGACACAGTGACTTGCCCCAGGTCACACAGGGAGTCTGGGGCCGGTTCGGTAACCACAAAACTACCCTGCCGCCGGGTAGACCTGCCTCCCCTGTCTGGGCGGGGGATACAGCTGGGTAGTTCCACTGCAGAAGAGCATTCATCCACGGGAAAATTACTTTGTTCTGTTGGCGCTTCCCCTCTTCTGGGGGTGCATATTCCAGGAGATGGGCTCCCAAACTGGGGGCTACTCAATAGCAAACTGGCCAGTTAGCTGGGGCCGACTGCTCATTTCCAGATGCTATTAAAAGCCGCTAAAGTACGTAACTGTCCCCAGAACAACATGGGTCACCAGACTGGACCAGACCGGGGTCCATGTGGCCTAGGAGCCTGTCTCAGCACCAAGGAAGATGCAAGACTTGCACAGTAGATAGATATGGGGTATTCTGCCCCCAAGAGTTAGACATTGGCTTAAGCCTGAGGTTTTATATCCCATCCAAAGCTATTAGCTATTCTAACTGGTTAGTTTGGTTATCCACAGAAACAGCCAGTCCCTCTTTGAATCTTGCTAAGTTCTTTCCCTCCTGTGGCATGGAGTTCCGCAGTCTAATGTTACACATGGAGTGAAAAAGGATTTCACTTGTTTCTAATTGGCTACCTTCATATGCCTGTCCCCTTGTTCTCGTGCGGTGAGACAGAGAGATCAGAAACTCCGTCCCGCTCCCCCTTCTCTAGCCCAGTCATTATCTTATACATTTTTGTCGTGTCTTCTCTTATTCGCCTCCTTTCTAAGAGAAACAATTCCAATCGTTACAGTCTCTCTTCAAGTGGGAGATCTTTTTTCTCAGGCCCCTGATCATTTTCATCACCCATCTAATTCAACAACATGCTAAGGTTTCTTTCCCGGGAAACCAGTTGCTGGGGTTGCCATGGAGATATCATTCACGAGCCAATGGGATGGGAGGTGGGGGGCTCACACAAGGGTGAATGGTCCACAAACTGATCCCTATTAAGCAGATCTGAGATGGTCCCATTCTAGCAAACAAGCCCCCGCTCCCAGCAGCAACAGTGGGTTTAAATAAATACTGGAAGAAGTTTGTGAGAGCCCAAGGGCACAGCGGCAGGACAGTCCAGTGGTTACAGCACTAGCCTGGAGCCTGTTCTGCTAGATGCTCCGTGAGACCATAGGCAAGTCACTTAGCTGCTCTGTGCCTCCGTTTCCCCAGCTGCACAACAGAAATAACAGCACTGCCCTGCCGCCTGGGAGGTTGGGAGGATAAATACATTAAAGACTGTGAGGTGTCCTGATGCCCAGTTGATGGGGGCTGGCTAAGCAGGTTCCGAATTCCCTAGCAGTCCCCACACAGGGAAGAAAAGGTTCTTGGCACTGGCAGACCAGGGCAGAACCTGATCCAAGGGCTGGAAGCTGAAGGGGCAGATTTTGCCCGAGGGTGGCGATTAACCATCAGTGCAGCTACCTGGAGGGACCAGGCTGGATTCTCCAGCACTCAGAGCCTTCGAATTGGAGCCGGGTCTTTCTCAGAGAGACTCAAGCTCACCCCCATGGGATGCTGGGAGCACAGGGGAAAGTTCTCCGGCCCGCACTACCCAGGAGAACAGATTTCTGGCCTTGAAATCTACCCTGATACATAGGAGTATTTGTACCCAAACCAGACTCTGGGTGTTCTCAGGGTCCGCCCCAGGCAGGTGGTGGGGATATTGGCCTGCACTGTGCAGAGGACTGAGATCAGCAATGGGGGACACTTGCTAATGGGCCCAGCAGAATGCCAGGGCAGGGCCCGATGCCAACGGGGGATTGCCTCAAACAAGGCAAGGTCGGCACTGGTGTTACCCGGGGTGCTGCTCACATGGTTCCACCGTCACCCAGCAGCCTGGCACATGGCAGCTCAGCCATGCCCAATGCCCTCTGGCTCCATTACAGCTGGCCCAGAAGTATGACCCGCAGCGGGAGCAGGAGCTGCGGCTGTGGATCGAGGACATGACGGGGGAGCGCCTTGGAGACAACTTCATGGAGGGGCTGAAGGATGGCGTCATCCTGTGCAAGTGAGGAGCCATCGGGGGTGAGGGGGCATCCTGCCCTGCTGGGGGTGGGCGGCTCCCCAGCAACGAGGGGGTGGGCTCCTGGGAACAGTAAGACTTGGGGTGGGAGTGTGGCCCAATTCCAGTCCTATCCCAAGATCTAGTCTCCCAGCCCTGTGTCCCCCTCAGCATGGGCTGGCCAAGTCCTTGGACGAGAGAGAGCCCAGGGAAACCCATCTGCCACAGGAAGGGCTCCCAAGTTGGCAGCAGTGCGGGCTGCAGCACTAGGGGGCGCTGTGCTACTGGAGGGTCTGAAGCACGAATGTGCCGTCCCTGCAGATCCCAGAGTATTTCCTGCCTGATATGGGGCGTCAGCCCTACCACCGCAGCCACATTCAACCCGGGGGCATTCTACAGCCCACCACCCCACCTCCAGTTTCAGCGGGATGTGGGAGTCCTGTCTTCTGCCCGTAGATTGGCATGGTAGGCCCTGGTTAATAGCTCCTGCGTCCCACCCCAGAGACAGCTGCCTCCCAGCGACGGGCGAAGCCATCGCCGTACCAAACAAAACCCTTCTCCTTTCAGACTCATCAACAAACTCCAGCCTGGCTCCGTGAGGAAGGTGAACGAGTCCACTCAGAACTGGCACCAGGTGAAGGCTCCCTCTGGGCTCTCGATGCCCTGGCCATGGGGCCTGGCTTAGGACCTCCACCAGGGTCACGCTAGACAGTATCCGTGAAGCTAGAGCTAGTCCAGAAGTCAGGAGACTCTTCCCCAGCTCTGTGTTTGGGTCCCAGGCTCCCTAAGGGTGCTGGGAGATGCCCAACGGGGAGATCTTTGTGGGCAGGGGAAGGGAGGAAATGGCTGGAGCGATTGGTGGGAGCCCTCACCAGCACATGGACGCGTTAAGCAAAAGCCGCTGTGTTTGGAGGAGAAAGCACAGAGTGTCGTGTCAGACAACAAGGCAGCAGGGGCTCCTCTGTACTCTGCACAATACTTGGAGTCCTGCCTGGGGAGCTGGGCATCTCTGTGGGGCAGGGAGGGGTCAGCAGAGGCTCAGCTGGGACGCTCCATTGGGTTGGAGCCTTTCAGTCCTGCTGTAATACTGCAGAAATCCCGAGAACGGTTGGATGGGGGTGGTTGTCTGGTGCTGGGCTTGGGCGGGGTGGAGCACCCGGGACATCCTGGCCACGCTATAACCACCTGCCGTCCCGCTGCAGCTCGAAAACATCGGTAACTTCATCAAGGCCATCACCACGTACGGCGTGAAGCCACATGACATTTTCGAAGCCAACGACCTCTTTGAGAGCACAAACTACACCCAGGTGCAGTCCACCCTGATTGCCCTGGCGAGCCAGGTGAGTGTGGCCATGCCAGCGAGGCTCATCCAGGCCCCCAGCGGGGGGTTCCTGGCACGTCCAAGACACCTGAAGAGACCTTCGGGATGAGGTGTCGTCCCTTGGCAGAGACGCAGCGTACGGGCTCTGCAGGCGACAGGCATCCTTCCAGCCCCCTGCTTTGTGGGCGTTGCAGACATGGCTGCTGATCAGAACCAGCCTCGGCCACTCCCCACACTCCACACCAGACCCACTCAGGAATTGGCCCCTGGTTTGCCGATTGTAATCAGCATGAGGGGCCGGAGCCGGCCAGCACTAGCTGGGCTGGAGTGATGGGTGGGACTGACGCAGCCCCCTGCCCCCCCCAGATGCACAGATTAATGCTTGAAGTCCTCTCTCTCCCAACCCCATGGGGAAGGGCTCCTCCTCTTACCCACCCACCATGGCTCACAACACCAGCCTTGGCTCTGAATCTAATCCGTGCCTGGTACCACGGGAGGACGGCGCGTGGAGGAAGATGGCGGCTGGGCTCCCCACTCCAGGCTGGGCCGTGGGTTTCTGCGGTGGGGGACAGGCGCAGGGAAATTTACCCCTCCAGCCATCCCCACCTGAGCCCTGTTTGCTCTTCCCCCCAACCCCACACAGGCCAAGACAAAAGGCAACAAAGTGAACATGGGTGTCAAATACGCCGAGAAGCATCAGCGTCGCTTCCAGCCCGAGAAGCTGAAAGAAGGACGGAACGTTATCGGGCTGCAGGTCTGTGGCTCCCCCTGCCACGTGCCCCCTTGGCAGCCCCAGGAGCTCAGAGATCTGGTCCTAGCACCATCCCGGGGCCCAGAGGAAACAAACCAACCAGCCCCAGGGGGGCCAGCTCGTAGTCCCACTGATGCTGCTGAGACAGCCTCTGGTGTTACTCTGCCACCTTGAGCAGCTGCCGAGCCGCTGACATGTGGGCAGGACCCAGCCAGACAGGGGAGCGGGAAAGCCACCCCAGCCCATATCAGGAGGTGCCCACTTGAGCCATCGGGCCCTTTTCTGCCACCTTAGCTGGGGCTTCTCTAACGTGCAACAGTCCCATTTTGTGCGACACCAGAGATTTCCCAGTCGGAGCAGAAAGCAGAAACCTTGTGAGCTCCAGGCAGAGTTTCACGACAACTGGGCAGGAGATACCTGGGGCAATAGCCGCTCCCAATCTGCAGCCAAGTGTGGGAGCCGGCAATTCCTTCTTCCACCTCCCGGAGTGGCTGGGGACTCCCACTCCCCTCAGGCGACAGCTCTCTGGGCGTCATGGTGCCAACCCCTGTGGCAAAGCCTCATGCCAAGAGCAGAGGCGCGCTCTGTGCAGAGATGGGGTCCCGCACACAGCCAGCACTAATCCACGCACTCGGTTTCACTCTGCTTCTCCTTCCAGATGGGCACCAACAAGTTTGCCAGCCAGCAGGGCATGACGGCGTATGGCACCCGCCGGCACCTCTATGACCCCAAACTGGGCACAGACCAGCCCCTGGATCAGGCCACCATCAGTCTACAAATGGGCACCAACAAGGGAGCAAGCCAGGTAAGAGAGACGCAAGCCAAGGAGCAGGCGTGGGAATGGGGAAGGGGAGTTAGAAGCGTGGGGCTCCCCCACGAGCCCAGCCTGCTGCCATTCCCAGTGGGGGGGAATTAGCGTCTGGAGAGGAAAGCCTCCAGGTGCCACTTCCTGGTATTCTTGAGCCTTCACACCTGCACAGCGCCTCCCTTCCTGTCCAACTAACCCCGCTCCTCTCCCTGCAGGCGGGCATGACGGCCCCAGGGACCAAGCGGCAGATCTTCGAGCCCATGCTGGGCATGGAACACTGCGACAGCCTCAACGTCTCCCTGCAAATGGGAAGCAACAAGGGCGCCTCACAGCAGGGCATGACTGTGTACGGGCTGCCGCGCCAGGTCTACGACCCCAAATACTGCCTCCAGCCCAACTACCCCATGGTCGGCGAGGACGAGTACAACCACAGCCAACACAACTTCTACAACTCCGAGTGAGGGGCCGGGCCGGGGCGAGGCCGAGGCCTGGACTGAACAGAGAGACATGCAACCAGGGCGCGAGAAGAAACTTTTTTTTTTTTTTTTTTAAAAAGCAAGTGATTACTTTAAAAAGAGGAATAAGAGGAAATCCTGACTGCTCCCCCCAACGCTAACCAGCTCACAGAGGGTCCCCCAATCCAGCTCCCCCAACCCTCGAAACAAAATCCAGCCCCGGTCAGATTCCCCCTTTATTTAAGTTGTTCTTAAAATGTATGATCTAGAGCAAGCCAAGTTAAATCAGGAGTAGTTGGGGTGGGGGGCGGGGAAGGGTAGATGTGGACGAGAAAAGCCATAAACATTCGTGCTTTTTCACCATTAGCACCAGCGTCTCAGCTCTGAAACACTCACACCCTTCCCCCCTCCCCGCCCAACCTGGGCACTGAAGTGCCCTAGAAATGCTGCCACCCCCCCCCATCCCCTTTCCTAAAGTAAGGGGAACAAACAGGTTGGTGAAATGAACCGGACTGTGATTGCATTCACGGCTTGATGGCTGAGTGCCTCTAGGTAGAGTGCTTCCTGCTTGATGGCCCAGGTATCCCCCCGCCCCGCCCCCCATGCCATCCCAGGTGTGTAACACCCCTAGCAGTAGTGGCCTGAGCGGAGCAGACACGAGGGAGGGATGGGACTAGCAGTGATGGCTGAGTGCCTCTAGGTAGAGTGCTTCCTGCTTGATGGCCCAGGTATCCCCCCGCCCCGCCCCCCATGCCATCCCAGGTGTGTAACACCCCTAGCAGTAGTGGCCTGAGCGGAGCAGACACGAGGGAGGGATGGGACTAGCAGTACAGGAGGAGAGGGAGCAAGTTCAAGTTTAAACACAACCCCCCCCTCCCCCGCTCTCTGTCAAAGGTTCTCCTAACATTTCTGCGCTTTGAAAAGGGACAGATGCCATTTCTGTAAATAAGATTCTCCGTGTGTGTGTATATAAGAGACCCACTCTATATACACCCCCCACACACACACTTTCCATCTACCACCAGGACAGCACCCTCGACTAGTAAGTTTTTGTGTCAGCAGGTTTTCCAGCTGCAAGCCTAAGTGAGAAACCCTCTCCCCGCACACGAACACTGTTGAGCTCCTGGAAGGGTTACCAGCCCATCCACCTCTGCTATTGCCCACGTTGTTATGAGTATTTTGGTGACAAGCTAATGTATGGGAAAAATAAGAGTGTGAACTACTGAGATAAGCCACTACATTTCCTACAAGACGGGCTGCCTTTAAAAGCCTAGGAATATTTCCCCTACTCTGCATGCTGGCAAACTAAACACTTAAAAAAAAAACCTCCAGATGAAGCGACTTATGAACCGATATTACAGCAGTTTGTAATTTTCTGCTGATGAGCACTTTTTAATCTCTCACTGTGGCACAATAAAACAAGGAAAAAAAAAATCTATCTTCTAAACCTATTTCTAATCTTATTTAAGAGCTTCCTGGACATTTGTCTTCGCTGGTGAAGCCAAATGGGGCATATAAAAGGGAAGGTCAAACGGAGATCTAGTCAATTGCACAAAGCCAGTCACATCCAAGTCCTTTGCCCTGCTACGGTTTGTGGTGCAACCACTTTTCCCATGTGCCTCTCTTGTGTGGAGGGACCCGTGTTAGGTACCTGTCTGGCCCAGCTTACCATATTATTAGGAGCACCTAACGGTAATCCTCAGCACAAATATCCCCCCATTTTAGAGATGGAGGATCTGAGGCCTACTAAACTACCTGACTTGCCCAAAGCCCCAGCAGAAGGTTGTGGTGGGGCAGGACCTACCCCACATCTCTCGTCGGCACCCTAACCACGGGGCCATCCTTCTTCTATACGGAAAGCACTGTCAGAAGCACAGGCCAAACAAAGAGAGAAAAACAACCTTTGTCTCCCCTCCCTGATGCGGATTTCTAGCACTCTTGGGTTTACAAGCGCGTAGACCGGGTACAATGACTGCAGACAGAGGTTCAGGCCCATGGCGTCCCTTTAACAGAGGAAGCTGCGTAGATAATACTGACAGCTACGCAGATTTCCCTCCTCCCAGGATGCCTGGGTTGACACAGGCAAGTTGGCAATGTCTGATCAGGCTAAAGATGATCAGGGAGTGTTTAAGTGCTGTGAAGATAAGAAGCCATCTATAAATGCTCAACATTTTCCAGCATACGTCAATGATAAGGATGAGATAAGCCTCTCAAGCCCTGCCGTGGCTTTCCTCCAAGACGGATTGATGTATCCCCTTTAGCTCTTTGCAGCAGGAAAGGATCACTGTCCCCTGTAACAGGTGAGAAGCTGAAGCACGAAGATGAAGTGATTTGCCCGAGTTCCCGCTGGTAATTGAACCCTGGCCGGTTGGCTGCAACCCACCACCCCCACTCCTAGCCCTGTTTGTAAACCCCATTACCAGCCGGTGCACAGGGCTCTAGACAGTAATTTAGCACCTATACAGAAAGGCTTTGATACCCGCCCACAAACGCTGCTAGAGACACGGGCTCAGATCCAGATCCTTCAACAAAATCTTGTTGACACTTTAGCTTCGGGGAAGCAGCCGGCTGTTCGACTTGCTGTGAGATAGGCCACCAGGAGGTGCTGTGTGCACACGCAGGCCAAACTAACCACTTACACAGGCATAGCACCATTCACCTTTAATCAGCTCCTCCTCATCTGGCAGTCACAGGCAGACAGTTGCTCCTTAGACACCCCACATCCCCCCTTAAAAGCCACATTAACCCTCAGAACTCTAGACAAGCGCTTTGCAGGGCTAGAGCGACGTCTGGAGCTACGTTACGAGACGTAGGCAATGCAGGGACAGCCCCTCCATAACTCTTTCGGTTACAAGTCTCCATACCAGGTCCAGGAGAGTTTGTGATTAGGCTCTTGACATGACATGTAGCAGCCATAGTAAAATGCAAGCAAGAAACCCCGTCAACGCCACGTGGCCCTGTTTCAGGGGGTTCCTGTTAAGGTCTTCAATGGAAAGGTCAAATGGCACGCGTGTCTTGGAGGAGCAGGGTGGCCCAGCACAATGGAGATAATACTGCAGCAAGGCTGGGAGTAGAAGAAGAGAGACACAGCTGACTTCCCGTCTTCCTCCGCAAAAGAAAAACAGAGCATGGGAAGGAACAGGTTGCACGCCGGGATTTTAGAAGACCACACAAAGACTTGATGCTACAGGCCTGCTTTCCACTTAAAACCAACACCGGTAAAGCTATACCGCGGGGGGGGGGGGGGGGGGGGGGGGACAAAACCCAACCCTTCTGCTGCCAGAGCTATTCCAACAAGATCTCCAGGGTCAATGCAGCTATGTTGACAGAAGACGGCTTCCGTCGACGGCATTTGGGGAGGTGGTGTCCCTCCCCACACAGAACTACTTCTGCCGGTGTCGGCTGCGTCTAGACTCTGGGGCCATGTGGGCATAGGCTATGTCCCGCTTCGGTGCAGGGGCCTGGAGTGGATGGCCTATCGAAGTCCTTCCAGTCCTCTGTGGCTCGGATTCTATGCCTACACTACAGAGCCGGAGAAGGAAACATTAAGGATAGAGGGAGAAGGTTTAAGCACTAAGTAACCGCCTCCCTCCCTGGAGCACGTCACATACCTGGCTTTGCAGCTCAAGGCTGCACTGGCTCAAGCAGCCCCCTGCTGAGAGTCTGAGTGACTGGCCTTTTGCCTCTGCAGGTGATGGGCTCATGCAAAACCACAAGTGAAGAAAGTTTGCTGGGTCTCTGGCTACTCTGCCCTTCAAACCACCTACTAGCTCAGGATGACATGCAGGTGTGCTCACGAGAGACCCAAGCCTAGAAATAATAGGGAGCGAGAATTTTCACTGAGGGACATGGGCAGGCCTGGGGCACTGGAGATGGGATGACATTAGCATGGGAATAGCTGGGGTGCAAAGGGCCAGAATGGAGAAGCATGAGCAAAGCTGTGTATGCAGGAAGTCTAGGGCAAGGATGGCAGGGGCTGTGCATCAGGACTGAGGGGCATGGGCAGGGCCGGGATAGCAGGGGGCTGTGGGTCAGGACTGAGGGGCATGGGCAGAGATTCATAAGCAAAAACAGCTCAGCCAGCCCACGCAGCCAGTGTTACCAGCCCCTGCCCTGGGAGAGCCAAATTCCCCCCACATTCTAAAGCACATGGAGTAAAGTGAGAAGGGCCCGGAGAGTTCTCCCCACCACTAGTCAGGTAACAGCTGCTTTTACGAGCTGTTTACCCAGCACAGTCTTCCAGAACAAATAGCGCCTAGTCAGCTGATTCTCTTCCACCACAACTACTCACGTTCTCCCGACGCTGCAGCCTTTTGTCCTTTGCTGGAACACAGCCCGGTGTACAGTTTTGGCTCATTTAGCTGAGTAAGGAAGTCTGCATTGGCCTCTCCAGGACCACAGAACACTCTTCACCTCTAGGAAACTGCATTAGCTACAGACTGCAGCCCAGTGGCTCAGGCTCATTTGCAGTGAAGTCACAGGGGGTCCGGGCTCCTGTTATGTTGGAGATCATGGAGGGAACATGACGCTCCACTGCAAAAAATTGCTGGGGCAGCAAGGCTCTGAGCCCACAGCAGCTGACTCAGGCAGCTCACGCTACAGGGCTAATATTAGCAGTGTAGATGTTGTGACTCGGTCTGGAGCCCGGGCTCTGAATCCTGGCAAGGGGGACAGGTCTCGGAGCCCAGTCAGGAACGTCTACATTGCTATTTTTAGCCCCACAGCGCAATCTGCCCAAGTCAGTTGACCCAGTCTCAGACTCACTGCCGGGGGTTTGTTTGGGTTTTTTTTGTTGACATACCATAAATGTTCAGTTGTCTAAGAGCTCAAGGGGATGGGTAAGGGGCACTAAATCAACAGATTTTGAATCCTAGAAGTTCCATTCAGCCTTGCAAGACAGAAACCTCAAATACTCGCAGCACATTTAAGATATTAACCCCCATTTCACAAAAGGGGAAACCGAGGCACAGAACAAGGAGGGAATTTGCATAGAGACAGGAAAAGAACACAGCATTTCCTACTACCACTTCTTGTCTGCTGTCTCTCTCATACAGGCATGTGGCTCGCGCAAACTCCCACCTGCCTTGGGGAAATAAGTCCAGTCACTCAGCTCAGAATCAATGTGACACCAACGACAATAAAGAACACATAAAAACCACTTCCCCCTGTAATGGCATTTATTAAAGGGACATTCTACCACTACAAACTGTTTCTAAATAGCCCCCCTCGCAAAACAAACCTCAAACAAAACCAGGACTGCTGCTTGCTACACCCTTCTTTGCATCCACACACAGGGAAAAGTGTCCAAACCCAGCCTGGAATTCAAAACAGCTTAATCCCCAGCTCATGTAGCTTCCCAAGGCAGGGGCTAGTAATCAGTGTCCAGGAAGGAGCTCAAGGTGCTGCTGGTACCATCCAGGAAGATCCAAGGAAACCTCTTGATGCAATAAGAATTTCCTTAAGTTAAAAGCAGCCGGTAAAAGCCAAGGGAGGCCAAGGTGGCTAATTTAGCCCATCCTTCCCTCCCTTCTCTCACTCTGATTCACACTCCTCCTTTGCAAACAATCCCCTGCCCATTCACTACAGGCCCAAAATCAGTTCAGCCAGGGATCTGCCACCACCTTAAAACCTCAGCGGCGCCAACGGCCGAGCGATTGCCTCTTGCGAGACCCTGAGTAACTGTCGCACCAGAACAGAGCCAAACGTTCTGAATCTAAGAGAGAGTGAAGTTATCCCAAAAATAAATCAGAGCAGTGACCACCAAATGGCTCTGCAAGCCAAAGTAGCAGAGATTTTACTCAGTCTAGCGTCTGGATGTTCAGAAGGTAAAACACACTTGTCATCATGACTGGACTCAAGAAAGCATAGTAACAAAAGCTATTATCTGATAGCTTCCATGCCACAGAAGCCTGTCTCCCTTCCCCTCACCCCAGCATCTCCCCCACTTCTCCAACACTGCAGCCCGATTCACTTCCCACTCTCCAGTACTGAAGTTTTGCTGTATTTTGATTAAGAGACAAATGAGCAAATCTGAGCCTACTGCTGCAGGGGGACCCGTCTGAGAAAAGCAGTCGTCTGTGTCAGTGATTGTCCTGTTTTCTGACTAATGGCTCATTCAAACCAGTTTACCCCACACTAGACTATGGAAAGCAAGTACAGCAGTGCCCGTTTAAGTAAGTCAAAGTTAAATGTGTCGGATAGGGACTTTTCTGTGCCAATGAGTCTGCTGAACAGAGCTAGCCAAAAACCAATATCCAGAACTGGGACTGAAGGAAGGAGGTTCTACAGTATTTCATTGTTCATCTTACATTTCTAGCACACTTTGTGGCCAAAGATCTCAAAGCACTTTACAAAGGTCAGAATGTTATTCACTCTGATTTAGAGGGAGAAACTGAGGTGCTAAGTGGGGAAGCGACTTGCCCAGGATCACACTGGAAGCTGGTGGAAGTCACAGGAAAAGAACCCAGGGCTCCAGACAACCTGTTGCCCTGCTCTAACCACTAAACAAAACTGCCTCTGCATCAACATTTCAACTGTTATTCAAAGCAGGGTGGAAGCCAAGAAATAGCCTCTTCCAACAGGGATCCAGCCAGCATTGCAAAAGGACACGGCTTGGCCAGACCAGGATTAGTAACGGACTTTTTTTTTTTTTTAAATTAACTGTTGCCATTTAATCATGGTGACAAGTCGTTTCTTATCTTGTGAACTTTCAAACTGTCGGGCTGAGCAAAACAAAATGTTCCTCTCCTCCCCGGCTTAACTAGGGCAGCATTTCCAAATCATCCCTTAACCGTGTTACATGCGCAAGGATCTAAATTGGCCCCAGGGTAATTCACAAAAAGGAACAACCGCTATAAAAAGATCCTTGGATGGAAAAGCTAATAAAAAACCCAGCCACCTTCTCCAAAGCTCCCGATCATCTCATGTTATGGAACCAGTACATTTTTTTCCAAGTACAAAATACTGTAATATCCAGAATTAGCACAAATGAGCTTCCTGCCCCCTTGCTGCTACTGATTGGCCGCCTCACAAGCGTCTATCCAATCACTGTACACGTCCACCGGTTCTGAAAGATCTGAGAGGATCAAAGGTCAAGGAAGATGACACCAAAACACCACCACCACCTCCCCTGAAGCTTGGAATTCATCTTGCACTGGGAACTTAAGGAAATTGTTTTTGCACCTTTCCAACTCTTCCCTGCAACACCTGTCTGCTGGCCCTTTGTGACAGCACTGTGGGACAAACACCACCGCCACTCTGTCCCTTCCTTGCACTTTTCATCAGTACATCTTGTAGAACTGATCAATTAAATTATTTTTAATTGTTCACTTTATTAATATACCTTCATAAGCAAAGTTTTATGAATGAAACAACATTCATTCGTAAAACTGGTTACCCCAATAACTGGCTAACTGAGTTTCACTTTCAATCCAATTGCTGCTTAAATCGCTGAAACTTGCACTGTTTCAACATTGTAACTTCTGCTCACTGTTTGCCATTCCTTACACCTGTCCATATTGTAATTCAAACTCCATTTTAACTTGCTTACTCCATTTTGTAAAAGCTTGCTACAACCTTCATTTTTGCAAAACCCTGCTGTAATCTTGTTAGTTGAGTTTAGATGTGGGAATGAGGTATGTATGGATGGTGGAATCAACCTCCAGCCCCAGCCCATCCTGATGAAATAAAGTGTAAACACCAACGGCTGAAGATGCAGACAACAGCCCTGACAAAGCAAGAAGAGTCCACCCAAAAAGAACAGAACAAAAGTACAACTGAAGAAACATCAAAGCCAGGTCTGAGGCTGAAAGTCACGTCTGCAATTGACGGGTGATCAATCACACCGGAACCAGAGGCAGCGTAACACAGCAAGACCTATAGACTCTGGATTCAAACTAAAGCCTACAAAAACGATGGGTGAGAGGGAAGACTTTGGAGGGTAACATTCTGCTGCCAACATTGAAGGGCATCGGTGCATACCCAACAGAGACCCAGTTCTTCCTTGTGCCTGGCTTTCCTGGCCAGTTAGCCGCCACAAGCTACGAACCCAAGGAGGGGGGGAGGGGGAGGGGAGAGAGAGAGTGTGTGCGCGCGCGCGCGCGCATAGGTATTAGATATTAGTTATTGGTCATAAATCAAACTGTATTATAATAAACGTGACCTCTTCTCTTGTCCCCTGAAACGATCCTGTGTAGTTCTGTCTTCATAACAATCGCAAAGCACCTTCTGAAGGGAGGCAAGTATCATTATGCCTACCTTAGAGATGGGGAAACCGAGGCACCTACAGGGAGAAGTTAGCAGACAGCCTTGCTAACATTTAGCTCCCTGTCATACCAACCATGATTCTGACCCTAGTGCGGACACAGACTAAGAACATGCTATCCAATCAATCGTCTCATTCTGCTGCAGGATGATAAAGGCCAACACGTGAAAGCAAGATGGGAAGTTAATTCTATTTTCTAACATGTGCTTCTGGATTCAGTTCCTAACAGCTACATGCACCACCGAAGTTTTTTCCTTGCGTCACGGACAGGATCAAGATTGGATATTTTCCTAAAAGACCTGCTCTAGTTCAAACAAAATTCTTTTGGGGAAGTCCTATGACCTGCGTTATCCAGGTCAGACTAGATGGTCACAATGGTCCCTTCTGGCCTTGGAATCTATGAGCACTGCTATATGACTGTCTAGTTATTTTAGCTGCTGCCTCTTTGCTTCCAGTTTCCATCATGGGCTGGAACAGGAAGTGTCAAGATACCACAAGAAGCTGTGCTCTAGCCCAATGGAAAGCACCAAACCCCAGGGATCTCAGGAGTTTGCTGCTGCTGACTACAACCAGAGCAAGTTTTTTGCAGATACTTGGACACTTCACGCTGACAAAGTTCTGGGGGCTCAGCAAAACCTGAACTCCAAGACCTCTGTGGCTGAAGTAGAACGGCACTGAAAATACATTTCCCTCCATCAATTCATGGGAAAAAACAACTACGGTAAAAATACCCTGCTTCCGTCATTAGAAGTGCAAAGGATACACGTTATGGGAGTCTGAAATTCTTCCAGACAGACAGTACATGATATTACGCCAGTGTTCCGAGCCCGGTCCCTGGAACATAGAAAACAATATTCCAACAATAGCAAATATTTCCAAAGAACAAGACAAATGGAAGTTCAAAGAGCAAACAATCAAGAGCAAGTGGTTAGAGAAATTGACTTAATAGAAGAATACACTTCTCTTCCATAGCACCCACTGAAACAAAACGCAGCATTAACAAATTAAGCATCACAACACAAGAGCTACTAAGTTATTCACATTTTACTGTCAGGGAAACGAGCAAATGGAAGGGAAGCAACTTGCCCAACATGATCACAAAGCAACTCGGTTGCAAGAGCTGGAGAAAGAACCCAGGAGTCCTGACTCCTAGTCTTCTGCGTTAACCAATGGACCATGTACCGTCTCAGGATTTATGAGAAGTTAAGAGAACTAAACATGTAGGCATTAGGTTAAAAGATAAACAAACATAAAAATGTGCAGACCATCTGCACACTCTGAATGGTGATGGGAAGCATTTGAGGTGGTACAGACCCGAGTCCCAGTGTGGTTCGTTATACACTAAAATACAGGAAAATATGAAGATTAGGGAAAAAAATCCCAATAGGGAAATCTTGTTGCACTTTCCTATTACTTTTATGGACATGATCCAGGCTATGCACAGCCATGCTTCAGTATTACTTGCTGATGGGGATATAGCAAAAACCCAAACACCCTTACTATGTTGCTAATGTCTGTTGCTCACTTACATCATTTCAAAAACAAGTTGCTTAATTACTGAAATGCTTTCATACAGCTTAGGCTATAACACACCAATCAAACCAGTGGGCCAGTCGAGCCCTGTACACCCCCCTCTACCCGTGCCAGATTAAACCAAATGGACCCCTTCTAGGGTGGCTTCCATCTCCAATTGGAAGAGACCAATTGGCCCAGTTTACCCGGTACCATTCCCCTTCCTTGCCATGCCAGTTCTGACAAACAGGCTCATCAATCTAATGATGAAAAGTGCCATAATAATAATAATAGTAACAACCACCTCTGGCTCTTATCTTGCGCTTTGCATCCACAGATCTCAAAGCACTTTACAAAGGAGGTTGGTATTATTATCCCCATTTTATAGAAGGGGAAGGTAAAGTGACATGCCCAGGGTCACCCAGCAGACCAGTGGCACAGCCAGAAATAGAACCAACCTATCTGGAGTCCTGGCCCAGTGCTCTAGCCTCCCTATAAGAGCTAGGTATTACTATCTACCTGTTTTGTCCACCATCCCTTGCTGCCATACTGGATCAAACCAATGGGCTGATCTAGACCAGTTTCCTCCCTTTGTCATTCTGAACCAAGCCAACAGCCTAGTGTCCTGTCTCCAGCAGTGGCCAATACAAGATGTTTCAGAGAATGAATGGCATCTCCCAGTAATGCACCTGACCCCACAGTGTGGGGACTTCCTGATCCAGCTCCAGGTGGGAATCAGTTCATCCCCTGCACCCCGAGGAGCAGCAGTCCCCCATAAGTGGGGCCTAATGAGCACTAACAAGGCAGCTCAGCTGGCTGTGCCCCCACCATTAGAACCAGAGAGGCCTCTCCAGCCCACCCACTTACATTTTGACATCGCAGGACTTCTCGTGGTTACAGAAGGGGCAGGTGAACTGCGTCTCCAGGGTGCCCGTCATCTTCTTCTTGGGTGGGGGCTTCCGCTTTGACTTCCTGCGGCCCATCTTTGCCTGCAAGGCGCAGAGGAGAGGGAAAGTGTCAGTCCTCTCAGGGCCGGGGGGGATCACGTGCTGCCCTTTCTCCTTCATCCACCACACCTCGCCCCCAGCTCTAGGGTGCCCACGAATGAGCATGTGGGGCTACAAGGAGATGGGGGCAGATAGGCTCCCTGGGTCTGGATTTAAACCCCGCCCATTATCTCAGCTGGTGGGGCATCACCCAGCATCGACTAGGAAGTGGGGGGTTCATAAACCACCCTCCCCCCGCACAAACATGTAGAGCAAAGAAATCTAGCACCCCCCACGGGTTGAGCCATGGCCTCCCCTTCCATCCAGAGGCAGGGGAGCAAGAGCCCAGCTCTCCACCACAGACACGTGGGCTCAACACACCTCTGCCCCCAGGTACAGGGGACAGGAGCCCAGCACCCCGCCCCCCCGGGATGGGGGCTCGGCTCCCCCCAGGGACAGGAGCCCAGCGCCCCCCCCCCGGGATGGGGGCTCGGCTCCCCGCAGGGACAGGAGCCCAGCGCCCCCCCCCGGGATGGGGGCTCGGCTCCCCGCAGGGACAGGAGCCCAGCACCCCGCCCCCCCGGGATGGGGGCTCGGCTCCCCGCAGGGACAGGAGC
This sequence comes from Caretta caretta, assembly GCF_965140235.1. Taxonomy (NCBI): domain Eukaryota; kingdom Metazoa; phylum Chordata; order Testudines; family Cheloniidae; genus Caretta; species Caretta caretta. The sequence continues at coordinate 20,728,138 of NC_134225.1, forward strand.
CCAGCGCCCCCCCCCCGGGATGGGGGCTCGGCTCCCCCCAGGGACAGGAGCCCAGCGCCCCCCCCCGGGATGGGGGCTCGGCTCCCCGCAGGGACAGGAGCCCAGCGCCCCGGGATGGGGGCTCGGCTCCCCGCAGGGACAGGAGCCCCGGGGCCCCCCCCATGAGAGCTCCGACCAGGCTACTGGGGGGGCAAGAGCCGACCCCAGCCTCTCCTTCCTCACGGACCCGGGGGGAGGGGGTCGCTCTCAGGCCCCCACCTGCCTCCAGCCTCCCGCCCCGGCCGCGTTTCCAACGGCGACCGTCACTTCCTGCGCCGAACCGGAAGAGAAACACGCTCGCCCCGCCGGCAGCCATTGGCTAGCCTCCGGCCGAGCGCGTGGAATGCTGAATGATTGACAGCAGCGGCAGGAGGAAATGACGTCAGAGAGTGGGAGGGGAGAGGGCCTGAACCGGAAGTGGCCCGCCCGGCTCCCTGGCTGTTTCCAAGATGGCGACCGGGGGGGGGGGAGGAGCCCAAGACCAGGGGGGCCGGAGGGCGGGGCAGGCCCCGAGGGAGGAGGAGCCTCCCTGGGGGCGAGGCTCGGTTTTGGTGGGGCCGGGGGAAGCCCCAGCCTGGGCATTGGGCGGGATCTCCCCCTCCCCCCGCCCTGAGAGCAATTCGGGGTGGCCCCCCCCAGCGCCGGAAACGAGGGTGGGAGCCCCCCAGGGTGGGACCCCCCAGCACAGATTGCCCCTCCACGGGGCTCATTCCGCTTCAGGGGGAGCTGCACCCCAGCCCCGCCCCCGCTTTGAGATCTCTCCCTCCTGTGGGTTATTTGGGGGGGACGGTGTGTCTCCTCAGGACAAGAGAGACTGATAGGCCCCAGATAAAGGGCAGCACAAACGACTCTGCCCTGGAGAGGCTGCTGATTAGAGGCTGTCAACGGTCAGCAACAAGCTTTGCTCCCCAGATAAGCGAACTCAGAGGGGCAAGGCCAGGGACTGACCCCTAAGCACAGAAGGAAGAGGCGAATTAGTGTCTGTGCTGGTTGGATTTGGCCAGGATTTTGGGTTTTGGTGGGGGGTTTGGTTTTTTTTGGACAGGTAAAGAGACAACCCCTATTTAAAATCAATCCTGCCCTGATTGGGATTACTGGCCAGGAAAGCATTTTCAGTTTCACCGTTGATACTGTGTAAGTTTCTGTGTCTTGCTTTCTTTGGGACAGTAGGGCCATGTCTACACTTCTGAGCGCTACGCTGTCAGTAGTTGTGATGCTGTAAAACCCGGTAGTGTAGATACAGGCTGTAGCAACAGAAGGGGATTTTCCATCACTATAGGAACTCCGGAGACGTAGCTAGGTCGATAGAAGCACTCTTCTGCCGACCTAGCTCTATCTACTTGTGGGGTTAGCATAGCTACAGCTCTCTGTGGGGTGGATTTTTCACACCCCTGACCACCCAGCTTTGATGACCTAAGTTTTAAGTAAAAAGAAAAGGAGGATTTGTGGCACCTTAGAGACTAACAAATGTATTTGAGCATAAGCTTTCGTGAGCTACAGCTCACTTCATCGGATGCATTCAGTGGAAAATACAGTGGGGAGATTTATGTACACAGAGAACATGAAACAATGGGTGTTACCATACACACTGTAAGGAGAGTGATCACTTAAGGTGAGCTATTACTAGCAGGAGAGCTGGGGGGAAAAAACCTTTTGTAGTGATAATCAAGGTGGGACATTTCCAGCAGTTGACAAGAACGTCTGAGGAACAGTGGGGGGTGGGGAGGGGAATAAACAAGGGGAAATAGTTTTACTTTGTGTAATTTTTAAGTTTAAGTTTTAAGTGTACACCAGGCCTGAAACTAGTCATTGGGCTATCAGCTTCTAAAGTTTCAGAGGAACAGCCGTGTTAGTCTGTATTCGCAAAAAGAAAAGGAGTACTTGTGGCACCTTAGAGACTAACCAATTTATTTGAGCATGATGATGAAGTGAGCTGTAGCTCACGAAAGCTCATGCTCAAATAAATTGGTTAGTCTCTAAGGTGCCACAAGTACTCCTTTTCTTTTAGCTTCTAAAGTTGTAATCCTCATGCCCTTAGAGCAGTGCTCTTGACTCGTAGGTGTTTTTGTTTACTAGGCCTTGTTTATGGGAGACAGTTGCACCAGTTTTTCAAACAAGCACCTTTGTGCTTTCTCCTATGCAGCCCCTCGCAGAAACCTTGACAATGGTTAGGCAACTGCTGACCAGTGTTGGCTCCTTGCTTCCTTGTGCTCTATCTACCTGCTCTCACCAGTTTTGTACTTCGATTGGAAGCTCTTTGGGGCAGGGACCAGCTTTGTATTCAGTATTTGTGCAGCCTGTAGCCACCTGGGGTCCTGGGCCATAACTGAGGCTCCTAGATGGTACGGTAATTCAAATAATACATTGAACCGAAATCAGTTTTTAAACCAGTCTAGTTAAACTGGAGCAAACCCCCGGGAGGGTGCTGATTTTGTTTTTTTAAGTGGCTTATTTTGGTTTCATCTGAACCTGTTCCCTGTCTTAAACGAAGCTGAAAAGAGCTGCCTCCCTTCCTGTATAACACAGGTTGGAGAACAGCCCTGAGTTAATTCCTGCTAAAATTAGAGCCTGTCTTACGAAAACATCCACTCCAGTTAAAAATCCAGGGACACTCATGCTAAATGGGTCAGGTTGAAACTTTCATTCAAATCCCCTCCTTGTGCCCCAGAAAACCTCCATTGCTTTAATTAAAGTATAGAAACATTTCTGTTCATAGCTGAGCGCTGGGGACAGAGCACAGGTTGGACTCAGGAGACCTGGGTTCTATGGGGCATGCCCTAGCGGAGGGGTAAAAGTGGGGTGTTAAAGATGAGTAGGCAGCAGTCTTTCCCCCCCAGATTTGGTTCCCAGCCACTGGACTGATCCATGGGGAGTTTCTGTATGTTCTTTCCCTGACCTTCTGCCAGGGGTTGATTCTTTAGGCAGGTGCCCTCATTGTAGGTGGATGTTTGCCAGGGAAAATGCAGTATAGATTGGTTCATATGGGATTTCCTGGCAAGCGCCAAAGAAGTGGGGTCTGGTCAGGAAAGCAGCCTGCGCATCACAAAACCGTCATGTGGATCATCATTCCTGGGTCCTGGCTAGGAGAGGTACCGATAGCAGTGCCTAGCTCAGGGGTGGGCAAATTTTTTGGCCCAAGGGCCATGTCGGGGTGTGAAACTGTATGGGGGGCCAGGTAGGGAAGGCTATGCCTCCCCAAACAGCCTGGCCCCCGCCCCATCCACCCTCTCCCACTTCCCACCCCCGGACTGCCCCCCTCAGAACCTCCGACCCATCCAACCCCCCCTGCTCCTTGTCCCCTGACTGCCCCCTCCCACAGCCCCCTGTCCCTAACTGCCCCCCCAGGACCCCAACCCCATCAAACTCCCTGTCCCCTGACCACTCGCCCCCCCGAACCTCTGCCCCATCCAACCGCCCCCTGCTCCCTGTCCCCAGACTGCCCCCCCAGGACTCCCTGCCCCTTATCCAACACCCCCCACCCCCTTACTATGCAGCTCAGAGAAGCAGGTGCTCACCACCCGAGCCAGCCCCGCTGCCCGCGCAGCGGCATTGCAGCAGGGAAGGGGGGACAGCAGGGGAGGGGCCGGGGGCTAGCCTCCCTGGCCAGGAGCTCAAGGGCCGGTCAGGACGGTCCCACGGGCCGGATGTGGCCCACGAGCCATAGTTTGCCCACCTCTGGTCTAGCTACTATAGTGCTTGGTGTCTTGGGAATACTGACAGTATGTCAATGAGCCTGCAATAGCAGGGGGGCTGAGGGGCATCAGCAGAGCTTCAAGTGCAGGGAGCCTAGTGCTGGAACAGGAAGGGATGGCTGAGGGCCAAGATGGAGGGGCAGGGGAAGGGGAATGTGGGTTGGGATTGAGGGGCACCACCGGAGCTGTGTGCATGGAGGAAACGTGGGGCTGGAAGAACAGGGGGAAATACAGGTCAGGATTGAGGGGCGTTGGCAGGGGAGCCCAGGAGCAGGGGCTGTGGGGCAGGACTGTTTGTGTGTGGTACCAGCAGAGCTCTGTGTGTGTGAGCCCAGAGGTCGGGGAGCAAGGGGGCTGCAGTTCGGGAATGAGGGGCATCGGCTGAGCAACCGTCCTGCTCAGTCTCCCCCTCGGTTTCCCCAATGGGAAAACATGTCATTGTTTGCAAGGTGTGGACGCCGGGCTGTGGAGAGAGAAACAATCGGACTTTTTAAAATATAATTTATTGAAAATAGTCACAAGAAAGACACTTAGAAGAGTCTGTTCCCTTTGCAGCAGCTTCAGGGAGCAACAGATCACAGGTGCAATGCTGCAGAGGGTGAAGAAGAAGTTTCTCCAGAACTTAAAAGTCTTTGACAGGCACATGGGGCTCACACGCCCGCACGCCCGCCCCTTTTTACAGTTAGACTGGGAGGAAGCACACAGGACCGGTCAGTATGTGAGGGCGAAAAACAGTCATCTCAGAAAACACAAACACGAGCCCGAGGTCAGATTTGGGCAGTACTGCGTCCTCCTCTGGCACAATACAGTTTACTGGTCAGCAAAAACAAAACTCAGCTTCCCAGCCCCCTTGCATGTGGCTATGAGGATTTTGTACCTGAGAAGAGGAAGGAAGGTCACAGCGCCTCCAGGTGGCAGGATGAGGGAATAGCTCTCCTGAGAGCATTGGTTGTTAGGTCATTTATGCATTAGCAGCAGAGGAGCTGTTCAGAGGCCATCCCCAAGGAATTTACGGCCTCAGAAGGCAAAGAGGGGAGCGTGAAAGGGCCATTAGCCCCGTTTTACAGGAGGGGAGCTGGTGCCTAAAGAGAGGAAGACACGGTCACTCAGGGGACTCTGGCACAGCCAGGAGTCAAACCCGGATCTCCAGCCTGCCACAGCCCGGGGAAAGGTTTGTGTATTCCCACCCTTCTCCCACAGCAGCCATGTGCTGCCCCTAGAAGTGGGATAGAGAGAGGAGATGGCAGGAGACGGGCCCCAACCAACCCAGTGATATCTCAGTGGAAACCCACGACCTGGGCCCTCCGAGCAGCAGGGCGGGGAGGCGTGTGTGCAGCAGGCAAAGAAACGGGGACGTCTCACCAGGGACGTGGGTGGTGTGGATGGGAAAGGGAGCACAGACTCTGATTCCCCATGCCCATCTGCAAAGGGTCCTGGACACAGAAACCTATGGGGAGGGCCCCAAAGCCACCATTGGTTTGAGGGAGTCAAAGGGGGCTGGAATGATCTATTGAGGAGGGAAGAGAGGATCAAGCAATAAACAGGGCGGGGGGGGGGGTGGTTCTCCAGGGGAGGATTCCCCCAGAGATCGGATGCAGGAGCCTTAAAAATCAGACAGCTTCAATGCCTCTCACAGCGTTTCCCTTAGAGCCAAACGAAAGAGGAGTGAGCTCTGAACCCCTACTTCCTGCACCCTCCTAGATGGGGTCTCAGAGGCGGCTCCTCCGGGGGAGGGAGGTCTTGTAGAGGGACTTGCCGCTGGCCTCGATATAGGTGACACTCATCTCCTTGCTGTCGATCTCCACGTAGGCGAAGCCGCCCAGGGACGCCGGCTCGGCGTAGAAGAAGCGCAGGTAGCCCTCGGGGACCTTGTGATCATGCTTCCGTGAGTTCTCCATGAAGTTGCCGGCCCCGCTCAGCACGTAGCCCACGCCAGCCTTGTCCTGCAGGTACTGATCGGGGAAGATGGGGGCGGGGGGGGTCAGAGCAGATCCATACTCCTGCTGCTTGGGTACTCCCCCGCTCCCGCCCCGTGCTGGGGTGAGCAGGAGGCGTGCACGTCGTGCCCCCTGGGGCTGCTCTGGGGCAGGGCAGCACGTTGCAAGCTAGCGCCCCTGCCTGGCGGGCACAGAACAGTATCAACTGACAGAGCTGATCTCTGGAGAGGGGTGGATGGGGGAGGGAACTTAACTGTGCTCCTTCACTTCGGAACTGTTTGGGGTCTCGTGGATTAGAGCCGGGGGGGGGGGGGGGGGGCTGTTTGCCAAGACTCTTGGGTTCTAGTCCCAGCTCTGGGAGGGGAGTGGGGTCTAGGGGTCGGGTTGGGTGAGAGGCTGGGAGTCAGGACTCCTGGGTTCTAGTCCCACCTTTGCTGTTGACTTACACCCTTGGCTGAGTCTCGGCCAGTGCTGCCCAGGGTGGCTGGGGCGGAGTGCGACCGGCTAGCAGGGAGTTGATGGACATCTCCCTAGCAGGGGTGCTCAGAGCCCTGTGGAATAGACCAGAGGGAACAACCTTGCTCCAGTGTCCCCCACCCCCGCTTACCTGCAGGTTGTGATCATGGCCGCACAGGTAGGCAGTGGCCTTGTACTTGAGCAGCAGTGGCTGCAGGTGCTTCACCAGGCAATGGGTGGGCCCATGCTCGGCCACCGACCACACCGGGTAGTGGCCAGCCACCAGCAGGTAGTCGTCTTGGGAGGCAGCCATCTGCTTGCGGAGCCAGGCCAGCTGGCTGCGGGCCAGCCCCACGTCCTGGGGCTGCTGGGGCTGCTGGGACTGGAAGTCGTCCGAGTTCCCACACAGGGTGACAGTGTCGATCATGAGGAGAGCCACCGTGGCGTTGCTCTTGGGGACCTTGAACTTCAGGCTGTAGTAGTAGTTGGGGAAGTTCCTGCAGAACGGAGGGGGAGGGGTGTCAAATGTTAAACTAGAGCTGATCTCCATGCCCCCCCCCCCCCCCCCGCAGTCTCCTGGATCAGCATGGGGGCTGCAGGTCAGGACTGAGGGGCACCAGCAGAGCTGGGGGAGGGGAGCCCAGAGATGGGCTAGCAGGGGCTGCAGGTCGCGACTGAGGGGAGCCCAGAGATGGGCTAGCAGGAGCTGCAGGTCGGGACTGAGGGGAGCCCAGAGATGGGCTAGCAGGGGCTGCAGGTCGGGACTGAGGGGCACCAGCAGAGCTGGGGGAGGGGAGCCCAGAGCTGGGCTAGCAGGGGCTGCAGGTTGGGACTGAGGGGCACTGGCAGAGCTGTGGGAGGGGAGCCCAGAGATGGGCTAGCAGGAGCTGCAGGTCGGAACTGAGGGGAGCCCAGAGATGGGCTAGCAGGGGCTGCAGGTCAGGACTGAGGGGCACCAGCAGAGCTGGGGGAGGGGAGCCCAGAGATGGGCTAGCAGGAGCTGCAGGTCGGGACTGAGGGGAGCCCAGAGATGGGCTAGCAGGGGCTGCAGGTCGGGACTGAGGGGCACCAGCAGAGCTGGGGGAGGGGAGCCCAGAGATGGGCTAGCAGGAGCTGCAGGTCGGGACTGAGGGGAGCCCAGAGATGGGCTAGCAGGAGCTGCAGGTTGGGACTGAGGGGAGCCCAGAGATGGGCTAGCAGGAGCTGCAGGTCGGGACTGAGGGGCACCAGCAGAGCTGGGGGAGGGGAGCCCAGAGATGGGCTAGCAGGGGCTGCAGGTCAGGATTGAGGGGCACCGGCAGAGCTGTGGGAGGGGAGCCCAGAGCTGGGCTAGCAAGGGGCTGCAGGTCAGGATTGAGGGGCACCAGCCGAGCTGGGAGGAGCCCGGAGCTGGGATAGTAGGGGGCTGCAGGTGTAGAAGGGGATCTAACCCCCATCCCTCTGAGCCCCGATGTAGCAGGATGCAGGAGGGTTGAGCGGGTGCGGGGGGCCCTTACCAGCGCTTGGAGACCTTGCTGTAGGCGATCTGAGCCGAGACGTTCCCTGAGTGGTCGTGGTTCCCGGCCACCACATACCACGGCACCTTGCGCAGCGACTGCGCCTTGAACACAGCCTCAAAGGTGTCCTGTCCCAAGAGAGGGGATGGCAGAGAACGTGTTCACATTTCACCATCGGGGGGGAGCCGTGCCTGCCAGTCCTTCCCCGCCCCCCGCGCTGTCCTCACTGGACGGGGAGACAGGTCTCACTCATGGCTGTTATTTGGAACCCAGTCGTTCCCTGGTGGGGTGGGGAACCATGAAGATATTTACCCCTCACGTGCCATAACCCCTAACGCACCCACGCCCACCACTGCAGCCAGGGGGCTCACGCTAGCCAGTTTCCTTGTTGGTTGACGTGTGCATCCTGCCAGGGCCACACGGGGGCGCCGCCTTCAGTAAAGGGGCTGTAGCGGTGTAGTGACACCCCAAGATTTTTTGGGTGGGGAGGGTAGAGGGCTGTCTCTACCCAAGGTTCATCCTTCAGTTTCTAATGGAGATAGGAGTCTCCCTGGCCTAAACTCAAGTGCTGTGTGCAGTTAAATAGGTGCCATACCCCACCCCAGTGACGGCCACATCTCAGCTCAGGATGAGGGATCCCTGCATAAACAAGTGCTGGATCCCAGTCCTTGTGTGCTGTGGGGGGACCCCCAAGGACTCCCTACCTGGAACCTCTTGTCGTTGACATCCCGCACCCCGTTGTAGTAGAAGTTGTCGCCGAGGGACAAGATGAAGTCCGCGCCCAACGCTGCCACCGTACGGCCCATCTCCTTGGCTGTGGCCACCTCACGCACCGTGTGAAAGGGGGGATTGGACACCCCGCCCCAGTCCCCCAGGGCGATGAAGCGCAGGGAGGAGCCGGCGGAGAGCAGGCTGGCGTAGGGGGTCGGCAGAGCCACCAGGAGGAGCGCGGAGAGACACAGGTAACCTGCCATCTGTGGGGAAAGGTGGGAGATGCAACCACAAGCAACAGGAGGGGCTCTGCTCTGGGCCAAAGCATTGAACCCAGTCTCAGCAAGGGAGGCAGGGGTTAGGGCAAGGGATGAGCCAGGACTCCTGGGTTCTATCCCAGCTCTGGGATGGGGGTTGGGTCTGCTGGGTTGGAAGAGGTGGGCTGGGACCCAGAACTCCTGGGTTCTATTCCAAGTTCCAGAATGGGAGTGTATTTCAGTGATTAGAAGATGGATCAGAGAGCAAGGACTCCTGGGTTCTCAACATCACTCTTGTGTCTACAGCCAGGAAGTGCGAGCCAGGACTCCTGGGTTCTATTCCCAGCTTTGCCACTGACTCACTGTGTGACCTTGATCAAGTCCCTTCCCAGCTCTGTGCCTCAGTTTCCCCTCCCACCCAGCCTCTAGGCTGCAAGCTCTTTAGGGCAGGGATTATGTCAAGGTTCCTTCCCCACTCTGAACTCAAGGGTACAGATGTGGGGACCTGCATGAAAGACCCCCTAAGCTTATTCTTACCAGCTTAGATTAAAAACTTCCCCAAGGTACAAACTTTCCCTTGTCCTTGAACCGTATGCTGCCACCACCAAGCTTGTTAAACAAAGAACAGGGAAAGAGCCCACTTGGAGACGTCTTCCCCCAAAATATCCCCTCAAGCCCTACACCCCCTTTCCTGGGGAAGGCTTGATAAGAATCCTCACCAATTTGTACAGGTGAACACAGACCCAAACCCTTGGATCTTAAGAACAGTGAAAAATCAATCAGGTTCTTAAAAGAAGAATTTTAATTAAAGAAAAGGTAAAAGAATCACCTCTAAAATCAGGATGGTAAATACTTTTCAGGGTAATCAGATTCAAATCATAGAGAATCCCTCTAGGCAAAACCTTAAGTTACAAAAAGACACAAAAACAGGAATATACATTCCATTCAGCACATCTTATTTTACCAACCATTAAGCAAAAGGAAATCTAACGCATTTCTAGCTAGATTACTTACTAACTCGGAGAACACTTCAATCTCTCTGGTCACGCGATTACAGACATGAAAGTTGCGATATTACAACAAAAAAACTTCAAAACCAGACTCCAACGAGAGACTGTTGAATTGGAATTCATTTGCAAATTGGATACAATTAACTTAGGCTTGAATAGAGACTGGGAGTGGCTAAGTCATTATGCAAGGTAACCTATTTCCCCTTGTTTTTTTCTACACCCCCCCCCCCCCCCCGACGTTCTTGTTAAACCCTGGATTTGTGCTGGAAATTGCCCACCTTGATTATCATACACATTGAGTGATCACTTTAGATAAGCTATTATCAGCAGGAGAGTGGGGTGGGGGGAGAGAAAACCTTTTGTAGTGGTAAACACCCATTTTTTCATGCTTTGTGTGTATAAAAAGATCTTTTATACTTTCCACAGTATGCATCCGATGAAGTGAGCTGTAGCTAACGAAAGCTTATGCTCAAATAAATTGATTAGTCTCTAAGGTGCCACAAGTACTCCTTTTCTTTTTGCGAATACAGACTAACACGGCTGCTACTCTGAAACCTAACTAACAGTTGTAAGGCTGCATTCCTGATCTGTTCCTGGCAAAAGCATCGCAGGGACAGACAGACCCTTTGTTTCCCCCCCTCCAGCTTTGAAAGTATCTTGTCTCCTCATTGGTCATTTTGGTCAGGTGCCAGCGAGGTTATCTTACCTTCTTAACCCTTTACAGGTGAAAGGGTTTTGCCTCTGGCCAGGAGGGATTTTATAGCACTGTATACAGAAAGGTGGTTACCCTTCCCTTTATTTTTATGACAAACTATCTCTCGGATGAGAAAGCTGCAGCTTCCATGTGCTCTCAGCTCACCTGAGGAGGTCCGGGTTTGAAGCAGGATTAATGAATTAATGCAGGATTAATGCCCAGACTCCTGGCAGAGAGACTGGCCCTGGCCTGAAGAACCAGCAACCTAAATAGCTAAAATTGGGGCCCGGAAACAGACACAGAGCAGGGAAGTGTCCTGCCTCGCAGACTAGTGTTCTGTCCGCTAGGTTGTCTCCTCCCAGCACCCCCAGATTGCTGGGGTTGCTCCCAGTCCAGCACTGGATCAGAAGGGTGCAGTCCCAGCCCATCTCTGAGCCGTTCACACTCAAACATACCAGAGCGTACCAAAAATTCCCACCTGCGTCAAATCTAGCAGCCCAGTAGCCTGGGGCGGTTCCGAACCAATACAGATATAATAAAGCCCGAAAGGGGAAAAGTGCCAGGAACCCCATTTAACCCCCCCCCCCCCCAGGGACTTGGCAACTGCCATCGATTTGACATGCAAGCAGCCCAGATACCGCAGTGATGGGCAGCGGCTAAAACCCGGAAATAGAGTGCTAGCCGGCGCAGCGGGGCTGCTACACCTCTGGGGCGTCAGGACAGCTGCGGGCTGGAGCTTAGCTTCGAAGGGGGCGACGCACTGTAACAAGGCCAAAGCAGCGCCATCGCTGAACAGGAAGAGGGTGAAGCAGGAAGCAGGTGAAGGAGACAGAAAATGCAAAGGAGACAGAGGCAGAGACCCCGGCGGGGGCTGGGAAGAGGCCACCAGCTGCAACGCTGATGAAGCTGGCAAAGGAGAGTAACTTACGCTTGTCAGTTTCGCCGCCAGGCGCTGAGGGGAGCGTGGCGCTGTCAGGGATCAAACCCTGCCTGCTTCGGTCTCAGAGATGCCCCCGCCCGCCGTCGGGGAGCCCTCGTGGTGCCACCTGGGAGCTGTCCGGTCGCCACTGCGGACGCTGTGCCAACAGGGACATTTTATCAGGCCCTGAAAAGGGGAACTTGAGCGCGGGTGGGTGGGTGGGATCTGAGCACTTGTGGCTTTCTCCCTCCCCACACGTGTCAGAAGCAGCTCCAAGCAGCAAAGTTGATTATTAAGAGTGTGATGGAGAAACGGCTGCCCGATGACCCACGGCTCCTTCCCCCCCACCCCCGCAGTCATGTGATGTGACCGACCCATAACCAGCCGGAGGTCTAGTCACACTGCAGTGCACCCTTCAATCACGCCCCAGCTGATTAGGAAGCCAAATACAAGCCAGGCACTTAACCATGCGGCGCCTGACCCCACCCAGCAACCCTGGACTGCTTGGAAGTTAAAGTGAACCTGAGGCCCAGGACTGGAATAGCCGGGGGGCTGTGGGCCAGGATTGGCGAGCCCCAGCAGAGCTGATGCAGGTGGAGCCCAGGGCTGGGCTAGCAGGGGGCTGTAGGTCAGGCTTGAGGGGCACCACAGAGCTAAGGGCGGGGGTTGGGGGGGAGCCAGGGCTGGAATAGCATGGGACTGTGGGTTGGGACTGAGGAGCCCTGGCAGAGCTACCTGGCCAGGGGGCTCTCACGGCACCTGGCCACATGGCCAAACCCCCCCAGGCTAGTGATCAGGGGGCTCCTGTGTGGCTGCAGTGGCCCCAGAGGTCAGTCCCCTGGCGCACGGCATCTGAGTGAGGAGCATAGGCAGAGTTCTGTATTTGGGAGGGGCAGCTCCAGTCAGGCCAGTGGGGCCGCGCACAGGGGGACAAATTCCACACCTGCCTGAGACTTGCAATTCGGAGGCACAGCGCCCCTAACCCCCGCCCAGACTACACCCATGAGGAGGAGGGCGTCATGGGGACACCGGAACACGTGCCTGGCACAGTCCGAGACAGGGCAAAGGTCAAGGAGCTTCCCCCTGGACACAAGACCCAGGGCCTTGCCCAGGTGACATGGGGCCCAGCCGGAGGCTCCGTCCTCCCTCTGGCGCCCAATGTCCTTCACCATGAAGGAACGTCCTAGGGCCGCCCGCCCGGCTGCCCTGACACCAAGATCCAGAAGCCACTGGCCCGCTGGCCCCTGACAGTAGCCCAGCTGCAAGGAGTCACAGCCCAGAGGACAAGCTGGGATAATTAGAGAGCATTAGCTGCTCAGGGTCACCTGAGTAAATGCCCCTGAAATCCCCTTGATCTGAGTCAACGTTCCAGCCCCCCGGGCTGCGCCTGCTAATCCAAGATTCGCTGGCGAGATTCAGAGACGGAAAGTGGGACTTGGCAGGCGGGGAGGGACTGGGAGCTGAACAGACAGTGGGAACTGAGCCTCTCTGCCCCTGGAGGGGTCCTGCGGCCAGGCTGGGGCACCTCGGGTAGGGTCAGTCAGTAGTGGGGTGGGGGGAGGAGTGGAATCTCCCTGCTGCTCCTGTATAAGTTACGGATGGAACCCAGGAGTCCTGACTCCTGTCCCCCCGCTGTAATCACTACACCCTGCCCCTCCCCAGAGTTGGGGAGAGAACCCAGGAGTCCTGACTCCTGTCCCCCCTGCTGTAATCACTACACCCTGCCCCTCCCCAGAGTTGGGGAGAGAACCCAGGAGTCCTGACTCCTGTCCCCCCTGCTGTAATCACTACACCCTGCCCCTCCCCAGAGTTGGGGAGAGAACCCAGGAGTCCTGACTCCTGTCCCCCCTGCTGTAATCACTACACCCTGCCCCTCCCCAGAGTTGGGGAGAGAACCCAGGAGTCCTGACTCCTGTCCCCCCTGCTGTAATCACTACACCCTGCCCCTCCCCAGAGTTGGGGAGAGAACCCAGGAGTCGTGGCTCCTGTCCCCCCTGCTGTAATCACTACACCCTGCCCCTCCCCAGAGTTGGGGAGAGAACCCAGGAGTCCTGACTCCTGTCCCCCCTGCTGTAATCACTACACCCCGCCCCTCCCCAGAGTTGGGGAGAGAACCCAGGAGTCCTGACTCCTGTCCCCCCTACTGTAATCACTACATGCTGCCCCTCTCCAGTGCTGGGGAGAGAACCCGGAGTCCTGACTCCTGTCCCTCCTGCTGTAATCACTACACCCCTCCCCTCCCCAGAGCTGGGGAGAGAACCCAGGAGTCCTGACTCCTGACCCCCCTGCTGTAATCACTACACCCCGCCCCTCCCCAGAGCTGGGGAGAGAACCCCCTTCCTACACTCCAGAGCCAGCACTAAATACTCTTTGAATGAACGGGCTGACATCTACTATAGCTGTGCACGCTGATGTTCACGGGGCTTTGCACTACCAAATGACCAGGATTCTCTGTGCTGAGCCCTTCCCAGCCAGCGTGACAGAGACACAGGTCAGTGCGGACAGGAGTGGGAGTCAGGACTCAGTTCTATCCCTAGCTCTGGCATCGGGACCGGGGCCTAAAGGGTAGAGTGAGGGCCAAGGGGAGGGGCTGGGAGCCAGGACTTCTGGGTTCTGTTCCCAGGCAGTTGTGTTGCATGGCACATTTGAGCTGCCCTGTGAAGCTATGACACTGTCTGCAACTCTCAGCAGCCTCTCCAGGCTATTTCTAGGAAGCTGTGAGCCCAGAATAACCCGGCTCCTGTGAGATCAAACAATGATTCCGCCCACCCGGCTGCTGGCAGGGAGGAAATCAAGGTGGCTCAGGGAGGATGCGTTAGCACAGGGAGACCTCCCTCTGACTAAATATAATTCTGGAGAGGGAAGGTGCTTCCCAACCCCCTGCTCTAACCACTACACCCCACTCCCCTCCCAGAGCTGGGGATAGAATCAGGAGTCCTGGCTCCCAGCCCCCTGCTGAAACCATAAGACCCCCCACTGCCTCCTCAGAGCAGTGGAGAAAACCCAGGAGTCCTGGCTCCCATCCCCGCCTGCTGTAAACACAAAACCCCATCTCCCTCCTGCTCGCCTCAGACTTCCAGCCCCCCAAGGCAGGGCTTTCCCCACACCCAGGCCTTCTAGGCTGGCCTCAGGCCCCACCCTGCTCAGGCCAGAGAGGGCCCCGCTCCTGAGTCAGACACATGTGGCTGGGGAATGGAAGGGCTGGATCACATGCCACGGCAGGTCAAAGGCCTGCCGGTGCTGGGGGGGAAGGGGGGGAAGTACACAGTGTGGCCTCCAAGAGGTTAAATCCAATGCCACGAAACCCAGTCTGGCCCCTCGCTAATCTGGCCTCCCTCCCACCACTGTGGTATAAGAGAGACAGCATGGTCTAGTGGGGAGGGCAGTGAGATCCAGGTTCTTTCTCTCCCTGGCTCTGAGAGGGGGGCTGGGAGCCAGGACTCCTGGGTTCTATCTCCGGCTCTGAGAGGGGGGCTGGGAGCCAGGACTCCTGGGTTCTATCCCTGGCTCTGGGAGGGGGTGATATGGGACCTAGTGGTTAGATCCTCTCACTCTCCCCAGAGAGGATTTGGATGTGGAGTTTCAGAGACAAACATCTTGGTCCCTAGAGATCTCCCCACATCCCGCAGGCCCCTCTTGTTGGCAGGGCCTGGGTGAAACCAGCCAGGGTTACAGAGCCCCCAGGCCCTCTCCATAGGGGAGATCTTTAGACCCAACCCCTCCCCCAGCCCAGCAATAAATGTGTGTGGGGGGGTGCCCTAACAGCACATCTCACACTGGGGGAGTCCCTTTGGGGCAGATCCCCCTCCCCCACCACTCCCCCAGGTCACACAGGGCCTCAGATTCAAAGAGAACCAGGCAGAGCTCAAGGCTGCTCCATGTGAGCTGAACCCAGCACTGGGAAGCAGCCAAGTGGAGAGAGATTGACCCACTTCAGGGCTCCTCCAGAGCAGCCAGCGTCCCGTCACCGAAAGGGGTGTCCTTACCCGAGGTCCCGGGCAGCTCCCCTGCCTGCCTTTTGGGGGGAATTCAGCACCTCGCCTCTCCAGGAGCCAGAGGATGTTGTTGTATGTTGCGCTGACTAATCTAAAAGCCTCCCTCAGAGACACCCGCCCTCTGCCCTGAATGAATTAACCTCTGGTGAATCCAGACCTGAGCACATCCCAGGAGAAGGGAAAGGCCAAGCTCACCTTGCAGCTGGGAGGCGCCCCGGGAAGGGGCCGAGGTGCAGGCTAGGAAGGAATCTGGAGCAGTCTCAGCACTTGGTCTCGCTTCAGTCAGAAGCTGGTGGCTTTTGAGAGGCTCTTCATACTGAAAACCCGAGGGGGAAGTTGGGCTGGAGCTAAACCCAGGCCTTTCACACGTAGGCTGGGCCCCTGCAATGCCTGGTTCCAATCAGATCCACCCGGCTGGGGGAGAGGGTTTGCCCCCAGCCAGGGAGGGTGGTGTGAAAAACCCACCCGCCTGAGCGATGGGGCCATGCCAAGAAGGCAGCCACTGCCCTAGCTGGCTGGTCTCCCCTGGAAACGTACAGCAGCCCCTCCCACCCCCCCCCCGAGACTGAGGGAAACCGACCTCACCCCCTCCCTCCCCAGTGTAGACAGTGCTTGGGTGACAGACGAATTCTTCCATTGAAGCCGTGAGGCCGTCGCTACGCCGGTCGAAGCTCCGGAGCACAGACCTGGCCCAAGGCTCGGAATGGGCTGCTGGGTGGGCGAGCCCCCCGCTTCCGTGCAGAGCCCGCCGGCGTTCGGAAGAGGAGGCGGAAAAATCGGAGCAGTGCGGGAAAGCGGAACAAGAGCCGACGGCGGGACGCCCGGGGAAACGAGGCAGCAGCCTGTGAGGGTGCGGGAGCTTTGTGCCCGGGCAGCGGTGGGTCCCCCGGGAAGCGTCGTGAGTCACACGCAGGGCTCAGGGCGGGGGGAGCAGTAACCGGGAGACGAGACGGGCTCGTGGCCCTGGCGCAGCTGAGCCCCCGGATACTCGTGGGGTGGGGCCGCTGGAGCTAGGCCGGTTTCAGGTCTGTGCTGGCGGAGGGCCAGCCCCTGGGAGCCCCGGGTGCAAGGCTGCAAAGCCAGCAAGCCCCCCCCCCCCCCCCCCAGCGCCGCACAGCCCCCAGCACGTGTGCTGCGGGCTCCCCCCGGTGGCCACGTGGGAAACTGCAGCCGTTTGGACCCAGCGGTGACTTTCCACCCAGACGATGGCCCGCTGGAGGCTGCGTGACGCAGGAGGAGCAACAGCGCCCCCCAGTGGGAAAACTAGGCCCGCGCTGCTGCTGAGCGTAGCACAGGGCTGGCCTCGGGATTCCCGTCTCCCGGTCCCTGGCCCTAGCCGCTAGACCCCACTCCCCTCCCAGAGCCGGGGATAAAACCCAGGAGTCCTGGCTCCCAGACCCTCCACCCCCACTAGACCCCCCACCCTCCCAGAGCCGGGGATAAAACCCAGGAGTCCTGGCTCCCAGACCCCCCCCACTACACCCCCCACCCTCCCGGAGCCGGGGATAAAACCCAGGAGTCCTGGCTCCCAGACCCACCCCACTACACCCCCCACCCTCCCGGAGCCGGGGATAAAACCCAGGAGTCCTGGCTCCCAGACCCCCCTCTCCCACTAGACCCCCCTGCCCTCCCAGAGCCGGGGATAAAACCCAGGAGTCCTGGCTCCCAGACCCCCTGCTCTGACCACTAAACCCCACTCCCCTCCCAGAGCCGGGGATAAAACCCAGGAGTCCTGGCTCCCAGACCCCCCTCTCCCACTAGACCCCCCACCCTCCCGGAGCTGGGGATAAAACCCAGGAGTCCTGGCTCCCAGACCCCCCCCCCCCCACTAGACCCCCCTGCCCTCCCGGAGCTGGGGATAAAACCCAGGAGTCCTGGCTCCCAGACCCCCCCCACTACACGCCCCACCCTCCCAGAGCTGGGGATAAAACCCAGGAGTCCTGGCTCCCAGACCCCCCCCACTACACCCCCCACCCTCCCGGAGCTGGGGATAAAACCCAGGAGTCCTGGCTCCCAGACCCCCTGCTCTGACCACTAAACCCCACTCCCCTCCCAGAGCCGGGGCTAAAACCCAGGAGTCCTGGCTCCCAGACCCCCCCCACTACACCCCCCACCCTCCCGGAGCCGGGGATAAAACCCAGGAGTCCTAGCTCCCAGACCCACCCACCCACCCCCAGACCTCCCTGCCCTCCCGGAGCTGGGGATAAAATCCAGGAGTCCTGGCTCCCAGACCCTCCACCCCCACTAGACCCCCCTGCCCTTCCAGAGCTGGGGGTAAAACCCAGGAGTCCTGGCTCCCAGCCCCCCTGCTCTAACCATTAGACCCCACTCCCCTCCCAGAGCTAGGCTCTCTACTGGGGGATGTGCGTGTCAGGTTTGGGGTATCTCTCCCTTGGGGGGGGTCTCCCAGCTTTTTACCAAGGGGGGATGGTCCTGCTGACAGCCACACCCCATGGGGGCTGGGATCCCTTAGGGAGGGGCAGCTTGGCCTAGGACCCCAGACCCTGGACAAGAACAGGAGTGGGGAGAACCTGTATGGTGCATGGGGGCGCCCGGGGGGCTGCTGGGGTGTGTCACGCCAGGGACAGCTCTGCCAGCAGGGCATGATCCTCACTGGCACGGCACAGCCTCACCCAGAACCAGGGATAGAACCCAAGAGCCCTGGAGCCCGGACCCCCACCCTGCTCTGACCAGTAGACCCCACTCCCCTCCCAGAGCTGGGGCCTCTACTGGCCTGTCCTGGCCCAGCCCCTACCAGCTCAGCCTGGCCTAGACCAGCCTCACCCAGGCCCGGAATGAAGAATTTTGGGGCTTGTGCATGATGGAAACGCCCCGCCCCACGCATGCCCCGCCCCACAGAGGACGAGCCAGGCAGGTGGCATCAGACTCTTCATGCCTCTGGGCCTTGCCCCCAGGGGTGCTCACAGGTAACCCCTTGGGACCAGGGGATGTCAGTTTGTTAGGGGTGTACACCCCCCTGCACACACACCCCCCCCCTACAAAACAGATACCCAATACACACAGACCCCCCACACCCTGCACACACACATACTCCCTGTACACAACCACTCAACACAACCCACAACATTCAGTCTGGCCACAGACCACAACTAACTGCCCCCTCCCTGGCCCTCTGCTCTGGGGTGCTAGGCTGAATGATGATGGGCCTTGCTAATTAATGTGGGGGTAAGCTCCCCATTAACCCTTTGGGCACCAGACTTCCTGGCCTGGGTGTTTTCAAGGCCTTAGCCAGGAGCCCCCCATACGTGAGGGAGGCGTGGGGGAGGCTGCCACCTGCAGGGGGTCTCTGCCATGCGCATCCTGTTTGTGACAGAGACCACTTGCTGCACCCCCCATACGCCCTCCCTCACCCCCACCGCCCAGCAGGCTGCAGGCAGGAAGGGGCCGGAAGCAGATGGGGCCGGCTGCATCCTGCTAGGCTGACCAGGTGCATCCTGCCGCCAGGCCATGCCAGCGCAGGGGTGAGGCAGTGTGAACGGAGCCGGGTGTGAACCAGTGTGTGCGAGTGTGAACAGTCATGTGATGAGCGTGCAACTGTGTGAGGTGTGCAAGTGTGCACAGCTGAGTGATACGTGCGAGTGCAGCCCAGTGATGTGTGGGAGTGTGCACAGCTGTGTGATGTGCGTGCAAGTCAGCACAACCGTGTGATGAGTGTGCAGCCACGGGATATGTGTGTGCACAGCAGTGCGATGAGTGCACACAGCCTTGTGAGCGGGGAGTGTGCGAGGCAGTCCGGGGGGGGAGCGTGCGAGGCAGTCCGGGGGGGGAGCGTGCGAGGCAGTCGAGGGGAGCGTGCGCGGCGGTGCGGGGGGAGGGGAGCGTGCGGGGCAGTGCGAGGGGGTGCCTGCATGGCAGTGTGCCTGGCAGTGCAGGGGGTCCGCAAATGCCAGTGCGGGGGGAGGGCGTGGGGGGGGAGGGGTGCCTGGCAGTGCAGGAGGGAGCATGGGTGGCAGTGTGGGAGGAGCATGCGTGACAGTACAGGGGGTGCATGTGCGGCAGTGGGGGGGGGAGCGTGCATGGCAATACAGCGGGAGGAGTGCGGGGCAGTGCAGGGGAGAGCGTGCGGGGGAAGCGTGGGGGGCAGTGCGGGGGCAGCGTGGGGGGCAGTGCGGGGGGAGCATTGTGACGAAGCGGGACTGTTCTTAATGTTTCTTCTGAATCGTGTGGGGGTGCCTCAGTTTCCCCGATGCAGTTCTTAAGTATCTAGGGGGTGGGGTAAGGGTGTATGATCGTTGCAGAGCCCTGGAGGGCAGGTGTGTGCAGGGGTCTGGACACAGAGAATGGCCGACACCCTGTTTCCTGGCCACCGATGGCCTGGGCCCTTCCCCCCTGCAAGGTGAGAGCTAAAGGGTTGGAGAACAAAGGATCCGGTGACCTCCTGGCCCGGGAAAGGGACAAAGCCCAGAGGAGGAGGGGCTGGAGGGAGTTTCAGTTTGGGGCTGGCTGGGGACATGGAGTGAAGGGCAGACGGGGTTGTCTGGCTCACTGCCCCCCAACATGGACCCGGCTGAGGGGTCCTGTTCTCTGCACCTGCAAGCTCTGTGTTAGACCATGTTCCTGTCGTCTAATAAACCTTCTGTTTTCCTGGCTGGCTGAGAGTCCCGTCTGACTGCGGAGTTGGGGGGCAGGACCCTCTGGCCCCCCCAGGACCCCGCCTGGGCGGACTCGCTGTGGGAAGCGCACGGAGGGGCAGAGGAGGCTGAATGCTCCGAGGTCAGACCCAGGATGGTGGAAGCCGGGTGAGCTGTGTGTCCTGCAGACAGGCTGCTCCCGGAGAGGAGACTTCCCCAGAGTCCTGCCTGGCTTCGTGGGGAGCAGTTCCAGAGCATCGCCCGGGGACTCCGGGACAAGCGTGCACAGCAGTTCAAGCATACAGGGTTGTGCCAGACCCAAGCAAGGCTTGTGACTGAGGTGCTGCGCCCGGCCCCATCGCCAGGGGCTCGGCCCACCCACCCCCAGTGCCCAACTTGGTGTTGCTACAAGCTGGCATGATGGTGCTACCCCCGGGCCAGGAGCTGCCACCATGGAGACGCAGCAGAGTCCCCCATACGCTCGCACACAGACACACTCATGCACACACAGACCTGCACACACAAAGACGTGCTGGCAGACGCGCACACAGAGGCTCAAACATGGGGAATGGAGGGCTAAAAGTCTCACTGAGGCTCATTTTCCACCCTCCCCTGCCCTGTCTCACCCCCCCATCTCTTTCTGCCCGCTCCCCCTGAGGCCTCCAGACAAGCAAGAAAGATACAGAGCTGGGGGGGGGGGGAAGGGAACGACCCGGGGGAGCACGTGGCCAAGTGGGGAGCAGGGGCCCCAGCCCAGTGCTTTCCATCCCCGGCCCCCAGTGACTAGCTTTAAAGAAGTATGAAGGCCTGGTCCAGCTTGCTCTGGAGAACATCCATCACCATGGGGAGCGTAGCTATAGGGAGCATCTGTTGCCAGGGGCGGCACCCATCCATGGGGAGCATCCATCACCTTGGGAAGTGTTGCTGTGGGGAGCATCTAATGCTATGGGCAGTATCTGTTGCCATGGGCAGTGGCCATTGCTATGGGGAGCCTCTGTCGCCATGGAGAGCATCCATCACCATGGAGAGTGTTGCTATGGGAGTGTCCATCACCATGGGGAGCATTGCCATGGGGAATGGCCCTCACCATGGCTGAGTGGATGGGAGGGGGGCAATGGTGGGGGAGGCTTCCAGGGGGCAAAGCGGGGGCAGAGTTCTTGGCACAGGCCATGCCCTGCTCAGACTCAGAGCCTGGAAGGGGAAATGCATAGAGGGAGTGAAGCAGGGGCAGGGGCATTATCCCCCAACTCTCCCCCCCCCCCCCCAGAAGTCAAAGCAACAAAAACCAACTTCAGCCTAAGTCAGGTCTCCCAGCCCAGCCCCACGATCACCCCCAGCTGCCTGGGCGGGGTCCAGTTCCCACCTGCCAATTCCCCAGGGGTGCCCCAGACCACATCCCCCAAATCTTAGCTCCGGAGGGGGTGGTCACCCCCCCCCCACCACAGCTTGACACTAATAATAATAATTAACTATTACAATAGCTCCCTGTTGTGCCCTGCCCCACGGCTCTGTGTCTCCAACATCCCAGCTCCCCGGGGTCCTCCTCCCCAGCTCTCCCAGTGCCCCCCCAACTCCCTAGGTGCTGTCCCCATCCCAGCTCCTCAGACTCTGCACCTCCAATCCATCCATCAACCTCCGCAAACTCTCCATGACAGCAGATGTAACCCCCCACCCCCCGAAACCAGCCCAGCGCCGCCTGGCTCCGGGCCAGCTGGGGCTCCCCGCCCCAGCTCATTAAGGAGCCAAGCTGTGCGTGGAGCTGGCCGCGTCCCCGCTCCGGGAGAGTCAATTCCAGGACTGGCGCAGGAAGCAATGAGAGCTAAACAAGTCTATTTCTCTGTGTGAAGTGGCCCAATGGCTCTGACTAATATTTTCCTGAGCAGTGGCTCCAAGAGGAGGGGGAAGTGAGGGAATTTCCGGCCATTCTGGTTTTTTTTTCCCCTCCGTAGGACCCACCGTTATTAATAAGCACCCGCCCCATCCCCCTGCACCAGACCGACTGGCTGCCTCTTGCATCGGGGCTCGGTTTCAGCAGGGGCGAGCCCGTGTAAGATTCAGGAGATACGGGGAGCGAGTGCATACCCGTCTTGCTCCGAAAGCAGAGCCACAGCAGGCTAAAGGAGAATCCCAGGGAGGCGAGTGCAGTATAGGGCATATGGCACACAGAGAAGCAGTTCTGATTCAGTCTGCACCCTTCACACACGTACAGACGTCCCAACCAAGATCGGGGCTCCATCGTGCCAGGTGCTGCATGGACCCTGACCAAAATCAGGGTCCCCATTGTGCTGGCAACAGACCCTGTACAAGATCAGGACTCCCTCCCACCACTGTGTTGCAGACCCACAGTCCCTGCTTGAAGAACTCACAGTCTAATTAGATACAGGGTGGGAGGGGAAACTGAGGCACCCAGAAGAGAGAGGACTTGCTCAAGGCTGGGCCTAGAACCCAGGCATCCTAAGTCGTAAGCCAGCGCCCTCACCACTCAACCACCCTGCCTCTCACAGCAGCAGATAAGATTTTACAGCCCCTCGCACAACAGGGCCATATGACGAGCCAAGCAAGGCCCTGCACTTGGCCAGTCGGTAACACAACAGCTGTGGGACACTGCAGCCGAGCCGTTCCTAGTCGGGTGGGAACGTTGTGAGCGTTGATGGGCAGAGCCCTGAGGGTTTGGGGGGAAACCAGACAAGCCTGGTTGCGTGCACAGGTCATAGTCTCATGCTTCCATGCACCAACATGGCCACCCAGCTGGGCCCTTTGACCCCACTCTGACCAGTCCCCTCTGGAACCCAGGAGTCCTGGCTCTCAGCCCTGCCCCCAACCACTAGATCCCACTCCCCTCCCAGAGCTGAGAACGGAAGAAACCCAGGAGTCCTGGTTCCCAGCCTCCCTGCTCTAAACCTAGGCCCCACTCTCCCCCAGAGCTGGGGAGGCCTCCTGCCTCCCACCTTCAGCGACTGCATGACCTCAGAGGGGGAGCTGTTCGGGCATTCATGGAGGGGGCCTGTTTTCTCCTCTTCTGGAGCATCAGGTACGGGCTGCTGTCGCAGCCAGGATCCTGGGGGGAGGGCTGGCGGTTGGGGGCAATGATATAAGGCAGGAACTGGAAGGAACGTAGAGGAAACCCGAGTTCGAGCCCTGCGCCCGGATGAATCGAGGCCGAGAGGAGGAAGCTAAGCCAGTGACTCAGAACGCGCTGTGCCCCCAGTTGTTGGCAGCCCCCAGGGCCAGGAGAAGCCCCCCCCTTCCCACCACAGGAGGAGCCTGCGTGACCAGATGTTCCCCACCTCACGTGCCCCCAGCCCAGAACCCCCGGCTCACCATGTGCACAGGTGCCAGGCAGTCAGGGCACCAGGGCCAGGGGGAGCTGAAATGCAGCCAGAGGGGCAGCGAGAGCTCAATGCCTGGGTGACAGGGGAAAGGGGCTGCGGGTCAGGATTGAGGGGCAACAGTCGAGTTGTGTGTGGCTGGCTCAGCGGGGTGGGGAATGGGACATGGGGCCTTCCCCCACTAGGGGGGGTGGCTCCCGTCCAGCCCTCGGTGAAATAGGGCTAATAACCTTTCCCGGGTTAATTCGGAAGCATTTCCAATGTGCTTTGAGATCCCCAGGGGGAGGAGCTGGGCGTGGACCTGAGCATTGATTTAAATAAGTGAATGCAGCTGGGTGCTGTCCCCTCCCCAGCTTCCTGCAGGAAGCTGTCAAAGGGGAAGGCAACCCCCACCCCAGCACCGGGGACCAGGAGGGGCTGGGTTCTGCGCTCTGGGCAGGGAGGGGCACGGCTGGGAGCACGGTGCAAACATTCAGAGCCAGGGTAATGGGCTTGTCCCCCTGCTATGGATGGGGAAATGGAGACACAGAGTGGG
Organism: Caretta caretta; assembly: GCF_965140235.1. Lineage (NCBI taxonomy): Eukaryota > Metazoa > Chordata > Testudines > Cheloniidae > Caretta > Caretta caretta. The sequence goes on from NC_134225.1 coordinate 20,751,800, forward strand.
CAGGGACTAACTGCAACCTCAGGCAACAAGTCAGTGACCGGAACCCAGGTGTCCTGACTCCCAGCCCACTGCTCTAACCACTGAGCCAGCCTAATATCGGGGGGCGGGCGGGGAAGGGAATAGAGGCCTCTGTAAAAACCTTCAATGTAAAATAGAAAATGAAACTCCCTGTTTTGCAGGAACTTCCCCAAAATGTCAGTTAGAGCCACTGGGTGGAGGCAGGGCCCAAACGGGCTCAGCTCTGCCCCGGCTTGTACCCCCCTGAGCCTGTCTGTGCTCCTCTGCTCCCCCCCAACTGACACACTCCAAGCAGCAGGGACATAGCGGGCACAGCAGAGACGGGCTCCTGCCCTCAGTTCCAGCCCTGCCCAGCAACCACGCAGGGAAAATCCGGCTCAGCCCCTGCAGCCCTGGGCTGGAGCATGCTCCGTGAGAGTGGGATCTTGGAGTCCTTCGCCCCCAAACGCCCACAAGCCTCTGCTGAGCATGTGCCCACCGATTTCCCCCCAAAGGCTCTTTAAGTTGGCCTCATGTGGGAGGCAGAGCTCAGTGGTTTGAGTATTGGCCTGCTAAACCCAGGGTTGTGAGTTCAATCCCTGAGGGGGCCATTTAGGGATCTGGGGCAAAAATTGGGGATTGGCCCTGCTTTGAGCAGGGGGTTGGACTAGATGACCTCCTGAGGTCCCTTCCACCCCTGTGATTCTATGTGGACACGTTTCCACAGGGCCAGCAAAAGGCACCTCCCTGATGCCAGGGTGATGACCCCCAGCCAAATTGCAGAGCCCTGCTCCAACACAGGGGGGTGCTAGAGCTTCTGACAGAGGTGGGGTTAGGAGTTTGGTTTTTTTTTAACTGTGGCTACACCACTGTAGTGTTCCCTGGCCGGGTTCTCTGGAACAGCTGAAACTTTCCAAAACAAACCCGTCCCGCCCCAGGCAAACCCCTGCCCGGAAAACTCCAGGCCGGGGGCTTAAAGTTGGGCCAAGTCAGACGCTGCGGAATACAGGATCTTATCAAGACAGGGGTCAGGTGGCCTGCGGCTCCAGGTAGATCAGTGTGTAGGAGGCTTGTCAGGCAGTTGGTGGGCATGGCTGGCCAGATAGGCCGGTGTCTTAGTGGTTAGGGAAGCAGCTAGATAATGATGATTATTGGGAGAGATTTCCAGACCCCCCAGTGCCATTGGGTGCCCGATGCACAGGGGGCGGTGGGGCGCCTCGCTCCTATTTGAGTCACTTACACAATTTTTGTAACCCCCCCCCCAACCGAGACGGGTGCCCCCTCATAGCCGGCACCACATAGACACAGTCCCTGCCCCAATGAGCTTACAGTGTATGTAGACTGAGGAGCGGGGAAACTGAGGCACGGAGTGGGGCTATAACTTGCCCGGGGCTCCCGGGAGGCCGGTGGCAGAACCAGGAATAGAACCCAGGAGTCCTGAGTCCCAGCCTGCTGCCAGGTCGGTAGATTTCGGCCCCCCTGCCCCTCGTTCCCCTGTGCGCTCTCTTCTTTCCCAGAATTGGTGCAAGCACCTTCTCCACTGCAGCCCCTGCGGCATCTCTCCCGCCCGCGCTGGCGCCAGGCCACCCCCCGGGATCCCTGCAACCCAGCCCGGGATTTAATCCCCAAACTATTGTTGAGAGTGTTCCCCCCCCCCGCCCCCGAAAACCTCTTGGCTTTTCCCGCGGAGCCGATCCTGGATTTCGGGGCGTTGACCTTTGGCTCCAACTCATCGATGACTCTGGGGCGAGGCAGGCCCGGTGTCCACCGGGCGCCCGGTGCCTTTAAGGAACCCCAAAAGCGGGCAGGGCCGGGGGGGGTCCCTTTCCCCAGATCCAAGGTTATTGTGCTTTGCAGACATGTAATTAGCGAACAGGCTCCCCGCTCCCTCTGTGAACGCTCCTGTTTGGTGGGTCATGCTCTGCCACGGCAGTTTCCTCTTGTTTTCTTTCCAAGTCTCCCGTTAGGTTGAGTCTGACTCGGGGTTTCCTTATCAGCACGGCGCAGGCGGTCCTTTGCCTCTTATCTACCAGCCGCAGAACATCCCCAGCCCAACGAGCAGGAAACCTCTCTCGGGGGGGGGGGGGAGGGCAGGGGGGGTGGACCAGACTTCTTCAAATCTTAGTGGCCACATAGTGCCTGTGGAAAAGAGAGAGCGAGCGAGGTGGCGTGTGTGGGTAAGGGGGGCTAGCAAGTAGGATGGGGGGGAGTTGAGGCCGGGAAAGACGCTTGACTCCAATCGCTGCCCCCCCCTCCAAAAAAAAGAACCAACCCCCAAATTTTCGCCCTCGCACCCGCCGAGAAGACGGAGACTTGGACCCCAGATCATGGACCCTGCGCATGGTGGCCAGGAACAAACATGTGGCCAAGTTGTGGGGTAAGGCGCGCCCCGGGCGCAGAGATGCGCCCATCGCGGCGAGGGGCTCGGCCGCTTCCCGGGGCTTTCTCGTCCTCCTGGGTCCCTGCCCCCGCACACCCCGCTTCACCCCACGGGGACCGGGTTCAGGGAGGGGTGATCTGTGGGGGGCATCCCAGGGAGCCACCTGCTTGTAAGGGAATTGCGTGGTGGGGGAGGAAAGATCGTTTGTCTTCTTTCCTGGAGGGAGAGGGGAGATGGGGTATTTTTTTCTGGTGAGCCTTGGGGGGAGTTTACCTGCGGGGTTTGTGCGGGGCTGTGTATTTCAGGGAACAACTGTTAACCCGTTGATTTAGCTCGAACGGGGATTAATTGGAGCCAGTTTCCCAAATACAAAACCCGCCGAAGGATGGAATGTCCTGAAATTAGACAAGTTTGGGATTCTTTAAACCAAGAAAGCCTCCCCCTGCCCCCCCCCCCAAAAAAACCCATTGCATTTAGGACGGGGAGCTGTCGCTTTGCTTCCCCTTTTCTCTGGGGATTTGTCTGTTGTCGACTGGAGCTAACCCCCAAAGAGAGCGCGAGAGGGGCCCGCTCTTCCCCAGCCGATTTGGGGGGCGCGGCGCGTTTCAAGCCCGGCTGGAATCGGTTCCCGGGTGCGCCGGACCCCGCCGGAACCCTCCGGCCCAGCGGAGCGGGGGACACTGTCGCCGGGCGCTCGCGGTCCCGACCGGCGCGGGGGAGCCGGCCAAAGCCACCCGCGCCCAGCCTCCCGGGGGCGCAAAGTCTAAACCTTGGACTTTTCCGGACTCTTCCCGCCCCCCAAACCCGCCCCCCCCCCAGACCTTTTAGCTTTGACATTAGGACTCGTCCGCGGGGCAGAGCAGAAGATCCGGCGGTCGAGTGAATGTGCCGACAACTCCCTCCCCGTTTTCAGCTCTGTTCATGGGGGTTATTTCTACTGGTTCATCCAGAGCCGTGTCCGCGGCTCCTGCGCCTCCATCCGCGCCGGGAAAAGCCCCTTTTTAAAATCTGTGCGTGGGCCAGAGCGGCCGGTCACTCGGGGCCCTGGCTTCGGGCGTGTTTATCGTGTCGGGTCTCCCGGCCCCGGCACTCGATGGCGCCGCGGGACCCGAGTTACACTCCCGGGGACAGGGAGCCCCGCCGCGCGGGGGATGAAGGGTCCCGGCTTGGCCCGTAGTTTGGTGACGCTCCAGAGCGGGGCCGCCGGGTGCCGGGTGCCCGGGCGGTCTGCGCTGCGCCCCGGGGCTGGCGGCCCCGGCCCTGAATCAGGGCTTCGCCCACGGTCCGCAGCGTGTGTGGGATTCTAGGGGCAGATACACACCCTGCCTGTACGGAGACCCTTTCCATAAGGGGTGTACAGATTAGTGCAGCTCCAGGCCTGCCATACGCCCCGCTGTACGAGATTAAATAGCTATGATTTGTGCATAATTACACACACACACACGCTATAGATATACAATGAATATGGTCTTATTATATACAGGATATTGGTCTGTAATGATATCATGTGTGATACAGATATGCATCTTGTATACATCTTGTATTTGTATTTCTTTATATTTAGTATATTTAATTTGAAATATTTTGTGTCAATTAGATAGATAGATAGAGGGGGTGTATGGAGATAGATAGATAGAAAGAAGGGGTGTGTGGGGATAGATAGATAGATAGATAAATAGATAGATAGATAGATAGAAGGGGTGTGTGGTGATAGCTAGATAGAGGGGGTGGGGATGGATAGATAGATAGATAGAGGGGGTGTGTGGGGATAGATAGATAGATGGGGTGTGTGGGGATAGATAGATAGATAGATAGATAGATAGATAGATAGATAGATAGATAGATAGATAGAGGGGGTGGATGGGGATAGATAGATAGATGATAGATAGAAGGGATGTGTGGGGATAGATAGATAGACAGGTAGAGGGGGTGGATGGGGATAGATAGATAGAGGGAGTGGATGGGGATAGAGGGGGTGGATGGGGATAGATAGATAGAGGGAGTGGATGGGGATAGAGGGAGTGGATGGGGATAGAGGGGGTGGATGGGGATAGATAGATAGATAGAGGGGGTGGATGGGGATAGATAAATAGAGGGGGTGGATGGGGATAGATAGATAGAGGGAGTGGATGGGGATAGAGGGGGTGGATGGGGATAGATAGATAGAGGGAGTGGATGGGGATAGAGGGGGTGGATGGGGATAGATAGATACAGGGGGTGTGGGGGGATAGATAGAATTAAGTCAGGGTCCAGTTGAAATCAGCGACAATACTTTCTATATAATATAACTGTAAGGTAATAAGTCCGTCTGGGACAGGTCCTTGGACGGTGTAACATGTTCACGGTGCCGTGCCTCAGTGGGGCTATGACACGCTAGCTGAGGTTCTGTCTCATAAAATGTCTGTGTATTTACAGTGTAGTCACCAATACACACACACATTTACTTCCAGTTTTTTTTAATGAGCAACTCGCGTTAGTCGGCAAGCTACGGACAGGGCTCGGGCTTGTCCAAGGTTACAATAGTTGTGTTGGCTCAAAGATCCACCCTGGGGTCCTTTCCGCTTTCATTCAGCCCCCTGCCCCTTGTGACCCTGGCTACAGAATCAGGGAAATTCGGGCTCTGCTGGGCCCGGAGGAGGGCTGAAGGAAAGGAGCCAGAAACAAGTCACTGGCAACCACAGGCTGCAATCGCTTCTGGAAAAATTAGCGACTTGTTAATTTTTTAAAATAGGTTTTATGTAAAATGAGCTCTTCTGCTGGGTTTTCTTCAGTGGCGGGGGGGGGGCTAAACCGATCGGGTTGGACGTTGCCTCAGATTGCATCGCTTTGGAAAGGCATTTTCAAAACCATTTCCTCTATTCCGCTGCGTTTTCATCACCCCGCCGCCCAGACAGAAGATGGTGTCAAGCCACATGAAACGGAACCTTGGTTTTACTTTTTCTCTCTTTTGCCGATTTCAGTCGCCTTCCCTTTGAGAAATCCCACCAGGCCGGGGAAGGGAACTCGAGACCGAAATATGTTTGGGGGACTGGGTCAGGACCAAGGTGGAGTGGAAATGCCTGGAAATCAACCCTTGGCAGGCCCTGCAGTTGCAGAACCAAGGAGGCGTGGGTGCTGGATTGTATTCTTTTGAAATCCGTGTTATTTCTTCAGTGACTTGGCCTACTGGGGCAGAGCTTATTTATTAGGTGTATTATGGTAGCACCTAGGGGCCCCAGACCTGGCCCCGCTGTGCAGGGTGCAGTACATTATTTATTAGTAGGGCGCTACCAAATTAATGGCTGTGGAAAACACATCACAGACTGTGAAATCTGGTCTCCCCCCATGAAATCTGCTCTTTTGTGTACTTTTACCCCATTTCTCAAGATGGGGATCCCAACCCAAAAGGGGGTCACAAGGCTATTCCTGGGGGGTCACGGGATTGCCACCTTACTTCTGTGCCATCTTCAGAGCTGGGTGGTGGGAAAGCGGCGGCTGCTGGCCGGGAACCCAGCTCCGAAGGCAGCGTCGCCATCAGCAGCAGTGCAGAAGTAAGAGGGGCGATACTATGGCCCCTCCTACTAGTCTCGGGACCCCCTTTTGGGTCGGGACCCCCCCCCACCCCCATCTGAGAAACGCTGACTTCGCAGGTTTATGTGTTGCCATTTTGAAATACATATTTGTGCTTTGTGACACCCCCATGAAATTTCAGATTGAAATATCTGGCACCATGAAATTCAAGCGTTTTAAGATGCTGCGACCAGGAAATTTAGAAAAAATGGAGCGTGAATTTGGTAGGGGCGTGTTTATTAGGTGTAGCGTGGTGCTAGGCACTGCACATTCCGAGCACAGGATTCAAACTGGCTACTCAGCCCCTTTGCAACCACATGCTTTGAGTGAGGTCGAAGGCGACGTGGGCGCCGGACTTTAGGAAAGATGGGGACAAACGAGAGAGCTACGAACGTGATCAAAGGTTTAGAAAACCTGCCCTCTGAGGAAAAGCTAAAAAACCCTGGGCGTGTTTAGTCCTGAGAAAAGTCAACTGAGTGAGGACCTGAGAACAGTCCCCAAATATGTTATAAGGGAGAAGACAGGGATCAATTGTTCTCCATGGCCACAGAAGTAGGCCAAGAAGCAAAGGGTTTCATCTGCAGCAGGGGAGATGCAGATTAGATATTAGGATAAACTTTCTAGTTCCATGGGGAGTTTAGCTCCGGACCAGGCGAGCAGGGAGGGCTGTGGGATCCCCATCATGGAGGATTTTAAGAACAGGTTGGACATGCACCTGGCAGAAATGGTCTAGCTTTGCTTTGTCCTGCCTCAGCGCAGGGGGCTGGACTTGATGAGCTCTCAAGGGATCTTCCAGCCCCACATTGCTACGATTCTGTGAGCCTCAGGTCTCTGTGCTATAAGACAGAAGAGAGTGGAGCCAGGCGTCCCAGGGGCCTATTCAGGACTCCTGGGTTCTCTCCCCAGCTCTAGGAGAGAAGTGGGGTCTAATGCTTAGAGCAGGGAGGGCAGGGAATCAGGACTCCTGGGTTCTGTCCCCAGCTCTGGGGGTGGGGTAGGGTCTAGGAGGGTACAGCTGGGGTCAGGGAGCAACAAAAATGATTAGGGGGCTAGGGCACATGACTTACAAGGAGAGGCTGAGGGAACTGGGGTTATTTAGTCTGCAGAAGAGAAGAATGAGGGGGGATTTGATAGCTGCCTTCAACTACCTGAAGGGGGGATCCAAAGAGGATGGAGCTCTGCTGTTCTCAGTGGTGGCAGATGACAGAACGAGGAGCAATGGTCTCAAGGTGTAGTGGGGAGGTCTAGGTTGGATATTAGGAAACACTATTTCACTAGGAGGGTGGTGAAGCGCTGGAATGGGTTCCCTAGGGAGGTGGAGGAATCTCCTTCCTTGGAGGTTTTCAAGGTCAGGCTTGACAACGCCCTGGCTGGGATGATTTAGTTGAGGTTGGTCCTGCTTGGAGCAGGGGGTTGGACTGGACCCTCCCGAGGTTCCTTCCAGCCCGGATCTTCTATGGTGATTCTATGGCTCTGTCCTGGACTTGCTGTGTGACACTCAGTGCCGTCCCCTCTCTGCGCCCAGGACGTTCTAGGTGACCCGTTTCTGTGACTTCCCCGGTAGGAAGCAGGCTGGGACCCAACAACTCACTGCAGCCCCCTGCTCCTCACAGGTCAGACTCCATTCGCCCGCACAGCCCCGAGGGGTGCGGCCGGGCTTCACCTGGCCACTTCCTGGGGAAAGCCGGGTGCCAGCAGGACGGGTACGAGAATGGTGCCAGGAACCCCCGGTCTCTGTGCAAGGAGCCTGATAGGCCAGGAAGGTGTCCCTGGAGGAGGCTTCCTCAGGGATAGTGACTCCAGGCTAGAACAGACCTTAGTCCGAGAGGTATCCCAGTAAAGGTACTAAAATGTGCTCGGGTAGAGTCACTCCGGGGGTACTGGGCACACTCGGGTAGAGTTACTACAGGGAGATGCTGGGTATAGTCACACCAGGGGGATACTGGGCATGCTTGGGTAGAGTCACTCCAGGGGTACCAGGCATGCTCAGGTACTCACTCCAGGCAGGTACTGGGCATGCTCAGATATAGTCACTCCAGGGGGTACTGGGAACGCTTGGGTATAGTTACTAGGGGGGAGGGTGGGGTCCTGGGCACACTTGAGTATAGTTACTCCAGGGGGTAGTGGGCACGCACGGGTATAGTAACACTTGGATATAGTTACTCCGGGTGGTACTGACCACACTCGGGTATAGTTCCTACAGGGGGTAGTGGACACGCTCGGATAGGGGCACTCCAGGGGATACTGACCAAGCTCTGGTATAGTTACTACAGGGGGTACTGGGCACACTCGGGTAGAGTCACTCCAAGGGGTACTGGGCACGCACGGGTACAGTTACTCCAGGGGCATACTGGGCACACTTGGGTATCATTACTCCATGGGGGTACTGGGGACGCTTGGGTATAGTTACTACAGGGGGTACTGGACCCGCTCAGTTATACTCACTCCAGGGGCTACCGGGCACGCTCGGGTATAGTTACTCCAGGGGCGTACTGGGCACACTTGGGTATCGTTACTCCAGGGGGTACTAGCCCCACTCAGTGTCCCTGAGTCCCCAGGCGATGCTCTGGAACTGCTCCCTCTGAAGCCAGGCAGGACTCTGGGGAAGTCTCCTTTCTGGGAGCAGCCTGTCTGCAGGACACACAGCTCACCCGGCTTCCACCGTCCTGGGTCTGACCCTGGAGCATTCAGCCTCCTCTGCCCCTCCGTGCGCTTCCCCCAGCGAGTCCGCCCAGGCGGGGTCCTGGGGAAGCCAGAGGGTCCTGCCCCCCAACTCCGCAGTCAGACGGGACTCTCAGCCAGCCAGTAAAACAGAAGGTTTATTAGACGACAGGAACGTGGTCTAAAACAGAGCTTGCAGGTGCAGAGAACAGGACCCCTCAGCTGGGTCCATGTTGGGGGGCAGTGAGCCAGACAACCACGTCTGCACTTCACTCCTCCTCCCCAGCCAGCCCCCAACTGAAACTCTCTCCAGCCCCTCCTCCTCTGGGCTTTGTCCCTTTCGCGGGCCAGGAGGTCACCGGATCCCTTTGTTCTCCAACCCTTTAGCTCTCACCTTGCAGGGGGGAAGGGCCCAGGCCATCCGTGGCCAGGAAACAGGGTGTCAGCCATTCTCTGTGTCCAGACCCCTGCACACCCCTGCCCTCTAGGGCTCTGCAGTGATCATACACCCTTACCCCACCCCCTAGATACTTAAGAACTGCATCGGGGAAACTGAGGCACCGCCACACTATTCAGAGGAACCATTAAGAACAGTCCCACTTCGTCACACTCAGTTATACTCACTCCAGGGGCTACCGGGCACGCTCGGGTACAGTTACTCCAGGGGCATAATGGGCACACTTGGGTATAATTACTCCAGAGGCGTACTGGGCACACTCAGGTGTAGTTACTACAGGGGGTACTGGGCATGCTCGGTTATACTCATTCCTGGGGGTACTGGGCATGCTCGGGTATAGTTACTACAGGGGGTACTGTCCCTGCTTGGTTATACTTACACCTGGGGGTATTGGGAACGCTCAGGTATAGTTACTCCAGGGGGGTACTGGGCATGCTTGGATATAGTTACTACAGGGGGTACTGGGCACACTCGGGTATCGTTACTACAGGGAGGTACTGGCCCCGCTCGGTTATACTCACTCCAGGAGGTACTGGGCATGCTTGGGTATAGTTACTACAGGGAGGTACTGGCCCCACTCAGTAATACTCACCCTTGGGGGTACTGGGCATGCTCAGGTATAGTTACTCCAGGGGGTACTGGCCCCGCTCCTTTATACTCCATCCAGGGAGTACTGGTTATGCTCGGGTAGAGTCACTCCTGGCTGTTTTCCTGGGCTTCTGCTGTGGCGGCTCTTGGGGGAAGCAGAGTTTGGTGTCGATCAATCCCTGTATAGTATGTGGTTCGGTGTATATGTGTGTGTATGGGGGGGGTGTTTTTGTGTCTGGATGTGTTTGTGTGTGTGTGTGTGTCAAAGTATGTACATAAGAACAGCTACACGGGGTCAGACCAATGGTCCATCCAGCCTGTTCTCCTGTCTCCCAACAGTGGCCAGTGCCAGGTGCCTCAGAGGGAGTGGACAGAACCGGACAATTATCGAGTGCTCCAGCCCCTGTCAGCCAGTCCCAGCTTCTGGCCGTCAGAGGCGAGGGACACCCACAGCACAGGGCTGTGTCCCTGACCGTCTTCACTCGTAGCCATTGGTGGACCTATCTTCCACAAATGCATCTCATTCTTGTTTTGAACTCAGTTATACTTTTGGCCTTCACAACATCCTCTGTCAAGGAGTTCCACAGGTTAACTGTGCATTGTGTGAAGAAGTCCTGCCGTGTCTTTGTTTTAAAGCTGCTGCTTATTAATGTCATTGGGGTGACCCTTGGTTCTTGTGTTAGGTGACAGGGTAAATAACACTTCCTTAGTCACCTCCGCCACACTGGTCACATGTTATAGACCCCTGTCATATCCCCCGCAGTCGTCTCTTTTCGAAGATTAACATTCCCGGTCTTTTCAATCTCTCCTCTTCTGGGAGCTGTTTCATCCCCTTAATCAGTTCTCTTGCCCTTCTCTGTATTTTTTCCAACGCTAACATATCTTTACTGAGTTGGGGCAGCCAGACCTACACGCAGTATTCGAGATGGGGGCGTACCATGGATTTATAGAGAGGCATTAAGATACTTGTTGTCTTATCTGCCCCTTTCCCTGTAGTTCCGAACACTGATCACCTTTTTTATTTATTTATTTTTGGCCTGCCCTGCACATTGAGCAGGTGTTTTCTGCGAACGATCCACGGTGAGTCCAAAATCTCCTTCTTGTGCTAATTTAGACCCCATCCGTTTGTACGGTTGTTGGGATTTTCTTGTGCAATGTGTCGCTTTTCACTTCTCGACACTGGATTTCGTCTGCCATGCGGCTGGCCACTCACCCAGGTCTGTGAGATCCTTTTGTAACTCTTCACTGGCTGCCTGGGACTTAACTATCTTGAGTAGTTTTGTGTCATCTGCAAACTTGGCCACCTCACTGGTTACCCCTTTTCCCGGCTCATTTATGAATCTGTAGAACGTCACTGGTCCCAGTTCAGATTCTCAGGGGTCACCGCTCTTTACCTCTTTCCAGTCTGAAAACTGACCACTTACTCCTACCCTTTGTTTCCTGTCTTTTAACTACTTACTGAGCCACAAGAGGACCGTCCCTCTTATCCCCTGACAGCTAACTCTGCTTAAGAGCCTTTGGCGAGGGACCTTGTCAAAGGCTTTCTGAAAGTCCAAGCACACGATATCCCCTGGATCCCCCTTGTGCACAGGCTTGTTGAGCCCCTCAGAGAATTGTAGTAGATTGGAGAGGCAGGATTTCCCTTTATTAAAGGCACATTGACTCTTCCCAACAAACTGTGCTCGTCTGTTTCTGATCAGTCCGTTCTTTACTAGAGTTTCAGCCAATTTGCCTGGTACCGACGTTAGGTTTACCAGCCGGTAGTTGCCAGGCTCGCTGCTGGAGCCTTTTAAAAAAGTCGGCATCCCGTTAACTAGCCCCTGGGCCTCTGGTCCAGAGGCTGATTTCCACGTGCTGGGTGCGGCCCGTTTGCGGGGCCAAATGGTGGGACCAGGTTCCCACAGTCAAACCCCTGTGTGGTTGTCGGATGGCCGGTGTGACAGCTCAGCTGGGTTGGGCATCTCATTCGTGTGGCCGACTCAAGGCCATATTTATGGCCGGCTAAAGCGAGGTAGCTGGTCTCACGGTGGCCAGGACAAACGTGGAAGCCGCTCAGGGGGACACCGGCAGCTGGGGAGCACCAGCCCACGACACAGCCCGGGAGGTGTGATGTTGTGGGCGCATGAACTGGGCCTGAGCCGCGCAAAGCCCGGCTGCAGCGGCCTGCCATAGGCCCTGGCGGGGTTGGCCGTGCCCCGTGGAGCCGCGTGTGCAGGGCCTTGCGCTGCTGTGACCCGGGGCTGGGTGGTCACCGGCTCTTTGCTCCAGACACCATCAGGTACACACGTGTGTTTGTGTCACTGCAGTGTGTGCACCTGGGTGCGTGATGGCACGTGAGCCATGGCTGTGTCTGGGTGCACTGGGTGGGTGTGTCTGGGTCCTGTCAATGGGGGGGGGGGGGGAGGGCGCTGGACGGCCCCCTCCCTGCCCCCTGAAGGAAAGTCTCCGCAAAGTTAGTTAAGAGAAAATAGAAAAATGCCCACCCCTGTACACACTCACCCAGCCTGGGACACACACACACACACAGAGCCTTGGACACACACACACACACTCACCCAGCCTCGGGCTAGGGTGACCAGGCAGCAAGGGTGAAAAATCGGGATGGGGGTGCGGGGTAATAGGCACCTATAAGAGAAAAAGCCCCTAACCCTAAACCCTATAAAATTGGGACATCTGGTCACCCCCACCTTGGGGACACACACACACAGAGCCTGGGACATACACAGAGGGCCTTGGACACACACACACACACAGCCTGGGACACACACAGAGGGCCTGGGACACACACAGAGGGCCTTGGACACACACACAGCCTGGGACACACACAGAGGGCCTGGGACACACACACACACACAGCCTGGGACACACACCCAGGGCCTCGGACACCCCCCCGCATGATGCCCAGGCTCCCTCTATGTCTCGCTCTGCGGCTGAGCCCTTTGCTGCAGCCGGGTCAGCGTCGCACCGCGGCCATCTCCCCCTCCCCCCACCCCCCGCTGCGGGGATCCCCCCCGCCCCGCACGGCTCTGACCTGCCAGCCGGGAGGCTGGGTGACCCCTGGAGCCAAGGGGGCAGCTGGGGGGGGTCTCTCCCTGCCACTGCCTGGGGCACCCCCCGTCCACACGCACTCTGAGGACCCCTAGGGGGCCACCAGTGGGAGAAGGAGCCGCAACGCCCCCTGGTAACATCCGGCTCCTGCACCACTTCGCCCTGGGCTCCCCTCAGCCCAATGGAGAGGAGGGGTGGCCTGATGCCTATGGCCCTGGCCTGGGACGTCCTGTGTGTGACCCTGGGCAAGTCATGCCTCTGTGCCTCAGTTTACCCATCTGTACAATAGGGGGAAAATAGCCCTTCCTGTGTCTGTTTAGACTGCAAGGGCTGCAGTCTGGGCAGCACCTGGCACAATGGGGGGGGGGCGGGTCTCAGTCCGGGTCTGTGCAGCGCCGGGCACAACAGGGGCCCCAATCGCTCCCATCCACCAAAGGCGTTTGCCTGGCAGTGACGTTGCCTACGGAGAAGCCAGACTCGCTGTCGGTCTCCGAGCAGGCTGCGTCCAGCCGCTGGCTGCTCCGTGACAGGCAGAAGCGGGAGAAATCAGCCGGGCTCCGCTCACCCTTCGGCCCGTGGAAACCCCACCGGGGAGCCGGGACACGCCGCTCCCCTGGGAGACCTGAACTGACTGCGGCCAGGTCACTGGGCGTCTGAGGGTTGATCCCGCAACCCCCCCCCGAATAACCGCAGGTATGAACAACACCCCCCCCCCAATAGTGCTGCCTGCGGGGGTGCCAATTTCAGGCTGAAGTCGAGGCCCGGGCACAAAACCCAATTCCGTGAACCAGGTGGGCTGGAGCCTTGTCTACACGAGAAAGCCAAAGCGATTTTGGGGGCGCGCCGGCACATGGTACATCCAGTCCGCGCCAGGGGACAAGAGCCGGGTTGGTCCCAGGATCCCAGCGGGGTGTGTGGGTGGGGGGGTCAAATCTGTCATTGGAGCAACAGCGAGACGAGCCGCCCCCCCTGTGCCGCTTAACTAAAGGGTTGAATGTAAACGGGGTTTCTTATCTGGGTGCAAAGAGGAGCCAGGAGACATTTTTCACACACCCCCAGGGTTTTTTTGTGAGCAAACGCAGCTGGCGGTTCAGTGAAATGTTTTGGGGCTTTGTGTCAGTTGCAGGCTGGGGAAAACCCCAACCTTGGACAACTTGGGATGGTTTCAGTTTGGGATTTTCCAGAGGAAATGCCCCTGGATTGTGTTGTAGGGTTTGTTTGTTTTTTTAAAAAAAGGGGGAGAAGAAGCTGAAAATTGGAGCGAATCTCTTTGTTCAGCCAGAAACCAGTTTGACTCCGGATTCGCCGACATTCCGAAACAAAACAAACGATTTTTATTTTTTGACAGAGAACCCAAAATAGCTAAACTGATCACTCTCATTACAGTGGGTATGGCAACACCCCTTTCTTCAGGCTCTCTGTGTGTATATAAATCTTCCAACTGTATTTCCCACTCCATGCATCTGATGAAGTGGGTTTTAGCCCACGAAAGCTTCTGCCAAAATACATTTTCTAGTCTCTAAGGTGCCACAAGGACTCCTCGTTCTTTTTGCACAACACTGATCGTGGGCTCAGTTCTGGGCCTTGGGTTTCCTATTCAGAGCTGGCTGGATCCGGTTGATTTATCACTTGGGAATCGGTTTGAACCAAACCAACATAAACCAGCTTTTATAGGGAAGCGGGGCCGTTCACACTGCATTTAGCACCAGGGTATCTAATCCAGTTTAAACGGCTCGGTTGCAGATTTGTGGATAGAAGAGGCTACAGACTTTACATCCAGCTGGTGAATGGAGCAGCCCATGGCCCCATCGCTGCAGGAGTCTTGGGGCCTGGTGTCCAGGGACCGTTTGGATGAATTTAGGAATCCTAATCAGCTTCTGAAATGACGGCTCCTCTAGTAGGGTTTCGTTGCATTCACATGTACGCGGCACACTGAGCAGCACAAGGGGCTGGGAGCCAGGACTCCTGGGTTCCGTTCCTGGCTCTGTTGCTGGCCGGTGTCACTTCCCGGCACCGTGCTTCAGTTTCCCCATCTTCAAAAACAGGCTCTTTGGTGTGATCAGGAGCAGCATGGATGGGGAGGAGAGATACCAGCCTGGACAGCCCATGGGTCTGCTCCGGGCCATCAGGGACGGGGGGGATACCAGGCTGGGGGGGCTCAGAGAGGGGCCAGGAACCGGGGCCCCTGCCTCGGTCTCACCTCACCTGTATTGTCCCAGCAGATGAGTTCTGGCCGCAGCCGGAGGTGCCGCGCCCCGCCTGGAAGATGATGGAGAAGCTGAGGACTCCCCTGCCCCCCTGCAGCCCCCTGCCCCCACCCTCACCCCCTGCCAGCCACTCACCCGCTAGCCACCCCCCTGCTTCCCCAACCCCTGCCTCGTCCCCGGACCCCAAGGGGAGCCCACCCCCCACAGCCCCTGCCCCGCTGCCCCCCGACGTTCCTGTCATCAGCTTGGGTCACAGCAAGCGCCCAACGCCGCCTGACGTGCCCACCACCGAGCTGACGGCCCTGCACCCCATCCCCTCCCTGGTGCAGCTCTCATCCCTGACCCCTGCGCCCCCCCCAGCCTCCATGACGCTCGCTGGCCTGCAGAGCCCACTCCTGCCCCCGCAGTATCACCCACACCCCTTCCTCAACAGGTCAGTGCTGGGGGGGGGTGTTGGGGGGCGGAAGCTGGGGGGGCTGGTTGTTTTTTGGGGGGTGAGAAAGTCACAGGGCTGATAATACCCCACCCCCATAGAGGGTCCCTGGGGGTGTCACCCCTCCCCCACAGCACCCCAAGGACGGATCCAGGCTCAGACCCAGTGCTGGGGGTGGGGGATGGGACAGTTTTAGGGGGTCTGTGACCCCCCTCCCCCCATGCATGGCTTTAATGTGCATGGTGGGGGTGTCAGGGCGGGGCTGGTTTACAGGGGGAGGGGCTACATGGTGACACCGCCCCTACCCTGCCCTCCCCCCCAGTAGGGTGCCCTGTGCCCCCTGCTGGCCAGGCCCCTCACCCCATGTCTCTGCCCCTCTCCCCAGCATCTACATTGGCACCCCCGGCTCTCTCAGCCTCCTCCCCGCCAGCCGCCTCAAGCGCCGGCCCAGCCACTTCGAGCAGGAGCTCATGGATGGTGAGTGCCTCCCCCTCCCAGCGGGGTGGAACCCAGGCGTCCGGGCTCCCCGCCCCGCCGTCTCCCGCTCTAACCACTAGACCCCACTGCCCGCCCAGAGCAGGGGAGAGAGCCCAGGCGTCCGACTCCCAGCCCCCGTGCTGGGCAGGGCCCTGCTGATGAGATGCCGATGTCACACTTGAAAAGACCAGCTCAGACGCACCATGGAAACAGGGGTCCAGTGTCCCCAGACATCCTGGTTTAAACTAGTGTGGTGTTAGGTGTGGCTGATACACAGCTCCCTGCCCCACCCCAGAGCTGGCTGCATCGCAGCGCCGGGCCAGGGCTCCCCATATAAAGAGCTCCGTGCCCCACCCCAGAGATGGCTGCATCTCCGCGCCGGGCCGGGGGTCCCTGGATAAACAGCCCCCTGCGATCCACCCCAGAGCTGGCTGCATCTCTGCCCTGGGCCAGGGGTCCCTGGATAAACAGCCCTGGCCCCACCCCAGAACTGACTGCATCTCTGCCCTGGGCCGGGGGTCCCCGGATAAACAGCCCCGGCCCCACCCCAGAGCTGGCTGCATCTCCGCACCCGGCCAGGGGTCCCTGGATAAACAGCCCCGGCCCCACCCTAGAGCTGGCTGCATCTCTGCCCTGGGCCAGGGGTCCCTGGATAAACAGCCCTGGCCCCACCCCAGAACTGACTGCATCTCTGCCCTGGGCCAGGGGGTCCCCGGATAAACAGCCCCGGCTCCACCCCAGAACTGACTGCATCTCTGCCCTGGGCCAGGGGTCCCTGGATAAACAGCCCCGGCCCCACCCCAGAGCTGGCTGCATCTCTGCCCTGGGCCGGGGGTCCCCGGATAAACAGCCCCGGCCCCACCCCAGAGCTGGCTGCATCTCCGCACCCGGCCAGGGGTCCCTGGATAAACAGCCCCGGCCCCACCCCAGAACTGACTGCATCTCTGCCCTGGGCCAGGGGTCCCCGGATAAACAGCCCCGGCCCCACCCCAGAGCTGGCTGCATCTCTGCCCTGGGCCGGCGGTCCCCGGATAAACAGACCCGGCCCCACCCCAGAGCTGGCTGCATCTCCGCACCCGGCCAGGGGTCCCTGGATAAACAGCCCCGGCCCCACCCTAGAGCTGGCTGCATCTCTGCCCTGGGCCAGGGGTCCCTGGATAAACAGCCCTGGCCCCACCCCAGAACTGACTGCATCTCTGCCCTGGGCCAGGGGGTCCCCAGATAAACAGCCCCGGCTCCACCCCAGAACTGACTGCATCTCTGCCCTGGGCCAGGGGTCCCTGGATAAACAGCCCCGGCCCCACCCCAGAGCTGGCTGCATCTCTGCCCTGGGCCGGGGGTCCCCGGATAAACAGCCCCGGCCCCACCCCAGAGCTGGCTGCATCTCCGCACCCGGCCAGGGGTCCCTGGATAAACAGCCCCGGCCCCACCCCAGAGCTGGCTGCATCTCCGCACCCGGCCAGGGGTCCCCGGATAAACAGCCCCGGCCCCACCCCAGAGCTGGCTGCATCTCTGCCCTGGGCCGGCGGTCCCCGGATAAACAGACCCGGCCCCACCCCAGAGCTGGCTGCATCTCCGCACCCGGCCAGGGGTCCCCGGATAAACAGCCCCGGCCCCACCCCAGAGCTGGCTGCATCTCTGCCCTGGGCCGGCGGTCCCCGGATAAACAGACCCGGCCCCACCCCAGAGCTGGCTGCATCTCCGCACCCGGCCAGGGGTCCCCGGATAAACAGCCCCGGCCCCACCCCAGAACTGACTGCATCTCTGCCCTGGGCCGGGGGTCCCCGGATAAACAGCCCCCTGCCCCACCCCAGAACTGGCTGCATCTCTGCCCTGGGCCGGGGGTCCCTGGACCGACGCCCCGCCCCAGAGCGGGCTGCTCCGGCGGGCGGTTGCCAGCTCTGCCCGTGCTCCCCGCAGGGCAGCAGCCGCAGAAAGTGGCCCGCCGCGTCTTCACCAACAGCCGGGAGCGCTGGCGGCAGCAGAACGTGAACGGGGCCTTCGCCGAGCTGCGGCGGCTCCTCCCCACGCACCCGCCGGACAAGAAGCTGAGCAAGAACGAGATCCTGCGCCTGGCCATGAAATACATCCGCTTCCTCGGGCAGCTGCTGCGCGACCAGGCCGCCGCCGGGCCCCCCGAGCCCCCCGAGCCCGAGGCCCCGCCGCCGGGCAGCCCGGGGGGCGAGGCGCCGCGGGGGGCCGCCCCCCGCCCCATCAAGCGGGAGCGCCGGACGCTGCTGGGGGCCGCGGCCGCGGGGGACGCCCGGTGATGATTGGTGCCCCCCCCTTCCTTCCCCCCCGCACTGGATTTTGGGGGGGGTGACTCTGGACTGGGAGGGGGGCGGGCCCCGCCCCCCCGGGGAATGGCATTGCAAGGGGGGGGCGCGCTCCGGATTCCGCCCGCCCCGCCCAGGTGTCAAGTGGGGCTGGGACCTTGGCGGGTCACCGCTGTGATGAGGTTGATCCAGTCTCAGCTGCTTCTGGCCCCCGAGGAGACGTGTCGGCGCTGGGTGGGAAATGTGGGGCGGGGGGGTGAGAGAATGGGGGGCAGCGCCCCAGCACGCGACAGAGCCCCCCCACCGTATGCCCCCCCCCATTGGCAAAGAGCCCCCGCATCCTGAAATGGCCTTGTCTGTGTTTTAACCCGGGGGGGGCTAAGACCCCCCCAGTGCCCTGGGCCCAGAGAACTGCTCCCCGTTCCGCCAGGGGGCGCAGGAGTGAGCAACGCTGGGGTGGGAGACCCCCCCCCCGGCCCCGTGTCTGGGGGGCGGGGGTCCTGCCCTGCGATGGGGGAGGGGAGCCGGGTGGTTTTTAATTTAACCCTGTCTGGGCTGTAGCCACGCGGCCCACGAAAGAAACACGAAGTGCGCAGAGCCGAGCCTGGGCCTTGTTCTTTTGGGGGACGTGGGGGGGGGCGCTGGAGAGACTGAACTCAAGGCGAGGGGAGCCATGGGGCAGAGGTGGGGGGGTCCTGGAAGGCCTTTGGGGGGAGGGTGCACAAGCGGGGAGATTTGGGGGGCGGTCCTAACACCTGGACACACACGTGGCCTGGCGGGGGGGGGGCTCCATGGTGGCATCATTGGGGGACCCCCCCCAGGAATGTGAACCCAGCGCCTGCGGGTGGGGTGGGGGGGTCTGGGAGGTCAGGGAAGGGGGGTGACTCAGCAATGGGGAGAGCCCCCCCCCAGCCAAGATCCCCCTCGTCCAAGCAAAGCGGAGGGGAGAGGGGCGATGCCCATGAAGATTCCCGCATGGAGACCAGCGCTGCCCGGAGAAGATGGTCGGGGGGGTTCCCAGGGTTCCAGCCCCCCCCCCCCCCCCGCAGGAGCTCGCTGTGCAGGGGGGGCGCACACAGCAATTGGGGGTCCTGGTGGTTTCCCTGAAGCCCCAAACCCACTGAGAACAGCTCAGCCCCCAGGTTCTGCCCCGTCCGTCTGGGGGGAAGGAGACCGGGTCGGGAGTGAGGGGCACCGGCGTGGGGGGGGGGGAACCCAGGGCTGGCACAGCCGTGGGGGGCGGCGGGTCGGGAGTGAGGGGCACCGGCGGGGGGGGAACCCAGGGCTGGCACAGCCGTGGGGGTCGGGAGTGAGGGGCACCGGCGGGGGGGGAACCCAGGGCTGGCACAGCCGTGGGGGGCTGCGGGTCGGGAGTGAGGGGCACCGGCGGGGGGGGGAACCCAGGGCTGGCACAGCCGTGGGGGGCTGCGGGTCGGGAGTGAGGGGCATCGGCGGGGGGGGGAACCCAGGGCTGGCACAGCCGTGGGGGGCGGCGGGTCGGGAGTGAGGGGCACCGGCGGGGGGGGAACCCAGGGCTGGCACAGCCGTGGGGGTCGGGAGTGAGGGGCACCGGCGGGGGGGGAACCCAGGGCTGGCACAGCCGTGGGGGGCTGCGGGTCGGGAGTGAGGGGCACCGGCGGGGGGGGGAACCCAGGGCTGGCACAGCCGTGGGGGGCTGCGGGTCGGGAGTGAGGGGCACCGGCGGGGGGGGGAACCCAGGGCTGGCACAGCCGTGGGGGGCTGCGGGTCGGGAGTGAGGGGCACCGGCAGAGCTGGCGTGGGGGGGACCCTGGAGGGCTGCAGCCCCCCCCCCCCAATTCCCGCCAGGGCCGCCCTGCGGAAGCGGAGCTGTTGCTCCACCCGGCGCTGTTGGTGGGGGGGGTCCTGGCCGCAGGGGGGTGGTTGGTGCTGAGTCAGCCCCGGCCTACCCCTGCCAGACCCCGCGGGCTTCCTGGGGGGAGGGACACAGCTGGGGGGTTGGCGATGGGCCGGGGGAGGCACAGCAGGGGGTTGGCGAGGGGTCTGGGGGTGACGGGGGTTGGCGATGGGTCTGGGGGTGACGGGGGTTGGCGATGGGCCTGTGGGGGGTACAGCTGGGGGTTGGCGAGGGGTCTGGGGGTGACGGGGGTTGACGATGGGCCTGTGGGGGGCACAGCTGGGGGTTGGCGAGGGGTCTGGGGGTGACGGGGGTTGGCGATGGGCCGGGGGAGGCACAGCTGGGGGTTGGCGAGGGGTCTGGGGGTGACGGGGGTTGGCGATGGGCCTGTGGGGGGCACAGCTGGGGGTTGGCGAGGGGTCTGGGGGTGACGGGGGTTGGCGATGGGCCTGGGGGCGACGGGGGGTTGGCGATGGGGTGGGGAGTGGGGGTGCCAGGCAGACAAGAGGTGGGGGTTGGGCATAGGATGGGGGTCAGGGTCTGCTGGGTGAGCAGCAGTGACCAAGAAGTGCCCCCCCATTGATGCCCTGGGGGAGGGTGGTACCCCAAGGATTAGCCCCCCCATGGAGCAGCCTGTGTGTCCCTTCCCCCCCCCCCGGGGTTTAGCCCCTCAGCCCTCCCCCCATTGTGCCCCCTCAGCTGCTTCCCCCCCAGCCTCTGGGTCTCCCTTGTAAGGAAGGGGGCTAGTGGTTAGAGCGGGAGGGCGGCTGGGAGCCAGGACTCCTGGGTTCTCTCCCCAGCTCTGGGAGGGGAGTGGGGGCTCGTGGTCAGAGCGGGGGGGGCTGCTGGGAGCCAGGACTCCTGGGTTCTCTTCCCAGCTCTAGGAGGGGAGTGGGGGCTCGTGGTCAGAGCAGGGGGGCTGCTGGGAGCCAGGACTCCTGGGTTCTCTTCCCAGCTCTAGGAGGGGAGTGGGGCCTAGTGGTCAGAGCGGGGGGGGGCTGCTGGGAGCCAGGACTCCTGGGTTCTCTCCCCAGCTCTGGGAGGGGAGTGGGGCCTAGTGGTCAGAGCAGGGGGGGCTGCTGGGAGCCAGGACTCCTGGGTTCTCTCCCCAGCTCTGGGAGGGGAGTGGGGGCTAGTGGTCAGAACGGGGGGGGGGCTGCTGGGAGCCAGGACTCCTGGGTTCTCTCCCCAGCTCTGGGAGGGGAGTGGGGCCTAGTGGTCAGAGCGGGGGGGGGCTGCTGGGAGCCAGGACTCCTGGGTTCTCTCCCCAGCTCTGGGAGGGGAGTGGGGCCTAGTGGTCAGAGCAGGGGGGGCTGCTGGGAGCCAGGACTCCTGGGTTCTCTCCCCAGCTCTGGGAGGGGAGTGGGGGCTAGTGGTCAGAGCGGGGGGGGGGCTGCTGGGAGCCAGGACTCCTGGGTTCTCTCCCCAGCTCTGGGAGGGGAGTGGGGCCTAGTGGTCAGAGCGGGGGGGGGGCTGCTGGGAGCCAGGACTCCTGGGTTCTCTCCCCAGCTCTGGGAGGGGAGTGGGGCCTAGTGGTCAGAGCGGGGGGGGGCTGCTGGGAGCCAGGACTCCTGGGTTCTCTCCCCAGCTCTGGGAGGGGAGTGGGGCCTAGTGGTCAGAGCAGGGGGGGCTGCTGGGAGCCAGGACTCCTGGGTTCTCTCCCCAGCTCTGGGAGGGGAGTGGGGGCTAGTGGTCAGAGCGGGGGGGGGCTGCTGGGAGCCAGGACTCCTGGGTTCTCTCCCCAGCTCTGGGAGGGGAGTGGGGCCTAGTGGTCAGAGCGGGGGGGGGGGGCTGCTGGGAGCCAGGACTCCTGGGTTCTCTCCCCAGCTCTGGGAGGGGAGTGGGGCCTAGTGGTCAGAGCAGGGGGGGCTGCTGGGAGCCAGGACTCCTGGGTTCTCTCCCCAGCTCTGGGAGGGGAGTGGGGGCTAGTGGTCAGAGCGGGGGGGGGGGCTGCTGGGAGCCAGGACTCCTGGGTTCTCTCCCCAGCTCTGGGAGGGGAGTGGGGCCTAGTGGTCAGAGCGGGGGGGGGCTGCTGGGAGCCAGGACTCCTGGGTTCTCTCCCCAGCTCTGGGAGGGGAGTGGGGCCTAGTGGTCAGAGCGGGGGGGGGCTGCTGGGAGCCAGGACTCCTGGGTTCTCTCCCCAGCTCTGGGAGGGGAGTGGGGCCTAGTGGTCAGAGCGGGGGGGGCTGCTGGGAGCCAGGACTCCTGGGTTCTCTCCCCAGCTCTGGGAGGGGAGTGGGGCCTAGTGTCAGAGGGAGGGGGCGGTGTCTCAGGCTAAGCCCCCCGCCCCAGGCGGGTGGGTCGTACAGACTTTAATTCAGTCGGGTAGCGATGGTGCCTCTGTAAAGGTTCACGCTGGAACAGACATGGCGATGAACATGCGTGTAGCACCCTGGTGGGGGGCTGCCCGAGGGGGTGCGGGGGGGTAGACGGGCAGGAGGAGCTGTGCACCCCATGGCACCACAGCTAGCGCCCTTCTCTGGGGGCGGCGGGGGGGGGGGGGGGCTGATCCCCTCAGCAGCCCCTCCCTCTGGGGCACCTGGGTTGCCCCCAGGCCGTGGGGGCGTGTGGGGGGTCTCAGCAGTGCCCCCGTTGGCAGGGAGAGTCAGAGCCCGAGACGTGGGCTGCGGTGGGGGGGCGGGGGGGCTGGACTAAAGGGGTCGATCGCCCAGGTTTGTTTCTCCTGAGGGGTTTTTAAGGCACTTTCCCTAACGGGGCGGCTGCAGGTGGCTGGCGACCTCTGAACATCAGGGGCTAAACGCTGCGGGAGCAGTGTGGGGGGGGGGGGGCAGCAGGGCAGGTTGCTCCAGCCCCCCCGGCCAAGGCTGCCGTGTGTGGGGTGGGCCCACGCCTGGCCCCCCGCGATGCCGGAGGCGGCTTTGCCGCGTGTGTCAGCGGCGCCAGATTTCACCCCGGGCGCCAGCTCAGCTCTGACCCCACCAGCGCTTGTCCCCACGCGGAAATCCAGCCCCAGGGGGCTGCACGCGGGTGTCTGGGGCATTCGTGCGATGACAGCGGCTAGTGACCCCTGCTGAGACCAGGGCCCCCGCTGGGCCGGGCCCTGCCCCAACGAGCTCACAAGCTAACTCACTGAAGGGCCAGCGGGGAAACTGAGGCACCACACAGGGCCGGGGCGGGCCCCCGGCTGGCTAGTGCAGAGGCAGGACCGGCCTCCAGGGAGCCCCATCACGCTGCGCACCACACGCACATAAGCAGGCGAGGGCTCCGCCCGCAGCCTCCAGGGCCTGGGGTTCGCCTTGGCCAGCGATGCTGGGGCTGGGGGGGGGGGGGGGGCTGGGACTGGGGCTGGGGGGGGGGGCTGCCGCGGTGCCCAGCACAGGCAGGGTTTCCAGTTTGGTTCAGTGGCTCTCAGCACCCCCCCCCCCCCACACATTGTTCCCCCCCCCCCCCGGCCTTGTCTGCTTGGGGGGCAGTGAGCCAGCGGGCAGGACACGAACATGGGACCCCCGGAGCCCGAGGTCTCCGAGGCCCTTTGCCAAACCCAGCCAGCGCCGGGCCCGGAGCTGCCCTTTGCTGCCGGGAGGTGGCGCCACACGAGACAGGGCGGGGGGGGTCTACGCGCCGTGTCCGCACAGCTCCTCCCAACCGAACGCCCCTGCCAGCCCCCCCCCGCCCCTTGCCCCCCCCCCCGGCCGGGGGAGCACGCGGCGGGAGGGGAACCGCGAAAGGAAGCACGACCTGAGCCGGTTGCCGGGTATAACAGGGTTTTTGCATTTTATTATTTATCCTTTTTTTTGTCTTTTGTTTTTGTCGATTTTTTTTTTTTTTTTTTTTTCCCGTGGGGGAAGCGATGCTGACGTGATCGGCGCGGCTGGCTAACCTGCGCCTGCTAAGACTGGCGGGGACCGGCGCAGGGACGCAACCAGACGAAGAACTACGCTTTATTCGCAAAGGCGGCGGAAGGAAGGAAGGCGCGTTCGCGCGAGCTGGGGGGGGGGACGGCGGGGGGGGGGGGGCACGGAGGGCGCGAGACAGAAGCACACTCAAGGCCATTAGTACTATATATATATACTGTACTGTACTCAGATATACTGCGTTTCTTACCCTACGAAGAAACTTGTTGGAAGGGGCAGAGACGGACGGGCGGGAGCAGCTGGCTCATTGCGATGCAGCCTAACGGGGGGGGGGGGCCCTAGAGCGAGAGGCAGTGGGGGTGGGGGCTGCGGTGGGTGAACCCCTTGGGAGTAGCATGGAGGGGGGGGGGGTGGAAAGGGCTGACCCCGGCCTAGCAAAGGGGGAGCATGCACTCAGCGGCCTGTTTCGGAGTGGGGCGCTCTGATTTTTTTGCGGGGGAGGGGGGCAGGTGTTGCCCCCATCCAGGGGCCCAGGTTGAGCCTGGTTTCCAAAGGGGGAGAGTGGGGGATGGGGAGGGGGAGAAGATGGAGACCAAACCAAAGATCAGAAGCCACTTTGGAAAATGTCCACCTCGGCTTCTTTCCCTGGCAGTTTTGGGGTGCGGGGAGGGGGCCAGGATCTGGATTGGGCCCTCCCAGCTCTTAGGGTGAGAGGGGACAGGACCCGCAATTTGGGGGGCATGGGATCCAGATTGGGCCCTGGCATTTTGGGTGGGGCAGGATCCAGATTGGGCCCTGGGATTTCGGGCAGGATCCAGATTGGGCCCCACGATTCCATGGTGGGGGCACAGGATCCAGTTTGGACCCCCTTGTGTCGCACCCCCACAGGCAATTAGCATCTTTTGTCTTTGTTGGTGGAAACTGGGGTCTTTATTGCTTTGCGTGGCCGTGTGGCACTGGGGGGCACGGCTGGGGGGTCGGCTGAGCAGCTCAGCCCCCCCCCGTCCGTCCGGGCCAGCAAGGGGGTGAAGGCACGTCGGCTGCCAGGCAGTGCGGGCGGGTAAGGCGTGGGCAGGGCTTGGCCCTTCCTGAACCAAAGGGTCCTTCCTCCAGTGGCACTTCTCTGTCACTGGGGGAGATGGGAATGGGGCCCCGCTCCAATCCCAGGTGTCTCCCCCCCCCCGTCCATCAGGGGAAAAGGGAGGGGGTCCCCTCCACCCCGCCCTGGAGAACAGAAAAAGGGGGGAACGCAACCAACTTTCTGAAAAAGGCTCCAAGACAAAATGCTGGTGAGATCAAAGTTGGCTTTTGGCTCCAAAGAAAAATCCTCCCTGGGGGGTGGGGGGCAGAGGGGGGGGCAAGGGGGAGCCGGGCCTGATTCCAACTAAAGTTTCTCCAGGGACCAAGGCGGAGGGGAGGGGGAATCAGCACAAAGGGGTTCAACCCATCAACATGGGAGGTGTGACACCTGGCGGGGGTGTGTGTGTGTGTGTGACACCCAGCTGGGGGGGGACCCCTTGGCCAAGGCAGGCCCCCCCCCACTTCTCTCGCTTGCCCCCCCCAGTAAGATCAGCAAAAGCCGGGTGCCTCTGATAACCGCAGTCCGTCCTGCCCCTTTCAGTTAAACATAAAGAAAGGATAATGTATGTTTCCTAAAATGTGCTTTATGATAACAATTAATTGGTTCATAAACTATGTATAATAGAGGGTTTTTAATGTCCTTTATATTGTAAAAAGCACCAGGATTTGTGGTTTTATATATCATTTTTTTTGTTAATTTTCTCTTTTTTATGAGTTTTTTTCATCATTTTTCTTTTCTCGCCGTCCTTGTGTCTTCACTTTAGGGGTTTTTTTTACATTTTTTCTCTCCGCGGTTTTGGAACCGAGATAGATATGTCTTTTCTGTTTTGCTTGAAAAAACCTTCCCTTCAGCCTCCCCCCACCCCCCCCCAAAAAAGAGAAACGAGAAAAAGGCAAAAATAAAAATAAAAATTAATAAATGAATGAAAAAATAAACAGGAAGAAGAAGAAGAAGAAGAAGAAGAAGAATTTCCCATACTTACAAAGGTTGGGTTTTCTCTCCCCTGTGTATTTAGAGTCCCCGGGAACAGGACATCTCAAGAAAAATAGATTTTTTTTCTTCTGCTTAACAATCTTTAACATACAAAGATATTAAAACTATGCAAGTCATTGCACTGGCTCAAAGAAAACAACATTTGTTCAGTTTTAGCCCCCTATATATATATTTGTAGCTTTTTTTAAAAGTTTTTTTTTTTTCCATTTTTTAAACACATTCTCGAGTGAGTCTCACTTTGCTGCAGCCAGCCTTGCTCACCTCTGGCTCCTGAAAGGGTCCCGCTAACCCCCTGGTTAGTTCCTCTGTCAGAGATGCCGGTGCCGAGATGGGACTACGGCTATACTGGGAAAACCCCCCACAGCAGCTAGTCTCGGAGCCTGGCTCATCCCCCTCGGGCTCATGCCACCAAGCTAGGAACAGCAGGGCAGACAGCCGGGCTCCAGCCTGGCTCCTACGGGGTGTTTCTGCAGGGTAGACGCACTCCATGAGCGTGAAGCATGTGCTTTAGTGCAGCACTGAATCGGGGCCTTGGCTGGAAACAGACGGATACGAACCGCCAGGGTTTTTAAATGCGAAAAGGGTGGTGGGCCCGGACTCAAAAGCCCTGATCTTACGGACACGTGTGGCTGGAGGCAGCTGAACGGTTCCAAGGCTGGAGCTGAGACACCCTGAATTCTTGTTCCCGACAAACGTTTGGCCTCTGAGAACAAGCCGGACCCTGCCTTTGTCTGGCCCACCTGGGAGAACGTTGCCGAATGCCACAGGGCTGCTCTGAGCGGCTACCGGGGACATAGCTTGCGGTAACTTTGATTAATATTTGCAAAAAATACCCAGTGCTAGGAATTACTGCTCCCCCAGCAGAGCCCCCCGGGAGCCGGGCAGCGGTACGGTAACACACCGGAGTGGTTTTAAGTGTGGCACTTAAGGGAACGTTCAGTGTCTCTCCGGGAAGGCCAGGGAGGGTTCCTGTGGGGTTTCCCAGCGAGCTTCCTGACCCATCCCAGAGCAGTTCTTGGCTCAAAGGGAAAGCGTAAGGCCGCCCTTAGGTGCTGGGGCGACAGCATCGGGTGGCGCTGAAATGCAGGAGGGGGCCCAGTGTGCAAAGAAAAAGTGGGTCAGGTCCCAGTGGTGTCTATGGGTGTCACTCAACTGGCTCCACTGACCCCACAGGCTTTACGCCCGCTAATGGTTTGGCCCCTGGCTTAGGCCCCCCGGGGCTTCGGCTGGAGTCAGCCTGTCCAAGCCCAGCGCTTGGGCTCTGCTTGAGAACAAGGGCTATGGACTGGGGCCAGGGACTGGATTCTGCTCTCAGCTGCCCAGGTGTAAATCCAGAATGACCCATCTGGAGTGACTCCAGATTAGCACCAGGGCAGTGGAGATCGGGCTACGACAGGCAGGCCCCAGGGAGCTTGTGTCCAAGCCAGTGACGTGCACTCACTGGGGGGGGTCGGGGGGGGCACAGCTTGCAGAGCACGGCAGGGCCTGCTCTGTGCACACGCCCTGGGGGGGCACTCGGCCTTCAGAGCACTGCAGCGTTCGCCCCGGGCACCAGCTAGTCCCGGTGGGCTGTGTCCGTCCTTGGAGCTCGAGCGCTCATAGGGCCTGTCACTCCTCATCTAGCAGACGGAGTCGCCCCCAGACAAACCGGCGCTGCCCAACTGTCCTGCAGCTGCGCGCCGGGGGCAGGGGGGACCCGGTGGGGTTTTAGCCCCTCCATGGGCTGAGGGGCTTTGCTGGGGAACGAGATGGAGGGGGTGGGGCCCTGCACCCCACTGATGCCCCCAGAGCTGGGGCCGGGGCAGGCAGGGAATTGTGCAGGAGGCCTCAGCCTGAAGCTGTCTGGTTTCCCACGTGGACCCTGCTTCTCCAACAGAACCGGAAACTCGGCATTTTCCAGAGTGCAGATTCCCAGCCCTCCCCCCTGAAAAAACCCTTCTGCTGGGGGGAGCATTTGTGCTGCGGGAGGAGGCGCCAGCCCCTGATTAGTTGGGCCCACAAGGGCTCCCTCATTTCCCAAGGCACAAGAGATGGGATCTGTGATTTTCTCTCGGGAGGGAGACAGGGGGTCCCAGGACAGGGCCCAAGTGGGGGGCGGGGAGGGGGCATGTACAGCCCTGTAGCCCCCAATCCCCGAGGGACTCTGCTGGGACTTTTACTACTGCTAGGGCTTTTTTGTTGTTGCAAGACTCAAGATCTGAACCCAGGCATCCGGGCCAAACTCCAGCTCAGGTGACCCCAATCTGACCTCCCTAACTCCCACCCCCTTCCTGGGGGTTTCATCCAGCTACAGGATTCCCCCATCCCCACTTCCGGTCCTAAAACTACCCTACAGCGCTGCTGTTACCAACAGCCGGCCTGCACCACCCCAGAGGTGGCTGCATTTCAGCATCGCAGGCCCTGGGCCCTATAACGGGGTGGAGAGGTGGGTCCCTGTGTCTCTAAAAAATATAAAGATAAAGACGACCATGTCGATGATTCAAAGGTGGGTACGAGATGGAGAGAGAGAGTTTTCAAATGGATTTTCAGAAGCGAAACAGACAGTGCGTGTGGCGGGCTGGGTGACTGCAAGGACTCTGTGTGCTCTGGACCAGCAGGAAAACCGAACCTTTCCCATGGCCCTGCAGCAAAGCCGCACCAAAACGTACCCGCATCTCTCTGGCGTGAGACCTACGGACTCCGGCCAGAGCTTTCCCGACGGCTCTGAGTGCGCGTCTCGAGTGAGTGCTGGCTGGGGCGTGGCGCGTTTGTTACTCTGGCCCTAGTTCGTTTGATCGCCTGTATGTACAGAAAGCCCCAAACCCTAAAATAACCACCAAGCTACGACGAAGGAAGAAAGGAAGGAGGAGAAAAGAGAAAGGATCCAACTATTTAAAACAAAAAAACCAACCACCAAGCAGCAAATCCGAAGGAAGGAAGCGAGAACAGATCGCGGTGGGGAGACGGGGAAAGAAAATAGCCATCAGCTGAGCTAGCTTAGACGCGACCTAGTCAAACCTCACAGATGCCCCCGCCCCGGCCCAAGCCAGCTGCCGCGGCACCCCCAGCACTTTCGCCGGGGGGGGCATTCGGAAAGGGAGGGGGGCAGCCACGCCCGGGGATTGGCAGCACTGGTGGGCATCCTCAGGTGAAGCTGATTTCCTTGGGGGGGGGGGGGTGTTAGCAAAGGGACCCCCCCCAACGCTGCACTTGCAGGGCTGGAGAGAGCCCCATTGTGGGGGGGAAAGGCGGGGCCATGCTGGGAGCCACTGGGAGAGCTGGGAAGGAGACTAGATGCCCTCTTCTCTAACATAATCTAACTGTTCCCCCCCAGGCAGAATCCCATTTCATCAGCCTGGGGGGGCTCTCGAGCGAGAGGCTGACGGGGGGGCTGGGAAGGGAGCGCGTGCGGCCCCCTCTGCCCCTGCAGCCGGGCAAGCCGGGAGCATCTCTGCTTAGCCTTCCTCACGACGCCCCGTACGGCGGGAACGAGGGGGGACAATCTCCGGTGCTTATGTTTGGGGGGAAAGAAGCTTATGTGCTGGGAGCCAACCTCAGTCCCTCGGCCACCGAGCATCCTGGGTAAACTCCCAGCATCCTCAGCGGCACCGCTCAGCTCCGAGAGCCGGTCCCTGCAGGCTGTGCTGGGCTAAGGTCCCGAGCTGCCCTGCGGCGGGGGGAGCGCTGTGGACGCAGCCCGAGGGCCAGCCGGAGCCAGCCGAGGTAGGGGCAGGGCAGCCACGAGGAAGCTTGGAAGTTTTGTAGCCTTCCTGGCTGCGTTTCTTCAAGGCTCCCAGCAAACACCCTGCCAGGGCTGGATCTTCCCAGGCACCCTGGAGAATCTGGCTGCCCCAGGATGAAGACGGACGGGACCCACCCTTGGGGCTCCTTGGTCAGCAGCCTATCCCCGGCCCGAGCGTACCGAATTGAACCGGGAAGGTGGCTCATTGCTGGGCACAGAGGGATGATTTCCAGAGCGCCAACGTGACTTGGATGCGCAAAGTTTGTTCCCTGCAAAACTGGCCTGACTTTAGTTAAACCGGTTTGATGGAACCTGTGTGGAAACACTTACATCAATGTCAAACCACTTCTATCGGCCCGGTTCACAGTAGGCCCTTTAAACCGGTTTAAATTCACCCCTTGAGTTGTGGCTTTAAAGCAGGTGAAGTTAAGCCAGTGTTGCTTTCTCATGCAGACGAGGCAAGTGAAACAGTGACAGGGCCGGTTAAGATCACTGACGTGAAAAAGGCACCGATTTCCCATCGCCCAGCGCTGGCCGGGAGTCTCTGACAAATCATTTTTTCCTTGGAAATCGCAGCTTTGCCAAAATGGAACCGTTCCCAGAACGGGCAGGTCGGCTGCGTCTCCTGATCGGGAACAAACATCTAGTTTTCTGGTTCGACCAGACTTTAAGCTTATTTGACCGAAAAAAATACAGTTAAAACCCCACAAAAAAAGGCCCAAATGGAAAAAACAAAATATTTCAACTGACGCCCAACAAAAAACTCGTCAGGTTTCCGGCTGGCGAATATTTTTGAGATTTCCATTTTTCAGCCCAATTTGAGACAGGAAAAAATTTTGAACTCTTATATATGTTTGTGGGACAGGCCAGTCAGTTCCGTTTGTGCTCTGTTCACCCCAGGAGCCGAACCAGTGCCGGCAGGGAGGTCCCGGCGGGGCTGCACCTCATGCAGACACACCCGGCTTCAGCCGAGCTATTGCGGGTGCCAGAGCAGGATGCCGCGGCTGGGTAATTACCCGGGGCTCACCCACGCTGCTGCGGCTTCCCGGCACCTGATTGCTAGCTCGGGTCGGCCTATGCGAGGTGCAATCACACGGCATGGCTGCAGTCTGGATGCCCTGTGAGGTCAGACCGTGCCCTGGGCTGTTGGACATTGCCCCGACCTGCCATCCTAAGTCACTTGCAGCTCTGGAAGATCCCAGCACTTCCCCCTCTCTCCTGGCAAACATAAGCACTCTGGGTGGTTTTCGGGAGATTTCAAACCGGGCGCGTCCGGGGCTGCCCCAGAACAGGGGAGAGGCGCTGTTCCGGAGCAGCCGACCTGTGGCGATCGCTGCAGGGCCGCTGGGCTTTGCTGTTTGTGACGTTACTTCCCAAGGGTGGCGCGGGGATTCCGCATCGGAGAGGACCAACCTCGTCCACGTCGATTCCAGTTGGCTCTGGATCGGGGCTGGGAGGAGGGGATTGGACTTTTCTCATCGGTAGTGTGAGCTGGGCACCCCCCCTGGTCTCGACAGGAGCAGCTCAGTGAAGATCCAGGGCGAAGGACGGACGCTTCCATGGGGGGGCTTTAGGGAGAGATTTCTCGTCTCTTTCTTGAAGATCCCATCAGAGGAACCAAGACTGGAAGAGAAACAGCCCAGATGTGGACGGGTTATTTTAAATAGCATCGACCACAGGACGAGTTCACTCCATCCCTCCATCCCCACCCCCGCATCCATCCCTCAATCCCCACCCCCCATCCCCACCCCACAATCTGTCCAACCATCCATCCACACCACTCAACCCCCAGCCATCTACCCCCACCCCATCCCTCCATCCATCCCCACCCCCCATCCATCCCTCCATCCCCACCCCCCATCCCCACCCCCCAATCTGTCCAACCATACATCCACACCTCTTAACCCCCAGCCATCTACCCCTACCCCTATCCCTCCATCCATCCCCACCCCCCCATCCATCCCTCCATTGCCACCCCCATCCATCCCTCAATCCCCACCCCCCATCCCCACCCCACAATCTGTCCAACCATACATCCACACCCCACAACTCCCAGCCATCTATCCCCACCCCCATCTGTCCAACCATCCCCACCCCCTCATCCCTCCATCCTCACCCCGCATCCATCCGTCCCTCCATCTGCATCTCTCCATCCATCCACACCCCTCATCCCTCAATTCATCTCCATACGCTCCCCTCTCTCCATCCATTCCCTCATCCAGCCTTCCCCACACACCCCTCTACCGAACTAGCCCTGTGGATGGGAATCTTTATTATTTTAAATCTGAATAAGTAAATTTCTCTAGCTACAAACACACATATCGAGCAGTTTTACCTCTTTTAATTTAGATGGTGAAATATTTATGCCTGTCAGTCCCGATCCGCAGCCCCTGCTACCCCAGCTCTGGGCTCCCCCCAGCTCTGCCGGTGCCCCTCGCTCCTGACCCGCAACACCTGCTAGCCCAGCCCCAGGCTCCCTCAGGCCCTATCTGGAGGGGAGGCCAGTAGCCCCTGTGCAGGGCAAGTCCATTCTGTTTAGCGTGGCTCTCCCCAGAGTCAGCCTGTCCTCGTGGGACAGACCCCACAGGCTGCGAGACCCCCCCAGCCAGGAGCCGCCCCCAACAGCACCACTAAAACAGGGCCGGGATGGACCAGGCTCCCCAGCTGGGCTCAGTGGGTGTCACTCCACTGGCCTCAACAGGGCCAGACCCCCAGCAGGTGTAACCGGGCATCGCCCCTTGGAGTCACTGAGTCCCACGAGGTTTGTTCGAACCCCCCCGCCCCCGCCAAAGGGATCAGCCTTGGAAAATTCACAGCGGCTCGACCCTTCCTGCCTGCCGCAAACCCACCCCCTCGCATGCTTAGGCACAGGGTTCAAAAGGCATTTAAGCCTTGCTGTGCCCGGCGTCACCTAATGGCTTCAGGAGCCCCAATCTCATTTCCCCCAAGGGATTTGGGCACTTGGAGTCGAGGGGAATTTACAAATCTGGGCCATTGTTTTTTGGCTCAGGCCGGCTGCTTCGTGCGCTGGACATCACGTCGAATAATCACTTTTAGCATATCCCCCCCACCGACTACAGAGTCGGGGTCCCGATCCTGAGTGCCACGAAATATCACGAAACCCAGCCACACCCTCCCCTCCCCCCGCAGAGCCAGTTTTGGGGTGACTTGCTGTAGAGCTTCCCACGCCCTGCCCCGTTTGCGCACCAGCTGCACTGTTCCAAGAAACCGACAGAGGCAATTGCAAACAGCCCTGTGGGACAGGGGGGAGGGGTGTGGGGGTGTCCTGGCTCCAGATCCCCACCTTGCGCACTTGGCAAACCCAGTTCCCACCAGCGGAGAGGTTAGGGGTGTCAGAGCAGAGGCGGTATCCCGGGGAGTGGGGGAAAAGGCCGCGCCACAGAGAGACTTGAGAAAACCTTGGTGGGAAGAGAGGGGAACGGCATGAACTGGCTGCATGTAGCTGGAGCCTGCAGGTGGGGGGATGTTCCACCAGGAGGCGCTCTCCGACCAGCCATCAGCGCTGCCCAGGGATTCCCTGCTCTGGGCTGGGGGTCTCACTGCCGGGCCGGTCTCCTCTTTCCCCTTCTCGTCTCTCTCTTCCCCTCTGCTGGGGCCCAGCGGCTCCTGGGCACGCGGCTCCCAGGCCCCGGCTGGAGCGGAGGCAGGTGCCCGGTGTTGGGCAGAAGGAAAAGCAGCTCAGGGGCCCCAAGGACAGGGGAGCTGCTGCCCGGGGGGGGCCCATTGGGGCCTCGGTTACTCTCCAGGGGACCTACCCTGGGACCTCAAAACACACCTGGACCAGCCATCGCAGCTCCTCAGAGCACCCAGTGACAAAGCCACGCTGCATCTCCAGGGCAGAGCCGGGAGACAGCCCAGGAGTCCTGATGCCCAGTCCTGCCCTGCTCCAACCACTACACCCCACTCCCCTCCCCGAGCCGGGAGAGAGCCCAGGAGTCCTGATCCCCAGTCTTGCCCTGCTCTAACCATTATATCCCACTCCCCTCCCCGAGCCGGGAGAGAGTCTAGGAGTCCTGATCCCCAGTCCTGCCCTGCTCTAACCACTATATCCCACTCCCCTCCCCGAGCTGGGAGAGAGTCCAGGAGTCCTGATCCCCAGTCCTGCCCTGCTCCAACCACTACAACCCACTCCCCTCCCCGAGCCGGGAGAGAGCCCAGGAGTCCTGATCCCCAGTCCTGCCCTGCTCCAACCACTACACCCCATTCCCCTCCCCAAGCTGGGAGAGAGCCCAGGAGTCCTGATCCCCAGTCCTGCCCTGCTCTAGCCACTACACCAGGGGTGGACAAACTTCTTAGCCTGAGGGCCACATCTGGGCACAGAAATTGTATGGCGGGCCATGAATGCTCACGAAATTGGGGGTTGGGGTGCAGGAGGGGGTTGTGGGCTGGGGGTGGAGCAGAGGAGTTCGGAGTATGGGAGAGGCGCCGGGTTGAGGCAGGGGGCTGGGGTGTGGGGCAGGGAGCTCCAGGCTCGGGCAGGAAGTTGGGGTGTGGGGGTCTTTGAGGGCTCCGGCTGGGGGTGCAGGCTCTGGGGTGGGGCTGAGGATGAGGGGTTTGGGGTGCAGGAGGGTGCTCCGGGCTGGGACTGTGAGTGGGAGGGGGATCAGGGCTGGGACAGAGGGATGGGGTGCGGGAAGAGGTCCGGGGTGCAGGCTCCGGGTGGCGCTTACCTCAGGCAGCTCCCGGAAGCAGTGGCATGTCCCATCTCCAGCTCCTACGTGGAGGTGCAGCCAGGCGGCTCTGCACGCTGCCCGGTCCACAGGCACCGCCCCTGCAGCTCCCATTGGCCGCAGTTCCTGGCCAATAGGAGCTGTGGAACTGGTGCTTGGGGAGGGGACAGTGTGTGGAGACCCCTGGCTGCCCCTACGCGTAGGAGCTGGAGTGGAGACATGCCTCTGCTTTTGGGAGCCACGCGGAGCCACAGCACGCACAGAGCAGGGAAAGCGCCTGACCCCGCTCCCCGACGGGAGCTCCAGGGCCGGATTAAAAGGTCTGACGGGTCAGACGTGGCCCCTGGGCCGTAGTTTACCCACCCCTGCACTACAGCCCACTCCCCTCCCAGAGCCGGGGTAGAACCCAGGAGTCCTGCCCATCACTCACTAGCCAAACCCTCAGCCAAGCAGGCACAGTTCACCCTCAAGCTAAAGTCTGATTGGCCAAGAGGCGCAATGATGTCTGACCTTCCCAGCCAATCAGGAGGCACCGGGCCAATAACCCCATCAGAGCCCAGTCTCCACAACCAAGGGAGGAGCATCTTTAGGCCACCCACTCTGTGATTGGTAAGAGCCTGAGACATGTGCCTCCCCTAAGCCAATCCTAAGGTAGCTGCTCAGGAATGGGCCACTCAGTCCACAGCACCATGGGCCAATCAGAGGAGAGGGATAAATCTAGGGCTGCCCCCTCCTTCCCCATGCCACGGGCTGGGCCACGGAGTGAGGGGGGCCGAGTCCCTGTGGGACTGCCCCCCATGCCCCGCCCTGACCCCACAGAGGAGGGCTGGGTCCTTATGGGGGCTGCCAGCCCTGAGTCTCGTGGGAGCCATGTGGGGACGCTCAAAGCTGAACGGGGAGATCCACATGCCAGGTGATGCCTCCTCCTGGTGGGACCCCGTGGCTACTCCCACGGCCCCTGGTTGGGCGAGGCCCGGCTCCCAAGCGTACCCCCCACAGCCTGGACGCGGCGACCGCGCGGATCTGCCCCCCAGGATCACACACCCCACCCGGGGTGCCCCCAACAGCAGGGCCAGCTTCCCCTGCCCCACCCCACCGACGCTGGAGTGGAAATCCCTCCCCCACCCGCCATCCCGGCCTGTTTTGTCCTCCCTCCACCAGCTGTGGAGTCACCAGTTACTCTGGGAAGAACGCCCCCCCCCGCCCGCCCCAGCGGAGCAGGGACTCCCCAGTTCAGGGACAGCCTGTGGCTCAGGCCGGGGGCACTCAGCTAAGAGACCCCCCCCATGCGACGGAGTCAGGGGCCGTGAAATCTCCACGCGTCCCCTGCCCGGGAGAGAAGGAAGGAGAAAATCACAGAGGCAGGGAGGGAAAGGGAGGGGGCCGGAGGGACCGAGGAGTGAGGGCTACAGCCCCCCACGCAGGGACCGGGCCGGGGAGCTGGTGAGGGCCCGTGAGGCCGGCCGAGCCCCGCCCCCGTCCCGCCCCCTCCTCTCTGGCCCAGCCCTTTGTTTCCCTTCGCCAGCCCCCAAGTCCAAGTTCACCAGGGTGTGACATCATGTCTGGTTGCTCAGGGAAACCAGACGGGTCAGACGTGACTCTGGTTATGGGATGGGGGCGGAGCCCCTGGTCCCCCCAAGTTCAACGAAGTTTGTGAAGAATGGAAAAGAGCCAGATCCTGCAGCCAAACCTCAGTCAGGGCAGACTGGCGGTGGGGGCGGGGGGGGGGGCACTGGAGGGGGGAGGAGAGTGGAGGGGAGGGGCTGTATCCCTGTCTCCCCCCCCCATGTCATTTTTCCCCTGGGGGTGCTAACACACAGCTCCACAGCCCCCCTTTGGAGTTGGGGGCAGCCCCAGGATTCCTGCCCTGGTGGGATGGGACAGTCGCTGGTGGGGGTGTGGGGGGTCAATTCTGAAACTCCTAGGAATGTGGGAGGAATCAGCTTTTGGGGTGTGGGGGGCTCACCCATAGGAGTCCATTGCACCCCTTCCCCCGCCTGCCCCACTCCTGGAGCAATTCAGGCCCCAGGGATGCAGGGAGCGGCAGGGGGTCCCTGGGGCCTGCCCAGGGTATCAGCACCCTCCTATTACAGGGAGGAGGCACACAGCCCCCTGCTCCCCCAACCCCCCTGTGCTCCCTCAATAACCCCCCCACAGAGCAATTCTGCTAACCAACCCCACAACTTGCCTTAACCAGGACCAAGAGAATAGGAGGGGGCAGGGGACCCTGCCAGCCACCAGATTTCACAACATCTGCCTCTAGTCACCCCATCAGTTTTACAAGCACCCAGAAGTGACCCCAAAACACACAGGCCCTTCCCCAGCCCCTTGAGGCCAGAGCCCCCCAGCCCCGCCTTGCCAAGAGAGGCTGGGCCCCTCCGTGGGCTGAGGCCACCTGCTCAGCCAGGGATTTACAGGCTAATTGTCCAGTTCACTTATTCCAGGGCTCACGCCAGAGGCCGGTGGGGGCAGGACGGCCTCAGGGACTCCACAGTGGGCCAGAGCCCTCCATGGGGAAAGGGTCACCTGCAGCCATGTGGCACAGTGAGTAGAACCCAGGGGCCCTGGCTCCCAGCCCCCTGCTCTGACCACTCCAGGTTTTGGGGTGGCTGCCATGGCGATGTGGGCACGGCCAATGCCCCCCGCCCTGCAGACAGGAGCCCCCGGTTGGGAACCCCCTTCCCCCCCCCCCCCCCCAGAGTTGCCCTCTCCTACCTGAGACTGCTGGGGGATGTTTAGAAAGTTGCCGTCCCGGGGTCCGATGCCGACAAACCGGTTGGCAGCGGAGGAGCCTGGCGCTGCGAATGCTGGAGGGGAGAGAGGCAGAGGGCATGAGGGGGCTGGGGGAAGGGCGAGAGGGGGCTGGAGGGAGGGTGAGAGGGGGCTCGGTGGAGAGTATTGGGGACTGCAGGAGAGACCGTTAGGAGGCAGGGGCTGGAGGGGGGAGGACACTGGAGTCTGGAGGGAGGGGAGGGCGTTAGGGGCAGGGGGAGGGTGTTGGGGGGAGGGCATTGAGGTCTGAGGGAGGGGGAGGGCTTTAGGGGTTGGGGAGGGTATTAGGGGGCTGGCAGAGAGGGCATTGGGGTCTGGGGGAAGGGGCAGGGCATTAGGAGCAAGGGGAAGGTGATAGGGGTGGGGGGAGGGTGTTGGGGGCTGCGGGGGAGGGCATTGGGGTCGGGGGAAAAGAAGAGGGCATTAGGAGCAGGGGAAGGTGTTAGGGAGCTGGGGGGAGGGTGTTAGGGGTGGGGTAGGGTGTTGGGGGCTGGCAGGGAGGGCATTGGGGTCGGGGGGAAGGGGCAGGGCATTACGAGCAAGGGGAAGGTGTTAGGGGTGGGGGGAGGGTGTTGGGGGCTGCGGGTGAAAGCATTGAGGTCGGGGGGAAGGGAGAGGGCATTAGGAGCAGGGGAAGGTGTTAGGGAGCTGGGGGGGAGGGTGTTAGGGGGCTTGGGGGAGGGCATTGGGGGCTGTGGCCATCACTGGGATGGGGGCAGTGAACATGGAGAGCATGATGTGGGGCAGCCACACCCCTGGCAGGGCTGAGATCTGCCCCCTTGCCCCATACAGAGCATTGGGCAGAGGGATCCATAGAGAAGTGGGGGAACTGGGGGGTGTTTGAAGGGGGCTGCTCCAGTTCCAACACCCCCAAAATAATTCTCCACCCACCTCAAGCTCCCCCCAAGAGCAAGTGACCTTCATGATCCCTCAGGAGATGGGTCAATATCAGGGCTGTGGGTCGGGACTGAGGTGCACCGACAGCACTTGGGGGGGTGGGGGGGTGGCCTAGCAGGGGCTGCAGGTCGGGAGTTAGGGACACCGGCAGAGCTGTGTGTGTTGAGGGAGGACGAACCATTGCCCTCTCGGGGGCGTGGGGGGAGGATGGAGTTAGTTTGCCCCCCGTGCTGTGTCCCAGTTTAGCTTCCCGCCGTGGGGGCAGGGCCACATGCAGAGCAGCTGCCCCAGGCCTCAGTCGCCCTCCCCCGGGGCGCTCCGGGCCCAGCAGATGCCCGTGTATGGGGCTGGCAGGGCCCTGCCCCATGGGCGGCGATCGGTGCCCTCCCCTGGGCCTTGCGTCCCTGCCAGAAATAACTGAGCTCAGGCCTCTGGCATTCGGGGCTGCGGGGGCGTCACTGGGCACAGGGGGGCTGGAACCTGGGGATGCTGGCAGGGGCAGCAGCTGGGGGCAGGGGGAAATCACAGCATGGCACATCCCCCAGGGCCTCCAGGCCGGGCCCCACGTACCCGCCAGGCTGGGCCCCACCTATCCGCCAGGCCGGGCCCCACCTATCCGCCAGGCCGGGCCCCACCTACCCGCCAGGCCGGGCCCCACGTACCCGCCACGCCGGCCGTTCCTGGGCACAGCGCAGAGACCGCAGCTGGGACCTGGTGCTGCATCCCTGGCTGCCGGAAACTGCAGCCAGCTGGGGTCACTTGCCCCCCATTGCCAGCCACTTCCCCCCTGCAGCCCTATGGCCGCTGATGTGCAGGCAAAGCTGCCCAGACACGATGGGCGGCCGGGCCGCCAGCAGCCCCTTGCCGGCCCCATCAGCCTCTGGAGGCTCCCACTCCCCAGCTGGGCTGCCAGCGGCAGGGTAGGGGGGACAGAGGCACCTTCCCTCCTCCCAAAGAGGAGCGGGACAGATCCTGGCCAGCAAGGGGCAGCATCTGGGGCAGCACAAATCCCTCCCCGAACCCCCAAAAAGCTGTGGATTCTTCCTTACCTGTCCTCCGCCCGCCCGCCTGGCAGGAGTGGGCGCAGCCGCAGCGGGCACGCACCAGAGACCCCCCGCCCACCCCCCACGACCCCCCCGGCTGGACTGAATGGAGAATGCAAACGGGAGGGGATGTCATGGGGACAGATGGAAAGAGTTCAAAAAAGAAAGAAAGAAGGAAAGAAAGAAAGACAAAGGAAAATGGAAGAGATGCCCCCCAGTACACACACCTAGTGTTGCCCCCCCCCATACACACACTTAGTGCTGCCCAGGAGAGCCCACGGAGCCCTGGGAACAGAACCCAGGAGTCCTGGCTCCCAGCCCCACCCCCTGCTCTAGCCACTAGACCCCACTCTCCTCCAAGAGGACCCAGGAGTCCTGGCTCCTAGGCCCCACTCCTGCTCTAACCACTAGACTCCAGCCCCTTCCTCCCCAGGTGGGGGATTGGACCCAGGAGTCCTGGCGAAGAGAGCCTGCTACGGAGCTGAACTGGGAGGGGATATGGTCGACACCCACTGACCCCTGACCCCTGGTGCCCCATTCCCCTTTCTCCCCACACAAACTCCTGGGCACTGCCAGTCCTGGGGGGTGTATTTTAATGGGTATTTTTCTTGCCTTTTGTTTAGCCCCGCCCCCGAGAGTTGCCACGGCAACCGACAAAATAATAATAGAACAGAACAAAACAAAGAACCCCAAAGGCGGCCAAGCCGGCGGCTACTGCATCTTAGCGCGGGTGGGATGGATGGCGGCGGGTGAGGGCTGGCAAACGAGAACGCACAACACTCGATGATGGCATGAAGCCCTGCCCCACTCGGGCCCGCTGGCAGCCGGCTACCCCTACCTACCCCCTGTGTGCCCCCCGCCTGCCTTCCGGCTACCCCCTACCTGCTCCTATATGCCCCCTGCCTGATCTCTGGCTACCCCCTACCAAACCCCTAACTACCCCCTGCCCGCCCTCCAGCTACCCCCTACCAAACCCCTACCCGCCCTCCGCTACCCCCTACCTCTCCCTGCCTGCCCTCCGGCTACCCCCTACCACACCCCTACCTACCTCCTATGTACCCCCTATGTACCCTCTGCCTGCCCTCCAGCTACCCCCTACCTACTCCCCGCCCATCCTCCGGCTACCCCCACCAAACCCCTAACTATCCCCTACCCGCCCTCCAGCTACCCCCTACCTACCCTCTATGTACCCCTTTCCTACTCTCTGGCTACCCAATGCCTACCCCCTACCTACCCTCTGCCTGCCCTCTGGCTACCCCCTA
Source organism: Caretta caretta (assembly GCF_965140235.1). Taxonomy (NCBI): domain Eukaryota; kingdom Metazoa; phylum Chordata; order Testudines; family Cheloniidae; genus Caretta; species Caretta caretta. Next base: position 20,792,024 of record NC_134225.1, read on the forward strand.
CCTACCCCCTGTTTACCCCCTGCCTGCCCTCCAGCTACCCCTCCTACCCCTTATTTACCCACCTTCCCATCCCTCTACCACATACCCCCATCCATCCATCCATCTCCATACACAAATCCCCATCCATCCATCCATCCATCCATCCATCCCCATCCCCAGACACATCCTTACCCCCATGTATCTAAACTTTACCCTCCCCTTCAGCTGTCCCTTCTCCCCCCTTCCCCTGCCCCCCTCTGCCCGGCGGCCTGGCTGGTGGCTCCGTGTGTGAGGACCAGGCTGGGGGTGGGTTTGCCTGGGGGGTTGTGTTGTCGCTGTTGGGCGTCCACTTACAGGGTGATGTAGGTGTCGGCGCTCCGCCCTCTGGGTTAGTGCTGGTGGATTTTGTGTCAGGCATTGGAAGGGGCACAGGTCTGGCCACAGGTGGGGGCGGCGGCAGCAAAAATGAGCCCGTGACTTTGCCCTGGCCGCTAGCGTTAGGCTGCGAACAACATAAATACAAGGATGCGTGAACGGCGAGCCGAGACAAGGCAACGGTAAAGATGCAGTACCGGCCGGCGGCGCCGGGACGGGGCGCTGGGGCTTGCTTTGTTCCGGTGTTTTATTGGGGTGCTTTTCCTCCAAAGAATCCGTTTTTTACCAAAAAAAATGGACTTGTTTTTAAAAAAGCGAAGGGTGGGAAGTGTGTGTCTGTCCGTCCGTCGCTGGCCCGTCCCCCCACGCCCTGGCTAGGCCCTGCCCGCTGCCCCCTTGGCGCCCTCGACCTGCTGCCCCCCACCAGATCTCCGTGGGCTGGAGCCACGGCCGGGCTGTCGCTGTGCCTGGTTGTTTGCTCGCCGGCCGTGGGCAATGGCGTCTCCTCTCCATGCAGAACCTGGGGAAGTGCCACCTGGTGTGAACCGGCCGTCCCATCCCTCTGTCTTCGGGGGCTCCAGGCTGGAAAGGACAGGTCTGCGGTGGAGGCCAGGGGACGGTGCCGGGCACGCCCGGGAGAGGGACGGAGGGGGAGGCAGGGAGAGGAGCGTGATCTGCGAAGGCTGGCTCTGAGCAGGACCAGCAGGAGAGAGCCAAGGAGCAGGGTGCTGCAGACGTGTCCTCTCCGCCTGGCGTCCTGCCCTGGTTTCTTCCCGGGGACGTGACGCACGGCTGTCTCTGTGCTGGGCTCCAGATATTTAACATCAGCCACTTTGATGGGAGCGGCCCTCCCAACCCCGGTGCCGCCCCGGCGCGGGGCTGGGGCTGTGAGCAGGCCGTGGCGTGAGCCGACTGTCCATAGTGGCGATCAGTGGCAGGACGTTTCCTCTAGGCACGACGCTCCGGGGCTTCAGAGCCCCCCGCGGCCAGTGCCCGGGCAATGGCTGCAGATGGTCTCCGGTGGCAGGAGTTCGTGGGCCGAGACTGGGCGTCACGGAGGCACCCCGAGTGGCACCAGCCACCCTCGGAGGGCGGAGCTAATTGTGTCCTCGGCACGGATCACTGAGTGCCCCCGTCCCGTGCTCCTGGGGGACCCCTGGGGCCGAGCCCAGCACAGCTCCCCCATCCCGCAGGAGCTGGCCTGAGGCGCAGTCTCCACGGCAACGTATCACTCGAGCAGTCTGGCTTTGGGTGGAGAAAGTCGCCCGTGACGGACGCCGCGCTGCTGAGGCCCCGGCCCCAGGACCTGCTCTGAGGGGCCCCACCCCCAGGACCTGCTATGAGAGACCACATCCCCATCACCTCCTCTGAGGCCCCGCCCCTCGGACCTGCTCTGAGGCCCCGCCCCTAGGACCTGATCTGAGGAGCCATGCCCCTTAGGACACTGCGATGCTGAGGCCCCACTTCCTAGAACTCCACAATGCTGAGAGGCCCCGCCCCCGAACCTGCCCTGAGAGGCCCCGCCCCCAGAACCTGCCCTGAGAGGCCCCGCCCCCCCAGCATGTTGTCTTCTAGAACTCCTCACGTTCCAGAGTGACGCCGGTTCTAGGCTGCCGGAACCCCACTACGCCTTTGGTTTCCAGAACCTTCTACATACTGCAGGCTAGCGCGTCCCAGTCCCCTGGCCCCTTGGAGGGCGCGTCAGGCCCCTGTGCTACACTCAGCCCCCCGACCGGGATCACACTGCCTGTCCCGTGCCCCCCAGAGACAGAGAGAGAGACAGAGAGAGAGGAGAGAAGAGGAGAGCCGTGGGGGGGCCTTGTTCGCTGGCCAGCGCCCCCCAGGGGGCGGCATCCGGAGGGGCGTGGCTGGCGGCGCTCACCTGCCCGGTGCCCTGGCCCGACCCATCGGAGCAGACGAACTGCACGAACTCCTTGAGCGAGTCCTGGCCGTGGTGGTGGTGGTAGCGGATGGTCGGGTGGGTGAAGTAGGGGCTGGACTGCTGGATGATGGAGGTCGACGGGAAGTGCAGGGCCGAGGCTGTTGCCCGGGGGCTTCCTGGGACGGGGAGAGAGAAAGTGGGGCAGGGAGGTCAGGGATCTGCTGCTAACAGCTGCTGTGGGCCCCCTCCCTGCCCCCTGAGCCGTTCAGGCCCTGTCCTCTCACTCCCTACCCCCCCTCGCCCACTCACTGGGCCCTCCGAGCTTCAAGGACCACACGCCTGGCGGCAGGGCCATTATGGGGCTGAGCCCCACATCCTGGTCTCTCTCCCCTTTTACCGTCCCACCAGAAGGCAGGGCCAGGGGCGTCATTCCGCGGCTCCTCTCCGAGACACTCCCCGAGAGCTGGGGCCCTGGGTGCCCCGCCGGACCAGCCAGCGGGTGCCACCCGGACACCAGCCCCAAGGGACCAGCCAGCAGGTGCCACTCGGGTGCCGGACCAGCCAGTGGGCCCCACCCGGGCACTGGCCCTGACGAACCAGCCAGTGGGCCCCACCCGGGCAACAGACCAGCCCGCAGGTGCTATCTGGGCACAGTTGCCGCTATAGGGCTCGGGGAACTGGCAGGGGGTGCGGCACTGGGGGGCAGGGCTGCAGCTTCCTCCTTTGGGGGACCATCAGCCGGGTGCGTGGGGGGGCCAAGTCCTAGAGGCCAAGTCATAGTTGGCCCTTCGAGTGAAACGCCCCCCAGACAGCACTACCCCCTCTGACCCCTCCAGTCACCCCCCACCACCGCCGTCACCTCCAATCCCTCAAGTCACCCTCCTGCCACCACTGCCCCCCAGTCACACCACTGCCCCTTCATACCCCCCCACCAGTCACATCCCCACCCCCCCAATCACTCCCTGCCCCTTCAGGGCCTCCCCACCCCGGTCACCCCCCCCATCACCCACTGCCCCTTCATACCCCCCCCATCGGTCACACACACACCCCAACACGCCCTGCCCCTTCATGGCCCCCCACCCCAGTCACACCCCCACTGCCCCCAGAGAGGCCCAATGACCCCGGCACCTGCGTGAGCCCCCCAGGAGCTGCGCAGACGTCCCACCGGCACAGGCTGAGGAAGCCCCGAGCAAACCCACAGGAAGGGCTGGGCCGCCGGAAACGGTTTGAGTGAACCACACCTGCCACAGCTCTGCCGGCGCCCCTCACTCCTGACCCGCAGCCCCCTGCTAGCCCAGCCCTGGGCTCCCCCCAGCCCTGCCGGTGCCCCTCACTCCCAATCCAAAGGAAGCATTTCCTAACCCTGAGAAGTGCCAGGTGGTGGACCGGTTCCCCCAAGGAGGGTGGTAGGAGACCTGTCCCGTGGGGAATGGGCTGCTGGGGCCAGGGCTCACATCCCCCATTTGCTGGCAGCTCCCTGCCCCGTATGGTGCTAGCATGGGACAGTCCAATAGTGGGACCCAGGGTTCCCAGCCTGCGGGTGCTTTGGGACCAGTAACCACAGCTCCAGGAGAGAAAGGGACCCCCCGGTTACATGCAGCAGGCCAGCTCCCGAGCCCAGCAACGCCAGAGTCACTGCACCAAAATCCCAGCTAATCCAGATCTGTCTAAATCCTGGCTATTCTGGAATCACTCTGGATTAACTCCACCAAGATCCCAGCTATTCTGGAGTCACTCTGGAGTCACTCTAATAAACCCTACTCAGGCGATGATTGCTTAATGCAGCATAAAATCTGCCCTTTCCCCAGCATCTTCAACCCTTTAGCTGCCTCGACAGAGGAAAGACAGAGACAGAGAGAGGAAAAGCGAGAGAGACCGGCTGCCAGAACCACCATGGCTTGGAGGGACAGGGTCCCCGCCCTCCCACCCCCAGGATAGCGGCTTTGGTTCTCACCTGGTCTGACTCCTGCAAGGACCGGCAGCGGGTGGTGGCTGAAAGCCATTCTTGGGGAGGTGGTGTGGGTGGAGAGGGCGCTGCAGAAATCCAGCTTCCCTGACTTCTTTAGGGAAGCCGGTCCTGGCAAGGAATCAGCGAGAGAGGGCAGGTTTAACAGGCGGAAAGATGGATTAGTATCTGCTTGAGTCACCCCTGCTTGACCTGTGCCCCCAGCCGCTGCCCTGCCCCCTGCTGCCCTGGCATCCCTGCCCTGCCCCCTGCTGCCCTGCCCTTGGCTGCCCTGCATATCCCTGCCCGTAAGGCCCCACCGGGGGCCTGGATTTTGCAGGCTAACTCCAGTGTCTCCCTAGCCCTGGGCGTCCCCACGCCACAGCCAGGCCACGGCAATCCAGCCATCGGCTTTCAGGGCCCCCCTTGGCTACAAAGACCCGTGCGTTGTTTGGAAGCCTGGATCCACGTCGCTCTGATTTGCCTCCTGGGATCTGAGCCTCAGGCCTCTGCCTGCCAGACCGGACTCTGATGTTCATGTCTTTCAGCCGCAATTTCCCGCATTCACGTGACTCCAGCAGCTGGAGATTTACAGAGAGCCCCAAGCCCGGCGAGTAATGACACTGACCAGGTGTCGCTGCTTGGATCCCCCAGGCCCGGGCCAGTCCTGGCGCCCAAATCCCCCTCCCACCCCCGCTGCCACCCATCTTCCCTCGCCAGATCGGCATGTCCCACCTCTCCAGGCTTTGGGGTGTCTCCATTTGGAGGGGGTCCACGCGCCAGACCCCTGAGGCCGGATTTGCAGAGGAGCTGAGCATGGCAGCTCCCACCAATCTCAGGGCTCAGCACTGAAGGGGTCCCCCAAATGGCCCCCCGCAAACCTCCAGGTAGTGGGGTGCTGCTGGCAGGAGGCCTGAGCAGACAGGGCCCAGGGCTTTGACCCGGGGTCTCTCTGACCACAGTGGGGCTGGGGGGAGGATCAGGAGGTCCCCGACACCCCCAGCCCCAAGACAGAGGAAGACACCCCACCAGGGCCAGGAGCACTGGGGCTGGGTGGGGGGAGGAGTAGGCAGAAGACACAGGCCATGTCCTCCCCAACACCCCACTGCGTGCCACAGCGTCATAGGCCCTCGTGCCCACCCCAGAGGTGGCTGCATCTCAGCCTGGGGTGAGGGATCCCCGCACAAACAGCCCCCGCACCCCAACCCAGAGGTGGCTGCATCCCACTGTGCTGAGTGCAAATGACAAGAGGACAACCTGGCTGAGGGGGGAATGGTGGTCGGGGAACGGGACTTGGGGCCCTTCCCCTCTAGGGGGCGGCAGGTCTGATCTGGCCTCACCGGCAGGGGACTGGCTGGCTTGGGGCATGGAAATGGGACCTGGGGCCTTTCCCTTCTAGGGGGCGCGGGATCCAGCCCATCCCAAGCCGGCAGTGAGCACAGGGCCGCTGGCAGCGGGGGGTCTGGGATGGGGGAGACGCTGGGGTGGGCTGGGAGGTTCTCCCTGAAGCTGTCCCCCATCCAGGGACGCCCGGAGGAGTCGGAGGCCGGGGCTGCCAAGGGCTGACGTGGACGTGCAGGCGCTCTTATGTCAGCCCGTGGCGTGTGCCTGGGCACAGCTCCCTGCCCTTCTCTTGCGCCTTGGGCTCAGCTGGTTCCTGCTCCTCTCGTCCCGCCCAAGGGGGCCTCCGGGGCCCGGAGAGCGCGAGCGGCCCCATGGGGAGCCTGCCTTCTCGTGCCAGCTGCCTGGCCCCTGATCTCGGAGGAGCTGCCAGCTGCAAACACCTGTCCCGGTCAGACGGCTGCCAGGCCCTGCCTGTGCAGCCGAACGGGCCATTTGTCAGGGACAAACCTGACATGGCGGGGGGGTGGGGGGGACGGACGGGACACGCCGCACGATCCCCATCCTCACGCGGCTGGCTGGTGTGGGAGGGAGATCCCCATGACCACCTGCCAGGGTGGGCACAGGCCCCGGCGTTGGCTGCACCTAGAGGGTCCAGAGGTCCCAGTTTTATAGGGACATCCCGAGATTTGGGGCTTTGTCTTGTACCAGTGCCTCTTACACCCCCCCGCCGCCTGATTTCTCACTCTTGCTATCAGGCCCTACCTGCAGCCTCCGGGGCACTGTGTCAAACGGGCCATGGGGCACAGTGTGGTTTATGAGCTGGGCCGGGGGAGCCCAAGGCTGGGCTAGCCGGTGGCTGTGGGTCGGGAGTGAGGGGCACTGGCGGAGCTGTGTGGGGAGCCCCCATCTCTGTGATGGCCCAGTGCAATCTTGTTCCTGGGTTTGGTGCCATTACGCCCTGTGCCAGCTGCAGGTTGGGGGCAGCTGCCGGTGCCGCACTGGGTTGCTCTCAGGGCCCCTCAACCCTCCTTCTGCTCCGCAAACTGCCTCCCATGATGCCTGGTCCCAGCACCCCCAGCACTCACCCCATTGACAGTGCCAGACCCCGCCCCCTTTGCCCATGCTGCGGCTGGCATGGTGCCCATGCTGGCAAGCGTCTCTCCTTTGTGAGTGTGAGCTGGAGGGGGTGATGCCTCGCGAGCAGCACCCTGACCTCCTGGGTGGGCAGCATCCAGGGTAATAACCTGCAGGCCCAGCAGGGGCCGCTGGCCTGATGGGATTACATGCCTATGCCTCAGTTTCCCCATCTGATCTGTCTGCTGCGTGCTGTGTGTCTGCAGCTCCCAGTGTGGGGGGCACCTGGAGAACTGGCAGGACTTGGGGGTTATCATGGAGGGGCTCCCAGTGCCCAGAATGACGCCTGTCAGACACAGTGCTGATCAGAGACTCTAGCATGGACAGAATGGAAATCAGAATAACAATGCCCAGTTCACACAGACAGGGGAAGAGGCTCACCAAGGTCTCAGAGCTGGGAAAAGAGCCAACAGGTCCCGGCTCCCAGCCCCCTGCGCTAACCACTAGACCCCACTTCCCTCCCAGAGCTAGGCTAGAACCCAGGAGTCCTGTGTGACAAAGTGGGACTGTTCTTAATGTTTCCTCTGAATACTGTAGGGGTGCCTCAGTTTCCCCTAGGCATTTCTTAAGTCTCTAGGTGGTGGGATAAGGGGGAGTAATTGGTGCAGAGCAAAGGGCCAGGGTACATAAATGGCCAACACTCTGTCTCCTGGCAACTGATGGTCTGGGCCCTTCCCCCCTGCAAGGTGAGAGCTAAAGGGTTGGAGAACAAAGGAATCTGGTGACCTCCTGGCCCCGGAAAGGGACAAAGCCCAGAGGAGGAGGGGCTGGAGAGAGTTTCAGTTTGGGGCTGGCTGGGACATGGAGTGAAGTGCGGTTGTGGTTGTCTGGCTCACTGCCCCCCAACATGGACCCGGCTGAGGGGTCCTGTTCTCTGTACCTACAAGCTCTGTGTTAGACCATGTTCCTGTTGCCTAATAAACCTTCTGTTTTACTGGCTGGCTGAGAGTCACGCCTGACTGCGGAGTTGGGGGGCAGGACCCTCTGGCTTCCCCAGGACCCCGCCTAGGCAGACTCGTTGTGGGAAGCGCATGGAGGAGCAGAGGATGCTGAATGCTCCAAGGTCAGACCCAGGAAGGTGGAAGCCGTGTGAGCTTCTTGCTCTGAAGACAGGCTGCTCCCATAGAGGAGATCTCACCAGAGTCCTGACTGGCTTCGTAGGGAGCAGATCCAGAGCATCGCCCGGGGACTCCGGGACATCCTGGCTCCCAGTCCCTGCGTTAACCACTAGACCCCACTTCCCTCCCAGAGCTAGGATAGAACCCAGGAGTCCTGGCTCCCAGCCCCTGAGCTAACCACTAGACCCCACTTCCCTCCCTTAGAGAGGAGTTTTCGTTGTTCATACAGAACAGTGAATTGTTCAGAGACAGAGTGGGGTGAATGGAGAGAGATAGACGGACAGACAGAGATGGACAGACAGCAGCTCCCAGACAGCCTCACCACTCACTGCCCCCTGCCCCCGAATGAAGGGCCGTGCCAGGGTGACACTCTGGGGGTTCGCCAGCTAATTCTTTACAGTAGCCAAGATGCTCTGGCCCCCGGCTCCCCCAGGTCTGCCCTGCACCCCACTCTGCCGGTGCCCCTCACTCCCGACCCACAGCCCCTGCTAGCCCAGGCCTGCCACCCCGCACTCTCCCGGTGCCCCTCTCTCCCAACCCGCAGCCCCTAGATGCCGAATGACTCTGATGCTTCTGTGACTTGGACCAACCAGCTCCTGGCCTCCCCACAGCACAGCCCCCAGCCCCACATCCTGCCATGGCGCAGCTGCACGCCGCCCGGCCCAGCTCTTCCCTGCAAAGGCCAGAGTGCAGCCATGCCCCATGGCCTCCCAGGGCCCCGCACGGAGACACGGGGGGGCAGGAAATCTGGGGGGGCCCCAACCCCCTCACTCTGGGCACCGCCCCAGGAGGCCACATACCAGGTCCCTGCCCCGATCTGCGCCCCCCACCCCCGTACCTGCGTCCACATCGTTGGGCCAGCCGCTGGACTGGCTGCTGCCGGCGGCGGGCGAGCGCCCCGTCCCGGGGTAGAAGACCTCGTCCACGGGACTCTCCATCTCGCTGTCATCCAGCGACTTGGGGCGCTTGGTGGAGCTAGGGGGGGTAGCGAGGGGGAGACGTTGGGTGGGGTGACAGGCGGGTGGGGTGGGGCTCAGGGCCTTTCCCCTCGAGGGGTGCCGGCCCTGATTGGCCCCAGGGCAGGGTGACAGGCGCGGGGGGGGGAACAGGGCACGGGACTTTCCCCTCTAGGGTTGCCGGCCCTGATGCAGTCGCAGGGCGAGGATGGGCTGGCTCAGCGGGTGGGGAGTGGGACATGGGGCCTGTTCCCTCTAGGGGGCATCAGCCCCAGGGTGGGCTGGGAGTGGTGCCCGTCTGACGACAGAGCGGGTCGGCAGCCTGTGTGCAAAGCGAGTTTGTCGGGGGGAGAGGCCGAGGGCGGATGGAGCAGAGGGGAGAGAGCCCCCCAGGCCGGGCAGCACAGGGGCGGGGTCTCCCCTGGGCAGGATGGCGCGTACCTGGTGGAAGGAGGTGACGTTATGGACCGCCGGCCCAGAGTCACCTGGTTGATGTTGTAGTAACTGGGGCTCTCCAGATCTGCCAGGGAGAAGTTGGGACCTGATGCCGTGGCCACGGGAGCTGCGGGAGGAGAGACAGCGGGTGAGGGGCAGCGCAGGGCACCGGGCACACAGGCCTCCGCCCCGCAGCTGGCTGCAGGGGAACTATGCCCTGTACAGACCACCTGCTGGGCACAGCGACACTGCAGGCAAAGCAATCACAGGACACTCAGGGCCCAGCTAAGGCAATTCAAGGCCTACCCATAAGCCCGCCCCCGCCCCGTAGCCCCGCCCCCTCAGGGTGATGGGCTCAGGCTCTCTGCAGGCTCAGGCAGTGTGGGTCACGCTCAGGTCCCGTTTTCGAGCTTTTCTCCCCAACCGCAGGGGTTGGAAACTTTTCCCTGTCCCAGGAGAGCTGCGACTCTCCTGGGCCAGTGCCCCTCGGCGCCAGCCCCCCTGGCTCTGCCGACGGTGCCTAGGCCTTCACCTGGCCTGGGGCGACAGGCTCAGCTTTTCCTCAGTCCCCAGGTCGGGCAGAGGGGATAGAGACGGAGCCCAGCTTCTGCTTGGCCACGGGGCACGTGAGCCTGCTCTTCTGCAGTGCCTGCCTCCCCTACCCCCCAGCAGCCATTGGCATAGCTCCTGAGCCAGCCTGTGGACGTGCAGGGGGCTCCCGTGTCACGGCCGTTACCAACCCCCCTAGGATCCACTTCCCCAGGGGGAGCTGAATGAGATTGGGGGGCGCAGGGCAAGGGGGAAATAGATTGAAGGAGCGAGACGGAGACAGGGAGCAGAGCATGATTCTCCAGCCGAGCTGGCCAGCGTCCCCATACCCTGCCATGGGCGTCCTGTGCCAGCTGGGCACCCATCATGGGCAACCCATGCCAGCCTCTCTAGCCAACCCCCTGGAGACGGACAAGGAGGAGAAAGGAACCCCGGGGGGAATCTATGGCAGCTCCCCCGCCCCCCGGGCCCACCACTCACTCTGGGAGACTCGGACCAGCTCTGTCACGTTCCAGACGCCCGACGTCACAAAACAGTCCTGGAAAGTCAAATGCCCTGAAGGGAGGGAGGAGACGGGCGTCAGCGGGGCAGCAATCGGGGCACGGAGCAAGGTGATGGACTCAGCTGGTGCCCCTCACTCCCGAGCTGCAGCCCCTGCTAGCCCAGACTTGCCCCCCCAGCTCTACCGGGGCCCCTCACTCCCGACCCGCAGCCCCTGCTAGCCAAGCCCTGGACTCCCCACAGCTCTGCGGATGCTTTTCGATCTTGGGAGAGGGAATAGGGGGGATAGACAGAGGGCTGTGAGGGGCTCTCACCAGTGGGCAGTGGTTTGATGGGGGGCTGGGGGGCACCATGGGGGGCTGGGAGGGTCTCTCACCGTTGGGCAGTGGTCTGATAGGGGGATGGGAAGATGAGGGCTGTGGCGGGCTATGGGGGCTCATGGGGGGCTGTGGGGGTTTCTCACCCTTGGGCAGTGGTTTGATGGGGGGATGGGGAGATGGAGGCTTTGGGGGGACTATGGGGAGACTGTGGGGGGCTATGGGAGGTTGTGGGGTGGCTGTGGGGGCTCATGGGGGGCTCAGGGGGGTCTCTCACCATTGGGCAGTGGTTTGATGGGAGGCTGGGGGGGACCATGGGGGGCTGGGAGGGTCTCTCACCGTTGGGCAGTGGTTTGATGGGGGGCTGGGGGGCACCATGGGGGGCTGGGGGGGTCTCTCACCGTTGGGCAGTGGTTTGATGGGGGGCACTATGGGGGGCTGGGAGGGTCTCTCACCGTTGGGCAGTGGTTTGATGGGGGGCTGGGGGGCACCATGGGGAGCTGGGGGGACCTCTCACCGTTGGGCAGTGGTTTGATGTCCACATCTCCTTGCTGGTTTGAACTGTCTGATTGTCCGGATTCTGTAACACACAAACAGAGAGCGACATCAGGAGCTGGGCAGCGTCTGGCAAGGGGGGCCCGATCCTGGTGAGGTTCTGGGCTGTGCCCGGCACAGGGGGCCCGATCCTGGAGGGGGTCTGTGTCGTTACCATAACAGAGAACAACAAACCCAGACCCACCCCGGACCCTCCCCGAAGTTTGTCCCAAACTGACCTTCAGAACAGTGCGCCAGGTGCACCCAGGAGAGCCATGGCCCCTCCCCATTTCCCCCCTCCCCCCCCCCGCAGCCTTGGACCCGGGGCGGCCTCGGGGCTCTCGTAGCGCTGCTCAGCCCTCCCCCTTCATTTTCCACCTGGTTTCCAGTCCCCACTGATGGCCCCCCAACACTGGGCATCGCAGCCACCCCCCTCCACCCCTACTGCACATCAGGGCACAGCCCCGGCGCTGCAGGCGCACAGTTCAGGTGTTCCAGTGGCACAGCCCTGGAGTTGCAGTGACACAGTTCGGGCGTTGCAGTGGAACAGCCCTGGAGTTGCAGTGGCACAGCCCTGGAGTTGCAGTGGCACAGTTTGGGCATTGCAGTGGAACAGTTTGGGCATTGCAGTGGCACAGTTCGGGCGTTGCAGTGGCACAGCCCTGGAGTTGCAGTGACACAGTTCGGGCGTTGCAGTGGCACAGTTCGGGCGTTGCAGTGGCACAGCCCTGGAGTTGCAGTGACACAGTTCGGGCGTTGCAGTGGAACAGCCCTGGAGTTGCAGTGGCACAGTTCGGGCGTTGCAGTGACACAGTTCGGGCGTTGCAGTGGAACAGCCCTGGAGTTGAAGTGGCACAGTTCGGGCGTTGCAGTGGCACAGCCCTGGAGTTGCAGTGCCACAGTTCGGGCGTTGCAGTGCCACAGTTCGGGCACTGCAGTGCCACAGTTCGGGCGTTGCAGTGGCACAGTTCGGGCGTTGCAGTGCCACAGTTCGGGTGCTGCAGTGACACAGTTCGGGCGTTGCAGTGGAACAGCCCTGGAGTTGCAGTGACACAGTTCGGGCGTTGCAGTGGCACAGTTCGGGCATTGCAGTGACACAGTTTGGTGTGGCAGTGGTGCAGCCTGGGCTTTGCAGTGGCGCAATTTGGGCATTGCAGTGGCACCGGTCGGGCTTTGCAGTGACACTGCCCGGGCATTGCAGCTCTGGTGCCATGCGTATTTAGCAGTAACCTCTGCTTGGGTTAATGGGCCACGTGCCGACCCCCTTCCTCAGCCTGCATCCCCTGGCGAAGGCAGCGGCCCCTCAGCGGCAGGGTGGTGCCATGGCCCCGCGGCTGGCGCTGGGCACAGGACTGGGCCGAGGACCCAAGAGGTCGGCGCTGCCCTGGATTCTCCAGCTGTGCCCCGTGAGGCTGCCCAGCGGGAACCTCCAGGCCTGAGGCCTCCAAAGAGTTAATTGGCTCGGCCTTCCTTTGCCGGCTTGGCACAGGCGGCCGCCAGCCTGCGGGTTACCTATGTCAACAGCCCACGCTCTGCCCCCCTCCTGGCATCAGCCGGGGCGCCGCCCCCTGCCCCGGGTCCATCTCCTCCAAGGCCCGGCTCCCCAAAAGCTGGCTCAGGCCCCGCTCCCCGTTCGGCCCTGCCGGCTGCTGGCAGCCATCTTAAAACTTGGCAGCCATTTTAGTGCTGGCGGCTAGCTGCGGCCCCATGGCTGAGGGACGGACGGGGCTGGGGGCTGAGCCCTGGGACTGGGGAAACGCAGCCTTCAAAGCGATGGCGGGGGGGGGGGGCCGGGGGGAGGGGGCTGGCACGGGAAACATACAGGTTCTCGAGGCCTCCCCAGGCACAAGCTCCCGCCAGCTCCGGGGCCAGTGAGCCAGCCTGGGGTCAGAGTGGAAGAGGCCGGGCACGCTGCGTCTGGGTTGCAGGAGAGGAGTGGGGTCTGGTGGTTAGAGCAGGGGCCGGGGAGCCAGGATTCCTGGGTTCTCTCCCCAGCTCCGGGAGGGGAGGGGTGTCTGGTGGTTACAGCGGGCGGGAGCAGGCCTCCTGGATTCTATCCCAGAGCCCTCGTTAGTGCTGGCTAACGACCCAGTGGGGTGGGGCTCACAGTGCTTGGGGGGTGCAGGGCAGTGCCCTCCCTGGCTGGCCAGGAGCTGTGAGACGTCCCAGAGCTCAGTGCCCTCAGCCCAGCCTGGGCAGGGGCTGGATGGAGGCTGCTCCACCAGGGGCCCCGGCAGGTAACAGCTATGGGGCAGCCCCCTAACGCTTGGCCACACTCAGCTCCAGAGCTGGGATATAACCCAGGAGTCCTGATCCCCAGGTCCCCCGCTCTAACCACTAGACCCCATCCCCACTCCTCCCAGCGCCAGGGAGAGAACCCAGGAGTCCTGCCCCAGCCACGCCTCCCTCCATCAGTTCTGGTGGGGGGAGAGGTCCCCCCTCCCCAGCCTTTATCCAGCGACTAAACCCTTATCGGGAGACAGCAGCTGAACAAACACAAACCTGCCGCTGGCAGAGCCCCTACAATGCCCGGCTGCTTTATCTCACCCACACAGGCCGAGCACGGCCCCCCGCCAGCAGTGCTCGGAAGGGGGCGGTAAGCCAGGCTGGATTTTACTGGCCCCCCCGACCCCCGTGACAGCTTCTCCCCGAGGAGGCTCTGAGACGCCATCGGGTGCTGGGGGGGTCGGATCCACGGAGACGCCGTAATGCAAGCTAGTGCTAAGCCGGGATTCTGGTGCCCCTCACTCCCGACCTGCAGCCCCCTGCTAGTCCACCCCTGGGCTCCCCTCCCCCAGAGAAAGGGTGATGGAAGGACTGAGCCGGGAGGGGGCTGCCGGGGCTGCCCCTAAGCCTCCCCCTAGGCGAGAGCAGGGATCGAACCCCGCCTCCCCCCGAGCGGAGGGAGACTCGCCCCAGGCCAAGGGGCGCTATAGGGGCTATGACCTGCAGGCCGAGGGGGTGCTGCCCACACGCTGTAGCTCATAGTGCCCTGCTCGCCCAGGTTCGAATCTCAGCACAGACTTTCCAGCCACCCAGTCCCTGCCCAGGGCTCCCTGCCCAGCAGAGCTCATTAGCTGGGCCCTGCCCCTGCCTGCCCAGGCCAGCCCCAGAAGTTGGGGCGTGATTGGCTGGGGGGCACGGAGATGGAAGGGCCAGCGATGGCAGCCATGGAGCCCCCTCCTCCCTGGCCATGGGCAGTGCCCTCTCGGTGCCAGGACTGTAGCCCCCCCCCCCAGCTCCATGCACTCCACAACAGCTGCTCGGCTGTGTGATCCTGGCCGAACCTGCTCCCCCCCCACCCCCAGTGCCCCATGGCAGATCGTCTCTGCACTCCTGCCTGCAACTGGCCCATGCTGCCAGCCTCCAGCGCCCCCCTAGGACCAGCCCCTCGGGCTTCCTCCCACTGCCCCTCGTGCTGGGAGGCTCCTGGAAACCCCCGCAAAGCTCCTCCTTGTCCTGCCAAACCCTCCTCCAACCTCCCCTTGGCTGAGACGCCGACTAACCACCCCCCCCCCCCCCCGCCCCGACACTGGCCAGGCTGCTGGGGAGCGGAGCCCACTGCTGTCAAGCTGCCCAGAGCTGGCCCCGTAGGCTCCTCCATCCACCCATCACTCCGTCCCCACCTGCTGTCTCTGGGCTTGTACCTAGATCGGGGCAGGGACCATCTTTTTGGAGTTTGTACTGCACCCAGCGCCACGGGGCCCTGGGTGCTACCGTAATACACCTAATACGTAAGAACGGCAAGACACTAGAACAATCCCTAATCTCTTGATAGAATCTTCCACCATCCAAATCTTCCATTGATAGAATCAGCCTCCACCATCCAAAATCACTTGAGAGCAAAAGGGCATCCTATGGAGCGAAAACGCTCCAGAGCCAGCAAAGGGTTCATGGGAGCAGCGGGCCTCAATCACCCTTAAATGCATAGAAATGTCCATACACAACTGCCCGACCCCAGAGATGGCTGCAGCTCAGTGCCGGGCGAGGGGTCCCTGTATAAACAGCCCCCAGGCCCCACCCCAGAGGTGGCTGCATCTCAGCACTGGGTGAGGGGTCCCTGTCTAGCCAGCGTGTGGAGAGTTTGCAGTCCTGCCAGGTGAGCCAAGGCAGCAGGACTGTCCGATGTGCTGCTGGGCGAGGTTGGCTCCCTCCCTTCAGGCTCTGGGCTCTGCAGAGACCCCCGTGCCAGCGGCTCTGATGCTGGCCAGCACCGGACGAGCCCTAGGAAATGCCCGCTAGGAGCAGACCGGCAAAGAAGGGGTTAGAGCTGCCTGGTGAGCTGGTGCGTAGGGCTAAGCCACACCTGGGCAGAGGGAGATGAGCTCACAGGGCTCAGGAGAGAGGATGGCCCCCCCAGCAAGCAACCGATCACCTCCCCCACACTGCCGATCACCACCCGCAGCCCGAGCTCCCCCACACTCCGCTTTCCTGGTTCCCCTCAATCCCAACCCACAGCCCCCATGCCTGAGCGGATGGGCCGGGTCACCGCGGGTGGGTTTTGCCCTGTCCCATGCCTGGGTTTGGTTCCTACATTCCCCCAAGGCTCACCCAATGGGCCCCCTTGGACATGCTAATATACATGTGCACACTAACCCACCCAGTCTGCAGGGAGTGCACACGTGAACACACCCAAGGCACACGCCCTCACTACGCTCACACAACAGGCACAGCGGACGCACACAGCTCTCACCCGCCATGGACACAGCACGCAGACAGGCCCACATGCTACGCACATGGAACAGGCCATGCCTCGCACACTCAACATTTGTGTGACACACATGTAACACGACACACACACACACAGCATGACTGTAACGTGCACACATGGACAAAATACAGTCATGGAACATACACACACAATAGATGTGCAAAACACATGTAACACCCAGGTCACACACAAAATGCACACGTCACACACACATTCCCCCCCCCCCCCCCGACATCTCTGGTGCCTCCTGGACGGTCTAACCCCAGCTCACCCTGGCAGCGCCCCCATCCTCCAGCAGGAACTTAGCAAAGAGGGGGAACCTGCCTGGCTCTGGGACCCGCTTTGGGCACTGCAGCAGACCCCCCCAAACCGCCCATTTGCCTGCGGCACTTGGAATGGACCTGACTCCAGACCAGATTTGAATGCCCCCCACAAGCTCTGCCCGGCCTTGGGGTAGGGAACCAAACCCCTGCCAGCTCCCCCGGATCCTAGCGGCTCCCTGCTCCAGGGGGCTCATCCATGGGGAAGGTGCCAGAAAGAAACTGGGACAGTCAGAGCCCCCCAAGTGAGAGAGGCCTGTGAGGGCTGTACCTGTGGGGCTGGGGGCTCCACAGCACTGCCCCCAGCTCTGTTGGGTTTATGGGGAAGAAGTAACTGCCCCCGACCCACATCAGCCAGGTCCCCAGAATCTCTGGACGTGCTGGGTTGCCCCCTCCCCCACATCTGGAAGGCATGGGAAGGAGACACTGGCAGCCCATGGGAATATGGGGCCCCCCCAAATCACCCCGGTCCCCGACCCACCTCAAACCAGCCCCCTGTCCCCCTGAGGACCAGCCTCCTGACACTCCCCATAGGACAGTCAGCCGCCCCCCCAGGGTTGCTCAAAGACTGGAGGATTTAAGCCCAGCCCCGGTGGCCCGGAATGCAGCCCCCACCACCACCCCGGGGCAGGCTGGGGGGCGGGGGTCTTGGCAGGGATGAAAGCAAGCGAGAGGGAGATGGCAGCTGGACCCGGCCCCCAGGTCACACGAGCCAAGGCATTGTCTGGCCAGCCCAGCTGGCCCAGGGCCCTGATCCCTCGCGGCTCTGCCCCTCCCTGGGGCTGCCCCTGCCTCCCCACACGCCCAGGGTGGGGGAGCGCATGGGCCTGCCCCTCCCACTCCCAAATCCCCTTCTCCCCTCTAGGGGGTGGGGCATGGGGCCTTTCCTCTCCAAGGGGCACCGGTTCCCACCTGGCCAGCTCTGGGGGGTGGGGGGGATGTTCCCATCACTGCTCAAACCTCTCCCCGCTGGGCCAGCCCCTCCTTGCCCATCCCCTGCGCTGGCTGGTTTCTGCCAGGCCATGGTGCCCTGCCGTGGGTTATCCCAACTGCACTCCCAGCCAAGCAGGGTGGGGTTATGCCACTGTTTGGATGGGAGACTATTCAAGTAACCCCCCAGGGGGCACCAGGAGGTGGAGGGGCTCAGCAGGGGGTGCTCTGCCCCCATCAGTGCTGGCCCTGAGCCCCAGTGTGGCACAAGCTCCCCCGACACGTCTGTAATAGGAGAGCCCCCCAAACCCCAAGCAGGGGGTCCCTGCTATTTCCCCCACCAGCCCCTCTACCAGCCAGCGTCCAGTGGAGGCAGGATCCTCCTTCCCTTCCTGGCCCAAGCATCTGGGTCGCCCCCTGGGGGTCTGGAACCTGCTGCTCTGCCCCTACCCAGCAGTGCCCGTGCCTTCATGCCATACGTGGGACCTAGCACACACCTTCCCCAGCACCGGGCAGATCCTACAATAACAAACCACTGTGAGCAACCCAGTGCCTCCGGGAGACCCTACAATAACAAACCACTGTGAGCAACCCAGTGCCTCCGGTAGACCCTACAATAACAAACCACTGTGAACAACACAGTGCCCCCGGGAGACCCTACAATAACAAGCCACTGTGAGCAACCCAGTGCCCCCGGGAAACCCTACAATAACAAACCACTGTGAACAACAGGGTGCCTCCAGTAGACCCTACAATAACAAACCACTGTGAGCAACCCAGTGCCTCCAGTAGACCCTATAATAACAAACCACTGTGAGCAACCCAGTGCCTCCGGTAGACCCTACAATAACAAACCATTGTGAACAACCTGGTGCCCCCGGGAGACCCTACTACAACAACAAGCCAGCAGGCTTACCCGCCCCTACAGACACATGTGAGCCTGGTGCCAGGGGCACGGGGCTGGATAATAACCCCAGGGAGGAGATGCCCACTGCTGCCCTCTCTCTCAGCCCCACGCCACCTTGGTATGCCAGGCCTCCCTGCCCCAGATCCACGATGCCTGGCTTCGCCCCGGGCACCCCAGACCCAACACACAACAATGCTCGCCAGCCTGAGTCAGACCCAAACTTATTGTTATTAGGAGTATTACAGTAGCACCCAGAGCCTCCCATGGCCGGGGCCCAGCTGTGCAGGGCACTGTATTTATTAGGGGTATGACAGCACCACCCAGAACCCCCACACACAGCCTGCGCCCCGCTCAGCAGGGGGCAGCACAAACCCAGAACAAAGAAACACTGCCCAAGGAGCTGCCAAGCCTTTACTCCATATCCCCTCTGCCCCCCAGGATTTCATACCAGTGCGGGGCAAGCGAAGGGTGCTGTGCCAGGGTAGCACCCACCACCCCAGGGCTCAATCCAGCCCCGTGCCCCTCTGCCCTGAGCTTGCCCCCTGGCAGGGCGGGCTGGTCCCCCTCTGGGCAGGACTGTGGGATGGGGCAGGGGAGATATCCTGACCCTCCCCAGGACGCCCCCCTCCCCCGTTGGCAATGGCTGGGGGAAATAAATGGGGGGACTGGTACCGGGCTGCCCACAAACCCTAGGGGGGCTGGTATAATGCTGCTCATACACCCTGGGGGGGCTGGTATCACGCTGCCCACACTCCCTGGGGGGGCTGGTACCGCACTGCTCACACATCCAGGGGAGGCTGGTACCGCACTGCTCACACTCCCTGAGGGAGCTGGTACCACACTGCCCACACATCCAGGGGAGGCTGGTACCACACTGCCCATACACCCCTGGGGGGGGCCTGGTACCACACTGCTCACACTCCTTGTGGGGGGGGCTGGTACTGCGGTGCCCACAGGCCCGGAGGGAGGTGGGGCACTGGACACTCCCGCCACCAGGGTGAGCCCCCCAACAGCCACAGTAACCAGGCCTGGTCGGGGAACAGGTCACGGCAGCCAGAGCCTGGCACGCAGGGCGAGGGGCAGGGCACTGCCAGGGGACCCCTCCTCTGGGAGCGTCATGGGGCTACGGGGGTGGGGGGGCGGGGGCTTGGAGTTAGAGCTGTGGGGCTGGGAGCCAGGATGCTGGGTTCTGACTCTGGAGGGCCGGGGGATCAGAGGGCACCAGGGAACAGGCCTCCCCAGGAGCTGGAATCGAGGAGGGGGCCCAGCCCCGCCCTGAGAGGCTTCTCTGGGGAAGGGGGCAGCCCTGGATGGGGGGGCTTCGCACCCAAGCCCCCAGGGACCCCTGTGAGTGGGGGCAGAGCGAGGGCGGCCGGCCGGCCCAGTGAACAGGTTGGGGGCTCCCCCCAGACAGCTGGCTGCAGCCGGCCCCTAATCCCAAGCAGAGAGGAGGGCGTGCGTGTCTCTTTAAGAGGAGACTTGGCACTGCCCGGTGCCCGCTGGCAGTCGGGTTTACGAGCAGCCTGTGCCTGCTGCAGCCATTTGACGAAGGGGAAGAGGCAGCGGCAGAGCCAGAGTGAGAGGCCGCGCCGCCAGCCCCAGCCAGCCTAAGATGGCGGCACGGTAACAGGGCTGCCTGGCAACTGCCAACACCCGGCAACCACCAGCACCCGGCAACCACTGGCTCCTGGCTATCATCAATGCCTGGCAACCACCGTGCCAATGTCCGGCAACCGCCCACACCCAGCAACCACCATGCCGACACCTGGCAACCACCAGCACCCAGCAACCGCCAACACTCGGCAACCGCCATGCCAATGCCCAGCAACAGCCAATGCCCGGCTACCACTGTATCAACCCCCGGCAGAGACAGAGCCACCCACTCTGCAGGGACAGGCAGATCTGTCCCTGTGGGCTCCCGGGGCCAGCTGGGTGCCTAGGGCACGAAGCCAGGGCACAGCACGGGTTAATGACTGCCAGCGAGGGAGAATCCCCCAACCCATTGGGAGAGAGAGACACAGACAGACAGAGGGTGTATATGGAAAAAGAGAGCGAGAGAGAGATGGGGTGTAGGGGGACAGATAGATAGATAGATAGATAGAAGGGGTGTATGGGGATGGATAGATAGATAGAAGGGGTGCATGGGGATAGATAGATAGATAGATAGATAGAAGGGGTGTATGGGGATAGATAGATAGATAGATAGATAGATAGATAGATAGATAGATAGATAGATAGAAGGGTTGCATGGGGATAGATAGATAGATAGATAGATAGAAGGGGTGCATGGGGATAGATAGATAGATAGATAGATAGATAGATAGATAGATAGATAGATAGATAGAAGGGGTGTATGGGGATAGATAGATAGATAGATAGATAGATAGATAGATAGATAGATAGATAGATAGATAGAAGGGGTGTATGGGGATAGATAGATAGATAGATAGATAGATAGATAGATAGATAGTTAGATAGAAGGGTTGCATGGGGATAGATAGATAGATAGATAGATAGATAGATAGATAGATAGAAGGGGGTATGGGGATAGATAGATAGATAGATAGATAGATAGATAGATAGATAGATAGATAGATAGATAGATAGATAGATAGAAGGGGTGCATGGGGATAGATAGATAGATAGATAGATAGATAGATAGATAGATAGATAGATAGATAGATAGATAGATAGATAGAAGGGGGCATGGGGATAGATAGATAGATAGATAGATAGATAGATAGATAGATAGATAGATAGATAGATAGAAGGGGTGCATGGGGATAGATAGATAGATAGATAGATAGATAGATAGATAGATAGATAGATAGATAGAAGGGGGTATGGGGATAGACAGATAGATAGCAGTACTTGTGGCACCTTAGAGACTAACCAATTTATTTGAGCATGAGCTTTCGTGAGCTACAGCTCACTTCATCGGATGCACACCGTGGAAAGTACACAAGATCTTTTTATACACACGAAGCATGAAAACATGGGTGTTTACCACTACAAAAGGTTTCAGAGTAACAGCCGTGTTAGTCTGTATTCGCAAGGAGAGGGGGAGCGCTTGTGGCGCCTTGGAGACTAGCCGGTTTGTTTGAGCATGGGCTTTCGTGAGCTGCTACTGCTGTTACCAACAGGAGAGTGGGGTTGGGGGGAGAGAAAACCTGGATTTGTGCTGGAAATGGCCCAACTTGATGATCATACACATTGTAAGGAGAGTGATCACTTTAGATAAGCTATTACCAGCAGGAGAGTGGGGTGGGGGGAGAGAAAACCTTTTGTAGTGGTAAACACCCATTTTTTCATGCTTTGTGTGTATAAAAAGATCTTTTATACTTTCCACAGTATGCATCCGATGAAGTGAGCTGTAGCTCACGAAAGCTCATGCTCAGATACATTGGTTAGTCTCTAAGGTGCCACAAGTCCTCCTTTTCTTTTTGCGGATACAGACTAACACGGCTGTTACTCTGAAACCTGTCATAGACAGCAGTGTTGAGGATAGCTAGCCAGAGGGGGTGTATGGGGATGGACAGAGGATGTATATGGGGATGGATGAATAGACAGACAGGGGTGTACGGGGACAGACAGACATGGGGACAGCTAGCCAGAGGGGGTGTCTGGGGATGGGGGGACAGACATACAGACAGATGTGCGAGGGTAGCTAGCCAGAGGGGGTGTCTGGAGGCAGATGGGCAGCAAGGGCATGGGGGGATAGGGACAGAGATCTCGACTGGGGACACACAGCTCCCCTGCCCCCTCAGCCCGCCCCCGGTTGCCGTGTGCCCAAACACTCTCGGCGCCTGGTCCTCTCCCACCCCAGGCCGCTCACAACTCTGGCTGCCCCGGTGCATTGTGGGAGGCAGCAGTGGGTTTGGGTAATTGGTGTTCTCAGGACCGACCCCCCCAATCCCCGCCAATGGGACTCATCCCCAGAACTGCCTCCTTGGGCTTGACAAACAGAAGTGACCGCTGCCCCCTGCAGGGCGAGCTGGCGGGTCACTCCCAGCCTGGGAAACGTGCAGAGGTGGGAGGTCAGATTGGACAAGGAGGGGCTGGACCCGCACCCCAAAACACAGCACTCCTCCCACCAGCCAGAGCCCCAAACACAGCACCCTGGTCCACAGAAACACAGCCCCCCAAACATCCCCAATACAGCCCCCCAAACACCCCCAATACAGCTCTCCATAACCCCCAAACTCCCCAACACTGCACCTCACAGCCCCCCAAACATCCCCAATACAGCCCCCCAAACACCCCCAATACAGCTCTCCATAACCCCCAAACACCCCAACACTGCACCTCACAGCCCCCCAAACATCCCCAATACAGCCCCCCAAACATCCCCAATACAGCCCCCCAAACACCCCCAATACAGCTCTCCATAACCCCCAAACACCCCAACACTGCACCTCACAGCCCCCCAAACATCCCCAATACAGCCCCCCAAACACCCCCAATACAGCTCTCCATAACCCCCAAACACCCCAACACTGCACCTCACAGCCCCCCAAACATCCCCAATACAGCCCCCCAAACATCCCCAATACAGCCCCCCAAACACCCCCAATACAGCTCTCCATAACCCCCAAACACCCCAACACTGCACCTCACAGCCCCCCAAACATCCCCAATACAGCCCCCCAAACACCCCCAATACAGCTCTCCATAACCCCCAAACACCCCAACACTGCACCTCACAGGCTCCCAATCATCCCCAATACAGCCCCCCAAACACCCCCAATACAGCTCTCCATAACCCCCAAACACCCCAACACTGCACCTCACAGGCTCCCAATCATCCCCAATACAGCTCTCCATAACCCCCAAACACCCCAACACTGCACCTCACAGGCTCCCAAACATCCCCAATACAGCCTCCCACAACCTCTCCAAACACCCCAATACAGCCTCCTGCACACCCCAATACAGCTCCCAAACAAGCCCCAGTTTCTCTCTCTCTCGGTTTTAATAAGTTATTTCAAAGGCGGCAACGGACCAACCCAATAAACAGAACCGAGAGTGGGGTCAGGGAGAGAGCAACAGACAGAGGGTGTGTGGGGCAGACAGACAGGGGTCAAGAGGTGGGGCTGGAGGGGTGTGTGGGGCAGACAGATGGAGGGTCCGGGGGTGGAGCTGGAGGGTGCATGGGGCAGACGGACAGAAGTCAGGAGGTGGGGCTGGACAGACAGGTTTCTGTGGGGCTGGGGGAGCCTTGCTGGGGGTCTGACCCACATGCGAGGCAGCAGCAGGAAGGGGTGAGTGGAGAAGGCGGGTGATGGGGGCAGGAGGAGCCCAGGTCTCCTGGGCTCTGGGGGAAGCTTCCCTCCACCCTGCCTGGCACCCACGGGGGCAAAGGTTGCTGCCCGCAAGAGGGGCCTGGCACTGGCCCCCAGATGCTGCTGTTTCCTGGGCGAGGCTCGGGGGAACAGAGACCTGCCTGGGGGCCCAGCCCTGGGCCCGGGACCCCTGATATGTGTGCTGCCCACCGGGCCCAGATCAACCCCGCCGGCGCCCGCCAGGCCTCGAGGGCAGGGGCTGGACCCGCCCCAGGTCCGGCCGAAGGGAGGGGGGCACGGAGGAGCCAGCAGCGTGCCCGTGCCCAAATCCAGGCAGCCTCCCTGAGCGCTACCCCACCCCCTCTTCCCATGGGGCTGGCAGAAGGGGTTCGCTAAGCCTGGGGGTTGGGAAAGCTCCTGTCTTGGCTGGACCAGGGCTGGTCATGCCTGGCACAGGTGGGTGGGGGGTGTCCCTGGCACTGCCCCCAGTCAGCCATGCCCCCAAGAGGGCAACAGGCCCCATCCCTGCTCCAGCCCCACAGGACAGTCACTGGGGCTGCGTTTCCCCCGGCCAGAGCTAGGTGGCGCAGTGGGCTCAAGATGGGAGGTCACTTCCACCTTCTAAGGCTGGGGATAGGAAATGCATCCTTAGGGAGCCCGTCACCTGGGCCTCTGGGCTCCCCCCACTCTGCCAGTGCCCCTCACTCCCGACCCGCAGCCCCCTGCTCTCCCAGCCCTGGGCTCCCCCCGGCTCTGCCAGTGCCCCTCATTCCCGACCCACAGCCCCCTGCGCTCCCACCCGGGGGTCCCCCCAGCTTTGCTGGTGCCCCTCACTCCCGATCCGCAGGCCCTGCTCTCCCAGCCCTGGGCCCCCTGCAGGGGGTGCTGTGGGTCTGTCGGTGGCACCTTGGCAGTGTCCCCCCTGCCCCTTCACTTTCACACGCGCCTGCCTGGCTGGAGGGGAAATCAGACCCATTCCTTGCCCCGGGTGACACAGACCCCCTGGCAGGGAGCAGCTGGGAGGGGCAGGAGGGTTACACCCCTTTCCCAGGAAGGGCCGACGCCGCCCGGGGAGGTGCCGGGGGCCGTTACGCCAGCTCGGCTGTGGGCCGGCCTGCGAGGAAGGCGGGGGCGGGGGCCCAGCTGCTGTGAAAGGCCCTTTGTCTGCTGGCGGAGGTTATCCGAGGTAACCGCAGGATCGCGCCCGACCTTCTGTTCCACATTAGCACTGGGGGGCCCGGCTCCTGCCCATTCGCTCCCACCGCTGACCTACTTTCCTCCGGAGACGTGCAAAGGGGACCTGGCTGCTCCCGCTGCCCCAAGAGCCCTGAATTAGCTCCCGCGGGAGTGGGAGCAGCATGGGCAGGGGCCACCCGCCACCCCCGCTGCCCAGAGGCCCTGTTCCCGGAGCACGGGGACTGCCCCAGGCAATGTTCTACTCAGCACTTTGCTAATGGAAGGGTCATATCCCATTGCACAGAAGGGGAAACTGAGGCACAAGGGCAGGAATGGGTGTGGCCCAAGGTCACACAGACAGTAAGAGGCAGAGCTGAGGAACAGAACCCAGGAGTCCGGCTCCCAGCCCCCCTGCTCCAACCACTAGACCCCACTCCCCTCCTAGAGCTGGGAAACGAACCCAGGAGTCCTGGATGTCCCCACATGGCAGGACAGCCGCTGTGTGTTCTGTCTCAGCTGGGTACTCTGGGGGGTGATGGGCATGGGGCGGCAGAGCGGCTGGCAGAGGGGCTGGGGTGCCAGACAGCCTAGGCTGAGCACTGCAGGATCCGGGGGTGCCCATGGGGAGCTTCGGGGGGTGCGCAGGATGGAGCTGCACTCACAGCCCCAGGCACCGTCTGGCCATGCATCTCCCACCCGAGCCCAGCCCGGAGCCCCTGGGCCGCCCCGACGGGCCCTCAGTGCTGCTCGGAACAGAGCCGGGCCAAAACCTGCCCAGATGGACAGAACCAAGCCGAGCCCAGCCAGCCAGAATCGACCCACGAGCAGCCCCTTGCACAGACAGACCTGACCCAGGGTGGAGCTGAAGGGGGACCAGAACCGGGCCAAACAGAACAGAGCTGGGGCCAGAACCAAGCCCGGATCAGAACCCGTCTGGCCCCACGGAGCTAAACCAGGACTAGAACCCGCCCAAAGAGAGCCGAGCAAGGCCCAGAAAGGGGGTACCAGGACTAGAACCCCCCTGGCAGCTAGTGCCCAGTCTGGCCTGGCCAGGCTTCTGCTCCGCCACCAGGAGGAACTTCCCCACCTGTCACCAGCAGCAATAGCAGGGCCTTTATCTCCTCTCTGCAGAGCATGGCCAGGCGGGCACCCCCGGCCCGGGGGAAGGGCAGTGCTGGGTTGGCAGGGGGGTTTCCATGTCCCACTGTGGCCCCATTTTCTCCCTGCCCCCATCCCCATCCTGCAGGGGGCTAGGTGGGGGGTCCTGTCCTGCAGGCGGCCAGGCTGGGGGGTCCTGTATTACAGGGGGGCTGGGTGGGGGGGTCCCATCCCATAGGGGGCTGGGCAGGTGGGGTCCCGTCTGCCTTGCCACCCCACGTCTGGCGAGCCGCAGCCCCAACTCTCGGGGCAGGAGCTCAACGCCCGCCGGGCTCCCGCTCCCACACACCAGCTGCCTGAGACCCTCCCTGGGGACCCCGGCCGCTGACCCAGCCGCCGACACACGATGTCCTGCCAAAGCTTCTCCTGATTAATTCAGTTAAGACGGGAACGAACTTCCCAGATCCCCTCGTTTGCTGGCCGAAACCTCCCCATGCCGGCAGCCCCAGGCCCAGTGTCCGGACCTGGGGCTCGGTTCTCTATGCCGGGGCAAGGGGCTGCAGGTCAGGATTGAGGGGCACCAGCGATGCAGGGCTGAGCTAGCAGGGGGCTGTGGGTCAGGAGTGAGGGGCACCCGCAGAGCAGGGGGACAGGGCTGAGATAGCAGGGGGCTCCTTCCCAGAGAACCGCAGGGCTGCAGTAAAGGTTAACCGCAGGGCAAATGGGGGGAGGGGATGATTTCAAAGGGGGCGGGGGAGCCTCATGGGGGATTCCTGGCTGGGCTGGGACACCCCCTCCCTTGGCACAGCGGGAGGGGGGTTTGCAACTTTTCAGCCCACAAACTTTTGCTAGTGGCAACATTAAGAATAGAACCCAGGAGTCCAGATTCCTACCCCACTCCCACACTGCCACCAACACACCCTCCCACCTCAGAACCAGGGACGGAGCCCTGGAGTCCTGGCTCCCAGCCCCCCACTCTAATCACTAGTCCCCACTCCCCTCCCAGAGCCAGGCACAGAACCCAGAAGTCCTGGCTCCCAACCCCCCTCAGTGTCACACTCAGATGGGCTGGAAGGAAAGGGGATCGCAGGGGCTCTGGCCTCAGCCTGTCCTGTGCCAGGCACTGGGTCCTGGTGCTCCCAGCCCAGTTCTCCTACGTGCCCCACGGAAGAGTGCCAAACGCCTCTGCAGACACAGTGGGAGCAGGATCACGCCACCCACCACCAAGATGCTGCCACCTCTGGGCTGGGAGGCAGCAGCTGCTTGCCAGCTGCCCAGCGAGGCTCCCCATGCAGTTTGGGACAGGAAGTGAAGGCAGAATCCTGTCACCCAAGCGCCCGGAGGGGCTGCCAGCTATGGGGGACTCGTCTCCCCGCCGTGTGCCGACGAGCTGCCAGCTCCACCGCTCCGGGAAGGCAGCCAAGCAGGGAGGATTATTTTTATAAGCCAGTGAAAGGCACATGGGACTCAGGTAGACGGAGGCCCTATGTAGGAGAAGTGGACGCACAGAGCACAGTGGGGAAGGGGGGGAGCAGGGAGCGAAGTGAGGGGTGGATCTTTAAAGCGACCTTCCGAGAAATGTCTCACTGAGCTCCTTTCCCGCCTTCCCACCCCAAATTAGCAATTTCCAGCCCCCATGTGTCCAAAAATAGTACTTTCCAGGCCCCCATGGGTCTAAAATTAGCAGTTTCTAGCCCCCCATAAAATTTGTGGTTTCTAGTCCCCACACATGTCTAAAAATAGCAGTTTCTAGCCCCCCATGCATCTAAAATGAGCAGTTCCCCCCCAAATCCAAAAGGGACCATTATTCAGCGCAGTTCAGCTGAGCCGGTTCATGACAGCTGGTTCAAAAGCCACCCTTTTGAATTCTCAGGGACCCCCACACCTGCCTCCCCATATTAAAAGGGTAATATCACCCAATGAGAATTAACAGTTTCTTGTCTCCCCCATCTCCCCCTCCCGCAGTTGAACGTGGCAGTTTCTCAGCCCCCCTATGGGATGAGCTCTGGAACAGATCTGGCTGGGGGGCATTTAGCCCAGCAGGCCTGGTCTCCTAGGATGAGTGATGGGAATGTGGGGTCCCACACTGCACCCCTGGCCTGCCCCACAGCAGGGGGGCCGCCCGGCGCACAACGCCAGGCGGCAGAGCCGGAGCTCCCAGAGAACAGGTCGCACCGCACAGCTAATAGGAGGGTGGCAAACTCAAATTGCTTTTAATTAAGTGAACAACAGCGGCCCCACCTCCTCCCTGACACCAGGCAGGAGTCTGAAGAAAGCCATGGCCGCCTGCCATCACCCCAACGCTGGGGTGACCGGATCGGGCCCAAGATGCCTGGCTCCCAGCCCTGACCACTGCACCCCACTCCCCTCCCAGAGCGGGGAGAGAACCCAGGAGTCCTGGCTCCCAGCCCCCACCTGCTCTAAGCACTGCACCCCACTCCCCTCCCAGAGCGGGGAGAGAACCCTGGAGTCCTGGCTCCCAGCCCCCACCCCCACCCCAGCTCCAACCCCTTCCCCCCCACTCTGCCACGGTATCCCAGACATGGCTGAGGTATGGGGCCTTTCCCCACAAGCCAGCTCTCCCTGTGCCAGTCAGGTGGAAATGCGCAATAAACACCGAATTGAAAGGAGATGAACCCGGGGAGGGGGCCCCGGCGACCGGGGCAGGGGGGCGCGAGGTGCCAGCGGGGAGCCGCCGAGCGCACATAGGCACTGATGGGCAGTGGCAAGTGTGAACAGACACGGGAGCCTCAGGCAGCTGGCCAGGTTCTGGGCAATGAGCACCGCCAAGGGGCTGGCAGGCTGCAGAGTGGGACATGGGCCCTTCCCCACCAGAGTGGGGCACTGGCCAGCTGCGGGGACCGGGAGAATGGGACCCGGGCCTTTCCCCTGAAGGGGGTGGCAGCTCCGATCTACCCCCAGGCGGGGACTGGCTGGCTCAGGGGTGGGGAAAGGCGCACAGGGCTTTTCCCCACCACCTCACCATGGAGAACCCCAGCCCAGGGCCCGTGTTAGGGCCGCTCAGTGGCTCTTGGGTGAGACGAGTTTGGAGGGTCTCAGTCACAGCCACTAAAGAGGCAAGTGCCCCGCTGGAAGCCAGAGTCAGAGCAGGCAGCTTTAGCAGCAGCCTCTGGGTGGGGAATGGGATCTAGTGGTTAGAACACTGGGCTGGGCGCCAGGACTCCTGGGTTCTATCCCTGGCTCTGGGTGGGGAGTGGGATCTAGCGGTTAGAACACTGGGCTGGGCGCCAGGACTCCTGGGTTCTACCTCTGGGTGGAGTGGGATCTAGTGGTTAGAGCAGGGGGCTGGGAGTCAGTCCCAGCATGCGGCCAAGGCGAGAGAATGCAGCTGGCTCTGGGGAGCGGGGGCCACGCACGCCCAGGCACTGAGAATTTGCCTCTTCCTGCTGTGCGGCCCTGCAGGGGCCAGTGCCCCCCTGTGTCTGGAGTTCCCAGCTCTCCGCTGGCCCCATCCCTACGGCTCCCCAGCGGCTGGAGGTGTTTCCTGCTGCCGGCCGAGCGGCCCAGATTTACGAGCAGATGCTGGTGCAGGGCTGGTTGTAATTTTAACCCCCAATCGCAGCCTCCGGGGCTGGAAGCAATTTTCTCATTACAATCTCTGGGCTCCCTGTCGCTCCCCCCACTCCCCCAACTCAGCCACAGCCCAGCTGACCCACACGTGGGGAGCAGATTGGGCGGGGAGACTTCCCCCTGCAACCAATGTTTCCCCTCCCAGGAACCCCCCCTCTGTTCCCCCGCCCAGTAAGGTTTACTCCACGCCCGGGGCGCCAGCTTGAGTCCTGCCCGAGGCAGTGACTGATCCTACGGGGGCCAGCGCGTGTAATGAGCTTGAGGGGATCTCAGCCCGGTTCCTACATGGCCCCTCTCAAGTATCGACCCACGGCTGCTCCCCACCCTGCAGCCCCTGAAGCGGAGCAGCTGAGGGTGGAGGGGCTGGAAGTGGAGTGGCTCGTGGGGGTCTCGGGTCTGCGGGGGAAGGACAGGGCAGCCTGGGCCACAGCCACTGAGGAACCCACAGCGGATTGGGGTGTGTGGGGCACAGCACTTTGTGCAGTGAGAAACACAACTACAAATGGGGGCAGGGGGGAAACGGGGACCATCAGGCAGCTGTGAGATGGGGGGCCGGGCGAAAGACCCCAAGTCCCACTCCATATGCCACAAGCCAGCCAGGCGCCAGAGTGCCCTAGAGCGGAAAGGACACATGTCCCACTCTGCACCCCTCTGAGCCAGGCAGTATCCTGCACCACGGGGCCCTGGGCACTACCGTAATGTACCTAATACCTAACGTACAACGCCCTGCACCACAGGGCCCCGGGCACTACCGTAATGTACCTAATACCTAACGTACAGCGCCCTACACCACAGGGCCCCGGGCACTACCGTAATGTACCCAATACAGAACGTACAGCGCCCTGCACCACGGGGCCCTGGGCACTACCGTAATGTACCCAATACAGAACGTACAGCGCCCTACACCACAGGGCCCCGGGCACTACCGTAATGTACCTTATACAGAATGTACAGAGCCCTGCACAATGTGGTGCTGCTCTACCACTGGCATGCCCACGCGCTGCCATAAGACACCCTGCTCTTAGCTTGGTGTTTTCATCTGGAGAGCTGTAAGCACTTCCCTAAGGAGGTCGATATTTTTAACCCTATTTCACAGCTGGGGAAACTGAGGCACAGAGTGGTAAAGTGACTTGACAGAGGTCATGGAGCAGATGAGGCAGGACTGGGACTAGAGCCCAGCTGTCCTAGCTCACCAAACCGAGGGCGCACAGGAGGGAATGGCAGAGTAGGAGATAGAACGCAGGAGTCCTGGCTGTCCCCCTCTGCTCTCCCGCCACGTCCCTCTCGGAGCTGGGGATCGAACCCAGGCGTCCTGCAACCCAGTGCCTCCTGCCCCCCACCCCCGACTCTTTCTGCATCACACTCTTTGCTCACAGTCGGTGGGTTAAGTAAACCCCAGTTCCCCAAGGGCGGGGGCAGCCCAGGGCTGGGTGGTGCCGGGGCAGGGCCCATCTGCTGGAGGGGGTGTTTCCGAGCTTTGGGCTTTGTAAGTCTAGGGGCTTGGGCACTGGGCTGGGAGCCAGGATTCCTAGGGTCTAGGTCTGGCTCTGTCCCTGACCTGCTGGGTGTCCTTGGCTGAGTCCTATGCCTGGCCCGTGCCTCAGTTTCCCCTCTCACCCTGTGCAGCGACAGGGACCCAATCTCAGCTGAAGCTCTAGGTGCTGCCGTAACACATCTAACAGCAACAAGGCTGCGGTGCAGCTGTGCCCAGCCGGCGAGCGCCCGACGCTGGCAGATGCTCCGGACGCTAACCGGACAGCTAGGCCAGGCCCGTGGGTTGGGTCCCTCTGGGGCCTTTGGAACGGACCAGCCCGCCGCCCCCCACCCCATGCCTTGGAGCTCTGGGGTCAGGTAACAGGAGCCAGCCCCACAGAGGCCAGCTCAGACGCCCTTCATCTGAGCCCCATATACAGCACCCCACCCGCAGCCCCCTGCTAGCCCAGCCCTGGTCTCCCACACAGCCCTGCCAGTGCCCCTCACTCCCGACCTGCACCCCCCTCTCCCACAGCTCTGCCGGTGCCCCTCACTCCCGACCCGCAGCCGCCTCTCCCACAGCTCTGCCAGTGCCCCTCACTCCTGACCCGCAGCCCCCTGCTAGCCCAGCCCTGGTCTCCCACACGGCCCTGCCAGTGCCCCTCACTCCCGACCTGCACCCCCTCTCCCACAGCTCTGCCGGTGTCCCTCACTCCCGACCCGCAGCCCCCTGCTAGCCCAGCCCTGGTCTCCCACACAGCCCTGCCGGTGCCCCTCACTCCCGACCTGCACCCCCTCTCCCACAGCTCTGCCAGTGTCCCTCACTCCTGACCCGCAGCCCCCTGCTAGCCCAGCCCTGGTCTCCCACACGGCCCTGCCAGTGCCCCTCACTCCCGACCTGCACCCCCCTCTCCCACAGCTCTGCCAGTGCCCCTCACTCCTGACCCGCAGCCCCCTGCTAGCCCAGCCCTGGTCTCCCACACAGCCCTGCCAGTGCCCCTCACTCCCGACCTGCACCCCCCTCTCCCACAGCTCTGCCAGTGCCCCTCACTCCTGACCCGCAGCCCCCTGCTAGCCCAGCCCTGGTCTCCCACACAGCCCTGCCAGTGCCCCTCACTCCCGACCTGCACCCCCCTCTCCCACAGCCCTGCCAGTGCCCCTCACTCCCGACCTGCACCCCCCTCTCCCACAGCTCTGCCGGTGCCCCTCACTCCCGACCCGCAGCCCCCTGCTAGCCCAGCCCTGGTCTCCCACACAGCCCTGCCAGTGCCCCTCACTCCCGACCTGCACCCCCCTCTCCCACAGCCCTGCCAGTGCCCCTCACTCCCGACCCGCAGCCCCCTGCTCGCCCAGCCCTGGTCTCCCACACGGCCCTGCCAGTGCCCCTCACTCCCGACCTGCACCCCCCTCTCCCACAGCTCTGCCGGTGCCCCTCACTCCCAACCTGCACCCCCCTCTCCCACAGCTCTGCCAGTGCCCCTCACTCCCGACCTGCACCCCCCTCTCCCACAGCTCTGCCGGTGTCCCTCACTCCTGACCCGCAGCCCCCTGCTAGCCCAGCCCTGGTCTCCCACACAGCCCTGCCAGTGCCCCTCACTCCCGACCTGCACCCCCCTCTCCCACAGCTCTGCCGGTGCCCCTCACTCCTGACCCGCAGCCCCCTGCTAGCCCAGCCCTGGTCTCCCACACAGCCCTGCCGGTGCCCCTCACTCCCGACCTGCACCCCCCTCTCCCACAGCTCTGCCGGTGTCCCTCACTCCTGACCCGCAGGCCCTGCTAGCCCAGCCCTGCCCTCCCGCCACTCGGCCGGTGCCCCTCAATCCCGACCCGCAGCCGCCTCCGCCCCCAGCCCAGCCCAGGGGCCCCCCAGCCGTGTTGAGGCTGTGTTGGGGGTGTCTGGTGAGGGGGGGGGGGGCTCGGCCAGGAGCGCAGCTCTCTGGCTACGCGGAGGCCGGGTTGAAGGGGCCGGTTAGGGGGAGCCCGCGAGGGAGCTCAGCAGAGGAAATACGCAAAGAATTCGCCTGGCTCGGGGCCAGCGGGTCAAAGGAACAAAGAGACAATTGTTTATATTGGGTCCTGCAGGGCCCGCACAGCACAGAGCCCTTTCCCGACCCGGACGCCAGGGTCCTCTGGGGAGGCCTGGACTCCCCCGTTCCCCAAAAGAGCCCGAGGCTGTCCCCCCTCAGCAGCACAGGGAGCAGGACGGGGCTCAGCCCAGCACCACAGGACTTGGGGTGCTCAAGCTGTGTCTAAGGGAGCCCCCATCTGCCTCTCCCCCCACCCAGCCCAGATCTGAACCCCGAGGTGCCCCACACTGAATCCAGCTCATGCCGCCCCCACCCTGCCAGCTGGGGGAGAACCCCCCGAGAAAACTGCCCCAGAACCTCTACTCCTGGGGATCTCAGCATGCTGCAGCCCCCATCCCCCTGCGCCCCCCTTCCGCTTCCAGAGGGCATCAGCCCCCGTCCCCAGAGCCCAGCTGGCGCCTCCACCCGAGTCTAACAAACACAAAGCAGGACTCCTGGGTTCTCTCCCCAGCTCTGGGAGGAGAGTGAGGTCTAGTGGTTAGAGCAGGGGGCTGGGAGTCAGGACTCCTGGATTCTCTCTACAGCTCCCACTCACCCTGTCACCTGGACCAAGCCCATACCTCAGTTTCCCCTTCTAGAAAGGGGCTCACAGGACTCTGCCAGAGCTCTTAAAGGTGCCGTGTTCTTCTGTGCTGCATTTGGGAGTGGGGGAGGGGCCTTCCCACTAAAGTAGGGGGACACTGAGGCACCAAAGGGAAGACTGCACCTGATGCTTCAGTGGCTAGGCGTGGAACCCAGGTGTCCAGGCTCCCTGGGCTGAGGCTCACACCTCTGGGCTAGTGTGTGGGGAGGTCCAGGCAGGGGACTGTCCTGAGGCCCCCCACCCTGCTAGCCCAGGGCTCATGGGACTGGCAATCAAAGGGGCTGCGAGGTGGGGCAGGGCACAGGAGGGAGGGAGGGACCCCTAACACTCTCACACCCATCCCCCCCACTGCTCTCAGCTGGTCCTGCCCCACATCCCTGGCTTCCCTCCCACCCTGAGGAACGAAGCCTGGGGATTGGGTGGGTTCGGGCGGGGGCGGGACTGGGGGACTCCGGCCCAGCAGGGTCAGGGTTAAGTTTGTCAGCGGCTAATTAGAGCCCTTGGGTGAAAGAATTTGAATGCAGAGCAGTGGTGGGCCTGGCTGGGGGGAGGGGGGGGAAGTGCCTGGTTCTCACTTTGGGGGGCACATGGCTCTCAGGGGACATGGAGGCACTCGGGGGGCATTCTGCTCTCCCCAGTGGGACGGGGTAAAGAGGGGGAGGGAAGCAGGGCAGAGCAGACTGGCAGGAAGAGGGGGTGAGCAGCGAGCAAGGATGGGGAGCGGGACAGGACCCCTCAGCCCTTCCTGTCTGGCACCCCTGACACGACTCTGCTGAGCCTCAGCCCTGTGTCCCCCAAGCCAGGATGGGGGGACACAGAGCGAGCCCTCCAGCCAGGCGAGGGGACATGTGAGAAGGGAGAAGGTAGGGTTGGGGCAGGAGTAATACAGGCGGCATAGTCTAGTGGTTAGAGCAGGCCGGCTGGGAGCCAGGAGTCCTGGGTTCTATCCCCAGCTTTGCAACCTCCCCTTTCCATGACTCATCCCCACCACACACACACACTCCCATGCCCCACACAATGGAAAAGCTGCACAGCACCTGGGGATGAATAGAGGGAGGTGCCGGCGGATGGATGGGTACAAGGTTGTGGCTGGGGATGGATGGATCAACAGAGGAGTATGGGGGGGACAGATGGGTGTGTCAGGGGAGGGATGGGTACAGGGTTGTGGCTGGGGATGGATGGATGGATGGATAGAGGAGTATGGGGGGGATAGATGGGTGTGTCGGGGGATGGATGGGTACAGGGTTGTGGCTGGGGATGGATGGATGGATCAATCAAGGAGTATGGGGGGGACAGATGGGTGTGTCGGGGGATGGATGGGTACAGGGTTGAGGCTGGGGATGGATGGATGGATCAACAGAGGAGTATGGGGGGGATAGATCGGTGTGTCAGGGGAGGGATGGGTACAGGGTTGAGGCTGGGGATGGATGGATGGATGGATAGAGGAGTATGGGGGGGATAGATGGGTGTGTCGGGGGATGGATGGGTACAGGGTTGAGGCTGGGGATGGATGGATGGATCAACAGAGGAGTATGGGGGGGATAGATGGGTGTGTCGGGGGATGAATGGGTACAGGGTTGTGGCTGGGGATGGATGGATGGATCAATCGAGGAGTATGGGGGGGACAGATGGGTGTGTCGGGGGATGGATGGGTACAGGGTTTAGGCTCGGGATTGAGGGATGGATGGATAGAGGAGTATGGGGGGGATAGATGGGTGTGTCGGGGGATGGATGGGTACAGGGTTGTGGCTGGGGATGGATGGATGGATCAATCGAGGAGTATGGGGGGGACAGATGGGTGTGTCGGGGGATGGATGGGTACAGGGTTTAGGCTCGGGATCGAGGGATGGATCGATAGAGGAGTATGGGGGGATAGATGGGTGTGTCGGGGGATGGATGGGTACAGGGTTGAGGCTGGGGATGGATGGATGGATAGAGGAGTATGGGGGGGATAGATGGGTGTGTCGGGGGATGGATGGGTACAGGGTTGTGGCTGGGGGTGGATGGATGGATGGATAGAGGAGTATGGGGGGGATAGATGGGTGTGTCGGGGGATGGATGGGTACAGGGTTGAGGCTGGGGATGGATGGATGGATAGAGGAGTATGGGGGGGATAGATGGGTGTGTCGGGGGATGGATGGGTACAGGGTTGTGGCTGGGGATGGATGGATGGATGGATGGATAGAGGAGTATGGGGGGGATAGATGGGTGTGTCGGGGGATGGATGGGTACAGGGTTGTGGCTGGGGATGGATGGATGGATAGAGGAGTATGGGGGGATAGATGGGTGTGTCGGGGGATGGATGGGTACAGGGTTGAGGCTGGGGATGGATGGATGGATGGATAGAGGAGTATGGGGGGGATAGATGGGTGTGTCGGGGGATGGATGGGTACAGGGTTGTGGCTGGGGATGGATGGATAGATCAATCAAGGAGTATGGGGGGGACAGATGGGTGTGTCGGGGGATGGATGGGTACAGGGTTGAGGCTGGGGATGGATGGATGGATCAACAGAGGAGTATGGGGGGGACAGATGGGTGTGTCGGGGGATGGATGGGTACAGGGTTGAGGCTGGGGATGGATGGATGGATAGAGGAGTATGGGGGGGATAGATGGGTGTGTCGGGGGATGGATGGGTACAGGGTTGTGGCTGGGGATGGATGGATGGATGGATGGATAGAGGAGTATGGGGGGGATAGATGGGTGTGTCGGGGGATGGATGGGTACAGGGTTGTGGCTGGGGATGGATGGATGGATCAATCAAGGAGTATGGGGGGGACAGATGGGTGTGTCGGGGGATGGATGGGTACAGGGTTGAGGCTGGGGATGGATGGATGGATCAACAGAGGAGTATGGGGGGGATAGATCGGTGTGTCAGGGGAGGGATGGGTACAGGGTTGAGGCTGGGGATGGATGGATGGATGGATAGAGGAGTATGGGGGGGATAGATGGGTGTGTCGGGGGATGGATGGGTACAGGGTTGAGGCTGGGGATGGATGGATGGATCAACAGAGGAGTATGGGGGGGATAGATGGGTGTGTCGGGGGATGAATGGGTACAGGGTTGTGGCTGGGGATGGATGGATGGATCAATCGAGGAGTATGGGGGGGACAGATGGGTGTGTCGGGGGATGGATGGGTACAGGGTTTAGGCTCGGGATTGAGGGATGGATGGATAGAGGAGTATGGGGGGGATAGATGGGTGTGTCGGGGGATGGATGGGTACAGGGTTGTGGCTGGGGATGGATGGATGGATCAATCGAGGAGTATGGGGGGGACAGATGGGTGTGTCGGGGGATGGATGGGTACAGGGTTTAGGCTCGGGATCGAGGGATGGATCGATAGAGGAGTATGGGGGGATAGATGGGTGTGTCGGGGGATGGATGGGTACAGGGTTGAGGCTGGGGATGGATGGATGGATAGAGGAGTATGGGGGGGATAGATGGGTGTGTCGGGGGATGGATGGGTACAGGGTTGTGGCTGGGGGTGGATGGATGGATGGATAGAGGAGTATGGGGGGGATAGATGGGTGTGTCGGGGGATGGATGGGTACAGGGTTGAGGCTGGGGATGGATGGATGGATAGAGGAGTATGGGGGGGATAGATGGGTGTGTCGGGGGATGGATGGGTACAGGGTTGTGGCTGGGGATGGATGGATGGATGGATGGATAGAGGAGTATGGGGGGGATAGATGGGTGTGTCGGGGGATGGATGGGTACAGGGTTGTGGCTGGGGATGGATGGATGGATGGATAGAGGAGTATGGGGGGATAGATGGGTGTGTCGGGGGATGGATGGGTACAGGGTTGAGGCTGGGGATGGATGGATGGATGGATAGAGGAGTATGGGGGGGATAGATGGGTGTGTCGGGGGATGGATGGGTACAGGGTTGTGGCTGGGGATGGATGGATAGATCAATCAAGGAGTATGGGGGGGACAGATGGGTGTGTCGGGGGATGGATGGGTACAGGGTTGAGGCTGGGGATGGATGGATGGATCAACAGAGGAGTATGGGGGGGACAGATGGGTGTGTCGGGGGATGGATGGGTACAGGGTTGAGGCTGGGGATGGATGGATGGATAGAGGAGTATGGGGGGGATAGATGGGTGTGTCGGGGGATGGATGGGTACAGGGTTGTGGCTGGGGATGGATGGATGGATGGATGGATAGAGGAGTATGGGGGGGATAGATGGGTGTGTCGGGGGATGGATGGGTACAGGGTTGTGGCTGGGGATGGATGGATCGATAGGGCAGGTGTGTGGGGGGGATGGACGGGTAGAAGGGGTGCTTGTGGGATAGATGGGTAGAGCAGGGGTGTCAGGGGCTAGACAACCACCTAATGTATTTCAACTCTGGACCCCTGGCAGGGGGGTCCAGCCCCGCCCCGCTCCCCAACCCAGAGCGCTGCTGGAAGTGGGGCAGCGCGCAGCCCCCGGAGCGGCAGGCTAATCGCTGGGGAACCTGGGCTCTGGCTCGGAGGCGGCCGTCACGTCTCCTCAGCCCCTCGCTAGACGGCAACAAGGAGATAATTCAGTGGCGGGGGCATGGCAGGGGACTGGGCCGTGGAGTCTCTACCAGCCAGGACGGCGGCTCCAACCCACCTCACGGTGGCAGCACCCTTAGGCTAGCAGGCCGGGCCTCCGGGCCACCAAACAGCCCCAGACTGAATGGCGCATGGGGCAGGGGCAACCACAGGGCCTAGGGCACCAGGTGCTGGGAGCCAGGACTCCTGGGTTCTCATCCCAGCTCAGGCAGGCCCTGGGCTCCCTGCAGCCGGGCTCAGGCCGACGGGGGCTGGGCTCTGGGGCAAATCCTGATCTTTCAGGCTCCGAGTTCACGCTGCGGCTGAGCTTGCGGAGCGCACAGGCCGGCTCGCCGGAGGGGAGAAATCCAGACCCCCACTCACGGGACCACGCATTTTATCCCCCCCGGCCGCTCGCCCAACCAGCCCGCCTTGCCCCCAAGTCAGTCCTACCGGCCCTCGGGCCCCGGGGGGTGCAGAGCCGCTGAGAAGGGGCAAAGGGGGGGACGAGGGGGAGACAGGGAACGGGGGAGGGCGCATCAGGGGTTAACGAGCTTGTTCCCC
The DNA here is from genome assembly GCF_965140235.1 of Caretta caretta. Classification (NCBI taxonomy): domain Eukaryota; kingdom Metazoa; phylum Chordata; order Testudines; family Cheloniidae; genus Caretta; species Caretta caretta. The sequence goes on from NC_134225.1 coordinate 20,830,333, forward strand.
TCCTCCGCCGAGGGCTGTTGCTCTAACCTGGGGCCCTGTTGACACGGATTAGGCTGTGGGGTCAGGGGTCGCAACCTCGACAAGTGGAGCAATAAAGCCGCACGTGGCAGGCACGGGGCAGGGGTGGGACGAGCCAGGCCCAGCCCCCAGCCCAGGGGCCCACAGACCCTGCCCCCACCATGCCCCTGTCCTACCCACGCTGTCTTGGCCACCAGCCAGCACCTCCCCAGCCGCGGCCCAGGCTGGATTCTAGCCGGCTCTGTGGGGGGAGCAGGGTCTAGTAGTTAGAGCAGGGGGGGCTGGGAGCCAGGACTCCTGGGTTCTATCCCTGGCTTTGGGAGGGGAGCAGGGTCCAGTGGTTAGAGCGGGGGGGCTGGGAGCCAGGACACTTGGGTTCTATCCCTGGCTCTGGGAGGGGTGTGCAGTCTAATGGTTAGAGCAGGGAGCTAGGATGTCTGGGTTTCACTCCTGATTGGCTAGGTGGCCACACATAAGTCCTAGTTCCTCCCTGTGCCTCAGTTTCCCCTTCAGTAAACCAGGGGATAATGACACTGACCTAAATATGCCCCAGATGCTGATGTGGTCGAGTGCCAGCCCAGCTGGTCTCTGCCCCAACCCCCTGCCCGCTGCTACCCCAGAGTCACCCAGCCCCTGCTCTGCCTTCTACCCGAAACTGCCTCTGCTCCCTCCCGGCCAGCCTGAGTCCCTGGGGGAGACACTGACAGCCCAGCCCAGCGTCCGGAGCCACCGCACGGGGCCTGGGTGCCCAGGGCACCTGGCAGAGTCAGCCTGCTCCCAGGGCTCATTTACTAACAGCCTGCCAGGCCATGGGGAAACTGAGGCAGAGAGATGGTATGACTTGCCCAAGGGTATGCCATGAATTGGTGACAGGGCTGGGAACAGAGACCAGGAGTCCTGACTCCCCGCCCCCCACTCGACTCCATTGTCCTCCCGGAGCTGGGGACAGAGCCCACTGCCCCCCATCTCCAACAGCTCTGAACACTAGAGGGCACACTCTCAGCCCAGTCCCCAGCACAACCAGTGTCGACCTGGACAGCATGTCCCCGACGGGGCTGCTCAGGGACATCCCCCAGGCAACACCAGCACAGCCAGGCCTCCCTCCTGCCAGGCTGGGCAAAGACCCCGAATAATGGATCACCCTCCTGACCTGCAGCCCCCTGCTAGCCCAGCTCTGCCGGTGCCCCTCAATCCCCACCCTCAGCTCCTCTTGCCCCCAAGTGGAGAAACCCTGTGGTGCTAGATGCCAAAGCTGCCAGGTTGGGTTTAGACAGAGAACAGTAAACTCAGTGCACTTGTGATGGGGGCAGATGGGGTGCCGGGTCCGAAATGACAACAGTCTTGGCTATCCCCCGTCTCCCCCACGTTTCACCCCCTAGTGGCCACCTGCAAAGCTGGCTCGAGAGCCCCAGTCGTCTCCAACTCGGGGCAGGACCCGCCCCCCCCGAACTTTGCATCAAGAACGTGTCTGAAACTTGCCTCCATTCCTGGGCATCAGCCACCGTGCGTTCTCCCGAGCCTGGGGCAGCACGTGGACACCCATAACCGCATTCAGGTCCCCCCCGCAGCTGCTAACCCCTCCTGGCCGGGGCCCGAGGGAGCGGGGAACTAAGGCAATGGCAGCAGGTGTCACGGCGGTGAATTCTCAGATTCCCAGAGTCAAAGGCCACAAGGGGTGACGGTGCTGGGGTGGGGGTTGGAGGGGAGGCCTGTCACTGCATGCCTCTGGGGCTGTGTTGTTTGGCCTGTTGGGTGTGGCGAGGGGGCCAGAGCAGCGGGGAGGAAGGAGGGGGGCGAGGGTGGGGGACGGACGGACTCGGCATTTTCTTACACTAGCACAAGTGGTTTTAACATTGTCTCATCAAACCCGCAGCCCTGCCCTGCACACAGCGCCCCCTAGTGCCCTGCTGGGGCAGTGGGTCAGCACTGACTGAGGGGAGAGCGCCCCCTACCCAGCCCTGCCCTGCACACAGCGCCCCCTAGTGCCCTGCTGGGGCAGTGGGTCAGCACTGACTGAGGGGAGAGCGCCCCCTACCCAGCCCTGCCCTGCAGCACAGCGCCCCCTAGTGCCCTGCTGGGGCAGTGGGTCAGCACTGACTGAGGGGAGAGCGCCCCCTACCCAGCCCTGCCCTGCAGCACAGCGCCCCCTAGTGCCCTGCTGGGGCAGTGGGTCAGCACTGACTGAGGGGAGAGCGCCCCCTACCCAGCCCTGCCCTGCACACAGCGCCCCCTAGTGCCCTGCTGGGGCAGTGGGTCAGCACTGACTGAGGGGAGAGCGCCCCCTACCCAGCCCTGCCCTGCAGCACAGCGCCCCCTAGTGCCCTGCTGGGGCGGTGGGTCAGCACTGACTGAGGGGAGAGCGCCCCCTACCTAGCCCTGCCCTGCCCACAGCGCCCCCTAGCGCCCTGCTGGAATTTGTGGTGTTATCCCCAAGGGAGACATCCCCCAAATCCCCTCCCCTCCCTCCTCCCAGCAGGCGCCTGCCTGTCGCCGGCAGAGCTCAGCAGAGGGGACGTGTGTGCGAGACCCCAGTGCCAGGGGATTGCGGCTGCATCACCGGGGGGGTGAGAGCCCAGGGCGGCATTGGGGAGCCCCGCACAGGACACTGCGGCACTTCCGGGGGCCGAGGTTTGAGAGGCTCATTGCCGGATCAGAGACGGGGCAGAGAAGAGCCACAAAACAACTCGAGGGTGGAGAAAACACCCACCGGCCCTGCTCAGTGCTGCGGCTGGACGGAGAGGGGCCGTGACCGCAGGGCGTCAGCAACTGCCCACGGAGGAGACCCCGGGTGCAAAGGGTCCCGGGGGACAGCGGAGAGAAGCAGAACAAGAACCAGGGCTGGAGGCTAAAGCCAGACCCGGCTCAGTTACAGACCCGGTGCCGGCTGGTGCCCAGGCGAGCGATTAGCCGGTTGAACAGACCCCCAGGGAGCGGGGAGTCCCCCCCCTCAGGCCGTCTCCAGGCCCAGCCCGGCCACCTTGCAGGAAGCTGCGTGACCCAAGGCAGGGCCCGGGGCTCATTCGGGGCACGTGGGTGGACGTCTCTGGCCTGTGCCAGCCAGGAGGGGCGACTGGACTGTCTCTGGCCCCTGGTGCCTTTGACTCTGGCTCTCCGGCACGCCTCCTGCTGGGCAAGTGCCGAACGCTCCATCGCGAGCGGGTGCCAACTCCCTGGGCTGCAGGGAGGGGCCTCTCTCCACGCGGGCAGGGCCAAGTGCCAGCGATGCCCTAGCCCCCCACCGCCTGCCTCGCCCGCCCCTCTGGACTCCCAGATGGCCCCTGGTGCAGCCCAGCAGCTGCTGCTCAGGGGAGCCGAGTGAGAGGCTCCCCGATGGCCCCAGATGGACGGCGGGGGGAGGGAAGAGCCTCAGCTCAGGACCTGCTTCCTAGCATGGGTGGGGAGGGGCACGGTGGCTGCCCCCACACCCCATGCCAGCTGCCTTATGGGGTCAGGGGAAGCTTGGTTCCCTCGTCCAACTCCCTCCTCTATGCTCCCCCCGCTCCCTAAACCCCTTCACAGCAAAACGTGCCCCCACCCCCGAGCTCCCTCCTAGCTGGGCTCCCCCGAGAGACACAGGCCGAGCAAGCCCGCTGCACCCGGGACTATACCCGCTGCATTCGCCCCGCGCCCGCTGCACACACACTGTGCCCATCCGCGCCTGCGTTCCCTCTCTAGTTGGCCCTGCCTGTGTCTCCACACGTGTACTTGCAACAGCCAGCCAGGGCCCTTGCGCTGGGCAGGGTGGCTGGGAAATACCCCCCCACTGGCATCGTGGCAGGCACAGACCTGCTAATGAAGGGGAATTTTCTGCCCCGAGTCGAAAGGGGACGAGCGGCAGAAGCCAAAATCCACCTCCCCTGGCACCCAGCAAGCTCCAGCCTGCTCCGCCAGCCCAGATCCCCACCTCAACCCACTGCTCTGCCACCTGGCCTGACAGCAGCAGGCTCTGCCCAGCGGGGCTCACAGGGGCCTTTGGTCTGGAACAAGCATCAGAATCCCAGGGAATGGGAAAGGCTCTTCTCCGGTCTGTCCGAGGTGAAGGGGGTTCAGGGAAGGAGGCCTGGAGCTAAGGCCAGCTGGAGGGTTTGGGGAGGGAAGCTGGGCACTAGGGGGAGGTCAGGGGTGTAGCCCCCTGCTGTCCCACCCATGGCTCCCCGCAGAGCTTTGCCACCTTAAATAAAAATACCTCACTCCCGACCCCCAGCCCCTTTCCCCCCCCAGCTCTGCCAGTGCCCCACACTCCTGACCCGCAGCCCCCCCACTAAAGCATCCAAATGGCGATGTCAAACTAGGCTGGTTTTGCACCAACCAGGAAACAGGAGGGTCTCACCCTCTCATTGCCTCTTGTATCACTCAAACCGGTAGCTCCGAGTTCTTTCCCCAGAAGTATCCTGGCCAGGACATTACCACCCATCCCCACAACAGCCCAGCAATAAAACCTGCCTTAAGAATATACCAACTTCAGAAAATATCACTACCTTACACATGATCGACGAAACAAATAAAAATACCACCTTAACAACGAAGGCTCCAGTTTTCAAAGGAGCCGTCCCAGACTAAACACTGCCTTACAATGTAAAGCTTCACCTTTAAAAAACAACTGCCTTAAAAAAATAGCATCTTTCTGAAATAAAAATACCACCTTAAACAACTAAAATACCACCTTAAAATAATAAAATACCAACTTTAAATAGTCTTAAATGAATAAAATATCACCTCAAATTGTATAACACCTATACAATTAAAAATACCACCCTAAAATACCTCCTTAAATGGATAGAAATAGAACCTTGACATAATATACCACATTGAAATACCTCTTTAAATGAATAAAAATGCCACCTTAAAATACCTCCTTAAATAAATAAAAATACTACCTTAAAAGAATAAAATACCACCTTAAAATACCACCTTAAATAAAAATACCACCTTAAAATACTGCCTTTAAAAAAACTAAAAAGCCAACTCCAAAATGATTTTTTAAAACACCTTAAAAAGCCGCACAGGCACAGAGGGCACAGCCAGGCGGGGGTGAGGGGTTGCAGCTGTGCCCGCTCTGCATTTGAAGCATCTGAGCACTGGTCTTTTTGCAGCTGCTGGCTCTTCTATGCCCCTTGCCCCTCTGCGGCCAGCCTGGCACGGCTGCCCAATAGCAGCCCTTGTGCCCGGGCGTGGCCTCCTCGGAGCAGGTCGATGGCAAGGCTGGTGGGCTCAGAAAGGGGAGTCGCTGTTTGGAGAGCACACAGCAGCCTCTGAGCCCCCTGCAGAGACACGGGGGGGCCTAAGCCGGCACCGGGTCGTCAGCACAGCAGGGCGCTGCTGCCCCCACCCATTTCAGGTGCCAAGCAGGGTGGGGATTGGGGCGGCTACACAAATGCGAGGTTCCAAAATTCAATGTAAACTTTACCAGGGACCCACCTCCCGGGCTCAGCCTGAGCCACAACCCAGTTCCCACGGGACTGCTGAGCACAGGCCCGTCCTTCCCTGACCCATTCACAGGTCTGGACAGGGAAAAAAAGGGGTCGTGGGGGATTCTCTGGCCCTGGGAATTTGGCAAACAAGGTGGGACGGTTCCCAGTGCAAACTGGAACGAGCTCAGAGCCGTTCTCTGGCCTGGCAGCTCCAGCAGCTCAGACTGGCTGATCTCTGGCCTTCGTATCTAGGAATCGAACAATTCCTGGCTGCCCTGCTCTCCAAGCCGATTGCAAACGTGGAACACTTGGCAGGGGGGCCCAATGCATGGGATCTAGGACAGTCACCGGGGTTCAGGTGACCTTGCTTGGCACGGCCAGGTTAGGAGGTGTAGTTGTGAGGGGCAGGAAGTACTGGTACTCCATTGGCAAGTGACGCTTGGCAGCGTAGCCTAGGAGACAGAGCACTGGACTGGAACTCGTGAGACCCGAGATTTATTCTTGGCTCGGCCATTGGCCTGCAGGGTGACCTCGAGCAAGTCGCTGCCCCACTCTGTGCCTCAGTTTCCCCACCTGCACCCCCTTTGTGACATGCTTGAGACCTCCAGCTGCTCAAAGCAAGGGGTGGTTGTTATTGCAAGGTCTGAGCCCCAGCAGCGCGATCTCCGCTCTCCCCGAGAGAACGCCCCTGACACACACGCTCGTGCGGGCACCATTCTCCCTGTCCCGCTGCAAGCCGAGCTAGCAAGGAGCCCGTCTGCTCCGGTGCCCGTGGCGTTCCAGGGCCGCAGACGGCGCATCAGGTGGCGGGGGTAGCTGCTCGCCCGGGAACTCTCTGGGGGCCGTGTTCTCGCCACGCACCTCTGCTGGCAGCCGGCGCGCCCTGGGAAAGGGGCCTGCCACTAAGAGCAGCAGCAAACACCTGCTAACAGCCCAGCTCCGGCTCGCCAGGGCGCTTGTGTCACGGAGTCCCTGGGCGATGCTCTGGAACTGCTCCCCATGAAGCCAGTCAGGACTCTGGGGCAGTCGCCTTTCTGTGAGCAGCCTGTCTTCAGGACACGCAGCTCACTCAGCTTCCACCTTCCTGGGTCTGACCTCGGAGCATTCAGCATCCTCTGCCCCTCCGTGCGCTTCCCACAGCGAGTCCGCTCAGGCGGGGCTCCTGGGGAAGCCAGAGGGTCCTGCACCCCAACTTCGCAGTCAGACGTGACTCTCAGCCAGCCAGTAAAACAGAAGGTTTATTAGACGACAGGAACATGGTCTAACACAGAGCTTGCAGGTGCAGAGAACGGGACCCCTCAGCTGGGTCCATTTTGGGGGGCAGTGAGCCAGACAACCACGTCTGCACTTCACTCCATGTCCCAGCCAGCCCCAAACTGAAACCCCCTCCAGCCCCTCCTCCTCTGGGCTTTGTTCCTTTCCCGGGCCAGGAGGTCACCTGATTCCTTTGTTCTCCAACCCTTCAGCTCTCACCTTGCAGGGGGGAAGGGCCCAGGCCATCAGTTGCCAGGAAACAGGGCGTTGGCCATTCTCTGTGTCCAGACTCCTGCACACACCTGCCCTCTAGGGCTCTGCAATGATCATACACCCTTACTCCACCCCCTAGATACTTAAGAACTGCATAGGGGAAACTGAGGCACCCCCACACTATTCAGAGGAAACATTAAGAACAGTCCCACTTCGTCACATCTCTCCCCCCTTCGAGATCGAACTGAGCGGGGTCACTTTAGCCGGTGACCTGGGGAAGTTCGAAGCCACCAACGTTCCCATGGATGCCCCAGCATCTCTCCCATTCCTTGGTAGGAGTTACACCAGGCCCTTCCAGTTTCACGCCCTCCCTTAGGTCAGGGGTGGTCGATAGCACTCGCAGGCCGCATGTGGGAAGGTTTATGCAGCCCATGCCCTTTGGCCACCCCAAGAATGTCTCCCCATTGACCATCACCTTCTGCTCCCACTGGAGGTCCGGGGGGCCTGGCCCCAGGAAACTCCACACAGACATATAGGTTGGGGTCAGGAGTGGGAGCCTGTCCACATCCCCAACTATCTGGCCGACGGAGTCTATGGCGTTGGGACCCAGCAAGGGAGGTAGACACCGGGGCTTTTCCGCAGGGTCCCCTTGGTTCAAATCGCCAGCCTGCTCAAAGGCAGTGAGGTGGGCATCCACACACCCCCCCCTTAACCAGGGGCAGCAATTTAGTCTCGAGGTTCCCTGCGGAACTGGCCCCCCGGGATCTATCCCCACTCACCCCGGGGAGGTCCCCTAGGCCTCTCCGCTCCCCCACCGCCAGTTCATCCTGCTGCTGCTTCTGCAGCTCTTTCTCGGGCTCTCGCTGTCTCCCACGGTCCTCTTGCTCTCTCAGACTCAGCTCCAGTCCCGTCCGTCTCGATCCCCCGATGGGGAACCCGATCGTGAAGACCCTCATCTGGTCGGGGTCAGGAACCTTGGGAATGCCTGGCTCCCACTCCAGCTGCTCCCAGATCCTGCTATAGCCCCAGTTGGGGTCAGGAATCTGTTCCTTAGAGCGGTCATCCTCCTCCAGCTGCATGATTAACTGTGCTTTGGTGAACTTTCCAACGCTCAACCCTCTCTTTTTGCACAGGGTTACAATGTCCTTCTTAAGGAGACGGTGACAGGCCATCACGCCGCTCCTCCCAAGTTGTTGTGGACTCACAGGCCCGTGTGTTCTCAGCTCCCCATGGTTTCCAGGGAGAACCCCTAGTGTGCCAGCCCTTCTCGAGGTCACCACCTCTTTGCCAGGGTCGAGCTGCAGACTCCTCCGCCCCTGAGACTGCTCACTGCAATCCCCAGGGGAACCCTGTTACTGCACAGTCCTTCTCGCTGGTCACACACTCCCAGGGGTTAACCGCCCCCCGAAACCGCTCCTCTCTGAGCCTTCAGCAGGCCTGGTCCTCAGCAATCCCCCTTCGTGTTACTGCTCCCCAGTCACTTACTGCAGGAAGCGCCATCCACGGGGTGCAGTACATCCCACCGCTGCCACCAGTTGTCACGGAGTCCCTGGGCGATGCTCTGGAACTGCTCCCCATGAAGCCAGTCAGGACTCTGGGGCAGTCGCCTTTCTGTGAGCAGCCTGTCTTCAGGACACGCAGCTCACTCAGCTTCCACCTTCCTGGGTCTGACCTCGGAGCATTCAGCATCCTCTGCCCCTCCGTGCGCTTCCCACAGCGAGTCCGCTCAGGCGGGGCTCCTGGGGAAGCCAGAGGGTCCTGCACCCCAACTTCGCAGTCAGACGTGACTCTCAGCCAGCCAGTAAAACAGAAGGTTTATTAGATGACAGGAACATGGTCTAACACAGAGCTTGCAGGTGCAGAGAACGGGACCCCTCAGCTGGGTCCATTTTGGGGGGCAGTGAGCCAGACAACCACGTCTGCACTTCACTCCATGTCCCAGCCAGCCCCAAACTGAAACCCCCTCCAGCCCCTCCTCCTCTGGGCTTTGTTCCTTTCCCGGGCCAGGAGGTCACCTGATTCCTTTGTTCTCCAACCCTTCAGCTCTCACCTTGCAGGGGGGGAAGGGCCCAGGCCATCAGTTGCCAGGAAACAGGGTGTTGGCCATTCTCTGTGTCCAGACTCCTGCACACACCTGCCCTCTAGGGCTCTGCAATGATCATACACCCTTACTCCACCCCCTAGATACTTAAGAACTGCATAGGGGAAACTGAGGCACCCCCACACTATTCAGAGGAAACATTAAGAACAGTCCCACTTCGTCACAGCTTGGCCCAAGCACAGAGCCCTGGGAGGGGAGCTGACGCCCAGCCAAGCAGAAAAATTCACAGGCCAGGCATGGGAAAGCAGGGGGCTGCTGGGGAGCAAAGCGGGCAGCAAGGACACCTGAGGGCATTGGCTCCCCCCCTTAACTTGGGACTGAATTGTGGGGGCTCGGCTGAGCTCACCCCATGCGAGGAGGTTTGTGTGTGTGAGACACACACAGATGGGGCGGGGGGGGTGTCTCAGCAGCTCTCCGTGTGCATGTGAGGGTGTGTCTCAGGGCAACCCTGTGCACCCGTGACCCTGCGCATGTGTCTCCACCCTGCCGCTCCTCAGCCAGCGTGTGGCGCGTCTGCCCCTCTGCGGCTTTTGTCTCTGTGTCTTTGTGGGCGTTGACGCACGGAGAGCTGTGTCAGAACACATGACGTTAGCGTGTTAGCGCGTGTGGTGGGCATTTCTCTCCACGGCATCTCTGCACGTGTGGGAGGTACCCCGGGGGGATACTGCCCCCTCGTCTGTACAGCTCCCAGCCCAGACCCCATCCACCCCCGGCCTCACGCTCCCCCACAGGAGAAGTCTTTGCTTGGGTTTAAACTAGTGATGCGGGGCACTTTTGAAGCCTGGCTCTGAAATGCACCACCTGGACTTTCCCCTGCAGGTGGCCAGTCCAGCTCCGACCCTGGTGGGCGCTTCTGAAAGTCGCCCTTTGTCTCGGACGAAGGGAGGTGAAACAAGTTGGTTGGATCTCAGTCCAGCTCCCAGCAAGACAAGGCAGCCAAAACGCCGTATCCCTGCAGCAGCGAGCCCAGGGCCAGCTCCGCTCTCCCTTGAGAGACACACGGAAGCTTCCATCCCCGAGCTACCGAGCCAGCCCCTTTCGCCAGCACATCCCTGCTTCAGATCCTGTCCTTAACAATACACCCGCTGCTTCTGAGACTGACCCAGATGCTGGGCATTTCACAGCACCTCTCTCTGTGTCATTTCCTTCAGTGCCCAAAGAAAGCTCTCTAGGCCGGCTGATTGCCCCCCCAATTACATGAAGCACCTTCGGGGTGCCAGGATTCATCGGGGAATGCACAGAGAATGGCAGGGATCTTTTATAGCCAATATTCTTACTTCTGCTTTGTCAATAGCCGAGAAACCACAGCCCCACGTGCTAAGGGGGCCGCTTTCATCACGACTCTACAGGAGTAGAGCAAAAAAATCATAACTCGTAGGAGGGGCCAGATGTATAGAGACACAACAGCTCTGATTTCCATCTCCGTTTACATGGGGGTAAATTTGGTGTCACCCCACTCAAGCCAAGGAAGATCTCCCAGGATTAAGGCTGGTGTGAATCTGCCCCTAGTGTTTCATTCCCATCTCGTGCCGGTTAAACACATGCATCTCCATTAGCTTCAAGGCAGACCGTCCTAATTTACACCCTATGCAAAGGTTAGATCAGATTCTAGATACAGATTTAACCCGCAGCAGCTTTTCATGGCACTCTAATGAGATATTGAGCCACACTGTCGGAGCTCTTTCCGTCCGGAATAACAGCAATTTTGTGTCATGATGCTACTGGGCTAGATTTGTGGATAGATTTGGATACGGGACACCTAGTGCTACAGAAAGGCGAATGATTTTGCATAAAGCTGGCCATATCTTTCGTGTTACAAATTATTTCTATGGGATGGTAAAAAAGGGATCAATAATACGTACCAGTACATAATGGCCGCATTCTAATATAGAGATGATATTTTTGTACCATACCATACTGTATCAGAATGTTTCAACATTACCCCCATGAAACCATATCGAAATTAAACAATTCAACCAAAACATTCTGATGTTCCCGAACTGAAATTTTTTGGCCTTTCTGCTCCACAAGAAATTGCAAATGTCCAACTTTACATTCTGATTCAGAATGAAAACAACTTTTGGAACGTCAGAACTTCCTGCCGAATGAAAACTCCATTTTCCAGACAGCTTTAATTTCTCTCCCTCTCTCACACACACACGCACACACACACCCAGAGTACACGAGGAAGGTATTATATGATTCACAGCTTTTGTCTCAGACTTGTGATCTGTATTATATCACTGAAGTAGATTCTAGGGGTAGGATCTACTGTATCAAATTCCTGGTCCATTTACCACCACACTTGTGGGTTTGAATTGTGTTGGCGTTCTGATGTCGGATTTGATTCTCACAAGAAGCATGGCAGAATTATTGTCTGCCGTGGTTTCTTCAGATGGCAGATTTCATATCTGCCGTCTGTGTTTTGATCAGCGGCTGCTGATACCGCCTGGACTCGTAGGCTGATTTAGTGCATCAAAGCCATAGAGCGTGCGGACCCTATCGGCAGGGTACTGGGCTATATTTTTAATTTGCCACGCTCAGCATTATTGTGGCTTACTCATGTATGCCCCCAAAGATATACTTGGAACTTCAGAAGGCGAAAGTTTCTACCTTAAAGAACCTAATAGCCTGACCCTACAAACATTTCCCACCCGGATTGATAGAACTGCTCAGCCCAGGAAGCACTACACCTGGTAAGAAGTGCTGGACCCCTGAAGACTGGCTTATGTTCGGGATGATACTAACGCACCTGGCAAAGACAGAGCCTGAATCTGCCATGCTCTTGCACTCCAAAGCCACTGCAGTGGCATTCAGGCATCCCACCCTGCCTGCCTGGAGGGTTGATCTGAACAATCAACCCAGCGCCCGCCTGCTGCAGCCAGATGTGCCCACGAGGTGCACTGCATCCCAAGCAGGTGGTGACAGAAGCTACCTTGCTCTCCCACCAGGCTGCCGGCGTGGCTCAGGCCTGGTGCTGCCACACCGAGCGGCTGAACTTAGCCCTGGATGGAATGGGCTGATCGTCAGGGAGCACCCACTGAAGCCAACGGGAGCCGCAGATGCTCTGAAAACCTGCCCATTTTATTCAGGTGTCTCACTCAAAGCCCCCAAGTTCGATCTATGGAAAACCAGGGACCAGCGCGGAGAATGGCATCACCCGCTCAGGTGGGGCCAGAGGGCCAAGCGGCTCTGAGCGCCCAAACCAGCAGAACCAGCCTATCTCGGGCCCTGCATCTTCAGAAAATCCAGCCATTAAGTGAGATTCAGGAGCTGTGGGGCCCAGGGGAAAACCCGGCCCTTGCTTAGAAGCCTATGGGGAGCCGGGCTCTTTGGAAGATTCAGCCCTGACTGTAGAAGCTGAGAGCTGGGAAATCAAGCCCCAATGGGGCCTTTTACCCAGACATCTGAGCATCCACAAACCCCGGCCGATGCCCAGGGGAGTCGCTCCACACTCCCCAGATCCAGCCCACGGTGCTCCTTGGACAGGAAGACGCATAGCAAGTTCAGCTGCAAAGTCCGGGACTAAGGCAATTTACACGAGTGATCTGAAATGTACGCAGTGGTGTAACCTATGGTATGCACCCACCACAGGTTTAGACACAGAGCGTCCGTGTGCACATCTGTAGACATACGCAAACACACATGCTAGTGCCAAACTGGAAAGAGTCCCAGAAGAGCACCAACAAGGGATCTGAGGTTCAGAAACGCTGACAGAATTGGGCTTGTTTAGTCTGGAGAAGACGGAGCGGGGCTGATAACTCGCTTCCCATATGTGAAGGACTGGTATAAAGAGGACGGGGATCAATTGTTCTCCAGGGCCACTGAGGGCAGGACAAGAAGCAGTGGGCCAGGGAGATGAAGGTTAGAAATTAGGGAAAACTTCCGAACTCCAGGGCTAACTGAGCAGTGCCCAAGTGGCCGAGGGAGGCGGCAGAGTCCTGGCATGGGAAGGTTTTCAGAGCAGGCCAGAGAAACCCCTGTCAGGAATGGTCAAGATTTATTTGGTCCTGCTTCGGTTCGGGGCCATGGGCTAGGTGGTCTCTTGAGGTCCCTTCCAGCCTGGCATTTCTATAGCGCACGCAGTTCTAGGCACACACAGACCATCGCTTCTTGCAGAGACCCTCAGGGCAGATCAGTGTGTCCTTAACTCAGGTTAAAACAGCAGGGAAGGTGCAGCAAGGGAGTTTGAACTCGGGTTCATGCCTGTAGGGCGGCCTGGGGTTGAACATGAGCTGCCAAGTCTTCCCGGCTATTTTAACCTGAGCTAAGAACACACGGCTGGCTGTTTGCAGACGCCCCTCCGAGATGTCTCCCTCCTCTTCCCCAGGTCTCTTATCCTCCGCTGGCCTCTGGCACAGGAGCTCCGTGGATTGCACAGGACACACGCCCGCTGAGGATCTGGCCCTGGGAGGCCGAACTGGCTGCTGACTTGGGGAGTTGCACGTCATACCAGACCCTTGCTCTGTGCACAGTGCATGTTGCTACAAGGTACAGAGCTGAGCTAGACAAAGCAGCCGCACAATCCACCGTCACCATCTCAGGCCCACAATAGAAGGGAGGAAGCGCTGCGGCCCTCCGTGGCACGGAGAGGAAGGGGTTAACACCCAGCTCTCAATCTTAACAAACAGCTCCCCCTGTCTGGTGATTTTCTTGCGGCCCCAGCTGCTGGAGTCATGTGAGGATGCAGGAATTGCAAAATACACATCATAATCACGACCTAGCGCTTATCTAGAGCTTTGAGGCCATAGATCTCAAAGCTCTTTACAAGGGAGGCAGGATCGTTAACCCTCATGTTACAGATTGTTAAACCTCATGTAAACTGAGGCACAGGCAAGTTTAATTATTTTCACTTCCAGAGAGAAAAGCCAACAAACCCCACAAACCCAGCAGTGCGGCCAGTGCAGGGCTGAGAGCTCCTAGGGAGACTATTAGGGAGGGAGTGGCCTGGGGTTGGGGCAATCCACTCTACTCCCCCAGCTCATCAGCCCTGGCCATGGCCCAAGGAGTATCAGCTAAGAGCAAAGGGCTGGACAGAGAGGTGGTGGCAGGCTGCAGAACGGCCTATTACGTGAGACACTGACCCAGCCCTGAGTATATCACCAGAAAAGGAACAGCAGGGGACAATCCGGCCCTGGACAAGCTAATCCAACAGGTCTTTGCAAGCTCGAAGCAGCAGTACCCTGAAATACGACGCTCACCAGGCGAATTCCCGTCTCCTGGCACCGCAAAGAAAAACAAGGCTCCCTTGGCTATTTTTACAATTTGATGGATTTTTAAATTTAGCTGCCTGCTCCCAAGTGCTGGCTGGGCCTTTTAAAGAATTTGTCTGTTGTTTTTGTCCTTTTTCTTGGAAATTCATGAGGTGATAACACAGCGTTCTCTCCACCCCCACAGCCGGCTGAAGAATCAGAGATACAAACAAAATCTCAGTGCAGCCACCACTCACAATTTTATTGTGAGTCTGGCCCTGGCTGGTGTTTCTCTAAAAGCCCCAGCTGCTGGAGTCATGTGATGATGTGAGAATCAAAGCTTTCATTACAAGGAAACTATAACAATAATATTAATTCCCTAGCTCTTATCTAGCACGTTTCACCCAGCAATCTCCATGTGCATTACGAAGGAGCATTGTCCCCATTGTACAGGTGGGGAAACTGAGGCACGGGAGGGCAAAGTGACTTGCCCAAGGTCATCCAGCAGGCCAGTGGCAGAGCCAGGAACAGGACTTGGGAAAAGTTCACCCAGTCCCAACTTGCTCAGAGGGCAAACAAAGGGAATCCCCAGTTTATTATTTCTTAACTTCATCGATTGTAAGGGACAGACAGGATCCCGTGAGCATCTAATCATCTTCCCACATTGAACCCATCACTTCAAGCCATGGTGTTGCCAGTGATCTCGCTATACTGGGTGGGTGTTTTTAAATCTCCAGCTCCTGGAGTCCTGGGATAAAATGAGGGTCTCGGCTTTCATCTAACCAAAAGCAGACGTTTCTAGGCCTTGTCAGTGCAGAAAAAAGCTTGAAAATGTGTGTTGTCTGCAGCTGTAAAGGCCCAAACCCCAAAGGGAGAGAACCCCCCCCCATTACTGATTTTTAAAGAAATCTTGTGATTTTAATGCCAATCTCACAATTTTCTGATGGGGAGTCCCGCAGCTGGGGCTGGGGCTACCGGGCTTCCACAGATCTTCTAGAAACACGGCCAGCCGGGACTGATTTTAAACATCTCGTTATTTTTTGAGGGCCTTACTCACGACTTTTGATCACTTGGTGCAGAGGACACGGGAGTTTGGGGCCCATTCTCCGGCTCTCTCCTCCTGATCTCAGCGGCACTTGCTTTCCACAGATCCAGAAGTACAGTGCACCCACGAATGATATATCAGCATTCGTTATAAATAGGCTTGGCAGAATTCAGGGTTTTGTATAATTTTCGATAGAATATGAATGTTTATTTTTAAGCCTTTTTTCTGTTTTTTATCTATTTAAATGTTCACAGTTGTGCAAAATTAAGAGTTTTAGCATTTTCTCTTTATATTTTCATCCATTTAAATTTTCACAGTTGTGGGAAATCGGGGGGACAATTGGGGGGAGCCCAATCAATAATTATATAATGACAGGAGACGCTAAGATTCAAAAAGTTAAAGCTTTCTAACCGTTAAAACACAAACTGTCATCACCACAAGTCCACATCTCCAAAGTAAATATCCTTAAAGCAAACTTTCATATGTTCTCACACAGCAGTTCTCGTACTTTGCCTCGCTGCCAATTTTGATTATCGTCGACAGAAACATTTTTTCTGCGAAACTGACATTTACCGACACTTGCTGATAAAAGTCATATCCTTCCAAGTCTAGTTGTAAGCCACGGTGGCAAGCGCCCGCATGGCCGCAACCCATTCCTCTCGTGGCCCCAGGAGCTCTCAAATCCAGCAACCCAACTTAGATATTTTAGTTAACATAATTAAACAAGAAAAGAAAACTAGCCTGGATTCAGGAAAGAATAAAGCAAGCAGTTAGGGATAGAGAGCAGGACAAAAAATCAAACCACAATTAATCTAATTTGTGTCAAATATAATTAATAGAAACCAAACCCCCAGGTAATTCTATTAATGCAATAATAACACTGCTCATGTTAGTAGCATGGATCATTTTCCCCCAGGCATTTGAAATTTATGGGGTAATTGCAGCTGAGTAGGAGAGGGATTTCTGCTGGATTATTGAAAATTGCTACACTTTTGATGCATTTTGAAGTCATGTCACTGGCACCTGGAGAATCTGGAAGGACATATTTGGTAAATCTAAAGGAGTGAATCAATGCAAGTCCTATAACGATCATTACTGGGGCCAGTCTTGATGAGCTACACCTGCATAGATCCGGACGGATGCTGCTCTCCCATTTACACGTCACAAAGTGTAGGAGAACAAACCAGGAAGACATTAAAATCCGACAATGTTACATCAGTGCAAATGAGAACAAAACCGGGAAGGAAGTTTGTATCTCTTTAATTTTTCCAAAGAGCCTACCCCCAGTCGAGAGAACGACACCAGCTCCACCAAGCTGCAAGCCACTGGGAGAGCGCATTTATGTTTAATAAATATTACCGTCCGTTCTGCTTCATTGGTTCCTGCATGAGAGAAGGGGCAATCAGGGACAAGGGGGTTTCTGGGAAGGGCTGATCGGGATGGAGCCGCAGATCCAACCCACGATCAACACTAATTTCTGAGTAAATATCCCACTGGACATTAAAAGGGACCAGGCGAGACTTTGATTTGCTAAGATCAAATGCGTCTCTGTCCTCATCGGCCCTTTGGAGAATCCGGTTCAGCGTCTCTCCCCGAAGCTTCCAGGGCCGACAGCTAGGCAAGAGGTGAGGCAGAAAAGCTTCTGGGAGCAGCACAGATTAGTGGGCCCTGATCTGGGCACCCCCCAACCTCAGCCCATTAACCAGAGGGTTGGGCTTAGGATCTGAATTTTGCAGCTTCGTCCCGTTTTCTTGTTAGAATCTAGAATTGAGTCAAAGGATCAGAGATGTGGGAAGGGGAATGAGCCCAGTAACAGGTCGTTTGGTTTCTCCAAGCAACTGAGGGGGCTGGGGACACGGAGCCCTGGTAACCCCCTGGGTGGGGCCGGTTGGATTCCCTCCCCAGAACGGGAACGGCAAATCACAAACAGTAGGGAGAGCTTTGTAAAACTTAACCAAACATTCTCAACACAAACTGCAGATCCTGGGGTGCGGGTCCATTGGTATCCTGGTTCTGGGTACTTTTCACCCCAGCTGCGTCCCCCTGGGAAACGCTGCCCCAGTCCCTTTTCCCAGTAATATTCCCAGAGGCTGAAGACAGCAGCCAGGGTCAGCTCAGAGTTGGGGAGGAGGAGATCTCCCTGCACAAGGGAGCTCCACCAACCCGACACAAGGCACCTCAGCAAGGGTGGGCCCGAGGCGCCTGGCTCCAGCGAGGCTGCAGGTGGGGAGACGCTGGGTCACAGGCTGCCAACCCCTCCCAGCAGTGCTGATGACCACGTGATGGAGATCAGGACGCCCGGGCCAGCTGAGCCGGCTGCATTCTGTACCGTGCTCAGCGCCGTGGCAAGCGAGCGCCATGCTGGCCTGCGGCCCAGCCCCACCCTGCGAGACACAAGGCTGAGCCCAGTGGGGGAGGACAGTGATCCCCAGAAGGGCAATTCCCTGCCCTTCCTCTCAGGCTGTATTGCCGCGGAGTGCAGGGGGCGTGGGGCCGCCTGCTCCATCCTTCCAAGGCCCCTGTTCTCCACAGTCCCGAGACGCTTTGCAAAAAATTAACCCTCCCAGCCACTCCAGCAGACAGGCTGGCAGGGGATTGACCCCACCACGGTCTCTGAGCAAGCCAGTGACACCAGGGAAAAGCCTAGTATTTTCCTGCTTTAACCCACTAGGCCCTACTGCCAGATTAGGGAGAGAACCCAGGAGTCCTGACTCCATAGCCCCCTGCTCTACCCAATAGACACCTCTCCCTCCCCTCTGAATAGTCGTAGATGGCTCCTCCCTGGGCTCCCCGCTCCACCTGAGACGGGCTGTCACTTCATGCCGAGCGCCGATTATTGGGTTTTGTTACCAAAACTGCAACGCCCGTTCTACGCGGTGTGGCTCTGATGAGCCCCCTGAACATACCGAGGGCCGTTTGGTTCCCCCGGGCAGTTCTTGTCACCGTCTCGAAGGTGGCCACGCTAACGCAGCGTTAACCAAGTTCCACTTTTCTCGATGCGCTGCGAACCGGTCTTTTCAAAACTGATAAGCAGAGCCCCACTCGTCTGCCTGCGACACGGGCAGGGGCACAGGCAGAGAGCTCCAGCTGTGGGAAGTGGGTCTGTGGGGGGCTGAATCGGGGCCCACATTCAGAAGGCGCTTTTCCCAAGCTGCCTCTGCCCTGGGTATCACAAGATGGCGGCAGCGTCTCCACCGAGAGCCACCGCGCTCCCTTTCAAGATGCCTGGTGCCAGGCACCAGATTGAAATGCCGGCAGTTACATCTCCCCCTCCTTCCCGGCACCCAACTACCGAATCCCAAACTGTCAGGCCAAGGCAGCCGCTTGCCGTTCATTTTCGGAGCAGCCTGTCCCAGGGGGGTCTATGGGCACTGGCCAGGCCGCGCCAGGGGTGTCTCTGGGGGCCGGAGTGGTGTCACGCCGTGTCCCACGCTGGGTACAGAGTCACGACTGTCTGGCATCTCCACTCCCTGAGCCAGGGGCATAGGAAAGACTGGCCATTACGCAGGCCACCCCGGCCGCCCTGACATACAGCTCCCAGATGGTGGCAGCATCCCTTAGAGGGCAAAGGGGAGTTCCCCTGGGCGGCGTTTTATTTCATGCCAGTGGCTGGCACCCGTATGACCGGGCACAGCTGGAGGGATGGTTACCTAGGCAGGTGAGTCGCCCAGCAGCGTAGCTGGGGTACACAGAGATTATCCACTTCTCATGTGGGGACCATGGATGTGAGGTCAGTTCCCCTGGGTCCTGGAGTCACCTCGAGCCCGTGGTCGGCAGGTCTGGAGCAGCAGGCTGCCTCCTGGCCTGCCCCGGCGGCTAGCAGGCCCGGGATGAAGGGACGCGACTCCTGGAGATGCCAGCCGTTCAAACCGAGCGGGGACGCATGGACTCAGAGCCCCAGAGCAATCAGGTGCCAAGTCCCTGGCCATAGGACACGGCCAGCACAAGGGGAGGTCCTTGGGCAGCTGCCTCGTGACCTGAACAGCGACAGACCCGGCCGGCGGTCATGTCACTTGGACAACATCAAATTGGGACCCCATGGGACTTTAGAAAGTCAAACTCAGTGACCTCCCTTCCCCCGCCACCCCCACCCCATGGCCAGATCCGCCCCCACCCTTCTGACAGCCTGGCCGCACTTCCCAGCTCCAGGCCTGGGGGCGTTCTGCCGAGGGGCGCGGCCATCAGCCCCCAAACAAACCCCAGAGGGTGCGACTTCAAACTAGCGTCACTGGCTGGCACATGGAACCGGGTCTTCCCCCCCCACCGGGCGGCAGGAACTGCCACCTGGGGCCGGGCACTGATTCGAGGCCGCGTTAACCACAGAAGAGCTGGTCTGGGGCTTTTGTGCCGGCCGTGAGCGGAAGTCACAAGCCTTGATCGTTACGGTTAATTTCACGGATGCAGGGCAAACGAAGGA
This sequence comes from Caretta caretta, assembly GCF_965140235.1. Taxonomy (NCBI): domain Eukaryota; kingdom Metazoa; phylum Chordata; order Testudines; family Cheloniidae; genus Caretta; species Caretta caretta. The sequence goes on from NC_134225.1 coordinate 20,849,984, forward strand.
AGTGAATGGGTGAGTTAGCTCCGGCGGGTGACGTCCTGCCGGCCGGTTTAGGAACCCGCTCTTCCGACCCGGAAAACCCGGATCCCGACACTTCCGGCACAGGACGCTGAGGGCTTGAGGGGCTGCACTGCAGCTGCAAACTCTCCCCTTACCCCAGATTCCCGCACCCCCCGCTGCCCCCCAGCCCCCCTCCCTCCAGCCCAGCGAGGCCCGGGGAGAGGCGCTGTTACAGCCGGCTGGACGGCCGACCTGGGGGCTGCAGGCTGGGGGTGAGGAAGAGGAGGGACAACCCCCCCGACCCCCTCCGGGCAGCAGGGGAGGGGCAGAGCCCTGGCTCACGCTGGGAGGGCTCCCCCGGCACAGCCGGCCTCCCGCCTGCCTTGGGAATGAAAACAAACAAGGAATAAAAGAAGGCTTTTGTGGCGCGGTGTTGACACGGCCGGGGCCTGTGAAAGGACCTTTCAAACTGGGCACCTAGGCAGGGAAACCAGCCGAGCCCTGGCCGGGCAGCTGATTCCGGGCAGCTGGCGCATCACACGTAGCGGTCGGGCCTGGGGACCATCGCATTGAGAGCTACAGCCAAATCTTGCCAGGGCACAAGCCAACTGGGTACCAGCCCCCAGCTCTGCCCAGTGCCCTGCCAGACCCTGCCCGCCCTGCGCTGGGTACCAGCCCCCAGCTCTGGCTGGTGCCCTGCCAGACTCTGCCCGCCCTGCGCTGGGTACCAGCCGGCAGCTCTGGCCGGTGCCCTGCCAACCCCTGCCCGCCCTGCGCTGGGTACCAGCCCCCAGCTCTGCCCGGTGCCCTGCCAGACCCTGCTCGCCCTGCGCTGGGTACCAGCCCCCAGCTCTGGCCGGTGCCCTGCCAGACTCTGCCCGCCCTGCGCTGGGTACCAGCCCCCAGCTGTGCCTGGTGCCCTGCCAGACCCTGCTCGCCCTGCGCTGGGTACCAGCCCCCAGCTCTGGCCGGTGCCCTGCCAGACTCTGCCCGCCCTGCGCTGGGTACCAGCCCCCAGCTCTGGCCGGTGCCCTGCCAGACTCTGCCCGCCCTGCGCTGGGTACCAGCCCCCAGCTCTGGCCGGTGCCCTGCCAGACTCTGCCCACCCTGCGCTGGGTACCAGCCCCCAGCTCTGCCCGGTGCCGTGCCAGACTCTGCCTGCCCTGCGCTGGGTATCAGCCCCTAGCCCTGCCAGACTCGGCTATCACTGACATGGGAGTTAATCTGGAGTCACTCCGCTGCAGTGGTTAGGGCGACTCTGGTTTCATGCTGGGGGAAGGCAATGGCACTCAGCTCCCTAACGACTCCCAGGGCTTTCCCCATCCACAGCACCCAGGAGCAAGCGGGGCTCCCAGCTCACGCACTGGGGCTAGGAGAGGAGCCAGGCATGCAGGGCCGAGCCCAAGGGCAGACGGGAATGCAGGAGGGAGGAAGGGTGGCTCAGTGGTTAGAGCACTAGCCTGGGATGCCTTAGCTCAATTCTCTGCTCTGCCACCCCCTTCCTCGGTGACCCTGGGCAAGTCCCTTAGCCTCTCGGTCCCCGTCTGTAACCCGGGGGGTGGCACTGCCTGGTTAGTACATCAAGCGGCAGGGGAGGGTCCTAGCAGCTGCAGTGGGCAGGCCCGGTAGCGAGGGGCCGGCGGGGAGGGGGCGCTTGGTGAAAAAGACGCCAGGCAACGCCCGCGCCAAGCTCACGGTGCCAGGCTCGCGGCCCTGGGGGAAGCTCCGACGGGTGCTGGCAGCGATGCGGGAGGGGGCCACGGACCCTGGCCGAGGAACAAGCCAGCCAGGATCCAGGGCTCCCCCAGCTGCAGAAGGGGATTCCCGCCCTGCCAGGGAGCAGGAGGGCCCCGGGTGGGGGCCCTCCCTGGGCACAGAAGGGCTCCGAGCGGATGGTTAATGAGCCCAGCTTGGTGCCGGCGCCGCCCATCACTTTGCACCATGGCGCCCTGCAAGCCCCGACGGGCGGTGCCGCACGCCCGCAGCTTTCCCAGAAACTGGCACCTGGGATGGCAGATGGGGGTGGGGAAGAATTTGCCGGGGGGGGGATGGGCCAGGTGCCCAAAATCCCTGGCTAATGGCTCTCCCCACCCCACCCCGCCCTGCAAAAATTCAACTGGCAGGCGGGTGAAGCTGCACCCCAGGGATGGGCTGTCGGGAGAGCTAAATGACAGCAGCATGGGGGCCCCCAGCGCTCTGGGCACGCAGCGAGGGCACGTGGGGCACCGTGTCCCCCCCGAGCTCTGGGCACGCAGCGAGGGCACCTGGGGCACCGTGCCCCCCCAGCGCTCTGGGCACGCAGCGAGGGCACCTGGGGCACCGTGCCCCCCCAGAGCTCTGGGCACGCAGCGAGGGCACCTGGGGCACCGTGTCCCCCCCGAGCTCTGGGCACGCAGCGAGGGCACCTGGGGCACCGTGCCCCCCCCGAGCTCTGGGCACGCAGCGAGGGCACCTGGGGCACCGTGCCCCCCCCAGAGCTCTGGGCACGCAGCGAGGGCACCTGGGGCACCGTGCCCCCCCCAGAGCTCTGGGCACGCAGCGAGGGCACCTGGGGCACCGTGCCCCCCCGAGCTCTGGGCACGCAGCGAGGGCACCTGGGGCACCGTGTCCCCCCCGAGCTCTGGGCACGCAGCGAGGGCACCTGGGGCACCGGGTCCCCCCCTGAGCTCTGGGCACGCAGCGAGGGCACCTGGGGCACCGGGTCCCCCCCGAGCTCTGGGCACGCAGCGAGGGCACCTGGGGCACCGTGTCCCCCCCGAGCTCTGGGCACGCAGCGAGGGCACGTGGGGCACCGTGCACCCCCTGAGCTCTGGGCACGCAGCGAGGGCACCTGGGGCACCATGCCCCCCCAGCTCTGGGAATGCAGTGAGGGCACCTGGGGCACCGTGTCCCCCCCGAGCTCTGGGCACGCAGCGAGGGCACCTGGGGCACCGGGTCCCCCCCTGAGCTCTGGGCACGCAGCGAGGGCACCTGGGGCACCGTGTCCCCCCCGAGCTCTGGGCACGCAGCGAGGGCACCTGGGGCACCGTGTCCCCCCCGAGCTCTGGGCACGCAGCGAGGGCACGTGGGGCACCGTGCACCCCCTGAGCTCTGGGCACGCAGCGAGGGCACCTGGGGCACCATGCCCCCCCAGCTCTGGGAATGCAGTGAGGGCACCTGGGGCACCATGCACCCCATAGAGCTCTGGGCACGCAGTGAGGACTCCAGAGGCCTGGGGCCCTGCACCCCCAAGCTCTGGGCATGCAGCGAGGGCACCAGGGGCACCAGGCCCTGCACCCCCAAGTTCTGGGCACGCAGCAGGGGAGGCCTCGGTTACATTGGTGTCTCCATTGTTCTAAGCCGAAGGGGGGCACAGAGCTGAAGTGAATCAGTGGCAGGGTGGGAACCCAGGCGTCCTGACTCCCAGCCCCGCCTCCCTGCTCTGACCACTAGACCCCGCTCTCCTCCCAGAGCACAGCTCAGCAGCTCACCGAACTGGGGCTGGGGGCTGCAGTTCTGAAGCAACACCTCCCTCAGCCAGAGGCCAATTCTGCCGGGAGGGAGGACGCACCGGGCCCCCCCATCACCCCATCCCAGAGTCGGACACAAGCGGGTAACCCGTCTCCGAAGACCCCTGCAGAGCGAACAAAGCTGCTAGACCAAACCCATTCACTGGCTCATTCTGCCAGGAACCGGCTGAGGGGGACCCCCGGCGTCCCCCCCATCCCATGGCCGGGGCGGGATGGCTCCCCCAGAGAACACAGCAAGTGAAGCATCATGGGACACCTGAGGGGAACCCAGGAGTCTGAGTCAAATTCAACACAGCCCCAGAGGAGGGAGGGACAGGTAGATTTTAAGGCCAGAAAGCCCTGCTGTCAATCTAATCTGAGCCCCTGGACACCCTGGGCCATAGATGGTCCCGAAGTGATTCCTGCTTGAGCTAGAAAAAGGTCCCGTCTCGGAGTAACCATTTCCAGTGGGGCTTGGGGGAGTCATGCCAGCGGTTAATTCCCTCCCGCTGAGAAACCTGCTCCTCCTGTCTGGTCTGCGTCAACTGCCAGCCACGGGATCTTCTCACACCCTGAGTGAAGAGCCCCCTGTTACCAAACTGGAACTGAGGGAGAGACAGAGAGAGGGGGGTGTGAATGGGGGTGGACAGAGATAAAAAGAGGGGTGTGAATGGAGAGAGAGAGGCAGGTGTGAACAGAGACAGACAGAGCAAGAGGGGTGTGAATGGAGGACAGGGCTGGAAAGGGTGTGATTTGAGCCTACAGGGAGTGTGAATGGAGCTAGAGACGTGTGAACAGGCACAGACAGAGCTAGAGTGAGGGGTGTGAATGGGGGAGAGGTGTGAACTCAGGAGGGGCTGGGGGTGTGTGACTGGGGCCTGGACAGGGTGTGAATGGGGCAGCTATAGAGGGGTGTGAATTGGGATCAACAGAGAGTGGTGTGATTGGGGATAGAAAGACATAGGGCTGTGACTAGGGAGAGACAGGTAGATCCTGTCTTCTGCTACTGACCAGGAGACCTTGCGGGGAAGGTGTAGGGTCACTTTATCTCAGAGGCGCTCAGGGGCCCCTGCCCTACCCGGACGGCTGCCCCCCCACAGGGGCAGAGGCCCCCAGCCATACACGCTGGCGCTGCTGCCCCAACTCAGCGTCGGCGCATCTGCCAGCGGGCAACTTCCTCCGCACCCCAACATCGAGTGCAACAGGCCCAGGCCCAGCCCCGGAAGAACCAGGCCGGCGGGGGCTGGGCGTCACGCACTCTCCCAGGAGATGTGGGAGCCCCCGCCATTCACAACGGCGTTTTAACAGCTGCCAAGACGCTCGGGCCCAAGGCAGCATCCGCCCTCGTCCCCCATGGCGCAGCACGGGGCACCAGCAGCCAGATCCCGTGCCCGCTCTGCCGCAGAACCATGTGGGTTACAGAGGCCGGGGCTTTGCCTTAGGGGGGGCGGGTACCTGCTTAATCCAGAGGCACAGGGGGTGGAGGGAGCGCACCGGGGGTCCAGTAGCCCGAGGGGATAGGGCCAGGCTCCTGGGGCCTAGGAGAGGCCGCACTTCAGCCTGGCCTTGCTGTGGGGAAATCCCTTCCCCTGGGTGCTGGGGGCTGGCGCCCTGTGGGCAGGGGCCAGAGGGGGGCAACTGAAGACAATCCACGTCCCGGAGATCCTGGCCTGCTAGACTAAAGGGCCCCCAGGCCCCTTGGAAGCGAGCAGGGTAGAAGAGAGGCGCTGGTGTCCCCAACCCCCTTCTGCCGCCTGCAGAGAGAAGGGCCCCACATTTCACACACCTCACAGGCAGGTCAGCCCAGCTCCTGGCCCAGCAGCCCTCGCGGGCCAGGTGGAGAAGGGGAAAACACAAAGCCTGCTCCCTGGTCTGTGAAAAGAGGGGTGGAGGGACACAGGCCTGATCCCCCCAGGTTAGGGCCCATGGGGTAGGCACTGCCAGCTCCCCCCACACCCCGACACATCCAGCGCCCCACAGCAAGTCGGCGTTAAATGAGCCCAGCCTCCCCATGTTGCTCAGCAGGGTATTTTGCCAGCTCTGAGCCCGCGAGACGCTGGGAAGGGAGTGCCGGAGCTGCGTGGGCAATGCCCAGACATCGCTGAGGGGGCACATGCAGGCACTGGGGAGCTGGGGGGGGTATGGCAGTCCTGGAGGGGGGAAATACATGAGTCTGGGGAACAGGGGTCCTGTGTGTGTGCGCACACGTGCATGCATTGGGGTTCCGTGTGCACTGGGTTCCGTGTGCGCATGCATTGGGGTCCTGTGTGCATTGGGGTTCCATGTGCGCTGGGTTCCCTGTGCGCTGGGTTCCGTGTGCGCATGCATTGGGGTCCTGTGTGCATTGGGGTCCTGTGTGCGCTGGGTTCCGTGTGTGCATGCATTGGGGTCCTGTGTGCATTGGGGTCCTGTGTGCGCTGGGTTCCGTGTGTGCATGCATTGGGGTCCTGTGTGCATTGGGGTTCCGTGTGCGCTGGGTTCCCTGTGCGCTGGGTTCCCTGTGCGCTGGGTTCCGTGTGCGCATGCATTGGGGTCCTGTGTGCATTGGGGTCCTGTGTGCGCTGGGTTCCGTGTGCGCATGCATTGGGGTCCTGTGTGCATTGGGGTTCCGTGTGCGCTGGGTTCCGTGTGCCCGCTGGGTTCCGTGTGCGCTGGGTTCCGTGTGCCCGCTGGGTTCCGTGCGCGCTGGGTTCCGTGCGCGCTGGGTTCCGTGCGCGCTGGGTTCCGTGCGCGCTGGGTTCCGTGTGCCTGCTGGGGTTCTGCGCGAGAGCGTCTGTTTGTGTGTCGCTGCTCTGTGAGTGCACGTGCGTGTTGAGCGTTAGTGTGCACACACACACGTGTGTAGGGCGGTTGTATGTGCGGATCTACAAGCCTGACCCTTCCCTGTTTCATTCCATTTTGCGGGTTTGTTCTTTTTTAAACCCACCCAAAGCCGTGTGCAGGGGGCGGCTGGCAGCCTGCCCTCTCCGTGCCAAGCCTGGAGATGCCCTGAGCGGTGTGTCAGCAAGCTTGCAGTCCTACCAAGCCCGAGCACACAGACGCTGTCCTGGCACACGCACACAAACCAGGGAAGAAACAGCCTCCCAGCAAGATCAGATCGGGGAGGGTGGCAGAGGATATAAAATACAAACCACTCGGGAGACAGGAGCTCGCAAGGAAACAAATTTGCTAAGAACCAGCAGGGCTAAAGACCAGATCCTCCACAGGTCTGCCTGTGTCCCTTTCTGCTCTCTAAAGACGAGACAGTGAGAGAGAGCTGGGGAAGTTTGGATGCTGAGACACAAGGAAAGAAGACAAGAAAGAGGAGGAAAAGACAGAGAGAGACAAGAGGAAAGAGAGAAAAGATCAGAGAAAGAAAGACAGAGAAAAACAGAAGAGAAAGAAAAATAGAAAGAGGGAAAGTCACAGAAGGAAAGTCACAGGGAAACAGGAGAGAAAGCCAATAAAAGACACAAGGGGAAAGTTAAGAGACAGAGGAGGAGGAAATTCTGGTCGACCTCTTCATTACAAGTTAGTTGAGCAAAATGTAAACACAGAATCACACTCCACCAACCAGTTTGGATTTCAAAGTCTGCAGCAAATTGGGCGTATCTGGGCAAAGGCTAAAAATTAACCAGGCATTTCTGTTTCAATTGGAAAGAAAACAAAACAAAACAAAAAATACGCAAAGGGAGGAACTGAAAAACAAACCAACCCACCCCCCAAGAAACACCCACTTTCAAAAAAATAAAATATAAGAAAAAGGAGACAGAGGGGAAAATCTGAAAGACATCAAAGCGTCTGGGGTAGGAACAAATGACAAGAGGGGTTGAAAAGAACCGAGTGACTAACCCTCCGAGAGAGAGAGAACGGCTTCCTGCCTGGGACAGTGCCCACTGAAATTGCAGGATTATTTCCACCGCCACACAGTGTAAAAGTGCCCAGCGCTGCCGAGTTGTATGTTCTGCGGTTTACATGCCATCGGCACAAACCCCCAAAACCTCGCCGACAAAAGAAACCGACAAAATCCAGACGGGGTCTCGGTGACCATCAAAGCGAAAGGGAAAGGAAAAATCCCCTCGGAATGAAATCAAGTCGCTTTCCCTCCCACATCTTAAGTCTTTTCTCTTTCCATTTTTTTTTTTAAAGTTGCCGTTCGCACAGTAGTGGGCATTTCACAGGCACGTGTGCACAAGCACATCCCCCGTGCAAAACGGGGCTTTTCACCAGGGATCGTGGGCATGAAGATGAGGGCAAGCTACGAACCACCCCAGATTGCTCAGTCTGTTGAGGGTGCCGATGCTGAGGGTACATTTGCACGATAAACAACAGAGACCAATTTGTTAATTACGGAGACAAAGGTTCAAGGAGGGAATTAAAAAAAAAAAGGAGAAAGAAACAGCTCGATCCCTTGGACAATTCAATCTCAAAACAAGCAGCAGTGATGGGGGATGGTTGTTAGAGGGGTGGGGGGAGGTTGTAGGACTTACCAGGAGTGTGAACAAAATACGCCAAGTAAAGATCCAGTTCTTTAATTGTGACTCCAATGTGGTGCGGCTGGACGCAGAGGCCTGGGTTGGAGCACTGTGGTGATTTGTACAACCGCTCCCCGTCAGTACTTTCGAGCGGGATCCCTTTGAATAAGATGACCATTACAAGATCCAGTCTCCAAACCTTGTCGGCCTGCCTCAGACAGTCAATCCTGCGGATTTTGCCCTTCTGGTCCGGGTTGGAGAGGACGCAGCACGGGGCTTTCTTACCGGTGATGGTCAGGACGAAATCCTCCCGGAACTCGGGGCGGATGTCTTTGCGGAGTTTGGCCAGTAGCCTCGATGCCCATTTCTGCTTGATCTCTGGTTTTTCCCCCAACAGCTCATCCTTCACGGCGCGCTCCTCATCCTTGGACATCCGCTTCTCGTGCTTCTTGAAGTACTTTCGCTTCCGAGCTTGCAGGTTGAACCATGTGTAGGAGAAGGCACGCACATGAGGGAGGAGAGCTTCGATGAAAGGGTGGAATTCATCCTGGAGGGGGTGGTGGAAGAGGGTGAAAAGAGGGAACGAGACAAAAGGGGGGGAACGTTAGAACGAGAAAACGGAGGAATGCTATTTTTAAAAAAACCCACAACCTTCCCGACCAGTCGCGCCAGCTGACGCGACTCACTCGATCCCGAGAACAGAGACGGCGCGGAGAACCGAGTTCAGAGCACGGCCGAGCCAGCCACACAACACAAGACCAGCCCGGAAGACAATCCACCTCAGTTGGGACAGCGGTGGGTGTTGATTTTTTAAATCTTTTCCATCTTCTGCCTTCCCCTCCCCCAGCTGCAAAATAAATTTCAAAAAGGCCAAAGAAAATTCACCATCAGAACTAGAAACTCGAGATTTTGCTACTTTTTCACTAATAACCACGATAAAGTTTGCCTTGGCAAGCCCGGGGTTAAAGACAAAATTGGCCCCTGGCCCCATCCTTGTCCCCCCCCACACCCCCCATACCTCGATTCTCGGGTTAACTTCTTTGCCGGCAGGTGTGTATGTGGGGTTATTTGGAAGATCTGCTCTTCCTAAATCTGCCTCCCCCTCAAACAAAATCTGACAAAAAGGAAAATAATTACCATTGCTCCGTCTCATTCCGGCAAAGCTAAGCACCCGATTCGGAAATTCTGGACTCAACAGAGTTGCGGGGTGAGGGGGGGAGGGAAAAGGAGGTGGGGGCTGTGAGATGGAGGGGGAGGAGGGGACAAGGAGGAGGGAAGGTAGAAATTTTACAGGGAGGAGGCAGGGAGGGGAGAATGGGGGGCCGAGGGGCTTGGTTGGTTGAATTCTCGATTGCGGAGGGAATATAGAATTTAAAAACCTGGGGGGCAGGAGGGATAGAAAGGAAGGAAGGAAGGAAGGAAGGAGGCTGACAATGGAGGTGTGGGACACAGTGGGGGATGGATCTAGCACCCCAATAATCTATCGGAGGAACCCCCCCGCACGGCAGATCCAAAATAAATAAATCAGAAATTCGCAGAATGGCCCCTATCGGAAAAAAAAAT